>NC_063161.1:132462844-133712844 GCF_023159225.1 Perognathus longimembris pacificus
CAGGTCGGGAATAATGCCAGTCCATCCCTCTACTCTGGCCTTTCTCCTCCCATGTACCCGAGGGAGTTAAGCAAGAGGGTGTAAGCTTTGCCTTCCTGTGCCTGACAGTGCAGTTCCCATACAGGTCTCTGCCCAAATGAAGGCTGTGGACACAGATGCAGACAGATGATGTCCCCACTGAGCACCAAGGGCCAGCGCTGGCACGGATGAGAAAGCCTGGTGAGCTTATATAACAAAAGGCTTGTCACCACTTCCTGCGATCCTCATCACCAGCATTCCAACACAATGAGACACTCTTAGCCCTGACTTTGAAGTTCAATAACTCATTCAGATGGCCCCAGCAAAAACTTCAGCTGGTAGCTGGGCCAGCCTATACTTCCTCACCTCCACATTCCTCTTCTGGGGCACTTGAGATATCACTAGTTTTAAAGAATTTATATTTGTAATTAAATACCTGTGTTTGTTTATAACAACTGCAAAAGAGTCCAACTTTCTAGTGATAACCACTGCCCACATTTTGGTGTATTTCCATCTTTTCTGCAAGTATAGGTGGGGATGGGAATACAAATATTCAAAGTTTTGTTTTTTCTTTTTAAATATATCTTGTTCTAAAGAAATATGGTGTTGTGGGCCTTTCCCTCTAGACAGTCCTGAAATGGTGTTACTCAACTCAGCTTTTGTTGGCTCTGTATCTTCTTACTTTATGCATGTGCCATCCAGCTATTTCCCATGGTGGGACACTTAGGTAGTTTCCAGTGTTTTGTTTTCCCAAGTGCTAGGTGGCCTTTAACTAAATCACCATAACTGTCTTCATCCTAGGCAGGAGAGAAGGGCTGGGGCCCAGAGCTGTAAGTTTTAAGCTTTTCCTCCTTGTTTTTGGTCACTTTCTGACCCGAAACCCAATCAACATCTTTAGGACAACTTGGATGTATAAAATCCTTTTCCTTAGCTGACCTCTAGACAGGGATAAATATTCTTTAGATAGGAAACAGAGGAGAGGTCAAGTGACTTGTCTAAGGTCAACCTAAATACAGCTCCTTCAGGGCTTCACACTGCTTTCCTCACAGGCTCCTAGGCAGACGTTTGAGCAGATACTGTGATCAAGACAGACAATTGGCAACACACGCAGCTCACAACACACCATAAGGTGCCTAAACCACACTATAGGGGTCCACCTGTCAATACCGGTCAATGTTCTGAACATCCAACCCCAGGCTACTGCTGGGAAATGCAGAATTCCTTCAAGGGAAAGGTACAATGGTCTTTAAGAAATAGGAAATGTCACGCCTCAATGGCTACAGGAATAGCCCTAACTCACTGGCTCTGATTTTAGAATACAAGGTTACCTTCCATTTCATATTCAAACAAACCTTTGAAATTCAAATATATAGATCTTCTAAGAAGCCAGGGCTCTCCCTACCGGGGGAGCTCTGATTCTCTTTTTGAAATGTTTAAAGAAAAGTCTGGGGAACACACAAGATCATCTGAGCTTCTTGTTCTATTTCAGTAGACTTATGAATCTGAAGTCCTTTCCTCATGAATATCAAGGTGGCCATCAGGAATGTCTCTAAATGAGAAAAGGTATACGACCAAAATTCACTTTCAAGGCACAGCACAAACAGAATTACAACCAGCCACTAAACTTTAAGGAATATAATACTCCAAAGTATTTGCTGGTTTGTGGGGGAACAGGTAAAACCAGAAGAAACTATCAAAGCAGAGACATCATCAAAAGCAAAGGGGGTATTTGTGATAACCATTCCCTAAAAGATCAGAAAGGTACCCCCAAAAGGTATTTCTAAATGAGAGGAAGAGGGAAGAGACAGAGAACTGAACAATTAAAAAAAAAAAAAAGTAGAGGGGAGGGAAGGAGAGAAAAAGAGGGAAGGAAGGAATAATAAATGTGTCCTTACTCTCATCTACAGACTACACTTCTGACCACCAAACTGCTTTGTCAGCAGCCCTCTGTGAGCTGTCACTATCAGCAATTTCTGCTTCCATTGAAGAAGGCTTCTGTCAGTAGTAACCTTTAGGGACACCTCCAAACAAAGGGCTTGCTTAGATGAAGGTCAGATCCCCTGCTTTCTCAAAGCCAGCCCCCCCCCCCACCCCCGCTTCTACCTTCAAGGCCACACAGCATCAGAACCTCAGGGTGAAGAGGGGAAAGGCAGGTGAGACCCAGGCGTGCACACCAGAGTTTGGTGTCTGCACTTTGATAGTCTTCAGGCCCACAAGTTCTGGGAGTGTAATCTAGCCTGTCAGTGTTCTCAGATGGCCTGTAGGTGACTAGGAAGTGATGGCACAAGCTCCCACCATCTTGTCACTTCAGCCACACCACAGATGGTTTTTAGGCAGATCCCATGGAAGCCCAGGAAGAGGGGGACGCCTGACAGCAGCATTATCCTAGATCTTTCCAAAGCCATCCTCTGGGCTCACAAAGCCAGCTCTGTTAGCTAGGGACCCAGGTGCTAGAACAGTAAGGGAGGCTAGCCAGGGACCCTCAGGGGCATTCTGACTGAGCCCAGCAGGTGTCTTCACAGAGGCTAGTATTTCTTTCCCTCCTCTGGTAACCCAAGGAACCCTGAGTACTTAGTGTTCACAAGAGCTCATTCTAGGACGCTGTCAAAGGCCATATGCCAGTAATGGCTTATAGACCCAAAGATTACTGCTCCCTTTTGTGTTTTCTTTTCTAGATCACTCCCATCAATAGCAGAGGCTTCAACCAGGGCCTCTTTCTAGCAGTCATCCTTGATCCAACATTTGGGAATGACTTCAACAGTGCACTGATCTCCTCATTTCAGAGAGCTGAGACTCCAGATTAAGCCCAGTGACCCCAAAACACATACTGCTGCTCCTCTGTATCCTGAGCCCCATGCAGACAGCTTGGTTGGTGGCTCTGTTCTCTCTTGATCCTGTATCTTTATAGAGACAAACAGTCATTGTACAATCTCCTCCACTGGGCCGTACCAGCAGGACTTCAAGGCCATGCTCCCTAGGACTGAATAAAGACAGGCTCTAGTAGACAGAACAACTTATAAATTCCCACAGATTCTCACAAGTGAGGCATCTCAGCTAGAGACAACCGCAAGCCAGAAAAAATCTGTCTTGAGCAAGCAGTTGGTCAATTTCCCTCCATTGACCAGCGTTGACTTGTGAGCTGTCTGAGCAGTCAGTTGCATGTTTCATAGCTTAAGGATGAAGACCAGGGCCCTTGCTGCCCTCTTCTATAGCAATTGATGCCCTGTTAACTGGGGTCCCTCTCCAGCCTTCTAAACCAGCTGCACACATGAAAGGTTTCTTAATGCATAGATCTGACCCTGTCACTCCTTTGCTCTGTCACTTTTCACCACTCAAAAAATAAAGACCAAACTCTGTAGGCCTCGCCATGAACTTGCCACAACTGGCCTTATCTCCCATTCTAGCAACCTCTTTTGTCACTAGGGATGACCACATACAGGACCTTGTCCTAGTCCTCTTCAAACCCACCAATCTAAATATAGAAATCCATGACTGCCCAGATCCTTCACACAGACCTCCTCTGTGAAGCTTCTTATATTCCTCTGCAGCATTACCTTTACAAATCTGTACTCTGTCACTGTCCTCTGCATCTGTATAGATCAGAGCTCAAGGGCAGCAAGACTGCTTGGGCTGGACTTGTAGCTCCAGCTACATCTGTTAATAACAGTGTCACCTGTATCTATTTTCTTTGTCTGTGAAATGGGGTTCTTACTAGGACTTGCCTGCTAAGTGAGTGTTGAGGGCACAGAGGTCTCAAACACAGTAGCCCTTGTAGGGAGAACTTTTCCTTCTGCTTGCTGGTGGTGGGAAATCTTCTGTCAATCACAAACTGACCCATCAGATAAGGATGTGGTCAATTTTTGAAGATAGCATCACAGGCCTAAAAGGTCTCTCTTGTTTTACTGTGTCTACAGGAATGCTAGACTTTGAATGTACTGAAGGCCCAGGACAAGTGTGTCCAAAGATATAAAACACAAAGCTTATGGTTTGAGGCAGAGTGAGGGTTCAAGAGATATTATGCTCACAATTCCCAGATGGCAGAGGGAGCATTCCAGGTCCAGACAAGTCACTTGTCCCAAGTTATAAAGCCTCCAAAGTACCAGGGCTAAGATGTGAGTTCAGGACTTCTGACCCTAAAGCCAGTGCAAATATCCTGCCATCAAGTGGAACACCATCATGGTCCTGTAGTGTTGGGATCAACAGTACTGGGCAACTGTGGTGCAGCCTTGCTGGCTAACCACAAAGACAGGGAAGGCCCAGCCCCTGACACTCTGCCCCTGGGCCTATAGGGGAGTAAACTAGAGTGAACATCACAGAACACTTTCAACCTCAGCTGTGCAAAGGCAAGTAGCCTGGAAGCTGGGTGATAGGTATACTTGTCAGTGACATTTTCAAGCATGGCTGGAAGATGATCAGACCTGGAACTCTGAAGTTTATGAGAGATTTCAGCTTTGGCTTCAGAAGGTCATAATTGGCTGGGAAGACCATTCAAAAGACTGACACCCAAGATCCACAATCAGAAACCACAGCCTGATTACTCAGGGGTAGAGCCTAGAAAATCACAATTAAAAAAAAAAATGCTCTCCAGCTAACTCTAAAGTCTTCTGAGGTTGGCCTAGGGCTTAATGCCACGGTATGTGTCATACAGTATACTGAACTAGGCAGGCACTCTCTGCCTCTAAGAATCACTGAATGGTCATTAGTGTGCAAATATCTGTACTTTTTCTGGATTTATCACTCACCAACACCTTTGGGTTTAATCTCTTCCTCCAGTACCAATCCATCAATGTCACCAACTCAACAATAAACACTGCAGGATGAATGTTGGCCTGAGCCAGGAAAGGAAAACCAGCTAGACCCATCCAGGGTCTCTTACTGAGTAAAGGCAAAAAATACAAGAAGATGGAGAAAAGGATTCTAAATTATTATTAAATTAGACTTAGGCCAGTGTTAAAAATGTAAGTGCCCTATATCATGTAGTTCCCATGTCATGCCTCCCAATCTTCATCCTTTATGTCTGAACAGTCCAACCCACAGGCTATTGCCTATATCCGCCCCAAGCACAAACATTCCTCTACATGTGGGTCTTTTACCTGCTGCTTCTGTGAGCTGGCACTGGACTTTCTGTCTTGCATTTAGAAATACTCACAGACCTCTCTCCAATACCCCTCAGGCTTAATAAAATCTCATTATACAGAAGAACTCCACCCAGGGCTGCAACATAGCTGGCATCTAAAAAAACATGCTATGTGGATTACTGAATGCTACATCTCTTTCTCCACAGTCCCTGTACAAAAACAGCAACAGATTCTCCCAGTTAAAGCTACACAGGCAAGGCAGACCACAGTGAGTGATCATCCCAAATTCCCCCCTGGTTAGAGAGGGAAGCTGACCACCAGGAGGTTGTTGAGGCTTTCCTGGTCACACTCTGCCCACTGCATCAGGTTTGGTGTACAAAGATGAAGTGCTAAAGGCAGGTAACATCTCTCATGTGTCATAAGTGAATGGATATTTGCAGATGAATGCTATCATTTTATAAAGACAAGACTTTGGTATCATTATCATAATCACCAATGAGACCTAAACACATTCAAGGTGAGACAGAGTCAAAATACTTCAGTCTAAAAAGGCACTTGGAGAACAGGCAGATTAAAGCTACACTGGGGTGTGCTAGTGGTTCATGCCTGTAATAGGAGCTATTCAGGAGGTTGAGATCTGAGAATTCCAGTTGAAAGCCAGTCTGGGCAGGAAAGTTTGTGAGATTTTTATCTCCAATTAACCATCAAAAAAAGCTGGAAGTGGAGCTGTTGCTTACATGGTAGAACATTCACTTTGGACAAAAAAAAAAAAGCAGGACAGCAACCAGGTTGTGAGTTCAAGCTCTAGGATTGGCATAAAACAAACTTTAATGTGAAAAGAAAAACAAAAGGCAAACTAGGTTTAAGGGGTGTCTCAAGTGATAAAGTACTAGTCTAGCATGATCAAAGCCCTGGATTCAATCGCCAATAACACACACACACACACACACACACACACACACACACACACACACACACCTCCACAGTCAAACATTTGGCAAAACAACAGCGGGCAAGGGGCTGCCATCCTTAATACACAAAGTCCTTATAGAACAACAAAACTATAAAACTACAGTAGAAAAGGGTGGGCAGAAGACATAAGTAAACAATTTTAGAAAAGCAATACAAATGGTCAATGTACATATGCAAATAGTACAATAAACACAAACCAGTGTGGTCTTTCTAGAATACAGTTTGAAAGCATGTATCAAAATGTTTGTTCTTACCCAACAGCTCTTCTTTTCTCAGTATTCATCTCCAGAAACAATCATAGATCTATGCAAAGAATTAAGTTACAAGGCTGTTTATCACAGTACTGCTAAATTAGTGAAGACTAAGGAGAATGGGAATCACACACAGAATATAATGCAGCCATTAAATTGCTGTTGTTCAGTTTTTAAGATAACGTAGACCTCATTTCATGTCTTTGAGTGAAAAGAATTTAAAAAAACAATACAACTTAATTTCTGTGAGGGAAAAGTGAATATAGACACAAAGAAAAAGGAAGATAGACAAAAGCACTAACATATTAACAATGGTTTCTTTGAATGATACCATTAGAATTGGATTCTGTTTTAGTTTTGTTTATCTACATTTCAATACCAAACTTAATCTTGTTACAAGCAGAGGAGAGGGAGTTACCACTGAGACTGAAATATAGGTCCAAAGGCTCATAGAACAACAGATAGGACTACACGATTCTGCAAATGCCATGTAGTCCCCAAACCCCAAGCTGCAGCTTTGGAATGCAAGGGGAGAGAATGCATGTCCAACAAAATGGTGACATTTCACTGTCAAGGATTTTGTGGTCATTTTCATTTTTAGATTTTGCCACATCGTGGCCATCCCTCCTAGCTGTTTCCTTCCTCCCTGTAAGCTATATCCAATGGCAGTGGCTACAGTCCCATCCCTGGAGCCTTAGCCACACATTCTTTACCCCTTGGGAGCTCAGACATGTGAGCAACTTCTTGAATGTGGAGTACTGGGTCAACTTCAGACCGATGACAGGGAGGCCCTCTACTCTCAACTCTTTATCACATTCTTCTACCTGCTACACTCATACCTCAGCATGAAAGCCCAGGTTCTGGCCACAGCTCAATGTGGACAGTGGTGCTCTTGGTCAACAGGGATGGAGATCCCTTCTAGCTGGATGCCACATTGGCCTCTAGTCTATCTCCCATGTGGCCTACACTTCTAGTGGTTTTGCATCTCCTCTTGAGCCCCAGACAGGACATCCATGTCTCCTCTGGATGTGCAGGAACCCCATAGACCCGGAAGGTAGAGTGCGTAACTCCTGGCCAGGAGCCTTCCCCATCTCTGTCAATGGCTAATCATCCTCCCACTGCTCAGACCTAAACCTTTCAGTCCCCATGGTCTCTTTCCTCTAGAACACAGCCTCTCTCTCATTTGTCTTCCTTACTCTGATCTCCAGAAGGCAGGAGCAATCTTCTTCAAACCTTAACAGGTCATGATATCACTCTATTCAAAACCCTCTGCTGGTTTCTTATCATACTCATAGAGTTTAAGTGAAAGAATTCTATGTCTAGACATCACTGCGACCACTACCCTGCCCAGTCTTGCTGGCCCTCCCAGTATGTCATCAGCAGCACTGGTTCTAGTCTCTTCCCTTTACCTACAACCAATCCTCCCTCCCACTCACCAACTCATTTAGTTACACATATATTCTCTTTCCCTCTTGCTCTCATTTCTGGGGGTGGTACTTCACTATGTAACACAGGCTGGCTTCAAACTCACAATTATCCTGAGTCCTGGAACCAAAAAGGCACATCACTACCCACATCAACATTCTTGTACTGGAGAGCCACATTGCTCACACTAGCACTACTTTCAGCAAATCTCCTCTGAGCACCTATATAAAAGGGTACCTTGTTGGGCACTGGTGGATCACACCTATAATCCTAGCTACTCAGGAGGCTGAGATCTGAGGACTGCAGTCAGAAGCCACACATCCCTGTAAGCAGACACATCCCTGTAAGACTCTTATCTCCAATTAACCACTCAAAAACTGGAAATGGCACTGTGGCTCAAGTGGTAGAGTGCTAGCCTTGAGCACAAAGAGGCTCAGGGACAGTGCCCAAGCCCTGAGTTCAAGTCCCACCACACACACACACACACATACACACACACACACACACACACACACACATACACACATACACGGTACCTCATCCAAACTCACCCCTCCTTGCCCCCTTTATCCTGCTTTTCTTTTCTACCTAGTTGCCATGCCTGGCATACTGAGTCTTTGTAACTCTTCATAGGAGACAGTTCAGAAGAGAGAGCTTTTGGGGGTTTGTAAATTGTTGTTATAGGGCTTGAACTCAGGCCTTGAGTTCTCACTTGACTTTTTCACTCAAGGCTGACACTACCACTTGAGCCAAACTGACACTTCCAGCTTCTGGCTGGTTGACTGAAGATAAGAATGACCAATACTCCTGCCTAAGCTGGCTTTGAACCTCAGTCCTCAGATCACAGCCTCCTGAGTAGCTAGAATTACAGGTATGAGCCAGCAGCGCCTAGCTCTGCCTTACTCCTTATAGTCCTCTGTCCCATGTTGGCATCGTAGCAGTGACTGTTATGTATTTATGTAAGTATTCCACAGCTAAATGAACACTTTTACATTCATAAATTGCTTCTCGGAGTCACTCCAAGAAAGGTGTTTTAATCTCCTTCCCCCGCTCCACCCAGGAGGTTCAGAGCTGTGGAGAAGTAGAGTAGGCCCTGCCTCCAGCAGGCAGGTTCTGAAGAGCCAGCAGCATCTGGGTCCTCAACCTTGCATTCTGAGTCCTTCTGCCCTTTGTGCTAGGGTGGTGTGGAAGTGGCATGTCCAGTGCTCTAGTCTACAGAAAGGGTGATGGCCTGATTGATTTCCTTTTCTTCCCATGTTTTGCATTTAAAACACTTTGCTAAGACCATTAAGGCATATGGACTGAGGAGCTTGCTTCTACAATGGAATTTTCCTTCACTTCCTGTTTGGTATTTTCCAGTAATATTTCTATTAATGTTTCACTTTCAGAGGCACTGATTTCCTGCGGGTTTGAGCATTCTCAACTGCTGAGCCAGGAAGAACTGAATTTTCCTCTCATCATTCAGTTCCTTTCCATTTTCTCCAGGGGAGCTCTCTGGATTTCCCATTACGCGGTAAAGGAAGGAGCTTGGAGCTGGGTCCAGGGCAGAGAGGGGGGAATTAGTCAGGTCCCTGGGAAATGAATGATTCAGCCTGTGACCAGCAGCACTTAAAGTAATGGTCAGAAAGGGACTTCCAAGGCCCATGATTTAAGAAGTGGCTTGACAGTTATAGAGGGGTGTGTGTGTGTGTGTGTGTGTGTGTGTGTGTGTGTGTGTGTGTGATCTGGCTGGACCAGATTTCCAGTCTGGACCTAGAATCTTCAGCTTGGCAGTAAGATCTTACCCCCAAGGTCTCCCATTCATTCACTGATTCAGTGGTGTGTATTGCTGAGAGCCTGCTACACACTGGGTTCTGTTCTATGTAAGTGCTGAGAATAGAGTAGTAAAGAAAACAAAGGCTCACCACATCCCAGTAGCTCATGCCTGTAATCCTAACTACTCAGGAGGCTGAGATCTCAGGATTCTGGTTTGAAGCCAGCCTTGGCAGAAAAGTCTGTGAGACTACTTCCAACTAACCAGCAAAAAGCTGGAAGTGGTCCAAGTGGTGGATACCAGCCTCCAATGAAAAAGCAAGCAAGAACACCAACTCCTGAGTTCAAGTGTCAGTACCGGGGGGTGGGGGGGGGAGGCAACTACAAATAAGGAAGAGAAAATTCAGGCATGAGATTTGTGTAATGTGAAGCACTCTGGACTTGGCTTCAAATCTCACACTAGCTAAGTGACTTCAGACAGGTTATTTAACCTTTCTGTGCCTCAGTTTTTTCCTACATAAAAATAGGAATAACAGCAGCACCTGCCTCAAAGGACCACAGTATGAGTAAAAGAGGTACATATAAAGCCCAGCACACCATCTGGTGCAGAAAATGTGCCAAGTATTAGCTGGCAGTGCTGCGAGAAGTTCCCTTAGCTCAAATGCCTTTTCCTCTGAGAAGCCTTTCTTGCTTCCCTCAATTGGAATAAACTTCCTCCTCACTCTGCTTCTCGTTTGGTTCTATGGAATCCGGGTCCTGCCCAGAACACTATGCCAAGATAGCACTCAGTTCCATCCATACCACTTATTTACAAATTCTACAATAGATATCTGTGTTCCAACCTTGATTCCTATGTCCCCAAGCAGAAAAGGTTAGCGCCTATGGTCAAGCTCTAGCCTCACCATCTCAGTATCTACTCAGCTCCTGCAGTGGCCTGCATATAGCAAATCATCCGTCAACACAGTTAGAAAGTCAGAAAGAATTGTAATCTGTCTCTGTTCTACAGGAAATGTAACCCCACCATATCCCCAGCCCCAGGAGCTCAGAGAAGGGAAATGCCACCAGCCAGGGGACACCTAGCTCTCTACCATAAAGCCTGGAATCTGTTTCTTTTCCACCACAAACCTGACCTAACTATCCCTCCAATACAAGCTGAACCACCAAGGACAGGCTTTGCTGTACAACTAGTGGAAACAACACCTGCTTCAGATTTGCCTGTTAAAGCCAATTTTTCTGGCTCAGAAATGCTCCGGGCTTAGGAGAGGATGAGATAAAGTGGGGGGGGGGGGGGGGGTTAGGAATCAGCTAGATTAGAGAGGATGGTCACATGATCTCCTTTAAAGAAACTGAAGTCATTGATAAGGGTCAAGGTACTAGCAGTTCACGTGTGTGTGCAAGCGCTTAGTACATGCAGCCAGGGTGATCCCTGGAGGGAGGGAGGGAACACCTGGTATTAGAATTAAAAGACATGACAGTTACAAGACACATGTCTTGTGCAGCTGTCCTTTGGGATGTGCCCACTCAGTGAACAGAATTTCTCTATAAAATAACTCAAGTGCTGCATTAACATTAACATCTCCTTTTTGGAAGAACACCAGAGCAGGAGAGAGAGATAGAGAGAGAGAGAGAGAGAGAGAGAGAGAGAGAGAGAGAGAGAGAGAGCGCGACAGCGCGAGCACGAACCTAGCTCTGGGCATCTTCTAGGAACACTGAAGCTGGAGGGAGGGAGGAGATGAGGCAGAGGAATGCAATAGGGGAAATGAACTAATGGGAGGAAAGGGGCTCCAGGACATGTATCTCAGTAACTAGCAGAGCCTTGACTTCTACTTAAAGCATTGGAAATGTTGGAGAAAATCAATACAAAGAATACAGGCTGTGGACTCAGGTCTGTCTGATCCTTGTTCTATCACCTGGTAGCTGTGTGATATTAGGTGTGTTATTAATTTCTGTAAACCTTAGTTTTTTTTTCTGGCCCTGGAGCTTGAACTCAGAGCTTGGGCGCTGTCCCTGAGTATCTTTGTGCTCAGACTAGCATTCTACCACTTATGCCACAGTGACACCTCTGGCTTTTTTTGAGCAATTTATTGGAGACAAGAGTCTCATCGGGACCTTACCTTTCTGACCAGGCTGGCATTGAACCGCAAACCTCAGATCTCAGCCTCCTGAGTAGCTAGGATTACAGGCATGAGCAACCGGCACCTGGCAACCTTAGTTTTTCTGATCCATAAGACGGATGCAAAAATTTTCATCACCAGCAGCAGATGAACAGCACTGAAAACCCTAGGAAATGGCTTACCTGTCCCTGCACTTTGTGGTAGGATTCTACAGCTCTCCTATCTCCCTAAAGACTAGACATTGTAACTGGCTATGGTCAACAACCACAGCTTAGGAGATACTTACAACTTTAATAAACCTTAATAGAAGTCAGTGATGGGAGCTCATACCTATTGTCTTGGCAGTTTAACAGGCTGAGATCTGACGATCATACTTCCAAGCCAGGCAGCCAGACAAATCCTCAGGACGCTTACCTATAATCAACCAGCAAAAAAGCTAGTACTGGAGGCATGGCTCAAGTGGTAGAATGTCAGTTGTGAGTGGGGAGGGGAACCAAGTGAGAGCATCAAGACTTAAGTTTAAGCCCCAGGACCAGAACAAAAAAAGAAAATAAAAGAAAACAACAACAAAAATAAACCTTACAGAGTTCTGCCCTTTCTTAGAACCAACCCTGCCATTGCCATGCTACCACATGGAACAGAGAAGCCCAAGGCCATCCTCACCAGCCAACAAAAAAGAAAACCCAGCCAGGGTCAGAAGGCCTGAGCAAGTTCAGCTGAGACCAGAGAAGCTCCTCAGATGTGCGGACTTATGGACTGTAAAAACAAAATCTTGGCATTTAAAGCCTGAATTTAAAACTATAGCTCACAGGGCTAGGGATATAGCCTAGTGGCAAGAGTGCCTGCCTCGGATACACGAGGCCCTAGGTTCGATTCCCCAGCACCACATATACAGAAAACGGCCAGAAGCGGCGCTGTGGCTCAAGTGGCAGAGTGCTAGCCTTGAGCGGGAAGAAGCCAGGGACAGTGCTCAGGCCCTGAGTCCAAGGCCCAGGACTGGCCAAAAAAAAAAAAACTATAGCTCACAAGCCAGATGCTTGTTTGTGATAATAAAGTTTTACTGGAACACAGCTGCCCCTACTAATATATTGTCTATGGCTATTTCCACAAAATGGCAGAACTGGTCTATAATCTGACCCTTTAAGAAAAGCAGCTATACCCTGGTTTAAAATCAGAAGACAATTAAGTGACCAAGGAAGCAGTTAGAAGAAGCCTGAAGAACTGACTGTAATCCTGAGATCTGGAGGAGCATGGTTCGAGGTAACCCAGGCAGAAAAGTTCACTAGATTTCATCTTCAAAATAAGCAGCAAAATGCTAGGTTGGAATGTGGCTCTAGCCTTGCAAGCATGAGGCACAGAGTTCAAATCCCAGTATAGAAAAATAAAAGTATTTTGGACTCACAAACTCATCATTTCTCTTATACTACTTTCAAGAGATGAGACTTCAGAGGGAAAGGGTCTGTAAGCCAGACTGTAGTTACCAAATGTGGTTTCAAACTTTTCCAATATAGACATTTTCAGAACTGGAGAATGTGCCTGTTAACCAAAGGCACATTTAACCCTCACTCCTGTTGAACTTAACTTCAATGATTTTATGTGAAAAGGAACAAACGACAAGTCAGCAAGGTCCACAAGACAAGTCCTTCCCTTTGTGAGCTCCAATCTCCCTCTACAGCCTCCCCCTATGCCTGCCCTGTTGGGCCCCCACCCGGCTTCTCAAGCGGCTAGATCCCACTGTACCAGAGCCTTTTCTCCATTTCCATGCCAACGGATTCCCACTCATCCTACCAGTCAACTCTGATGTTACCTTCTGGCAGCCCTCTTTCTCTTACCAGCAGCACACAGGCCCACCCAGTCCTTGCCATACATTTCTGGTTTTCCTGGATATAATCTTCACTAAACAGACCCTGAGAAGCTAGTACAATAGCTTTGTGACAGCCATGGAGCACTGGTTCCAGGGCCCTCTCCTGAATATCAAAATCCAATGATGCTTAAGGCCGTTATAGAAAATGGCAACGTATTTGCATATAATTTATGTACCTTCTATATACTTTAAAACCTCTATATTACCTACAATACCCAATACAGTATAAATGATATATATGTATAGCTATTTAGAGACAGCTTAAAAAAAAAAAGTCTATACATTTCAGTTATATATTTATTTAGCCCATCCTGGGGATTGAGCTCCAGGCCTGGGCTCTGTCCTGAGCCCCTCTGTGGCTCAAGGCTGGCATTCTACCACTTGAGCCACAGCATCACCTCTGAGTTTTTCTGAGTAGTTTAAAGAGTCTCACAGACTTTTCTGCCTGGGCTGGCTTTGAACTGTGATCCTCAGATCTCAGCCTCATGAGTAGCTAGGATTACAGGTGTGAGCCACCGCACCCAGCCAGTTCAGTAATCTTTAAAAAACATTTTTGATTGGCAGATGTAGAACCTGTGGCTAGACAGCCCATTGTATCCAACTGCAACCTGAGAAAAGCATCCTTCTTGGAAACTTGGCCACATTTGCCTCTCTCTGAATTCCCTCTGCCTAGCAGGCAGTTCAGAAACCGTTTGCTACAGTTTTTTTTTTTTTAAGTCAGACATGATATTATTTATTTCATAACTACGGAAAAGTGTTATTTAACTCAACTCTGTGGATGCTGACAAAATATCAAGTGTTGGTGCACATCAGCATGTACTTAAGCTCAGAAAACTGATGCCATGATTCATCCTTGACTTTTTTGGTTTTGCTGAAAACATTTACTTATAACAAAAGAAGCAAGACTTCAGCAGAAAACATGACTGGATGAGATGTGTCTGGTTGCATCAAAGGAGACCCACCAAGTAACTGGCCTTTTTATCTTCTTTTTTTTTTTTAAGCACAACTTGAAAGAATATTATTTCTACCTACTGCATTTTTGTTTTTGTTTCTTTCCCAAAAGCTCAAGTTTTGAGCATCTCTCACCTGAACTATATTATATTTGTCTCAACTCCAACAGCTGTTTATTATAGCCTGAGACACACCTAAACCCATGGCTCCCTTTCCTAGACCACCAGTATGCAAGGACATTCCTGTACAAGGACACATGGGGTAGGAGGAGGGTGGCAAATTCAGGACCCCAATTGAGGATCACTACATAAAAGCTCTGGTTTTTGAGAACACATCCTGTATTAAGGTTTATGTATGTCCATGCACACATGTACACACACACACACACACACACACACACACACCACCTGCAAGCACCCCCTGTTCTCACTGAACTTCCCCTTCTCTCAAGCCACCTACCTCCTAGAAGACCTCTTAAAAATTACCAAGACAGAAACTGGGAGAAACAAATGGCAAAAATATGCACCCACATCCTACAGAGGCTCCAATTGGTACCAAGATAGCTCTGAGCATAAAACAAGTGCTAGCTAAAAATTGGCCATGGCTATGTTAGGGAAGAAACTAGCTCTGTCAACAGTTTCTCTTACAAGTAACTCTAAAAGGGAAAAATGCCTGAAATTGGATGGTGGCATTAGGGGCAAGGGTTTGTGCCCCAAAACTCATCTAAGAGAACAAGTGGATGCCTTAAGTATACGTTAGAGGGAAGCAGAGGTATAGAGGGAGACAGGGAGGAAGCCCCAAAGGTAAACTGTGGTGGGCACTGACATTGGAAAGAGTAATGGTAACTCTCAATTCAGGCCAAGGTTAAAACAAAACATAGGGCCTGACATCCTGGGGACATTCACCTAACAGTCTCTCCCAATTCCCTAAAGTCTGAGAGGAAGCTGGGCCAGCCTAATGCTAAGTGGGTGTCAAAAGTATATTGCCCTAGAGTCATTTGGGAGTGTGATAGAAAAAAAGATTAGGGAGTAGGAATTCAGAGCTGGGTCAACTTGATCCTAGGAAGGCCTGGCTGGAAATACTGTAAAAACCCGACCACCTAATGGAACTGGAAGGGTGGAGAAGCATTGGCCCAGAATGAGGAGACAGCCTTACCACACAGAAGGCAGAGACACGGCACCTATAGTCTTGGAGTCCAAAAGCACACTTGCCAGAAGACCCAGAGGCAATGTTAAGGGGAGAGAAGCCCTGAGTAAGTACACGAGTGCTTCTCCAACTCAGGAGCAAAGGTCATCAGGGAATTTGTCAGAGGCAACATCTTAGGCCCCTTTGTTGACTGGCACACATTGCAAGGATGGGTCCTTGCATCTGTTTTACCAGCCTTCCAGTGTGCTGAAGAGTAAGAAGCACCACTGTGAATAGAGTAAGAACAACCCCTCCCTGCTGCCTCCTTTCCAAAAGAACATCTGGTAACTGCAGTCCCTGTCTCCCAGGACTGACAACTCCTGAAAGATCAAAGAGTTCAAAGTTACAACCTAGAAGGGGGGAAAGAAGCCCAGAGAGATGGTTCCTAAAAACCCAGTATCAAATCACAACAAGCTAGCAGCTATATATTGTTCACCAGCCTCCACTGCACTTAGCTTACAAGGTCCTCTCTGATCTGGCCATGCTGCCCCTTGTAAGGATCCTGCTCAATTCTAATCTCAGTTCCAGCCACAGAGGACCTCACCAGTGGTTCCTGAAACCACTAGGCTCTTTTCTAGCCATCTCTGGTCATCTCCCCTCCCACTCAACAATAGCCCTTCCTCAGAGGTACCCCTCTTTAAAACTAAGCCCCATCACAGGACTTGTTTTGGCAGAATGGCCTGGCAGCAGACACCAACCCCACAAGGGTTCCCACTCCAGCAACTGGCAGGGGAAGGCATGGAGAAGACCCACAAGAAATATCTGGTGTCGGAATGAAGCCAAGCCTTAAATACACTTGACATTCCAGCTACAAATACATTATTCCTAAGTATTTGAAACAGTCTTAACTATAATTGGGGGAAAAAATGTTACCTAAAGTTTTGAAAACTACAAAGACTTTTGTGAGCAAGCAGAACCAACACTGGCAAGAGAGAAAAGAGATTCAACCCTGGCAGGTGGTCATGAACGTGGGAGGCATGCAGAGGGATGCAGGGGCTGGAGAGTTCTAGACCTGAAAGCTCTGAGAGCTTTATCATGCCTTTCAGACTCAAAAACCCAAGACTCCCCCAGTTTATGCACCACGCCAGTCTTAGGCCACATATCAGGCTGCAAGGGACCTCTATTGGTATGGAGCTCACCTATCAACCACAAGCTGTATAGCACAGTGGTATCCACTGGGATCATCTCCCTGCTGACTTCCTGGTACTAGGGAGGCCACCTGGCTTTCAGCTCACTGTCATCAGGTGTTGCATCCTGGTAAGCACAGAGTCCAAGCCACCAAAGTGTGTCACCAGACTTCTCCAGAGAGAGGTAAGGTCCTTCAGAGTGCTCACGACATCCTTGGTCGGGGCAGACCAAGTAGGCAGAGGGGGGATATTCAGGATATCAAGGAAAGGGGGCCAGTCAGGAAAATTAAAAACCATTTCCTTTCCCCTGCCTCCACGAAAACAAAACAGATCCCTTTCCAAGCACCAGCTGGCAGGTAGGAGCCTGTCTCCCTCCAGTCAGGTCCTCCAGCCCTAAGAAAAACTCAAGCTCTTTATCAGTCTGGACAAAAGTTTACCTTGGAAGAAGAATGTGAGGGAGAACAAGACAGCAGGGGCCTGACAGCCACACAACCCTGCTCTAAGGAGCGAGCTCTCCCACTGGGCCTCAGATTTAATCAAAACACTGCCTTCCACCAGAAGACAGAACTAGTATTATTTTATGGGGGAAGGGAGGGCGGCTTGAGAGTGTGAAAGGGAGGAAGGGGTTGAGTCTGACCGTAATTAACTCGTCTACTTCAAAAGGGGGGGGGGGGGAGGCACGACCAAGATGGCCTGAGACGTTAGGAAGGGGAGTGTCGCAGAGCCACCCTCGTCCCCAGGGCTGGTGCAGTATAGTGGAGAGGAGCTCAAGAAGAAAGTGTGGCCAGAGCACTGGGTCTCCTCTCAGCCGGCCAGATCGCCAAACACCTTTGGACGCAGGGCGGGAACAACTGCCAGATCGGCGTGGAGCGCTCTTGCAGAACGCGCACAGCGACCCGAACAGCACGCGTGGGGGTTTCTGGTGCCACTCCTGTACCAAAGGCCGCTTCGCTTTGGAAACCCAGGCGCGGAGGGTGGGGCGTTCAGGATTTACATATACACGCTCCCAGGCAGCCGGTCGGGAGCGGTGTGTTCACTCCCGGGAGAGTCCCTTCCCAGACCCGGACCTCAGTTCCCATGGGGGTGGAGGGAGGGCAAGAGTAAAGGCTCTTGTAAGCCTGCGACAGCCCGAGCTCTCGAGAGACTCTACTGGGGGAGCCGGAAGGGCTGGCTGGGTCTCCCTCCCTGGGGCAAGGCTAGTCGGGGTGCTCTCGCTCGGGCTACGGGCTCAACAAGGGGGCGTTTGGAGAGGCAGCAGCAGCAGAGACTGTGTCAAACCATCAGGGGGAACGCGGGTGGGGGCGGAGCAGGATCTGGAAGACAAGGCGGGAGTGCTCATCCTGGGTCCTAGGCCGAAGTTCGTACAAGGCTGGGGTTCTCGGTCCCCTGGTTCACCCAGTACCTCTGGAACCTCGAGCGCGATCGAGGAGCACCTTACCTTGTCCTTCTTGCCGGCCCCACTCTCCTCCGCGGCCGAGGCGGCGCACTTGTTGAGCAGCTTTTTGCCTCCACAGGCTGTTGGGCTCCAGGTGCGGCCGCCGGAGCAGGCGCCCCCCGTGGGGTCCCCAGCTCCGCCCGCGGCGGCGCTTTCCACTTTGATGAGTCGGTGCTTGGGAGAGATGTAGCGCACCTCCGCTGGCGTGGCGGGTCGCCGCTCGCTGCTGCTGCGGTAAAGGTGCGGGGACCCCGAGGATGAGGACGAGGACGCCGCGGCGCCCGCGCCCGAGGACGCGCAGCAACAGCCCGCGGCGCCCGACGTGGACGAGGCCGAGAAAGCGCGCTGGCCCCCGCCGGGCTCCCCGCCGCCGCCGCCGCCGCCGCCGCAGTAGTCCAGGCGGCACATGGCGCGCAGTTTGCGCAGAGAGGAGCCCGGCCCGTTGTAGGGGTCCTCGAAGTCGCGCTCCTTCTGCGCGCGGTAGGCGCGGATGAGGTCACTCGTGCTGCCGCTGTCGTCGGGCAGAGAGCCCGACGAGGCCGAGAAGCAGGAGGCAGAGGCCGGCCCGCAGGATGCCGAGGATCCCGAGGCGGCCTGCGGCACGGCCTGGGGGGGCTGTGAGGGCCGCTCGCTCCGGCGCCGCTGCTCGCGGTAATCGGGCCTCGGCGGCTGCGGAGGGCTCTTAGTCTTACTGTTGCCCAAGCTGAAGTACTTGTTCAGCCACTTGGCCATGGCGAGAGGCCACCTAGGGCCGCGGCGCGGTAGCCCGGTGCGCCGCCGCCGCGGCCATTCGGAGGGCAACGCTGCCTCCCAGGTCCCACGGCGCCCCGGCCCCGGCGGGGGGCGTCCGGGGCGCCCGCTGCCGCCGCCAAGTTCAAGTCCTCGCGGCCGCCGCCTCCTCCTCCGCCTCCTCCGCCGCCGCCGCCGGTGCCTCCTGCCGGCCGCTCTCGGGCTCCCGCAGCTGCAGCACCACCCTCCGCCTCCGCCGCGCGCCGCCCGGGCTCCCGATCCCCAGTCCCTCGCGGGCGCGTCGCATAAGGTCCCGGCCCGCGACCTCGAAGAGCAAAAAGGCCCGAGCGTCCCCCGCCGCGGACACTCTCACCGCGAAGCCCAGCTGCGAGCGCGCGCCGGTCCCGTCGGAGCCTCAGCCTTAGCCTCGGCGGGGGATTCGCGGCTGCTGCAGGAACTTGAGAGTCCTCGGTCTCCCTCTTCCTTCCCGAGAGCGTTGGGGGCAAAGCCCGTCCTCGCCGCCGGCGAGGAAGCGGGCAGAGGAACGAGCGAACGAGCGAGCGAGCGAGCGAGGGAGGCAGCCGGCGCCCACCCGTGCCCGTCCTGGCGGCGCCCGCCGCTGCCGCCGCCTCCCCAGCCGCCGCGTGTGTGACACTCGGGCCGCCAGAGCCCGCCCCGCACCGAGGCCACGCCCCCGGCCGCGTGCTCCGCCCCTTCCCGCCCCCGCAGCCCTAGCCCCGCCCAGCCCTGTGCGCCGGGCGGCCAGACCGCGGCCGGAGCCCCGCCCTCCTCTCCTCGCGCTCGGCCCGCGGCGGGTGCGCCTCCTCCCCCTCCGCACGCGCCACCTCCCGCGGCCGCCTCGGCGCCAGCCCCCGGGTCGTGCCCCGGGGTGCCTGGGTCCTGCGGCGCAGTTGACGTGGCCGGCTCCGCCTCGATCTCGGCCCCTAGGCGGGAGGTTGCCCAGTTGAGCCGCGAAGGCACCGAGGCCAAACCAGTTCGCCGCGCCCCCGAGACCCGCGCGCTGGGCACGCAGCGGTGCCCACGGTCGGCGTGGGCAGAGAGGGTGGGTTTTAGCGATGGGCCTCTTTACTTCACTGCGTGGCCTGTGGGGGGTGGGGATGCGGAGAAGCGTACCCTTAGGGACCGTGTGCCTGTCCTCCTCCTCCACCCCCCCATACACACCCCTTCTTAAAGGGACAGACAACTCCGGTTCAGTTCCCAGTGTGCCTGCCAGGTCTTGGGAGAAATCTTTATGCTAATGAGTGTATTTGCAACCCAGATGACGGATGCGGACGCGATAGGCGGCGGGGACCAGGCCCGCAGCCAATCGGAAAGCGAGCCTAAGGGGAGGTCGGAATGTTTGCTTACCTTTTCACCTTTGAGGAAGTCAGAGCGTTAACCCCCTTCGCTGCCAGCCTGACTGGGCGAAGCTAGGAGAACGTTGGGTGCCTAAGCTCGGCACCCAACCAGGGTTACCTGAGCTAGAGAGACTCTACTTAAGTCTGAAACCTCATTTTACAGATGGAGAAACTGAGGCCCCGAGGAAGGCCAAGATGAACTTGGATGCCATTCCTCGAATCTAGTGGCCCTGTGAAGATGCTATTTCAGACCCTGCTGTGGTTATTACCCAAAGTGAAGACATTGAGGCAGAAAATGAGGAGCAAAGGTAGCTCAGGCTAGCTTTCCCTAGGGTCCACTCGCAGGCAGTAGGCTCCCAGTTTGAGACCAAAATCTTTTCTGAAAATGAGACAGCTCCCTCTAGGGCTTGGTTCTATTTGAGATTTGACTAGAGGCAAGCCCTGGAATGTAGTTTAACCCTAAGATATACATGCCTGAGAACTGAGATGTTCTCTCAGAATCGTTTGCTACGAGACCACAAATCCATAATCTCTATCTGCTATCTGTACATTGGGGGGGGGGGGGCTTTGGGACACTTTTTTCCTGTGTCCTGTAGGAACAGCAGTCGGCAAGGCTAGGAGCCTGCTGGCATCTGGAGGGCCAGGGATGTTACCTCTTCCTCTTTCTGTGACAGATATAGACTCAGGCCACAGACCACAGTGGAGAAGAGGCACATGCAGGATTTCAACTCGGATTTCACTCTAGTGGTTGTACTTTGTTCAGTGGGATCGACAGCAAATAAACCTGCAGGCTCAAGCTTACTTGGTGCTCACCTCCTAGGCCAACTGAAATTGATCAGTTTTACTGTGCTACTCACCCCCCACAATCTCAAATAACATCACCAACTACTTTCCTGAGATATATTCATTTATCATTTCAAAGAAATAATCTTGAAGAGTGGGGCAGGGGAGTTTGGGAAATAGGGAGAGAACCCAGAAGTTAATGCTCAGATGTTGATTTTGAGTATCCCTAGACTTAGACATCTCAAATTACCCTTTAAATTGCTGCTCTGCTGCATAAGCATTTAATTATCCTGTGTGGAGGAAGGCCCCAATAGAAAACCTGAAAGACAAGGACATCCTAGTCTTAAGCCCCACCTTTCATCCAACCAGGAATCCTCTCCAGCTTCTTTCCTTTCCTATTTTGCTTCTAGGTTCAAGATGAACAAACAGTCAGATCCTGGCAGCAGGCCAGCCCACCTGGGACCAGACAGTCCTCTCCAGAATCTGGAAGCTTATTGCTTGCATGTGGACTGCACATGGAAGAGCTATCTCTGCCTTTTCCAAAGGCTTAGGAAGAAAAGCTAAATTTCACAACTTATTTTTTTTCCATTTCACTTTCAGCAGGCCATAGGGTCAGACCCTCTTTCCCATGTGATGCCTCTCTTGGGCTGTAATTTGCAAGCCAGAATTATTGTAATACTATAGTATTATGCCAAGAACTTTCAGAGTACTTGTGTATCTGCTCACTCCCTAAACATTCTGTATATAATTAACCCCCCCCACCCCATATCCTTGCAATCTGATGTTATTTCCAGTTTACAGATGGGGTAACTGCTCTAAGGTGGTATTTACTTCAAGCAGGCAAGAACCCCATGGGTGTTTTTCTTTGGGAACTTGTAGAGGCATACGTTCCAAGACCGAGTCAGAAATAATCATTCTGAAAGGAAACAGAAATCTTCCTAAGAAAGATGTTAGAAAAGTGGTATGCCCAGTGGTTTGTGGAGCCAGGTATTTGTACTCAATCACTGGACACACTCTCTTTTCAGAGCCCTGGCCACCCCGTTTTCCAGAGGAGAAACTGGGACCTGTGAAGGGGAAAGATGGGGCAAGCAAGAGACACAGCTGGGATTGGTACTGAGTCTCCAGACACCACAAACCCCATACTTGACAATGTGTTTTCTATGCTGCAAAGATTCTGTGCCCACCATTCTTGTCTCCTTCCTCCCCACCTTCTGATGCTGAGAATCAAACTCAAGTCCTTGTATTAGCTAGAAATTTGCCACTGAGCTATATTCCCCGTCCTAACTTTCTTATTGGGAAGATTGGATATGAATGGCCCTATTTCTATTTATGTTCTGTCTCAGCTTCTCACATTTACCAAGAGTTCTCCAGGGGCAGGGATATGGCCAGTGCTTTCTTTGTAACTTCTTCCAGTATGGAAGGAAGATAATGCCAATTTGTAGAAATTCCCTAAAAGTGTACTATACCAACCCAGGGGTCTCATCTATGTTTTAGAAAACACTACTCAGTCCATGAATGTTAATGTCAGTCTCATCTGTATGCCAGGCCTCAGAGGAGACAGTGATGATTCAGATAGCAGTTCTGTCTCTTACCAACAATTGTACCAGGCAGGGTAAGAGAAGAACAGGAACAAAGGAGGAGTTGTGGGGTTGTGGCCAAGAGAAGCTAATTATGAAGAGGAAGATTTCTTAGGAAAGGTGATATTTGAGTTTACCTCCTAAAGAAGGTGATACTTGAGTTTGTTCTTGAAGAATGAGGAGCATTTAGATATGAAAAAAAAAAAGCTCAAGAAAATTCCAGGAAGAGGGAACAACAGAAGCGAAAGCATGGAAGCAGGGGCTTGTGGCATACACTTGGGCAGTAATGAGTGGTCTGGTTTGAGTACAGTGAATAAACTAGGAATTTATGTGGGCATGAAACTCTGCCCCATCAGGAAGAGTTTTGACTACCAAACTAAGGAGACTGGAACTTTGAGCAAGGAAATTGCCTGATTTTCCTTTGGCATTTTATAAAGATCACGGGAAGCAGCATAAAGAAGAATTTCAGAGGGACAGAAAATAGAAGTCTTTTAGCTGCTTTGTGTATTGCCTTTGCCTGTGCATTCTTGTGTTTGCGGGTGTGCATATGCACATATGTGCACATGGCACACACACGGGTGTATTGCTACTAGGGCTTGAACTCAGGGCCTGGGCAATGTCCCTTAGCATTTTTGCTCAAGGTTGGTACTCGACCACTTGAGCCACAGCTTCACTTTTAGCTTTTTTGCTGGTTAATTACAGGTGAGATTCTCATGAAATGTTCTATCCAGGCTGGCTTTGTACTCCTGAATAGCTAGGCATGAGCTACCAGTACCCAGCTGCCTGTGTACTCTTTAAAATAATTAAGGAATAGAAAATGGTACAAAGGCAAGCAGCAGTGGCTCACACCTACAATCCCATCTATTCAAGAGGCTGAGATCTGAGGATTGCAGTTTGAAGCCAGCCTGGGCCGGAAAGTCCATGAGACTCATCTCCAATACACTACGCAGAAAAAGCCAGAAGTGATACTGTGGCTCAAGTGGTAGAGCAGTAGCCTTCAGCAAAAGATCAGGGTCAGAGCTAAAATGGTACAAGAAGAGCACCTACTGTACAGAAGGTGCTTAGTAGTTATCGTTGTATAAATAAGTAAGCCAGGTTGTGGAAGAGTGCTAAATGGTGGACTCTGCATGACTCTTTGGCTTTGGGCCACTTGGTAAATGATGACCAGCTTCTTCCCAGTGACAGTTACTACTGGAGAAAAGAGAGTATTGGGGGGAGAAAATGGTGGATTTGGCCTAAGCCACCTGTAGAAACGGTGTGATGTTCAAGCCCGGAGTCTGCTGGATGTGGGCCTAAATCTGAAGTGAAACCTATGATCTTTCTCTCTCTCTCTCTCTCTTTTTTTTTTTTTTTTTGCCAGTCCTGGGGCTTGGAGTCGGCCTGAGCACTGTTCCTGGCTTCTTTTTGCTCAAGGCTAGCACTCTACCACTTGAACCACAACACCACTTCCAGCTTCTATATATGTGGTGCTGAAGAATCGAACCCAGGGCTTCATGTATACGAGGCAAGCACTTTTTACCACTAGGCCATATTCCCAGCCCTTCTCCCTTCTTTTGTACCACCTCACTGAGCCTATCAGCAAGGTAGTTAATCATAAGCACCATAGTAGTCTCTTGTCCATTTTTCTTCTGCAATCTCAATACCATAGCCAGTTATCCTATACAAAAGGAGTTTAATTCTATCCCTCTGCTCAAACCCCTTCCTTATTGAATCCCCATTTCCCTAGTCATAAATCCCAAAGTTCTTACCATGAGGTCTTTTATTACACAGCCCTGACCTCATCTTACTTTGTCCCCTCTGTCCTGCTCCAGTCAGGCTGCTGCTTTGCTGCTCCTGGAACCTTCTGAGCACACACTTGTCTTGGGATTGCTCTCTAGTCTCTCATTCCAGAATGTTTTCTCCACATTGTCCCCATGGCTCAATTAGGTTTCTTTTAGATCTTTGTTTGATGTCACATGTAACACCTCCACTGGGCAATATATCTAGAATTGCAGTTTCTATCCAGTGCTTGCTATTCTTCTTCTCTATTTTCTTCATCTGACTACAGTTTACCCTATTCTACCCACTGAATATTTACTTTTCTTGTTTGTTTTTTGTGTTTCCCTACAGTGGAGAAAGCATCTTTTACCCTTGCTTAACTGCTTATCTCTGATGTCCAGAACAGTGTCTGACATGGTAGGTAGGCAAAAGATTCCTATTTTTGGATGAATAAGTGAACAAAAAGGAAGAAGGCACATTGACATCTCTGCTTCAACCTTGGTTGCTTAATGGCAATTATCCTTGGCCTGGAGATGGGTGTTTATTGGACTTGCTGTATTTAGGGGAGAGATATTTATTTAAGCTGTATAAGATGATGTTTTGGGGGCTTTTGTATGCATATGTGTGTGCACGTGTGTGTGTGCATGTGTGTGTGTGTGCGTGTGCATGTGCGTGTGTGTGTATTGGTACTGGTGCTTGGACTCAGGGCCTGGAGACTGTCTCTTAGCTTTTTTGCTCAAGATTGGCACTCTACAACTTGAACCACAGCTCCATGTCTGTTTTTTGCTGGTTAACTGGATATGAGTCTTGTGGGCTTTCCTGACTGGGCTGGCTTTGAACTGTACTCCTCAGATCTCCATTTCCTGAATACCTAGGATTATAGGTGTGAGCCACCAGCACCCATTTTATCACATGATGTTTTGATGTACATATACATAATAAAATGATTACTACAAGTAGTTTCTTCTCATATTGTGAGATCTACTTAAATCTTCCCTTTAAGCAATCTTGAAATATTTAATACCATATTATTGACTTATAGAGAGCAAGCTGTGCCCAGCTCAAAGTTACTCCATGTTGTATAGAGCAGTAGCTTTCTTGCTTTAAGTGGCTTCTTTTATAAAACAGAAGTTTGCTCCATTCTGAGTGTAAATGCTAAGGCAGGAGAGTTCTATATCTTCTTTGTGCAAATAAACAACCACCATCTGTCCAGCACAAACCATGAGGCACAAACTGACAACTTCTTTACCCAAACAAAATATTGCCAGCTATGAACTTAGCAAATTGAGTCAGAAACACACAGACACAAAGGCATTTAAAAACTGTGTCAGACAAAGGCCTCATATCTAAAATATATGCAGAACTGAAAAAATTACCTTCTTCCAAAACAAAACCATGAAGAACCAATATCCCTCTCATCAAGTGGGCTAAAGACTTACAAAGAGACTTCTCTGATGAGGAAATGAGAATGGCCAAGAGACATGAAAAAATGCTCTACATCACTGGCCATAAAAGAAATGCAAATCAAAACAACATTGAGATTCCATCTCACGCCAGTAAGAATGTCATATATCAAGAAAACAAACAATAACAATTGTTGGAGGGGATGTGGCCAAAAGGGAACCCTACTTCATTGTTGGTGGGAATGTAAACTGGTTCAGCCACTCTGGCAAGCACTATGGAGATTCCTCAGAAGGCTAAATATAGAACTCCCCTATGACCCAGCAGCCCCACTTTTGGGTATCTATCCAAAAGACCACAAACAAAATCACAGTAATGCCACCAGCACAACAATGTTCATCGCAGCACAATTTGTCATAGCAAGAATCTGGAACTAACCCAGATGCCCCTCAGTAGACGAATGGATCAGGAAAATGTGGTACATATACACAATGGAATTTTATGCCTCTATCAGAAAGAATGACATTGTCCCATTTGTAAGGAAATGGAAGGACTTGGAAAAAGTTATACTAAGTGAAGTGAGCCAGACCCAAAGAAACATGGACTCTATGGTCTCCCTTATTGGGAATAATTAGTACAGGTTTAGGCAAGTCACAGCAGAGCATCACAAGGCCCAATAGCTATACCCTTATGAACACATAAGATGATGCTAAGTGAAATGAACTCCATGTTATGGAAACAATTGTTATATCACAGTTGTAACTACTTTCAACGTCCCATGTGTATCTGTAGCTTCTATTATTGATGATGTTCTTGTATCACCTTCCTGTGGTTGTACCTACACTATCTCTGTAATCTTAGTATATTGGAAACCGTGTATACTGGTATTGGATGCAGGAAATTGAACGGGAATACCAAATTTGAGAGACACAGGGTAAAAAAAGACAAACAACTACGAAAGCAATACTTGCAAAAACTGTTTGGTGTAAGCGAACTGAACACCTTCGGGGGGGGGGGGGGCGGGGAGGGAAAGCGGGAGGAGGGAGGGGGGTATGAGGGACAAGGTAACAAACAGTACAAGAAATGTATCCAATGCCTAACGTATGAAACTGTAACCTCTCTGTACATCAGTTTGATAATAAAAATTTGAAAAAAAAAAACAAAACTGTGTCAGAAAAATTAGGCCGCTGAGTTTATTTAACCCACCAGGAGTGATCCAGGAGTGATGCAGTCCCCTCACCTGGACCACACAGAAGGAAGGATACCTAATCCATACCTCCATACTCTTACCACACCATTTAGTGCCTGCTTCAAGAGACCCACAGGCAATGAACTCCCAACTCTGTCTGTCCTCAGAGCTTTAATTCAGCACGGTTCCTCCATTCACACTGTCTTTTCTAATTTCCATTACCTTTAGTATTCCCCTATAAGCCTGGAACCAGCTCTGTGCCTTGGCAGCCCAGTGCAAGAACAACTCTGGAGTGTGTGTGTTTGCTATACTAATACCTCATCTAACACTTGCATGGCTTTCTTAACACCTGATCAGCTTTCTTCTCTTGCAGTGATTCCTACAGACTTTAACCTTCTCTTAGCCACTTTTTCTCTGTGTGTATATAGACACACACATAAACACATATGTGCATATGTCCACATATACATATTATATACAGAGATATAATTGTATAATGTGTGGCCTGTGATCTGAGAGTTAATATTATGAAGATTGTGATGGCCAGAATTACCAAAGTGAAACCAGTAATACTTGGTGAATTGAGGCCAGAAAAATTAACCTAGCTTGTGAATTTATTGTTATTCAGTACATTCTGGCACTGTATTTTTTTTTTTTACATAGTTCACTCACAACTCACTGTGCACATTAGGTCTCCTATACTTATTCATTCTATGTAGCTATACCCTTCAACTTGATTCCTCAACCACTGCCCCTATACTGCTCTGTTTCCATGGTGCGTGTGTGTGTGTATATGTGTGTGTATTAGTCCTGGGGCTTGAACTAAGGGCCTGGGTGCTGTCCATGAGTGTTATTACTCAAGACTAGTACTCTATCCCTCAAGCCACAGCTTTACTTCTAGCTTTTTGGTGGTTAATTGGAAATGAGAGTGTCAGGCTTCAAACTTCAGTCCTCAGATCTCAGCCTCCTGAGTAGCTTGGATTATAGATGTGAGCCACCAGTTCCTGGCAGTAGGATCTCTTATTGGAGGCTAAATAAATAATATTATTGTGTCTGTACCACAATATGTCTACTCATATATTAATACACCTGGGTAATTTCCATATGTAAGCTATTGTGGATAATGCTGCAATGAACTCAGGAGTGCAGATGTTTTTAAGAAGTAGTGATTTTATTTCTTTGGTCTAGATACCCCACATAAGAATTGCCCCAGTCATATGGTAATTCTATTTTGAACTCTTTGAAGAACCTCCATGTGTCTTTCTATAATGACTATATCAATTTACATTCTCATCAAGACTATACAAGGGTTCTCTTTCCTTCATACTCTTACCAGCACTTACCATTTACTGTTTTTAATAATCATTTTAATAAGTATGAGGTGACATCTCTTTTAATTTGCATTTCCTTCTTGATTTGTGATTATAAACACTTTTCTCTATACATGTTGGTCATTTTTCTTCCTTGAAATCTATTCAGATCTTTTGCTCATTTTAAAAAGTAAATTCTTTTCCTTTTTTGCTACTTAGTTGTATTAATTTTGACTATACATAGGAACATTAATCCCTCGTCAAATACACAGTTTGCCAATCTATTTTCTAAATTTATAGGCTACATTTTCATTTTGTTGATTGTTTCCTTCTCCATGCAAAAGCTTTTCAGTTTGTTACAGTTTCATTTGTTTATTTGGCCAGTTCTGGGGCTTGAACTCAGGGCCTGGGCACTGTCCCTGAACTTCTTTTAGCTCAAGGCTAGCACTCTACCACTTGAGCCACAGCCCCACTTCCAGCTTTTTCTGTGTATGTGGTACTGAGAAATCGAACCCAGGGTTCACGCATGCTAAGCAAGCACTCTACCACTAAGCCACATTCCCAGGCTCACTTGTTTATTTTTGTTTTTATGGTCTGATCATTTGTTATGACATCTAAAGATTTCTTTGCCAAAGCCAATGTCAATGAGATTTTCTCCTGTGCTTTATAAGACTTTTAATGTTTCAGGTCTTACATTTAGGTCTTAAATCTGAGTTGATTCTTTTTGCGTATGGTATAAGATACAAATTCAATTTCATTCTTCTGCCTGTTTCCCCAATATGATTTATAAGAGAAGCTATCTCTTCCTCATTACATGGTTTTGGGTGTCCTTGTTGAAAATTACTTTACCGTCAATGCCTAGGTTTATTTCTGGGCTCTCCATTCTGTTCTCCTAGTCTTTGTATCTGTTTTAATGCCAGTACCATACTGTTTTGACTTGCTGTGTTTTTTAAACAGATGTGTCGGGGTTTTATTCCCAGATCCTGTCTCTTAAATGGAGAAAACAGATTGTGATTCATCCCTGTGGTCCTAGCATCTGGAGGGGCCTCTAGGAAGTATGTGGCTTCCAGGTAGCCCCTTCCACGTGAGTGGCAGTCCTAGAAACATGCAGGCCTGTCCCCAGCAGTGTTGCTGAGCCAACTGCTGCTCTCTCCATGTCAGGTACAACTAATCTTAGGAATCTCATTATGGGTCCAAAGATAATCCTCTCTACCTAGATTCAAAGTAGTGTTTTGACCATTACTGTGCATTGAGTATTGAGCCGACAGTTTAATTGAGCTGTTTATGCCGCTGCCTTGATCTCTTCCCAGAGAATTTACAACTCATTCCAAGTGTCTCTGTGAATTAAGTGGGCCTCTCCCAACATGCTTTGCCTGTTGTTTGCCTGTGCCAAATCCCACTTGTCCTCGTGTTACCTAATTATGGGCTCTCCCTCACAGCTGTCTCTGGCCGGTGCCACTTGCAGTCTCTTTCCTCCCTGAGGTGGTCATTAAATGATATGGCCCCGAGACTGGCCATACCCCAGGACAGCCATAGAAAGGGGGATGGAGGTGAGGCCTGGGGTGGCGCAGAGAGGACATAAATCACACAGACTCCTTTGAAGCCACCGCTAGATATCTGACAGTAACCCTTTAAGCAAGTGGAGGGTACATGCCATGAGTACAAGTTAAGTGTAAAATAAGGAGTCCAGACAAGGGACAGGATTCCTGAGCTTTCATCCTGATGCTTTATATTATTGTTGTTGTTGTTGTTTAGTTGTGAAAAGGGGTTATAATTCCATAACTCAAGTTATGAGTATAATGCTTCTTGGTCAATGTCACTCCTTCCTTTGTTTCTTCCCCTCTTTTCCCCCTACTGTCTTTACCCTCAAGGTTTATCCTGACGCTTATGCTTTCTTCCCATCTTCCTATGTGACTGCTATCCCTAGTTCCCTGCTTGTAAAATGGGAGTTGGGAAATCATTGCTTTTCACTCAGTGCTATGAAGTATCTCAGGAGAGGACTGTAAGATTTAGATAAACAAAACAACAACAAAGGCCATCCATGCAATAGTTAGGACTTGCATATCGTTGGCTACTATGGGTTGTTTATCTGAAATTCAAATTTAACTGGGTGTTCTATCTTTCTCTCATAATCCTATTCAGAAACTATTATGAACTAGCTCACTTGTGAAAGACCCAGGACAGTCCTAACCCAGCCCACTGGGTCAGAATTTCTAGGGATTGGGGATTCAGCTCAGTGGGAGAGTACTTGCCTGGTAAGTGTAAGGCCCTGAGTTCAGTCCTCATCTTGGGAAGAAAAAAAAAAAAAAAAAAGAAGAAGAAGTCCTAGGGGGTTAATTCAGGTGGATGTTCTCTCTCTGTATCTCTGTCTCTGTCTCACTCTCCTTTCCCTTTCCCCTCCCTTTCCTGAATGCCTGTTGTAGTGCTTGAACTCAGGACCTGGGTGCTGTCCTTAACTTTTTCCACTCAAGCCTAGTACTCTACCATTGATCCACAGCTCCACTTCTGCCTTTTGGTGGTTAATTGGAAATCAGAGTCTCATGGACTTTTCTTCTTGGGCTGGTTTGGAACTGCGATCCCCAGATCTCAGCCCACTGAGCAGCTAGGATTATGGACATGAGCCACTGGCACCTGGCCTGCTTTTAAAAATGTATGCATTTATTGTTGTTGTTATTTTAAACTCCTCAAGTGAGTCCAACGTGTAGCCAAGTTTGAAAATTAGAATTGATTAGAACAGTGGTTCCCTAGCCCACAGCTTCGCCACATGTGACAGCTGGTTAGAAACACAAATTCTCCAACTTTCTAGGCCCTCAGAATCAGAAGCTGGGGATTTGTGGTTCTCCAGGAGACTGTGTGTGTATGTGTTAAATTCTGAGCCAGTGAACTAAAGTGTCGTGAAGGTTCTTGGCATGAGAGGGGGCTCTGAACCCCATAGGTCAGTGCTCTGAAAGCAAACTAGTTGAATATTTTTGTTTTGTTTTGCCAGTCCTGGGGCTCACAGCCTGAACACTGTCCCTGGCTTCTTTTTGCTCAAGGCCAGCACTCTACCACTTGAGCCACAGCACCATTTCTGGCTTTTTCTATATGCGGTGCTGAGGAATTGCACCCAGTGCTTCGTGTATATGAGGCAAGCACTCTACCACTAGGCCATATTCCCAGCTCTAGCTGAATGTTTTAAGGTGAGCTATCTTAATGGTCAAGCTAACTGCCATATGAAAGCAGAAATTATAATTCCACTCCAGAGTGAGAGTGTCTTTTTCCATCCTGAACATCCATCTGACAGCAGTCTAGAGGTCACCATTGTTGGTAAAAAGCCAGGAAGGCCCAGAAGTAGGGTGAGGGCACAAAGGTCTGGGGCAGACAGGCCTAAGGCCCAAAAGAATTGAAAATGCCAAGGGAGGCTGGGAGTGGAGAGACCCTAGGCCCTAGAAAGCTTCTGGAGCTGGCATGGCCAGGGGCAGGCATTGCTTCTAATCCTGCAGGCAGGCCAGAGCTGGGGCAGAACAATGTGAGTGTCAAGAGAAAGGAGGAAGGTTATGCTTATTGCCTTAAGAAGTAACTTGAGATCCTTAACAGAGAAGCCCTGTTCTGCAGCCAAGAGGGAAGGATATATGTACAACTATGGAGGCTACTGGCACTCTCAGGCTTTTCTGCTGTGGAGTCTCAGCCATAGATGGATCCATTGGGCATAACAGGTGCCTAAGACCATGAGCCTGCTGTCCTCCAGAGCTGTCTGAAGGCCAGGCAGGGAGGGCTGTTCATTATTCATTCTATTCACCCTGCCAGTGAAATAGTGCTGGCAAAATGCATTGCCCTGAATGACTATGTGTAGCATTGAAATATGAACACTCACCTCAGGCCTTAATAAACCACATCACTAAGAAATCATGGATGCTCCATGTGTATTTCTTCCTTGTATAGTCCTTACAAACTCCTCCTTGCTTGTCTTCCATTCTTCCTCCCTCCTGTATCCTCTGGCTAAGCATTCTTTCAGAGCAGAGTGGTCCAGATGTTAGACTTACCCCACTCCCTACCTGAATTTTTCACACTGTCTTGTACACTGTTGTGAACAATTGAAAAGAAGATAAAAGCATCAACCACCAAGATGAAACATACCCAGGTTTATTTGTGAATGACATTTTGTGTGCTCAGGTACAAGGCAAGGACTCTAAATCTGGTGAGTTCCATCTGACTCTCTTCATTTCCAAACTAAACTTGGAGATTCTGAAAAAAGTGAAATATTGCTTTAAGCCACGTCTCGAGGAAAGTGATTTACACACACACACACACACAATGTTCTTTGGATGCAATTTCCATATTCTCACTTCGGTTGTAATATTTAAAGGCAATTTTAAAAAGTCACTTTCCATGCATAATTTTCCTCCCACTATACTTTGCCATTTATTTATTTCCTGAATCAAAATGATTACCATACTACCATCTGAGACTCCACTAAGCTGGATACACAGGAAGAGCTTAGAAAGAGTTAAAGTTGTGAAGGTTGTCTGTGGCCTTCCATTTGGGGTAAGATGGGATAGGCAGATGACAACCCAATTGTCTAGTTTTCCCTTCCCCCTCACTAGCTCTGAGTGCAGGAGGCAGAGCCCTTCTCCCCCCCCCCCCCCCCATCAGATTCTGGGGGTTAGATACCTGCTTTGAACAGGAGCTGGTTTGGAACAGAGACTTCTCAGGTTTAGAAGAGAAATTTCTGGGCCATATAGTCTGATCCTCTGAGCTGGAAGAATCAAACATCTATAAAGGAGCCCTTTCCAGGCCACAAAGAAACCAGGTGATTCCCATCATTACTTAGGTAACACCTTCCAGCGTCTATCCCCAAAGAGTCCTCGGAGGCCAGTGGGTATCCATGGCTCAGAGACAGTACTGGCAGATCCAGAACAGAATGTACACAAGCACCTTGGTCACTAGAATTTCTGAGTCACTAGGGTTTTCCAGGATGTTACTGGCTCACTGAACATTACAGATGGTCCGGCGAAGGGGATTGCTGATCTGCAGCTTTCTAGCCCTGGAGGAAATGGAAGGGCTGTCTGAGGGAACCTCAGATCTACTCTGATCTTTCAGGTCCTGAGTGCAGGCAGCTATGGGTCCAGGATTTCAAGACTATTGTCCCCCTCACTCCCCAGGCTGGGGCAGTGTCTCTCTCATGTGCTTTGAGTCTGAGCTAGTGAAGCTCAGAGAGAAGCACCGCTTTCTTCCCAAGTCTTCTGCCTTTATCTTCATGTCCAACTCCATGCTATTTCTGTGTACTCCTATTGCAGACATTTTTGTGGTGGGTATAGCTTTTTATGTTATTATTAGGCATGAACCGCAGGAATTTACTTCTCTCATGGACCGTTTTTGTTAAAAAGTACTCATGTACCACAGACACCCGAACGGCATGGACCCTGAAACGTGACCATGTACGTAAGAATCACCAAAGAAGGAAGCTGGCTTCCAGAGCTGAGAGGGCTCAAGGATCTCCGTTTTCACATAAACCATGGCAGATTCTGCTACAGATAGACCCAAGTCTCACCGGGAGAAGCTGGGTGGCTGGAATTGGGATGGACATATCTGAACTTCGGCTGGTTGATGTCCTGTGGTCTGACCTTCACACAAAGGCAGGCGGCAGTCAGGTCTTCACAGGGTGCCATGTTACTTCGGGGTCCACTGTTCTCCTTTAATGGTTTCCAAAGATGAGGAGGGGAAGAGAACAGACATAAACACTGTGAAACTGTGCTTCACCCGGGTCCTACGTTTAAGACACCAGGCTCCATGGAAGAGTCCTGGGGCTTGGACTCGGCCTGAGCACTGTCCCTGGCTTCTTCTTGCTCAAGGCTAGCACTCTGCCACTTGAGCCACAGCGCCACTTCTGGCCATTTTCTGTATATGTGGTGCTGGGGAATCGAACCCAGGGCCTCATGTATACGAGGCAAGCACTCTTGCCACTAGGCCATATCTCCAGCCTGGAAGATATATTTTTAAATCAGCATATACTAGTTGTACAGAAGGGAAGGGCGTTTCATTGCTATACTTCCATACATGCAGACAATGTATCCCAATCAAACTCACCCTGCTCTATCACTCTCCCTTCCCTCTCTCCCTCTTCTTAAAATAATTTTAACAGGTTTCATGCAAATAAACGACTTAAAATATATTCATCCTCATGCATCCTCTTCTTTAGTCCTCCCACCCCTCCTAACAGCATGTTTTACTTTCCTGTCATTAATTGTATGTGTGTGTGTGTGTTAATACTCCTAACAGAGCCTGTTTTATTTTCCTGTCATTAATTGTGTGTGTGTGTGTGTGTGTGTGTGTGTGTGTGTTAATGTGTGTTAATTACACCAAGGAGATTGACCATGGTATGCCTTTTTTATTCTTATTTTTTTGGGAGTGGTGGTGGTGGTGGAGGCCTTGGGACTTAAACTCAAGGCCTGGGCTTTGAAACTCTTGAGCCACAGCTTCACTTCTAGCTTTTTGGTGATTAATTAAAGATAGGAGTCTCATGTAGCTTCCTGCCCTGGCTGGCTTCTAACCACAGATTTTAGCCACCTGAATAGCTAGGATTATAGGTGTGAGCCACTGGCATGCCATATATTGTATTTTGCTCAGAAGAACCCTCTCTATTGCTTTCACTATCCCAGTGTGGACAGATACTAATGGACACTCAGATACTAGTGGACACTCAAAGGTCACACAACTGGCAAGTAGTGGGCCCTTTTAGCAAATTTAGATATGTCAGTTTCAAGGTCCTCTCTGTCCCTGTCTCTGTCTCTGTCTCTGTCTCTCTCTCTGCAAATGTATTTGTCTTTCTTGTGCACACATGGCATTTGGGAGGAGGACAGATGTATTTAAAATGTTTCCCTTCACTTTTGATTTTGAGAAAACTTTAAACTTCAGGAAAATTGCCCCAGGGGTCCTTTAATTATTGACATTTTTTTTTTTTACCACAGCTTGCTCCCTTACATTTGATTATTACGAGAAATGTGTTGATGTACTTCTACATATCTTAATTTATTACCTAAGTATGAAGACTTTCTTCCATGAAACCACAAAAAACAAAAACAAAAACAATCACACTTGGGAAGACAAACATTAATTGATTACTATTTAATAGCGTGCTCCTAGTTCTTTATAAATTGTCCTTTAGAATATGTGTATTAGATAGTTATTTAATACATTTAAAAGAATATTCTAGGCTTTAAAAAAATCAGGGTCTGTGTTTCCAAGACTGATCTCAAATTCATGGGCTCAAAAATCTTCCTGCCTCAGCCTTCTGAGCAACTGGGACTACAGGCAAGCACCACTGCATTTGGTCCTTCCTTTCCTTCCTTTCCTTTCCTTCCTTCCTTCCTTCCTTCCTTCCTTCCTTCCTTCCTTCCTTCCTTCCTTCCTTCCTTCCTTTCTTTCTTTCTTTCTTTCTTTCTTTCTTTCTTTCTTTCTTTCTTTCTCTCTCTCTCTCTCCCTCCCTCCCTCCCTCCCTCCCTCCCTCCCTCCCTCCCTCCCTTCCTTCCTTCCTTCCTTTCGATTTGGCCAGTTGTTTGGCAGAATAGAATATCTCTCAATTTGCATTTGTCTGTTTTATAATTGTGCTCCTAGGACTTGTACCAACTGAGAGGAACAAAAGCTTTGTTCTTTTAATTATCTGCCTCTGTCTCTTACCAGGTGAGGATCAAGGTTGGTCTTTTATATTGTCATCAGGACTCCTGATCAGAACTATGGGAGCACAGTTTGGTAGGGTGAATGCAGGTTGTGCCTGTATACTAGGGGTCTTCATTCTGATTTCCAACTGATTGCCCTTAAACATATTAACTAACACTTTGAAAATGGGAATTCTTTGTAAACGTAGACGCGTCTTTACTGTAAGTAAAGAACTTCACAGAAAACCTGGTGCATAATTAATTCTAGCTTCTTAACAGCAGCAGTTATTGAGTGAAGTGCAATATACACAATGCTCTCTTCTTCCCACACAGCTCTCAAATGCACCTTTTTTCGTGCTTCACATCCTTCCTTTCCAGCGCCCCTCTATTGCCACTCTCTCCTGTTACCACACACTGCTATGGGTTGTCTTACAGCGTGGACCAGCCATGTTCAACTGGCTTCCTTCTTCCTCAGGACATCACGTGTGATGCGCTGGCTCTCCATACACTCCCTGAACATACCTGAGCATACCTTCCAGGGGCTCCCCAGGGGACCTGTGGCTGCTCTTGATTCTGTTGCTAGAATGTTCTTTCTTCCCACTCCCTTTAGGCTGGCAGGCTCCTTCTTCTCCCCTTCCTGCTCTTCCTCTTCCTCCTCCTTTCTTTCTTCTTTCTCCTTCTCTAGCAGCTTGGTCACAACAGGAAGAAAGTTAATGAAGGCAATTAAGTGCTTGAAAAATCTGGTCTAAGGTCAAAGGAAAGTCCACGTAAAGGTCATGAAAACTGAGTTTAATCCTTCCTTCCTTCCTTCTTTTTTAAAAAAATCTTCCCCATTCTTTCAACCTTTATTATCTGAATAAAAGAACTTGAGACAATTTAGCTCAATTTTAATGTTTCCCAAGCATTATCTTGACCAAGTACTCACGTTATGAACATTGACAGTGTCCATTTATATAACCACACTTGATGTTAATAAAGACTTAACCATTTTCTAATATAAGCCTATGTTCTACACTGCTTATTCACATATGCCCATTAACAAATGGAATGTTGTCTTGATACATTTACTGGTTTGAGTGTTTTCCCTCCCTTCTTTCCTCCCTCCCTCTTTCCTTTATTTCTGTCTTTCCCAGTACTTGAACTCAGGGCCTCTCCCTCTTCCTTAGCTTTCAATACCCCTACCCACCAAAGGTGAGCACTCTACCACTTGAGAAACACCCCCGCTATAAACCTTTTTGCTGGCAAATTAGTAGGAATCTCTTGGATTTGTCTGCCTGGGCTGGCTCCAAAATGGGTTTTGAGTCCTCAGATTCCAGCTTCCTGAGTAGCCAAGGTTGTGGGCATAAGCCAACAATGCCTGGCACTCCATTGAGTAGCCAAGGTTGTAGGCATGAGCCAACAATGCCTGGCACTCGGTTGCCCTTCGTTTTCCTGGATAGGAACTTGGAGGAACTCAGGGAACCACCAAGGATGATCACAGCCACCTCCAGTCCTGAAGTATGAGATTTTTCAAGAAAGTACCTAGAGGCCACTGCCAAATGTTATATCTGCCAAAGCCCCAAGTTGGACAAAAATCTGGTCTTTCTTCAGTATATGTTCCTTGCTGATCCTCTCTCTCTCTCTCTCTCTCTCTGTGTGTGTGTGTCTCTCTCTCTCTCTCTCTGTGTGTGTGTGTGTGTGTGTGTGTGTCAGTTGTGGGGCTTGAGCTCAGGATCTAGATGTTGTCCCTGAGCCTCTTTGTGTTCAGGGCTAGTGCTCTGCCACTTAAGCCACAACACCACTTCCAGTTCTTGAGTGGTTAATTAGAGATAAGAGTCTCTCGGGGACTTTTCTGCTCCAATCAGCGTTGAACTGTGATTCTCAGATCTCAGCCTCCTTTGTAGCTAGAATTACAGGCGTGAGCCACTGGTGCTGGCCCTGCTGATCATTTCTACTAGGATTCTCCACAGGGATTCTGGGACATATAGCTCCCAGACCTCCAAGCCACTATGACCCAGGGACCAGCATACAAGAGTTAAGGGGCCATGGCTTCCCTTGTCTTTCTCTTGCTTTTGGAGCCACAACTAAAAGGGCATAAAAATGATTACCTCAGAGATCATCTTCCCTGACACTTAGAGGAAGCACAGTGGTGGCAGGGATGAGTGAGGCTCTGAAGGCAAAAAGCAGAGTAAAAGACAGAGCAAGAAAGAGAGACAGACAGAGACAGACACAGAGACAGAGACAGCAGAGACGCAGAGAGAGACTCTGTTTCAGTCCTGAGTTTAATCAGACCTTTTACAATTGTTACTCATGGCCCTTTGCAGTTATTTCAATCTATACATTTCTTTTTGCACCTAAGCTAATTTAAGTTGGATTTCTGTCACTTGCAACAAAAAGGGTCCTAATAAATAGCAGAATAATGATCATATAAACACCGGAGTCAAAACTATATACAAAAACGATTGTAAAGACAACTTCTAAGGAAGTTTAGCACCCAGAGGAAAGGATAATATGAAAGAAACTCATCTCTATTTTATTTTCTATCTTAAAAATGTTACTTAAACCATATATATTTTTTATCTTACTTATTATTTTTCATGGCCTTTATTTCCTTCTAGAATGATCTTCTTCCTTTCCTTCTGTGTTTGAAACATTTCCTGTCTTGTAAAGTCCAATTAAATATATTCTCTTCAGGGCCCTCCCCAGCTATTTTATCTCATCTCTTCTCTCAGTTCTTAAAGTTCTTAGCACAGAAAAGTCGACCCTCCGTTTATATTTGCATTTTAGGTGGAGCATTTTGATTCTCCTTACTGGCTGTGAGCTCCTCATTATACCCTACATCACATCCCTTCTGTGTCCCTGTCCTCAGATTTACCACCCTGAAGTGCCTTTCAATGAATACTTAGGAGTTGATAGACTAGTTGCTTGATGGGAAGGCCAAAATTTCCAGACACAATTAACTGGAGGAATAGGCCTACATGAGAGGGATACCATCATCCAGGAATAAGGAAGCATTTCTCGAAAGAATGATCAAGTTGGCTCCAAATATGCTTGGCACACAAGGGCAGATGGTGACTGTCAAGCACTGCACCTCTTCCAGTTGCCACAAGGGGGAAGCAGAGAGCATGGTCCGAGTGTCAAACTTGACATGGTGTCTGGATCATCCACTCAATCTGTTCTGTGTGTCCTGACCAGAGAAATCTTGGTCTAGGGGATTTGCACTAGATAAGGTAGGTCTCTAGTGCGAAGGCCAAAGAGAATGGATCAAAGTTGGGGAACCCAAGGATGAACAGGTGAAGAGTGAAGGTCAACAGGCATCTGAAAATACAAGCTGGACCCTCTAACATGAACGCAGTGAGTCAATGTCAAGTGATGCCAGGAATATCAAGGGAACCAGGGCCCTGGTGGAGGAAGCAGGAAGCACAGCAGCTATATATGGCAAGGGAAAGTCTTGGAGGCAAGACTCTTGAGTCCCATTTCTAAGGTTACAGCTTCTCTGTCTTGTATCTATGGCCCCTGATGAATGCATGTGCTGTGTGACCTAGGCAATCACTTCACCTTCTCTGAGTTTCAGGTGTCTCTTCCTACACAAAGAGAGTTAGTTGGTGCCCAGGAATTTGGGAACCAGCTCTATCTTTGCATGGGGTTCTATGGGGGGGGGGGGGGGGTGGTCCATGAACTGCCACCCTTCCAGTTTAAATGGTCTCTGGGGAGGCTAGAATCAATCAGTTCCATTAGCTACAAAGACATTTTGTTTTCATTACCTTTTCCTGTGCACATCTGCTCTCCTTAAAATGTGTGTGTGTGTGTGTGTGTGTGTGTGTGTGTGTGTGTTCATGCCAGTATTGAGGCCAGTATTGAACTCATGGCAAAATTTTCCCTTAGATTTTTCTCTTCTGCAAGGCTGGTGGCTCTACCACTTGAACCACAACTCCACTTCTAGATTTTTGCTAGTTCATTGGAGATAAGAGTCTCACAGGCTTTTCTGCCTACGCTGGCTTTGAACCTCCATCCTCAGATCTCAGCATACTGAACAGCTAGGATTACAGGCATGAGGCACCAGCACCGGGCCCTCCTGAAAGCCTTTGATAGGTCTTACCCAATGGGACCGCTGTTGTTCAAAGACCTATGTACAACCAAAAGCAATCTAACTTTAAGGTGCACTCTATGATATAGTAAATGAAAGTGCCTTGCATCTTACTGCAAATGTAATTCATTTTGTTCTACCATTTCAAGCTTATTTTGCTAATTTAATTGCTAGCAGTTATGATTTCTTGGAAATAAATCATTGTGTGTGTTGTTAGGAATTCCTTGACATGACAGAATCCACTAATTGTTTTCAAACATAATAACAATGTTCATGGTTGCTAAATTGAACAATTTATAGCACTGCTACAATGCTGGATTTCATGGACATTTAGTTACATTTGATTTTGCGATTTTTCATTTTGTATTATGGAGCCAACAAGAATGGTTTCAGAGCATACAATGGTTCTCCAGGCTCTTGGGAGTTCTCTATCCATGTCTATGGAAATAGATAGGTAAAAATCTTTCTGTTGGAGGTAGCTGAGATGGGCTGGCTGGGGTGCAGTGTGTGTGTGTGTGTGTGTGTGTGTGTGTGTGTGTGTGTGTGTGTGTGTGTAGGGGGGAGCTGCTCTGTCTTTCTGTTGCAAAGTTTGTCTTGTGCTTTGTGGCCTGAAAGTCTGAGAAAGCTTTGAGTTCATGAACAAGAAAAGAATTTTCCCCTCCTACTTGCCTTTAATCTCAAATTTTATTCCAACACCTATGTCTCAGCTGAGTGGGCACATAGGCAGGCATCGAGGTGGCAAAATCTCCCCCTCAGGGATTTTTCCAAAGGCATCTTTCCCCAGTGTTCATGGACATGCCACATTCAAGCCAGACACCAGCCCTTTTGTCAGGGTTTCCACAGAAATAGATGTCTCACAAAGGGCAATAGCTCACTGAGAATTTGTTTTCTCTTGCTGATAATTCCTCTCCATCAACATTTTTGGGGGAGTGAATAGGTGTACCTTTCTGGAACAGCAGGCAGAGGCTGGGGCGTGAAATGACTTTGCATGACATGTTTTATGGATGTGAGGAAGGATCCTGAGGACCACTCTCTCTTTCCTCAGCCTCTGACTTGGTTGCAGATGACTCTGTTCCTCCATTGTAGGCAAAGCTCTGGTGGCCATGTTGCTCACTGTAGCTACCAGGGAAACTCTGAAGACCTAGTCTGGGAGGAGGCTAGCTATGTTCGAGAATAAGCATAGGGACTGGAGGTGTAGCATAGTGGTAGAACACTTGCCTAGCATGTGTGAGGCCATGGGTTTGATCCCTAGCACTGCAAAATAAAGAGAGAGAGAGAGAGAGAAGAAAAGAAATTGACCAAAGAAGAGCAAGAAAAGCTGAGGCAAGATGATTGAGAATTCCAGGCTAGCCTGGGCTACATGACAAAACCCTGTGGGGGGGAGAGAGAGGAAGGAAGAAAGGAGAGAGTAAGAGAGTGAGAGAAAGGAGGAGGAGGAGAGGAAGGAAGAGGAGAGAAGAGTTAATGCAAAGCACCTGCAGCTTGTAGCAGCTCTGGTCCACTGTGAAGACCCAGATCCCCTCCTCATGCCCTCCTGCAGTCTCCAGATGCTTTGCCATTTGCTATTCTGCACCTGTCTCTTTATTATAGCTATGAAAGGAATGGATTTCTTCCTATCATGGTGTGAATGAATCTGAGAGTGGGAGAGAAATGCAACTTCAGAAAAATAAAGAAATCAACACAAAAATGGATGACACAGTGACCTCCAGCAAAATGAATGAACAAATGTGGGGTTTTGCCATTTAGCTTTCTCTCTAGGAGGAGTAGGAGTGAGGGAGGCTGGGTGACCAATTAATAACACCGTGGCACATAAGCCAGGATAGGACACCTGCACATCCATGTTCATTGCTGTACTAGTCACAATAGCCAAGCTGTTGAAACAGCTTACATGCCCCACAATAGATGAGTGGATCCAAAAAACGTGGCACCTATTCACAATAGAATTTTACACAGCCATTAAAATGAATAAAATAATGTCATTTACAGGGAAATGGATGGAACTAGAATAAATCATGTTAAGTTAGGTAAGCCAAGCTCAGAGAGATAAACGGCACATGTTCTCTCTGACATGCAAACATTAGATCTAAAATGCACTGGGATATGACAAATTATACAGAATTCTATATACTCACACATAGTGAGACTCAAAGAGGACACTCTTAGGAGAGAAACACAAAGGTGCAATGCCTAAGTGTCTCTTCATATTTATATAAAATAATATACATACTGAAATGAACTCCAAGATATGGAAACAAAAGTCATTTTTATTTTAGTTTTTGGTGATTCTATATTCTGTACCTCATGTATGGTGTGTATTCACCTACATATCTTCAGGAGAGGGAGGGGGAGGGTATAGAACTTGAGGGAAAAAGGGTGAAAAATTGCAACAGTGGTGCCCATTGGATATTGATAGAAGTCTACTCATGGGTGGAGACAGGAGGGAGGGACTGGGAGAGAGTGAGAGGAACAAAAGACACTATACAGAAAGGAAATGTACTCATTACCTGATGCAGGTAGTTATAATCCCTCTGTACTTCATCTCTAGAATACAATAAAGTAAATTAACTTTTTTTAAAAGTAAAAAATAAGAACTACATTGTTTGAGTTAGGAAACTTCACCTTTTTAAGTATCCAGGAAGCTACGGTAAGAAATACACCAACTTACTATATAAATATTCTTCTGTGTTCTAGCATTATAATTAGGAACACTTTCTACAATTACTATGCTAACATTTCCCTTGATATCAGGCATATTCATGTAAATGCAGGTACACATAAAAATGTGTACTTAGGGATGTCATGGAAATGGGGAGGTGATGAATACGATCAAATGTATATATGTATAAATGTGTCAAAAGACACACATTTGGTACAATTAATATATACTAATAAAAAAGACTGAAAATGTACAATTTGAATTGGAAATCTAGAAGTAGTTTGTTCTGTACTTTACCCCCCAATAAATTTTATATTTAAAACCTGGAATTTTATGCCTTTTCATCATCAAACTGGTGAAAATAAAGCTTGGCTTTCAGACTCCTAAAACAAAAACAAAACCACAATGACACCGAATGATTTACTGACAGTTCATGGAGGCCTTATAATGTTCCAAATCAAGAATGCCAAAAAGGTGACAAACTAGAAACTGGGTGCTATGGGGGAGGAGGGACCCTGAGCTCAGATGCTGGTCACAGGTTTGGACATTCTCATCTCAGAGGAGGAGCACCAGATCTAGCAACTGAAAACAGAGTAGGCCTATTTGACTTCCAGGGAGGCAGTGAGTGTGTTTTTAATTTCCTTGGGACCTATCTGTGCTCAATTTTTATTTGCCATTTCTTAAAAACTCAGTTTTGTCCCTATCCCAGGTGAGCTGATTCACGTGTACCACGTACTTCTGCTCCGCCAGCCCTTCCTGGAGGAGGTTTCTGGGAGCTTTCCTGTACAACTCAAGTGTAAAGAACATTCTTTCCCCCCATTGCCTCCAGCAATTTATTCCCAAGTGGTACAGGAGATGCTTTGTAAATACTTGCTCAGTGAATGGAAGATCAAAGCTACTATATTTTGAGTGCTGACTATGGGGATAATGGTTCTAAGCACTATATATGGATTTAATTCATTCAGTGTTTCAGTTATGCTCTAAGGTAAGCTAATTTTTTCTCAAGGCTAGGGCTCTACCCCTTGATCACAGCTCCACTTCCAGCATTTTGGTGGCTAATTAGACATAAGAGTCTCGTGGACTCTTTCCTGTCCAGGCTGGCTTTGAACCACAATCCCAGCCTCCTGAATAGTTGGGATTACAATCATGAGCCACCAGCATTCAGCAGTAAGCACCATTTTTTGTTTCCATTTAAGAGATGGAGAAATGGAGAAACAAAGTAACTTGTCCAAGGTTAAGTGCAAAGCTTGGATTTGAGCTCAATGGCTTTAGAGCCTGTGACCTCTGTGATGTTGTGAATAATTGAATGAATAAAAGATGAATGGGATAAAAAGAAACTGGGTGAACAAAAGCTGCTGACAAGTACTACTATCAGGAAGAGGTTAGGAAATCAGAGGCTGGAGGAGCCAGAAAGACATATCAAGAAGTCAAGCTAGGGCTGGGAATATGGCCTAGTGGCAAGAGTGCTTGCCTCATATACATGAAGCCCTAAGTTCGATTCCCCAGCACCACATATATAGAAAATGGCCAGAGGTGGTGCTGTGGCTCAAGTGGCAGAGTGCTAGCCTTGAGCAAAAAGAAGCCAAGGACAGTGCTCAGGCCCTGAGTCCAAGGCCCAGGACTGGTCAAAAAAACAAAAACAAAAACAAAAAAACCCAGAAGTCAAGCTAGACCTAGGAGAGTCCCAGAGCCTGGAACATGAAGGGAGTTCAACAACAAGAAAGAATTAATCACTTGTTTCTGTTTTGAAAATCAACCTTTGGGTCCCTGTCTATCTACATCTTTGCAGGGTCCTGACTGGAATTCTCTTCCCAACTTTTCTATCTCCTCAGCTCTCCTTTTCCCAGAGTAGATCCTACCATCCTTTGCAAAAGACTGAAACTGGCAGATAGCTAGTAGGTAAAAGGTCTTAAAAAGAAGTCAGCTTGCTGGGTGCTAGTGGCGCATGCCTGTAATCCTAGTTACTCAGGAGACAGAGATCTGAGGATTGTGGTTTGAAGCCAGCCCACGTGGACAGGAAATTCCGTGAGACTCTTACCTCCAATAAACAACTCAGACAAAGCCAGAAGTAGAGCTGTGGCTCAAGTGGCAGAATGGTAGCCTTGATTGAGCACAAAGAGGCTCAGGGACAGTGCCCAGGCTCTGAGTTTAAGCCCCAGGACTGGAGTATGGGGTGAGGGGGAGAAGTCAGTTTGGCTCTTCTCTGTTTGGAGCCCTCGATTTTGTCTATGTTTGATGGACCACCTCCTGGACTTGCCATGGGTGTGACGTGAAGGAACTGATGATGTGGTCCATGGAGAGTAATCATGGACTATAAACTAATCAGAGAAATGTCAAGGCCATTATGGAAATGTTATAAACCCTGTACTTTAAGTTTCTAGAAATAGACAATGACTGCTTATTCTTTCAACCAATTCTCTCTGTGTCTATCTCTATATCTCTGTATCTCTCTGTCTCTGTCTCTGTCTCTGTCTGTCTGTCTGTCTGTCTGTCTCTGGTTCTGGGAAGGGGTGACTGAACCTAGAGTTCACACAAGCTGGGTAAGTGCTCTACCACTCAGGTGCGTACCTAGTCTCCTTCCTTTTAAATTGTGGTGGAAGCTACATAACACAAATGGACCATTTAAACCCTTCTTAAGTGTGCAGTTTAGTAGTGTTAAGTATATTCATGTTTTTGTTTAAGAGATGGAGAAATGTAGGCATGGAGAAGCTCAGCAACTTTCCAAAGGTCAAGGCAAAGCTCTGCTGTGAACACAGAGCTCTTTAGTGTTACATCTAGCTAAACTGGAACTTTATACTTGTGGAGTGATATGTCCCCATTTCGTCCCCATCCTCCTCTCCAACCCTCATGTAAGGACCATTTTGCTTTCTGTTTATGTGGATAACTAATTGAAATACTTCATGTAAGTGGAATGATGCATTATTTGTCTCGTGTGTGTGTGTGTGTGTGTGTGTGTGTGTGTGTGTGTCTCCCTCTCTAGCACATTGTGCTTATCTGTGGATGGATATTTGGGTTGCAAAGAATGCAACTCTGGACATGGATGTGCAAATATCCTATGGGATACTGCTTTCAGTTCTTTTGGAAAGAAGGGTTACTGGAATACATGGTGTTTCTATTTTTAATTTTTTTAGACTCATATTGTTTTCCACAGTGGCTAGACTATTTTTTAATTTCTCCAACAGATTTATAAGGTTCAGATTTCTTCAACACTTATTACTCTGTGTGTGGGGGGGGGTGGGTGTTTAATAATAATCATTGTAATTAGGTGTGAGGTTGCCTTGAGCCTACCCTTTATTAAAAGGCTGTATTTCTGGAATGACTTAGATCAGTCTCTACTTCTTTATTATAATTGAGAAAAGGGCAAATAGAGCATCATGCTAGAGACAAAGAACATGATGATACCCTAGAGCCAGTTAGCGCAATCATAATTTTCCCCATGACTTGGACTGTGGACAAGCTGAGTAACTTTTGATTTCCCATGTGCTCGCTGGGACAAGACCTTGATGACATCACTTCTTTCCTCCTCTGGGCTGATGCTCCTGGCTAGAGAAAGGTGGGAAGTGAGGCACAGAAATGATTCATTAGATGTGGGCCTTAACCTCATCAGCCATCACTCCGAGTATGACTTTTTCCCTTTCCATTATAAAAGTACCTTGTGCTTACTTTTTCATAAAACTAGGAAACTCAAGAAAGCAACGGTGACAAGAAAATATTTATTCATTATTTTATTACCTAGAGGCAAGCACTGCAACATTTGGGCCTGTTTCTTATAGTTCTTGTTTCTAAGGCAAACTTATTTCATCATTGAGAATGCTCTTTTTCCAATGACAAGCTACTCTTTTTTTTATAGCAATTAATAGCAAAGTTAACTGAGCTCTCAATTTCCTAAATATATTTCTTTGTACCAGTTTCAATATGTCATTCTGCATGAATTGCAATTCATTACAATGGAAGCATTGCTTGGGGGTGTCTTATGAAATTACACTAATATACAAAGAGAGAGAAAAAGAGAGAGCGAGTGGGAAAGTGTGCTAATGGGCAAAATAGCTAAAGTCTGTTGGAACAGATAATTTCTTTTCCTTTCAAGTTTTGGACTTACAGATTTATATATTTACCAAAGGGCTAGAAAGCAATTATTGTAGGCCTAATTTGTCCCAATCACCAAAACCCAACTGAAAAGCAAAGTTGGAAAAGCAGCAAAATGGCAACAAAATAATTATTCTGTATATGTCTTTCTCTTTCTCTCCTTTTTTCTTCTCTCCTTTGTGCTTGTCAACTTGGTGCTCTTCCACTTAAGCCACAACTCTACTTCTGGCTTTTTGATGGTTAAGTGGAGATAAGAGTCTTGGATTTGTTCTCCTGGGCTGGCTTCAAACCAACATCCTTAGACCTCAGACTCCTGAGTAGCTAGGATTACAGGCATGAGCCCTTGGTGCCTGGTATTTTTTTCTCTCTCTCTCTTTCTTTCTTTTTTTCCTTTTTTCTTTGCCAGTCCCGGGCCTTGGACTCAGGGCCTGAGCACTGTCGCTGGCTGCTTTTTGCTCAAGGCTAGCACTCTGCCATTTGAGCCACAGCGCCACTTCTGGCTACTTTCTATATATGTGGTGCTGGGGAATCGAACCCAGGGCTTCATGTATAGGAAGCAAGCACTCTTGCCACTAGGCCATATTCCCAGCCCCTCTCTCTTTCTTAAGAACATTGCTACATCAGTTCAGGCAGAAAAATAAACTGATAATCTAATGATTAAAAAAAGGCTAACATGCCATATGGAGGGCATGATCTCAGGAATATTAACTTGAGGATCTTTGGAGCTGGTATTCCCCAAAAAGGTTGGGCCTTGGGACCACAGTGGTTCCAGCAACTTCCATCTTTATGGCTTAGTCCTGGTTGGAACCCCTGAGGATGGCCTGACCTGACTCTGGGGCTGGGCTGGGGGGGGGGCAGGGGAGTAATGGGTGGAAGGCATCTAGAGAAGCGCCTGTTGCACAGGAAGAAATGCTCAGTGATGGCTGGATATAAATGCTGTTATCTGGGGTGATGGAGGCAGTGGGTCTCTGAGTGGATAGTAGGGAAGGGTCATACTTGAAAGGGGAAGAATGGTGGCAAGTGGCTTTTTTCTCTTAATTTACCTTTTAATCCCCCCGCCTTTTGGTGCTGGTACTGGGGGTTGAACTCTGGGCACTGTCCTTTAGCTTTTTCCCCCTCAAGGCTAGTACTCTGCCACTTGAACCATCTCTGGCTTTTTGGTGGTTAATTGAAGGTAAGAATCCCATAAACTTTCCTGCTAGGGCTAGGTTTTGAACCCTGGTTCTCAAATCTCAGCCCCCTGAGTAGCTAGGATTATAATCATGAGCCACTGCTGCCCATCCTAATACCTCTTTGATCTAGGTTTTCTAAGGCCTGGTTGGAAAAGAGGTGTGTGTGTGTGTGTGTGTGTGTGTGTGTGTGTGTGTGTGTGTGTGTGTGTGTATTAGGGCATAGACAAAAGGGAAGTCTTAGGAAGGAGGAAGGAGCACCTATTATATACCAGATGCCATGTTAAACATTTAAGAAAAGAAACAATATGCAAGAGATCATTGGTAACTCGACTAAGCATATGGACCAGGCTTGCCTACCTAAACTGAGGGGCTGAGCAGGAGCCCCCCCCTCCCCCCTGCCATGTTCTACAGGCCTATAGAAAGATTTCTCCATTACCTTCTATCAGAGAACAAGTTTAACGGGGCCTCAGGTAAAGTTTCAAGGGGCAGCAGTTTCCCCAATCTGTGAAATATCAGAGAGATTCACCTTTTGAGAGATGAAGGGATTTTCTTCCAGTAACTAGTTGCTGCCCCATTATTGGCTCTCATTCAGCACTCAAAGGCCTGAGACGATGTCCTGAAGGTGTTGGCATGGGCTCTGCAGAAACTCCTCCCTGTGTGGATAGTCAGGAGGCGTCATGGTCTCTGGCTGGTCTGACTCAAGCACTGGTTAGAAGGGAAGCAAGCTCCAACCTGCAGGTTCAGCCTGTTACAGTGGGGCCAGGGGCAGCCTGCCATTCTTGGCACCAATGGTGCCAAATTTCCTGCCAAATAGGCTTGAGTTTCGACATGTTGGGAGAACACAGGAGACTGACCGTGACTTTGCTGTCAGTCCTGAAGTGGAGCCAAAGAAGATCCTAGAGAGTAGAGCCATACAGCAGATGGGGAGATAGGCAAGGATGCTAGGCCCAGGGACTTCATCCTTCCTGGAGAAAGTGACATGCCATCAAACACAGAGGTCAATACTGCAATAGGAACATTGACAGGCCATTCAGAGTATGGATGAAAACTTTCATCAGGGGCTTTCCCTATGAGACCTCAACTCGGGCTACAGGGTTTTAAGAATGATCTAGTCTGCAGACTTGCCCATTGCACAGATGAGGAAATGGAGGCCCACAAAGAAGAGAGAATTGCCCTGAGATCACATGTCAAAAGTTGGTAGTAGAACCAAACCAGTATCTAATGCAGTGTCATTTCCATTTCCTATATTACTTGGTCCTCTCAAAAGACCCTAGAATTATAAAAAGGTTTACCATGGTAGGGGACTGTTCTCTTAAGAAAACCCTTTTGCCGTCCATCAACTCTGTGAAGTCTTGAAAGTTTCATACAACCAAGGGATTTTAGAATTCTTTTGATCCTAAGAGTAGGAATTAGGTTAGGTCTTTCCTATTTATCAGACACTCCTTGAAATGTCAATGAATGGTGGAAAAGAAGCCATGATTAAACAGGCCAGTCCACTGTCTCCACCACCAAAACATTTCTACATTGAAATTTTAATACATATATATGTATATGTATACATACATACACCAGTATCACATTTCCCATGTTATTTATCATCTAGTTCAACTCTCACCTCTTGCATACTTGTGTTTCCCTATGCCATGCATCCCCTTTAAGATGTACATAGAGTTCTCCATTGGATGATTGTAACCAAATTTGTATAAATAGTAGACTAGAGTTCTCCCACTTCCCTGCCCTTTTTTGTTGTTGACTATATTAGCTAGGTCCTTCAAAGCAATATGAGACAATGAAGTAATAAGCATTGTTCTCTTCTGATTTTCATAAATCTGCCTACCGGTTTATAGCTAAGTATGTGTGGCTGAAATGATATACTCTTTATTGTGTTAGCTGCCAAGAGCCTATCCATAGTGGCCATTGTCAATAGGGCCTGTCAATTTCTGCCTTCAGTGGATCTGCGGTAAAGTGCCAGCCTACAGACCGCCATAGTATGAGGAAGTATTATGGAGTACTCCTATGGGGGGACAGACTCTCCAGGGCCTCTAGATAACAAATGACAACTCCAAGATTACTGAAGGAAGCATGAGAAATAAAGACAAGATCCTGGTGACCATAAAAAGAAGTATTTAAACCTAAGAAAATTTCTCAGAGTACAGCTTTAGCTATACTTCAAAAGTTATTTTAAAATTGTCTTTGTCCATAAATAACAATGTGGTTGGCTATAGAATTTTTGGTTTATAATTTTTTCTCTCCAAACTCTTTCCCTTACATAATTTTCTTCCTGACTTTACTATTTTAGGTAATTATGCAAATTATTATTTTTAAAAAATTGAGTTGAAAAGTTTTCTTCTGCTCGTATAAACAGAAGTTTCCTTTGATTTGTTTGTAGCACATGCCTGGAGCTTAAGAAATCTGTATGGACTGACTAGTTGAAAAAATTTACTACATTATATTAAAGAGTGCATCTCATTTATTTAATTTTGCCTGGTGTTTGGTAAGGCCTTTTGATCTATAAACTACAGCATTTGTTCAGATCAAGAACATTTTATCCCCCTTTTTTTCTTTGATTATCACTTCGCCATCTGCTCTTTCTCTTTGATACTAATATCTGGACTCATCATGCAAGTCACTTTTATTTTCTCTGTTCTGCTCTTTTGAGTTCTTAGGGAAAGCCTTGTGTTTGTCTTCCAATTCAAAGATAGACTCTATGGAGATTTAAACTTCAACAATTATGTTTTACATTTCTAAGTAATCTTTCCCAAATGAGTGGCTCCCCCTTTTCACAGTTACAACTAATATTTCTATGTACTCATGTGACCAGTTTTTGTGCAGAATGTGACATGGATAGCCATTCTTTGACTTTCTGAAATTCTTTTTTTTTTTCTTGAGTACTTTGACATCATACTGTCCTGGGCCTCCTTCTATCTAATGGCCATCCCATGTCTCCTTTCTTTCCTGACTCTTCCTGTAGTCAACTTTGAAGTTGAACATTTTAGTACTTGGGTTTTCACCTTCTTTTCACTTTCCTATCTGCAATTTCTCCAGATAATCTTGTTCAGCACTAGCTTTGAATGCCATCTCTTTGTTAAGTATGACTCCCACATGTATCTTGGGCCCATATTTCCTTATGAACCTAGATTAGTATATCTCTGCTTTCACAGTTCCACTTGGAAGTATACAAGGCACCTCAAATATAGTATGGTTAAAGAAAAAACTTGCTTCCTCCCCCCCCCAACTGCCCCACCCCCCACCAATTTCTCCTCATGTACTCTCCATTTGTATCACAGGATTCATGATTTTTTTTTTTTTTTTGCCAGTCCTGGGCCTTGAACTAAGGGCCTGAGCACTGCCCCTGGCTTCTTTTTGCTCAAGGCTAGCACTCTATCACTTGAGACACGGCGCCACCTCTGGCCGTTTTCTATATATGTGGTGCTGGGGAATAGAACCTAGGGCTTCCTGTATACGATCAGTTGCTCCACACAAAAATATAGGCATTTTTCTACTTTATGTAATTTGTCATTATCATAACTAACCCACCCTTAAAATCTCTTGGTTCTGCTTTGAAAATCTTCACTGAATTTGTCTACTTTCCACTCAGCATTTCTATGGCCCTTGTTCAACCAACAATCTATGGATTTGCCTAGTATGGACATTAGCTATTCAGTGGATAGTTCAAATATGGTTGGTATGCTCATACCCTGAAATATTCATTAAAAAGGCATGAGATACTTATATGCTTCAACATGGATGGACCTTAATAACATTACATTTGGTGAAAGAAGTCAGACACAAAAAGCTGCATATTATAGGATTTCACTTACATGAAGTGTCCATACTAGGAAAATTCACAGAGAGAGAAAAAAAAGTGAGGGATTATCAGGGGCTAGAAGGGGGGGGGGAATGGTGAGTGAGAACCCCTGAGCAAAGATTTCCCTGTGTCATGAAGAAGATGCTCTGGAATCAGATAGCAAGGTTTGTACCTTCCATGAGTATACTCATGCTCAGTGATTTTCAGACTTCAAAAGGTCAATTTTTGATTCACAAATTGTATCTTTAAAAAAAAGTGACTGGGTACACATTGTAGCTCAGTGATAAAGCATTTGTCTAGTATATGCATGATGCCCTGTAATTTGATACCCAGATCATAAAAAAGAAAGAAAGAAAAAAAGTGAGCAGGTCAAAGCAAGACGCTGGTGGAGAAAGTTCTCACAGGCTAGAATAAACTTGGCAACTCCACCAAACATGGATTTTTACAGCAAGGAAGGACCCTGACTATCAGGCAGATAGGTCCCCTTTAAGAAGGAAAAGGACTCAGATGAGAAATCATGGGGTCCCATCTCAAGCTCTAGTCCCGCTATGAAGCCTCTGTCAAAAGCTCATCAGACCTCTACTTGTTTAGCTCCTTTGCCAGGAAGATCATTTTTGCTTGAGGCAAGCCTTTTGGTTTTAAAGCTGTTCCATTTTTTGAGCAGTTCTTTATTCTTCTTGTAGTTTTCCTTTGCTGGTGCTGGATCTGCCTCTTTGAGAGAACATGGCTTTTCTCTGAACCCTGTGTCAGCTTTGCAAAGACTGAGTATATTCACCAAGATCTGCTACTCTCCAAGTTCAACATGTTTAGCTCACCTGGCTCTGGAAAGCCTGAATTGCCTTCCTCAAAGTAAGTGATAATCATTACACATTGCTGTAATGCCTTTTCTTTTGTCTGTGTGCCACTACTGGGGCTTGAACTTAAGGCCTTGCACTCTTGTGTGGCTTTTTGCTCAAGGCTACTGCTTTAACTATTTGAGCCACACAACTAATTCTATATAATGCATATTTTAAAATAAGATGACCTGGGCTGGGAATATGACCTAGTGGTAGAGTGCTTGCATTGCGTACAATTCGCAATTGTTCGATTCCTCAGCACCACATATATAGAAAAATCCAGCAGTGGCTCTGTGGCTCAAGTGGTAGAATGCTAGCCTTGAACAAAACGAAGCCAGGGACAGTGCTCAGACCTCGAGTTCAAGCCCCAAGCCCCAGGACTGGCAAAATAATAATATAATAATAACGATAATAATAATATGACCTTCTCTGTATTTGTGTAAACTCTCTTGATAAAAAACAAAGCTGAACACTGGAGAAATTCAAGCAAGAAGTCTTCTGAGCCTCTCAAAATGATGTTGAATATAGGCACTTTACTTGAGAAAAAAAAGAGACCCCGCCTAGCCTTTTCATTCATTGTTTACATACAGTTCTAATGTATTTGGCTATCAATTCATTAGACCAAAGTGGATCTTCTAGAGTCAGAGCCATCATTCCAGCTCACTTTAAGTAGAAGATCCAAGTCATTCACCATTTAGACATCACATACAAGGCCTAGACCCTACCTCTGTAATTGCTGTAGCTACCTCCACACTGCCTTCCTTGGTCCTCCTTGTTTCCCTTTCCCACCCCACCACTGCCCAGCATTTTCTTCCTATAGTTTCCTACCTCAACTGCTAACCAGGTTTTTAACATGGATAGTTCAGTTCTGATCTTACTATTCAGGCTTTTCCACTTACTGCTGTCATGCTTGTCATTGAACCAAATGAAGCTTTGGTTCTGGTTTGCTTTGTTTACAATTGTTCCAGCCTCACTAGCTGAGGTAGGAGGATCAGCAGAGATACTTGGTATGAAATAATAAGTAGTCAATGAAGACAAATGAGAGAATTATCTGGCTTCTGTTTACAAGCTCCACAGCAATACAGTCTTTGAGGTCCCCATGAGACTTGTTCTTGCCAGGCCCAGAGTTTCAAAGACATGTCTGGGAAGACAAAGGCAGAGTGGCAGCTGGAGAGTAAAGGTAAAGAGGGGGAATCCTTTAAAAAGAGGGGTGAGTGATGGCTCATGCCTGTATCCTAGCTACTCAGTGAGAATTGTAGTTCAAAAGTCAGCCAGGACAGGAAAGTCTGAAGATGCTTTCCTGCAGTTAACTTGCAAAGAGCTGGAAATGGAGGGGTGACTCAAGTGATAGATGCCAAACTAGAGTGAAAAAGCTAAGCAAGAGCATGAGGCTCTGAGTTTAAGCCCCAGTGCCAGCACAATAAAATAAGATAAGATAAAATAAAATAAAATGCAGGCAGTCGTTTGTGAGTCCTCTATGCAGAGTCCCAGGTTCAGCATCTCTCATTGGCCTCTGAGAACATGATTACTTCAGCATCACAAGAGTTTAACGTTAGGACTACATCCCTTCTTTCCAGTTAGAGTATACAGAGCACTTGCTCTGGGGGAACTCCCAGTCCCTGGAAAAGCAGCTGTCAACCAGAGACTGAGGCCCTGCCCACCCAGAGCTGCCATTCTTACCTTACACAGAGTCAGGAGAAAAGACAAACTGTAATTAATAAATCTTATTCAAAGAACAAGAAATGCTGCAGTGCTTTAGAAAGTTATACTTAAAATGATTACAGCTCTTAATTTATATACAAAATAATTATAGTTTTAAATATTTTAGCCAAGGCAAAGCTTTGGTTGTTATTGCATTTCATTTATGTGGATGGGAGAGTATCAGTTTCTAGGCAATGATGAGTCATATCTATGAGTGTTTCTCATTGGCAAGCTGTGGTCTAAGTGCTTTAGTGCTCGTAACGCCTTTGATCCTCATAGCAACTCTATGTGATAGTGCAAATAGTAATCTTATTTTAAATATGACAAACTGGAACACAGAGGGATTTACTACTGAGCCAAGCTAATTGGGGAGGAACTTGGATTTGAATTCAAGAGGCGGCCCTGGGCCCTGTGTCCTTGTCAGTCTTAGATTCTGAAGACTTTCTTGGGAATTTTTGCTAAGAGAGTTTGGACTGTCATTTGGGGCAAATAGGGAAGACAAGATATCTTGACTCATTCCCATTCCCTTGCCATTTTACAAAAGAATTAAAACATAGAGTAGTGTAGGGCTCCTCTAACTAGAAGTCAGAACTCAACACACCCAAGCTAACACTTCCTAGTGTTATTATTTATTCTCAATTAACTCTAGATGTAGCGGACTCTTTACAGGGAAAATCTCCTTTCCTCTCCCTCTCCCTTCCCTATTTCTTCCCCTCTTTCTTCCCCCCTCCCCTTGTTTTCTCCTCCTCTTCCCTTTTCCTTTCTCCCTTTCCATCTCAGTCTTTACTCTCTTTCTCCCTCCTTCTTCCTTCCCATTTCCCATCCCTTCCTTTTCCCTCTCCCCTTCCCCTTCTGGCTTTCTGCCCAGTATTCTCCACCATAAAAATCCTCACTCTTTTCTGCTCAATATGAGTAACTCCTGGTTCTCATTCCATCAAATCACTTCCTAGTCTTCCATCCTCATCTGGTCTGCCTTGCTGTGGTTATTTATGGAGGGAGCCAGATCTCATCTATGTGATCCAGGCAAGAGAAACTTGGCCCAAGCCACAGCCAGAGTCCTGGGGAGGCCATCCTTCCCCTCAACACAAATCAACCTTTTCAACTATACAGCTCTGTCACCATACTTACCAGTCACAACCATCACCAACACCGATATAGAGAATGTTTTCATAGCCCCCACAAAAGGAACTCCATACCCATTTCATCACTCTCCATTTTCTCCTGCTGCAGCGCCAGGCAATCATGAATCCATTTTTCTCCCGATGGACTTGCCTGTTTGGGCTCTTCCATATAAACAAGTTCATACAATATGTGGTTTCTTTTACCTCTATAGAATAAAGTTGTAGCATTGATCAGCACTTCATCTTTTTTGAGGGCTATTATTCCAGGATCTGGGTTTACCAATATTCCTTTTATCAGTTGATGGACCTTTGAGTCGTTTCTATTTTGGGGGCTTACACATTGCTGCTGTGAACTTTCATTGTCCAGGTCTTTAAATGGATATAGGTCTTGTTGAATATATGTTCCTCAGATTCCTGAAAGCCTTTGATTAATTTTCAGAATTTTGCAAAAGCTGATTCTGGTGATTTTTTTTTTTTTTGAGTGGAGTAGAGATTTTCAGAGGCCTTTCCTCTGACATTTTGCTGATGTCCTTTGGGATGACTTCATTTGAATAGAGATGAATGATTTTTTTCCAAGGAAGTGACCCTCTCCACACTTTTGACTTCTGTATCAGTGTTGTAGTTGTTGACATCACTTGTCTCTGTTCTCTTCAATGTCCTGTTTCCTAAAGGCCTTCATTGGACTCCTGGGTTGAAAGCTGGGTGTGATTGTGTTTCTTGGAGAGATGGCAGACCCCAGCTCGTGACTCTGAAGGGAGGTAGAATCTTCTTTGAGACCTTTAAAATGCATCATGGCTGGGAAAGTGGGGGAGGTGGGGAGGAAGGGAGGTACTCTAGGAGTCCAGAAGGTGCCCTACTGGAAAAGCTTTTGTAATAGGCTGAGCATCAAAGCTTGAAAGCATGGGGCCTGGTCTGTAGGTAGTGGTCACCACAGCTCTAAAAGGGCCAGGTCAGGAGGAATCCAGAACGTGTTTTGCATGACATCCAAAGTGATGCTCTCTCCAAAACCTGTTGGAGCTGGCCAGGTCCCTCCTTCATTCTAGATCTCTGAAAGAATGAGATGCCACCTAGGGAGCCAGGAAGCATTCCTCAGACTTCTCCCTCTTTCATCCACTACAGTCAGTCAATCTATCCATCAATCCATCCATCAGTCAGCCCATTAATCAATCACCAGGTCCTGTTCAGGACAGTCTCTGTGTTTTGTTTTTTTTTTCCTTAGAGCCTTTTTTCCTACTCCATTCCTATCAGGCTAACACAGATTTTCACTTCTCATCCTGGCCTCTGTTTCAGCTTTGATCTGTTCAGAGGCAATCTATCTGCAGACTGACTAATCAGGCTAGCACCTGCTGAGATATTTGCCATCTCTCCATAGTCTTAGGATAAAGTGTAGGTGGCCCCTCTGGGTTCATAGATGTCCTAGGAACTTGAGGCTCCAACCTCATGTCACTATTGCTCTGCCTTTGAGTATGCTGGTCTCTCTGTCTTACATTCTTTTTTTTTTTTTTTAAGCAGTTTTAGTTTTGTAGGAAATCTTATCAGAAAGTATAGAGACTTGTCATCTGGTTTCCTGTATCTTTGACCTCTTGTTTGTTACCATTAATAAACCAGTGTGGCTACATTGTTATTAAGTCCATTTCCCTAAACCCATAGCAATGACTCTTCCTGGCTGTTTATATGTCAAAATCTATCCATCTAGGGGAGATTTACCCCTCTCTGTATGATACATTTGGATAGAAGCCCTCCTATCTTCTCTGTGCTGGTACTATGTCTCCTTGTGTTCCATATACCAATCCTACTGGGCGAATTTTTTAAATTTCCAGACTCAGGAACAGAAGCTCATTTATTAGAACAACTTGTCCAAGGCCACATTTCAAGTTAGCACAGACACCAGTATTTGAACCCAGGACTGCCCGCTTCTAAATCTGCCCAGAGCCCTCAGCCCTGGACTCTGTCCTATGTCTCCTCTCCCTTCCTGACTGAGGACTGAAGATCACAGGCTGTGTCCAATTCATTCTAATAAACTAACAGCTGGAAACACCTAGGTGGGGAAAAAGTCAGGAGTTTTTGGGCCATCTGCAGGTAGATGTTCAAATCATGTGCTCAGGCAGACTGCGGACCCAGCTTTTGCAAAAACTCATTAATTCTGGTGACAATGACCTGGGGAGCAATGGATGTACTGGCTAGGTTAGCAGCTCCTTCTTCCCCACACCCAGAGTATCTTGCATCCTGAAGAGGTCTGGAGAGGCCCATCCTTCTGCCTGGTTCATCTGGAGAGGGGCCAGGCCCGAGTGTGCTCACGTGGGTACACTTGAGTTCAAGGCTTTCTCTTCGCAGAAATCACACCACCAGACCCAAAGTTCTCCTTCCTGCTAATGCAATTTATATGTCTGAGCATGAACTGGGGATTTGCAAGCCTTCAAGGCAGTGGCTTTGGAAATTACCAGGCTCAGCTGGGGCTGCCCCACAGAGACCCGGGGTTTTAGGAGACTTCAGAGGAATTACGTTTACAGGTGCTGAGGCTCTTCTAGGAAGGGAGGAAGAATCTCTGTAAGGCTCTCAGAAGCACACACCCTCCCCCCATAGTCTTCCCCCAAGCCCTTCCAGGGGGAGCACCGTCCCTGGCTTCTTTTTGCTCAAGGCTAGCACTCTGCCAACTTGAGCCACAGTGTCACTTCTGGCCTTTTCTATATATGTGGTGCTGAGGAATCGAACCTAGGGCTTCATGTATACGAGGCAAACACTCTTGCCACTCTTGCCATATTCCTAACCCTCCAGGGGGGCTTTTAAAACAAGGCCAGTGGATCTGAGGATGCAGTTCAGTGGTAGGGCACTTGCCTAGCATGAATGAGGCCCTGGACTTGAACTCCCATACCAAAGAAAAACAAAACAAAAGAAAATTAAATCATTTCATTACTAAAAACCAAAGAAACTCAGGACAATTTATGCTTTAATAGTGAACTTCAGGAAATATGGCTCATTTACCAAGATCTGCTTGTTTAAGAGGCAAGGCAGAAATGGGAGTCATTTTCAGGCCTGGGTTCACTTCTAGCAGATGGGAAGTTGTGGCATATTTTAAAAGAGCCTTCTGCCAAGTGATGTTGAAAGGAATGAAAAGTGCACATCAGGAGGTGGTATCTCAGATTGAAATGTGCAAAGTGCTATGGGACCTCAGGCAGGCCACTTCACCTCTCAGATCCTTTTTTTTTTTTCCTGGCACTTTATAAAGTTGAAGTTACTCCTAGCTACCCTACAAGATTTCTCTGAGGAACTAGGGAGATTGAGTGTGGGAAGTGCTGCCTTTCTCAATTCGTCTGTCCTTCTCTCCTTCCCAATTGCAAGGCCTCACCTAGGAATCATGCTACTTTCCAGAAAATGAAAGTTGCCTAGAAAAGTTTCCTTTTTTTTGGCAATACGGGGGTTTGAACTCAGGGCCTTGTGGCTAGACACCTGAACTACACCCCAGCCTTGCAAAGGTTCTCTCTGAAACCTTATCATTTCCTGCTCACAAAATGTCTGTGACTACTCTGTCTACAGGAAAAAACCTAAATACTTGACTGCCTTCCACCTTCTCAGTCTTACTTTCTCTTCCTTTTAGCAGACTTTACTCTTCTGCATCAGATATGGTGAAGGCAGATCTCAGGTTTTTGTGTTTGTTTTTGGTGCCAGTCCTGAGACTTGAACACAGGGACTAAGTGCTGTTCCTGAACTTCCTTGTTCATGGCTAGTGCTCTACCTCTTGAGCCACACAGCTCTACTTCTGGCTTTTTGGATGCTTAATGGGAGAAAAGAATCTCACAAACTTTCCTGTCTGGCCTGGCTTTGAATCCTAATCCTCAGATCTCAGCATCCTGAGTTGCTAGCATTGCAGGCATGAATCTCCAATGCTTGATAGCAGATCTCGGTTTTAAGCATCTCTGTATTTTGTGTGCCTCATTATTGATCTTTTACCATTCCAGGATGAGGGTGGCTTTCATAGTGAATTTTGAAAAGGATGCTCTCTTGATTTCTTTCAAGAAATAATTCTAAGGAAAAACAGAATAGCACATTTTTTTTTCGCCCTTAAGCTTTGAAATCTAGCACAGCTTTATTCACTGTTTTCCTATAAGCCATGGTCATAGAATAACCAGAACATTTATTTCTTTGTAATTTCCCTATGTTGGATTACAGGCCAGGAAAATGATAGATGCCTAAAATTGATCAGGGTAATCGATGCGATGTGAAGTATTTACACATGATGGATGTATCATCTGCCAGATGTGAGTGTTGGCAGGGGCTTGCTTGTTTATAAAACCTCCAAGATCCCATTTGTATCAGTGATGAATGTTTGTGCACTGAGATGTTTGCAGTGTTTCAGAAATGCCTATTTATTAGACATGACCACCTCTTCCCTTTACTTCCTCATTCATCACAAGCCTGCTGCTATTGCCTACCTAACAAAAATCAGGGTTTTATTCAATCTTTTTTCTCCTCCACCTCTGTGATAGATAGAGGTGGTTTTATTTTGTATTTCCAACCTGCCTCCATTCCCACCTCTGTAATTCAGAGCTTCCATGATGCTAGTGTTTACTTGACTGCTTGCCCTGACTGCTTGCTTATCACTATACCTATATTATAACTCTACGTCCCTTATGTGATATTTAGAATCTTCCTCAATCTGGCCTCAGCTGATCCACACACTCAATTTTTGTTATCAGTGATAAAAACTCAAGCTTCTGCTAACTTTGCTCAGAGTTTCTTTTATTTTTTGTGCTGATATTGGGCCCCGAACCCAGGGCTCTATCATTTGAGTTCACAGTTCCACTTCCAGCTTTTGGTGGTTAAATGGGGATGATCCTCTTGTATCTCCTTCCTGTGGTTGTACCCGCACTATGACTGTATCTCATCTGAGTACACTGGATACTGTATATACTGGTATTAGAACTAGGGAAGTGAAAGGGAATATCAAAATCGAGAGACAAAGGATAAAAAGACAAATGACTCCAAAAGCAATATTTGCAAAACCATTTGGTATAAACCAACTGAACAACTCATAGGAAGAGAGGGAAAGGGGGAGGGGGAATGAGGGAGGAGGTAACAAACAGTACAAGAAATGTACCCAAGGCCTAATGTATGAAACTGTAACCTCTCTGTACGTCACTCTGACAATAAATAAGAAAAAGAAAAAAAAAGAGTCTCACAGACTTTCTTGCCTGAGCTGTCCTTGAACCACGATTCTCAGCTTCCTGAGTAGGTAGGATTACAAGCATGAGCCATCAACACCAGGCTTTCAACAAGGTTTTTACTGAAAGGTCTCTGCCTAAGACACAGAATTGAACCAGACCACTTCTGGGGATCTCAGAGATGGGAATAAAGTCTTCCAAACCCCTGGTAATTGCCATCACTCCATTTCTGCTTGTGCTGTGTGATGGCTTCCTTCTCTCTTACAGACATTTTTCTCTACTTGGTAAGGAACATGGTTGCTGCCGGCGCCATTTAGCACCAGGGAAAATGCACTTCTTCACTAGGATAGGATGCAGATTGGCCTGGCTTGGGTCTCATGTAGCCCTGGACCAACAAATGGACCTGGAGGATGAGGAACTCAAACTGACCCAGTGGTGCCCCTGACCCAGTTCTCTGGTCAGGAGGGCGGATAGGGCTATGGGTGCCCCCTCCATGCACTCTATCCAGTGTCTGTTTGACTTCAGTGCTTACTGAGCATTATATGCTTTGTGAACTCCCAGCCTCTCTTTAACAGAGCTCACATTCTAGTGGATGAAACAAACACCCCAACATGGTTGCAAGGCAGAGAGCAGAGTAGAACAGTAGAAAAGAGCTCAGCTTGCTGCCAGAGCCAAGGCAGGGGCTTTAACTCATCCTGTTTGACCAACCAGGCTTCCTGGGAGGCTGAAGGAACAGTCTTACAGAGAGCAGAAGTGGGCTAGGGGATAAAGGAAGGAGGGGCCCTGTAGGGGAGCCACAGTATGAAGGGGAAAGCTGCAGGCCAGAGTCTCAGCAGGTCAGGAAGGTTCTCTGGAAGGTGAGAAGACAGGAAAGGTGGTTTGAGCACAAACATTCTCTTCCTGCTACTTTTCAGAGAAGGAAATCTACAGTTCCTCTCAATGTCAAGGCCTAGCTCTAAAGCAGGCCTGTTCTTTTTTTTTTTTTTTTTTTTTAATCTGGTGGCAAATCCCAGCCTCTCCAGGGATCTAACAGCATCTTACAGGTGCCTCTGCTCTCCTTTCATGTTCTGTCTTGCTTTCAGTTGTTTATTTACACATCTGAGGTCCTTTAGTGCAGCAAAAGATTTGGAATGCAGAACTCATAGCCTAACCATCCTTTTCCCTCACACAGGGTGGCTCAGACAGGGCCCTTGTTCCGTGTTCAGAAAAATAATTGAATTGTGATCACTCAGCTAATTGGATAGTTTTTGCTCCCTTGGGAGCAACCAGTGAAATGACATTGGTTTCATGCAAGTAGAAAGAAGTTTGAAAATTATCTATCTACATTTTTTCAACATATCCAATTATTATTTTTTGCCAAAACAAAAGAGCTTTATAGATTTTACTCATTATAAAGTAGATAAATATGCACATGGCAAATGGAAGTGATACATAAAAGCAAAAGGAATAAATTTAAAAATCACACAAGATACTATCTCCCAGAGGCAGCCACTGCTAACATTTCAGCTAACAACCTTCCAGATATTTCTCTTTAAATCTAGCTATTATTAATATGTCACTTTATAAAAAGGTTGTAAAAAAAAGAGCAACATAACTTAGCTCTTGCAGTAATAAGTTCAAAAGAATTTAACAGTTGAGTAAAATCTGTTTTTTCTCTTTAGATAGTCTAAATAGATTCTCTCTTTTTCCCTGAAGGCTTAAACAATCTCTCAATATTTTCTTCAGAAGGTTCTACCTGCTTTTTCTCTCTGTTATTGAGATGTATTTGATATACTGTAAAAATCCATTTGTTAATGTTAAAGTTCAATCTTTCTTTCTTTTCTTTCTTTCTTTCTTTTTTTTTTTTTTGCCAGTCCTGGGGCTTGGACTCAGAGCCTGAGCACTGTCCCTGGCTTCTTTTTGCTCAAGGCTAGAACTCTACTACTTGAGCCACAGTGCCACCTCTGGCCTTTTCTATATATGTGGTGCTGAGGAATCGAACCCAGGGCTTCATGTATATGAGGCAAGCACTCTTGCCACTAGGCCATATTCCCAGCCCCAAAGTTCAATCTTTCATTCCTTTCCTTCTTTCCTTCTTTCCTTCCTTCCTTCCTTCCTTCCTTCCTTCCTTCCTTCCTTCCTTCCTTCCTTCCTTCCTTCCTTCCTTCTTTCCTTCCTTCCTTCCTTCCTTCCTTCTTTCCTTTCTTCCTGCCTTCCTGCCTTCTCTCTTTCTTTGTTGTGCCAGTATTGGGGCTTGAACTCAGAGTCTAAGTGCTATCCCTTAGGTTTTTTTTGATCAAGATTGGTGGTCTCGGGGCTGGGAATATGGCCTAGTGGCAAGAGAGCTTGCCTTGTATACATGAGGCCCTGGGTTCGATTCCCCAGCACCACATATACAGAAAACGGCCAGAAGTGGCGCTGTGGCTCAAGTGGCAGAGTGCTAGCCTTGAGCAAAAGGAAGCCAGGGACAGTGCTCAGGCCCTGAGTCCAAGGCCCAGGACTGGCAAAAAAAAAAAAAAAAAAAAAAGATTGGTGATCTCCTACCTGAGTCACACCTCTAGTTTTGTCTTTTGGGTGATTAATTGGAGGTAGGACTTTCAAGGATTTTCCTGCCTGAGCTTGCTTTGAACAACTTTCCTCAGATCTCTGCTTCCTGAGTAGCTAGGATTACAAGCATGAGCCATTAGGTATGAGCCTGGCTCAATTGTTTTTAATATACTTAGAAGGCAGTCCAGCCATCCCCATTCTTTTAATTCCAGAATATTCCAGAACACACCAAATGAAACCTCATACCTTTTAAACAGTAGCTCTCTGTTTCCCTTCTCCCCAGTCCTTGGTAACCACTAATCTGCTTTCTGTCTCTATGGGCTTGCTTATTTTGGACATGTCATGTAAGTGAAACCATATAATAACAGTAGGTTTGTTGACTGGCTTCTTTCATTTAGCATAATGTGTCCAAGGTTCATCTGTGTTGTAGCTGTGTTGGTACTTCATTCCTTTTTATGAATGAGTAACATTGCATGCTAAGGACATTTGTGATCCCATTCTATGCACTCTTAAGCAAAACTATGGCTTATTTATCCATTCATCAGTTGATAAACATTGGGATTGTTGGCTTTTGTGAATAGTGCTCCTACAGACATTAGTGTAAAGGTTTTATTTGAGCATATGTTTTTACTTTTCTTGGGTATATCTATGAGTTAAATATCTGGGCTATATAGTAACTTTATACTTAACTATTTGGCAAGCTGCCAAACTATTTTCCAAAGTGGCTGCACCATTTTACATTCTCACCAGCAATATACAAGACTTTGACTTTTTTCACACCCTCAGCTATATGGCTTATTCTCTTTCGTTTAGATAATAGCCATCTGAGAAGGTATGAGGTAATATATTTAATTGTGGTTTTGATTTGCATTTTCCTAATGACTAATAATATTGGGTAATTTTTCATGTGCATATTGGAAATATATATATATATATATATATATATATATCCTCTTTAGAGAAATGTCTTTTTCTTTAAGATCTTTATCCTCCTTTGTAAGGAGGATAATTGTTGGTGGTTTTTTTTTTTTTTTTTTTTTTTTTTTTTTTTTTTGGCCAGTCCTGGGCTTGGACTCAGGGCCTGAGCACTGTCCCTGGCTTCTTCCCGCTCAAGGCTAGCATTCTGCCACTTGAGCCACAGCGCCGCTTCTGGCCGTTTTCTGTATATGTGGTGCCGGGGAATCGAACCTAGGGCCTCGTGTATCCGAGGCAGGCACTCTTGCCACTAGGCTATATCCCCAGCCCCTGTTGGTGGTTTTTAATGGCTGACTTTTAAGAGTTCTTTAGCTGCTGGGTGCCAGTAGTTCAAGACTGCAATCCTTGCCACTCAGGAGGCTGAGATCTAAGGATCATGGTTCGAAGCCAGCCAGGGCAGGAAAGCCAGCCCAATAAACTATTAAGAAAAAGCTGGAAGTGGTGCTATGGCTCAAGTGGTAAAACACTAGCCTTGAGCAAAAAGAAGCTGAAGGACAGTGCTCAGGCCAATTAAGTCCCAGGACTGTCCAAAAAATAGTTACTAACTGAATGAATGAATGAATAAATAAATAAGTAAATAAACAAATAAATGTTCTTTAAATGTTCTGAACATTAGACTCTTAGAAGATTTGTAGAAATTACCTTCCCTTTCTGGGTTGTCTTCTTACTTTCTTGATAATGTACTTGTTTTGTGTATTTGCTGGTGCTGAGGCTTGAATTCAGGGCCTAGACACTCTTAACTTTATCTTATCTGATCTTCACTCATGATTGGAATTGTACCACTTCAGCCACACCCCACTTCTGGCCTTTTGGTGGGTTAATTGGAGGTAAGAGATTCCTATGTTTGTAATCCTAACTACTCAGGAGGCTAAGATCTGAGGACTTAGTTCAAAGCTAGTCCTGTCAGAAAAGTTCATGAGCCTGTTATCTCCAATAAGACAAAAATAGAGGTGTGACTCAAGTAGGAAACCACCAACCTTGATCAAAAAAACTAAGGGATACCCTTAGATTCTGAGTTCAAACCCCAGTTCTGGCAAGAAAAAACAAAAACTCTCAAACTTTCCTGCCCTGTCCAGCTTCAAGTTGCAATTTTTAGATCTCAGCCTCCTGAATAGCCAGGATTACAGGCCTGAGCTACTTGCACTGGCTTTTAATAGTGTTCTTTTTTTAAAAACACAAATATTTTTCAGCTTAACAACTCGAATGTATCTGTTTTTCTTTTGTGTCTGGGTATATTTCCTGCTATACCCAGAGATGGTTTATTTTGTCAACCTGGTTGTATTGAGAAACCGTAGAAGGTTAATAAAGCACAACTCTGGGTGTGTCTGTGAAGGTGTTCTGGAGGAGATTAACCACAGAAGGGGAGGGGGAGAACCTATGCTGAATTTTGGCAGCACCCCACCCTCCCCCCCATACTCCGTTCTAGGATAGAATAAAAGGGGGTGGGGTGGGGAGGAGAGAGCCCATGGAGCCCACACAGTCTCTTGCAGCGCCACCTAGCTGCCACATTGTGAGGTGCACCCCCTCCCCCAACTCTGCCCCCAGGATGAACTGAAATCTTTGAAACTTACATAAGCCAAAATAAATGCCTCTGCTCCCCAAGTTTTCTTCTCAGGTATTTTTTTCTTTCTTTTGGGCAGTCCTGGGCCTTGAACTCAGGGTCTGAGCACTGTCTCTGGCTTCTTTTTGCTCAAGGCTAGCACTCTGACACTTGAGCCACAGTACCACTTCTGACCTTTTCTATATATAATGGTGCTAAGGATTTGAACCCAGGGCTTCATATATATGAGGCAAGCACTCTTGCCGCTAGGCTACATTCCCAGCCCTCTTCTCAGGTATTTTGTCACAAGGATGTCAACTTTGGCCCACAAATCTTCCTCTCGGGTTTCACTGTTCTCATTCCACTGCAACCAAAGCTCTAAGTTTCTCTCTTGCCCGTCCCTTCTATGTCTTTTGGACAGCCTACCTTCCAGCAAAGGTTGTGTTTCCTGTTCACGGAGGCACTTCTCAGTGTTCTGTGATCTGCATACCTTTACCACACAAAATTCTGGATTCATGTCAAGAGTCACCTTGACATTGGCTTGAGACTTTTTTCAACTCGGGCTTCTGGTTCAAAGGTTCTTCTTCTGCCTCTGTCTGCTCTCTTCTGCCTTTCTTTGGCCTCACTATCTAGCTCAGTATGTCATTCATCCTATTTCTTTTCTATTTCTCCTCTCCACTTGCACGTGTTTCTTGTTAGTACTTCTCCAGTTCTCTTTTCCTTGGCTCCTTGGTGATGGAGCACGTGACAACAAAACTGGACTTTGGGGTTAAGTAGACCCAAGTTGAGGTTTGACTTAGACATTTACAAACTCAATAACCTTGGCTAAGTTTTTTGTTTAATGGCTCTGTTCCTCAGTATCCATTTAGAAGAATGATGCATATTTTGTCAAGGAGTATTTGCACAGTTCCAACGAGCTCGCCTTTGCCCAAGATGGAGTAAGCACTCCAAACTACTTGCCACCCATCCAAACATAATCTCTAGACCAAACTCATGATTTCACTCCAAACCAGAACTTTCTGTCTTCTGCCACTTCCAGACCTCCAGTCTCCTCAATTTGGACCTTGCTCTCTAATGACCATAACCCAAGCACCCAGTCTTGCCAGAGTTTTTTTTCAAGCCCATGTTCTTGCTTTCATTTTAAGGCATAATTCACCCAGTTCTGCTAAATTTTCTCTCAAAATATCCAATTTTCCTACCTTTTCTTTTCATCCTCCCTGCCTTTGTCATAGGTCTGTTGGATTTTGAGCAGATGAGAGTCCCTAACCTCACATTGCCTGCCTCCTTTTGACACTAGTCTCTGGGAAGCTAGGATTCCAGGCACCTACCTGTGCTTCCTATGGCTCTGGTTCTTTTTCCTGCAAGATGAAGCCATACACTAGATCAGCAAGGTGTGGAGGATGGGATAAAACTAGGATTTGCGGCTGGGAATATGGCCTAGTAGCAAGAGTGCTTGCCTTGTATACATGAAGCCCTGGGTTCGATTCCTCAGCACCACATATATAGAAAACTGCCAGAGGTGGCGCTGTGGCTTAAGTGGCAGAGTGCTAGCCTTGAGCAAAAAGAAGCCAGGGACAGTGCTCAGGCCCTGAGTTCAAGCCGCAGAACTGGCAAAACAAACAAACAAACAAAAAAAAAACCACAACAGGAGAGAAGAAAGATGGCGCCGATGGAATAGGGAGGCACCCCGACTCGCTCCAACGGCATAGTGAGCTGGGAACCCCAACACCCAACACCCCATCAAGAACCCAGCAAAACCAGCAGCCAGAAGCAGTGGAGAAACGCAGGAAAACAAAAAGGAGCAAAAAAGAAGAACCGAAAACCTACACGGAGCCGGAGATTCACCGGGGCACCCTCCCCCCTCCAGCCGACCCTGGCCCAAACAGGGTCAGGCTGGGAAAGGGGAACCCGGCGATCGGCAGACAGGCTGCCAGGAGCGCAGAATTCATATAGCGGGAGACCCCACGGACACAAGGCAGGGTGCGGACCAAGACACACCGGCAGCGACGAGAAGTTCGGGTCCACACCGGGTTTGGACAAGGGAACCCAGCGCGGCAGAAATCGGGAACCAGGGAAGCCACCACGACACTTAGCCAACCCCTGGAGGGCCAACGGCTGCGCGGGACACACACACAAAGCAGCAAAAGTGAGTGCCCTCCCTCCCCCCTCCCCCACCCCTGAGGGAACAAAGAACCCACAAATCAGGCGGGGAAGCTCCCATCAGGCGCTGGGAAGTCAGTTTAGCAGGGGAAGGGCTCAGCAGCACCAACACCCCACAGGTTCCTGAACTGGCAGAACCGGCCCCGCCCCCTTCCCAACAGGGGCCGGGAGACAGCTGGTTGTGCAAACCCCACCTGAGGCGCCTGGACCTTGCAGACTCTTACAACTAAAACCACAGGCGCTGGTGGGCAATACCAGCCCAGCAGGGTCACTTGAGCCTGATCACGTCCCCCCTCCTCACAGCGGAGGTGAGGTCTGAAGGTGCCAAGCCACACCCGGACAGTCGATCCCACTGGGCCCCACACGTACCCCCCCCCCCAACGGACTCGTGGGAGGGCGCAAGCACAACCCAACAACCCAGGACTTGCTCTGGGAGGCATATCCCGCCGAAGTGCCTGTTGCACTGAACGCACAGCGCACAGGAGGGCGGGGCCCCCGGCGACAGCGCCCGCTCTGGTAGGCGTACCCTGCACTGGTGGGCGGGGACACAGCGACAGCACCTGCTGCCGTAGACACGTCTACACAGGAGGGAGGGAGGAGCTACAAACCAAACCTGAGAAGCCATCCAGATCTCCAGATGCGCAAATCACAAAGAAACATAACTCAGTTCATCAAAGGGCAAGCCAACTCGCCAGCTCCAAAAAGCAGCACGACTGAAGAGGAGATGGAGACTAAAAAAGCAAATGAGGCCATGTTAACAGGAATGATCGAAAGCGTCAGAAATGAAATCAGAAAACAATTCCAGGAATTTAGAGCGGAAATCTGGAAGGACACCCAGGAAGCCAAGAAAGAAATGGAAGCAAAACTGGATACAATGCAAACCTGCTTTAAAGAAATGGAAGCAAAAATGGATACAATGCAAGCTGCCTTTAAAGAAAATCTCCACATCCTAAGAATTGAAATGCATGAAAAAATAGATTTAAAATACAACTCTTTAAAGGAAGAAATCTCCACGATCAGAGCTGATATGACAACCATAAATAGCTCTCTGACATCCATAAACTCCGCAATTGAAACCATGACACAAAGAGTAGACCATATAGAATCCAGAATCTCTCGCCTGGACGATGAAGCAGCTGACAACAACCAGAAAATGACCACACTCCAAGAAAAGGTGAAGCTTCAGGGAAGACTAATCCAGGAACTAATGGACAAAGACAAGAGATATAATCTGCGCATAATTGGAATAGAAGAAGGAGCCGAATACCAGAGCAGAGGGCTTAATCATGTTCTCAATAAAGTTATTGCAGAAAACTTCCCCAATCTCACAGGGGACCCCATCCAGGTAACTGAAGCCTATAGGACACATGGCAGGCCAGACCCCAGGAAAGCCACCCCAAGGCACATAATATTCAAGACTACAGACCTCAAGATTAAAGAGCAAATTCTGAATTCAGCCAAAGCGAAGAAGGAAACTTTTTTCAATGGGAAGAGGATTCGAATAACATCCGACTTATCCACACAAACTTACCAAGCTCGAAGCTAGTGGAAGAACACCATCCAAGTACTCCAGAATAACAATTTACAACCTCGGATCAAATATCCAGCGAAATTGGAGTTCACATTCGAAGGGAGAACCAGATCTTTCCACACCAAAGAGGAGCTAAAGGAGTATGTGAATAAAAAACCAGCCCTACAGCGAATATTAAGAGGGGAACCCCACCCAACAGAGATCGTAAAAGACACACAGACAGAATCAGAAAGAAACTTCAATAGCCAAAGTCCAGCAGAAACACAAGCTCACTAAAGACAAGAAGAAAAAAAAAAAAAGAAGAAGAAAAAACAGCCCACCAAGAAAATGGAAGGAGAAAAAACACCCTTATCCTTGATCTCTTTAAATATAAATGGTTTAAACTCCCCGATAAAGAGGAGCAGACTGGCAGAATGGATTCGCAAACAAAAAGTTGACATCTGCTGTCTACAAGAGACCCACCTTACAGCAAGGGACAAAAACAGGCTTCGAGTGAAAGGATGGAGCAAGATCTACCAAGCAAATGCATCCACCAAAAAGGCAGGTGTAGCCATCCTGATCTCAGACAAGCTTGACTTCTCTTTAAAGTCCACTCAAAAAGACAAAGAAGGACACTACATATTAATACAAGGAAAAATACAGAATCAAGAAATCACGGTGATAAATGTATACTCACCAAACAAAAGAGGCCCGACATATGTCAAGCAAATTCTCAAAGAATTACAGAGCAAGATAGACACAAACACAATCATAGTGGGTGACTTTAATACTCCTCTCTCTCCAAGAGACAGATCCAACACCCAGAGGATTAGTAAGGGAGCGGAGGACCTAAATAACACCATTTCCCAAATGGATCTAACAGACCTATATAGAACCTTTCACCCCACAGAGACCCAATACACCTTCTTTTCAGCAGCCCATGGATCATATTCCAAAATAGACCACGTCATAGCCCACACAAAGAACCTCAGCAAATACAAAAGTATTGACGTCATCCCATGTATTATATCTGATCACAGTGGATTAAAGGTAACCCTCAACAACAAAGGATACCACAGAGCCTATACACACTCTTGGAGGCTAAACCCCACGCTGCTATCCAACACTTGGGCCACAGATCAAATTAAAGATGAAATCAACGAATTCATAAGCCACAATGACAAAGAAAACACATCACAAAGAAACCTATGGGACACAGCTAAGGCAGTACTGAGGGGCAAGATCATTGCACTCAGCACCCACATTAAAAGAATGGAAGCAGAGCAGGTGAATACCCTCACGATGAAACTAAAACAACTGGAGAAACAAGAAATGACAGAATCTAAAACGACTAGGAGGGGAGAGATCACAAAGATTAAAGAAGAGATAAATCTGATTGAAAATAGAAAGACCATTCAACAAATAAATAAGACTAAAAGCTGGTTCTTTGAGAAAATAAACAAAATTGACAGACCCCTTGCAAGACTTACAAAAAAAAGAAGAGACTCATATTCGTAAAATCAGGGACTCCACAGGAAAAATTACAACAAGTACACACGATATTCAAACAATCATAAGGAGCTATTTCCAAAACCTCTACTCAGCAAAAAACAATAATTCTACAGAAATGGATCAATTCTTAGAGAAGTACAAACTGCCCAAACTGAACCAAGAAGAAATAAATCAGCTAAATAAACCAATAACTTACGGTGAGATACAGGAGGTAATCAAGAACCTCCCTACTAAGAAAAGCCCAGGCCCAGATGGATTCACCAACGAATTCTACAAAACCTTTAGTGAGGAGCTAATTCCAATACTCCTCAAACTCTTCCGCGAAATAGAAATGGAGGGAGAAATTCCAAACTCATTCTACGAAGCTAATATCATACTAATTCCCAAACCAGGCAAAGACCCAACAAAAAAAGAGAACTACAGACCAATATCACTAATGAACACAGATGCAAAGCTCCTCAATAAAATATTAGCTAATAGGATCCAGAAAGTGATCAAGAATATCATACATCATGACCAAGTAGGCTTCATCCCTCAGTCACAAGGATGGTTCAACATCCGTAAATCAATCAACGTAATTCACCACATAAACAGAACTAAAATCAAGAATCACATTGTTATCTCAGTCGATGCCCAAAAAGCCTTTGACAAAATACAACATCCATACCTATTAAAAGCTTTGGAGAGAACAGGAATAGATGGAACATTCCTCAAAACAATAAAAGCCATATACAACAGACCAACTGCTAATATCATATTAAATGGAGAGAAACTTAAGTCATTCCCCCTAAAATCAGGAACAAGACAAGGATGCCCACTCTCCCCACTTCTGTTCAACATAGTGCTGGAATCCCTAGCCATAGCAATAAGGCAAGAGGAGGACATCAAAGGGATCCACATCGGCAAGGAAGAAATCAAGTTATCCCTATTTGCAGACGACATGATCTTGTATCTGAAGGACCCAAAAACCTCAGTACCCAAACTCCTACACCTAATAAACCAATTTGGCAAAGTAGCAGGATACAAAATCAACCCACAAAAGTCAGCAGCTTTTCTGTACACCAGCAATAGACAAACAGAAAAGGAAATTATGGAAACAATTCCATTTACAGTAGCCAAAAAAAGAATAAAGTACCTAGGGATCAACTTAACCAAGGACGTGACGGACCTATTCAATGAAAACTACAAAAATCTAATAAGGGAAATCAAAGAAGACACAAGGAGATGGAAAGACCTCCCATGCTCATGGGTAGGCAGAATCAATATAGTGAAAATGGCCATATTGCCCAAATTGTTATACAAATTCAATGCAATACCTATCAAAATCCCAGCCACATTCTTCACTGAAATAGAGAAACCAATCCATAAATTCATATGGAACAGCAAAAAACCTAGAATAGCCAAAGCAATTCTAGGCAAAAAAAGCAATGCAGGAGGTATCACAATACCTGACTTCAAGATCTACTACAAGGCCATCATAACAAAAACAGCATGGTATTGGTATAAAAACAGATCGGAAGACCAATGGATTAGAACTGAAGACCCAGAAATAAAACCGCACTCTTACAGCCAACTGATATTGGACAAAGGAGCTAAAGATATACAATGGAATAAACATAGCCTCTTCAACTACTGGTGCTGGGAGAACTGGGCAGCCATATGCAGAAAACTCAAAGTAGACCCAAGCCTATCACCATGCACCAAGATCAACTCAAAATGGATCAAAGACCTCAACATCAGACCTGAATCCTTGAAACTACTGAAGGACAGAGTAGGAAAGACACTAGAACTTATAGGCACAGGAAGGAACTTCCTGAATAGAGTCCCAGGGGCACAACAAATAGGAGAAAGACTCGACAAATGGGACTACTACAAATTAAAAAGTTTCTGCACAGCTAAGGACATAGCCACCAAAATAGAAAGACAGCCAACGATATGGGAAAGGATATTTACCAGCACAGCAACAGACAAAGGCCTGATATCGGTCATCTACAGAGAACTCAAAAAACTAAGCCCCTCCAAGCCCAATAAACCTATTAGGAAATGGGCAAAAGAGCTAAAGAGAGACTTCACAAGAGAAGATATAAAAATGGCAAAGAAACATATGAGGAAATGCTCAACATCCCTGCTAGTAAAGGAAATGCAAATAAAAACAACCCTGAGATACCACCTCACCCCAGTTAGAATGGCCTATACTCTGAACTCAGGAAACAACAAATGCTGGAGGGGCTGTGGGGAAAGAGGAACCCTTCTCCATTGTTGGTGGGAGTGCAAATTAGTACAACCACTTTGGAGAACAGTATGGAGGTTTCTCAAAAAGCTCAATATAGACCTACCCTATGACCCAGCCATACCACTCCTAGGCATCTATCCTAAACAGCAAAATCCAAGATATCAAAAAGGCATTTGTACTACCATGTTTATCGCGGCACAATTCACAATAGCTAAAATATGGAAACAACCCAGATGCCCCTCCACAGACGAATGGATCCAAAAAATATGGTACTTATACACAATGGAATACTACATAGCGATTAGGAATGGTGAAATATTGTTATTTGCAGGGAAATGGTCGGAACTCGAACAAATAATGTTGAGTGAGACAAGCCTAGAACACAGAAAACAAAGGGGCATGATCTCCCTGATATATGACTGTTAACAAAGGGAGACGGAGAGACAGTAGAGACCAAGTCTGTGAATACTGTATATGTTCTTGATACATTGTATATTGCATATATGTCAACCTGACCTAGACAAGGGATAGAAAAACAGGTTGTAAGATATCATAAGAAATGTACACACTGCCCTACTATGTAACTGCACCCTCTTTGCACAACACCTTGTAAAAAAATTTATGTCCAATTAATAAAAAAAAAAAATGAAAAAAAAAAAACCCACAACAGCTAGGATTTGGAGGCAGGAGCTCTCACTGCTGCATGAGTCCTTAGGGGACTCAAACAAGCTTTTCTTATCCTTTGGACCTCGATTATCCCCCTGTCTGGAGGGGACATGAAGAATTGAACAGTCCTGAAGGCCCCTGTCAACCTTGATGTACGGTGATTTATCACTGTGGTCTTTTCCAAACACAAGGCTCATTCATGGGACTTCTGAGATGTTGTTCTTTCTTTCCCTTCTCCCTACCTCAACAGACCTGTCTTCTAAAGCAAATTTCTCCTTTGCCAAGTCCAAGTCAGACCTCATTTCCTGTCTCTAACTCACTGTGCTCGGCAGTTGCCCCTACCTTAGAGCCGGTGTGTGTGTGTGTGTGTGTGTGTGTGTGTGTGTGTGTGTGTGTGTGTTGATGTACACATGTGTTGTGACACTGGCACAGCTTCTCCCTCCTCCTCTGTGCTCTTTTGGTCTTTGCTGAGACTCTCTGCCTTCTCTTTCTCCTAGTCATCCCAGGCTGTCCAAAGGCCCTCCAGAGAGCTCCAGGCAAAGTTTATCTCTATAGCCTCCCTTTCAAGGCTCCTATGCTCTTCTGCAGTCTGGGCACTCAGCGTTTCTCTACTCACTTGCTTCTGAAGAGAGTTTCCTCCATTGTTTTGCTCATTCCATCTGCTCTGTTTTCCCCTCACTTCTCTGCACAGTAAAAATCTACTCAACCACCAAGCCTTAGATCATCTATTGCTTTCTCTGAAGCCTTCCTTGATCTCATTCAATGAAAAAAACAAACAAACAAACAAAAAACAACCAAAACCAAAACACCTCTCTTCTGCATTGCCACTGAACTGTCCTCTATTCCACAGGGAAGCTCATTTGTTTTGTTCTCCACAGTATACAAAAATCCCAGGCTCAGTCAGGTGCTCACACATCAGTGCCACTCAGTAAACATTTGTTAAGTAATAGTTGTATTTTTCTCTGGGTTTCTGGCTTTTGTCTTCCTCCCCAGCTGGGCTACAGGAAAAGCCTCCTCCAATCTAGTTATTTAGGTCTTTGTGAAGGGTGGTCAGGTTTCTGGGCTTCCAAACCTATGTACTGGAAATCCATATTTAAACAAAGGAACAGAAGTGGAGATGAGTTCAAGATGGCAAGGACAGCACAGAGATACCTGCTGGTGCGGGAAGCCTTGGTGAAAGCTCCTTTGTGAGAGCTCACAAAGGCAAGAGGTATATGGTGGCTGAGTACCCGAATCCTTCTGGTCCTAGAGTGCTGGGGCTGTGCATCCCAACATTCTCATTTTACATGTGCAGTAGCTGAAGCCTCAAGAGGCTGCCAAGGTCACTCTGCAAGTCAGAGCAAGGATAAGAAAGAAACCCAGGGTTCTCTTCCTCTCAGGCCAGGATGCTCCCATCTCCACTGGGTTGTGGAGCTTTGCAAGCGTGGTTAGAGCCTGTGTGTTTTATTTCACCAACATAGATTTTTCTAGGGGTGGAACTAATAAGACTTTGAAATGAACATACGCCTTTGAACTTCCAGAAGCAAAGTCACAGGTAGATAGAATTATGTATGTATATGTGTGGGTGGTGGTGGTGGTTGGGGATAATGAGGATGATAAAGGACGAAAGAGAGAGAGAAACAGAGAGAAGAAGCTAGAGAGAATGAAAGAGACAGATAAAAAAAACAATGAAAAATGATCAAAGTCTAAGAAAGATTTCGAAAGAAATGGAAAGCATACTAGAAGAAGCAGAGAGAGAAAACAGCAATAACAGAGCCTCTGCTTCCCTCATCTTCCCTCTGCAGGCTCCTGGGAAAGGCATCAGAGATGGATGCAGTTGTTGGCCCGTTGGGTCTCTGAGGCCTATAGCATGATGTAGCTTTGGAGCCTTTGTCCTAAGACTTCTCTATTGGGTGCTGGGACTTCAGCTTGTCTCAGCTGTATATAGACTGCAGAAGCTATGTTCACAGGAAATGGGGCTTTGAGAAAAGTGTTGGGATTGATCTGGGTTTCTGGAGCAACAAAAAGAGCTCAGAAAGGCTGGGATATTAGGAATCCTGGCCCTAGCTTGAGGAGACGTGTGGGAAATTTTCACTTCAGAGCTTTGACCAGTTAGTCCCAGCTAGGCTCTTCTGGCTTTACATTACTATTGCCTGAGCCCACTGGACTAAAGAGAAAGGATCACATCACTTCTTGGAGTCACATCCCCAATCACTATTTTGGGAGGGTATCTACCATTAAAGATGTAAATAGAGTCTGGGTGCCTGTGGCTCATGCCTGTAATCCTAGCTACTCAGGCGGCTGAGCTCTGAGACTAGAGATTTAAAGTCAGCCTGGATAGAAAGTCTGCAAGAGTCTTATGTCCAATAAACTTCTCAAAAAAATCTGGAATGGAGCTGTGGCTCAAATGGTAGAGCCTTAGCTTGAACAAAAAGAAGCTCAAGGATAGCACCCAGGCCCTTAGTTCAAGCCCAAGACCAGCACCCAAAAATAAAAAAGATATAGAGAGGGAGTATCCATCCAAGGAGACTAATTATTCCTACCAATTCATCCAGCAGAGAACTCTTTTGGTGTAAATGCTAAAGTAGGCACCATCAGAGCTGGAGAGGTGCCAGCATCTTTTTTAATTTCCTCATTGCATAGATGGGGAGAAAGACATGGAAAGTCAGGGCAGGAGTTAGCGTGTTGACTTGGTTTCCGCGGGTTTCCAGCCCTGGATGCATATCATCAAGCTAAATGCTGTCTGGCCGGGAAGGAAGTTAGGAAGACTGGAATGAAGTTTCTTAGGCAATGAGGGGAACAGCCAAGGCCTCAGAAGCATCTCTAGAATCTGGACTGCCTCTCCCTTCTCTCTCCTTCTAAAGGCTGCTTAGCAGCCACACCTCCTGGCCCCTGAAAGGAGGCTGGTGGCCACTTTCCCTCATTTATCAGGAATTTAGACTTTTAGCCCCTCTGGATGAATGCTCTGCCAGCTTGATCTTACAGGAGGCTGCTCCGTGACTGGGCTTTGGAGGTGCTGGAATGTGGCTGAAGAAGGCAGCAGATGGGAGTCATTGGAAAGAAGAAAGCTATATTAAAGTGACAAAGTTCAGAAATCCAGAATAATCTCACTTGGATATAAATCACCAAATGGTAGAACTGATTTTCTTTCATGGATATTCTGAGGTTGTCTTTTTTTTTTTTTGTAAAGTAATTTCTTTACTTAATTATTCATACATTCATGTATTCACTCGTATGCATAAATCAACCAATCGACCACTGTGGTGCTGTGCTCATTAGTGGTGATGGAGGTGGTAGTGATGGTAGGAGATGGTAGGGGTAGGGAAGCAGTGTTGGTGTTTTTGCTATGGGGTACTTGTTGTGTTGCGCTGGTGTGTGGAGGTGGTAAAAGTGGGTGGTAATCTTGGGTGTTGGGTGATACTGAGTGGTATGTGATTGTGTTATTGTGGTAGAGGTTGCAGTGCTCTGGAATGCCAGCAGCAGTGCTTCTCTGCATAGTGGTGACTGTGTAGCTTTTTGCTGGCAGGGGCTTCAGAAGCTTTTCTTGGACCCCAAAGAATACGTAACCATTAAACAAAAGAAGTCTCCATAAAATTAAGAGATTTACTGCCTTCTATTTACAATACCTGACAATTAAGTAATTCCAAACAACACAGAAAAATACAAAGAGGAAAAAAATAACCTGAGCTAACTCAAATCTTACTTTGTAGAAAGATGGGAGGAACAGTTTCTATACTCAAAGATGGGGGATGGAAGGCTCTTTCCGTAGAAGTCACAGAGTGGGGATAGTTCCCTGAGCTGGGAGACAAGGGAAAGTAGCTTGTTAAGTGAGTACCATTCTTCTGCCCATTTATATTTGTATCTCAGTCAGGTTTCATGATCTTCCCAATATCATGCAGGTCATAAGTAGCTGTCATAGGCAGCCAGGTGCCGGATCCAATACCCAGCTTGGGACTTCCCACACCTGGAACCTGAGCTGCCACAGCTCATTTCCTAGCTATGACCTCTCATCTTGCTTTTCTACCTTGTAGACACTTCATGGCCCAGAAGAACTGCTCCCTTGGAAGCTGGTTGCTTTGGAACCTTTTACAAGTTCTGTCTTCCATTGAAAATGTCTTTTTTTTTTTTTGGCTTAGTGCAGCTCCTTGGGGGACTTTTAGGTATGGCACAGGGGAGGCTGGGAGAGGACCTAGGGCTTGGGCAGTGCTGGATAGGACAGTGCGAGAACAGAAAGCGGCTGTGAGGTCGTTGCCAGGTCAGGTCCCTTCATCCATGTTGCTATGGAAATGCAGCTCTGGTATCTTATGGAGGATAGCTCCTATTTCCCACCCATCTATGAGGCTCTCAGCAGGACTGACCACAAGGATGCTTTCCAGCTCTCCCTGGAGCATAAAAGAAAATAGTTACAGCCCTGTTTAGCACCTGCAAAATGCAATCGGAATCCAGCTTCTTCTATGCCTTATTGCTCATCAGGATCACAGCACTCCATCTGCACCAGCTCCTAGCTGTGCTCAAGCATCAAGTGCAATCCAGCCTCCATTCCTGCCCTTGTCTTTGCACTGCTCCCTGCTCGAACATCCTCCTACACATCCAATCAGCCTGTCCCCTTATGTCCTTCAGCCTTTGCTCAAAGGTCATCCCCCCCGCCCCGCAGAAAGACCTCACTTGACTACCTAGCTGAGATCTCCTCCTGTCTTCTCACTCAGCTTAAATTTCCTTCATAGCATTGATCATTACCTGATGTCAAAGTATAATTTCCAAAGAGTCAGAAAACATGACTCTCAGACAAGCATCTAGCGGATGTGTCAGTGATTTATTCAGTTCATTAGTGAGAGGTTCAGCAAGATGACAGAGCTGATTCTAAGGGGCCAAGAGACGTTGCTACATGTAATCAATGAGGAAGGAGTGCTGGGTAAGATTGCTAAGTCTCACACTAAATTGGTTAATGTCCTATAGGATAATAAAACTGCAACCTTCAGGGTTATCTTGTCTTCCAGACAGAAATCATTGGCATCTTCACTGGACAAAAATCACTTGCAGCTTATCAATCTTCCTTAAGCTATCAGTTCACTTCTTAGAATCAGAGCCCTAATCAATGGTAAATAGTAAGTCAACAAAGTCACTGTCCTGGAACACCATTGTCCAAAGAACTTTCCCTAAGGAAGAAAACAGGTTTCTCTGCACAGCCTAGTTTCAAGTTCAGCTCTTGAAATGTGGTTGGTGTGACTGAGAAACAGAATTTTAGTTGTTTAAATGAATTATATATCATGTTACATATTGTGAACGTATCAACTGAATGTATTAATGAGCTCTATTAATAACTTATAATTGCATATATATACATTGTATACATATAAATATACAGCTTATTATATTAAGTATATCTAATTGGCTTAATTAAGGTAAAGTGAATATGCTAACTTAAATGGCCAGTTGTATTGTGGCTACTATATTTGACAGTCTAGTTGGAGGCAGCTCCTTAAATGACTGTTGAGGTGAAAGAGCCTTATTTTCATGTTTCAAACAATTTTTCTTAATGCTTATATCTCATATCTCATATATATGTCTATATATGTATGTATGTATATTGTGTGTGTGTGTGTGTGTGTGTGTGTGTGTGTGTGTGTGTGTGTGTGTTGGTAGTGGAGCTGGAACTGAGGGCCTGAGTGCTGTCCTTGAGCTTTGGGCACTCTGCCACTTGAGCCACAGTTCCAACTTCTAGCTTTTTGGTGATTCATTGGAGAAAAGAGTCTCACAGCCTTTCCAGCATGTGTTGGCTTTGAACTGATTCTATCTCAGCCACTTGAATAGCTAGATTACAGGTATGAGACACCAGCATCCAGATTCTGATCTCACCTTATATATGTATTTTCTTGTCATCCTTTGTCCCCTAATAGAAAGAAAATCTTGTGCTAGCACAGTCTTGGCTTTGGGCTTCAGGTCTATTAGCAGTTAGGAGGGGGTGCCCAGCAGGTACACAATCAATAATAGTTGAATGAATAAATAAGCATGAAGTGGCCAGTCTTGTCAGAAACAAAGCAGTAAGACTCCTTGTGGTAAATCTGTCTGGTGAACTTCAGCAGGAGAGATGTTTGTGGCTTAGTTTCAAAAGGTTTTCTCATTCTGCACATTGCTATCCTGCTGTTCACCTCAGTCCTTCCCTGGGGCTATGGCTGTGGCTAATGCTTCTTGGGGGAAATGGAGGTCTTTGGGGCAGGGATGAGTGAAGAGTTGTGTGGCCTATGGGTGGTGGTAAAGCCCTGGAGGTAAGGAAGACTAAAATCCTTGTAGAGAGACTGTCAGGGTGGGCAGAGGATTCACCAGAGGAAGGAACCCTTAAGCTATGGGGGAGTCCTCGACCCCCCTTGTAGTTAAGGATGGACTTTAGTCACCTACTTCGATAGTGGAATAGTCAAGGTGGGGCTGAAATCTCCAATTTGGGACTTGAACAGGCCACTGGCCTTAGGAAAGCTAGTCTAAACCATGGACTCCTCCTCATCTCTCTAGCAGAGAGTAGGTAAGGCTGAGATCACCTACTAATACTCCTCCCTGACCTTGGCCTAGCAGGAGCTAGGTAGGGGTGTTTCCTAAGGGAATGGATCCTGGTCTTCTAGACCTGGAGGCACGGAGCACTAGAAGACAGGAGGTAAAGAAATCAACTTTGTTTTCCAGGCCCCTTCTGGGCCCTGCTAATTCCTCTTCTCTTGGTCCAGCTTGATTCCTACATCTCTAGCATGGAACAGGCTGTACCTTTCTCTGGGACAGCACTTCATCCTATACTCCTTTGTGCACTTCTGGGCTGCAGAAAAGATGTGGCCTGTCTCCTGAGATTGGGAATGGTGGCAGAGTTGGCACTGGGAAATGACCCAGGTTTCATCCACTAGGGTATGTTGGCTCCCATGCATGGCTGTAGAGTGTAATTTGAATGACGGGGACTGAGTCCCTGCATGGTGGTACATACCTGTAATGCCAGCTGCACCTGAGGCAGAAGAATTACAGTATGAGGGCAAAAATGTGAGACCCTATGTGAGAAATAACTAAAAACAAAAAGGCTGACTGTGTAGTTCATGTGGTAGAGCATCTTTCTAGCAAGTTCAAGGCCCTGAGTTCATTCCCAGAGCAGTGGTTCCCAGAAGGTAGGAGGTCAGAGAGTACAGGTCCCACCCTTCATTATGCAGAGGACAGCCCTGGGCCTAATGAGGGAAAAGAACTGCCACTGGATCCTAGAGAGTGGTAGAAATGGGTTCTGAACTCGTTTGGTCTCCAGCCATGGATGTTTCTCCATCCCCCACATCCCAAAGCCTTCCCCAAAGGCTCCTGATCTTGGCACTTGTTCTCAGAGTCCACCGTGCTCTCTCTTTTACCACCAAAGAAAGCGAAATGGGTGATGGGTGAGGGGCAGAGGTATTGGGGCTTGGGCAGAGGTATTGGGGCTCAGGCTTCAGGGACCTCTATTCTGAAGACTAGAGCCAGAGACCCCTGTCAATGAGGTCTTCATCTCTGGGGGTGTCCTCCATTACCACTCTGGTATTTGAAGGTGGTGTTGGGCATTGGTTGGTGTCGTTGTGTCTGGGACTGGAGTGGGCCATACATCACTAAGTGTGTATCATACCCTCCCGTCTAACCCCTGAGAATTCCCAGTCCCTCTCTTTCCACTTAACAGAGCAGGTGGAAAGACATGAAGAAACTGCCCACCCTCCCCATTTACCAGCTGGAGAAAGAGAGCCCCAATGAGTGCTAACAGCTGGCCAGTCAAGGAGGAGCTAGATGGATGCAGGAGAGCAGAGGGCACAGAAAGGGAGAGACAAGCGCAGTCAGACTTGTCCGGGTCTGCCCTCGGAGCCTAGTGCTGTGTCTGCCACAGTTCTTTCCTATTAAAAACGATCTCCTCATTCCTCCTTGTTCCCTGTCCCCCACAATCACTGTTCTCTCATCATTTCTCCATGAATCTATTGTAGGTACTTATAAAAATGGAATCCTATAGTACTTGTCTTTTTGCAACTGGCATATTTAATTCAGCACAATGTCCTCAAGATTCACCCACATTGTAGCATATGACAGGATTTCCTTTCTTATTAAGTATGAATAATATTCTATTGTATGTACATGCCATATCTGGCAAATCTATTCGTCCATCAATAGCATTTGGCTGCCTCTACCTTTTGGCTATTGTGAATAGAGCTGCTAGGAGCGTGGGCGTACAAATATATCTTTGAGGCTCTGCTTTAATTCTTTTTTTTCCTTTCTTTAATTAATGTATTTATTGTCAAAGTAATGTACAGAGGGGTTTCAGTTTCATATGTAAGGCAGTGAGTACATTTCTTATCAAACTTGTTACCTGCTCCTTCATTTTTCTTTCACCTTCCCCCCTCCCCAATCCCTTTCCCCACCCCCGAGTTGTACAGTTGGTTTACAGCACCTTGTCTTGTAAGTATTGCTGTTGCATTGGTTCGCCTTTTACCCTTGCTCTCTCCACTTTGATGTTCCCCTTCCCTTCCTTACTTCAGATAAAGGTATATACAATATCCAGGGTGCCAAAATCAGATATAGTGACATCAGGGATAAAACCATGGGGAAGAAAGACAAAAGAAAAAGGCATAATTTCCCATGGGACATTAACAATAACAATGACAAACCACTTATTTATTTGGAGTTCATTTTGCTTAGCATCATCTATGTTCATATGGACATAGCTATTGAGCTATTGTATTCTTCTGCTAGGACTATCTTAGACATGTGCTAATTATTACCAATGAGGGAAACCAAAGAGTCTATGTTTCATTGAGTGTAGCTCACCTCCCTTAGTATGATATATATATATATATATTTTATTATCAAACTGAATTACAGAGAGGTTACAGTTTCATACATTAGGCATTGGATACATTTCTTGTACTGTTTGTTACCTCTTCCCTCATTCCCCCTCCCCCCTCCCATAAGTTGTTCAGTTCATTTACACCAAACAGTTTTGCAAGTATTGCTTTTGTAGTTGTTTATTTTACCCTGTGTCTCTCGATTTTGGTATTAGCTTCCAATTTCCTAGATATGCCCAGAGGTAGAACCATCACATAGCTGGTTAATTTTCTTTAATTTTTTGAAGGATTACTCCATTGTTTTCTGCAGCAGCTATATAGTCTTATGGTTGTTTTTTTTAAAACAGGGCACCAGGGTTCTAACTTCTTGAAATCTTTATTAACACTTGCCATTTTCTATTTCTTTTTTTCTTTTTTTATTCTTTTTCAAATTTTTATTATCAAACTGATGTACAGAGAGGTTACAGTTTCATACGTTAGGCATTGGATACATTTCTTGTACTGTTTGTTACCTTGTCCCTCATACCCGCCCTCCCTCCTCCTCCTTTCCCTTCCCCCACCCCCAGGTGTTCAGTTCACTTACACCAAACAGTTTTGCAAGTATTGCTTTTGTAGTTATTTCTCTTTTTTTACCCTGTGTCTGTCAAATTTGGTATTCCCTTTCAATTTCCTACTTCCAATACCAGTATACATGGTTTCCAATATACTCAGATAAGATTACAGAGATAGTGTAGGTACAACCACAGGAAGGTGATACAAGAACATCATCAATAATAGAAGCTACAGATACACATGGGACGTTGAAAATAGTTACAACTGTGATATAACAATTGTTTCCATAACATGGAGTTCATTTCACTTAGCATCATCTTATGTGTTCATAAGGGTATAGCTATTGGGCCTTGTGATGCTCTGCTATGACTTGCCTAAACCTGTACTAATTATTCCCAATAAGGGAGACCATAGAGTCCATGTTTCTTTGGGTCTGGCTCACTTCACTTAGTATAATTTTTTCCAAGTCCTTCCATTTCCTTACAAATGGGACAATGTCATTCTTTCTGATAGAGGCATAAAATTCCATTGTGTATATGTACCACATTTTCCTGATCCATTCGTCTACTGAGGGGCATCTGGGTTGGTTCCAGATTCTCGCTATGACAAATTGTGCTGCTATGAACATTGTTGTGCTGGTGGCATTACTGTGATTTTGTTTGTGGTCTTTTGGATAGATACCCAAAAGTGGGGCTGCTGGGTCATAGGGGAGTTCTATATTTAGCCTTCTGAGGAATCTCCATACTGCTTGCCAGAGTGGCCGAACCAGTTTACATTCCCACCAACAATGAAGTAGGGTTCCCTTTTGGCCACATCCCCTCCAACAATTGTTGTTGTTAGTTTGCCATTTTCTATTTCTTTGACAGCAGCCATCCTAATGAATGTGAAGTTTTGTCTGAACTCAGGGCCTGGGTGCTGTCTTTTAGCTTTTTGTTGCTCAAGGCTGGAGCTCTACCATTTGAGACACATGTACCACTGGCTTTTTTGTTGGTTCATTGGAGGTAAGAGTTTCACAGATTTTCCCGCCCAGGCTGGCTTCAATTTGTGATCCTCAGATCTTGCCTCCTGAATAGTTAGGTCTATAGGCATGAGTCACAGGGTCTCAGAGGTAGTTCTTGAATCTAGTCTTGTGAAAGAGATAGAGATGAGTCAGTCTGGCGCTTGCACAAGGAGAGGAAAGACATAGGTGGGAAGAGGTGGTTACAGTCACTTTGCAAAAGCAATGTGGAGAGAGGCATCCTTTATGAAGGAGCTTAGCAGAGGGAGACATTAATTCAGTCTCAAATGAGGCTTCCATAGATCCAGCAACCTTTAGGAAGATGAGCTGGGTGACTCCCACGTGGAAACAAACCAGACAATGTTCTTAGAGCCCCCAGAGGCATGGAGAGTGCTTTACATATTGGGGGAAGATGGCATTTCCTGTGACCTGGAAATGAAGGTGGCACCAAGGACACCGAGTAGAGTAGAATCTGAGCAACCACTTGGGCAGAATGGGAGCTGAGAAGAGGTGGCAATAGAAGGCTTAAGGAAGAGTGGTGTCCCAGGGACACCAATGTGTGTGGTTCCACCAGGGATGGGCAGATGATCCAGGGTGGGTGGAGCCTCTGGGTTACAGGAAGCCACACACAGAAGGTTCTTGGGGAGTGGAGTAATGGGATTGGCAGTAGGTAGTGATTGACAGGCCGCTTCCTGTGGCAGCATTGGGACTGTCACTTGCTGAAAGTGTTGGGGTTCAGAAAAGTGAAATCTAATCTGCATGGACATATGAGTGATACTTTCTGCGCTCCCCAGGCACAAGGAAATCTAACCTTTCAGAAAGAAGCTGCTTCAGGTAATGTTATGCACCCTGTTAGCAGATCCTCAGTCTTTCTAGAGATGCCATTTAGCCCAGTTTCCTGAGGCTTGTACAACTGAATATTTGATGTTTTAAAAATTGAATTGGAAAATCTCAAACAAGGTAGAGAAAGTTATTGTTCCGAGCTTTTGTTGTCTCAGTGTTGGCTGCATGTGTAATGACCCGAGGGGCTGGGAAGAGACACGGAGAGTGCAGGTTGGCTGGGGGTAGGGGAAATGCAGAACTGGGTTCTCATTCGAAAACTCAGGTTCAGGGAGGTTTTTGCATGGAAATATCCAGTATGTTGTATTTATGAACTTAAAACTTCAAATACAGATTTAGGAAAGTAATAGACAATTTTCTTCTGTGGCAAAAGATACAATCTCAACTTCACCTGGCACCATTTATAGGCTGTATCAATGGGAAGTCTGGGCATGGGTGATATCTGCTATTAGGCATGACTGATCTAGAAGCTCAGTGAGGGTCAATGATGCAGAGAGTCTGTGACTATCCACAGCTCAGTTCTGCTGAGCTCTGGCTTCGTACTGCATGTTAACTATCTCTGCCAGTCAAGCTTAGTATGTCTGGAACAAGGGGGTTGAATCTATGAACAGCCAAATTCCAGTTGGCCTGGCTTATGTAGAGATAAGAATACTTGATTCCTGAGACCCAAGGAGCATGGCCATGGTGACCATATGTAATGGGAAAAGAGCATTTTTCTCAATCCTGGGAATGCATGCTGGGTCTGGAAAGAGCATCCAGAACCTGTTATCCATGTGTAAGAAAGTGTCCTCTTCACACAGTGTTGATTCGGCATCTAGAGGAGTGGGTGAGGGAGACCATACAGATGTGACGGAAGAGGGCTGAGGTTCAGTCTGCCCACATCCAAAGGTCAGGCAGAAGACTGGCCAGAATTCCCCAAGCTGGGAGAGTTGGAGAGGGTCCAGATGAACCTGAGCCCCAAGAAGAGATGCTTCAAGAAGGAAACGAGGGTGTAATGCCCTGCAGAGAGCTTTGGGGATTTAGCAGTGGAGAGGAGTCTGTGGTTCAGTGTGGCGAGCCAGGGAGCAGTGGAATGGGAACTGGCTTGGAGGGGCCATAAAAGGAACCAGAGAGCATAGGAGCCAAAGAGGCTGCAAGTGCTCGTTTTGTCTTACTAGAGAGATGTCGCTTGATTGAAGTCGGAGGACAGGGAGAGGATGGTCACGGTTCAGGACAGAAATGGACAGAGGTGGACTGATTTCCTCTGGCTTCAAAGACCCTACTCACCATGCCCAGCTATACAATATGCAAAGAAAATTCAGTCATTGTTTTTATTGTGTTGGCCACTGAAGAGCCAATGTATTTTCCATTTGCAATGTACTCTTCATGCTTTTCTTTCCAAATTAGTTTTTAATTCACAGAAGTCACACATGAGATTGTAAAACAAAATCTATAAACAATACATTTCTTGATGTAACTGCTGTTTTGTTTTCATTTTCTTTGGACTTCTTCCAAAACAAATTTAATGCATAGACTAGTGTGTATCTGCATGCATTTAAGATATTGGGCACCTTGCTTCCTGTACACTGTGTTGTACCTAGGAGCTACTTCCTCATTAGCATCTGTAGAGCATTCCCTTCTCAGTGCAGCTTTTATTGTGGGGATGGAGCCTCTTCTGTGTAGACTTTCTTCAGCTTCAAATCGATTGCCATTAAAGCAACACTGCACAGAGCTATGGCTCAAGGGGTAGAGTGCTAGCCTTGAGCAAAAGCAGCTAAGTCCCCAGGACAAGCACACACACAAAAGTAATACTTCATCCAGGGATAGGGGTGCACACCTATTGTCCTAGCTCATGGGAGATTGAGGCAAGAGGAGAGTTTGAGGCCATCCTGGGCTACACAGGGGTATACTGTCATAAAAACAAGTCAAAACAACTTGATGACACTAGGGAGAGAGCTCAGTGGTAGAGAGCTTGCATAATATGTACAAGGCCCTGGGTTCAGTCTCAGTACTAAAAAAAGACTTGGATATCCATTTTATTTGTTCACAGTTCTGTGTATGAACTTGAGAATGGAATTGTTGGAATGAAAGCCTATGTATAGACGGTCCCCAATTCATGATGATGTTTTTACTTAATAGTTTTTCCACTTTTCTAAAGTATGAAATTGGTACAGCAGTAGAAATCTTTTTTTTTTTTTTTTTTTTTTTTGCCATTCCTAGGGCTTGAAATCTGGGCCTTGGCACTGTCCCTGAGCTTTGTGCTCAAGACTAGCACTCTACCACTTGAACCATAGCTCCATTTCCAGCTTTTTTGGTGGTTTATTGGAGGTAAGAGTCTCACGGACTTTCCTGCCCAGTTTTGTTTTGAAATTTGATTTTCAGATCTCAGCCTCCTGAATTGCTATGTGTATAGACATGCACCACCAACTCCCAACTGCCTTTTGCATTTTTAATTTTACTCTATTCCTGGGCAACTAATAATGTGGTATAATATACTTAGATGCTGGGTAGCAGCAGCAAGACTCAGCTTCTGTCAACCATGAGACCAGGAGGCAAAATGGCTGATCCTCTCCAGGGCACTGTGTGTATTGTACTACACTTGCCTGCATTTCCTAGGCAAGGTGCATTTGGTGCATTCTCAATTTATGATATTTTCAACATCATAGACATAATTCATATCATAATTTGAGGGCCATCTGCATATTTTAAAATGTGAGGCTGGGAATATGTCTTAGTGATAGAGTACTTGCCTAGCATGCAGGAAACCCTGGGTTTGATTTCTCAGTACCACATAAACAGAAAAGGCCAGAAGTGGTGCTGTGACTCAAGTGGTAGTGTACTAGCCTTGAGCAAAAGAAGCTCACAGACAGCACCAAGCCCTGAGTTCATGCCCCAGGTAATAAACATAAAAATGTGATAGGTAACCCAGGTACTGGTGGCTCACACCTATAATCCTAGCTACTTAGGAGGCTGAGATCTGAGGATCGCAGTTTGAAGCCAGCCCAAGCAGAAAAGTCCATGAGACTCTTTTCTCCAATAAACTACTCAGAAAAAGCCATAGTAGCTCTGTGGCTCAGGTGGTAGAGCCCTAACCTGGAGCACAAAGAGGCTCAGGGACAGCACCCAGGCCCTGAGTTTAAGCCCCAGGACTGGCCAAAAAAAAAAAAAAAGTGATAGATGATGCCTAGTTGCTCTTATAGAAGTCACATAATTGTTACTGGTTATTATTCATTACATTGCAATTCTTTTTCTCCTATGCTTGAATAGTTTATGCACAAGTTCAGAAAGTCACAATATTTATATGCCACAGTGCTAAATAAGCAAGCCTTTACCTTGCCAAAATGACATTAACAAAAACAATAATCTTTGCTCATTTGAAGGGTGGTGTATTCCCACAACTTTAATTGTGTTTACTTAATCACGAGCATATCTGATTATTTTTTCATGTCTCTTGTAGCATAATTTACCTAATGCCTCCAGAATATTTCATATACATGCCTCACTGATTTGTCAGTTATTTATATGGTTTACGAACAACTGTGAAATCTTTGTGCATGAAGCTTTCTTTTCTCCTTTTGGATTTTCTTCTTTAACATACCATCCCAGCAGATGAATTGCTGGGACAGCAATGTGAACAATTTTATGACTCAATCCACATTGTCAAATGGCTTTCTCAAGGGATAGTATACTATATAGTACCCTGTTTTTATTATACTCTGATCAGCACTGGGTACTGATAATAAAAATAGCTTTTTTGTTGTTAATTTTATAGGCTAAAAATTATGATTCTAGTTTCATTTGTGTTTTGTTTTTCCACTAGTGAAATGAATGTATTTATTTATTAACTTCATTTTCACCTCTCAGGTCTGCCTGTTCCTCTTCTTAGCTCATTTGATTGATAGCATATCCTTATAGAAAGAAAATAAGATATTGCCTTATCTGGCAAACTTCTATTTCCTCAGGCCTTTTGACCTTCTGGAAAACTATTGACTGATAGCAGATGATCAAAGTCAACTTCTTATGTGAAAACACTGGCTAGGGGTTGTTAGAAAGACAGGCCACATGGAGTGAAGCCAGGGAAGAACTGAATGAAGAGGAAAGACATTAGGTAGCAGAGGTGGGGTGCTAAATGGGGCACTAGCAAGGGGAGGAAGCTTGTGAGTAGAGATGAAAATTCCCAGGCGGCATGAAGAGCACGCTTGACTCAGAGTTCTATCTCTGAGCTTCCTGGTGAACCCTGGTGACCAGTATAGTAATGGCTGTCTTTCAGAATGCCCTTGGGGATGGCAGCATTTCCACTATAGGACACCGTCTAAGGCCAGTGCAATAGGACAAGAAAGAAGTTGGATGATGGAGAATTTTATCCAAAAGTTAATAAGCTCTATCTATCCCCTCTCTTGTCTAGATAGCTATTTAGTTCCATCACTATTAAACTATCCTTTACTTTGCATTTCTTGTTTTTATACTAATTTTCATATATAAAGACTTTTACAACTCTTTATATACGGATATATCTAGGTAGATAGAGACACAAGCACATACACATGCATGCATATATATAAAATTTTCTTTAAACTAAACAGGATCTCTATATGGTCCAGCAGGCCTCAAGCACATGATTCTCTTTCTTTTCTGTCCTTCCTCCCTCCCTTCTTTCCTTCCTTCCTTCCTCCCTCCCTCCCTTCCTTTTTTCCTTCCTTCCTTCCTCCCTCTCTCCCTTCCTTTTTTCCTTCCTTCCTTCCTTCCTTCCTTCCTTCTTTCCTTCCTTCCTTCCTTCCTTCCTCCCTCTCTCCCTTCCTTCCTTCCTTCCTTCCTTCCTTCCTTCCTTCCTTCCTTCCTTCTTTCCTTCCTTCCTTTAAGAATCATCACACTTAGGATTATCTTATTATGCTTCTCTAGGGAGTATTCCTCTTATTTATTCCTTGTTATCTGTGTTTGTTTTTCTTCCAACAGGTCTTCTAAGTTTATTCTATGTTACTCAAGACCATACTAACTCCAGTATCAATCTCTTGTTGATATAGGTGATGTGGTAACACCTTCATTCTCTGCAAGATTTTATTCCACTTGATTGGATCTCATTCACTTTCCTCAGTCCCCTCACCAAACAAATATTTCTCCTACACATGATCTTTTCGCCTCAGCTACCCAAGTGCTGGCATTACAGGTATGAGCCACCATACCTGACATGTCTGTACCAACTGATTCCTTTCTTGTTTGGTTTTTTTTGGCCAGTTCTGGGTCGTGGACTCAGGGCCTGAGCACTGGCCCTTGCTTCTTTTTGCTTAAGGCCAGTACTTTACCACTTGAGCCACAGCGCCACTTCTGGCCGTTTTCTATATATGTGGTGCTGGGAAATCAAACCCAGGGCTTTACGTATACAAGTCCAAGCACTCTTGCCACTAGGCCATATTCCCAGCCCGTATCTGATTCCTTTCTGTGTCTGTGCTGTGTATGAGGATCTATGCATGTATTCATTATTCATCTTCACTGTTTCTTTTTTGGGAAACATTAATTTTTTTAAATTTACCTTCAAAAAATCCATGTTACTTATCAGTCTTCATCACGATTTTTTCACAAATAAGATATCTCATTGGTCCTTAAATTTGATTATTTTTATAAACCCCATTGTGGAAGTGTGAAATGTCAGTTTGATGACTTTGAGGAATACATATACTTGTGAAAGTACATTTTTATCAAGATAGAATGTGATTTCTTGACCTAGAAATTTTCTCTGGGTTCCCAAGCCATTCTCAGCCTCCCCCACCCTCCCAGAAGCCAGTGCTGCTGATTGCACTATGATGGGTCAGTCTTTCCTGTTCTAGCAATTCATGTAAACAGAGCCGTACGATGTGGACTGCTCTGTATCTGGCTTCTTTTACTCAACATAATGTGTTTGAGACTCACCCACATTGGAATTGTTGTACACTGTTCCTTTTTATTGCCTGTGACATTCCATTGTATGAACATAGCACAGTTTGTTTACTCATTCTCCTTCTGATTAACATTTGGGATGTTTCTAGGGTTTTGCTATTATGAATAATGCTCCAATGGATGCTTTTATACAAAACTTTCTGTGGCATATGTTCTTATTTATTTTGGATAAGCACCTAAGAACAGAATGGCTAGATTAGATGGCAAGTGTATGTTCACTTTTTGAAAGAAACTGCCACACTGTTTTCTAGAGAGATGATACTATGTACACCCCTCCCTTCCCCAGCACTGAGTGGGGTTCCAGTTCCTCCATAGTCTTGCCAGCATACCCTGTTCCAGGGGTTATGTTTTTGTCACTCTAGTGGCTATAGTAGTATCCCACTACAGTGCTGATTTTCATTTTACAATTTTTCTTGAGTTTACTGTTGGTTCATATTATTGTATATATGATGGGAGAAATTTTAAGGTGTCTGTGTATATGTGTGTGTGTGTGGGTGGGTGGGTGTGCATGTGTCCGTGTGTGCATGTGTGTGTATGTATGCATGCATATGGGTATGCTGGTATTGAAACTTGAACTCAGAGTCTCAAGCTCTAGCTTGCTTTTCCCCCCGGAGTCTGGTGCTGTACTGTTCGAGTCATACCTCTATTCTGGTTCTTTGCTGGTTAATTGGAGATAAGAAGCTCATGGAATATTCTGCCTCAGTTGGCTTTATGAACCAGGATCTTCAGATCTTAGCCTTCTGATTTGTTAGGATTGCAGACATGAACCACCAACGCCGGGCAACTGCATTAAGTTTTATGTAGTAATATTTATCAATCTTCTCTGAGATGAATTTCATTTCTTTTATAGTAAAAATCCTTAAAAAACAAAAAAACAAGCAACCCACAACTTTTCAGTAACAGTGATTGAACTCAAGGCTTTGTTTGACAAGTACACCACTGAGCTGCCCCAGACTTTGAAAAATCCTTCTCTTTTTGTTATTGATACTGGGATTTGAACTCATACCCTAAGCACTGTCCCTTAGCTTTATCCATTCAAAGCTAGCACTCTACCACTGGAGCCACAGCTCCATTTCCAGCTTTTGGATGATTAATTGGAGATAAGAATTTCATAGACTTTCCTGCCTGGGATGATTTTGAACTTCAATCCTCAGATTTCAGCCTCCTGGCTAGCTAGGATTCAGGTGTGAGCTACTGGTGCCTGGCTGAGAAATCCTTCTTAATCCCCAAAGCTAGTAGATATTTTCCTTATGTTTCTTTCTAGTACCTTATTGGTACCTTTAATCTACTTGTATTTTGTAAGAAAACTATTTGTTGCACATAATTGGGCAACCAGATTACATATGAATAATCAATCACTTCTTCACCCTCCTTATTTGCTCTGTCTCACTTATCTTAATATAACCTTCACCTATGATTGGATCTATTTCTGAACCCCTGTGGAGTTTTTCCACCTATTAAATTATTGGTGTTCTAGAGTTCAGCTTCCAAGCAAGTCAGTCTACTTTTCACATTTTTTTTTAAAGTTTCCTAGCTATTCTAGCTCACTTCTTTGCTTAATCGAGTGGGGGGTAGGCTGAATAGTGGGTGTTCACCTGTGAACCTATGAACATGTTGAGCTGATGACAAAAGGGTCCTTGCAACTGTGACCGATGTTAGGATTTGGAGCTAGGAAGAGTATCCTGGATTATTTGCGTGGGTCCTGTGGTCCTTGTAAGAGGGACAGGATGGGCTAGAGGTATAGCTCAAGGGACAGAGTGACTAGTAAGCCAGAGGTCCTGAGTTCAAACTCCAATACTGCCAAAAAAGAGAAGGGAGATTGGAAAACAGGAGTAACAGAGAGAAGAAATGATGGGGAAAGAGGCCAAGGTATAGCAGCCTTGGGAAAACAGAAGCTTACCTCGAGGCTCCAGAAGAGACCAATTTCTGTCCATACCTTGATTTCAACTCCTCAACACTTAGCTCAAACTTCTGACCCTGCCAGACCCCTAAGAAAACAACGTTCTGTTCCTTTACACTGATGATAATGGGTTATAACTAATTCAGCAACTTAAATTCCTTAAAAAAATAAAGTTCTAAGTTGGGTGCAATAGCACACCCCTGTAGTTCCAGCTACTTGGGAGGCTAGAGCAAGAGGATCGTGTGAGTTCAGGAGTTTGAGAGCAGCCTGGCCCAACATGAAAATACCTGTGTCAAAAAAGAAGTAGTCACTGCTTTTATTCTGTGGTTTTGGTTGGGCCTGTGTTAAGATTAGTGTGGGAAGAATTGTACCCTGTTCAGTCTTGCTGTCCAGACTTCTCCAGGAATGACCTCTTTGTTTCTGCTCATCCCCTCCTGGTGAAGTTGGGCTCCTCATAGGAAGGTCCAGGGCCAAAGTTTGAGTGCCAGTAGTTTATCTGGCAGATTATCTCAGGAGGTACATGTAGGAGAACAAAAAAGGGAGGCAGAAGAGGAAAGGCAGCTAATGAAGGGGTGCAAGCAAGCAAGTACCATCATGGATCACTGGCATTTCCTCGTTCTGAAGAATTTGGGAAGCCCACATGGACCGTGCATCTGAGGGCTATATAGGTCTTTGGGGAAGTACGTACCTCCTATGAATATTGGGATGAGGGGAGGGCCTGAGGTGTGGAAAAATCCAGTTGACCTAGAGAGTTGGTCGAGGAGTTGCTGTCTGCAACCCCTGGCTACACTGGCAACTTGTGTTCCTGTCCAAGGATGGATGATGGGCTTTAAATCCCACCCAGGTCCTGCCTCCTTGCCAGGAAGGGACATCACAGAGGGACAAAGAGCTGGATTAACTCCCCCACCAAATGTGGCAGCCAGGACAGCTTCCCAGAGTTGCAGAGCTGCCTGCTAAGCTACATAGGTGTGGCAGACAATCCTTCTCCATCATTGTGTGAACGCCTGATTTCCAGGCAGCTCTTTGCCCAGGGACTTGTCCTGACTGCTAGGGCCATGACAGGCTGAGTGCTGAAGGATGAATGGCATCCTCCCAACAGTTCCAGCCAGTGACTGGCAGAGAGGCTCCTTGCTCCTGGGAGGTGGAGGGCGGAGCACTTGAAGGTGTGTGTTTGACAGGAGTTCCCAGCATTCCCCACAGGGGTGGAAGCTTTGATGTAAGCACACCTATTGTTGGCCATTTTCCAGTGCTGGTCAGCTTTCTGTCCCTATAATAAATACCTGAGATAACCAGATTATAAAGAGAAAAATGATTTTGACTCATAGTTATAGAGGTTCTAGAACTAGCTTTGGGGCTTATGAAACAAGATAATACACCGTGGTACTTTTCTTCCTCTTCCTCCTCTTGCTTCTTGTTCTTCCTCTTTCCTCTTCTTCTTCCTTCTTCTTTCAGTGGTAAAGATTCAACTCAGAGACATAACATCATAATGGAAGTGCACCGAAGAGGAAGGGGCCATAGTCCCCTTCAAGACTATGCGCCCAATGACCAGGAGACCTCCCACCAAAGTTTCTCTTTAAAGAAACCTGAAGTTTCTACTACCTCCCTGCAATACCATGCTAGGGACCAAGCTTTCAACACCTGGGAACACCTGAGTGCCAAACTGTGGTGCTTACCTTGCCTGTGTCACATCCTGCTCCCCACCTCCTGAATGAAGAAACTCTAATTCTTATCTCATGCTCAGCATCTAAGGGAACTCCAACCAGGGAAGTAGGCAATGGTCTGAGATGACTAGAGGGTGAGAGGGAGATGTCTCAGGAATGGGAGCCAGAAGCACTTACCACTGAATTGGGAGGTGGTGATATTGGGGTGTGAGCAGGGAGGATTTTGGATTCCTTTCCACTCCTTGTTTATATAGCTTCTGACTTCTTTCTGCCTGGACAGCCAGTCAGTTACCACAGCTCCTCTTCAGGTTCTGGCCCTAAAACTGGGGGCTTAGTATTTATTCTGGACCATGTTAGGAAGAAAGAGAGAGAGAGAAAGAGAGAGAGAGAGAGAGAGAGAGAGAGAGAGAGAGAGAGAGAGAGAGAGAGAGAGAGAGAGAGAGGAGAGACTGGAAAGTGGTCTGTTCAGCTTTAGAGGCAGCACTATCCAAGGCCACTTGGATTTCCTGTTGGTAGGAGAGCTGAGAACAAAACACTCTCCACACAGGAGAGTTTTGTGTGCTCCTGACTGAGTGAGCCAGGGCTCCAAGGAGGATGTGTTGCTGGCCCTCCCTGGTAACCATGGGGATGGAAAGAGTGGGGGCCTGGTGGGATCCATAGCCCATAAAAATGTGGGCAGCTGCACTGCAAGATGAAGGGCCCGCAGATACCCTGAACATGGTGTAATTTATAGTGTCATCAGAACACCTCTGAAGGGCTGTGCAGGAAGAAGAGCTATGATTCAGAGCTTAGGGGAAGATGGACATTTAATGAGGCACTGGGAGGCCATAAAGATTTAGATCAGGATGATCTGCCCATTTAGGATGCTAGATTCGTCTCAATACCGCCCCTGAAGGATGCACTACTTCTCTGAGACACTTTAGTTTGAAGGCAGAAACCCAGCTGACCCAGCATTTTCTGGAGTACTGTATAAGGGCCCAGCCCCAAATAGCTTACCTTGAAACCATCAGTTGTTGGTACTACTGCTTTGAATATGGTTGGCTCTGTCTGGAGCTTAATTCTCATTATGAGCTATTAGGAGGTTGAACTTTTTAAGATGTGATTGGCGCTCTGTCCTCAAGAGTATATTCATCCATTCATGTGATGAATGAGCTCGCAGACTAATGGGTTCATGGGTTATCTTCAGGGTAGGCCTGCTAGAAAAGTGTCTGGCCACATCTCTCACGCTCTCCCTGTTGCTTGCCATGTGATAGCTTGGGAGATCTTGGGACTTTTGCCAGCAAGAAGGCCTTCACCAGATGTGTACTCTCAACCTTGAGCTCAAAACCATAAGCCAAAATAAACCTCTTTTCTTTACAACTTACCCAGTCTGTAGCACTGTGCTATGACTAACCCAAAACTAAGAAGATGGAACTGGGACACCTTTGTGTAAGCTGAAGTCCAGAGAGGTCAAGTGACTCCTTCAACATCACAAGGTACACCAGAGACTATGTATTACCAGCGATAAGTAGACTGGGAAGAAAAGGGAACTGAAGATCTTTGCAGAAAGAAGAGCTGGCACGGTCTCTTCCTGGAATGTGAAGGGTGACCCAGAGGGCATGAGAGACACTAATAGTATTTTGTAGGGCTTTAAAGCTTGAACATCCCAATTGTTTTCTGAAGGCCAAACACATATTATGAAACTGTAAGAAGGGGCTGGGAATGTGGCTTAATGGTAGAATGCTTGCTTAGCATGCATGAAGCCCTGGGTTCGATTCCCCAGTACCACATAAACAGAAAGAGCCGGAATTGGTGCTGTGGCTCAAGTTGGTAGAGAGCTAGCCTTGAGGGGAGAAAAAAAAGAAGCTATAAGAATGTGTGTGTGTGTGTGTGTGTGTGTGTGTGTGTCTGTGTCTGTGTCTGTGTCTGTGTCTGTGTGTGTCCAGCAAATGGGGCTTGAACTCAGGGCCTCACTTTTTCCTCAAGGATGGAGGCTCCATTTTTGGCATTTTGCTGTTTAATTTGCGATAAGAATCTCACAGACTTCCCTGCCTGCATTGGCTTTGAACCATGATCCTCAGATCTTAGCCTCCTGAGTAGCTAGGATTACAGGGTGTGAGCCACTGGCACTCGGCTTCACTTTAGGAATCTTTAAGATTTGTATGTTTATTAATATGGGCTGGCTGAGTTGTGAAATGGATTACAAGTGGTATCTGTGTGCCTTTAAAAGCTGCGATATTCTCAGAGTCGAGGGATGATGCAGGGGTGCGAAACCAGATGTAAATTTGTGTTCACTGGAGCATGGGGTGAGCAGGCTTGGATTCCTCTGAAAAACACCACGCCTAGGTCATAGATAGGGGGAGTGGGGGGGTAAGGCTTCCATTTTGTTTTCCCTCTGATTCTAAAGCCATGATTCTTATTTTTTTAACGGGGAAAAATTAACAACTATGTAGAACAATAACAAATATTACTCCCTTGACAATTCCCTCCATCCTACCAGAAATAACTACCATTAACATTTTTCTTAAGGTTTGCATTTTGCCTTGAGGCTAACTTACCATTTAAGAGATGAATTTAGGGAGTTGCTTCATACTTCATTGAAAGATGGTGAGATAATTTATTAACCTGTTTCTGGGTCATTTCCAGCTTTTCAATATTGTAAATAACACAATGATAAATGTCCTGGGTTAAGTTTTGGGCACCACCTCTCACTGTAGCTTGGGTTCCATTTCCCGCAGCGGGAGAGGTGGGACAAGCCTGGCCTTCCTGCCCTCTGGGGTCAGGGCCAGCCTGGCCTCGGCATGCTGGATGAACCTAACAGGGCACAGAAAACCTGAATTGAACTCAGGGCTTCTGACTTGCTAGGTAAGGGCGCCACTTCTTGAGTTACACCTACCTCTCCATTCCTCTTCCTTTCTGTGCCTCCGTTTCCCTTCCTGGAAAAAGAGCATGACCTTGATCTGGGCATCAGTGACTCACACCTGTAGTCCTAGCTACTCAGGAGGCTGAGATCTGAGAATTGCATTTCACAGGTAGAGGGCCGTGACCAAATGAGTCCTTTTAGTTAGGCTTTTTTCCCCACCCTCGGACCCCATTACATTGTGGTCCCCTCCCTTGGGCAGACCCCATTACATTTGGTGCATGGGCCGGGAAGAGCCCTTAACCACCTTTTTGGGGGAAGACAGAAGATGCTTGAGTGAAGAAAAGAAACCTCCGGAGGTGTATGTGTGTATGTCTGACCTTGGTCGACCAATCTGTGTCTGTCTGTGTCTGTGTCTGTAAAGGCCATCTGCAAGGCCACCTGAGTGGGCCCGTCTGCAAAGGCACGCAGTCCCAGCTCCCGAGTCTGGGCTGCGTTCGGCCTTGGCTGGCCAGCCTGCTTTTTACGGTTGCAGTTTCAGCTCCTGAGTCTAGGCCATGACTCTGGCCAGTCAGTATACTTTTTACTTCCTCAAAAAATCCATCTTTTTGCTTGAGACTGTCTCTGAGTAGTAGACTCTTGGAGGGATGGGGGATTCCCCTCCCCAGGCCCCATTACATTTGTGGTCCCCTCCCTTGGGGGGACTCCATTACAGTCTCATGTTCACTTTTGCCTGGACTAGGTTTGAACCAAGATCTTCCTTCCTTCATAGTCCTGAGTGGCTGGGAGAACAGCCGTGTCCCACTATACCAGGCTAATTTGATTTCTCGTGAGCCTTTCATGTTTCAAAGAAAAGCTACATAGAAGTTCATTGTGCAAGATAAAGGAAGGGCTGAGCAGGTGATGCAATGGTAGAAGGTGTGCATATATTTACTATGGATCTCTGGGTTTGATCCCAGCACCAGTAAAATCAAAATAAAAAAAAATCAAAACCATGAGCATAGTGTTCTGGACATAGTGGGGTACAGCTCTAATCTTAGTATTGTGGAGGCAGAAGGACTATAAGTTTGAGACTATCCTAGGCAACATTAAAGTGATCCAGGAGAAAAAAAAAATCCAACAAACAACATCTAAAAAGCAACAACAAGAAACAAAACTCAGGGAGAGGAAATCTTTTGACGTGGTCAGGCAGGGCCCTTCCTGATTGTCCCTACAAAGTATGAGTAAAACCTGTGGCCCCTACATAAGCCAAGGTTCTTTAGACCCTTTTGTTGGTGATGATGAGGAAGGGGACTGGGAGGTTGGCTCACTTCTGGGCACTATCTACTTACTAAAACATTAATCCCCTACTTTGTTTTAATAACATTCAACATTTATATTCTTGACAAACTGGTCCCAGTGTTGGCTGCATTGCCCTGGGCTCTGTCCCTTCAACCCACAGCCCTGGCTGATTCCATCCTGCCCTGTGGCTCCTGAGCCCCGAGGGGTCCCAAGACCCTACAGGCTTCTTTCAGATAGTGTGACCTCAATAGAAGCCGCCTGCAGCTATGGTTGACCATCACACTGTTGAACATATTCATATATTAATGTACATCCAGTTGTTGCCATCCAATGAGCTCCATGATGCTGTGTTTAGAGCTTTGACAGCATTATTCTCTCAGTTCTTACAGCTGGACACCCTGGCGTGTGTGTGTGTGTGTGTGTGTGTGTGTTTTGGTTCTGGGACTTGTACTCAGGCCCTGGGTGCTGTCAGGGCCTGGGGGCTGTCACTGAGTTTTGTGCTCAAGGCTAGCAATCTACCATATGAGCCACAGCTCTATGTCTGGCTTTTTTAATAGTTATTTGGAGATAAATTACACAGACTTTCTTGCCTTGGCTGTCTTTGAACCACAATCCTCACATCTCAACCTCTTGAGTAGCTAGGATTATAGGTGTGAGCTACTGGCTCCAGGTCCAACTTCCCTGTTTTTCAGAGAAGGAAGCTGGAGTTCCGTTGCTAAGCACTTACCCAAGGCTATGTAGTCCAAGGTTGCAGAGTTCCAGAGGCTGTAGCTCCAGGTTCACATCTGGGGGCCCTACCTTGACCCTCCACACAGTGGCAAGATCGAGTTTCCTATCTGCTATGGGATGTAGATGGCTCTCCTGTGTGCCCAGCCCTCTGGGAGCCATCAGAGCCTCTGCTTGCACAAAGGGGACTATGGAGGGGCCTTGGTTGAGGGCATAGGAGAAGGGGGCAAGCTATAATTCTAATCCACTAGGACTGAGGCTAAGGAACCCAGGCCGTGTGTCTTTCTGGAACTGTAGGTCCTGGGTTGAGCTGAGTGTGAAAGCCCTGAAGATAGGGACACATCAAATCATCCAGCAAATCACCCAAATCCCAGCAATGCCTGGGAGAGCAGGCACACAAAAAGCCTGTCAGACTTCTCCCTTGCAAAAGAGGGCATGGGTAGACTGGTTCTGTCATTGACTACCATGAGCAGGGCCCTCCTTGCCTCCATTGTCAGTCTCTGCATGCTGTGAAGTCAAGATTTGGCTCAGTATGTGTTTGGGAGCTGTAGTCTGCCAATCTGTCTCTCTTCCCTCCAGCATCTGGAGATGCCTTGCTCAGTGGCCTTGCATTTGTGGGACAGTTACTACATCTATGGCTCACTTTTTTCATTGGCCTGTGAAATCTCCATGGGCAGGAACCGTGTCTGATTCATCTTGTCTGCCTCCTCCTGGGCCCAGCCCCAAGCCACTCAATTGTGTCTGACTGAATGAAAGAGTGGAGAGCCCTTGGTGGGGGGGGGAGGAGGGGCTGACAGGGTAGTGTGGCAGTTCCCACACACTGGCCCCAAGGTCAGAGGGATTCGGGTCTAGAATGGGGAGACTCGCAGTCCAGGGAATTGGCAGGTTGTATGTGTGTGATTAAAATGGTCTTTTCCATCAGCGTGTATTGCTTAAAAGTTCCTGCTTTGGCCTAGTGGCTTGGCTCTTGTGTAGGCAAAGAGTAACTGCTTTGGGATAAAAAAGGATTTGTAAACTTTAAGATTTTGTCTTAAATTGGTTTCTTTTCAAGATGGAATGACTACAGGCTCCAGATTGTTCAAGAAATAGTGGAGGGCCTGGGTCTATTTTGAGATTACTTGTGTACTGTTCATCCTACTTCAAAGTCACCTCATGTAAATACATTTTACACTGTCCAGTGCAGAGCCAAAGGGTCCAGTCAGTGTCCAGTTGGCAGGCAGAGAAGGCTCCTCATCCACAGTCTTCTCTCAATCCCTGTATACAGCATAATTCAGATAATCCCTGGGCTCTGACAGCAAAGCTAATCCATGCCAGGCTTGCTATGGAGAGACAGAGCTCAAGCTACTCCTGTGTGGCCTGGCAGAGCAGTGTATCTGATCAGCTGACTTAAAGTTATAGTGGATAGTATGCTGTAGTCTATTTGGCTGCTATAACAAAAGCATCCTAGTAACTAGTTTATAATCAACCCATGTATATTTCTTAGAGTTCTGGAGACTGGGAAGTCCAAGATCAAAGTGCCCACACATAGTGTGTCTGGTAAGGTCTGTCCATAGACAGCACCACAGGGACAGAATTAGAGGATGGGGCTTTGGGGGGGGGGTTAGGTCATAAGAGTAAAGTCCTCATGAATAGGATTAGGGTCCTTTCAAATAAAGACCCCAGGGAACTGGGCATGGTGACTTGTGCCTGTAATCACAGCACTTGGGAAGCTGGGAGCCAGTCTGGGCTGAGGTAGAGCGAATGAGAGAGGGAGAGAGAGACAGAAAGACTGACAGACTGACAGAGGCACAGAGACCAACAGAGAGAGGAGAGAGAGAGACACAGAGAAGGGCAAAGAAAGGCTAGAGACACACAGAGAGTGACACAGAGAGGAGAGAGAAAGAGACTAAAGTACCACGGTCCCACCTCTACATACCATAGTTGGATTGTTTCTATTCTTTGTATGTGTATGTGTGCGTGTGCATGCACACGTGTGTGCCCCTGTATCCTCATACTCTCATTTGGTTTTTTCACTCAAAGGGCTACTGCCCTACCACATCTGCCACGCCTCTATTTCTGTTTTTTGTTGTTTTTGCTGGTTAGTTGGAGATAGAAGTCTCAGATCTTAGCTTCCTGAGTAGACAGGATTACAGGTGTGAGCTACCAGGCACCCAGTTTGCGATTACCCTTTTAAGACATTAATTAAGAAACATTATGTATATATATATATACATATATATGCAGATCAATATTTATACATGCATTGCAAAGTATGATATTAAAAGTAGCACCTGTGACCTACACCCATGTTTGTAGCTGGAATGTTACCAGTACTCACATGTCTGGGTGCCTCTTTCCTGTTCTGTTCCTTTGTTCCCCTCACAGCTGAGTGTAGCAAGATTTTAGTGCTTACCACTTCCTGGTAATAGCTTAAGTATATACATACATATTGCAAAGCTGTATTACTGACTTGTATTTTCATTTGAACTGCATAAAAGTAGTACCATTATCTTCTGCGATTTGCTTTTTAGACTCACTGTTATCTCCAGAATTCACTATGTTGATGCTTGTAGCTTGGTCCATTCATTTTCCCTATTGTATAATATTTCATTGTGAGAAATAACACGATTTATTTGTTGCTGGGCATTTAGTTAACTTGTATTATTTTGCAGTCATGAATAATGCTGCTATAAGCCTTCTTGGTGAAGTCTCCCAGAGTGCAGAAGCATTTCTTTTCTTTTTTTTTTTTTTTTGGCCAGTCCTGGGACCTGGGCTCAGGGCCTGAGCACTGTCCCTGGCTTCTTTTTGCTCAAGGCTAACACTCTGCCACTTGAGCCACAGTGCCCCTTCTGGCCATTTTCTGTATATGTGGTGCTGGGGAATTGAACCCAGGGCCTCATGTATATGAGGCAAGCACTCTTGCCACTAGGCCATATCCCCAGCCCCTGCAGAAGCATTTCTAAAAGATACACCAAGGATGCTGGATCATATGTATCAATACTGAATCTTGGAAGTTAAAGCCAAACCAAGAGATACCCCATCAGTCTTGTGTGGTTCCCTTCTATCGCCCCCTACTGGCAGAGTCTGAGGGAGCACTGCCTGCCAAGCCAAAGTAGGAATCCTGTGTGCCCATTACAAAGCCCACCTTAACCTGGCTTATGTAACTGTAACTCCTCTGTACATCACCTTTATAATAACAATTTTTTTAAATCCCAGATTAGTACGTGGAAACGAGAAGCAATTAATTTAGAACTATGTAACTACTCTGTCAGCTGGATAAAGAACAACTGGGCAAATATGTGTTGAAGGTTGATTTCCTACTGATTTCTATTTGTACTTTCTCATCTTGAATGTGACACCCTTCTGGGCCCTTTAAACCCTTTCTCCCCAGCTCTGTCCCTCTCCTGACTGACATACTTTGTTCCCTGTTCTAGTTCTGCCATCACTGAAGGCCAGTTTCAAAGGTTGCTTCCTTAGCTGAGATTTCTCAGATCTCACAATCTGGAGAAAATAAAAAATACCCTCCCTTTTGGGCTCCACTCCCTCTCTTTCCTGTCTCCAAGCAGCAAGTACTGATCCCTTAGCACAATTTTTTGGTGTATGACTCATCTTCTCTTTCAGAATTACTTTTTTTAAATGGAGGAAAATCAGTGTAAAATGATGGAAGGGATTACATTGATCACGATTCATTGTACTTATAAACTGACATTTTGAATTCAAACCCCTTTGGACAACTACTTCAAGATGAATTTTTAAATGGGGGAAGGAGAGAAAAACCAACATAAACCAGGCACTGATGGCTCATGCCTATAATCCTTGCTACTCAGGAGGCTGAGGATTGAGGTTTGAAGCTATCATGATCAGACAAATCCTTAAGACTCTTATATCCAATTAACCAGCAAAAAGCTGGAACTGGAGGTATGGCACAAGTGGTAGCGCACTAGCCTTGATGTAAATGACAAGTAAGAGTGCAAGGCCTTGAGATGAAGTACACACACACACACACACACACACACAAAAAGAAGAAAGAGAGGAAGGAGGAGGAGGGGAAGATTAACATATAACAGTGTGGTATGGAGAAAATAATCATATTCATAACTGGCACTTTTTTGTTTCAATGTATTTCTAATTTTTCTATGCATATATTTTAATCTATGTTGCATTCATATAGTGTTACATCTGATTTTTTTGTTTATTTGTTTTGTTTTTTTTGTTGCCAGTCCTGGGCCTTGGACTCAGGACCTGAGCACTGTCCCTGGCTTCTTTTTGCTCAAGGCTAGCACTCTGCCACTTGAGCCACAGTGCCACTTCTGGCCATTTTCTATATATGTGGTGCTGGGGAATCGAACCCAGGGCTTTATGTATACAAGTCAAGTACTCTTGCCACTAGGCCATATTCCTAGCCCGTATCTGATTTTTTTTATCTAGACTTTTCCCCATGTGTTTTATAATATCATTTTCAATGGTAAGGCACAGTTTATTACAAGTTTTTAGCAATCATTGTGTATGGATGTTCTTTGACTTATGTTGGGATTATAGCTGGATAAATGTTGAAAATGTATCAATGTACCTATAACCTCCCATACATTCGAGCAGCACACTATAGAGTATTTTATCTTTTGAGCATGTGGTTTGCAGTCACTGTGGTTCTCTGCTATTCTTCTCTCATGGCAGAGTAGCCTTCTGAAGAGGCTAGTTCAAGAGGAAGACAACAATTCGAAACATTAGAAATACAGCTTCTGCTGAATTTCTATTACTTTTGCAGCATGGTAAAGTCGAAGAGCATCTGTATTGTAATGGTTGCAAGTGATAGAAACTCAACATTAAAAACCTTAGACAAAATAGAGACCTTATGCTAAGGGTATGGGTGCAGCCTGCAGGAGCCAAGGTTGGACATGAGGCTGGGTCCTGGAAACCTTGGAACCAGAATGAGGATACCATCTTGGTTTAGTGTCTTTGTGCCCTGTGTTCACTCCATTCCCCTTTTCTCTTCAAGATGATCTTCTTCTGCTTTTCCTGTCCCTAAGTTTCCATGTGACTGTGTAGTCACTCAAACAGAGGCGGCTCCTTCTTCTCAGGAGCAGATTCTTTCTATGGAATGAAGGGGCAGGATCCAATTTCACTAATGCATATGGTCTTAAATAACCAGGTAGCTCAGGTGGAAAGGAATCATGGAAATATAATTCTATGGTAGGACTTATGACTGCTTTCAAATAAGGACTTCCAGAGTAGTCCCATGAATTAACATATGTACCCTTTTCCTTATGTTGAATTATTTTCTTTGGGCCAGTTCTTAGAAATAGAATGAATGGGTCATAAAGTTCATATGTTTCCATGATACTTGATACTACAGCCGAATTGATTTCAAAGATTTATTCCAGTCCACTCTCACCCCACAGTGGGGTTAGAAAGTGATTTCATTGTACCAGTGAGCAATGGCATTACAACTTGAAATAGATTTTTTTTTACTATTTTAATTATCGTAAAAAGATACTCTATAATTTTTATTAGCATTTTTCTGGTTACTAGTAAGGCTGAAGATTTTCCTATATTTTTGGTTTATTAGAGTATATTCCCTTTTGTGAATTGTCTGCCTGGCTTTGCCCATTTATCTAGCAGAGTGCTCATTCCATTCAGATTTAATTGTCCCTTCCCTTTGTGTGTGAACTGCTCTTCCTCTGCTTTCCTTTTGGTGCACAAATCCTGGCCAATCCTGTATTATAGTTATCTGTGTCTGACATTTCTTGTTGGACAGGAGCTGCTGATTTCCAGAGCCAGCCTGGACCCCTGCCTCATGTGAAGCCTTGTAAAGTGTAATGCTATGTTATAAACATGATCTCCAAGAACCATTGGAGTCACAATGATAAACACAAAAAGAAAGAATTGTCTCAGCAAAGCAAAATTTACTTCAGCCAAAAATCAGGGAAGCAAGTGCACAGAGCAGGCAGGCTGCTCCCCTATTTATCCCTAATGCAGCAGGCCCTGTCCCTCTGCTCAGATTGGTTGAGCTTGGGTTCACAATCTGCTTGTGATTGGCTAGTTTGACTAGGGTACAATGTATTTACATAAGGTGAAATTAGACTAACTGTACACAAACTCTAAATATACCCACTTCTCTGCTATTTCTTGCACAATCTGAGATAAGTCTTCATTCCATCTTGAAAAGAAACCAGTTTTTAGGCAAAACCTTTCCTTTAAAAAAAAACCTTCAAAAACCCTTCCTTAACCCAAAGCAGTTCCTCTTTGCCAAGGACAGCCAAGCTACCAGGCTAAAGTGGGAACTTTCCAGCAACACACTTTGATAGAAAAGGTTTTTCTCATAGCTAGGAGGAAGGGAAGGTGGTTCCATTGTGCAGGGCTGAGGTGGGCTGAGTGTTGAGGCACACAGGCAGCAGGGAGGAGGAGCAGGTGGCTACACCATGCAGGGGTGAGGTGGGCTGGGTCACTGGGCCCACTACTGCTGAAAACCTGCTGCCTACTGGGGTTGACGAAAGCATCACAGGACAGTGGAGATGGCAGAGTTTGCCAAATGTCACACAGCTACCAGCAAGTCTTACTTATTTCAGAACATTCCTGTGAATCCTATGAAGTCTAATGGGGCAAGAGCACAAATCCAACATTGTCTAGAGCAGGAGTGGCAACTTCTTCCAATGAAAGTCTAGAAAGTAAGCACTGGGGGTCTTGCAGGCCACATGTGATATCTGACACCCAGTTTTCCTTAAAATCCTCTCCTCTCTTCTCCTTTCCCCTCTTTTCCTTTCTCTATTTCCTTCCTCTTCAATCTTTTCTTTTTCTTCTCATTGCAGCACTTTAAAAATGTAAAAAGCAAGCTGGGTGCTACTCAAGAGACTAAGATCTGATGATAAAGGTTCAAACCTAGCTCAGGCAGAAAAGTCTGTGAGACCCTTATTTCCAATGAACCAGCAAAAAGTCAGAAGTAGAAGTGTGGCTCAAGTGGTAGAGTGACAGCCTTGAGGGAAAAAAAGCTAAGGGAGAGTGCCCTGGCTCTGAGTTCAAGGCCTAGAAACTGGCTATAAACAAACAAACCAACAAATGAATAAAGTAAAACCAATTCTTAGCTCATGGACCCTATGAAAACATCCGAAGGTCTGATTTGGTCTGTAGGCTGTTGTTTGCCAGCCCTCCCTCGACTGTGAAATCACAGTGCACCACAGACTGATGGGCCAACTCTCTGATGGGGAAACTGAGTCACAAAGGACAGAAGCAATGTGTCCAGTTCACTAGTTGATAATTATGCTAAATGAGCAGCTGGTCTTTGTCCGGCCTTGGTACGGTTCCTCTTCCATCTTCTAGGATGATGGGCTTCTAGCAGTTTTGATCTTTGCTGGTGAGAATTTAGGAGATTGGTCAGTTCCTAGGGAAATGACCTCATAAAGGCTGGCTTTTGTCTCTTCCAGTATAGGAGTTTTGGGCCCATGGCCTGCTTGTGGAATTGGGGTTGGGGCTGATTGAAGATGGAGCCAGCAGCCTTCAACCAATGTTCTTGTGTGCCAGGACCCAGAACTTTGTTGCATGTAGAAAGAAGCCTTTCCCTTATTACAATTGATTTTTTTTTTACAGCCAAGGTGACATTCCTTTTCAATTGAATCATGTACGGGGCAGTAAATACTAAATGTAATTGGTTCCTATCTCCCAAGATAATCCTGACCAAATACATACTCAATAGCAGACAGGAGCCGAATCTACTGCTGCTTCTCCAGAGGCTTCGACTTGCTCAGGTACTAGAGAGACAGCACCACCTCTTCATCTCTCCCCTCACTGTCAAAGGGAGGCAGGCCGGAAGGGGCAGTCTCCTGTTTGGCAGCCACTGTCCCTCTGGGACTAGCTTCTGTTTCCTGCAGGGAACACCATGTGCGTAATTGCCTTTTTCACCAGGGAACTCTTGGTGCTCGGCTGGGATATGAGAGAGGCCGATGAGGAGGCATGATGGGACCTGATCTTTAGTTAAGGACCTGAGATTCTGGTGTGTATTCTGCTTCTGCAGCAGCTAGGCCTTGGCCTGTCTGTACTCTCTCTGGGTTTCAAGTTCTCTTTTAGTACTAAGACAGGATGACTGTTCCTTAGCATTTTTGCTTCTGGCAGTCTGTAGGGAGGGTGAGGACCACCAAACAGTGCTCCTGAGCCCCTGGCTACCCTCCCTGGGCTCTGCTTTCCTGCCTTTTGGGTCTCTTTGGTCTTTTCTATGGGCTCTCTTTTGCATTTTGCCCTTTTCTTGTCAAGACAGGCCCATTGCGCCAGCTGCATTCCCACTGGAATGCCTTCTCCCTCCTTGCACGGTCAGTCAGCCTCTCTGGCTCATCTTGGATCTCTCTTTCCAGAAAGTCCTGCAGGGTAGGGCCAAGAACCCCACACTGAGTTCTCTCTGCCCTCCCCATGCTTGGCAGCCCAGGGATGATGTGGGTGGCAGGCAGCCCAACCTTCATTCCGCTCCATGCCGTCATGCCTGTCATAGATCTGGATGGCAGGCAGAGGAAATGGGCAGACCTGGCAGGAGGCGCAGCAGGGGTGGGGAGGGAGCATGAAGATAAACTGGGGAATGAGGAATCATGGTTTCAGGAAAGGGGTGTGAGTGCTCTGCCTGTCCCTCTGCTGACCTCCTCCCTGGCTGGGTTTGCCCTGAGCACCAGGACTTAGCACTGTTAACTCATCTCAGAAGTCAGCTGTCTAGCAGCACCTCTGGATATTCTTAACTATGCTGGTGTGTCCCTGGAGTACTCATGGCCATGCAAGACCATTTCCATGTATGGCCCCTCCCTAACCCAGCCAGGGAGGCCAGCAGTAAGATCAGGACTCCACAGGGGATGGGAGCATCTCAGAGGCAATAGGAATCCTGGCCCTGGAGTTTTGGTTCAAGTTCAGCTCCACCTCTGACTGGTTGGGTGGTGCCGGGAAAATTCCTCCCCCTTTCCCTGTGTGCACTGAGGGATTTGTATTGGGCGATTTCTAAGACCTATTTCAACTCAGAGGGAAGGCCCTGTGCCATGCATGCATGGCCTGGTTGTAACACTTCCCTTGGCCTGAGGCTGTTGAAGGAACGCATTGCCAGAGGTGGGAGTTGAGGCTCAGCATGATTGCAGCAGTCTAGATGGAAGGACCTGGAAGCTGGAGTAACAGTAGATGGAACCACCCCTATACCTGGGAAGTGGTCCCTGAGCCCTGGTGACAGGACACTGACACTGTCATTCTGGAAGGAGAGCTTGACTGTAGGGTTCCACTGGGGCCATTCTCTGGCTTGGTCACGGGCATGTCAGTGAGCAGGTAGTGTGTGTTTGTTTGTGAGGGTATGTAAGTGTGCATGCACAGTTGAGTGTGTGTGCCTGTGTGTGACCGTGTGACACTGCAGGTGTGAGAGGGCATGTGCTATGAAGGGAGAAGATGAGAGCAGACGTAGATGCAGATACTAAGCATCCAACTTTTTGTTTAGCTTGGCTCTGATTCAAGCAAATGAAGATCTGTGTTTACTTCCACATACCTGAGCATTTGTTCATGCAAGCATACGTGCACACACATACGCACAAAGCTTCAAGGAGCAAGCTTCAAGAAATGTCTGCCTAATGCATCTCTACCCTTCCTGTGATCCCTCCACCCAGTGCTTGGAAGGGTTAGGGTGCTAAGACCATGCTCAAGCAGGTCCCAGGTCAGGGGAGCCTGGGAGTCTGCATGTCTAAGAGTCCACCAGGCGCTGCTGCTGCTGGATTGCATGCTACCTCTGCAGACTGCACCTAAATAAGGTTCTAGGTTGGCCTCTTGGCAAAGCTGAGCAAAGGCTGTGTGTGTGTGTGTGTGTGTGTGTGTTTACTGGTTTGGGGTTTGAATTCAGGGCTGACCCTCTACCACTAGAGCTATATCTACACTTCTGGCTTTTTTTTTTTTGGTGATAAGCTGGAGATAAGAGTCTTACAAACTTTCCTGCCCAAGTTTGCTCCAAACTATGCTCCTCAGATCTCAGCCTCCTGAGAAGCTAGGGTTATAGGTGTGAGCCTCTAGTATCCAGCTCCCATGGCCTTTTTTTTTTTTTTTTTTTTTTTGTAGCTGGAGTTTTGTTGGAACCAGCACCAGGTTCAGAATTTGCACTGTTATCTGGGAAGCCAGCCTGCAGGTAGGGCTGGAGAGTCTGTGGCTGTCTCGTTTCCAGGCAATGGTAAAACTACAGTATACTAAGTTGTCATGTGCTCATCTGAGAGCCTTGTGCAGACTCAGGCTGTGTGGAAATCTCTTTTCCACCCTACTTGGCACACAATAGATGTTGACTGTTTGCAGAATGACTCACTGAATAATAGGTAGTTAGTATGCAAGATGCCAAGAAGTCCTGCAGGAAAGAAACCTGCCACTGTTTACTATGCATCGCTCAAATTTATTTTAACAGGGACTCAATTTTTAGAAATAGCTATTAACATTTTATGCAAATAGCACTCTGAGAAAGCTACTTTGGGGAGACCTTGTTGGGGAGTGGAGTCTGAGCTGATCCTCTAACTCAGTGAGCCAATTTCCATATGGGAATCTCAAGCCTAGGGTTCTACTTGGGTGTCTGGTTCAGCAATTAGGAGAAATTGATTCAGTGCAGGCCTCCTGGTACCCCCGAGGGCCTGCAAAACCCCTTCAGGGAATGTATTTGAATATATTACTACATGGAAGGGTACTATTGCTAAAGTGTTCACATTTTCCTCATCCCCTGGCAATACCCAACAGCCCTCTGACTCCCTCGGGGCACAGGAGCCTATTGAGTTTGTCAATTAGTATGATGCTATGGATTTGTTCAAATCATCTTTGTTCACGGGCTGAGACAGGAAGCAAGTCTGGGGAAGAAACTGAAAAGTTTGAAGCAGTGGAAAGACTGAGTCCCCCTGAGGGCACCATGTTGACCAGGTAGAGCCCTAGAGCTCTTCTGCAGTTAAAGAAGTCTCCTGGGCTCTTGGGGGATCAGCCAGTTTCAAGGATATGAGAGAAGTGAAGGTTTTCTGTCATTCCTCTCTGGAAGTATTCCCAGAGTAGGAGGCCCCACTATCAGGAGCCCCAAGGAGGATAGAAATCCCCCAACAAGTTAGCACCACAGGACGGCATCTCTTGAACTAGGACTTTGGTGTTGAGGCCTCACCTTAGTGTGAGTCCATTGCATCAACTCTGGGAAAACTCTCCTCGACTCCTTGGACCATAGGTATGAAGCATGGCCCCTGTGAAATATACAGACAGAAAGCCGTAAGGACAAGAGAACAGGTACTCTTTGTAAACCACAGAATAAGATTTGGAAAGGGGGAAAAAGATGAAATGAAATGGGAATTGATGAGAAAAGGAAACTGTGAGAGAAACGGAAAATGTAATCACAGAATTAAAACCCACCATTAATCCCTTGGTAAGATTAAAGAACAGAACTGGTGCCGTAAAATATTAACTGAGTATGGAAGAGGTCAAGGTTGAGAAATCTCATCAAAAATGCAGAGGAGAAGATAAAGAAATTAAAAAGGCAGAGGAAAGTTTATAAATCTGGAGAGCAAAGAACAAAGCAGCACCGAGTTCACTCAGGGTTTCAGAGAAAGGCACACATCCAACAGATAGGGAATATCGCACGCCCCTGAGTGTGTAGCTGGAGGAGATAAAGGAGGGCCAGGAAAAACTCACTGTGCACCTCAAGAGATGCTGGAAGAATTTGGATTTTGTTAAACCCCACAAGTATACATGTAGATTTAAAGGGAAAAACCTACTGCTGTGATTTGAATGTGTCCTTCTAGAAGTGTGTGCTGGACACTGAATCACCAATCTGACTGTGTTGGGTGCTAGCTAGGACTTGGAGATCTCATTGGGCCATGAGGTTCAATGAATGAATGTTGTCTATTAAATGACAAAAGGCAGCAAGCAAGTTTGGTCTCTTTTAGTCTCATTTGGTCATTCTCGCTCTCGTGTGCACATGTTCTTCTACCCTTCTACCTTCCACCATGAAATGATATAGCAAAAAGGCCCTTGCCACACAAAGGCCCCCCTGTGTCTTCGGTGGGCACATTGTCTGAGAATTTCAAGTTACTGCTGCTTGTGTGTGTGTGTGTGTGTGTGTGTGTGTGTGTGTGTGTGTGTGTGTGTGTGTGTGTTGGTACTAGGGCTTGGACTCAGGGTCTGCGAGCTGTCCCTTAGCATTTTTTAAATTTAAATTTTTTATTGTTATTGTAAAGGTGATGTGCAAAAAGGTTACAGTTACACAAGTCAGGTAAACAGTACATTTCTTTTTGGACAACTCTTAGCATTTTTGATCAAGGCTGGTGCTCTACCACTTGAGCCACAGCTCCACTTCTGGTTTTGGGTGCAGAGATAAGAGTCTCACATACTTTTCCTCCTGTGCTTGTTTCAGACAGTGATCTTTAGAGCTCAACCTCCTGAATAGCTAGGATTACAGGCATGAGATACCTGATGTACTGCTGCCTTTGGAGGGAGTAAAACAATTCTGTGCTATCCTAAAGAATAATAGTACACTGTCAATAATACACCATTAGCTGTGTTCCAGGATCCATACTAAACTTTTACATACCCTAAATGGGTCCTTAGACCCTAGGTGTTTCATAGTAATCTCACACTATTCTTCCTCCTTTTTTTTTTACAGAGGTGAGAAGGAGCCATTTGTGGTGATATTACATATTTAGCCTATTTTTTTTTCCAGCAACTACTCTGAAATACATTAGCCAAGGAAGAGTTAAAAGCAGCAAACAGAAGTGGTTTGAATTTTTCCTTTCGCAGCTTTAAGTGATTACGTTTGTGGCAACTAAGGACCCAGTGGTTCTATTTATGCTTTAGGAGATAATATACCTTAAAATCTGCCACCATTTAAAAATTGGGTCAAAGAAACTTATTTAAAGCACTGGAGCTGTCAAAAAAATAAGCCCTACCAAACCTCATTATTTCTACCCATATTAGGTCAGCGAGGGAAAGGAAAATGGAAGGTAATGACAAAGAATGTCAACCTAGCCAAAGCCATTTGGAACCTTGCCAACACAGAGACAGACCCCAAGGAAACCTGGAATTTGATCCCTATGTTCAGAGAAAAGTGCCACCCCAGGCATGATTAAAATATGAGAATCTGTGTGGGAGGGAGGACAATTTTAATACTGGTCAAACATTATGAGAGTGGAATATTTTTTTTCAAATGCCCTAGAGAAAGAGACAATAATTTTCTCATGTATTAATTATAAATTAGACATCGCCTATCAATCTTTGTTTCAATTCTTAATGAGTGTTTTTATCTGAGTTCATTTTTATTAAATCTCCCTTGGGAGAGAGATGGAGGATTTACAGATATTTTACTAGGGCCCATTTATTATGGACAATTTGCTACAGCCATAAATGTTGCGGTTGAGTGGCAATAATGAGGAGGGTGTAGAGCAAGTGCTGGGTAGAGGCAGACAGGTAAAGTGGAATTAAAGGTAGGCTGCAGAGAAAATGGTTTTTTACATTCTGACATAGCTCAAAATGATGCCGGTAAAAAGCATCACGATGTCTTTTATTTTTTTAACTGACACACTGGAACTTAAACTCAGGGTCTCACATTCTTGCTCAGATTTTTTTTTTTTTAATCAAGGCTGGTATTCTATCTCTCGAGCCACACCCTTACTTATTTCTGGATTTTTGGTAGTTAATTGGAGACAAGAGTCTCTTAGAAATGTCTGTTCAGACTAGCTTTGAACCAGGATCTTCAGATCTCAGCCTCTTGAGTAGTTAGCATAACAGGTATGAGCCACCAGGCATGGGCTTAATGTGTCCTTTGTGGGAAAGTGGCCACACAGAAGGGACTGTTTCACTTAATGGTTTTTCACAGTGCTCAGAGGAATGTGGCATCACAGTGTGAGTTTCCACTCTTAGTCCATGAGGCTTTGTACTGGAATCCTGACTTGAATGCCAGTATGGGAAGCCAAGATACAGAACTGGAGAGTGAATTTAGCAGGCTGTCCATCCCAGAGGAAAGCCCCCTCGCCCCCCCACATCCGCAGAACTCTTTTTTTTTTAAACTAAATTTTATTGACAAGGTGATGTACAGAGGGGGTACAGTTACATAATAAGGTAGTGAGTACACTTCTTGTCATATTTGTTACACCCTCCCTCATTTTTCTTTCCCTTCACTAGTTCAGATAAGCATATATACAATATCCAGTGTACCAAAATCATATACAGTGACCACAGTGGGTACACCATAGGAAATTCACCTAGTACATTAAACATAAGGACAACAATAAAATCCTCCTGTTTCCATCTCTTGGAGTTCGTTTTGCTTAGCCTCATCTTATATAAGCATATGTACGTAGCTGCTGAGCTCTTGCGATCCTCTGATAGGTCTATCCTCGACATTTTTATGTTTATTTAGTAATTGTTTGGTTTTAGAGACATGATGTAAAGTCACTGGCCAAAACATGTGGAAATACCATTTGAAAAGAAGTTTGTCATTTTACGGACATGATCTCTACTCTTCTCCCCCCACCCCCCAACATCCACTTATCAGGGAGACCATGTGCTTTGTTCTCTGTGCTCTAGGCTTGTCTCGTTCAACATTATTTGTTCAAGATCTGACCATTTCCCTGCGAATGCCATTATCTTATCATTTCTAATCACTATGTAGTATTCCATTGTGTACAGGTACCACATTTTTTTTGATCCATTCATCTGTAGTGGGGCATCTGGGTTGTTTCCATATTTTGGCTATTGTGAATTGTGCAGCGTTAAACACGGATGTGCAGGTGTCTTTATGGTATCCTGGATCCTGTTGTTCAGGATAGATGCTTAGGAGTAGTATGGCTGGGTCATAGGGTATGTCTATGCTGAGTTTTTGAGGAACCTCCATACTGTTCTCCAGAGTGGCTATACTAGTTTACACTCCCACCCGCAGTGGAGAAGGGTTCCTCTTTCTCCCATCCCCTCCAGTATTTGTTGTTGCCTGAATTCAGAGTATAGGCCATTCTAACTGGAGTGAGGTGGTATCTCAGGGTTGTTTTTATTTGCATTTCCTTTACTGCCAGGGATGTTGAACATTTCCTCATATGTTTCTTTGCCATTTTTATCTCTTCTCCTGTGAAGTCTCTCTTTAGTTCCTTTGCCCCTTTAATAATTGGTTTACTGGGTTTGAAGGGGGTTGGTTTCTTGAGTTCTCTGTAGATGACGGATATTACATCTGCAGAGCTCTTCATCCCAGCCCAGACTTCACACAGGAGATAAATTGAACTTCCCTCTGCCCAGGCCCCTCTTGGGGTGGGTGTCTGATGCTATGCCCAGGCTCAGGCACACCATGAAAGAGTTGAGATTATCATTGCTTGCCTTCATCCTTGAGGCTGTTTGTATTTCCTCCCCTCCCCCAACCCTGGGCCATATTTTTCTGCAGTTCCTCCTGGCAGGCCCAGCACTATCGTGGGCCCTGGCAAAACAACAACAACAACAACAACTCCAAAAAACAGGCACTCGCATTGAATTTTTTTGTGTGTGAATGCATTCTGAAAGCTATGAGTGAAAGCTTCCCCTGCCTCACTTTATTAGAATTTGTCTAGGAATTTTTGTTCAGGTGCTTGTAATAGAAAACCCAAATAACAGTGATTAAAGCAAACAGCATTTACCTTCCTTACGTGGAGAGGTATGTAGCTGGTGGCTTCTAAATTGGGTTTAGGGGTTCAGGGTTCCCAGGCCTAAGTTTCTTCCATTCATTTGATTTCTTCCTCTTGGTCACAAGGTGGAAGCCAAATTCCAACAGTCATATCCATGTTCCAGGGAGAAGGATAAAGCCAAAGGGAAAGTAAAAAAGATGAAAGGGAACCAATAGACAACTCGTGGAATAGATCAGAAATCTGCACAAGCTATTCAGTAGATAAAGGATTCATATCCAGAATATAAAAAGAGCTAAAGAATTTGAACAGTAAAAGTATAAACAATCCAATTGAAGTAGACAAACAAGCAAATTGAACAGACAGTTCTTAGAAAAGTAAATACAAAAGGCTAGTAGATACATGAAGAAACATTCAACACACAAATTGCCAGGCGCTGATGGTTCATGCCTGTAATCCTAGCTACTCAAGAGGCTGAGATTCTGAGGATCACATTCAAAGCCAGCTGGGGAAGAAAAGTTCTCCTGAGACTCTTAGGTCCAATTAACCACTCAAAAACTGGAAGTGGAGCTGTGGCTCAAAGTGGTAGAGTACTAGCCTTGAGCACAAAGAGCTAAGGGTCAGTGCCTATGTCCTGAGTTCAAGCCCTACAACTGATAAAACAAAACAAGAAATACCCTAAGCTTTTACCTCACCCCAGTCAGAATAGCAATAAAGAAACAACCAACCACAATGCTGGTAAGGATGTGGGGTGTAGGATGGGACCCTCATCCACTGTTGGTGGGAATATAATCCAGTATAACCACTATGGAAATCAGTATGGAGGTTCTTTGAAATTAAAAATAGAGCTAGCTCATGCTTGTAATCCTAACTACTTGGGAGGCTAAGATTCAGAAGATTGTAGTTTGAAGCTAGCCTAGAAAGGAAAGTTTACTACACTCCAAGATAACCCACCAAAAGCAGTGCTAGAGATATAGCTCAAGTGTTAGACAGTTTGTCTAGCAAGTTGGAGCCTTGTGTTCAAACTTCAGTAATGCCAAAAAGAAAAAAAAGTAAAAAACAGATCTACCTTATATTCCATTCTTGGGCATATATTTGAAGAATCTAAATCAATATAAAGAAGGATACCTGGGAAGTGGCTCTGTGGCTCAAAGTGGTAGAGTGCTAGCCTTGAGTAAAAAAGCGCAGATTCAGCATCCACGCCCTGAGTTCAAGTCCCACAACTGACAAAAAGACAAAAGAAAGATACCTGCATACCCATGTTATTGCAGCTTTGTTCACAATAGCCAGATGGTAAATTAGTGACATCTCCAAGATCTGATGAATGTATAAAGAAGTATATATTTTCCCCATATATAAATATATACTTCTTTATCCAACATATATTTTTCTTTATCTACATATCTATACATCCACAGATGTAAATATATTTTTATATACTCACCAGATATATAAATATATATATTATCCATATAAATTATGGAATATTACTAAGCCATAAAGAAAAATGAAATGCAATTTACAGGAAAATGGATGAGCTTGTGTTCATACCATAAGCCAAGCTGAACAACCCATATTATTACTCATTTGTGGAAGACAGACATTAAAGACATACATATATTGGAGACTCTGTCTCCAAAACAACCAGCATAAAGCTAGGGTGAAGTTGTGGTTCATGTGTTAGAGTACCAGCCAATCAAGCAAGCTCAGCAAGCATATCCTAAAGTTAAACCCTAGTACACACACAAAAAAGAGCTATCATTCAAGCTAACAGACTATTAAATAACATATGCTCATCTTCCTGCCTTGTCAAATACATCCGAATGACAAAGGCAAAAAAAGCTACACATCAACCTATAATTTTTATGTGACTGAAAATCACCAAGCACCAAAGGCAATTGAATTTAATCATGGCCAAATGTATCTGGGTATTCTGTTGATGAACTAGCAAGATCTGAACAAGTAATAAACCCAACGCATACATAATTCAAAAGTCATTACATATTTATCCAAGACAATTCATTTTCTGTCATCTCAGCAAAATTCAATAATTATATTATTACCAAGATTTCCACATATTTATGTGTTCTGTTCTTTAGCAGAGACTTAGAAAACCTAGCCTGACATCCAGTGACTTGTTTTTAATTTGTATGTGTGTTGGTCCTGGGGCTTGGACTCAGAGCCTGGGCAATGTCCCTAAGCTTTTTTTGCTCGAGGCTAATGATCTACAACTTTTAGCCACATTGCCATTTCGGGCTTTTTGCTAGTTAACTGGAGATAAGAATCTATTGGGCTTTTCTGCCCAGGCAGGCTTCAAACTGTGATCCTCAGATCTCAGCTTCCTGAATAGCTAGGATACAGGTGTGTGCCAACAACTTTCAGTTTCAGCTACTTTAAAAAATTATTATTTTTTCCAGTCCTGGGGCTTGAATTCAGGGCCTCAGCACTGTCCCTGGCTTCTTTTTTTCTCAAGACCAGCACTCTACCACTTGAGCCACATAGCCGCTTCCGGCCTTTTCTGTTTATGTGTTGCTGAGGAATGGAACCCAGGGCTTCATGCATGCTAGGCAAGCGCTCTACCACTAAACCATGTTCGCAGCCCAAGAGAATGGATTTTTAATTTGACTAAGGTAATTCTAAATTTCTACAACTTGGGATTTGCCTAGTCTGTGCCAGGCCCTGGGTTTGATCCCCATCTTTTGTTGTTTGGTTTTTTGCCAGTCTGGGCCTTGAGCACTGTCTCTGAGCCTCTCTGTGCTCAAAGCTAGCACTCTACCACTTGAGCCACAGAGCCACTTCTGGCTTTTTCTATATATGTGGTGCTGAGGAATTGAACCCAGGGCTTCATGTATGGGAGGCAAGTACTCTGCCAGTAGGCCATATTCCCAGCCTTCAGCTATGTGGGTTTTTGTTATTGTTGTTTGCCAATCCTGGGGCTTGGACTCAGGACCTGAGCACTGTCCTTGCCTTCTTTTTGCTCAAGGCTAGCACTCTACCTCTTGAGCCACAGTGCCACTTCCAGCTTTTTCTGTTTATGTGGTGCTAAGGGATTGAACCCACAGCTTCGTGCATGCTAGGCAAGCAAGCACTCTACCATTAAACCACATTTCCAGCCCAGCTATTTTTTTTTAATATAAATACTGTTTTACTGGAACAAAACCATGCTCATTCTCTCACAGAGTGCCCATACCTGTTTCCATGTCACAGAGGCTGGGCTAAGTAGTATGATAGAGATTGTGTCACCAGCAAAACTAAAGTGATTATCTCTAGCTTTTAAAGAAAAGTTGTCCAACCCCCACATACAGGCTTTTTTTTTTTTTTTTTTTTTTGCCAGTCCTGGGCCTTGAACTCAGGGCTTGAGCACTGTCGCTAGCTTCCTTTTTGTTCAAGGCTAGCACTCTGCCACTTGAGCCACAGCACCACTTCTGGCCATTTTCTATATATGTGGTGCTGAGGAATCGAACCTGGGGCTTCATGTATACGAGACAAACACCCTTGCCACTAGGCTATATTCCCAGCCCCCCACCTACAGGCTTAAACAAGAAAATGTCATTGTAGTTAAGAAGTCAAAGTACACAGTATTGAATATATTTTCAGGAAGCATAAGTTACAATGAACACAGAAACTAAATAATTAAAATGACTTTTCATATATAATTTCTAGAAGTAATTTTGAAACTTGATTAAATTTTTTCAGCTTTTTTCTTAAAGCTTGCCATTTTACATCTTGCCATTTTAACATCTATGCAATTGCCTGTGTAGACTTTGTATCATAGCCTGGAGTTAATTGGTGACTTGTGCCTGCAATCTTAGCTACTTAGGAGGCTGAGATCCAGAGGATTGAGGTTCAAAGCCATCCCAGGTAGAAAATTTTGAGAGACTTCATTTCTAAAATTACAAGCAAACAGCAGGGCTGGAGATGTGGCTCAAGCAAGCAAGCCAAGCAGGCTAGAGACCCTGAGTTCAAACCTTGGTATTAGAGAAAATAAAAAGGCATCATATCATATCACACTTCTTGCATATTCTGATACACACTTCTGAGAACAATCGAAATTGTCCAGTGTGGCAATCTGTCCTTCAGCCGCCATGTGATTGCGGTGAAGGCCTTGTTATAAAGCAGGAGCTCAGAACACTGCAGTGACACTTGAAGAGAAGCAAGGAAACGGATGTTTGGCACTACTGGGAAATGCTATCTTATTATGTGAGAATATTATATTCGTGATGTCTGCCAGGAAGGAATTAACAAGGTAACTTGTGTTTTTCCATTACCTAAGCTCTTCTGCCTTTCAAATCCTCCTTGCTCCCTGAGCAGCTTCTTCAACAGCATCAGGCACAGAGATGCCCTGATTTTCAAGGACAGGGCAAGAATTGGGAAATATTTCCTGGGGCCTGGATAGTGCACATAAGAACAGATGTTTAGGTTATAGATTATCTCTTGTCACTGATACCAAATGTGTGTGTGTGTGTGTGTGTGTGTGTGTGTGTGAAAGAGAAAGAGAGAGACAGACAGACAGAGACAGAGAGACAAAGAGACAGAGAGAGACAGAGAGAGGATATTCTCTAAGCAGGGGGCCCAGAGCAGAAGACATTCATAAGATGACAAATCATTTCCCTTTCTGGGCCTCAGTTTCCCCACCTTTCAAAATGAGAGAATTGTGCTAGAACCTTTTGAAGCCTGATGCTCAGAGACTGAGAGGCAAAGCAAATGAACCCCAGAGGTTTCTTGACCCCTGGAGCAAGAGAAAAAGAAGGAAAGCCTTAGTTCTTCCTCTAGCCCTGATCATAAGATCTGGGAGCAGCATTGCAAGAAGGAATCCCAACCCTGTCACAGATCACAGTTAAAGGACCAAGGATCTCCGCACAGCCCCGCCTGTGCAGATGTATTCAGATCCCAACAGGATGCTGCGAGAACCAACGGAGCAACTGGGTCATCACAGGTCCGCGAAGCTTCTTGGATCAGGGCAAGGTGGCCCCTGAATGATGGAACATTCAGAAAAGGATGAGGTTTCATTGGTAATTAATCAAGCAGCCACAAGGGTCAGTGATGGAAATTCGCACCGATACCATAGACATCAAACAAAATGGTGCCCAGCAGTGAGCACAGAGCCTGGGAGAGGCCTGCCAAATTGGATTAGCGAACCAAATGTCTGTTCTAATGCCTGAGAGATGGACGAGGCATTTATTAAATGGTCCACAGGCAGGGAGGTTTCGAGTACTTAATCAACTCTTCATTTCCCTCCTCCCGGGGACAGAGAAAGCCTCCATGCCACCTGTGGTGAGAAATTACCAATCCTTGCTGGATTTCCCTTTGCTATTTTCACTACAGAGCATGCACGAATCAAAGGGAAGGTCCAAGGAAGACTGGGCCAAGGCCTGTGGGTAATAGAAACTGCCTAGGTCTGGGGGTAGGAAAGCTGAGGGTGGTCATCCCTGCTCTCCCACCTGCTCCTGGTGGAGACCATCTCTCCCACTTGGCAGCTGCAGGCAAAGTGGTTTGTGGGTTTGTGTCGCCAGTGGCTTTCTTGAGCATGTATGGTGTGTGTGTGTGTGTGTGTGTGTGTGTGTGTGTGTGTGTGTGTGTGTGTGTGTGTGTTGGATCCTTTGTGCATGGTGAGGAAGGGGATAGGTGCTATGTTTCTTTTTTCTTTGTAGCTATGAGTTTGTGTGTGTGCGCACGCATGTGCACGTGCACTCACATGCATGTGTATAGGCACTGAGGCTTGCACTCGTGGCTTGGGTGCCGTCTTTTTTTGCTCAAGGTTAGCACCCTATCACTTGAGCCTTTTGGTACTTAATTGGAGACAAGAATCTCACAGACTTTTCTGCTTGGCCTGGCTTTGAACTGTGATCCTCAGATCTTAGCCTCGGGAGGAGCTAAGATTATAGGTGTGAGCTGCCAGTGCCCAGCTTTCTCTTTGTGGCCTTAACTCAACATTTCACCTCTGCTTCTGTCTCCAGGGTAGAAGCCCCTACTCCCACCCCATCCTCTCATCATCTCTCCTTTCTCTTCACTCACTAGGACATACTTAAATCCAGGAGTTGAGGTCCTTAGAGCAGTTGGTCTGTTGGAGTCCTGGGGCATTCCCTATTCCCTGGTATGAGCACTCTCAGACTGACTTGTAGAGGTTTTCTTGCTTCCCACTCCCGTTGCCCAAGGATGCCACCCTTCTACCTTTACCCGGGAGGTAAATCAAGAGGCGGGGGGGGGGGGGGGGAGGTGCCATAGACAGCGCCTCAATACCCCACTCCTGGTCACATAGTAACATCACCTGGGTTAGCTCAGGCTCCCCCTTAAGCTGTTTGGGGGTCTGAGGTCCCATTTCTGTGGCAAGGGCTATGCCCACTCTCTCATGGACAGTGAGGGCAATGAATGAGTGTACCACCCTCACTCTCTAGCACACCTCTTGCCCAGGCTTAGAGTTCCTTGCCACCAAAGGCTTGGTCAGCGGAGACACAGTGACACTGCAGCCCCTCTACTCCTCTGGGTGACCCACCTGGTGGCCAGCGGTCCTGTGCTGCGTGCAGCCCTCCTTGTAGGATTCTGCGAGTCAGGGGCCATCTCTCCCCCACCAATTACATGGTGGGGCCCGCCAGGACCCTGCTATCTCCAGTTCACTTAGAGGGCTTTAGCACCACTTCCACATCAGCCCAACATAATCATTAAAGCCAAGGAGAGGAAACCCAAACCAACCTGTAGCCTGCTGGTTACAATTTGGCCCCTCATGGCTGGGTTTGTAGCTCAGTGGCATGGCATCTGCCTAACACGCACCAGAACCCAGGCTCCATCCCCAGCATTACATTGCTTCCTGCTGAACTTTCCATTATCCTCCATTTGGAGTCTAGTCCCTGCTTATCAACACACGTTCCTGGAATGGGCCTCTCCAGCCAGCCAGAACTTTCCGGACACCAGCGTTTTTCCCTTTGGTGTTCCTAATCCTTGGGACCTCTCCTTGCTCACCATAGATGAGGCACCTCCAGGTGTAGCTTCTGAGCCCTCCGACTCCCCGAGGTTGAATGAAGCATTGGGAAAGGAGGGTGAGGTGGCTATCGTCCCTTTCACACCCCTGGGGCTTCAGCTGCCCTCCTTCTGCATCAGATGTTCAAGGAGGAGATAAGGGGATGCCTCAGCAAGCTGCAGGTAAGGGAGAGAAGCCCTGTTCTCTGTCCTTCCTGGTAGAAGCTGGCTTCTTACCTGATTTATGTACCACCCTGGCCCTCTCCTCGGCTTTCTGATTAATAGTTTGGGGGGGGGGGGTCGGTTCTGGGAAATTTACATCTGCCGGTTACCATAGCAACCAGCTCTCTCCCATAGAAAATGCATTTGGGGCCTTGTGAAGGAGCTGGATTTACAAGAATCTCAGCTTCCTACCGGGGCAGAATGGACAGGAAGATGTTTCACTGATTTGAGGAAAAATTATGAGTAGGGATAGGAAATGCTCTTGCCATACTGTCAATTGAGAAGGACAATTTGAGGGTTTTCCCTTCCATTTTGTCTTTGCCTTTCTTTCACCGAATGCCCCTGCCCAACATCATGATCCCCTAAGTCCTCTGGAAGGCAAATTCCCTACAGGACAAAAGTGGGACTGATGGATGGAAGTCATCAGAGACGTGTGTCCTTTTTGGTAGTGCATAGAACTAGCTGAGGAAGCATTCGGCAGCTCTGGGAAGTAGTGAGCTGCCTGTCACTGGAGGCATGCAATTGGGGCCTAACTCAATAGCTTTAGGGAAGAGGAAGAGGGGTGGCATGTGTGGGACCTCTGGGTCCCTTCCAGCCTTAGGAAGGGGCAGTTGAACTAAGCCTACTTCTGAGACCAACTCTCACCTTCCCCCAACTAAGCAGAATTTCAGATTTGGGCATTTTAGCACTTTGGGTCCCTGAGACATCATTGCATTCTCATAAAATCAAAGCTTAATACTTAGCCTGACCCATTGTGACTGAATGAATTCCTTGTGGTTTTATTAAGTGTGTGGGAACAATTTACTAACCATTTATTTGTTCTTTTATTGCAATAATAAAAGCACAGGTTTTTAAAACATGGTCAGATAACAACCTGAACTAGGAATGAAAAGAAAACATGACACTGCTCATAAACCCCCACCCTACATGCTGACATCATTGCCTGATTACAGTGGATGCTTACAAGTGCTTATCTTACCAGGCATTGGTGGGTCACGCCTGTGATGCTAATTACATAGGAGGCTGAGATCTCAGGGTAGTTGTTCAAAGCCAGCCTCAGCAGGAAAGTCCATGAGACTCATCTCCAATTAACCACCAAAAGCCAGAAGTAGAGCTGTGGTAGAGTGCTAGCCTTGAGTGAGAAGGCTAAGAAACAGCACTTAGGCTCAGAGTTTAAGCCCCAGTATTGGTACATACACACAAAAGAAAGTGCTTGTCTTTACAAATCATGTAGGAATGACAAGTAGGCTATGTATGTGGGAGATAGCTCTACTGAAGAGAACAGGAAAGCTCTGCCTGGCAAGCCCTTTAACCTCTCTGTACCTCTACTTTCTTGTCTGTGTAATGGGAGCAACAGAAACCTTCAGGAATGGACCTGGCTTTTACTCTTAGACTGTCTAACAGGAAAAGGTTCTGCTGTAGGCTATGTGTCTTTCCTGGCATCAGCTTAGAGAAGGAGAGACACGTGTGTCATTCCTGATCTCACAGAGCCCTGGTGATTAAATGCCCACACTTGATGATTCTAAGTCAGTCAGTATCTGTCTTCAACCTTGTTGGCCTTTCTTTACTTCCAAACCTATCAAATTCTAGAGAAGCTTTGACTTTGCTCTTTCTCAACATTTTCTGATCTCAATAGATTATTCTGTAGCAATGGCTTCAGACCTTCCAAGAAGCAGGGAGGTGTCCAGGCAGGTGGAGAAATTGCTAGATGGAAAACCCAGGGAGCCCCTGACCTGCAGCAGCTTGTAGCAGAGCATAGGCAGGCAAGCGGCTACCACAGGCTTATGAAAAAAGGACAGTGGTGAGCTACTGCAAGAAGTAAACCGAGCTGAGTACTGGTAGCTCACACCTGTAACCTTGAGGATCACAGTGCAAAGCCAGCCAGAGCAGATTTCATGAGACTTTTGCCTCCAATTAACCACCAAAAAGCTGGAAGTGGCATTGTGGTTCAGGTGGTAGAGCACCAGCCTTGAGTGAAAAACTAAGGGACAGTATTCCTAGTTCTTGTTCCATGTCTCCTCAGATGTGGTTTCTTAACTCTGAGCCATTTGTCAGTGCTGTTCCAATTACCTGCTATATGGTTTTTCTACCCATCAGTCTCTTATTTATGCTTTCAAGTTCCAACCTCAAAGTGATAATGCCTTCTCAACCCTCTGGACCACGCAGAATCATGTATCTACAACCTGTTTCACTTTGTTTAGACTCGCAATGCTGGCTGGCTTCTCCATACATCCCTGTGGATAGCATCCAAGTTAGCTACTCAAGAGGCTGAGATCTGAGGATTGAGGTTCAAAGCCAGCCTGGGCAGGAAAGTCTGTGAGGCCCTTATCTCCAATTAACCACCAGAAAGCTGGAAGTGGCACTGTGGTTCAAGTGGTAGAGTGCTAGCCTTGAGCTGAAGAGCTCAAGGGCAGTGTCCAGGCCCTGAGTTCAAGCCCCATGACTGACAAAAAAAAAAAAAAAAGACATAGCCCAGGCCTTGAGTTCAAGCCCCAGGACCAGCACACACACACGCACCCATACATACACGCGTGCGCGCTCACACACACACACAGATTTTAAATCTATCAAAATTGTGGTACTTGTTACTTTATAACTTCATTCATTAGTATACCAGGCACTTCAAAAATTACAAGTGGCCCAAGCTTCTCTCAGCCTTTGACAAACTCACCTCACCAGAGTATTTTGTATGAAATTTTATACAGTAGCTATATGATCTTTGGCAAATTATTTGCACTGGATCCTCAGCTTCAGTTTTCCCATCTACTTTTCTGCAACATGGTGAAATAATTCTACCTCCTAGGTTTTCATAGATGAAGTGAGGTGATACTGATGAAATGCCTAGCCATCTTTCAGATACACAAACACACACTGTTCCCCTTTTATAACAGGTGCCTAATAATTCGTAGCTGCAATTATGTATGGTCTTATTCAACCTTCTAGGTTGATTTTTTTTCCTTCCCATGTGACAAATTACTTCAAAATTTCAACATGCCATGTGAAACCATACCCTTTTCTTTTCTCTCATATTCCCTTCCTGTGGTTTTACCCCCACTATCACTATATCTGCTCTTAGTACCCTGGATACTGTATATATGTATTAGAACCAGGGAAGGGAAAGGGAATACCAAAATTGAGAGACAAAGGATAAAAAGACAAACCATTCCAAAAGCAATACTTGCAAAACCATTTGGTATAAACCAACTGTACAACTCATGGAGGAAGAGGGCAAGGGGGAGGGGGGGGAAATGAGGGAGGAGGTAACAAGTTGAACAAGAAATGTACTCACTGCCTTACATATGAAACTGTAACCCCTCTGTACTTCACTTTAAAAGTAAAAAGTTAAGAAAAAAAAAAAACTAGTGGCTTAAGATAGCAGACGTTTATTTGCATTAAGATCCTGTAGGATGGCTTGCTGGGTTGAGTTCTGTAGGCAGTTTGTGAACTCCAGGTGGTAGTTTTTGGTCTTTTTTTTTTTTTGCCCAAGATATTCATTCTTCTAACTGACCCTTCCTTGGTCAGTTACTAATCAGCTGTTCACTGGCTTTGCTGATTTCAGCTGAGTTCTTGATGATGTTCATGGCTTGAGTGGAGACAACCTGGCTGACCATTAACGGGCGCATGCTCTATCAGTACAGCCTGGGCTTTGGGTACATGGTGGAGACACAGAAGCAAGTGACAGGTGCAAGGTCAATTAAGGTTTGGATTCAGAATGAATACAGTGTTGCCTCTAGTATCTTCTATTGACTAAAGCTAGCTAGATTCAAGAGATAGAGAAATAGGTTTGATTCTTCATAGATAGACTATAAAGGCATCTACAAATCAGTATAGATATAGCAAGGGAAATACATGTGGTCATTGTTATTTTTTTTTGCAAACAATCTATAATTCTTTCTTGAGTTTATACCTTTGTGTCTCAATGAGGAACTGAGAATGAATTCTCTCCTGTCCACTCCCTGCTCAAGCTTTTTCCAGATCTAATCTAACAAAATAAATTTCACACCTGGGTTGTTCATCTACTAACAAACACAATGTTCTTATCAATGCTGAGGGGGGGGGGCTGGAAGAACACAGAGGCAACCTGTATTTCTACTTCTGTTACCTCCAAGCACAATTGTTAATTACCTGCTTTATTTGGTTCTGCTGCATTTGCCAATAGTCAATTACTTAAGTTAGGGTCCTTGTGACCAGTGAGGCTTATCCAATATTGCAGCTCAGAACTGGTTTTTGTCTTAGAAACGTCTTTTCCAAGGGAGTTAACGAAAACTGTTGTTCACTACTTTATTGAATATTAGCATTTATCTACTTATTCTGAAGCCTCATTCAGGACAGCAAGCTCCACAGTGCTCATGCTGAGCTTAGGATCAAAATAAAGCCTGGAAATTAGCCTCTCCTTTGCCTGATCTGGCTAATCTTTAGTACGCGGACTAGAGGGGTAAAGTGCAATATGAGATCCCAGGGTGCTCACTTAGCTCCTGATTGGATCTAACTGTCTTTTGTGATCCACCCTCCCCATTGCTATGATCAGAACAGCTGATCCAGATCGCTTGCTTTGGTAGAGAATGGATCTGCCCAACTCCTCGTTCCTGCTCGTGCCCATTGTCACATGACTTTGAAGGTAAACCCAGTAGATCCCTCTCTCTGAAGTAGGCCAGGAGGGACTTGTTTAACCAAGAGGATGAGGTACTAGTGACTTTGAGCCCTATTCTACCCTAGACCTCAAGTCACCTAGTACCTTTCTGTCTGTACCTTAGTGCCTCTAGCATTGCCCTGGGCAAGGCATACCTAACACTGGCCTGGTGGTCTCCCCAAGAAAGTTTCACAGAGCAGGATTACTTCCTGAAAGCCCAGTTGAATCAGCTGACTTGAAGCTATAAATGCTAACTGTTGTTTTAAGTCACTGAGATTTGGGATGGCCTACTATTTTTACCAAAGTTTTAGTTCAAAAGCCATAGTTCCTGGAGTTTCAACTGAGTAGGCTTGGCCACTTGTCCCAATACAGCAATGAAAGAGGTTAGAGGTAGTGAAGGGCAGAGAATGGAAATATGTTCATCTCAACCATGTTGGGAAGAACAGATAAAGTATTCCAGTGACCCCACATCTGTCCTCAAGAGGCTGACAGGAACTGTGATTTTACAGGAAAGTTGAGGTTTGTATAGCTGACAGCCTAGTCATCTGTGTCAGGTTTGTGGTCTGCTGGCTGATTATCTCAGTTGTCATTTTACAAGAGATTCTGGAAGAATTACTGCTCTTGCTTGGGGGTGGTTTCCATCTCTTATTCTTGCTTCCCCCCACCCCCAAAGGCTGGTACTCTACCACTTGAGCCATTCCCTCACTTCTAGCTTTTTGCTGGTTAATGGAAATAAGACTTTTTCTGTTCAGATCAGCTTTGAACCACAATCCTCAGATCTCAGCCTCCTGAGTAGCTAGGATTACAGGTATAAGCCTTCAGTGCCTGGCTTCCATCCTTATTGTAAGGATGTTTATCAATCAGCCTCACCCAAGGTGAGTACAGAAAGAAGAGATGCAAAATGGAGACAGACATGCTAAGCTTTTCTCCTGCTTTTAGTTAAACTGGAGGCCTAAGTGAAATGTCAGATCTTGTTTGCTTTTGGTCAGATGTGGGGCTTGAACTCAGGGCCTAGACACTGTCCCTGAGCTCTTTTTGCTCAAGGCTAGTGCTCTACCACTTGGAACCACAATACCACTTCCAGTTTTTGAGTGGTTAATTGTTGATCAGAGTCTCACAGGGACTTTTCTGCCCAGGCAGCCTTCAAACCATGATCCTCACTCAGATCTCAGCCTCCTGAGTAGCTAAGATTATAGGTGTGAGCCACCCAATGTCAGTGTTTTTTTTAGCACTAGCTTTCAAAAATCTTTCTAACTACAGAAGTTGATAGCTTGAGATAGTCAGGACAAAACCTTCCCTCTCCTACTTCCCTTCTTCTTGCCTTCACATCTCCCTTTTCACTCAACAATGAACCCAAATAGATTGTAGTTGTTTAATTCAAATGATGGCTCACATTTCTGTGTTTTCACACCGGGACTCCTTGGCCTAGAATGCAATTTTCCTCTCCTTTGTCTTCCTGGAAATCTCGAGATCACCTGCCAAAACCCCAGCTCAGGAACTTTCTCTCCCAGGAGGTCTTTCTGTGCTCCCCTCTCCCCAGAGAAAAGCATTTCCACTTCTGCTACCATATGTGACCTAATGTAGGAGATCACTGGTATCTGTGGGTATATGGTTCCAAAGAGACCGCCATTGAGAGAAACCTTGAATGTATAGTGCTGCATTTCCCCCACAACTTCTGATATGCCGCCCTTGAACAAATCTAAAGATTTCACTTTATCACTTAAGTCAAGCACATTCACTTTGGTTGGGCTGGCTTTTAAGGACATCACTTGCATTGCAGGAGGCATATTTTCACAAAATAAGAAGGAAGTACTCAGCAGATCTACACTGATGTTAACATCACTGGCAATAACTCAAGACTCAGCTCTTCTCTGCAGCACCCACTGAGCTGCACAAAACACACCCAGGAATTTAATTTTCAGTTTTTGAGTTTTCTTTTGATTTTTTAAAAAAGTTTTTGACCACACTTGGTCTAAACTGTAGGTAACTAAGCTGCAAGCATGGTGGGCTTCTCGTATTATAATCTGTTTTCTCAAAATTCTCATGATTGCTGTTAATGAAGGTTGAGACTCACAGAGTTAGACTAGACTGAGACTTTTACCCAAGGTTCCCACCTCAGCATCCTTCAGCATCCAATAAAGATTGCAAAGACAAGGTAGTTGGGGCAGCTGGTGGTTCATGCCTGTAATCCTAGCTACTCAGGAAATCTAAGGATCAAGGTTCAAAGCCAGCCCAGGCAGGAAAGTCTGTGAGACTCTGACTTCCAATTAAGCATGTAAAAAGCTAGAAGTATAGCTGTGGTAAGAGGGCTAGCCTTGAGCTGAAAAGTTCATGGACAGCACCCAAGTCATGAGTTCAAGCCCCTGGATCAGCACACACAAAAAAGACAAGGCAAAGTAAGAGAGGATTTTATGGGTGGGGTGAGGGGGTGTATGTACACACTCAAATGGGGAATGAGGGCTTCTCAAGAGACAATTACATCTCTGAGATTTTTGACAGTGTCTCGTGGGCAATTTTGTTTCACCCTGCTGGTCCTGGGGCTTGAACTTTGGGCCTGGGCACTGTTACTTTAGGGAGGGAAGTGTTTTGACTCTTGTCACTAGCAGTTTATCATTGTTCTCCAAATTCAAGGTGAATATAGGAAGAGAAAAAGGAAAGGTTTAAAAGGTAGAATAGGGGCCAGAGAGGACAAAATGGAGTCAGGCTAGGGGCAGTGGCCCAGCTTCTGTCATTCTGCAGAAAAGAGTGGACTCTGGGCACAGCTAGAGATCTGTGCCGGCCTTGTCTATGTCACTGCGATGGGACTAGAAGGAAGAAAAAGAGGATATAAAGGTGCAATCGTAGTTTTGAACATTATTGTGAAATGCTCTCTCCGGCACATTCCAAATTACAAGCACTGATTTGTAGCCGAGTTGTTTTTCACTCGAACAACTTTATATATTGTGTTAGGGGGTATTGTGTTGTGTTACAGGGTGAACGGCAATGGGGAATGTATTTACTTAATGATGTAGGAAGGCCAGCCGGTAAATAATTACAAATCGTGACAAGCATATATACGAGATGAGCACTTTACTACTAGGCCATATTCCCAGCCCTGTGACAAGCATTTTGTAAAAGCTCCTGAGATGAAGTTAGAGGAAAGGTAGGGGCCAGATACCCTGGGACCTGAGACCCCTGGCTAATGGTTTGCATCACAGACCAGGGCAGAATGGGGATTTGATTTACCGTTAAAGAAGGCCACTTCGTTTGCCCTCTGGAGTCAATTTTGGTTTAATTGAATAACCTGTTTCTACAGAGCACCCAAACACCACTTCCCCCCAAGCCTCACCAATTTCTCCCCGCTAAGGTAGTATTGGGAAACAAAGTTCCCAAGGAGACAACATTCATTCTCCGATGCAGATTTGCATTAGAAAGAGACCTTAATTACTCTGATCTCACACCTCAGAGGAGCTGATTTGAGCTTTTCAGATGCAAAAAGTGTTAATTGGCTAAGAGACCCAGCTGAGCTAAACCACTAACCCAGGGAAAAGGGTAGGGTGGGGAGGGGAGAGAAGGAAGTGATTCAGAGAGAGGGAGGCAGACTGATGCACAATTGTTCCCTTTCCTGGAGATCTGAAGGGGAGTGTGAGTGAGTGAAATGGACCTGAGAATTAGCCTACTTCTGATCCTTCAGATCTCCTCCCACTCATCCTTCAAGATCCCATCCACTCTCATAGTCTCTAGGCTCAGCCCCTGTGACTTTCTCAATGGCTTCCTAGTCAGGCAAGGCTCCTGGGGTTTTTAGTTTCTAATTACAGCCCTTCCCACAATGCATTGGGTGATGGTCTGCGAACTGAATGTCCCATTCCCCTAGGAGGACAAAGGTCTCATCTCAAGCAGCTTTGTTTTTCAAGATAGGTACCCAAGAAATGTGAAGTGAATGAATCGAACAAATAATAATAATAATGTTAACTATGTAATAATGGAAATCATTCTTTACGTAGAAGTTTCCTGTTGTTCTGTGATATGTAGTCATATCACAGACACATATAATGTCTTGTAGACATTTATTCCTATTGGAGCAAATCTCCTTTAAGAAATAGCAGGGAGACCCAGGCAGCAGTGGGTCATGCCTATAATCCTGGCTACCCAGGTGGCTGAAGATCGTGGAAAGTCCCTTAGACTCTTATCTCCAATGAGTCACCAGAAAACCTGAAGTAGAGCTGTGGCTTAAAGTGATAGAGTGTTAGCCTTGAGAGAAAAAGCCCAGAGACAATGCCTAGGCTGCGAGTTCAAGCCCCAGGACTGGCACCCAAAAAAGAAAAAAGACCAGAGAGTCTCATCTAGATAATTTAATACTTACCTCTTCTATTAGGACAAGAACCCACCAATTTTCTTTTTCTTTCTTTCTTTGTGTGTGTGTGGGGGGGGGGGGAGAACTGGGGTTCAAACACCAGGCCTTGTGCTCAGTAGGCAGGTGCTCTACTGCTGATCCATGCTTCTAGCCTCCCACCTTCTCATTTTGACCACCATGCTATCTGCAGTGTCTATTCCAGTGTCTGTTCTTTAGAGGTACAATGAATATTTGTTGAACTATACCTCCACAGGAAGTCTTGTTCACTGGGGGTGCCTTTTCCAGTCCTTCCATTTATTGAGGCGACATGTATTTTCCTGGAGCATCCATCTAGTGTTGGCAGTCCTGGAGTGGGTGTAAGGGTAGGACTGAACACCTCTTCCTAACTAACCTCCACTTCTCTGGCTACAACACAGCCAGTTCCCTCCTTCTTCCCTTCTGCTGACATAGCACCCCCCCCCCCCACACACACCAATGGTCTCATGCTGAATATGCTCTCTGCACACCATCCAGATTGCCCTGTTTTCTCTCAGAGTGAAGGTCTCAGAAATGACAAAGATGGAACTTTCCTTGTCATGTCCCAGGAATAACACTTCTATTAAAGCCATACTTTCAAGACAGTTGTCTCATCACTATACAAATCAACAGATAAGGAAGCCAATCCCAATGTGGGTTGACAAGTTAAGGTATTTACTTTTCTTCAGGTATAGAAAACATTAATGGTAGGCTGGGAATATGGCACAGCGGCAAGAGTGCTTGCCTCATATACATGAAGCCCTGGGTTTGATTCCTCAGCACCACATATATAGAAAACGGCCAGAAGTGGTGCTGTGGCTCAAGTGGCAGAGTGCTAGCCTTGAGCAAAAAGAAGCCAGGGACAGTGCTCAGCCCTGAGTTCAAGGCCCAGGACTGGCAAAAAAAAAAAAAAAAAAAAAGAGAGAGAGAGAAAAAACATTAACGGTGGTTAATTAATGATGGCTCATTGTAAAACTTTTTCAAAACTTACTATGCTTGAAAGTCTTTTTTATAATAAAACAGATACAAAGAATATGAATATAGTAATTTAAATTAAATGCTAAAAAAGATCAAAACCCAAAAGAAAAGAAAACAAAAACCCTCAACCTCAAAAAAGACCAAGGAAGATCAAAGAAAAAGGCAACAAAATAGATAGGAAAAAATTGTAAACAGCCTTCCTAAAAGAAATTCATGTGAAAATAACATTAAATATAAATGAACTAAACAATTTGGTTAAAAGCACAAGAGCTAATTTACCTATTGTCTATGAGAGATACTATAGACACAAAGACACAGGTAGATTGAAAGTAAAAAGATATATTATGCAAAATCACTCATCACAAGAGAGCTGGTGTGGCTCTATTAATATCAGATAATACAGACAAGAGGTGTGATTAGAGATGAAGAAGCAGATTTCATAATGAAAAGTGTCTCTAATTTATCAAGTGGACAAACAGTGATAAATGTAAATGTGTGTAACAAAAGAGCTTCATGATTCATGAAGCAAAACCCAACAAAATCTAGCAGAAAAAATAGACAAATCTACAACACTGTCAGTAATTCACAGGATGATTAGAACAAAAATAGTAAGGATATTAAAGACCTGAACAATATTATCAAGCACTTTGAAGCCAAAAACTGTAGAATATTTATTTTTCTCAAGTACCCACGAGTATTCACGAGATAGATGATATACTGGGTCACAAAACAAGTGTCAATAAAATTTAAAAGAAATCTTTTTATAAATATTAGTATTTATTATTAGCATTAGTATTTGTCTTAGTATTTTTATCTTAGCATTTCCTAACTACACACAAAGGCAAAAATGAAAAGAACCACCATTAAGAACAACAAAGAAGAGAAAAAGAACACAGATATGGATAATACATCAGAAATGATGCAAGTGAGAAAACAGTAGAGCAGTATCTTTGATATACTGAAAGAGAAAAAATTCCTGTCAACCTGGAATTTTACACATATCAAAAATATTTAAAGAACAAGGACAAAATTATAAGGTTTTCAGGCATATAAAAATGGAGGGAATTAAAAATTAGCATACCTACACTGAGAGAAAGGGTAAAGGAAGTTGGCCAGATAGAAGAAATTTGATACCAAATAAAACTATAAATCCACAGAAAGTACTGAAAAGTAATAGAACTGGTAATTTCATGGTACACATGTAAGATTTAAAAAATCTTATGTAATATCCATTTAAAGATAACTGCCTATTCACATAAATATAGTATATAAAAGTAAATGCATAACAATGTCACAGATATGAAAGAAACATACTATTGTAAGACTCTTGTTCCGTACCTGAAGGGATAAAGTGGGTAATATCATTTGAAAGTAGGCAGAGATGAAGTAAATATGTATTTTAAACCAGGCATGGTGGTGCATGCCTGTAATTCCAGCATGCAAAAGGCTGAGGCAGTCTACCATGAAGTAGATATCCTCCCACTCCAAATCCCCTCAAGCCCAATACGTTGGTGTTCTGCCTCACCATGGGCCAAGGATCAATACAGCTGGGCACTATGGACTGCAATCTCTAGAACTGTGAGCCAAAATTAACCCTGCTTCCTTTTGAATGGCTCTCTCAGATATTTTTGTCCAATCACTGAAAAGTTTGACTAATCCAGAAAATTGGTACCAGGAACTGGCTAGACCCCATGTGGCATCCAGGGATGCTTTAACTCATTTGGAAGACTTGACTTTCAGATGGTAACTCATGGGCAACCTGTACACGTTTCTGTGATCAAACCTGACCCTGTGATGTTTAAGTCTTTGGAACTGGTTTGAGGTTGGAGTTCTGAGAAGCAGGCTGGGAAAGTTATACTTTAAACAGAACTGAACAGATGCTGCTGAGGGGAGTTCAGAAGACAAGAATGATGTTAGAAATATGGACAATAAAGAAAACTTTGCACTTACAAAGTTTTAAGTGGAAATGAGGACTGTATTCTAAATTAGACTCTGCATATAATATGTCCATGACCTGAGGCTTTGAGTGAGTTTCAGTTTAAAAGCTTAAGAAAAAACATATTATTTTGGTGGAAGAAAATTCAAGACAATGTAGCATTCCTGCTGTGGTATTGATTTTGCTGGCATCTTTTAACCAGGTTTATAATAAAAACTGGGAGAGAGAGAGAGAGAGAGAGACAGAGAGAGAGAGAGAGACAGAGACACAGAGAGAGAGACAGAGAAAGAGACGGGGGTGGGGGGGGAAGCAGAGTGACAATAGTTGCAAAATATTCAGTTTGGCCAGAAAAGAAGAATATTTAAAGTTTTGAACAAGGAAGGCATAGTTGTTAAAGAGATTAGCACCAATACAAAGAAGCCAAGCACTTTGCACTTGCACAATAGGAAAGATGCCTTGAGGGCATCTCAAGGATTGGTTGGACCCCTTTGCAGGGTCCAGAAGTGCTTTAACTGATTTGACAAACTTTAGTGTGAGGAGATGGCTCAGGGGCACTCTGCCCACCCGTGGGGATGCCTGTGGAAGAATTTTCCCCTAGTTTAGCCTCTTCGGAACTCAGAAGCTGCTGTAGCTACTGTCCAGGGAGACCCGTGCTTGAGTTGTCATCCTAACTTGGAAGAATCCACAGCTTTGCAGGCACACAGAAAGTAAATTATGGGGCCACGGAAGCTCCCAACCGGATTTCAAAGGAAGGCTGGGAGGCCAGATAATGTGTGGCAGGCATAGGGTCCCTGTGGACAGCTCCTGAGAGGGCAGTGAGTGAAATGGTGAAGAGTAAATGCATTTTTCATTATGGGACGGCCATGAGCCTTTGGGGATGAGAGGTCCCAGTCCCTTCCTTTCTCCCTGCTTCCTGTTCAGGACAAGGGGAAGAGCCCCCACAACTAAACTGCCCCCCCACCATGACGTTTTGCTTCACATAGGCCCTAAAATCAATGGAGTCAAGGACATGGACTAAAATCTCTGACACTATGAATCAGAATAAATCTTTTCTCTTTTAGATTGTATTCTCAGGTGTTTTGGTCAGAACAATGAAAATTTTGACTAATACATGGCCATGGAAATCTCAATACTCTTAATTTTTTCATACAAAGTACCTTATCAAATCAAAGTGAAAATCAATTATAAATCAACAGCAAAAATAATCATGTGAAATCTCATGTTTGAGAACTAAATAATACACTACTAAATAATCCAATGAGCAAAGTGAAAACGAATTTAGAATATGTTTTAAGCAGAAGGAAATGAAAATGCAACATTAAAATTTGTGGTATGCCACAAAGGCAATAATTACAGGAAATGCATGGCACAGAAGAACTCTATTAGAAGAAAAAAAACCCAAAGGTCTCAAATCAATGGCCTCATCTTGCACATTAAGAAACTAGAAAGAGGAGAACCAACAAACCTCTACTAAGCTAAAGAAAGAAAATAATAAGGAGTAAAATGGAAATGAATGAAAATAAAAAATAGAATCAATAAATGCAACTTTGAAGGTGACAGGAGGGGATGTGTGAAGTCAGACTTCCTCTATGCACACACAGGAAGATTTAAACACATAGCCTAGCCAGGCTCTGGTGGCTCACGCCTGTAATCCTAGCTACTCAGGAGGCTGAGATCTGAGAATCATGGTTTAAAGGCAGCCCAGGTAGGAAAGTCCCTGAGATTCTTATCTCCAATTAACCACCAGACAACTGGAAGTGGAGCTGTGGCTCAAGTGGTAGAGCACTAGCCTTGAGCTGAAGAGCTCAGGGACAGGGCCCAGGCCCAGAGTTCAAGCCCCACGATAGAAACAAAACAAAAAAACAAAACCAGAAACAAAATAGCCGTGGCAACACCGCCGAGTCTCCAGATAACAAAGAATAATACAGGAATAATATGAACAACTTTATGGCAATCAGCTCAACAATTTAGGTGACCTGAAAGACAAAAGCATATCCAAGGGTAAATGATCAACCTGAGTAAAACTGAATTTGCAAATTATGGAAACCCCATGATTTCTACAAAACCTTAAGAAAAACAAATTCTACCGGCCTAGCTTCTTCCACAACTTTAAGGTGAGTGGGAAGAAATGCATTCTGGGTTTTTCTTTGTTTGTTTTTGGTGCTGGAGCTTGAAATTCAGGATGTGGGTGCTGGGCCTTAGCTTTTTTCACTCAAGAATGGTGCTCAACCACTCGAGCTACAGCTTTGCTTCTGGATTCTTGCTCGATAACTGGAGATAAGAATCTCAAGAACTTTCCTGTCCTGGCTGGCTTTGAACCTCAACCCTCAGATCTCAGTCTCCAGAGTACCTAGGATTATAGGTGTGAGCCATGACCCCCCCCCCACCATGTTTCAGTTCTTGATACTGCTATCACCTTCGTCTCCTAAACAGATGGAGACATCATGGAAGATAGAACTACAGTAATATAAGCTCAATAATCAATTTTATGAATGCAGAGGGACTTCAATAGTGGATTAAAAGGGTAATACATCACAATCAAGTGGCATTTCCTCAGGAATATAGCACTGATTTAGCATTTTAAAAAATCAATGGGATTTACTCTGTTAAAAAGAAAAAGCTAAACATTAAAAAAAAACCCACAACAATTACAATAAAAACCAAGCTGGGGCATGTAGCTCAGTGGTAGAGCACTGTGAGACCTGGAGCTTAATGTCCATTACTAAAAACAAAGACAAAACAAACTAAAAACCATATGACATCTCAACAAATACAGAAAAAGACTTGTGACAACATCCAGTATTCATTCCTATCTCAGTTCCAGGGACACAAAGACAGGAGGAAGGGGCTGGCATCAGAGGTGAAGGTGGCAGAGAACTACTGAAGAAGAGTGTAAAGGGCACTTTGGAACTATCTTCTCCATTCTTTGTAGCTGTGTGGCGTTGGACAAGGCACTTAGCCTCTCTGTTATTCAGTTTCTCCAGCTATAAAATAGAGGTTAACAGTATTTATTTCACTAGGTTATTGTATCATTTTATTTTATTTTAGCAACCAAAGTCTTGCTCAAAGGAGTTGATATCTCTTAGGCATTCTGAAGTAAGGAGGTCAGATCTGGCCAGCGCCATCATTGGCCACATGGTGAATTGTAGGGACTACCAGTCAAATGCCTGGGACTGGGAGCTTCCTGTGACCCTGCCCCTGACCTACCCCTATTTAGGGTCAGGCCAGCTCAGGCGCCATTATGCCGTGCCACATGTCTCCTGGGGGTGGCACTTCCTGTTTCCTGTCTCTTGGCTCGTCTCCAGTCACCATGGCGTCCCAAGTCAGCTCTCCATTGGAGCTGAATTGGTCTGTTGGTATTGTTTTTGTTCTTTCTTTCCTTTCTGGTCTGTTTCCTGACCATGTTAAAGGTATCTGTGGGCTGCAGGACTTTGTAACAACTGGCTGCCTACAGACTGCTAGCATTCTAATCAAGATTCCAAGATTCCATCCTTCAATATGTGGCTTCTCGGATGATTTACCATATAACAACTCAGAACAAAAAACAGTGATATCCTCTGGATTTGGCAAACAGCAGGCCACCTGACAGAGATGGAAAGAATAGGTTGAGAGGGGTCAGAAGCTAAGATGCAAGAATGAATGAGGGAGTGCGCTGGAGGAGGGGTTCCAGCAGAGTTCCAGACCTAAGTGTGTTAAGAAGCCACTGCAAATTCAGAAGAGCCAGGTGTGTGTGTGTGTGTGTGTGTGTGTGTGTGTGTGTGTGTGTGCATGCGCCCATGTACACATAGGAAGGCCACATGCCTCATGTAAGTACAGTGGAGGGTAAGAGGCTGGCCAGGCAGGAGGGGGAGGAGAGAAAACTCTGGATTTCTGTTTGTTCTTAGAGGAGCAAACCCATCTGGGAAGGTCTGAGGAAGGGGGACAGGAGGGGGGCTATGGAGTAAGGCGGAGGGGGTGTGAAATTGCTTTTGAGGCCAGCAGGAGGACTGGGAATGCCTGTGACAGGCTGTGCTAGGTAGAAACCAAATCTAGAAGGTGGCAAGTTCTTAAAGTTTTTAAGGACAGGATGGGGTGGGGAGGTGGTGAAGCCACAATCACTGTAGTAGGAAGAGTGATGAAAGTGGGCACAGTACCATTCTGGAATAGCTTACCTGGCCACTGGGATCACCAGCTTGTCTGCACTAACGGTATTAACGTTTTTGTTGTTTCAGTTTTGAGACAGGCTTTGAATGTATGATCCTCCTGCCTCACCCCCACAAATGCTGGGACTACAGTCATGTACCATCATACACTTAATCGTCTTTAAAATTGGTTCCTCAGCAGATATCTTTAAAAGCCAATGAGTTTTGTCCTGAAAGTACAAAACCAAAGAAACTACACACACACCACAATACAGCTAGACTTGGGTGGTGACAGGGTCTGGGTCTTGACAAAGGAATGGAGCCCAGTGCTCCCTGTCTGTCATCCTGGGAGCTGAAGTGGCATGGAGAGGTGTCTATGTGCTGGCCCCAAGCTCAGTCCTTTCTTTGGGCTGCTGGGAAGGATTCAGAATTTGAAGGAGACACAGCGCTGCCATGCCAATGAATTCCATTGGGCTCCTTTCCCAAGTCCTCTTGTCTCCTTACCCTGGAAAGTGCTGCAATGGAGTGACTGGGAACCAGGGTTCTCTGGGTTCTTTAGAGGCTATAGTTGCTACAGATTTCAGTGCCAAGATGTCACTGGGGTTCCCTTATCCTGAAGGGTCACATGTAGGCTCAGAGGATGTGGTCTCTGAGGACTCCGCTGATCTAATCCCCTCTCCGCTCTCCTCTTCCACTTTTAAAATCAGAAGCCCGCAGAGAGCAATCCATGCAAACCAGGCAGCAGCCAGGGCCACGGGGGGGGGGGGGGGGGAGGCGGGGGGGGGGGGAGACTGGGCGGCGGGGGGGGGGGGGGGGGGCCGCAGGGGGGCCCAGGGGCCCAGCCCCTGCTCTCCTAGCTCTGCATCACACCTGCCTGTGCTTCCTTACTCTTAACTCACTTTGCCTTCGGAGACAATTTTGCTTCTTGATTTCTGACTTCTTGTCAGCTATGATTAATGAGGAAGGCTCCTGCATACACGATTTTCAGCTGTAGCTGGTTTACGACCAACAGATTAGACCATTTAAGTCAGAATAATGCTGTTTAGCAAAGCCAGATTTAGAGCTGGTGGAAATTAAGAAGATTAATTTAAAGGTAAAAAGAGAGTGACAATCATAGATCAACACCTGAAAAAAAAATCTCGCTGCCTGTACACATCTTTAATTGAGAAGTATGTGGAAGATTCCATCCGTGAAATTCAATTATCATGCAAGCCAGAGAAAAGCAGTTTCCCCGGGGAGGAAGCCAGGCAGCCCGAATCAAAACAGCCCACCTGTCTGTTTGCATGTCGGAAGAGTGAGAAAGCCTGCCTGGGTGATGACAGAACATAGACAGTATGAGTCAACTTAATGAAACTGTCCAGGGGTCCCTTCAAATAATAGGATTAAGTCCCTCAGCTCCTCTATCACAGGTCAAAAAAAGAAAACCTTTGAGGCTCCAAAAAGCTGCTGGAGACTGAGAGCAGATTGCCTAAGCACCCCATTTCTTGACACCTCCTTTCCCTAGCTTCAAGATGAGTGGGACTAGTCTAGGTTCAGACAAAAGGAGCTCTCAAGCCGCTTCTTATGAAAGCAATCAGCAGAAAAACAGTAATGTGACAAATCAGCAGACAACAACGATAATGATTACAAATGAGACTAGGGTAATTGACTGGCCTTTTAGTTGCAGGAGAGGTGTTGGGGTGGGGATGTCCTTCAGCACTGGATTTGTTTCCTGGGCTCTGTGGAGATTCTGTAACCCCTGATCTAGAGAAGGAATATATGGAACTCCTTCTTCTGATGGTGAATAAAATCTTACCGCTTTCTGGGGCTCAGAGGCTTATAATCTGCAAAGTGCTTTTCCATCAGAAAACCCTGAGATAATGTTTCCTATTATACAAAAGAAGAGGCTGAGGTTAAGCGATTGATTGGCCTCATCTATTTGAAAGATTGTTGCTGGATTCTGGTCTAATGTGTGTTTGGTGTCATGCTGGTCCATTTAGAAGGAGGCACAGTCTCGGTCTTTCAGGATCTGTATTCTGGTGGGGATATGTGTGTGTGTGTGTGTGTGTGTGTGTGTGTGTGTGTGTGTGTGTGAAGGTCATGGAAGGTCAGGTGCAAGAGGGTCATCAGAGAGAGATGTTTAGGGAGAAGTCGAAGACCGAAGAGTTAACATGATGGATGAAATCCTTGAGTGCTGGGACAAATTCTGTCTTGATTACTGTTGTAACTAAAAGGCTTGGCATAAAGCAAGTTTGAAAAATATTTGTTGAAGAAATGAATAAATTATGACATTTGTTCCTGAGATAGGCCTTGAAGAGTGGAGAGAATTTTGGTTGATGTGGAGGAGCTCAAAGCAGTCTCCAATTGTTGACCTGGAGAGCGGGACATGCAAATTATGGGACATCAAATCTGTGGCAAGGCTGGGTTTGCCAAGCTCACTGGGGACCAATAGGCTCTGGCTGGTGTTTACGATGTGGGTTTACTAATCTATTGAAATCCAATGAATCTCTGCCACATTCTCTTGTCTCCTGCAGGGTGACAGGCAGGTCTTCTCTTCTCACCCCGCCCCGCCTTCTCTCAACATCACTGGAAGCATTGCTCTGTGCACCATCTGTGCCTCTTCCCGTGACTTTGAGGTTTCAAATGGTTTCTCTTTCCAGGAATGTTTGTGAGTTTTAATGGAAGAGCAGGACAGGAGACCAAGGGCAGGAGAAAGCTCAGGGAGAAAGAGAAGATCTGTGTTTCATTGGAGACTTGGGTGACTTTTCAGTGTGCAGTGACAACCCATCAAGACAGCTATTTCTGTTGACTAGGTATTGCTCATGTTTTGAGTCCTCAAGAACACTGTATGTCACACTTTAGGAGCCAGGGTTTGGTGTCTGGTACTGTTCCTCCTCCTCCCCTGCCCTCCCTAAACCGGGAGGGTTAAGGATATGATGTCATTTCCAGTTTGTGCTAACAACTTGTTTTCTGTCTGAGACAAGTGAGCATAATGGGCTCAAGGTCAAGGAGAAAGGCAGATGCCTCAGGAAAGGACAGAAGCAGGGAAGAAAGTCAGCCTATACCTAACTATAAAATGGTCATTTCCAACTGGTTGCCTCAAAATAATAGTGGTTCTGTCCAGCCCTAATCAGGAGGGGCTTATTGGAAAATGGATAGCGATGTTGATGGCTGGTCCTTCTTCATCTGCAGTTGTTTCTGGAACTGTTCTTTCATCTTCCCTGCCCTGCTCTATGCCTTCAAGCTGATCACCTTGCATAGTACCAATTGGGCTTTGTTGTTGGGCATCAGGCTAAGTTCAGCCGCTGGGAAGCAGCGTGGGGCACGGGAGACCCAGGGGCAGAAGTGGGCAGAAGTCAGGGCATTTCTTCCCCACTCCCTTCCTGCTTTGATACTATGTCCCTGGCAGAATCTGAGTCTCTTTGTGTCACAGCATGTCCGTGTCTGTCCTCTACAGCTTCAGCTCTTCGTGGGCTCATGTGACACCACTTTTTCCCTTTGTCCCTTTAGACATAGGGGTGGCAGTGGCTCTCACTGTTGTTACTGTGTGGGTGCTTACATCCTGCCTCACCTTTAGGGCAGGTCCCTTCCTTGTAATGGCTTTTTTTGGTCATGGAGCTTGAACTCAGGGCCTGGGCATTGTCCTTAAGCTCTTTTGCTTAAGGCTAGCACTCTACCACTTTGAGCCAGAGGCCTACTTCCTAGTGGTTAATCAGAGATAAGAGTCTCAGACTTTTCTGCCCAAGCTGGCTTCAAACTGTGAGCCTCAGATCTCAGCCTCCTAAGTCAGTAGGATTATAGTTTGAGCCACCGACGCCCAGGTTTGTAAAGGCATTTCACTGAATGCATTTATATTTCCCATCTGACAGATGTCCGATGATTAAGACTTCTGCCTTGCTCATTCTGGGCATACCAGACCTGAAGGCAGAGCCTGGCTTTAGACTTTCAGTAGCTAGGTATAGAAGTCTTTTGCTCCTCCAGGAGCAATTGGAGGGGATCCTTGGCCTCTGGCTTCTCCCTCATCTCTCAGCAGGCGGGGTGACTCTCCTCCTGGGCCCATGAGGGACCAGCCACAACACTCACACGTCTAAGAGCTCCGTCACTTCTCCAGGTGTGCAGGGCTTAGTTCCATCTGCAGAAGACCAGCTCTGCCATCTCCAGAAGCAGCTAGTGTACCTTGTAGCTCACCTGGGGGCAGGTAAGGAAAACCAGCCAGTGAGGACAAAGACCTCACTGCTTCCCAGCTCAGTTTGTCCATGGGAACTAGCTGTCATGGGAGAAGAAAGAGCTGGTTTTCAAAGCTGGTTTTGAATCCTCAATCTTCTTACACATTGGGTGGCCTTGAGCATGTTACTTAACTTCTCTGCTTGTTGTGTGTATAAGAGTCTCTGTGCTCTAAGGTTATGGTAAGGATTGCAGGCAGTTGTGGACAGGAAGGGCTGACATGTAACATGGGACACGGGGCTGATCCTGGAGCCCTGTGTGGGCTCATCCTCCTCAATCCCCTTTGGAGAATGCACTATCCTGTCTCTCCCTTTCCCTCTCTCCTGCCAAATAGTGTTCATAACACTATCTCTGAAGTATAGTTTTTAAATAAGATTGATTCAAACCTAATTTCCATTTGGAGGAAAGACCAATGGGCTCTAATATTTCACTAAATGCTCAATAGAGCCTTTCCTGCCACTTTCGGCTCTGAGTTACTTCCATTCCTGGATCTCTTCATCTCCTTCTTTCTTTCCTCCACCATTAATGTGGTATAAAATGCTGTTCTTTTCATTGTTGCTGTTGTTGTTATTACTGTTGTCATTATAGACAGGGTCTTGCTATGTAGCCCAAGTTGCCCTCAAATTCTTGGTTCTCCTGCCTCAGTCCACAGAGGGCTGGGATTACTAGTACACATACAATGCCTGGCTTTTTCACTAAAACAAACACTTTCCCAAATAGAGCAAAACTTGGACTTGCTATCACAGGCTCTGGACTCCAGTGCCCCTCTCTTCCCTCCTTGATCTCCCCTCTGGATGGTCCTTGGGAATTCCAAATTCTCACTATGGCACTGGGCTCTGCAGCCTGATCTAGCCCAGGATCCCCAGTCTTGCCAGGCTACTGCCTCTGCCTGCCTGAATCAGTACTAAGAACCAAAGGGCCTTCTACTGCCAGGGTCTCCTCTGACTGCCAGTGCATCTGCAATCGGAGCAGTATGCTCCCCCTCCAGGAGAGGCCAAGGTGGGGCTCTGTGAAGTTCAACCATGAGAATCTTGTCCTTTCCACTGTTTTTCCCCCTCTCTTTCCCTGGAGCTCAGGCAGAGGTGCATGAGAGGCGCACCCAAGAGAAGCCTGCTCCTGAATTCTAGTCCTGGTCCCACCTCAGTGTCTCCACTAGCAGGTTCAGAAGGGGGGGTCCAAACACCATAGTTCTCACCTAGCATCCGGGAAGCTGGTAAGTTGGTTGGGTACCAAGGTCCTGGCCAGGAGCTTATACTGCGCACTCTCGCATGGAGCCTGTGCTTTCTCTTGATCACGCTTTCTCCTCACCTTATCCCATGTCACTGGATAGGATCCCATCTGTCACACTGAGCCATCTGCTTCCTCTCCTGCCATCTCTGCTGCCCAACTCTAAGTAAATTGAAAACAAAGAGACAGGAAGCCACTGACAGTCACATTTATCCTCATTTCTAGGGCTGGCAATGGGAGCTGAAGAGCTGGCTGGCTTCATGGGTCTGCATTACATTTTAGCTAGAGCTAGTAGGGAAGGAAAGAGTCCTTTGGCTGTGACATTTTGATTATGATGACAACTTGGGTAGCCAAAAATGTGGGGGAAGCTGGAAAGGAAGAGATGTGCCCCCGGATGAAGGGCAATGGTGGGATGTCTGTTGTGCAAACCAGGCTTCTAGTCTTATTAATATTTTCTGTGGGGATTGCCATGAGCAAGTCATGCATCTGTAAGTCTCAGTTTTCCCATCTGTGGAGTGGTCAGTTATCACTGACTTCCAAGAGTGCTTAGAGAGATGGTGACAGTAGCACAGATTAATGATGTGTGCATCCTGGTGCTAGTGGCTTATACTAGTAACTCTAGCTGCTCAGAAGGCTGAGATCTGAAGGTGGTTCAAAGCAGCCCAAGAAGGAAAGTCCATAGACTTAACTACCAAGAAGCCAGAAGTGGAACTGTGGCTCAAATGGTAGACAGAATACTATCTTTGAGCGGGGCCAGTGCCTAAGCCCTGAGTTCAAGCTCTAGGAAAAAAAAAAAAAGAAGAAGAAGTAGGTGTGTAGCAGGGCTCTATGGAGAGCAGTTACTTCTGAGGAACTCAGAGATGGCAGGAAGAGGATAGGGCCCATATAGAGCCACTTGTTCAGGGACAGGCATAGAGGAGGAATTTGATGACCTGGGTACTCTCTATGGGCCTCAGTGTATGTATCCCTAATGTGATAAGTGCTGTCGAGACAAATCCTAGGGAAAGTGAAGGAGAGTGGGGTCAGCTGGGACAAACCTGGAGGACCAGGGGTCAGAGCAGGAGGCCTGGAAATGGGCCTCTGTGGTGGCTTCCTGTGGATGGCCCTATGGTGGATTCTGTTATTTTTTTCTGTCTGCCCTGTGAGACTATTATAATTCCCCCCACTCTACTGACATCAGGACACCCTATCATGATCTTGAGGACCCAGAGCTCAGGTGGCCATAGAGAGGCCTCCATGGCACATTGTGGGAATCAGCCCTAGGGAGATCAAGGTAGACGTCTCTCCTCCCTGGCCTAATCTAACAAATGAGACAATGCATCTCTCTAAAAGAGCTATGGAGGCATTCCTGTAGGTCAGGAAGCCATTCACTCCATTCATAGTGAAAGCTTGGATACTTACCTAATGAAAAGGGTTAGCCAATGTCAATGCTATTTCTCTTTCTGTTGTCCCGTTACTTCCTGTAGCTGGCTATTTATTCTGTAAGCCCAGAGCACTGCAGGGACAGAGGTCCTCCTGGAGTTGGCATTAGTCCTTAGGGAAGTCCCTGGCACCTGAACTATCTGTGTTTTGGGGGAAGACAAGGACTGCCTCTTACCACGGGAGTAGAAAATGCTGGACACTACCTCCCTAGCACCTAAACCACAGGCACTGAGGCCAACTGTTCTAGTGACATCAAGAGATAGTGGAGGCTCAATCTCAGAGCACCACCACGAGCTATGGTGGCAATAGGGCAGATGGTGGCACTGAATGCCAGTGCTAGCTGTAACTATCAGGATTTCGGGCCCATAGTGGGGCCCTTGATCCTTTTCTCTGTGTGGCTGTGGGTTGAGAGTCCTGGTCCATATGCTCACTATGCTTCCTAAAAGATTACCTCCTGCTTATTATCAGCTTGAGACAGTTCTTATTGCTTCCAGTAGGAGCGCTGACTTGGAAGGCAGTTCAGCATCTTGTTACTGAACCAGCAGGTAATCAGAGAATTCATGGCAGATATACATGGTTCTATTATTATTATTATTATTATTATTATTATTATTATTATACCTTGAGCTTTCCAGGCAAGTGTTCTACCTTTGGAGCCATGCTCCTATTCCTTCTGTTTTGGTTTATTTTCAGATAAGATCTGATACTTTTACACAAACTTTTATCCTTCTACTGCAACAGTTGGAATTATAGACATAAACCACCATGCGAGGCTTATATGTTTCTATTCTTGTCTTACTTTTCGCTTTTCTTTTTTTTTCATGGTTTTATTCTTGAGGGAGTATTCTGAGGAGTATATTTTATTCTATTTCCAGGAATATTTTAGTTCCTTTCATAAATCTCCACCTCAGATAACTGTGCTGTTGATCTATTCCTTAATTTGGTTCTGAGTACAGCTGGTCCTCAGGGCGTCTAGAATTGTGGTTTCCAGTGATACTTAGGAGCTAACTCTCTTATTCTTAGCATCAGATGGGAGGAGCTAATGTCACAGCTTCCTAAGTTTCAGCCACAAGAGGACCCCTGGAGATAGACTAGTGTGTGCTGTCCTCCAGCTTTAACTCAGGGTCTGAACACTGTCCCTTTGCTTATTTTACTCAAGATCAGTGCTCTACAACTCAAACCACAACTCCACTTCAAACATTTTGGTAGTTAATTGGAGAAAAGGACCTGAGTCTTTTTTGCCCAATCTGGTTCTGAACCTTGGTCCTTAGATCTTAGTCTCCTGAGTAGCTAGGATCATCAGGTGATTTTTTTAAAAAACATTTCCAGCAAACTAAGTGCATCAGAATAACTTGAGCCTGCTAGAAATGCACCTTCTAGGGTCTTGTCAACTTAGTGTTGGAGACTCAGATATCTGCATTCTGATGTTGTGATCCAGCTCAGCACAGTAAGGGGTTTCACAATACTGACGGAAAAAGGAGAACCCAGGTCTCTTGAACCTCAGTCCAGGCTGTGGCCCTTCTGCTGCCCTTCAAGAAGTAGATGCTGCTTCCCTAGGCAAGTAGGCATGGTCTAGCCTGGCTGCCAGCAAGGGCAACCTGCTGCTTTGGGGGTGGGGTAGGGGAAACAAAAACCAACTGTGATGAGTACAGAATTTATAATCTGGCTTCTTCAGCAAATATTTGTATGCTTTGCTGAAATGTGCACTTTCAGATCAATTCTGCACTGTCTTTTTCAAGTTATTATTCTAAGCTTGCAAAATGGAGTTTATTATGGATGTAAAAATAATAAACTCAGGAATCATTCATTACTCTCCACTCTCAAGAGTCCACCTTGTTGTTGTTGTTGTTTTAAAGAAGTCAAGAAAGTCCAGGATGACCCCAGAATTTCTGACTAAGGAATGAGGGGGATAGCCATGCCAGTGCTGAAAGGCAAATATGATGGAAGGCAGGTTGCTGTTGGTGTGTTAGTTACTTTTCTTGTCACTGTGACAGAATACCCAAGAGAATAACTTAAAGCAGAAAAGATTTATTTTGGTTCACAGTTCCAGAGGGTTCAGTCCTCTGTACTGGGACTGAAAATCATGACAGCAGGAGCATGCGGTAGAGGAGGTTGAATGGGGGACAGGAAGTAAAGAGAGAAGGAGGAAGGGATAGGAGTAGGATAGATGCTTCAAAGACATGCCCCCAGGATCCACTTCCTCCAGCTAGGTCCCACCTGCTAAACTCCCTCCCCACTTCCACATGAACTGTGGAAGACATTTTACATTCAATTCATAACAGTGGGACATTCTGATTGTGTGGTGCCTGGTGGATAATCATAGGAATATCAGTGGGCAGGGGCCAAGCAAGCCTGGAGCTTGGGGATTAGGGCTGGTTGCAAATCATAAGTGAAATGATCCAGACACAGTGTTTCCTATGGAGGGTGAGCACAGTTCTCATTGGCTTTTCCATCCATTGGTAGAAAATGAGTAGGGTAGGGTAGGGAAGGAAGGGTGAGGGGGAAGATCCTGGGGTTAAGTGGTTTATAAATTTCATCTATCCTCCATATTCTGCTGCTCTGTGCCATTGACAGTTGTCAATTCACTTCAATAGTCCTAGACATTGTGTTGATCCCAAATCGATTCATCAACTATGTCTTGAACACCTACTATATTTTAGACCCTAGGGACCACCAGCAAACCTTGATATACTTGTCCTGCATGAATTCTCATTGGTCATATTTGCAACTAGGTCAGACAGGTGTGAAGTTTAATGTCAGGTATGATGTTTAATGTTTAATTTCCCTGAAGATGGTAAAAAAATGTTATAGTCATAAAATGTAGTGGGATGTGAACAAACAATGTAAAAGTACAATTATCACACAACTGACTTGGCTCTGGACCTAATAGTGCTATAGGGTTTCTGGGCTCACTGCAATGATTGGGGTCTCCTGAGAGGAGTGACTAGATAGAGAATATTGGGACTCAAGGATCAACTTGTCCATCAATCTAATGTTTCAAACAGGCTTGTACATCTCCAGGGAAGAGTGGTTCACCACCATATGAGGTAGCTCTGACTGTTGGGATCTGTTATGATGAAGGGGTCCTCTCCAGCTGTGGTTCCTGCCTCAGTGGTTAGCCCTAGCTAGGCCCCTGGGTACCACAAATCTTGTCTGCTCCCTTTGTGCTGTGATAGCTCCTTAGAGATTCAAGGTGATAGAGTCCCACTGAGCCTGTCCTCCAGCTTGATGTCCCAGATTTCCCAGCCATTGGTTTTCCAGAATTGAGTCTTGTCCCCACCCTGCCCTCTTACTCTGGATGTATCAATGGCTGGTGATTGTCTCTTTTGGAGCTGGCACTTCAAAAGCAGAGGCTGAACACATTCTGTGATAAATGTCCTTCCTTAAATACTTACTGTAGGACCAAAAGCTGCCAGTACATCAGCCTGAGACAACTGACCTATGACCCACGTCCATCTACCAATGACCTTCTGCTTTCACTTAAGGACATAGGCACCTCTGGTTTCTCTGTGTTTGTGGGGGAGGTTTGAGGCAAGCGGGGTCTAGAGAAAATAGTTTCAATCTTGTGCAAGTGAGGACTTGAGGTTAGGGAGGGAGGAAAGATCTGTAAATTCCCAGCCTGGAAATGCTGGACTAGCATGTCCTTACTCCTCACGGTGTGGGCCATGGGCCAGCGGTGTCTGCATCATCTGGGAGTTTGTTGTAATGCAGAATCTGAGTCCATTCCAGACCTACTAAATCAGAGATGGTTTTGGACAGATCTTGGGGTCACTATGTGCTTGTTCTTTCACTTTTGGGGACCCTCAAGTTTATGTTTCTTGGCTCAGTTTCCAAAGCATGAGATTAATCTGGGGAAAGCTGGATCAGGATGTTGATTCTTAATAGTTACCTGCTTCACTGCTCTCCTGGTCAGTGATTCTCTGTTACTGTGAAGAGGCCTCAGAGGATTGGCCCTGTTTTCATGCTCAGTATCAGCCAGGGCCACTAGTAAGTACCGTGCTATTCTCAGAGTTCCCTGGATCTGAGCGTTCTTTGGTTCATTCATTTAACTTTTCTGACCTATTATAAGCCAGTCTCATTCCCAGAAAGTTGATGTCTTTTCTGTTTTGTTTTGCTTTTGTACTGGGGATTGAACCCAGGATGTTGCACTTGCTAGGCAAATGCTTTTGCCACTGAGCTACATCCCAGTCCTCCCAGGAAGTTGAGGTGGATCAGTTCAGTCTCTGTTTTAGGGAGTTCATGTCTGGAACACAAGATTGAACAACTTGCACAATGTTTTGGAGGTTTGAAAGAGGGGCCTCCGCAATGGCCAGGTCACTCAGTAGGCACAAGGCAGGGGTGGTGTGTAAGCAGAGGCCTCAGCAGAAGCAAAGGCCTGTGCCTTTGGTGTAGGACATACTTGTTGAGCTGGTGCAGAGGGCATATGAGGAGGAGGCTAGAAAGAAGATAGAAATCCTGAGAGAAGTTACAGAGCACACAAAGCTCCCACCTGGGGCTGTCCCAGAAACCACATTTAGGGAGTAATAGCTTAGGGTGCTGCTTGCTTTACAAACAACCTCATTGTTTTGGAAATTAGAGAATGTTTATATTACAAAACCTTTTACTCTAAAGATGGGTGATTTATATATTTATGACAATTTTCTGGCAGAGAGAAGATAAGTGTCTTGTTTTAACAGGGTTGATTCATGTTGTTCCATTTTTACTTTTGAAGAGGGAATAAATTTTGTAATCTAGGGATCTCGGTTTTGAAGATATAGATTGTGGAATTCAATCCTCAGATATACTCTTGAAATATCCACATTTAAATTGATTTTCTTAGTAAAAATCTGACATGTGTTTATGTAAAACTGGTAATTTAAGGATTCTCCATATGAAATGTCTTTGAAAGCATCCAAGGATTTAAGTAAAACTTCAATCATAAAATTAAGAAGAATACACTGGAGCTTGAACTCAGGACCTCAAGCACGTTTTTGCTCATTGCTGTGGCTCTACCACTTGGACTATGCCTCTAGTTTTAGTTCTTTGTTAGTTTAGTGGAATTAAGATTCTTGAGGATTTATCTGCTAGGGCTGGCTTTGAACCACTATCCTCATATGCATGTCTTCCTCCTGAATATCTAGGATTATAGGTATGAGTCACCAGCCCCTGTCAAGAAAATGTATCTTAATGAAACTGTGGACATTGATGCCAACTTATCTAAAGAAAATAATTGGAAGGGAAAAGTAGGAAGACCCATTTTAACTCTGAATTTTGTGATCAGCACCATCATGACTAACATACAATTTCAAAAACAATTTCTTTTAGGAAATATTGGATGCAACAGTACTATTTTTTAGAAGGAAGGATTATAATGCTGAAAAATATTAGTCTTTTTGTGCTTCTGAACAACATATAATTTAAAGAATTAGGATGAACTTGAGCTACTGTGTGAAAATGTACAGTGGAAATTGGCTGCCATGCTATTGATGGGGCATCGACCTGTGAGGAATTAAAACCTTAAACTATTTTCTAACCTCTTCTGCTGATGTTTAGCAATACACTTGTGTGGTAGTTTACCAGACACACTTTGAATATTTTTGTGGCTTTCAGAACATATTTAACTTTGCCAATATTGGTTGCCAATAGTGAATATGGCTTTTTGAGATTAAAATGTCTTTAAGATTGCTTAAGATTTATTATCTGTCAGGTCTAGCAATCGTTTCTAGGGAAAAAGTATTGAAGCATGTAAGCATTAAGATGATAATAATGTCTTTGATCATAATTTGAAAGCAAGACGTATGTCTTAACCTTAGATCCTATGAAGCAAAGGCTGAAGTTCTGTTTCTATGCCTTCTGCCTGTAATCCTAACTCCTTGGATGATAGAGGTGAGGAGGATCACAGTCCAAGGCTAGCATGGGCAGAAAAGTGCTTGAATCCCTTGAGGCTAAAATAGAGACCACTGCTATTTGAAGCTATCCTGGGCAGAAAAGTTTCTCAAGACTACATGTCAGGGGAAAGAAGCCAGGCATGATGGTAACCATGTGTCATCCCAGCTATGAGAGGAAGGCTAACATAGGTGGAAGTTGGTCCAGGTGCATGACCAGGCAGGAAGAGACCCTTTCCCAAATGTGGTCCTGAGTTCAAACCACAGGACCATCACAGAGAAGGAGGAGGAGGAGGAAGAAGAAAAGGAGGAGGAGGAGGACGAGGAGAAGTTGAATAAGGGTTTGTGGGTAGTAAGTAGTTCATTTTGAGAATCTGACCCCAAAAGAATGAAAAGAGTGAAAAAAGGAAACAAGTGGCTCCACCTGTCTGGGAGCCTCTGGAGAAGCACAGATGAACTTACTGTCTGTTGAGGAATTGACTTACATAATTGTGGGGCTAGTTAGGTGATTCTGGAATCTACAAGGCAATCTACAGGAAAGGCAAGCTGCCCAAGGGTAAATTTTTCTTAGAGCAACAGTGTCTCTGTTCTTAGGGTCTTTCAACTGATTGAATCAGGCTCACCTGGGCTTTCTAGGACATTCTTCTTTGCTCACAGTCAAGTGCTTATTGCCTTTAATCACATCTACAAAAAAAATTGATGGCAACGTGCATGCCAGTCTCTGAATGAATAACAGGAGGCTATGAGAGAGCATCTATGTAAGTCTAGAGAAAACAGGCTAAAAATATTATATGAGAATGCTCAGAGAGGTAATTACTGACTGCTGAGAGAATGGGCAATAAAAATCATCCCCTTTTATTTATGTCTATTTCCTAAATTACTTACAACAAATAAATGACACTTTCTAATAAGGAGTGAAAAACATTTTCTTTGAGACACATTAGGAAGCTTTGTTGTTTAAAGAACATTGAGAGCCCTTCCTGAGGCATAGGGGGTATGGAGGTGTCTTCCTGCCCCAGCCCCCACAATCCTCAGCTTTTCCTTCCCCATCTATTTACAGCCCCCAAAGTTATTTGCAAGATAAGAAGCTCTTGGGTCTTAGAATGGAAATGTCCCCTCTTATTCCTCTCCTTGGCAAGTATGAGCAGATGCCAGTAGATGAGAGGTGGAAAGTAAGCGTTTAATTTAGTATACACAGTGGAGAGAACTTTAATATAATATTAATTCATTGTGCAAATTAGCAAAGTTTAATAACCATGTGAGCCATCGGGAATCCTGGTGTGGCTCAGAATGACATCTGCATTAATGGTCTAATTAATAATGTATATGTTAATAAGAATCTCATTAGAGTCAGGGTACAATTATCAATGTAGGATGCAATTCCTTAGCGTCTGCAGGCCAATGTAGTGCTTTCCTGATTCCATTTGCAATTTCCAATGATAAATGACCTTTTAAGTCTCATTAATTGATTTGGAAAGTAGTGATTAGTGTGAAAACTCAACTCCTTTGAAAGTACAAAAACCACTGGAAGCCAGTAAAGACTGCAAATCAGGAAGAACCAGGACAATTCGTCACAGGCAGCTGAGGGTACTCAGTGGGTGATGAGAGACACAGACAGGTAAACCAAGGCCACTCATCCATGTCCTGCCACTGTATCCCCCAGCCTGGATCTTTGGTTCCTCTGCTATCAACATTTTAATAAGATTTGTATCAATACTGATTAATTTTAATGGAGAAATGATTTTTAAAGCAAGTGCTGTAAAGTTAATTGACTCCTTTGGTCACTTTTCCCTTTAATTTAGTCTCTCTCCTTAAGTTTTCCCATTCCCATTTTAATCAGATCGAAATTATTTCCAGCAAGGCTGTTGTTTCATACTGAAGATTTGATTTCTCCACTAGTTTAGTTTACTTTAGTTTTCTGTTTGTTTGTTCAGTACTGGGGATTGAATTTGCAAAGTGCTCTACTACCTGAGTGCCACCTATAGCTCTTTTTGCTCTGGTTATTTTCGAGGCAGGTTCTCACTTTTTACCTGGGTGGATTATGACCCTTCGATTTATGACAGACATATACAATGAGGTGCCAGACTTTGAAGTCAGGCCCCATCACGTGAACCCCATTTTAGAATCGAACCCTGAGCCAATCAGATTTGTACCTGTGTTCTAATCTTGCTTGCACAGCTGATTGTTGTAACCTTGTTCTTTGCCTTTATAAGCCCTGTGTAATCACAGCTCGGGGCTTCCTCCTAACCTCCGCTGTGTCGGTGGGTAGGACGAGGCCCGAGTTGGCAGCTCGTTAAATAAACCCTTGCCTTGCTTTTGCATTTCGGAGTGTCTGAATCTCGGTGGTCTTCTTGGGGGTGGTCTTGCAACTTGGCACAACATTTGGGGTTTCGTCCGGGATAGCCCCAGAGACCCCGAGATCCCAGACTCCGAAGGTAAGAAAACAGCGCTGTTCATTTGTCTTGTCCTGTAATGTGCCTGTTTGTTTGTCTTGCTTTTGCTTATTTCTTGAAGGGGTTGTCGAAGCAGATGTACTTACTTGACAATCCTGGTGAGACCGGGGGATGTCCCAGACTCTTCACCCTTAAAGGGGGATCTCTGGAGCCCCGCTTTCAACTTGAATTCACTCTTTCTGCATCCTTGCAGGGGGATGTGTGGGCCAACTTGGGAAATCTCCAGTTTTTCTTGTTCTTGATCTTGCCTATGTTTTTTTCCTTCTGTATTAATTGTTTTGGTTTCTTTTCTTTTGTAGCCTTTTGGACTAAACATCTGATCAGAGCTATGGGTAACGTTCTATCTTGGGGTCCTCCATCTAGCCCCCTAGATTTGACTCTAGTTCACTGGAAGGAGATCAAGGAGATAGCTCAGAACCGAGGTGTGGCCCTTAAGAAGGAAAAGTGGATTACCCTGTGCAAGTCAGAATGGCCCACCCTTGAGAGAGTTAATTGGCCACCTGAGGGAAGCTTTGACATCATTAAGATCAGTACCTTACAAAGCCTAATCGAAGCCCCTCGTTCAGGCTATATAGACCAGATTCCTTATATAGACACCTGGAAAGAACTAGTTGACAGGGACACTCCAGCTTGGGTTCGGCCTTTCTTACCAACTCCCTCCTCCACTCCTTCCCCTACCCCAATATTCACTCAAAAAACACGGGGTGCCAAGAGAGAACCTAAGAGGGGAGAAAAGAAATTATATCCACCTGTCCTCCAGGGAGGAAGCACAGAGGAGGAAATGCTTCCCCCTCCATACGCCCCACCCCAGTTAACTCTCCAAGAGGAGGACTCTGAGGAAGATGTTTCAGCTGTGCCCTCCGCCCCGGAGGGCCCCGCTCAATCAACTCGCCGGCGCCAAAGAATTACATCTCTTCACAAATCTACTACCCTTCCCCTACGCCCTATAAGTCCTGTGGATGCGGACGGTCGACAACAATTCCAATACTGGCCATTTGCTACTAGTGATCTTTACAATTGGCGTGCCCAAAATGCCCCCTTTTCTGAGAAACCTCGGGACTTAATTCGCTTGTTTGAAACTATACTTTTCACTCACCAGCCCACTTGGGATGATTGTAGCCAGCTTTTACAGGTACTTTTCACCAATGAGGAGAGAGGTCGTATTCAAGAAGCGGCCCGGAGACTTATCCCTGGCCCCAACGGAGCACCCATCACGGATCCTGCCTTGATTGATACCTATTTTCCCCAGACCCGACCAGCATGGGACTACAATACGGCTGAAGGTAGGGAGCGACTCCTTGTCTATCGCCAGGCTCTGCTGGCAGGTCTCAAGGCGGCGGCTCGCCGACCTACAAATATGGCCAAAGTTTATGATATCAGACAGGGAGAAAGTGAAAGTCCGGCAGCATACCTTGAGCGTCTTATGGAAGCCTTTAGTCAATACACCCCATATGATCTTGAGACCCAGGAATCTGCTCAGATGATTATGTTTGCCTACGTAAATCAAGCCGCACCGGATATAAAGCGGAAATTGCAGGCTCTAGACAGGCTTGGGGAAAAATCTATTAGGGATCTAGTAGCAGTGGCGGAAAAGGTTTATAATAAGAGAGAAACAGGAGAACGAAGACAGGAAAGGAGTCTGGCTAGGATTTTGGAACAACAACAGAAGGAACTCAGGGAAATCCTGACCTCTATGCAGGCAGGAAACTTTAGACAGTCCTCCTCTCCAAGTAAGGAGCAAAAGCCCAAACCCCAACCAAGGATGGGGAAGAATCAATGTGCTTATTGCAAGAAGGAGGGGCATTGGATCAGAAACTGCCCAGAGCTAGCCCAGAAAAAGGAGGAAAAACATAAAGTAGGATCAAGAGTGTTGTCAACCTTAGAGATGGCTGAGGACAGTGACTGAGGGAGTCGGGGTTCAGATCCCCTCCCTGAGCCCAGGATAACATTAAAAGTGGAGGGGAATCCAGTCATGTTCATGGTAGATACGGGAGCAGAAAATTCAGTATTACTAGCCCCGAGAGGGCCGATGTCCACTAAAACAACATGGGTCCAAGGTGCAACGGGCACTAAACCCTATAAATGGACTACTCAAAGAACAGTGGACTTGGGAGCGGGCCAGGTAACCCACTCGTTTTTAGTCATCCCTGACTGCCCCTATCCATTGCTTGGACGTGACCTCTTAACGAAAATGAAAGCTCAGATACAGTTCACAGACAGTGGGATTTCTGTGACGAACTCAAGAGAAAAGCCTGTTAGTATACTAATAACTAGCAAGTTAGAAGAAGAGTATAGGCTATACCAGCATCTCAAGCCCGAGTCTCCAGAAAATGAGTGGCTACGGGCGTTTCCCCAAGCATGGGCAGAAACTGGGGGAATGGGACTGGCAAAACATCGTCCTCCAATTTTTGTGGAACTTAAAGCCGGAGCTGACCCAGTAAGAGTTTGCCAGTACCCTATGTCACTAGAAGCAAAGAAAGGGATCACTCCTCACATCAGAAAATTATTAGATTTAGGAGTTCTGAAGCCCACCCAGTCAGCCTGGAATACTCCATTATTGCCTATAAAAAAGTCTAATTCCAATGATTATAGACCAGTGCAAGACTTGAGAGAAGTTAACAAGAGAGTAATGGACATTCATCCAACAGTCCCAAACCCATATACCCTGCTGAGCTCCCTGTCACCGAGCCATGTGTGGTATACTGTGTTGGATCTAAAGGATGCTTTCTTTAGCCTGCCCTTAGCCTCACAGAGCCAAAGCTACTTTGCATTTACTTGGCACGATCCTGAAATCGGGATAAGCGGTCAATTGACCTGGACCAGGCTGCCTCAAGGATTTAAGAATTCGCCTACAATCTTTGATGAGGCGTTACATGAAGACCTAAGTGAGTACCGCTCCCAAAATACTGAAATAAGTCTATTGCAATATGTAGATGATTTGTTAATAGCTGCTCCAGACAAGGATAGTTGTTTAAAGGGAACAGCTAGGCTCTTAAAGACTCTTGGCAATTTGGGCTATAGGGCCTCCACTAAAAAGGCACAAATTTGTAAACCTGAAGTCACCTATCTGGGCTTCATATTAAAAGAGGGCAAGCGTTGGCTGTCAGATGCACGTAAAGAGACTGTGCTAAAAATTCCTGTGCCTAAGTCAGCGAGACAAGTCAGAGAATTCCTGGGAACGGCGGGTTTTTGCCGGCTGTGGATACCTGGGTTCGCTGAGATGGCCAAGCCTTTATATGAAGCCACCAAAAACCTCCCAGAATTTCATTGGACTGAGCAGATGCAAAAAGCCTTTGAGGCAATCAAGAAAAGCCTTCTAGAAGCCCCAGCCTTAGGCCTACCTGACGTGAATAAACCATTCACATTGTTTGTGGCCGAAAAGAAAGGAATAGCAAAAGGGGTGCTCACCCAGCCAATTGGGCCCTGGAGACGACCGGTCGCCTATTTGTCAAAGAAATTGGATCCTGTCGCCGCTGGGTGGCCTCCGTGCTTAAGAATAATAGCTGCAGTAGCCCTCTTGGTAAAAGATGCAGATAAGTTGACTCTGGGACAGAATCTGACTGTAGCCACTCCACATGCTCTAGAGGGGGTGCTAAAACAACCACCTGACCGATGGATGAGCAATGCCCGCATGGTCCATTACCAAACGTTGTTACTTAACCCGGCACGTATCAGCTTCTGTGTACCAACAGCATTAAACCCAGCAACTCTGCTGCCGGATCCGGATCTGGAAGCGCCCCTGCATGATTGTGACCAGATCCTGGCCCAAACACATAGCCTCCGGCCAGACTTGCTGGATTTGCCGCTATCACATGCCGAGCACACCTGGTTCACCGATGGCAGCAGCTTCATTCGAGATGGAAAAAGGTATGCGGGTGCGGCGGTTACTACGGACACTGAGATATTGTGGGCAGAGGCACTCCCTCAGGGGACTTCTGCACAAAGAGCAGAACTAGTGGCACTAACAAAAGCTTTACAGATGGGAAAAGGAATGAGACTAAATATCTATACGGACAGCCGGTACGCTTTTGCCACTGTACACATCCATGGAGCCATTTACCAAGAAAGGGGGCTACTGACAGCTGAAGGAAAGGCCATTAAAAACAGACAGGAGATTTTAAGCCTCATCCGGGCCCTATGGGAACCAGCAAAGATTGCCATTATGCATTGCCCGAGTCATCAAAAGGGAGTTGATTCGGTGACTAGAGGGAATAATCTGGCTGACCAGGCAGCTAAGGAAGCAGCCCTCCATCCCAGAGCAGAAGTATTGACTGTAGTAGACCCAGGACCACGAGCTTTGCCTCCTGTACCCCAGTATTCCCAGGAAGACTTGGAGTGGATAAAAAAAATTCCCATGACCCACAAAACCCTGGACAGAGAAGGAAACGATGACTGGTGGAAAACTGGTGAAGGGAAACTTATCTTGCCACAAAGGCTAGGTAAGGGGATCCTTAAAAGAATCCACCAAGCTTCCCACATGGGAACCCGAAGAATGCAGGACTTGCTCCGACATTCCAAAGTAAAAATTAGACAAGGAGATCAACTTATTGAAAATATTGTTAAAAATTGCAAGGCCTGTCAGCTTACCAATGCCCCCAATCAACAAGTTACTAAAGGAGCTCGCTTCCGTGGGGATAGGCCAGGCGTGTATTGGGAAGTAGATTTCACAAAAATCAAACCTGGAAAATTTGGATACAAATATTTGCTAGTTTTTGTAGACACCTTTTCAGGATGGGTGGAAGCCTATCCAACAAAGCATGAAACTGCGAATATAGTGGCTAAGAAGATCCTGGAAGAAATCCTACCCAGGTATGGCTTCCCATCCACCATTGGGTCGGACAACGGACCGGCTTTCGTTTCAAAAGTAAGTCAGGGAATAGCCGCTGCACTGGGGACAGATTGGAAATTGCATTGTGCTTGTAGACCCCAGAGTTCAGGACAGGTAGAGAGAATGAATCGGACTCTAAAAGAGACCTTAACTAAATTGGCCTTAGAGACTGGCGCAGACTGGGTGTCACTCCTTCCTTTTGCTCTACTTAGGGTAAGAAATTCTCCCTATCAACTTGGCTTTACTCCTTTTGAAATAATGTACGGGTACCCTCCGCCCATTATCCCTAGCCTTCAGACTGAATTGCTCACTGATTTGGATGATATTGAATTTTTGTGTAAACTTGATTATTTGCAGCTCGTGCACAAGAAAATGTGGCCCCAACTCAAGGCATTATATGATTCTGCTTCTGTCCCTATCCCCCATTTATTCAGGCCAGGAGATTGGGTGTTCGTCCGGAGGCATAACTCCAAATCCTTAGAACCACGATGGAAGGGACCCTACGTGGTGCTACTGACTACTCCCACGGCCCTTAAAGTAGATGGCGTCACCACTTGGGTCCATTGCTCCCACGCCAGGCCAGCTGACCCCTTTGCCCTGGATGACAACTACCGTGATGGAACATGGGAGGTCTCCAAGCACCCAACTCAGCCGCTTCGCCTTCGCCTCAAGAAAAGAAAGTTAGACTGAATATTGTTATAATTTTCTTTTTGCCTTCTTTCCTTACTACCCTGGCTAGTGTTGATGTCATTTTGGCAGCTCACTCCAAAGTGAGGTGACCCCCTTATTTTAGGTAGTTTTGAGCTTGCTCAGGAATACGGGTATAGCCACCCGACCCTTAGAGCACAGTTGAGAAGTTTATGTATTATTTTGTTGCTTACATTTGGATACTAAACACTATAGAGCTAATGGTAAGTCTGTATAGCTGAAAGTTAATTTTCAGTTTGCAGCAATCCTGCAGTCCCTTGGAAAAGTAGACTAAGGTTATAGGTTCCTGGCTAGGTAAGGTCAACGCCCCTGAGTCAGCCTGAAGAAATTACAGAAGATGGATGATCTTCACCCATCAGCCCCCCTTTAAAATCAAGGGACCAGAGTTGTTTTTGTGAAGATGAGGCAGGATAAACTAGAGGCATGCAAAACAGAGGTACAGAGACTATTCTTGTAAGAAATGGTGACAGGCCCTTTGGTTAGTACATTGGGCCCTACTGGCCCATGCCTTACCTCTATATCATCCCCTAGACATGCAAGCCATTGAAATGGACAGAATGGAGCCATGATTGGCTCCCAAGGTACCAAAAAGAAAAAGGGGGAAATGAGGTGCCAGACTTTGAAGTCAGGCCCCATCACGTGAACCCCATTTTAGAATCGAACCCTGAGCCAATCAGATTTGTACCTGTGTTCTAATCTTGCTTGCACAGCTGATTGTTGTAACCTTGTTCTTTGCCTTTATAAGCCCTGTGTAATCACAGCTCAGGGCTTCCTCCTAACCTCCGCTGTGTCGGTGGGTAGGACGAGGCCCGAGTTGGCAGCTCGTTAAATAAACCCTTGCCTTGCTTTTGCATTTCGGAGTGTCTGAATCTCGGTGGTCTTCTTGGGGGTGGTCTTGCAACTTGGCACAACACCACTTCACCCAGCTTCTTCAGTTGAGATGTGTTCTCTTAAAATTCTTGCTCCAAATCTCGGCCTCCCTCATAGCTGGGATGTCAGGCACAAGACATTAGCCTGGCAGTTCTGTATTCTTTAACTGACCTGTGATGGCATCTCCTATTCTGGCTTTCTATCATGGCTGCAACTTGTACCAAGTCCAAGTTTCCAGGGTCATGCAGAATGAATCAATGCAATGTCAAGATCCAATTCTCCTGTCAACCTTTAGTCAATAAAAATTTCTACCAGGTGGCCTTTGGCCTTTGTCAATTGTATTTTATGCTGATGACTGTCACTAGACATCTTGATCGTGTGTTGGGTATGTAACTGAGAGCTTACCTTTATTTTATAAGCTAAACATCTGAAAATTTTGTGAGCAAGTAGATGAACTAGAGTAGACAACAGGAGAGAAGGAAGAGGGGAGAAATGAGGAGAGGGTGAGTGATGGAGGCTGAGACATATAAAGAAACAGACACCAAGAAGGTTGAGCAGTTCTGGCTTATTGGTTGCTCTTTTGACTTTTCATCAAGGTTTAAATATGTTGGAATCACCCAAGTATGGTGGCCCATGCCTATCTGTAATCCTAGCTACATGGGAGGTATAAGTAGAGGATTTCAGTCCCGTCTGAGCCAAGGAAAATATGCAGACTCTATCTAAAAAATAACTAAAGCAAAAGGGTGTGCCATTATATAGTCAACACAGCTATTAATCTTTGTCCTTTCATCTGATTAGAGAAGAATTTAGGCAACATTCAAAGTATAATGAAAGTGATAGGGGAAGTTTATTCAAGGTTGAAGTATACCACTCCACCAGAGTGCAAGAGCAAGTCGAGAAGGGAGTGAGCTGGAGTCAGTGCCAAGACAGTCCAGGATCCCTGCTGAGCAGGTGGAGGATGAATATGACCTTTAAGGGGGCACCAGGAAAAGCAGATGAGCCATAGGGTAGAGCTGGGGCAGTTCTTCATTTGGCTAAGACTCTGATGGGCAGGTTGATTGAAACAGGTGCACTTGTACAATGCCCAAGTTTGTCAGGGCCTGCTGGTTTTCTGTGCTTCAAAATGGGCTAGAGTTTGTCTTTCCATGGCATGCCAGTGCCATGTAATGGATCTTTCTCTGCTTTTTACCTCCCCCACCCCCCGCCACTGTTTTGCTTGCTTGTTCGCTTGCTTTTGCTGGTCCTGGGGCTTGAACTCTGGGCCTGGTTTCTGTCCCTGAGCTCCTTTTGCACAAGGTTAGTGCTCTACCATGTAAGCCATACTGCCACTTCTGGCTTTTTCTTTGATCAATTGAAGATAAGAGTCTCATGGGCTTTCCTGCTCAGGCTAGCTTCCAACTATGATCCTCAGATCTCAGCCTCCTGAGTAGCTATGATTACAGACATGAGCCACCGGTGCCTGGCCACCATGTCTCTTGACTAAATATAGGGGTGAGTAACTAGATCTGGCAAGTGAAACTCTTGGAATTAGAGCTGGTAGGTGGGGCGGGTGGGGGGGGAGTTGGAGCGGGTGTCAAGAAACTCTGGTTTTACCAGTACCACCAAAATAAAAAGTAAAAGGGTAGTGTGTGTGTGTGTTGCGGGGGGCGGGGGGTGGTGCTCACCAGTACTGACTTGCACTCAGAGTCTGGGTGCTCTCCCTTACTTTTTTTTTTTTTTTTGGTATTTTTTTTTTTGGCCAGTCCTGGGGGTTGGACTCAGGGCCTGAACACTGTCCCTGGCTTCCTTTTGCTCAAGGCTAGCACTCTGTCACTTGAGCCACAGCGCCACTTCTGGCCATTTTCTGTATATGTGGTGCTGGGGAATCGAACCCAGGGCCTCAAGTATACGAGGCAGGCACTCTTGCCACTAGGCCATATCCCCAGCCCCTCCCTTCTTTTTTTGCTCAAGGCTGGTTCTCTACCACTAAAGCCACACCTCCATTTCCAGCTTTTTGGTGGTTTCTTAGAGATAAAAGTTTTTCTGCCTGGGGTTGGCTTTGAACTACAATCTTCAGATCTCAGCCTTTGGAGTAGCTAGGATTACAGGTGTGAGCCACTGGCTCCTGGCTGGCAATTACTCTTTAAGCTTGAAGCCAGCAATGCTAAATTGGCTTGTCTGGAAAGTGGGCTGTGCATGGCCCTGGGGAGCTGGGTGTGGAATGGAAAGGCAGTGTTTTTCCCACGCTTGCAACATTTTCTTCCTCAATTCCTGAGGCTCTGTGCCTGAAGCTGTCATACTTTCCTACCTGCTAATTTCCTCTCCTGGGAGCCCACACATATCCAAGAAAGGCTCAGGAAACCCTGGAATTGGGGCTCTGCCTCTGAGTTCTCACCTCCTAAATGAGGGCCTCAGTTTTCCCATGTGTGAACTGGGTGTGGCAAATCCTTGCCACTGGGATGGATGTGGCAGCTGGGCTCTTCTCAGAATTAAGGCCTCTATCCACTGACTCTTGAACATTAGATCCCAGCTTTTTGCCAGCTCATGGATGGTTCTAGACAAATGAGAACCCTTTGGCTGGAGCCCCATGCAGCGCTCAATCTCTGACATCATTCTGGGCTTTTTATCACCTTGCTTCTCCCTGCTGTGTTCAGTTCTCCCCTTTGGGGTTTCCATCCTCTGGTCACTGTGCCAGTAGGGATGGTTTTTCCTTAAAGTGGAGCTGGAGTCTTTTTATCAAAGAGAAAACCAGGTTCTCAATATGAGCAGAACTGCCTGGGGCTTTGTGCAAAGGCTGAGCTGTTTGCAACAAGTGGAGGCTCACGGGGCAGAGATACCTGACACTGTGGGTTCTTACCATGTGCCAGCTCCAAGATGGATTTTCTAAGGCGAAAATCCCAACTACCCTGCAGAAGGGCTTTTGTTCAAATCTTGCTTATAGAAAAACTGAGGCTCAGGGAGTTTTAGTGGCTTGTTGAAGACCCAGCATCTCAGCCCAGCTTCTCTTTGTCCTAGGAGGAGTCTCAGGCTAGTCCTGGAATCTGCCCAGCTGAGGGGTCTCCTTTGGCCTAGAAGCGTTTTGCGCAATCCCAGCAAGCCATCACTTCCACAATTCTCAGGGCTCTGGACAGCAGCTCCTGACTTCTTAGACCTCTTCCTGCTAGGTGCCTTATAAGAAACAGAGAGAGAGAGAGAGAGAGAGAGAGAGACATAGACACAGACACAGACACAGACACATACAGACACAGACACACAGAAAACATATCACAGCCCGGCAGTTCCCAGATTGGGTTAAGCAGAATAACCATAAGCTCTTGACTGCCATTCAGAATCTTGTTATTTTAGAAAATGAGACCTTAGGAGATAATATGGTCCTGCCCCTTATTGTCCAGAAAGGAGACAGCACCTGCCCAGGGTCACCTGGGCCTCCAGAGGGCACAAGATAGATTCCCTCTTCATCCACCGTGGCTCAAAGGTCAATACCCGCAAGACTCCTGGGCTTTGTAAAAAGCTTTTCTTCCTTTGCTCCTCCTCCCTTTAAATCTCCCATTTAGAGTCACTTTCTGCTTTTCCCTTGATAAGAATTTCACAGCAATTCACACACCCTGAGGGGTGAATGCATAGCAGATTGCTGGAGCCAGCCTGTAATTATCCATCCTTCTGCTTAGAGGAGGGGAGAATTCACTAGCAGTCTGATAGAATGCTGTTGGTTCTGGCTCTGTCATGCCTGTTGCCTGAGCACCCACTCTGGGCCAGCTCTGTGGGGGCCTTTGGTAGGGGACACAGAGCTCAATCTCCAGTGGGGAACTGGAGGTGGGGACAGTTAGTTAGGAACAGGGAGAGGCAGGACTTGTGCCCAAGGGACCGGCCACAAAGACCTGCAAAGGTGGGTGGGGTATGGATATGAAGGGCTGCAAGGCTAGAACTTTATACAGCTAGGCTTTATACAGCATGAATAAGGTATGAGGGAGGAATTAAGAGAGGTTTTTGCCACACAGTGTGATTGCAAATCCCATAGATTATAACCTTGCTTCCCCAGAACTGAAAGGGATTTCCAATGAGTGTATTTGTCCCCACAGTGCATTTGTTTTGCTTTTATTTTTAATACATTGAATTCATTGACAACCCTTAAAATTCAGAAGATGTCACATAACAAATGAATTCCTGGGTCTTTGAAAAAAATCCAAAGAATTGGCAACCTTGAGCCTGCCTTTCTTCCTGACAACCAGTGTGGTGTGTTTTGAGAGTACATTGTATAGGGTCACTGTGTTCTGTGGATCTTGAGAGGGGTCCATGCCCCACCCCCCCCAAAGAATTAGAACAGCAGTTGGAGAATATTGAATGACAGAAAATACTGGTTATTTAATCACACTGTAATTCAAAGTGATATGACAGCTATTCAGATATCTCTCTTGCATGCTGACCTAAATTTCTTTGAGTATATGACCTGAAGTGATATGGCTAAACTCCATACTGATTTCCATAGCAGTTGTACTAATTTACATTCCTACCACCAGCCCACAGGGCTCTTCCCCACACCACCATCCTTGCTTGCATTTGTTGTTGCTTGGTGTTAGCCATTCTGATTGGAGTGAGATGTCACACCTTGAACCCCTGCTATGTGTACTTGGGTGGAGTACTGACCTACTCCAGTGCCTATATTACTGTCCAGAGTATTTAGTTGGAGAGCCTTACGCAGGTGCCCTGAGTTGCCTGGCCCACTGGAGTGGTCCCACCAGGAGCCCCTGCTGTGTACCAGGAACCACCAGCCTGATACACCTGCTGCTGGTTCATCTGTGGGTACAGATCTGCCTGCAATTCCCCTTTAAGTATAGCCTGGGTACCAGTGATCAGCTTCCTAGCTGTTCTGGGGAGCAAGGTTTCTGCTCTTTACCAAAGTATGCCAGGCAGTAGCTCTAGCCAGTGAGTCAATGTGTATACAGCCTGTGACGTTTATATACTCTACTGAAGAAGGCAAGGTGAAGGGTGCTTGGGCTCCTAAAATTTGCTCTCTCTCCACCCAAGAGTGCTAGGGTGGGTACTCCAGTGGCAGGGTGGCCCTGGATGGGCGGCTAGCACCCTCCACACTAGTAGTTCTGGGGCTGTGGTTCTGAACCAAAGTCCTTCTCCAATTTGCTGATTTTCCAGGTGATCGTTTACTTAGCTATTGGTGTTGGGGAGGGAGTTTGGGGGTTGGAGATATAAAACAGCAAGGTCTTCGAGTAACAGCAGGTGTTAGAATATACTAGACTTTGCCAGAAAACCACTGCAGATACCCAGGTACAATGAACAAAAGAAAGGTTTATTGCCAGCAAAGGGACTGGCAAGACCCCTTCTCACAAGGGAGAAGTAAGAAGAAGGGCCGGCTATTGTCTGAGGTAACCTATACAACCTACTAGGGCTAGGAGGGCCTAGGAGGTGGAGACCCCCATGTGGACGTGTGAACCAGGGACTTAATCATGCAGGGCTAGGATTTATGGCTGCTGCCCAAGTAGTAGATACAGGGTCTTGCAGCTGCCTAGACCTGAAGATCACTCTAAGGGGATCTTGTTGCCTTATATGTTTGTAGCTGCCTCAAAGGAATGCCATCTTAAGGTAAAGGGGGTGGAGACTGATTATTTTACTGCCTTTACTAAATAGGCCTAGCCTTGCCTAGGAAGGAGCATGTTAAGCTATGAGAGAGGAGGCTATTGGGCCAACACTTCTGCTTTTCCCAGCTGGGAAGTTTGTCTTTAAGACAAGTTAGACTTACCTCCACTGCCTGGCGAGTGATCACTCAGTTCAGGATGTAATGAAAGTGTTTGAGGTTCTAGTGGACAATGAGAGTCAAGATAGGAGGACCTTTATGACAGACAAGTTCTATTGAAGAACACCTATGGGGATGAGAGAAGGGGGAACTTGTAGAACTCAGGCTTTGAAGGGGAGGAGCCAAGGGGAGGGGCAAGGCTGTTGGAGGAAGCTGGGGCTGTTGATATGTGGTTCCTCTGGGAGTCAGTGACAGGAGATTGAACCTTAGGTAGCTTGCTGTGATGAAGCAGGCATAAGATGGTGAAGCCTAATGCCGAAGTTGCTTCCTGTCCCCCTCACAGGGTATCTCTTCTGTGATGTTTGCTTGCTCTGCGGGATGCAGATTTGGGTTAGTTTGTGTGTCTGTGGGGTCCAAAGGAGGCTTTCCTCTCCTCTTTTGCTTTCAGCCCGGTTAGGGAATTCTTTCCCTTCTCTACTGTTTTGCTTAGTGCTCTATATTGGGGTCCTTTGGTTAAAAAAAATAGATCTGAAGTTCAATATTTCTGGTTTCCCTTGGCCTCTCTCTCTACGTTATATTGGTGCCCTCCTCTGCCTTACTAAACCACCCACTTCTTGTAACCACATATCTGAAGTTCTATTCCAGATTGATGGAGGGACATAAGGAGCCATTGGGTGTCTCTGATTCACCATAATGGAAATTTCTAGAAAGTATTTTCTAAGCTAGGCTGTGTTTGAGATTGCTCTCTAGCAGTTCCTCCAGCAGTTAGAAGATAATCAAAGTCATGTCAGGAGAGAAGAGACCCAAATTAATGAAGTCTTCCTCTTGGGCAGGCTTCAAAACTGCAATCCTCAAACCTCAGCCTTCTGAGTAGCTGGGATTACAGGCGTGAGCCACCAGCTCCCCTCAGGTTCTTACTGGCATTGGATGTCAGTATCCCTTTAAGGAGGTCCCTCTCCCCCTCACTCTACTCTGAACTGCCCAGGGCGCCCCACCTCCTTTTCCACTCATCTTCCCCTGGGGCTTACAGCAAAAGAGAAGTTTCTAGTGTATTTTGCCTGCTTCCCCATTTCTTTCCAGAAGACCGTTGCTTCCCTTTCCTTGTCAGTTCTCCTCCTTGGGCACCATTCCACCTTCCTAGACACAAGGCAGCTTCTTGGGGTGTGAGAAACAAACTGATTTGTCCAAGCTCAAAGAAGACTTGAAGACAAGAAGTGCAGCAAAAGTGAGACTTTAACAGAGCTCTTTTAAGATGGGGTGTCTGATGGGCAGGCACTCCCTGGATAGTTGCAACAAGCAATTTATCCCCGGGAGCACAAAGTCCCTCCCCTAGGTCTCCATTGGCTGATTATTATGGGGTATACATTCTCTCCCAGACATTGTTTATATTTTGTTACTTTCCTATCTGATGAGGTGAATACATGTGTCTCTTGAGATTGGTTTAATTTTTGAAGCAAGTTTTGGCTGCCTTCACTCCTTACCTCCTTTGTTCTCTTATGGTAGGAAGGTATATGCTCTCTTGCATGTACATAGTTTCTGCCTATTTTGTCTTTTTTATTGTGTCTCCTTTGAATCAGCCCCCTTCTAATGTCCTGTTCAATTAATATTTGCTTAGGGACTTTGTAACATATGAACCTTGTCAAGTCTACAAATCACTCCATAAGCAAACTACTTAGTAGTTTTCCACTCAGGGTCAAAGGCCTTGTCTTTATGAACTGCCACTGATTTTGTTTCTAACATAGGGTAATGGTCTTCAAAGTGTTGCTCCTAGACCAGCAGTGTTTGCATCATTAGAAACTTGTTAAATGCAAATTCTCAGGCCTCATTCCAGACTTGCCAACTCAAAACCTAGGGTGGAGCTCATCTTTGGGTGACTAACAAGCTTTCCAGATGATTCTATGCCCGCTATGGCTTGGAACCCACCGTCCCGGGGTGGAGGCCGTCAGCAGCCATCGATTGCAGGTTTGGCTCTGCTCTGACTACTGGTGACAAGAGCCTCTGGGCTTGTCCCAGAGGAGGAGGTGACTGCAGATGTGTGCACAGTCTCTTTTGGTCTCCTTCCCTCTTGGGATGTGCTTACCAACCTTTCTTAGTTTTAGCATGAAGTGCCCCTGGCAAACCATTCTCCCTTAGTGACTCCTGGGCCAGGCTGTGCACTGCAGCCTCCATTGTCTCCATGGGCATCATTAGCTGAACTGTGGCTGGCTGAGGTTGTTTGAGTTCAGAAATGGAATATATACAAAGATAGGGATTTCTATAGCCAAGCGATATCCAGAGAGACCCCAGGAGCTTGAAATACAATGAGTTCCAAAGAGGACTCAGTGACGCTCACCTTTACCCAGCACAGAGCAGCCGGGAGGGGCTTTGGCAGTGCATATTCTTGTGGCTGGAGATGGCGTCATTCCAAGTTCCCATCCCTACACTCGCCAGCCTTGCTGCTTCTCCTCAAGTCCTAGGCCACAGTGTGAAGGTTCCAATGGCTTAAATGTTGGTACCTTCCCCCCTGAGCACCTTTCAGCCTTGTACCGGCTATGTGTGCAGTTGGGGTAGAGGGCAGGTAGGGAGAAGAACTGGACTAGGGGGTCAAGCAGTCTGCTAGGTGAAGAGCAGGTCTCCTACTAATGGAAGTTAAGATATCCAGGTCAAGGTGTTGGCAGATGAGGGCCTGGTGTCTTTTCTCAAGTTGCACCTTGAAAATCATCCATCCTCTAGAGGGCAGAACCTGTGTCCATATGCTGTTTTTATAGCAGTATTCATTGAGTCATGAAGGTAGAGTCTTCCTGACTTAAACACCTCCCATTAGATCTACCTCCTGAAACAATTGCATTGGGGATTAAGTTTCCAACACAGAAACTTGGGCGGATATATTTAAATCATAGTACCCACTGTGTGCTAGGTCATCCTAACTGTTTTACCCATATTCTCACTCAGGAAATTCTCACACTGCATTTAATGATATGAACGCTATCATGATTAATAGTATAAGTACTTTCAGAAACTAATTCTACAGAGGAGGAAATCTAGGACAAAGAGGTAGGTAACTTGTACCAGTAAGTACAGAGCCCTGATTGGTCTGGCTCTGGCAGTCTAGCCAGCAGGCTTTACCCCTCCCTCTTCTACAGGTGGGAATTCACCATGAATTAATATGTTAAATAGCAGAATAAGTACAGAATTAGAAGCCTGCTTTCATGCTGGGGGTGTGACAGGTCAGTTCCCTGTCTTAAGCCTCAATGTCTTCTCTGTAAAGGGAGTTCTCTAGAGTGGTCCCTGTGGAGCCATCTTAGCTTCCAAGGGTTTGCTGAGGGTTAGGTGGAGAGAGAGCTGATGGTGGACATGGAATTGGGGTACAGAGGCAATCTAGGTGCTGGCTGGCTTCCATTTATCTGACAGCTCCTCTGTTTTGTCTAAGCTTATAGATCCACTGTAAGAATATCCCCACCTGCCATTTCTATGGCTCTTTACATACAGGAACCTGGGCCATTGAGGGCAGTGCTTTTCCTGGTTGGAAAGCTCAGCCGGAAATCACAGCAGATCTAAAGGCAGTAGAACCAGCAGTGATTCTTTCTCTATTTTACAGTACTGAATACTGTAAAATCTTTAAGGCATTTAATAATACTAGTGGTATTTCTCATAGTAGAAGCATCCAGTGACACGTGGGGAAGAACTCACATAGGACTGGAACTCGGGTGTCTGTGTCCAGTGTCTGTTTTTTTTGTCAGTTGTGGGGCTTGAACTCAGGGCCTAGATGCTGTCCCTGAGCCTTTTTGCTCAAGGCTAGTGCTGTATCACTTGGAGCCACAGCTCCACTTCTGGTTTTCAGGTGGTTAATTAAAGACAAGAGTCTCACGGACTTTCCTGCTCAGGCTGGCTTTGAACCATGATCCTCAGATCTCAATCTCCTAAGTAGCAAGGATTGCAGGCATAAGCCATCAGTGCCCAGCATAGTGTCTGAATTTTTAACATCTGTGCCATAACAGTTTTGGGAGAAAGCTAAGTTTCACCATAGCTACAGAGCACCATTGTTTCCCTTCAGGCCCTATTGGATATCTACGGATAGTGGCTTCTCCACAGACATAAATCCAGTCTTTCAGACTTACCCAAGGCAAATGAAAACACTTGACCATAAAAAGAATTGTGTTAAAAATAAAGCTAGTAGGGGCTGGGGATATAGCCTAGTGGCAAGAGTGCCTGCCTCGGATACACGAGGCCCTAGGTTCGATTCCCCAGTACCACATATACAGAAAAAACGGCCAGAAGCGGCGCTGTGGCTCATGTGGCAGAGTGCTAGCCTTGAGCTGGAAGAAGCCAGGGACAGTGCTCAGGCCCTGAGTCCAAGGCCCAGGACTGGCCAAAAAATAAAAATAAAAAAAATAAAGCTAGTAGCTGCAGTATTCACAATAGAATATTTATAAAACTAGAAGCAGTATCTGTGCATCAGAAATGTCACAGTTCACAGTGTCTTTTTAGTGTGGCTTTAGGATGGCTTCCTTTTAATATTGTACATACATTGTATCTTTGTTTTATGGTAATAAGTAATAAAAATGTAGACTTCATATTTTGTACAAAAAATGTCCTATGTACAGAATAAAAAAAGTTCATAGAAACAGCAAAAATAGGTAAGTGGCACAATTATTTTTTTTCTTTAGGAAATACCTGTAACTTTATGTTTTCGTGAAATGTTAAGTACCTACATATTTTTTAACATTTTATAATTCAGAATTTTTTGTTTTGACATTGTTTATGAAGAGAAACTTCATACACCTGTCACTTAATATGCTCTTTTACCTGATTTTAAAGAACTCTTAAAACGGTCTATTATATGAACTAAATAAAGAACATGTGAACTTAAAAAAAAAATAAAACTAGAAGCACCTCTGGTATCCATCAAAAGAAGAGTGACAAACTGAGATCCATTTGTGTAGGGGAACCCTACTGTATAAAAATACACAAACTACCCACATACTTTATCAAGGTAATCTTCAAAACAGCTGACTAAGGATACCTTATAGAATAGGATTTAATGTTCTAGGTTATCCTAGAACAGAAATAGAAAAAGAATTAGAATAGTGTTTGTGGAGGTGGAAGCAGAAGTGGTTGAATAGGAAAGGGCATGAGGGAACTTTCTGGCATGAAGTTAATGTTCTCTATCATGACAGAGGCTTTGAATGACATGTGTGGGTAAATCTGGGGAAACTCTTGGAATGGTAGGTAGAAGATTATGTAGTTGGTTATATGAAAAATTACCTTAAAAAAACCCATAAACACATATGGAACTCTAACTAATGACATAGGTGTTGAAGTGTTTCTAGGTAAAGCATATTGCTGTCTGCACCTCATTTGGAAATGCATCCAAAAATCAAGGTAGGTAGACAGATGGATCTGTGATAGAGTCCAAAGAGAATAAGGCCAACTGCTAACTTTAGAAAATGTGAGGGTGTTTGCTTTGCAATTCTTCTAACTTTCCTGTATGCATGAAAAGTTTTATAACAGAATGTGACTGATGGCAAGTGCACTTGTTAACGGGACTCTGAGTGACATAGCCTATGGGTGTCCACTCTGTTATTTAAGAGCGCAAGTAAGGCTACTTTCTTGCTTGTGTCTTCTTTTATGCATTTGAAGGTTTGTATGTCCCACAGACATTGCTGTAAGAGTCTCCATAGCTTTATACAGACCACCAGGCTCATGTGGAACAGGAAGTCAGTTTGGAATGGGAACTGGGCTTTTGCTCCCTTGCTTATGATACAAAAAGTAGAGAAAAGACTTTCTTTGTTTCCTTGGCCTCTGGCAGACACTGAGGCTTATGAGGAAAGTGATCGATCAAGGAGGAAAGCCCAAAAAGTATGGTCACCATCACCTTTCCTGCCTAACTCAGGTGCAGTGGAGAAGACAATGGCAGACAGAGGAAAAAGAACCTCTCCTAATGGGCAAGCTTGGGTTTGTGCAGATAGTTGCCCTTCTAGTTGAGGAGCTGTCACTTAGAGCTTGAGAAGCAGCCACAAGCTTCTAGCTGCCAGGGCTAGCAGATGCACAAAAGCAGGCAGAGCCAGGCTCTGCTCTCCAACTCACCATGCCTGCAGTTCTCCTAGAAACAGAAAGGGTGGGAGAGAGGATCAGAGACAAGAAGACCCTTAGAAGGTAATGAATAACTAGGATGCTAGCTGCAAGGATAGGGAGAGACAGAAAGACAGATCCAAGAACACCAAGGAGGGGTAAGGAGCAGGGCACCATTTAGACTGAAAAGAAGGGTGCGTGGTAGCACCATTCACCATTCAGCAGTCAATTTGGGGTGGAGAGTGATGGCAGATGTACTTTTAGACATAGTGAATTCTTTGCTGTTGTCCGTGTGTATGTGTCCCATATCATGGCTTGAACTCAGGGTTCTGTGTTAATGCTTGGTTTTCTTGCCCAAGACTGACACTCTATCACTTGAGCCACACTTCCAGTCTGGCTTTTTAGTGGTTAATTGGAGATAGTCCTGTGAGCTAAGCCTGGGCTGGCTTCGAATTACAATCCTTTGATCTCAGTCTCTTGAGTAGCTAGGATTACAGGTGTAAGCCATCAGTGCCTGGCTTGTGGGTGTTGTTTTGAAACAGGGTCTTGCATTGTATCCCAGGCCTCAAGTTCTTGTTCTTCCAGCCTCAGCCTCCTAAGTGCTGTGATTATAGGCGTTTACCACCACTCCTAGCATTGGAGGGAGTTTTTGATGACTTGAAAATAATGTTTTTTAATACAGAAAAAAGTAAAAACCTGAAATCCCTATCTTTCTTAAACTCCTAAGCTTAATTTAAATTTTTAATATCCTAATTGTAAATCCAAGTTCCCTTAAATAGTCTCATTACAACCCATTTTATTAAATCCCTTGAAGGATTTTGAAGTGCGTTTATAAATTTGATGCATCCTGTTTTTATTGGAAACACTTCGTATGCCTGACCTAATAAAGCAAAAGCTTTCCAAGCACTTAAATTACTCTTGTAATTTAATAAATCAGAATCATAACTTTGGTGAATCTCAGATTCTCATAAACATCCCAATACTGTTTATAAAACTAATCAAGTTCTCTTACAACTTTTAATTTAAAATCACAAGCCTAAAATCAATTACTCAATTACATGTTTACAAAGTAATCTACAGATATGTCAAATTCTTTTAAACATCACAAACCACACAGGTATCAAATTTGTACAGATCGCTCCCAAATTTAATAAATGCATTACTAGAACCAGCTGAACTGACTTCATTTTTTTTCTGCTCTTAATGTATACCTAGACTTGAAAAGATGAATTTTCACTCATCTTGGGATGCAACCTCTTTTCTCATCCCAAGAAGACTGAGGTGGCCTCCCCTCCTGCACCCCTCATTTAAAGTAAGCTGAAATTTATGGCCATGCCAAAGCTGTGGATACTGTTACCCAGAGACTGTAGTAGGAATCATCCTGACTGACTTACCTCATGCCCTGTTGTTGTTTTTTTCTTCAGCCATGTTTTTGCTTTAGTTATTTTTCAGATAGGGTCTCTCACTTTTGCGGGGATCAGCTTGGATGGTGATCTTCTAGCCTCTATTTCCACATAGCTGGTATTACTATACTACTATGTGTTGTGGTGTGTGTGTGTGTGTGTGTGTGTGTGTGTGTGTGTGTGTGCATGTGCATGTGTGTGAGTATGCATGTATGTGTGTGTATGTGTGTGTGTGTGTGTGTGTGTGTACACTAGTACTGGGGCTTGAATTAAGGACCTGGGGGCTGTCCCTTAGCTTTTTTTGCTCAAGGCTAGCAGTCTACCGCCACAGCTCTAATCCCAGGTTTGGGGTGGCCAATTAGAAAAAAAGAGTCTCAGGAACTTTCCTTCCCTGGCTGGCTTCAAACCACAATCCTAAAATCTCAGCCTCCTGCATAATTAGGATTACAGACATGCACCACTAGCTTCTTGCTTCATGGTACTTTTAATATGACAGTGGATACCTTTGAAATGAAGGTGCCTTATAACCTAGATTTATTAGATTCAAGTTATATTATTATCTAAATATGTATCTAACTCCAGGTTGCCTTACTCTCCTCCAACCACATTGCATTTAGTTTCATCTAGCTAATTATGTCACTCAATATCTACTGGAATTCCCTCTCCAGTTTTTACTTTCTGGCAGGGTACTACTCCTAACAAAATTTATAACAATGAAAATACAATAAAATAATGCCTGATTGGATTCTATTTGACTTCATGTCTTTGCTTGGCTCAATGGTTAGTAACCTACTTTTAACGGCATTACATTGAAAATGGGACATACCAGTAGAGGTACTGCCAGTGGCCACGGAGGTGGTGAGAGAGCTGGGGCAGAGATGATTGACAGTTGGCTCCATCCCAGCTTAGAGCTGAGACCATGCTTCCCTGACCAAAGACTGAGCTCAGTGAAAATACTGGAGCTGGCCCTTTCCTATCCATCATGGAATTCCTGGGGAGCTTCCCAGGGTGCAGGCCAAGATCTTAGAACTGTATTGAGTCTGACATTCTTCCTTCCACAGATGTCAGCCCTGCTCTCCCTCCCCATACCTGTGCCCCTTTTCCTTCATAGGTATTTCTCCTAATGCACTTCTTGAATGTTCAACCCTATCTTGATGCCAGCTTCTTAGAGGACTGGAGCTGGCAGGTATGGAGTACAAGAAATTGGGCAGCAGGATGGTAGAGCTTGGGGTCTGGCTCACTCACCAATCACAAGTGGAGCACTGAGAGTCTTTGCAACCAAGAAGCCATTCAACTGCTGTCAACCTCATAAGTAGTGACATCAGAAAATGTCCCAGTGAAGAAGGACCCCCTTAGATGGTACAATGATACATGCATCTGAAGGATATAGAAGAAGCAGTGCCAATGTGGAGGATGACATTGGCTGGTTTTTAATGAGGTGCAATAACCTGCAGAGGGATAATGAGAAATTGAGGGCAGTCAATCAATAGTCGAAGGCTAAGTGTGAAAGCTGCAGCTGACTCCTTGGCAGATTACAAAGGAAGTCTGATCTTTGCAATGAAAGCTGACTGGGGACTTTTGATAGAGAGCAGTATATACTCCAGTACTCAGCTAAGGTAGGTCTGCTATGCTAGGTAGGGAAACACAGATGTCGATATTGTGGGTGATAGACCTAGGAATTTGGGCTCTATGGAGCCCTCTGAACAGACAGAGTTTATAGAGGTGGCCCAGACCACTAGTGAGGCTAGCATTTCTTCCCTGAGAGATGATATTGTAAAAATGTCACATTACCCTCACCAGCCCCTCCAGGAAACAGGTGCCCATCCTTGGAATCTACCATCTGAAGGGTGCACACCAGTTCGGCAATAACAAGATTAAATCTCAGAACCTGGCGAGGACCACGCCACGTTTGATAAGGATGGACAAAGACTATATCTCAAAGAGCAATAACAATTCACTAATGCAAACATGAGAAGCCAAGGAGTAGCCCTAGGACTCGTGTGTGTGTGTGTGTGTGTGTGTGTGTGTGTGTGTGTGTGTGTGTGTACTGGGCCTGGGTGTTGTCTCTGAGCTTTTTACACTCAAGGCTGGCACTTAGTGCTCCATTTCTGGCTTTTTGGGGGGTGATTTATTGGAGAGAAGAGTCTCATAGACTTTCCTGCCTGGACTGGCTCCAAACTCTGATCCTCAGATTTCAGCCTCCTGAGTAGCTAGAATTACAGGTACAAGTCACTGGCACCTGGCATAATTGACACAATTGACTTTTGAGGTGTCTGACAAAGAGGCTGGAACCTGATTCGGAACAAGAGATAAATCAGTGGCTTGGAGTCACTTTTCAGGACATTGGGCATTAACACTCTTGAAGGGACTGCAAGGCTAGATAGAGGCAAACTCCCTGCTAGAGTGGCCCTTAGAAAAAGCCCAGAAACACTCACTATGGTCCATTCTGAGCACAGTACTGGGTGGGAGGGGAGAGGGAAAAGGAACATGTACTAGAGGATCATTAGATGTTCATGTTTCAAAGGATACCTCAAAGACTGGACTTACCAAGCCATCAAGTTTATTCTGATCATCGGGGCATCCACATCCCTTAAGGAGCCCCTATCCTATGCCAGCCGGATTTCTAGACAGCCACAGAGAGCATGCACCTAGAAGGAATGGTGGCCAGGTAGCTGTGCTTATGTGAGGGGAGTCAGTAGGGCATCAATTAGCCAGGTTGGAGCAGCTGCCCAGTGGGGCTGACCCATAGGAAGAGGTTACTAGAACATGAGGTCTGTGACTCCCTGAATGTTTGTGCCTCCCCCAAATTCTCATGTTGAAAACATAACCTCACTCTGATGGTATTTGGAAATGGACCCTTTGAGAGAGGATGAGGTTTAGATGAGGTCATAAGGGTGGAGCCCCTACCATGGGATTAGTGACCTATAAAAGGAAGAGACTATAAAGGGAAAGACTCACTCTCTTTCTCTCAGCTAAGTGAAGATACAGCCAGAAAGCAGCCATCCAAAAGCCAGGAGGAGGGTCTTCTGCCAGGAGTGTGATCAGCAGGCGCCTTGGTGTCAGACTTCCCCACCTCAAGAATTATGAGAGGGAAGTGTCTGCTCTTTAAGCACATACTTTATGTTTATAAGAGTAAGCTCTCCATCTCTGAAGAAATACTGGAGATATTCAAATCATAAAAAGAAAAGGGTTATTTTAGCTCATGGTTTGGGAGGATCCAATCCATGGTTGATCTGACTCCTTGCTTAGTGCCTGTGGGGAGATGGCACATAGGAGTGGTGGGAAGCTGGCTTCCTCATGGCCCTGACCAGAAGACAGAAAAGATGACTATGGTTCCTAGTCCCCTTTAATGGCCTAAAGACCTCCCATTAGGCCCCACCTTTTAAAGGTTCCACTACCTCCCAGAAGCTCTTCCCAAACTTGTTGGACTTTGGCAGACATTCCATATTCAAACTAAAGCATAGCTTAGGCAGGTGAAGGCAATGTCCCCAGGAGACTGAGGCCAGTTCTCCTCAGAAAAAAGGCACGCTTACTTGCTCAGAGCTCGCACACATCCAGTTCTCACTGTGAAAACCTATGAACCAAAGAGAACACTAGCCCCTAGGGAGAAGGAATCCCAGAATACCACAGCAAGGATAGATGATGATGATACTGCCTGCCCCACCCTCCCACCCCCCATCTGCATGATGTATTCAGTGGCTAAGGAGCATCAGATGACATCACAACTCCTCACTCCTGGGGAGGCGGGGCGGTGGCTATGGATGACAAATGAATGAGCAGGGCAAGTCAGTCCCAGTAAAGTTCTATGTTGAAATTGGAATTTCACACCATTTTTATAGGTCACAATATAGTTTTCTTTTGATTTCCCTCCAATCCATTAAAATATAAAAAGCACTCTTAGCTTATTGGCCTTACTTAGCTTGGCAAATCTTGTTCTCATGTATTGATCTCTGTTAACTTCACATTCTTTTTGGTATGTATGTTTGCCAGTCCTGGGCCTTGAACTCAGGGTCTGGGCACTGTCCCTTGAGCTTTCTGCTCAAGGCCAGCACTGTACCACTTGGTAGTTAGCGATAAGAAATATCATGTACTTTTCTACCTAGGCTGGTTTTGAACTCTGATCCTAAGATCTCAGCCTCCTGAGTAGCAAGGATTATAGTTATGAGTTACTGGCACCTGGCTTGACCTCATTTTTTAGTTAAAATAGTAATAATAATAATAATAAACTAAATAAAATGTAGTATCATCATCAAAGAAGCAATAATGAAAACAACCAGAGGAGTAAGGTAGAGATTATGGTGTAGACTGAGCCAAACTGGAGCAACCATTTTTCATATAAACATATTCAAAATAAACATACTAAAAAAAGAAATACAAAAACAAAACCCCAAAATAAAAGTTATAAAATAAAAAATATATATATTCTGGGGCTGGGAATATGGCCTAGTGGCAAGAGAGCCTGCCTCGTATACATGAGGCCCTGGGTTCAATTCCCCAGTACCACATATATGGAAAACAGCCAGAAGTGGCGCTGTGACTCAAGTGGCAGAGTGCTAGCCTTGAGCAAAAGGAAGCCAGGAACAGTGCTCAGGCCCTGAGTCCAAGGCCCAGGACTGGCAAAAAAAAAAAAAAAATATATATATATATATATATATATATATATATTCTGATAGAGCACGATGTTTTTCTGTTTGTTTTGGTTTGGGGTTTTTTTGAGACAGGGTCTTACTATGTAGTTTAGGCTGGCCTTCAACAGTCAATTCTGCTGCCTCAGCCCCCTGCTCCCCCACCCCACCCCAGTTCTGAGATTATAGACATGCAGGACCATACCTGGTTTACACAGTAAAGACAGTTCATGTGACAGATGTACCCTCAGGCATCAGTTTACAACCTCTGGGTCCTTATCATCTATCCAGATCATTCATTCACAAGGCTCTTAATAGTATCTAAAATTATGCGCCCCCTCCCCCTTAAGGCTCCCAGATTCAATCTTTATTTGTAAAGATAAGTAAATGAAAGCCCTAGACAAGGAAAGCAAGCAAACCAAACTGCTAGCCTAGAACTGGGATTTGAACTAGTTCAGCCAAAGTCCCAAGCAGCCTTCTCTCCCTCCCCCATGCCCCTCTCAAGAAACTCTGAACAACAGGATGTGAGCCTTGCCAGGTTCAGCAGGCAGCAGCTCATTCCAGCCCTATCAATTAATTCATCCACCAACTGGCCTGGTGTACGAGTAAGTGCATCAGCCGACATTATGAGAAGGCGGCTCCCAGCTGCCTCCCGCCAGCCAGAGCTGCCCTATATTTGAAGGTCAGACATGAGAGCCCAGCTGTCCATGTGGGATGGAAGCACGAGGGCCCACATGACTGCAGGCAATCAGACAGGGAGGGGGAGGGGTGAAAGATACCCACAGACTCCAGGTCCCAGGCGGACAGAGCAGTGTAGCCACCTCCCCCACTTGGGATTCGGGATGATTTAAATATCACAGCCGCAGGAGCCAGACACACGTTTCAATGTCACCCCAATTACGGGGCTTACAAATTGGACAGGCCCTTGAGGGAAGCAGTAGGGACACCTGCTGAGTCGAGAAAATGAGGGTCCCACAGCCACGGAGGCCAGCACCTGAGCGGTCTTCTAAGGAAAAGGGAAATCTTTGGGTCTCAAGTGTGCTGTGGCCAATCTTCCCCCTTCTGTGGGTCACTGCTACTAAAACGGGCAGACAGGACCTTACTGGGCATACTGGACAGCTACCTTTTGAGAACAGTCAGACAGGGGTGAAAATCCTCTGTGAATGGTAAAATAACACTGCCTTCGGTACTGACTAGGCCTGCGAGGTAGCAGTTCATGTTACTGGCAGACAGAAATATTTTCGAAGGAGTCACTTCATGTGATCATGGAAGTTACTATTGGAGCTATTCTCTGAGAAGTAAACAGTGCTGCGGGGTCAGGTCCTGGAGGTAGGAAGAGTTTGGATACCATGAGGAGGGGGCACTTTTGTGGCAGATCTATATAAAGACAGAGGGACTGCCATGCCAGGCAGCGTGCTTGCCATGGCCTGCTGCGTGCAACCCTAGGCTGGACTTGTCAGTGATACCGAGTGAGTGAGTGGATGGAAGCAGGGGTTCCCAGTGAATCCCCCTTGAGTCCCTTGGAGACCCCATGGTCCAGATTTCAGATTTGGTAGAAGGTAGGAATGAAGGGATAAAGGTGAGGTGGTGAGTGCAAAAACCTAGAGCTCTGGGTCTAGGCCAGGTTCCATTCCCTATCCCCTCTGCCCCCTCCCCCAGCCCTGCTAAGAGGATTGACTTGGCCAGCTCTGTGTGCCTGGAGATTTTTCCAGTCACAGATGTCATTGCAAGAGGCCTCCTTGAAGAGTTGACCCACAGTTGCTTGTCCCTGCCCTCTAGATGACCTTGGTAGTTCCTTTTTGTACAAGAGGAATACATTTTGGAAACCAGCAGGGACACTTTCTGCCACTGTAGCCATTGATCTTTCTGTACTCCTAGGATTGAGTACCTGGGAGCACTGAGAAGGGAAGGCCCGCTCCTCACAGGTTCTCACTTGTGTCTTCTGAAGACGGTCCGCTCAGGGCTCTCAGTCCTGGATCTCCTTCATAACTACCTCCTCCTGGGCCTTGGAACCACAGGTGGGAAGTGTGGCTTTGCCCAGGAAATGACTTGATGAATATTCCCAGCTCTGTCAGAGATGTAGGATGAAAGGAGTTTGTCAGGATTATAAAAACATACCACGTCCCTGGGGCAATCAGTCCTGTTTGATATCCTGGGCTTGCAATTAGTCTGTGGGGAGACCAGGATGCTGTGGTTCCTGAGAATTCTTAACTGTCTCAGGATGCCCGAGCCATGCTGCTGGCTAGTACAGCAGCCCACCGGTGGGGTAGAGGGAGGGGGGCACTGTCAATCAGGCCTGACAATCCAAGCTCAGCCCTAGTGCACAGCACCTCAGTTCCTCTATCCTCCCCATTGCTCAGATGTTCTTCAGGAAAACTGAAGAGAATTTTTACCCCAAGTCACCTGTGAAATGGAAGTCGCCTCTTTGAGCACACAGTTCTCCTCTGTGAGCAGGGACAGTGTAAGGTGGGCATTGTAGGGGCTTCACGCTGTATCCTTCAAATGCCTTTGGCTAGGTGTGTGCCTCCTACCCCTACACTGTGTCCAAGTGCTTCCCATGGACTACACCTGTGGTTTTTCCTCCAGGGACCCTCCCCAGGTTACTAGAAACTCTTTTGCCAGGATTGCAGCCAGACAAAAGTGCCTGGGAATTCACCTGCTCCTTGGCTAATGACTGACAGGTATGGTGTGGAGTTTTGCTCCCTGATCTTGGCACAAGGCAACCTGAGACATAACTTTCACTCCAGAGCCCCAGGAGATCAGACCAAGCTAAGGGAATGTGTGTGTGTGCATGTGCGTGTGCGTGTGCGTGTGTGTGTGTGTGTGTGTGTGTGTGTGTATTCTGGGCTTGGACGCTGTCCCTGAGCTTTTGTGCTCAAGGCTGGTGCTCTACCACTTCCATGGGTTTGTTTGTTTTTGGTTAATTGGAGATAAGAGTCTCATAAGCTTTCCTGCCCAGGGTAGCTCCAAACTGTGATCCTCAGATCTCAAGATCCTGAGTGGCTAGGATTACTGGCATGAGCCATCAGCGTCCAGCTTCAGACTCTAATTTACTTCAACACAAATTTTTGTCCCACTGAGACTACTCAGGGCAAGGAAGCACTTGCCCATGTCAGAGGAAGCTCAGGCAGAACTTGAGTGGAGTCTGGTTTCACAGCCTCCCGATCAGGGGTAGTCCTCCCGCTGAGCCATCCCTCCTAATAGCCTTGCTATAAAGGAAACAAAGCATTCAGAGCCTCTGGATGTAAAGGCCAAGGCAAGAGGAAACTGGATGGCAGTGGAGGCTGATAGCTCAACTGAGTGGCAGCAGGGCAGAATGCCCTGTGGCTGTCCAGTGAGAAACACCTCCCCAGAACCACTTGGGAAAAATAGCATCCTTGGCTTCTCTGTACTGGCACCTCCATATCACCTTGCAGAACTGGCCATTTATTCCCATCATGCCTCTGATGCCACCGCACATCTGAAAACTGTATAAGGACAGAAAAGAGGAGTAAGCCCTACTCTTGTGAGAACAAAACAAAACAAAGCTCAACTCATTCCGGGTTTACCTTTGCCCATGAATAACATCTCTCCTATCTATTCAACTTCACTATAAGGTGCACTGTCCAAAACTGTGCTGACTGTGCACAACTCACCCTGAGAATGCATGCACTGCTCTCTCCAATTCTTTCCTTTCTCTCATCTTCGAGTTATTTCCCTGCTGGAGACAAGAACCTGGAAACACTGGGTAGGTGTCTCAGTCTCTGCCTCTCTTACTGAGAATTCCCCAGATCTCATTGCCAGCCACAAAGGACCACAAGGTCCTTTTCTAAGGAAGTCTCTGCCGAGGTAGAGAGCTTCCTGAAGGAGAGAGCATTTGGGTTGGGCCTGGGAGGATAAATAATAAGTGGGTAGGTGGAGAATGTGATGGCTTTCCTAACTGCATAAGGGAACTGCATAAGCCATGCCAGAGAAGCTGGAGAGTCTTAGATTATCTATTTGTCCATTTTTCATTGCTTAAAAAAAACAAAACTGAGGCTGACCTTTAAAATGGAAGAAATAGAGTAGCAGACCTTGGAGGAAGCATGAGCACAGTTGAAGCCCTAGGGAGGGACATCTGGCCAGGTTCCCTGTGGGAGGGGCTGCAAGTGGGGTTGGGAAGGGAAGTAGGCACCTATCAGAGAAGACCCCAGCCATTTGGAAAGATGGGAAAAGCAGAAGGCCTGGGTAGGAACTTCTCAGAAGGACTCAAAGGGAAGGAATAACGGGAAATAGGCCATCCCTGGGGGCCCCTGGAGCTTGAAGGTGTTATGGGGACAGGTGTTCTGTCCCCAGCTTCATTGCTGACCACCTGTATGATCTTGGGAACATCCTTCACTATCCCCCAGCTTTGGTGACCTCCAATTTTAGTCAACAAATATCCAGTTAGTCCTTGGTCTTTGGTCTTGTGCCAGGCCCTGGAAACCCCAGGATGAACAAGGCAAAGTCCCTTCTTCAGGGGAGTGACAGGTGATAACAGTCCATTTCAATGCAGTACAGTTGGTTAGCCAAGAAAGAAAAACATCTCCTCCTCCACACAGTGAAATTGGAGTAAGACTTCAAATGGTGCTTCTTATCTGGGATCTTTTCTTTTTTCTTTTTTTACTTTTCAAGCTGGTCACAGTGTCTAGCAGCCCTTAATCATTTTGCTAAGGTTCCACACATTAAGATACTTATTTTTTTAATTTTTCAGTTTACCTTCTGCATACATTTTACTTTTTAACTTCCCTGTCACCTCATCTGTCTATATTGCCTCCCAATGAAGTTGGGATCCAGGGCAAAGGAGGCCTGGCCTGTATTAAGCTGGGAGCCTGGGTGGTGGGGATGGAAGTTCTGAGGGCACCATCACACTTTTGATTGCCAAATGAAACCCATGGCAGTCATCTGGCCCAGGACAAAGATCAAACATTAGCTCAGCAGTTCTCCATGTGGGGTCCCCAGACAACAGCATCAGCAACACCTGCAAGTTGTTAGAAATTCAAACTCTTAGCCAGGCATGGTGGCACACAGCGGCAAGGAGATTCTATGCTTTGGATTAGCCTGGACAACATAAGCTGTAAGACCTTATCTCAAAAACAATGTAAAAGGGCTGGGGTTGTGGTTCATGTTAAAGAATTCTTGCATAGCATGAGCAAGGTTCTGGGTTCAATCTGAAGCACAGGGGAGAAAAATCGAAGCAAAAGTATTGCAAATTCTCAAGTCTCTCTCCAGCCTTTCTGGATCAGACCTTGAAGCCAGAAGTCTGGGTGTTCTGAGCCCCCTCTGCAGACTCTGAAAACCACCACGCCGCATGATCATTATCTCTCGGCTTAGGTTTTGTTGATACAATTTGGTATTTGCACTTTGTAGCAGGCAGTCGGGGGTTATTGATCAGCTCCATAGATCCTGGGGTTGGTTTTATTTTGCTATGTATGGCTTGATTTGTTGGTTTGATATTGACTTCTGATCCTGTGGTACACCCTGACACCTGGCTCAAGACAGGAGGGGTTTCCAAGCACCCACTACAAGGGTAAGGCCAGGATCTTTGCCTGTATGGGCTGCAGGTACCCCCTCCCGCCGTGCCATGAGCATGGTGTTCTGGGTACTAATGATGTCATGGATGGGGTTAGGAGCTCATCATGCCTCATGCTGGCATGGGCAGAGGGCATATAAGGAACATGACCCGGAGTATGTGGGACTCGTGTTGTCAGCTCTACCACAGACCAGAACAAGCCAGGTGAGGAGAAAACATGGAGGTAGCAGACCTCCTTTCTATAGGAGCTGGAAGGTGCGAGGGATCCCTATGATCTCCGTGAGTTCCTTACAAGCACCCTAAATAAACACACAGCATAAGTAAAAACAGTGAGCAAGCAGCTTCTAGGCATGTTCCCCTGGCCCTGGTCCCTGCTTTCCACATGTGCTGCTGTCCTTCAAGAGCTGTAGACATTCAGGAGTTGTCTGTCCAGAGGATCATGGGAGTTTTCCAGAACAGGCTTGGAGTGGGGATCAGGAGACTTCCATGGCTTAAGCCATGGTCTGGAGGCGGGCCACAACTCTGGCTATGAAGAAGAGCAGAAGAAGCAATGGAAGAGCAGAGAGAAAGGATGTCAAATAACATTACAAAAGGTCTATATCTTCTATACTATTTCTTGACTCCCCTACAGTCCTTAGAAACTAAATCCTTTTTAAAAAATGCCTTAAGCCAGGTGATGGTAGCTCACACCTGTAATCCTAGCTATTCAGGAGACTGAGATTTGAGGATCACAGTTTGAAGCCAGCCAGGCAGGAGAGTCCATGAGACTCTTATCTCCAATTAACTATCAAAATTCAGGGAGTAGAACTATGGCTCAAGTGGTAGAGCTCTAGCTTCCGGTGGAAAAAGCTCAGGGACAACATTTAGGCCCTGAGTTCAAATCCAAGTATCAGTACACATATAAAAACTGATGCTTTAACCTCAATCTATTATTAGAAACCAGATAACAGTGACAGCCACTGGCTGCATGCCTTACATGGTGGGTTCTCTAATTCTCACACAACCCCTACATCCTGCACTGCTTATAGGGCTCCCATTCAGTAAGAGAGCGAGGTGGGCTTTGAACCTAGACATCCCCAGATGGTTTCAGGGTCCTATGGGAATAAGTAAGACCTGTGCTGCCTCTGACATTTCCTTTCCTCCACAGTGGGCCACAAGATTCCTTCCTGGGACATGGTTGCTCCAGGGAGAAGGTTTTAGATCAGTATTTTGACCTACCCCAGGACTTTGAAGTTGGGAACTTGGTCATAATTTAGCACTGTCTAGAGAAGGAGGGACAAAGAGGGAGAAAGAATATAAGGTTCATACTGAGAGATAGGGAGGTGGCAAGCAGAAGCAGGAAGCACTGTTCAAGGCCTCTTGACAGCTCCAACACTGGCCAGGAGGTCAGAAGACCCCATCTTTAAATCCAGCTGTGCTATTAACTCCCTCTGTGGCCTGGAACAGCCTTTGTCCCTTTCCTCAGTGTTTCCTAGTCCAACCATGCCTAGGTTGGACTAGGTTAGCAGTTTCCAATCATTTCATTAGTAATATTGAAACACATTCATAGGTGGAAATCCATTACATAAAACTGACAGGAGTGACATTGTTATGAATTTGCTTTCAGTTCAAATTTATAAGCCCTACTTACTATAAAGTCAGCCAATGAGAATAATGAGGCTATTTCAATAACCCAAATAGTTTGAAATTGGACATTACGTTTAATAGTTGCAATCCAGTTGAAGCATCAATATCTAATTTATTTCAGTGTTTAGATTTGGTTTCACTGTATTATGAAAAAATCTATTTTCAGCCAGGCATCAGTGGCTTGTGCCTGTAATTCTAGCTATGCAGGAAGTTGAAACCGAGAGGAGGCTGAGACCAGGAGGATTACCTTTTGAAGCCAGCCCAGGCAGGAAAATACTTGTGATTCTACTTCCAAAATAATCAGTAGAAAAGCAGGACTGGAGGTATGGCACAGGTGGTAGAGTACAAGCCTACCAAGCAAGTTGAGCAAGTGCAAAACTTTGAGTTCAAACCCCAGTTCCACATAATAATCGTAATAATAATAATAATTCTGCACTCACTAGGGATGTGTCCAAGGGTTAGAGGACTTGCTTAACTAGCCTGTTAATGGGCTCAAATCCAAGGACCGCATATGAAAACAGAAACAATATAAATATAAAATCCTGCCTCACCTGAAATATTTGCAAATGGTAATGAATCTTCAGAACTCTACCTTACAGCCCCAGAATATTCTCTAATTAGATTCATCCAGGAGTTTCAAGAGGAATAATAGGCAATTATTTTGTTTCAGGGTTGAATTATTAATAATACCTTTAGTCCTGCACTCACTCATTAAAGTGGGAGTGTTAAATTTGGAGGGAGATGATGAGTAGGTTTCTTAGTTTAAATATTCATTCTCTGGCAGAAAACTACTTTTTAAATGTAGCTTGAAGGATGTTCAGGATAGTGATTTAAGAAAATCTTATGCTTCGATGCCTGCGTCTGACAGCACTTCACTCAAACTTTTTCTACATAGGCAAGTTAATATTGTTTGCAAGTGAAGGCCAAGCTTTGGGATTTGATTTTACCCTGAATATACCTTGTTTGGCAGCAGGGTAACAGAGTGACCCCAGTAGATGAACAGATGACATCGGAGTTAGCCAAAGTCAGAGAGGGGGACTCTCCAAGTCACAGGGCTGCCCCTCCAGTTCTTCTCATAGGATGGCAGAGAGATGCCCCACCATCCTGCTGCTCCCCAACTTCCCTCCATGCCTCCGCTGATCGAGAAGCCCACCAGGCTCTGACAGGCTCACCTGGACCCCATGACGCACAGCCCAGGAGGAGACCAGAATCCCCCCCCCCCCCCCCACAGCACTGTGAGGGCACAGTGGAGAGCCCACACCCTCAGGAATCTACCCCGAGCAGACCAGGGGAGAGATTGGAATCTGAGACCTCGCAGCAGCCTCGAAGCAAGGGGGCCCCGCCAACTGGCCACCCCCATGGGCTACAGTTTGCCAGCCTGTCTAGCACTTTTTTTTTTTTGCCACTCCTGGGCCTTGGACTCAGCGCCTGAGCGCTGTCCCTGGCTTCTTTTTGCTCAAGGCTAGCATTCTACCACTTGAGCCACAGTGCCACTTCTGGCTTTTTCTATATATGTGGTGCTGGGGAATCGAACCCAGGGCTTCATGTATATGAGGCGAGCACTCTTGCCACTAGGTCATATTCCCAGCCCCCTGTCTAGCACATTTGCCCAAGATGTAAAAAAAGAACATATATAGCATACATTATATATAGCATACTATACATCACACACACACACACACACACACACACACACACACACACACCCCTATGGATCCAAATACCCCAGTGTGGAAGCTTCAGCCCTGGGCAGGTGTCTGGGGGCCATCTCATCCTTGAAGGACATCATTGTCCATGACTGAGTCTAGTTTTTTCCTCCTACCCTCCGCCCCCCCCTCCGCCCAGCCGGATATTTCCGGGAGAAGTAAACCAAGCCCCCTCCCCCACAACCCCAGCCTGTGGGATTCCCTTCTGGAAAAGTCATTACTGCCTCTCTTGGTCGTCTGCCAGCTCTAAAGTGTCTTTTTAATTGCATCTAATTTGGCCTCATCTCATTAAATCCTTAATTTAAACCGGAGCGATCCCTCCAGCTCTGGCTACCTAATGACAAAGGGGCTGCACCGTCCCTCCCCCTCCAGCACGGCTCCCAAGTCAGGCCGCTCTCATTTCCAGGTGGTCTCTCTGGGGGGCTTCTGACAAGTGGCTGTCGTCCTCGCCACGCTGCGCGTGGAGCTGAGCCAAGAGGGCTTCCCAGGAGCGGTAATTACTGGGAAAGGCTCAAGCCGCCACCCCGCTGCTGCTCCTGTGCACAGCCCCCCAAAGTCGCTTCCAAGGCGGCAATCCGAGTCTACAGGTGCAGGAATGCGTTGGGAGGGAGGAGCAAGACAGTGGGATTAAATAATAACAAACCCACTATAGTTATTGAGCTACTACTCAACTCAGGACGCCAGGCTAGTTGGATTGTTTGTTTGTTTGTTTTCCAACCCTGGGGCTTGAACTCAGGGCCTGGGCATTGCCCCTGAGCCTCTTTGTGCTCAAGGCTAGTGCTCTACCGCTTGAGCCACAGCATCAATTTCAGTTTTTTCTGAGTAGTTTACTGGAGATAAAAGAGTCTCACAGACTTGCCTGGCCCAGGCTGACTTCCAAGCACAATCTTCAGATCTCAGCCTCCTAAGTAGCTAGGATTACAGGTCTGAGCCACGGGGGACAGCTGACACCATGCTTTAATGGCAGGCCTAGGATATGAGCACATCCTTTCTTCAGACATGTCTTCCTTGACTGCCCCATGCTCTGTTCTACTTTGTTTCCACGGTCACCTTTGCTTTGTTATGACTGTCAGCACTCCATATTAGCTCCTACTATATGTTTATCTGCTTCATGTCGGTGACCACTTTTTCGTGTGTGTGTGCACGCGCGCACGTGCTGGTCCTGAGGCTTGAACTTAGGTCCTAGACACTGTCCCTAAGCTTTTTTGCTCAAGGCTAGTGCCTTACCATGTGAGCTACAGTCCCACTTCTGTTGTTTTGTTTTGGGTGTTTTTGTTTTGTTTTGTTTTGTTTTTTTCTGTTTACTTGGAAGTAAGAGTCTCTAGCTTCAAACCAGGACCCTCAGATCTTAGCCTCCTGAGTAGCTAGGATTACGGTCAGTTGTGAGCCACCAGTGCCTGACTTATTTTCAATTCTTATCACTTAACTTCCCCACAGTAATCATGTCAGGAAGAACTGCACATTCCAGCATTTCTCCACTCCCAGGCTTGCCCAACCAAAGACTTCCACTAGCTTCCCTTGAATCAGAGGCCAGAAAGTCTTTCTCTGGGGATGACCCCTGGCCAAGAAACCTCAGGGTACCAGTGAGACTCACTGTATGGATGTGGACTTGGGGAAGCTGACTGCTATAGAAACACCTATTGCTCCCTTGAGTCCTGCTGCAGAACAGGTTCTCATGGCTGCTCAGAACCTTGGTACTTCCGGGACCCAAGAAGGAGATGCTGGTTGAGTAAGAATAAATTGGATCTGATCATACAAAATAATATTTATCAAAATGAACTCCAGGAAATGAAAACAAGAAGTATTTTTTTCTTTTTTTGCTGTTTTTCTTTCTTTTTTTTGTTATGTTTGTTCATTTAGATGTCTTTGGGAGTATAAGGGGAAGCACAGAAATGGAGGAATACAGGGTGAACAAATGCAGCAGTGGTACTCACTAGACATTAAGTTGAAAAAGAACTAGGGAAAAACTGGGAGAGAGCAAGGGTAAGGGATGGCATTGTCCAAAAAGAAATGAACTCTTTACCTGACTTGCGTAACTGCAACCCCTTTGTATTTTACTGCTATAATAACAATAAAAATTTTTGAAGAATAAATTGAGTTTCTAATTCAGTCTGTCCTCATCCAGATAAGCTCAGTTTCCTTCTCTGTGTGAGTGGCTCATCATGTATACTTGACAAGGCTGTGTGTGTGTGTGTGTGTGTGTGTGTGTGTGTGTGTGTGTGTTGGGATGGAGAAAAAACTCAGTGAGATGATGAATGTAAAGGGTTAACATCCGGGTACTGCTCAGAAAAATTCAAGCCCATTCTTAGTTTTATAAAAATTCAGTTTTTCCTTTGAACTTAGTCCTGTCAGGATCCATCTGAGGTTTTTTTGCTCTGCTTGCAAAGTAACAAGCTAAGCTGCCACCATTCTGTGGGTGCTGCTGGCAGAAGATATGTGATTCTTGGGTCAGATACAAAAAACTTACTACTGAAAATACGAGCAAGTAACATATGCTTCAGATTTGAGTCACTTCTCTGCTCCCCAACCTCCATGGGGGTAATGAAGAGCGGACCAGGTTCATGTGACCTGCAGAGTGGATATGAGTCAAAATGAAGGAACCCCAACTTTAGGTAACCCAAATGCTTCAGAATGATCTAGAAGCAAAACTATCTTTGCCCCAGGAGAGAGACATGGTCTTTATTATACAAGGCGATAAATCTACCCTCTGCTCTGGAGATAAAACAAAAACTTCTCTCTATTTTCCAAGGATGCCCACAAGATAATCATCCATGAGAAGGTGTGGAGTAAAGTGCTATTGCTTCTCAGGCATGCAGAATCATGAGAAGTCATGAAGAAGGCAAAGCTGAGCATGTGAGCTGAGGGCCTTGGAACGGCATTGCCTGCTAAGGGGTCAGGGCACAGCCCTGGCTATCTCTGAGGAACATGAATAACTTGTTCAATGACACATATGGCCTGCCTCATGTAGCTCCACAGGCCTAACTACTCATCAGCCTAAGGAGTGAGCAGATCTGCTGACATACCAGAAATGAGCTGGTCTGTCTGTCCTGTTCCCACTCAAGGTCTACTATCTGCAGGCATGTGATAGAGGCACACTCGCCTTATCTGTTCAAGGAGAGAAGGAACCTACCTCCTCCACAAGTTATTCAACCAAAATGAATTTATTCAACCAGAGTGAAATGCATTGGGCCCAGTCCCTACTCTGTGGACACAAGGCATGGTAGAAAAGAAGGAGCTACCTCTTTGGAGGAGGGAAATTCAGAGTTGAATCTTGAAAGATGAATGGCCAGGCAAGGGGAGGCCAGAAAGAGCATGGAGAAGGGTGAGAGCACAAGGAAGCATGGGTTCTGGGAGCTTGAAAGTAGCTTGCAGGTGATGAATGGCCACTGAAGTGGGCAGGAATACATAGCAATTCTAGTTATTTTTCTTATTCTAAAATAAAGCATCCTATTAGAGAGAACTTATAAAGGACAAAATTTATAAAGAGGATAGAATTCTCTATCCTGGAGGGAAAACTACTGCCAACATTTAGTGAACTTTATTCTCATTTTCATTTAGGCAACCCAGTCACACAAGCCAGTTCCATTCCTTATGTTCATTCTTCACGTCCTTCATCTTCTTTCAAAAGCTCCCAGGTGCTAGACAGACCATGATTCTGGGTTTTCTTTAAAACAAACCCACACTCTCTGCCATACCACATCTCTGTCAGGATTGTAAAATCTTTGTGCTCTACTTTTGCAGATGGGGAGGGAAGTACCTCACCCTCCCTAGGTACATAAAGTATGAGGAGAAAGGTTAAAATACTCCCAGAGAGCCATCTCTCCTGGATGCCCCTGTTGGCAGAAGCTCTGTGGCCTCTGGCGATCTTTGGTGCCTTAGGACCTTTGCTGAGCCTGGATCCCAGCCTGCACAGAGACACTCAGACTTAGGACTACCACTAGCTCCTGACATTGTTGGTGGGTGGGACTGCTCCAGGTTGTGGGGAATAGCCCTGTCACAAGCCAGGCCACCTCTCCTCTCCTCTTGCACAAACTCCTTAAGCAGCTCAGGTTTGGGGAAAATAACAAAGAAGGAACTGGTGCCCCAAAGCAGCAACTCTCATATCAAGAGAGCAAAAGCTGGTTCTTTCTTAGAACTGAAAGAAAACCTGCATTTGGAAGAAATATCTAAACACATTATTTTTCAGAAGCATACATATATCAACAACAACAATAACAACAACACCCTCAGGTCTCTGCCACAATGTGGAGTGGGCCTCCTTCCTTGCTGAAGGTTGGGTAGAGATCTCTTTCCTTGATCTTCCCTAGTGGGGAGAGCAGAGTCTGGGCTCTCCCTTTCCAGGCTGATGGAAAGGAAGGTAATGAGGCTCTGGGATCACATTCACACTTATTTCTGATAATTGGTCACCCCTCCCAAGAGCAGGTGGGTCCTGATGCAGTAATTGGCAAGGGATAGGCCACACACCTGGGGACAGGAAAAGTGTTAATTGTACTCCCCACCCCCACCCTGTCCCTACGAACGTGTTTATTCAGACAGAAACCCAGAAAACTTCTAAGTACCCAAGAAAGACAGAGGCAAATAATACAGAGAGAGTGAGGTTTGATGGCTGCCTCTGAGAACTCCTTGGTAATAAATTAAGATTTAGCAACTGTGACTAAGAGACCCCACAGCTGTGGGGTTTTTGTGTTTTGTTTTTTTACCAGCACAGGCTTTTTGACAGATAAGAGTATAGCTAATCCTGCTTTCTTCAAGGTTCATTTTCTTGGAATGTCTTCTTCCATCCTTTCTCTTTCAGCTTGTTTGTCTTTACCAGTAAGCTGTGTTTCTTGTCAGCAATAAGCAGTTGGGTCTTTGTTTTTTAATCCAACCTACCAATCCAAGTCTTTTCATTGGAAAAGAGACCATTAACATTCAGTTACTACTGAAAGGCATGTACTAATTCCTATCATTTAGACTTTTGTTTATTTATTGGGGGGTATAGGGCGGGTGTCCTGGGGTTTGAATACAGTACCTAGACACTGTCTCTGAGATTTTGTGCTTAAGGCTAGTGCTCTGTCACTTGGGCTCTTAATCTGTTTTTTTGCTTTTGTTTTTCTTTCTCTCTTTCTCCCTCTTTCTTTCTCTCTTTCTCTGGTAGTTAATTGGAAACACAAGTCTTATGGAGTTTTCTGCCAGGACTGGCTTTGAACCACCACCTCAGTTCTCAGCCTCCTGAGTAGCTAGGACTGTAGGCATGAGCCACTGACATCCAGTTTATTTAGTTGTTTTGTAATGTTCCTAATCCTAATTTGTTTATATACATATCCTATCAACCAGGACTCCATCTCTGTTGCATAGAATTGAAGGGCAGGTATAGCTCAGAGGGCTCCTGAAGTCCTTTCCAGTGAATACCAGCCAGTCCTCCAGTTTGGTACCTGGCACCAAGATCAGCAGTATAGGCTCCATATCATTGATTTCCCCCATTGGACAGTCTGTACAGTGGATTATTCTTCTCATATAACACTCCAGTATGTCTTGTTCATGGGAAATTGACCATTTTTCAGGCTGACCCATTCTGTACTGGGAACAGTGGGTACTCTTTAATAATAACCCAGTTTGTGAAGTGTAAATCATGCTCCCTTTAGAGGATGTGAGGGCCTAGGTCTGCAGGAGTAGAAAAACCACTGGGAGGCTCAGGATGTATTCCAGCAGAGAGGCCCTGGGCCCTGGTTCTATGTCCTCTAGGAGGAATATCAGCCATGTCTTCAGAGGAGCAGCAGGTCTGCCTCTGTCACCATGGGACTCGGTTTGAGCACCTGAATATGCATGTTTGTGACACACAGCACCAGGAGGCTGGGACCATCCTAGAGAAAGGACCTAGGGATAGGATTCTACTCTTTGTTGGGGTCTTGAGGCTCTGCTTGGCACCCAATCATTGAAACCAGAGTCCTGGGAGATTATTGTTTCAGCCTTCTCCTGTCCTTCACACTTACTCCCAAACATAGGCCATGCCTTCTGCCTTCAGTGATTCTGTCACTGCCTAGTTCTGCTTAGCTCAAGCCTCCTCAGCTCATCAGGACCTCCACATCAGGTTTCTTACTGGTGTCCCTGGCCTGGGTTTACCATTGTGATCAATTCCCTAGCTTATAGATGGGATGATCATGAAATTTAACTCTAACCCATCTCTAAGTCCTTTTGTGGTTTTCCAACCCTAAGCATGTCATGCAAGATCCCCGTATCCTGGCCTCTGCTGCTTATCATTCTCGAGGTCTGTGTCCATCCATGGAGTTCTCCAAACCTACTCTACCACCTGATATTACGAGGCCTTTGCTCTGTTGTCCTTTGGCCTGGAATAGTCTTCTTTGTCAGAAGGGCAAAACCTACTCATCTGTCAAGAACTTTTTCCACTGAAATCTGTGAAGATGTTCTTTTACATGACATATTATTCTGAAAGTGGTTGTAACAATAAACCTAAGTCTGAGTAATATCTAAAGTACAAAGGATTTTATCTTTGGAGGCTCAAGGGCATGCACTGGCATCAGCTTGGCTCTGGTGAGTGACTCCTGAAATATGGCATCACAATGATAGGAAACTTACACAGGAAGAAGAGATCACATGGCCAAGTCAGGAAACTTGAGAGACTGAAGAGGGCATCCTTGTTCTTTTATAACAACCTTCCCTGAATGGTGAGGGCCCCATAAGAACGACCTTAATCTCTTCTGTGATGGTGCTCCAAGTGACCTTCTGTTAGGCCACAACTCTTAAAGTTTCCACCACCCCATGTCTCAGCATGGCTGCATTAGAGGCTGAGTTACAACTCAAAAACCTTTGGAGGATAAACCATATACCTAAGCCACAACAAGAGAGATTTTGCAAGTATGCTTAAGGATATTGTGGTGGTGGAAAGATTGTTCTGGATTGACTGGGTGGACCCAATTGTGGGGCACACCCACCCAGATGCCTTGCATCATTACCAGGTGGTTCTAGCTGGAACCGCCTAATTTCCCAGCCCTGGGGCCACGTGGCTGGTAGCTCCCCCCCCCCCCCCTTTCCCGGTCTGGAACTGGAAAGGCAGCTCTAACCAGCCCCCCCTCCCCTTGCGGACTGCATGTGAGCCAAGATGGCTGCTGGTGATAAACCCAGAGGTGGTCCTGGGGGCCAGGCCGTCCCTCGGAGCTCCACCCTGACGGACAGCTCAGGCATCAAATCACGGCCCCTACATAGGTGCACGTGCCCCTCCCCTTCTGCCGCCCTCCAACCCGTTTAAAAGAACAGCTCATTGCCACCATTAAATGAGTCTTAGCTCTGACTGGCTCCTGGATTGTCTGTGGGTCCTCCGGCAAAAGGGGGGCTAGGGTGGCAGTTTGTTGGCCTTTTCCTCTTCCTGGCCCGCTCGGGTGGAGTGTGTTTTCCCATCTCTCCTGCAGGACAGGAGAGCCCGGAGGCTAAAAACCCCCGACACTCACATGAGTTCTTATAATATCAAAGTGTGAAAAACAGAGAAAGAAATATGATGCTAGAAGCAGGAGTGGAGGAAGGGGAGGCCGTGAACCAAGGAATGTCTTAAAGGAATTTGCTCCTATGGTCTCTGGAAAGAGCCATCATCCTGTTAACACCTTGATCTTAGTTCAGCAAGACCCATATTGGACTTGTTTTTTATGTCTTTTCTTTTGGCCAGTCATGGGCCTTGGACTCAGGGCCTGAGCACTGTCCCTGTCTTCTTTTTGCTCAAGGATAGGACTCTGCCACTTGAGCCACAGCGCCACTTCTGGCCATTTTCTATATATGTCGTGCTGGTGACTTGAACCTAGCGCTTCATGTATACGAGGCAAGCACTCTTGCCACTAGGCCATATTCCCAGCCCCATATTGGACTTGTGATCTAAGGAACCATAAGATAGAATGTGTATAGTTTTAAGTCACTAAGTTTGTGGTGATCATTACCCCATCATGTGGGAGTTGGTTGTTCCTAAGTCTGAGAGTCCCTGAGGAAGATAGCATTGAGGTGATCCATCAGTCTCTGCTCCAGGTACAAGGTCAGCCACAGAGAAGACACACAGCAAATACTGTGAATGAGTAGATGAGTGAAAGAGGGAAACCAGATCCTTCCTCCCTGGCACCCATAGAGCCACCATGTACATCAGCCTTTCAGGCTTCCTGGGCTGAAAGGAAGTGGGATTGATCTCATTTTACAGCCAGAAAGCATGGTTCCCTATGTTACTAACATTACCCTCTCATCTCACTTTATTCATAGCCATCAGTTATGTGGTCTCAGAGGCAACCTTCCTGGGTGTCTTAGCATTCTTCTCTGGCTCACATCCAGGAGCTCCTAGGCCTGTGGAAGTTCCCACTTCCAATGAGGAAACTGAGCCTGAGAGAGGAAGGGGCCAAGTAGTCAGACTGGCACTAAGAAGCCAAGAGGAGAAGCCATAACCCAGGCCAGGCATCTCCTATCACCTCAGAACACAGACACTTTATCAATAGCCAATGAGAAACTGAGGTACAGGGAAGTTGAGTCATGTGCACGTGATCAGCGGCAAATGGTACTGATAGGACCCCATTGAACTCAAGCCTCTCTTCTAGTTTCTGCAGTATACTGACAGAAACTGGGGAAACTGAGGCTCAAGGAGGGCCCCAAGAGTGGTAGCTGAACAGAAACTAGACAGTGGGAGAAATTCCAAGTCAGAGACCTCCAGACCCATAGGGGAGAAAGTGACTGAGCTGAAAAGGAGCCTTGGGAGTTTGCCTTCTTCAATTAGGCCGTTTGCTTTTCTGACCAGAGGATAATTTAACTAATGGCACCAGTTTTCTGACATTATCGACCAGCCAAGATTAAATATGTTTGTCACAGTCAAGTGAACTAATCACTTTATTGTATTTCAAATACTAATTTCATCAGATAGATGTTGGGGGGTGACCCGGGGGAGGTGTGGGGAGATGGAAACATGCCTGAACCCCATGCAGGGAGGGGGTGGGTAACAGTGCAATCGATGGAGCCCTATCTGCCTGGAGGTTTCTGGAAACCTGAGGCTGTGCTGTTCAGCCTGCTCTGCTGAGAGGAATCTGCCTTTTTCCCACCCTCTAGGCTCACATGAAATTTCTCTTCTCAAGAGACATAATTTCTCAAGCATTATTGGAAAATGGTAGATGTTCCCAAATAGCTATCCTAAATCAGCTCTCAGCCACTCTGACTCTGTGAGATGCAAATGCTGCCTCTGAGCCATTAGCCATGCCAGGAACCACCGACTCACAGCAAAACCTGAAAATGAACCCATCTGTCTTTCAGGTTTGCAACAGCTCTGCCATTCCCACAGCTCAGCATATTGGACACGGATACCCTAGGCTTATTAAATCGCCGCTAGCCTGGGTGCAACAAAGCAAACTTCCCTCCTTGAGAGAGAGGGTGAGTCTTTACACATGTGCACAGAAGCATAGATGCACAGAAACACAAAACACATATTCATGGGTACACAATACAACACAGATATGGACAACATACCCACAAAGCACACATCCATGTTATGCATATGCATATGCATATGTACAGATAGGTAACACTCTGGGACCCAATCATGCATACACATGCATGCACACACGAGTACCTGCATCAGTGTCCTTTTGGGGATTCCAATGGGTAGAGCTCTAGGCTGCCCACAGAGCCCTCAGGGAATCTGATGTTCTGTATGAATGGCCCAGTGTCTGCCATCCTCATCTTGGATGGCCCAGCTACTCTGGATGCACAGAGGGCTTTGAACATTACCAGCCCTGTTTTATAGATGGGAACAAAAATGGATGCCTGGAGAAGAGACTTGCTGGAGACATCCAGACCAACAGTTACAAACTAGAGCTGGAGCTAGAACGTCCCGACTCTCAAAGTTCTATACTTGCTCTGGGTAATCTCTGGCCAAACACCATTGGAGCTTCTGGAGCTCTGCACGGCTCCTTGTTCTTCCTGGAGTCTCACCCTTGTGACTGCATTTCCTGACTGCAGCTGCGCCCTTGAGCAGAAGTCCCCCAAGACTCTGCAATCGGTGCCTTGCAGAGTTAGGCTTGTATTGAGAGAGAGAGAAGAAAAGGGTTCCTGGGTAGCAGGTTGAGTAGGCCAACACCCTTGTCCTGTCCTTGCTTGTCAGTCTCTATTTTTAGAAGGATGTGTGTGTGTGTGTGTGTGTGTGTGTGTGTGTGTGTGTGTGTGTGTGTGACTTGGAATCTGAAAGCTCAAGAGCCTTTCTGGGGAGTTTGTTCAGAATCCAGTAGACTGATCCAGCTCTAGGAATACTAGCAGGCAAAAGAAGATGGAAAAGCCTAGTGGCATTTCCCCAGGGAAATGCTGAAAGTCAGAGCAGCAACAAACAGATTTGCTGAGCATTTCAAATCTTTGAGCATCATTAAAACCCAGAGAGCCGTGTGTGGAACATGTAACCTGGCCTCTTAGTCTCTTTTCATGCTATGTAATTCCAGATGTTTTACCTCCTGGAAGGAACTGTTTTTCTACATGATAGAATACCCAATTTTCAAAAAAATTAAAAAAATAAAAATAAAATAAATCCAGTCCCTTTCCTGAGCAAACAAAATGTTGGCAGTGTGCCAATATCCAAGGTATTTGTTAAAAGCCAGGCCTAGGAAATGCTTAGGTTTGGGAGGATCTGATATCTTTGGAATCAGAAGGCCTCCGCTTGATGTGTTCTGCCTTTGACTTGTTGAGGCAGTTGTTTCAGGCCTTACAGAACCCCTGGGCAGAGCTGGTATTGAATGCTCAGACATATGCCCTTTGAGCAGGGAAGACTCAAATCCAACAGTATCCACAAAGACACCTGACCTGATCCTGGGTTAGACCAGAGGGAAGCAGCAGTTATTGTGTCCAAAATATCTCTTGGTCGGACATCAGGAGAAAAAGCAATTCTTTAAGTTAACCTCTGGGACCCTCCAGCCTGTGACCATCTGGAAGCCATTACCACTTCCCCTATAGATACTTTTCCTTTAGCCTACTCTTTAAGGGTCAGTGTTCTTGGAATAATTGTTTTTGTTCATCCATCCATCCATCCATCCATTTATCTATCATCTCTCCACTCCCTGAGTCATCAAGGCCACTCCCATATCTTTAATCACTCCACTTATGTACTGATGAGACTCTATAACGATGCACTTAGCTGTCCACCTGCCTACAACTTTCCCACCTAGTGCCCTGCAGAGATCTTTCTCACTTAGTGAGGAGCAGGCATTGACTGAATGGCCCCAACATAGCAGAGCTGAAGACTGTGCTTTTTTTTTGTTTTTGTTTTTCTTAGGGTTGCATGAAGGCAGCTATAATGCAAGCTATCTCATCTGTATTTTCGACAAGAAAAAAAAAGACTGAAGAAAAGCAAAAAACAAAATCTCCGAGGACTTCTAAAGAGTTCTCCAAGAGGCTCCACCCAACAGCTTCCTCTTTTGTCTCCATGGAAACCCTTAACCTATAGGGTGGCAGAATTTCCTGTGTGCATAGTTTTAGTGGGTGTGCTGCCTTCCTCATGATGGGAACAATAAGGAACCAAAGGAGACTTCTCCCTAGACACCTTAGAGCTCTTCTCTGGTTGCTTTGGGCTTCTCCCATCCCAGCCTTCACTCCTACTTTTCTGCTAGGTCCCTATCTAAAGTCAGAGTAACCTTGCCAACATGAAATTCCCACCATAAAAGTCACATGGAGGTCTGGTTGTCTCCACCAGCACCTTCACTAGAGGTTGTCTCCCAGGTACCCCTAGTTATTGCTTGCCACCTATAGAGTAAAATATATGGCCTGGTATTCAAGGCCCTGAATTCTGGAGAAACTGAAAGTTGTTTCTTTGCTGCAGTGTTCCTGATGGGTTTCTGAAAAGTGCAGCCATCCTTGAGGGGGAAAGGGTGGTTGACTGATAACAAGATTTAACAAACACAGCTCTGGCCTGCCCAGATAATGAATAGAGGACCTGCTTCTCTAGCTCACTGATTTATATTGTTAGGGTTTCTTCCACAGGCTGAAGTAGGAGTGCCCAGCCTTCCATGTTTGCTGTGGCCAGGAAATTGCATTTTTCATGAACCATGGGAATTACTGGGGGGAAAAAAAAAAGCAGCAATTTTATTTGTTAAGCATTGAACCTGGCTATTTCTTCCTATCAGGGCTGAGTATTACTGTTATGCACAACTTCTTATCCAGAGAGACACCACGCAGAATAAATCAGGACCAAGACTCAGGGTGACAGGCGCAGTCCGGCAGGGCCCTGGGGTCTGGAGGCTAATCGAGTCTCTCCGCGGGAACGGCTGCCAGCGTGGCTGGGAGGAGAGGTGAGGGGAAGACTTTGAAAAATGAGTGGAAAAATTGTGTCCCTTCATAAAACCGATGTCAGTGGGTGACTCATAAAGCATCTGGGGCCAGGAGAGCCAGAAGGAAGTCATGATAGGGGTAAGCTTGGGGCTTCCTAGCCAGAGGGCTGTGGAGAAGTTTTACAGGGGTCCACGAACCTGTGAACTGGGATGTAAATTTTTCTGTGCATATATGCATTTCCCTGGGGTTGCAGTTCAGAGCTCTCATTAATTCCCTCCATCGTCCGCAACTACAGGTCTGGTTCAGCCCTCTGCGCATGAACGGGAGAAAACGGGAGAAGTCCCCGAGAGAGGACTCACTGTATTTCCTAGTGGGAACGAGGCAGAACTGTGGTTGGGAGTTAGGAGTCAGGTGCCAATCTAGCCTGGCTAGATCTTACCTATGTGCCCTTGGGCTGGTAACCTCCCAGGAGTGTTTTACTACAAATGCACTTTGAGAGACCTCAAGAGGGTCACAAAGAAAAGGAATCAATGAACACCAGCATCTACTACATTAAGCACCTATTACAATGACTATTTTTGAATCCTCATTCAGAACACAAGTACTGAGTGTCTCACGTCAGCTGCTGGACCTGCAGATGAAGCGGCATGCCTGTGCTGTCTGGGTTGGAGGTTCAGTAAGAGACAGTGAAGAGAACAGACCACTGCCATTGCCGTCACAGTGACCTACTCTATGTTGTGACACACTGTGATAAACGTTCTGACAGACACAGCATAGGAAGGATCCTATGAGAGGATGAGGTACAGGGATTACTCACTGGCCACTCACTGGTAGAGAAATCGGGGGAAGCATTCTAGAGGACACAGAAACTAAGCTGAAACCTGAAGAAGCAGGAGTCTGCTAAGAGAGAGAAAACTGACATGATGTATGGGGAAACATATGCATATGCATATGCAAGCCCAGGGGCCACAGAAAGCTTGCTGAAGTTCTTTAGAGAAGTGAAACAAAAGACAAGTGGGCCTTATTGTATGGATGGCTGCAGGTAGCCATCAGTCTGAGCAGTGTTGAAATCTACAGTAGAACCCACACATCTGCTTCTCTTTCATCTTTCAACACACTAGTTGCTCTTTGCATGTATTCATTCAGTGTTGGCATCTTTGTATGTGGTTCATTTCTTCTTCTCTGTCCAATGGTGCCGTCTCCCACTGGTTGATTGCAAGAGCTCTCAGGAAGCTCCTTTTCTCTACAGTTGTGGTGTGGAGGCTGGATGGACTTACTTAGGTGACACTAGGATAAGAGCCCAGCTCCCATTGCCTACTACCCAGCTCCCCATTACCAAAGACAGACCATCACTGTGTGGCTTGCTGGGTTGTCCTGAGCTGGCAGAGCTCCCAGGGTCGCAGCCCTGCCAGGGACAGCCTGAGTGATCACCTCGCAATTGATTAATGCTAGATCCCTGGCTGGCCCTGGGTCTGCAGCCAAGTGTTGCTGTCATCTCTTTATTCTTCTGCTTCACCATTATTGAAAATCAATATGCTGTCCCAGCCAAATGAAGTTCAGAGATGTAGAATCGAGTCCATAAATCAGAGGAAAACTAAATTATATTTAAAGCGGAAAGTAGGAATAAGAAGGCTCTGTTGGGTTCATCTGGGAAGCCCAAGAGTAGGTGGTCACAGAGGCAGAGAACTGGGCAGGGAATTGGTACCACTTGGCCAGGGGGAAGGGAGTTCATTGGGCCTGGGAGGAACTCCAGGGTCCCCTTACCCAGCCTCCATCTTTTCCATATCAGCCGGGACAATTTCCCTTTGGGGAACAGTGAGAGGCTGAGCTGGCTCTCCACCCCAGGTTTTGGGGCTCGCCTAGGTCCACTGATCTTCTTCTCCAAACTGGCTTTAAATCAGTGAGATATACTAGTGGAGTTAAACTGAAAAGGGGGCAAGGAGGAAAGGCTTACAATTTTTTTTATGTTGTCAAATCTGTCTCTTTTCCTTTACAGTTTCTGCCTTTCATTTTATGAAAGACATTTAAGTTCTAAGCAAGGACGTCTGCTCCCAGCCAGAGTGGCCAGAATTGCTCGTGGAGCTCACACAGACACAGAGAGATGTGACTTTCATGTTCTTCCAGCCAAAGTGGAAATAGCTCCTAATACAGCCGACATTGAGTTAGAAGTCTTAGAAAGTCAAAATAACCCTGGACTAAAAAGGCTGCTCTGGATCCAAGCCATTCATGCTCCAGAACAAAACTCAATGGCATTCAGAGGACTACAACAGAAATTGAGCAGCTGACAATGTAAAAATATGCAGTGTCCAGCATCCAAGGAAAAAAATTAAAAATCATTACCAAGCAGGTCAAGAAGTAGGAATACAGGGGCATTAACTAGAGACAAAGCTAGTTAATAGAAATTAAGAAATAATAGAGATGATAGAAATTAGCACATAAGAACATTAAAGCAGCAATTATGCTCCATGGGTTCAGAGCCAGATATGATCAGGATGAAGAGAAATAGTGTTCAAGCTGGGTAATGGTGGCTCACACCTGTAATCCTAGCTACGCAGGAGGCTGAGGTCTGAGGATCATGATTCAAAGCCAGCCTGGGCAAGAAAATCTGTAAGATTCTTATCTCTAATTAACCATTTAAAAACCAGAAGTGGCATGGTGGCTTATTGTGGTAGAGTGCTAGCCTTGAGCAAAAAAAACTCAGGGACAGTGCCCAAGCCCTAAGTTCCAGCCCCAGGACTGACACCAAAAAAAAAAAAATGTTTAAAAAGAAGTCAGTATTTTGACTATGATGATGGATATACCATCCTACAGGTGTGATGACAGGATACAGAACAAAACACACACACAGAGATAAGCACAACAGGTATACAACTGCATATCAGTGGCAATATCTGTGCTATGACTTTATTTTACAGTGTGGTTACATATTCCCATTAGAGGAAACTAGAATCGCATGCAAATCTACAATTCTCTCAACCATTACTTCAATGAAAAAATCAGCTATACAAATGAAATTGCTAAATTTTATTGTTATGTAGATTGTTCTTCAATGCAGTTGATTTTTAGAAAATTCTGTAAGGTAAAGTTATAGCTTGTTTCTTCATTCACATCAACTTCAATAAGGCATTGCTGCATTGATGTGGAATGTTGGGGACATATAGGAGTTTTGTAATTGTTTTCTTTCTTTTTTTTTAAAATGGTGCTACTTGGGTTTGAACTCAGGGCTCTATGCTTGCTAGGCAGGAAGTGCACCACTGAAACCATTCCCCTAGCCCTTTTTTCTTTAGTTGTTTTTCAAGTAGAGTCTTTTCTTTTTTGCCCAGGTTCAGTCTAGACTGATGTCTACTTGTACCTCCCGTGTAGCTGAGATTACATATATGTACCGCCCTGGCCAGCTTTTTGTTTATCTACGGGTCATATTTAACTTTATTTTTCCTAAGATAGCCTCAATCCAAGATTCTCCCAATGTCTGCCTCCTGAGTGGCCAGGAATACTGTGGGTATGAACTTACTACTCCTGGCAATGTATTTCCCCCCCTCAACACATAGTGAAAATGATTGATGATTTCCTTTGTTATCCGAAGATGACTGGAGAAATTGTGGGACATATCAAAGATTTCATGACCTATAAAGACCCATTGGGAGAAAAAAATAGCTTTGACTTGTATCTTATTGAATTGGGACCATTACACAAACTAGCTATGGTGTACTACTATATGATAACAGGAAATGGCAAGCATAATTCATACTTTAGGACTGTTTTGATTTTCCTCATGTTCTAATATGCTTCCTGCTTCAGCTGTTTAGTATCTGAGCTCCCTGTCTGTGTTTGGTATGCAGTGAGTTCAGTTCAATCAGCCTCTATATCCACAGGTTCTGTATGTGCACCTGCAGTGGACTGTGTATCAAAAGACAAAATCCAAAAATTGCACCTGTGATGAACAGGAAAGACTTTATTTTATCTTGCTAATATTCTCTATACAATACAGGATAACTGCCGCTTCCATAGCAGTTGCATTGATTAGAAATGACCCCAAGGGTAGGGGGAGCACGCACAAGGCTGTGTCTGCTTTCCCAGCCTGCTTTGCCTCTGGGGTCTTAGCTCAGCCAAGTTGGTACAGCTTTGTATGCTTTTTTTTTTTCTTTTTTAAATCCACAGGGAAACAATGATTTGCAATTTTCCTGTTGCCCAGGGATAGCAGGCCCTCAGACAAGACCCATTGATAGAAAGTCAGAGCCTGGGAAACCACTGCTGGCCATGGACTGGGGCCACAGAGGTCCCAGGGCCACAGGGCAAGCCACAGCGGTAACAGCCTGATGATAGCTGCACATGCAGGCACGATGGTGGTGGACAGGGGTCTGCACCTGGCTGGGCTGGTTTGGGGTCTGAAATCCTGACTGTTGCCTGGGCCTCCTGTCCTTTGTCTGCTTTTCTGTCTTTAATTGAAATTCTCCCTGACTTTGTCAGTGGAGCGAGACAGACAATAAATATGATAAATAAATTACACAGTACATTCCAAAGGGAGAGACGCAATTGAGAAAAGAAGTTCAAGGAAGAAAAATAGGAAGTCCTGGGAGTGGAAGTCAGGTGATGTAGGGCACAGCCAGAAGTGATGCCCAGCAGCCTTGAAGAGGAGCTTAACAAAGGCTCTGAGGAGGAAGGGCCCATAGGCCAGTGCAGATACAGGGTGTGTGAGAGAATAAGTGTGGAGAGGGCTGGGAATATGGCCTAGTGGTAGAGTGTTTGCCTCATGTACATGGAGCCCTGGGTTCAATTCCTCAGCACTACATGTATAGAAAAAAAGCCAGAAGTGGCGCTGTGGCTCAAGTGGTAGAGTGCTAGCTTTGAGCAAAAAGAAGCCAGGGACAGTGCTCAGGCTCTGAGTTCAAGCTCCAGGACTGAAAAAAAAAAGTGTGGAGAGAGGGAAGGAGGGTGGGCAGGAGGGAGAGAGGAAGTAAAGTATGGATTAAGGTCAACAAGCTCACTATGAACCCAGATTGGTTCATAGTGACAGAAACTGTGACTATTCTTGAATGGACAAGCCAGGGGTGATGTGGTTTGGACCTGAAATGTCCCTTGGGGATCTGCATTGAGGACTCAGCCCCGTTAAGAGGCAGAGCTTGAGTGGTAATTGGATCAGGAGGGTTGTAACTCTATCAGTGGACTGCTCCATTGATGAATTGATAGGTGATTGGTCTATTAGAAGCAAGATCTATTTGGAGCAAATAGGTAACTGGGGACCTGCCTTTGAGCCGTGGGTCTTGTCTCCACTCTCTTCCTCTAACTGACTCTGCAACACAGCCTTTCACCATGTATTGTTTTGTTCTGTGCCAGTACTGGGGCTTGAACTCAGGGCCTCATACTCTCACTTGGTTTTTTTGTTCAACCATGGGACTCTAGCACTTGAACCATAGATCCACTTCCAGCTTTTTACTGGTTAATTGGAGATAAGAGTCTCGTGGATTTTTCTACACTGACTGGCTTCAAACCCAGATCTTCAGATCCTAGCCTCTTGAACAGCTAGGATTGTAGGCATGAACCACGAGCACCTGACCCACCATGGGTTCTTGTTCAGTATAGGCCCAGAAATAGTGGAGCGAGCCACCTATGGACTGGAACCTTGGAAACCTTTTCTCTTTTAAGTTGCTTTTCTCCACAGCAGAAATAGCACTAACATAAAATGAACAAAAATGCGCTATGTCTGATGTTTTAAGATGACCACTCTGGGTGTCCCTGAGTACAGGCCTTAGAGTAGGAGCAAGAAGACCTGGTCACAAGCTGTGAAAACATACAGAGCAAGAGAAGATGGCGACTTGGACCAATGTAACTGGGGGGGGGGGGGGTGTCATATGCCCTCCCCATATACTTCACATTGTCAAGCTTTTACGCTCACTCTAGTGGGTGTGAATTCTATCACTGTTGCTTTGATCTGCCCTGCAGTTTACTCAGCTAATTTATTTGAGGGTGTGGGTACAAATTAAGTGGGAATATGGCATGGGGGGGGGGGGTTAGAGTGAGCAGATAACTAAAGATGTGGCCAAAAGCACCCCTTGCCAAATCTTACCTGACTTGAGGTTTGTGGCAGGGTGTTGGGCTCTGGCTATACCTTTAAGGGGCAGTCCTGAGAGGCCTGCCTCTTCTCCCGCCCTGGGGCTGCATGGCTGTTAGCCACTCCTACCCCCTTCAGGGTCCAGAACCTGAGATAGCAAACCAGCCCGGCCTTCCGCCTTGGCCATGTGTGTGTGAAAATGGCTCTGGGCCAGGCCCAAGGGGCGGTCCTATGGGATATGATGACTGCCCATAGAGAAAGTTCTGCAACATCACTATGATGAACAGCTTATCAGCCTATCGCTAGTATGCAGTTAGTCCCTCCCCTTCCTGGCTGCCATTAGTTATATAAACCCCTCCCCTGAGTAAATCCATGGAAGTTCCAGAAGCTTACCCCGAGACAGCTCGCGTGACTCCTGTGTCGTTCTTTAAGGGTGCGAGGGGAGGAGGGGCGTCTCGAGCGACTATGCACTACCCAAGGTTTGCACTTTGGGCCTCACTCCAGCTTTCTGCCCGGTGGGATGGGACGGAATATGCGCGAGGGTGAAAGGGGTCCCGACAGCAGGGCAGGAGTGGATAAGGTGTGCAGGTTTCTTGTCTGTGTTTTCTGACATGAGCTTGGGTAGGTTTCCTTCCCGCTGCCTTACCTGTCTGACACACGTGGAGAGTCCTCTCAGCATCGCACAGTAAGAGTTCTGTCCTCCTGACTCCTGTGTGCATTTGTAAAGAATGCTGTGACTTCATCCGTGGGCTTGTGACAAGATGGGCTGATCAGAGGGCTATGAAGGGGTGTATGAAGCAAGCTGGAAACTCAATACTTGAAATTTTCAGTTGGACGTGGTGAGGCATGCCTGTAATCCCAGCACATGGAAGGCTGTGAGTTAGAGGCCAGTCTGGAATACATAATGAGAAACTCGTCTCCAAAAATTAAAAAGAAAAACATTTTGAGACAAAAAAAGAAGTTGAAATCACCTCTCTTCAAATCCTTTTATGTCTAAGACAGAGGCTCTGCAGATTTTTAACTTGCCAGTCTCCATAATCACATGAGCCAATTCCTTATAGTAAATCTCTTCAACAGACAGACAGACAGGCAGGCAGATAGACATCTCTTATTGTTTCTCCAGAGAATACTGACTAGTACCATGAGGAAAAAGAAAGAACCTAAGAACTTTAAACCAACTGGCCTGGGGGATTATAGGGCTTCTTGACCCACTGCTGAGGGGCCTGGCACAGTTGAGCACACCCTTAGGCCTCTCTGGGCTTCCATTTCCCTATTCCATCAAGGAGCACTAGAGTGGATGATCCCAGAGGACTAGCAGTCCAGATGACTGAGGTGCTGAGGATTGAACAGGATGAAGCCTCCTGTCCATATGCTCCCTCCAGATTGGCAATGAGCCATGTTCAGTCCCCCTGCCTCCCAACCCCAAACTAATAGGGTGTTGGCAAGGCTGTGAGGAACTTGGCAGGAGAAGGCATCAGGAGAGGAAACAGCATGAGCAAAGGTACTTGCTGGCTGCTTGCATGTAGGGAAAGGAGTGGCCTGGGGTGACCGGATCAGGCAATGTAGTAGAAAGAGCTTACTGAGTCTCAGGCCTTTGAGCTACACCTCCGGATCCTGCACTGTTCGATAGGTGTTTTTATGCTTACTTGACAGAAAAGGAAACCGAGGTAGCCTCATACAGCAGGACTAGATTTGAACCCAGATCTCCGTATATTTTCCCCAGTACCACAGAGTCTTAGAGGATGCATGACTGAGCCCAGCTCATCACCAACTTTGCATTATCCTAATGACAAGTGAATGTGTAATTCATCAGACAGCCATCCCAGCATTCAGATTTGGCAGTCAAAGTAGAGGGGAAACCAATCCATCACTGCTTGAGCCAAGGTGGTTTTTATTTTGATTCTCCTCCCAGGAGAGCCTGGAGAAGAGCCGAGTTTTTTCATTCTAACAGTACTACATAGGCACCTTGCGTCGCCTGCCTGGGCACTAAGTGAACGAGAGATTATAGCTTCATTCTCGCTTGGGGGCAACCGGTTATGTCTGGAAACATTTGAACATCCCATAAAGCTCATTTCTTTTGCAAATGAGCCAGATAACACGGAACACTTCAAAGTGAAATTCCATTGGGCTTTCCATCTGGCTGGCCTCTGGGGAGAATGCGCAGTGTGCTGCTCTGCCTTTGTTAATCAGGTCCTAGGAGCTAGGACTTTATGCTGAAATACAAATAACTATGCAATTGAGGGGAACAAAGCCAAGATATGATCTCAACTGCATTTGGACTGAAATTCCCCACCTCCTGCGAAAGCTCTCTTTCTACCCAAAGAGCAGCAAATGTTTCCTTGCTGCAAACAGCTGTGTCCCCTTTTCACCCCAAGCACCCAGGGAGTGGCTGGGCATTGCCTGATCTCTGCAAGCTCTTAGAGAGGACTCTTGCCTATGTGAGCTTAGCCATGGTGGCAGTCTCTAGAAGACAGTTCCCTGGAGAAGCCTGCAGAATCTCTGCTCGATGCCCCTCAACCACCAGTCCACCTCACATTCCCCTGACCCCCCCACTTCAGGACGAACATCGCAGGTGCAAAGTCAGTATATCCGCTGGGTAGAGAGCCAGGAGAAGATCCATTTCCAATGCTCCCTGCATGCTGCTCCTTTCTATTTGCTGAGTAAGAGAAGCACAAGCTTTCCCAGCAGCTGGGAAAGGCTGGGTGAAGGTCCTTGCAACCTAAAATATGTGCCGTCAGCAGCCGCGACAGTGGCAGTTCTGTGTGTGTATCCGGGCAGTGCTCAGAGTATCAGCAATGCTACAGGGTGAGTTCTGTGTCATACTGGGATCTGTCCCTGGAGGCCGGCTTGGAAGTTCACTCCTGTAACCCTCTGATGACGGTGTCAGCAATCCCCCCATCACTAGGTGACCCCCTTCCTGCACAGAGTGCCCAGGCCAAATAGTGCAGTTCCCTCCTAAATAGTTCTCAGGACTTGGGTATCTTGAGATGCTCCAGGGTGGTATAAGTCCTTTCCTCCAGATTTGGTTTCTGTTCCTGTGCTGGTCATCAGAGCCACGAGAGCTGTTGAGAGTCCCGAAGGTAGAGTGGACTGTGGGCAGAGGCCTGCCCTTCTGTATTCTCTTAAGAAATGGGATATTGGGGTGAAAGAGCATAAGTTTTAGAGTCAGACAGGCCTGGGTTCAAATCCTGCTTAGAGCAGCTAGAATGTATGTGGTTCCACTCTACAGGATTCACTTCCCTGGTTGGGCAAGAGCTCACCAAGCTGACAAGACTGATTCATGGATGGAGGAAGGGCTTTTAAGGACTCCGCTGTGTGTGCCCACTGCCTGGACCATGGAAACACTAGGGTGGAGGGGGCGGGCACAGCAGGAAGCACACATGACTGGGGTGGGATGAGATAGTGAACCACTTATGGACCCCTGGCTGTGCAGTACATGCTCAGTAATGAACAATAATGAATTAGGAGAGAGAGAGAGAGAAACCACTGCAGGTACCTGCAGTTCCTGCCTTCAGACCAGGGCTCATTCCTTTGCCAGGTCCTGGGTACCATGCCAATGGCAGATCAGTCAAATAGCAGACTGTGGAAAACACATCGAATGTGTATTGGATCTCAGGTATGTGGCAACCTCTACCTACCGTAAGTGTATTCTGGTGTATGTCTTGGCCCAAGAAATCTGCTTGTTCCTTAGCTCCTCTGCAGTGGCCCAGGATAGCAGGCAGAGAGCACACACTGCCTCCTTCATGTGCTCTGGGGTACCTCAAGATTGGAAGAACATGCCCAGGAGGCCACTTGGTGGAGAAGGGAGAAGAGGTGTGGGCTAGGCCAGGCCCTGGGCTTCCTCCTCACTTTTCTTTTTTCCACCTGTGGGACCTCAGGCAAGTCAGAGCTTAGGCCTTGATCTCCCACCTGCCATGCAACAGGCTTAGATCTCCAGTGCCAGGCCTCATCGACATTTGGTCCCCTTGTCTTCTGGATGCAAATAAAAAACACTGGGCCTCCTACCATGCTCACTGGACCTTTTCCATTTGCCTCAACACTGAGCGTGCCCAGTCCAAACTACCTCAAAAAGATCTAAGCTCAGGACAGGAGCTGATGTGGTAGATGAGCAGAACCTACATGAAAGCCAAGGAGGTGACAGGTAACTAATGCAGCGAAAGTGCGCACCACCCATTGGTGCAGCCCTGAGATGTGAGTCCTGACTGCAAGAACCGGCAGATGAGCACGTCTCTATACATGCACAAGCATCATTTCCTTTTCCAGCTGACCACAGAATGAATTCAGGACTCCTAGCCAATCCCTCATTCCCTCAGCTTCGGAGACACATTAAATGACGTTATAACGAGGAATGATCAAGCCTGCAGGTGCATTTTATTATAACTCACGAAAGGTGTCATATGTATGTCTTCAGGTTCCTGGTGGTGCAGTCTTCCCTGGTTGCCTGGCTCCAGCAGCTGGGAAATCTTGCCACCAGGCATAAGGTTAAGGATAAGCCGGTGACTTCCAGGCACAAAGGACAAAAGGATTTGTGTAGTAAATGATCCAAGGTCCCCAGCGGTTGGCTGTGTTAGCCGCTGGGAAATTATGAGAGAACGGGAGCTGGTTCATGTGAGCCTGGGCACTGGAACTTTCACAGCCCTGATGTGGTCTTCTGCTTGTTTACAGACTGCAAGGGGTACGAAGTGGCCAGGGACCTGTCTGATTCCACTCCTTTGTTTCAGAGACAGAGGCTCCAAGTCCAGTGTGTATGACATTGTTGTCAAACATCAGCACCCACAGGATGAGCCCAGAGCCCCTGAAAATAAAGATGGCTACAATGGCCATCTGCCTAGCCCAGCCCTGAATTTGCCACAACACACAGCACCAGCTTCTTCTGAGGCCCAGAGAAGAGGTGCCATCTTTCCTCATGGCATCATGAGTATGATGGCCCTGAGAAGCAATCAAAGGGCTGTTCACACAAGCCTCCCCTCCTCTCTCTCTCTTTCCCCCCTTCCTTTCTCCTTGAATTCATTCCTCCTTCCTTTCTCCCTTCTTCCTTTTCTCTTCTTCTTTCCTTCTTGCTTCTTCCTTCCTCCCTCACTCCCTCCCTTCTTTCTTTCCTTCCTTTTTTCTGAAAAAAAAAAAAAAAAGACCTTCCAGTATATTTCAAAAAATGTTGTGCTCAACAACTGCTCAAGACATCTGGACCTTTTTTTAAAGTTACTACAATTTCAACTAGTAAGATGTATTCTAAAATACAAAAACCCCAAGATTCCATTTTGTTAAGATCAGTAACTCATTAAATAGCCTTTAAGATTATTTCTGTATTATGACATTCTAAACCAAGGTAAATTTCTTGTTCAGTTCTATTATTTCCACATGGCTTTCCATAATTACATTCAGGATGCTCTCTAGGGCATCACAGATATCCACCCCTTGTGTGTGTGTGTGTATGTGTGTGTGTGTGTGTGTGTGTTCTAAGTGTGACCCATATTCAGAAGAAACTGAGCAAACACAGATTTAGAGTGGGGAAGAGTGGGGAAACTGAGTCACTAATGTCACACAATAGAGTTGGCAATCACTGCAAGGACTGACTTTCAGGTATTTTAAGTCCTAATCAAACCTCTCCCCCTCCACCCAGTGATATGCACCAAAAGAACAGAATGTGAATAGCTCCACATCAACCCCTGCACAGCCTGGCAACTCTACCCCCAGGCTCTCATGCACTGACCTTGAGCTCATTTCTCTTTGGGCTTCAGTGACCCACCTCCCCATCTGACAATGCAAAGCAGACCCAGGCTCTTTCCAAAAGCTCTCCACTCCTGAACTCAAACAGCAAAGCAAATGAAAACTTTACACTCTGTGAGCTGAGCAGGTGGCCTGCTTGCCAGCCAACTGTCCAACCAGGCATCCACGGCTTGTCCTGCACTAGTGCTTGGCATTGATCCGGTGGGTGGTTTGGGAAGAGGCCCCAGCAGGCTGGCCTCACAGATGATTTCGCAGCTGCCATGCCAATGGAAAACCAGCAGAGGCAAGTCGCCAGGGTGGGCAGCCTGGGAGGCAGAGCAGGTGGCCTTGGCACAGCAGGCTTGGGCAAGTCATGTCTGGGCATCATTCTGGGGACTGTCAGGCTGCTGGAGTGCAAGGAAGGAATAGCCATGAAGTACTCAGTGGGAGACTGTAGAGTAGGGGATGGGGCACGTATCGGGTAGGGTGGGCTGTGCAGAGCCCGAGGAATGCTGCCTATACACTATACGGCAGGTATTCAAGGCCCTCACCAATGTCAAAGCCAGCGCCGCGCCCACAGTGGAGAGAAAACTGGCCCACAAGACCTGAGGGAAGGGGACAGTTGACAGGAGTCCACCTGCCCAATGATAAGAAGATGGGGGAAAGAAAGGAAGCCAAGTCCTGAACGAGAAGGGAGAGGATCCCATGGCATGCCCTAGTCCTGTCACCATGACCCTGGACATGTTTATAGCCCTCTCTGGGGCTTCAGGCTCCTCAGCAGCAAGCAACCTATTCTAACTTACTCACAGGACCCTGGTGAGCAGACAAAGTAGAGAGCCAGATACAGATGAAAAGAGATAATTTTGCTATTGTTGCTATCACAAAATGCCCATGACTGAGTACTTTATAACATAAAGAATTTTATTTTAGCTCATGATCTTTTCGGGGGGGGGGAGACATGGGGGGCTGTCTCTGAGCACTGGGTGCTGCTCCTCAGCCTTATTGCTTAAGGCTAGCACCCTACCACTTTGAGCCATACAGCTTCCAGTTTTCAGGTGGTTAATTGGACATAAGAGTCACATGGACTTTCCTGACTGGGCTGGCTTCAAATTCAATCCTCAGATCTCAGCCTCTTAAGTAGCTAGGATTACAGATGTGAGCCACTAGTACCCAGCTTGGCTCTTGATTTTGGAGGCAGAAAGTCTAAGCAAGAGAAGCCTTGTCTTGTCTTTTGCAGTCCCTAGTGAAGGCCACTTGGGCAGGGTCATAACATGGTAGAAAAGCAGAAAAGGGAAGTGACCGTGTATAAAAGGGGTCAAGCGCCTGGGTGGTCTGTAAGAACCCACTCTCACAAGAACTCAGTCCAAGAGGCCAACTAGTCCATTGCACAAGCAATGCCCATATGACAGTTTGTACCATGCCGCAGCATTAAGCTGGGGTCCAATTGGTCTCCTTGGCTTGGAGTGTCAAACAAGCATTGCAGGTACAAGAGATTCCTTTCTGGCTTGATTACTCCACCTATGGTATGAAAGTGACCCTAACACAGGAGAATCTTTGAGTACATTGGAGAAAGGGACCCAGGAGGGTTCCAGTGATGACCATAGTATTGGCCAAACAGGTCTCCTGGGACTCACAAAGGTTATCAGACCATGTCTCCAGGAAACAGGGCACTATGGTTCTGAGTCCTATTTGCTAACTTCAGGCTAAGCAGAGAATGAAATCGAATCCTTAAACTTTCCATCAGATTCTGAACTGGTACAGCCTCTGCCTCAGCCTCCTCTGATGGAAGAACATTTGGAACCCTCCCCCTGAACTTTAGTGTAGGCTGACCCTTTCATCTGGAGTTTCCCTCTCTCTAAATTTCATAAAGGAACTCCTATTCAATCATCAACAGCCAACTCAAATATCCTACCTTCTGGGAAGCCTTCTTTTAGAAGCCTTCTTCACAGGCTAGCAGTGCAAAAAAAATGGGTTTTCAAGTCTGTTAGAATTTGACCTCTGCCCTTTCTAAGCTGTGTGGTTCTTGGACAAATTGTATAATATGTGTCCCGAGTCTTTGTATCCTCATCTGTGAAAGAAGTTCAGTGCTATCTTCGATAGCAAAGCCCATCATGGCCACATGTGATCACTGAACAACAGCAGTGTGTTGCTTGTTAGTCATGTTTTCTGTTAAGTGGCTTCTACATTATTTTTTTTCATTTAGCCCCCAATAACCCAATAAAGGAAGTTCTATAATTAATTAGAAAGTTTTATAATGTAATTTAGTCTCCACAACCCAAAAAGAAAGCATTACAATTGTCCCATTTTTCACATGAGAAATTTGAGGTTTCCAGAGGTCAAGCTCGGTTTTGCCCGTTCCAAAGCCCGTGCTGTCGTCTCTCCTCCCCACTTGCTTCCCACCGCGCCCCCCCCCCCCGTTTGCTCCTTCTGTGTGTCTCCCTATACCCCAGTTTCCCTTCACTGCCATGGAAGTTCCAGCCTTAGTTCTTTTCTGCCTCCTCCAGCCCCCCAAAATCACAGAGCACCTGCTGTTCAAGTGAATTCCTGGGTTATCCTGTGTCTCATAAGTGACCAGAGTGCAATGTATGTAACAGAGTACAAGCCACGCATGAATGGAAGAGAGGGACTTCCACTCCCTCTGCTCCATTCCCTTTCCACCCATTTTCTGGCCTGTATCAGCTGAAGCGACAGGCCCCCAAGGAGCCAGCCCCACACAGATAAAAACATCAAGGCCTGTCGCAGCTTTGCACCAGACCCTGGAATTTAATTTACTTCCTACAGACAGCCTGCTGATAGTCCTGGGGGCTCCCATAGCTGGCAACAGCTGTGATGGCTTTGCTTTCACACCTCCTGAGGAATACCAGGGGGGTCCCCCAGGGGCAGCCCCCCCCAAGAAACCACACACTCCCAGGAACTCTGTGTGGAGAGGAATTACAGAGATCACCCAGGGAATGACCTCCTGTGTTTTTAAAACAGACAGACAGACAGACAGACACACACACACACACACACACACACACACACATACACACACACACACACACACACACACACACACACACACACACACAGAGGGGCCTGGGGATTTCCCCAAAGTCACATAACTGACTGTCCTAGTGCAGTTTATAGCTTGATGCCAGCAAGCCAGACTTACAGAGACTCTGTCCTTTCCCCACTCCTTTTACCCCCTCCCCCGCCTTCTCTTTCCCTCCCCCTCCCTCCCCCATCACTTGCCCTTCACTCCTGGGTGTCCTGCAGTCAGGTCAAGTGTTCTAACCCACTGAGTTCAGATAGACACCTGAGCTCCCTGCTTTGGTACTTTTATATTAAATTCTGACTTTTCATATTAAACTGTGACTCTTCCATATTAAACTCTGATTTCAAAGGCAGATAATTCAGTGACAAGAAACAGCTTTGAAAGTGAAACAAATACAGAAGATTCTTTTTTGTGATCTTTTTTTAATACTTTTCTCATACCCACTGAGTTTAGACCGTGATCTTATTCCATATATTGATTAAAATTACACTTTCTAATCTGCCACGCATTCTGGTTTGTAGGCCGCAGTGCCTTGGAGCTTTTCCTTCAACCTCAACCTTGGAATTAAATTTTCTGTGCTCACTTATTTGACAGCACACTGAGCTCTTGTCAATTCAATACAGTTTTAAACTGTGTTTATTTATTGAGTACTTATCATAGCTGGGGCTCTAGGGTGAGCAATTTCTGGAGCAGGGACTTGTAGTTATGAATAAAATGTTGCCTGTGGCCCCAAGTAACTAGATTAACTAGAGTGAAATCATTAGTAGGTCATTAAAAACAAGGTGGTCAAGTGCAAATAAGCTACCAAATAATTAAAGAAAAGGCTTAAATGCATAAATATTTGAAATGTCTGTGAGGCAAATGATATGATAAATAAAACTAAAGTACAATGACAGATTGGAGAAAATCATTTGTAACATTTAATACATACTAAAGGTTAAATAGTGTTAACATAGAAAGAACTTTCTGCAACTCAATTAGAAGAAACCAATAGCAAATATGCAGAACTAGAAATTCACTTTATTAAATAAAGACATGGTGCTCAAACTAATGGAGAAATACAGACTAAGACAAGCAAATAGATTTTCACCAATCAGGTTAGCAAAACACTGTTAAAGATTAATAAAGCGTAATGTTTTATTAATGAGATGGTGGGGAAATTGCACTCCACTTGGAAGGGGGCAAATTGGGAGATATTTTAAGGCATTTTGGGCTGAACGCCAGTGGCTCACACCTGCTTATGAGTCTGAGATTTGCAGTTGCTAGTTCAAAGCCAGCCTGGGCAGATAAATCCATGAGGCTCTTCTATCTAGTTAGCCACCTATCTAGTTAGCCATCAAAAAGCTAGAAATGGAGGAGTGGTTCAAGCAGTAGAGTGCTAGTCTTTTTTTTTTTTTTTTTTTTTTTTGGCCAGTCCTGGGCCTTGGACTCAGGGCCTGAGCACTGTCCCTGGCTTCTTTTTGCTCAAGGATAGCACTCTGCCGCTTGAGCCATAGCGCCACTTCTGGCCATTTTCTGTATATGTGGTGCTGGGGAATTGAACCCAGGGCCTCAAGTATACAAGGCAAGCGCTCTTGCCACTAGGCCATATCCCCAGCCCTAGAGTGCTAGTCTTGATCAGAAAAAGCCAAACAAGATGTGAGGCCCAGAGTTCAGCATACACACACACACACACACACACACACACACACACACACACACACACACACAGAGGAAATTTGGCAAAATCCATCGAAGATTAAAATGTGAATCTCGGGCTGGGGATATAGCCTAGTGGCAAGAGTGCCTGCCTCGGATACACGAGGCCCTAGGTTCGATTCCCTAGCACCACATATACAGAAAACAGCCAGAAGCGGCGCTGTGGCTCAAGTGGCAGAGCGCTAGCCTTGAGCGGGAAGAAGCCAGGGACAGTGCTCAGGCCCTGAGTCCAAGGCCCAGTACTGGCCAAAAAAAAAAAAAAAAAAAGTGAATCTCCATTGACCCAGACATTCTATTTCTAGAAATTTATTCTGCACATTTCCTCACTCACCTGCACAACCATACATTCAAGGTTGCCCCCTGCCACTGTGGAAAATATGAAACGGTGTGTCCAATGAATTAAAGCACAGTCCTAAAATGTAGTCAATCCATGCTGGAAAGAATTGATAGAAAATAGAATTGAATCAAAATATATTAAGTGGCAAAAAAGCAAGAAGCCTGGCAGTAGATATAACTAACATACTCAGAATTGTGCAAAGGGCTACAATGTAAATTATGTATATGCCTCTCTATGTATATGCATTGCAAAGGTCTGGAAGCGTGGACACTACTAACGTGATTGTCCCAGAGGAACTGCAGTCTTGAACAGCTTTAAAGATTTACTATGCACACTTATTTTCTGTTTGAATTATTTATAATTACAGAAATGACAAATATCTGGGAGAATATGGTCTAAGTCCTTTCTCTGACTTCTGTCCTCCAAGTCTCTTTGCAAAAGCCATTGGGCTTGCTGATGTCCATTTGTCACAGAATCTGGATGCTGGTCCACTGAAATACTAGCGTTCCAGAGTTGGTTGCTAATGACAGCCTGGAAAAGATGGAGATGCAAGAGGAGCTGGAGGTGGGGGTGGGGGGGTGGGGGGGTGGGTTGGAGAGTTGATGAGGTAAGGATCTGCCTGCTTCTGCCTCTCAAGTGCTGGGATTATGGGCTTGCACGACAATGTCTAGAGAAACTATGTATTTTTTTTATCCAGTCCATTGTCCCTTTTATCATTATATAATGACTACTTTTGTCTTTAGCAATACTTTTGGCATAAACATCAATTTCATCTTAAGTATCTATGCCACCTTTCTTTTGGTCAAGATTTGCCTAGAATGAATAATTTGGGACTTCCGTAAGAATTTCAATTTGAGAATCTATGTTCTCATTAAAGATTCTGACATATTTTTATTTTTGCCTGGCATAGCTGCTTACATTCTGATCTTCTTTCTTATGTTTAAAATTTTCCCCCAAAATGCATCTTAGCATAATTCTTTCAGAATGGATCTATTAGGGTAAATACTTAAAAGCATTTATGGGAAAAATATTTTACTTTAACCTCTTCTTAGTTAATTGGTTTGGGGGGGTTGTTTTTTATTTTCCTTTCAGTAGATGGGTAGGATATAAAACTTTAAGGAAATCCCAGACTAACAAAAGTTATTGCCATGAAACCTGCTTTGCAAGAAATACCAAAAGAAGTTAAAAAAAAAAAAGGTTGCAGACTAAACACATCAAACATATGAAATGATCAAACTCACTGTAAAGGAAAGAAGATAATTCAGTCAAGATACTCAAATACCATCGTGCCTGCACATAAATAACTTTTAACCCTAATATAAAAGCTAAAGGAACAAAAGTATTAAAAATAACTCTAGCTGTCAGGTGTTGGTGGTTCATGTCTTATTCTAACTACTCGGGAGACTGAGATCTGAGGATTGTGGTTCAAAGCCAGCCTGGGCAGAAAATTCTGCTAGACTCTGTCTCCAATTAACTAGTAAAGTGCCAGGCTGGAGGCATGCATGACTCAAATAGTAGCATGCCAACTGGAAGCAAGAAAGTCAAGGGAGTTCTCAAGGACCTGAGCTCAAGCCTCAGTACCAGTACCAAAACAAATGAACAAAAACATAACTATAATAATTTATCACCTAATGTACAATATATTTTTAAATGTAAATTGTAGCATCAATAGTGTAAGACATGAAGGGGAGAGGAAGTTAAGAATAGAATGATATTGGACCCTTATTCACATTATATAGAAAAAAAAAATCAGCCGGGTGCTAGTGGCTCACACCTGTAATTCTAGCTACTCAGGAGGCTAAGATCTGAGGACCATAGTTCAAAGCCAACACAGGCAGGAAAGTCTGTGAGACTCTTATCTCCAATTAACCACCAGAAGTGATGCTGTAACTCCAAGTGGTAGAGCACTAGCCTTGCACTGAAAAAGCTCAGGGAGAGTACCCAGGCCCTGAATTCAAGCCCCATGATCTACCAAAAAAAACCAACAAAAGAAGAAGGAAGGAGGGAAGGAAGGAAGGAAGGAAGGAAGGAAGGAAGGGAGGAAGGAAGGAAGGAAGGAAGGAAGGAAGGAAGGAAGGAAAGGAGGGAAGGAAGGAAGGAGGGAGGGAGGGAGGAAGGAAAAGAAACTCTTGGGGCTGGGGTGTGGCTCAAGTATGAGAGTGTTTGCCTACCAAGTACAAGGCCTTCATTTCCAACAGCAGTACCACCACGAAACAAATAAACAAACCCCTTACTGGATTAGAGGCTTAAAAGTAAAGGCCTGAAACTACAAAACTACTAGATGAAAACTGTTAGCTTCCCATTACTATGACAAAATACCTGAGACAAATGTTCCTGGACTGCTTTTTAAGAGGCCAAGGCAGTGGTTGGGACCAGGGTAAGCACTGGTGGCGGAATCTGTGTGTGCCCCTGTACCTCAGAGGGGAAGGGAAGGGAAGGGAAGGGAACACATTCCTGGCTTCCTGTTCTCACAGCCATGGCACCTGACCAGTTAAGGTCCTTGCCCTAAAACTCACAAAAGTGGACAATATAAAGATGAAAGGCATTTAGAATTGTTCATGGAAGTTGAGCATACATGGACAGCCATTCCCTAGACTGAAAGGTCTCTCCCCATCCTTCTCTATTTGATGCAATTGCTTTGATCCCTGCTTATTTTCTAAACATGGTCATCTAGCTTCCCATTGATTCTGTAACCCCAATTGTCCTTCCAATAGATTCTCTTTAAAAACTTTGCTAAAGATGAGTTCCTTTTGCTTGCCATCAGGGATTCTGCTGGAGCCAGCAGCCCTTACAATAAGCCTTAGCAAACAAAAGATTGCTTTTATGCTACTTAGGAGTTATCCTGTAAGCAATTAATGATCCAGATCACACTGTGAAGGACACAGCCGGACAGGCGTCAGCAATGAGCCTCCCCCTTTAACTGGCTCCTGGCATGGCATCCTGTTGCAAAAACTTGAGGTGTGAGCCATGTGTCCACTGCCATTAGCTAGAGCCTTGACTCAAGCCACTGATCCTGTGACATTCTAGTGGTCACCATGCCCTCTGAGGTCTGTCCCTGAACTAAGGTGGCCAGGCTTTCTTGGCTTGTTCACCCTATAGGTGTTCTCTTCCATATTATGACAGAGTCACATGCTCTCACTCTCTGGAGGTTGCATATGGAGTACTACTTGACCACGGAGAATAAACCAGACTGTTTTACTGAACCTATGTCCCCACCCAGACAATGGAAGAAACAAAACTGTAATGGGGTTCGAGGGGGGGAGGGAATCCCTCATCCTTCCAAAAGTCCACCACTCAGAGACTGTCTCAGGTAAAAAGATGGATTTACTGGGGAAGTAAAAAGCAAGCTGAGCAGCTAGGGCCGCAGCCCAGCCTTGGGGGCTGGGACCGCGCGCCTGTTGGTGTTTACAGATGGACCAGTTCCAGGTTTCCGAAAAACATATAACACAAAACAGGACAACAAGTGCCAACAAACCAATTCAGCTCTGATGGAGAGCTGAATTGGGATGCCATGGGGATGAGACACAGGACACACACATGGAGACATGTGGCATGGTATAACGGCGCCTGAGCTGGCCTGTCTCTAAATAGGGTCAGGTCAAGGGGGGCTGGGTCAGAGGAAGCTCCCAGTCTCAAGCACTTGACTGACAGGTTCAGTAACCCATAGGACATGTGCCCACCCCTGTCTCTTGGGATTCAAGAACTCCCATTACCTGGGGATGGGACTTCCCTTCCTGTAGGAATCTAGGCACCCCCATCAAGACAAAATGCGAGAAATACCACATGGTCAAGCCTGCCACACGCAGGTGGCCAATGAGGTTATGACACTTACAGAGCATGCCAGGTCACATGCCGGTGGCCAATGGAGTTACAATCTGTTACATAGTATCTGCTTGAACCAACCTATCACTCTAGTTAGGATTGGCTGGCAGATTCCATGGTTTGGGGTGGGGGGTACTATTGTTTACAGTGAGGGGGAATCTTCCTGGGATTCTGAGCAGACGGGGGCATGGCACTCAACTCTGAAGCCCCTGGGCAGGGGAGATAGTGGAGATGGAGTCAGCTTCTGCCCTCTTTGACTAATCTGAGATGGAGTCAATTTGGCACCCCTCAACAGCCAATGATGGCGCTGGCCAGATCTGACCTCCCATATTACAAAAACCAATATCCTAGAGAGGTTGTGGAACAATAAAACCATCTGATGTCCTGCAATACAAAACTAAGTCACAAATTCCTTTTGTGATTTAATTCTAGGAGAGGAAAAAAATCAAACTCTTTGCCCAGTGAGCCACATGGTCACTGTTCTCAGGAATGAAAGACAACAGAGCTTTGGTAGACAGGGCTTTTCTACAGCTGTGATGGGAATACATTTTGAAACAGTGGAAGTCAGAAGGAGGATTTATCGGTCCACGAATCTGGAAGAGGGCAGGGGTGAGGCTGGGCTTAGCTCTGCCTGGAACTGGGGATCTATCTATCTTTCCTTCAACACCTCTGTCACTGTCTTCCTCCAGTCTCTGGCCTCTCTGTGTATTGGGCTTTCTCCACATGCTGGGAGGGTGGAATGCAAGTCTTCGGCTTCAAACCTTCCAGAGTTGGTTTCCTCCCAACCCCACCCTCTTCCTCCCCAATTCAGTAACCAGAGAAGAAATCTTTCCATGTAGTATCAAGTCAAAACATCTTGGGGACAGAAAAACAGATTTGTTGGCCTGGACCAAAGATTGCAGCCAGGGAAGCAGTATGACAGAGTGCTATTCACCCCTCATGAACCATTCTGTCCTTCACGCTGGAACCTCCATTTTTGAGATAGGCATATAGCTGCCCAGTCAACACATTTCTCAGCATCTCTTGCAGCTAGGCATGGCCACTTGTCTCGTTTTGATCAATGAGATGTAAGCAGAATGGTTCTGAAATGCCTAAAAAGCAGAAGCCACTCTTTTCTCTTACCTCTTTTCCTTTCTATTGCTGGGCATGTAGATGTAATGAGAGCTTCAAAAGCTATCCCATAGCATGAAGTCACTTTCGTTATAGTAGAGGAACAAAAACTGAAAGAGTCTGGGTCCCTGGTGCCAGGGTCTGCTCCCCACCAGTCTCAAATTGCTTTTGTTGTATAGGTAAAACATATATATTAGCCAGCTTAAGCCAATATTATGGCATCTTAATCTGTAGCCAAATATAATTACTGGGAGGTGGTACTGGGATTGGAACTTGCTGGGCAGGAACTCTATCACTTGAGCCATACCTTTAGTTCCTAAAGCTAATCTTTAAGTGATACACAACTCAGGTTGAGGGAGGAGGACAGCTAGAGACAGAAGTGGCTGGGGAGAAAACATCTTAAGAAACATGAAACTCGAGGAAGTAGCCCAGGGACTCCCTTTCTGTGGGCCATCTGGGCCCTCAGCAGCTGGGGCTCCCCAAGCCTCATTCTGTGAGGCCAATCCTTCCAAAGATAAGTCCGGCTAGTAACAAAAAGCACTTTTCAACCACTGGCAGCACTGGTCCCCTGAGGTGCTATGAATGGGGGGCTGGGGCGGGGGAGGGGCTACCTCCTTTCCCTTAGAGACTCATAAAACACATTAGCATATTAAGGCTCTTCCTAGTCAGCTGAAGAAACCTCATTAATTACCTTCCACACAGCTTTCTTTCTCACTTTCCTCCCTGCCCAGCACCTGTTCACATTCCAGAAGGAAGAGGCTTTGGCTAGATTAGCCACAGAAAAGACCCCTTGGGTGACCCAGTCTTCTAGCAGCAGGACTCCTATTTGAACAGCTGCCCACCAGCCCCATAGTCCTGCCTTCCCTGGGAAAGCTGTGGCAGAGGAGAGATCTGGGTCTCTTTTCATTCCAGACCAGGGTTCTAGATATATACACAATCTGTCCCCTGGGTCACCTTTGTGGGAAAGCTGGGGACAGATCAGAATCTGCTTTGGATGGGATCAATATTCACTGAATCCTGTGGGAGAAGGATAGTCTTTAACTCAGAGACCAAAGGCAGGGTGTGAATGAAAGCAGATGTCCCCTGCCCTCTTGGGAATGATACTTCTCAAAGTCTTGTTCCAAGGGAAGCGGGATCGGTGGATAATAACCCCCTGAGAAACTGCTCCTGCTTACAGCCGCCTACTTGAGAACCTGGGGCCAGACACTGGGGGTCCTGTGGCTCTGTTGGTGGCAGGGAGAAGAAATTTCCTGAGATGTTTTCCTTCTCTGGAAATGTCCTCCTAGATTGCTGGCTGGAGAATCTCCTGACAAGGGACAGACCAGAGGTTGCCAAAGGGAGGGAAAGGGACAAAGGGAGGAGATGAAATTGCCCAGGCCATCTGCAAGGAGAGCCCTGTACTCTGCAGCCTCAAAGGACAGGTAGGTGGCAGCAGGTGCCTTCTGCTGTTCCCTTCGGCACCCCAATAGCTGGATACTTCCACTCTGTCCCACCAAAGTCTAGAGGGATCTTAAAACTAGCAGAACATTGATTCTAAGAGCGGTCCATCATGGCCTGTGCAGCCCGGGGAAAGGCCCTGGGACCTTGCAAGACCACAGAGGACCTGGGCTATTAGAATAAAATCAAAACAGTGCTGAGCTCAGGAGAGAAGAGAGTTGCTTCCCTAGCTTTCCTTGATTCTTTCAAGATGAACTTTCTTCCTCCCAACTTCTCTGTCACCATGAAACCCTTTTTTTGTTTTTGTTTTGTTTTGTTTGTTTGGAGAGAGGTCTTGTTTGTTTGCTTCCCTTTCCATGTGGGAATAAGACTTCTATATCAGGAACAGGATTTGAGGAAGTACTTTGGTGGCAATTTTGGAATCCTTTAATTAGTTCAAGAAGTTCTCTAGGAAGTTCCAGATGACCTCTGCGAATATTAGTCCAGAGAAGTTTAGGAGGTTATTTTGGTTTGCATTGTCTTTCTCCATGAATGTGTTTCTATCCTAATTCTGTGGAAGATTATTCTGGACCCAGAGCAATTCATTCTCCTTTAGCTATGAGGATTTCCAGAACAAAGACACATTGATTCCCAAAATGGACTGACTTCTTATATGAGAGAGAGATAGGGAGAGAGAGAGAGAGAGAGAGAGAGAGAGAGAGAGAGAGAGAGAGAGAGAGACTAAAGATTGGGAGCCTGAACCACACAGACAGATTGAGCAGACTAAGGAGGGTTGAGAGGAGAGAGGGAATGATTGGTTTTGAGATCTGTCTTGAACCTCTAAATTTTATTCATAGAAGTCAGAGCCAGCGTGGGGGGTGGAAGCAGCAGGTAATGCAGGTCAGGCTGCAGTCTGAGCTTTCTTCAGAGCTCCCAGGCAAAAGCGTGGGGAAGGTCTGCCCGTTTGTACACAGGGAATTGCTTTCTCCTCCTTGGGCCATGTCATTATAGCAAGAAACAATGGAGCAGGTTTCTCTCCCTCCCACATAGCACAGTCTTATGTCTCAAACGCATGTGACTAGTGGTTTCAGATAAAAACCCTTGAAGGCCCCCTGCTGCCACAGAAAGTGAAACCTGCCCTTGAGGACTGTCCCTTCAGAGGTCCATCCTGAAATGAAGGTCTGTCTCTGTGCAGCCTTCATCAGGAGATCCCAAGGGAACAAGACCACCCTGCCACTCCCCTAACCCCTGGCCTGATTGCGGCTGAACTACTGACACAGCCATCACGGGCGGTGGGGCGGGGGGGGGGGGGGGTGTGGGGGTGATCCCCTACCTGCTCATTCACCAGTCCTATCAGGGGCCCCAACAGTTCCAGGTACTTTCCAATCATTCAATGTACAATACGAGTTAGCAAGAGCTCTGGGGAGTTCTGCATGGAATAACATGCCTTGCTTAACTAGGTGCTTTCTAGGCTTAACTAATCCTGGATCACTCTTCATGCAGGATGCCCATTATCTCATAGTATAGTACTCTACGGATCACAGACAAGAATCTGCATCTGGGAGGTAGAAAATATCTCATTCGCCTTGGGGTCCACAGAACTTAACACGGACCTCCACAAAAGTTTGTGTGGCACGACTGAATAAGTGAATTAGTTTAAATCATGCAATTTTTAGCTCAGGCTGAACCTGGGAATAATCACTGTATGCCAAACAGTCTTTCCCAGGGCAATTATGTCGGTGGCCAATGCATAGCCTTGTTAAGACCAAATCCCCCTCTTTCCCGGTATTTATACCAGTAATAAACTGGCAGGCTCTGAACCAGATCTGGGTAACATATGTGTTTTGTTTGGCTGGCAGAGGGCCTTATTGTTTCTTTATGTCTTTGGGAGGGGCTGAACTCTGGAGCCTCTGGCTCCCCTTCACCTGTCCTTGCCTCTTCTAGTACCCACATCACCTGCTTAGCCCCTGCAGGCTGTGTGTGTGTGTGTGTGTGTGTGTGTGTGTGTGTGTGTGTGTGTGTGTGTGTGTGTGTGTGTGTGTGTGTGCCTGTGCTCATGCCAGTACTGGAGCTTGAAGTCAGGGCTTGGGCACTGTTCCTTACCTTTCTTACTCCAGTCTGGCACTCTACCACTTGAGACACACTCTCCATTTCCGGCTTTCTGTTGGTTAAATGGAGATAAGAGTCTTTTTCACCCAGGCTGACTTTGAATGGCAATCCTCAGATCTCTGCCTCCTGAGTAGCTAGGGTTACTGAGTGAGGCACCAGCACCTGGCTGTCTGAAGGCTTTGATTTGTCATCCAGGGCGGAAGTCTCCCTAGAACATTGCTTTTCCAGTCTGATTATGACCATCCCACATTTATTTTGGAATCGATTTTTTTTCCCCAGATGAGAAAGCATACAGATCAAGCTTTACACCATTCCTAATGAAATATGTATGTGGCCAAGTGCAGCACTAAAGGCAACAGTGTAAACCAACATGAAGGTGACTGGGGGAAGGTTTTTCAATGTGTTAATCTCCCCAGGAGTTCTTGATGTCAGTGAGCAGCGGAGGCTTGGGAGAGTCTGTGGATCCCCTGCCTTGCTGGGCTCCTCTCCAGGTTCCCCTGAGTCCTGATGTTCATTCGGCCATGAGCTCCAGGATTTGCATTCCCAATGAGCTCCTAGGTGATGCTCTGGCTAAAAGCCCAGGGACCAGACTTCAAGACTTGCGCTGCTCAACACCACACATCTATTAAATCTCCATGACCCATGAACAGGGCAGGAATGACAGAGCAGGTCACAAGTAAGGACAGGGCAAGTCAGAGAGGTTAACCAATGACCCAAGATCACACAGCTTGCTACAAATTACCTTCCAGTGTAGAACCAAGCTTGTCTAGGGGCAAAGATGTAAATGAAAGATGCTGTCCAACATCTTTCTCCGGACCAGTAGATTGTGCCAATGGAAAACTGAACTAGCATTTCTGGAAGTTTCTTGTTTACTCCTACCCCAGGAAAGGCAAAAGCTGACAGTCTCCCTCTGTTCCTCTCAGCCAGGGAACACTGGCTCTTCTTTGTGGACAAAAAGGGAGAAGATTCAGAGGAAAGCTTCACACAACACACATACACACACACACAAACTTACACCCACACACACTGGCTTTTGCCTCCATGAAGGTCTGGGGTGCTTGCTTACTGGAGTTAAGACTCCCCTCACTGACTTTTCCATGGAGCAACCAAAGCAGAGCGAGAGACAGGCGCAGACTGCAAGGTTCCGGGAGGGAGTCGGGGGGAGTGCGGGCCATATGGAGCGGAGTGACAGAATTTGGCAGTGCAGGCTCCACAGATGGGCCTGCTTATGTCCAGACACAATCGCAGGCCAAGGCCTGAATCATCTCTCTAGCAATTTCTTGTTTCCAAACACGTCTTTTGAAGAATTCGGGGATGCTCTGGGTGCAGATATCAGAACCCCCGCTGGGAATGGAGACAGACAACAGGAAAGAATATTGCTTTTACAGGGTGTGGCGGGGAAAGGAGGGACCATATGCCCATTTATACGGGGGGTGGGGGGGTGGGGGGAGCTAGGTAACCATTGAGGGAGGGGGGCCTAGTGGTTTAGCAGCACGAGGGAGCCTGGATCAAGGGTGTGTGTATTTTCTGGGAGGTTCTCACAGCCCTATAATGGAGTCTGTATCATCAGTCAGCCAGCCCCAGACCTAAAATAAATTTTCTGGTAGTTCTGGAGGTTGAACCCAGGGCCTCTTGCTAGCTAAGCACTCTGCTTCTTGAGCCACATCCCCAGCCTTTTTGTTTATATTTTATTTCTGAGATAGGCTCCCATTAACTGTCCAGGCTGTCCTTGAACTTGTGACCTTCCTGCCTTTGCTTTCCAAGTGGCTGGGGTTATAGGCACACTCTTGACTCTAAGATTTTTGGATCAATCTTCTAGGGAGTCCTTCTGCCTCAGGCCCTTGGCATGCTTTTCTAATAGATTACAAGGAGCCCCTGCTAGGGTTCCTCTAGATACTCCTGTCTTCAGAATGAAGTCTGGGCTCTTCTGCTTGCATGTAAGCTCCTGTGAGGCTGGACTCTGGCCTACCTTCCATCCTGGGAGCATCCATCCTCTATGTGTCCCGAGGCTTGGGTTCAACCAGGCAACTCATTGTTCCCTGAAGATATTCAGACATTTGGTCCCCAGTACTTGTGTGAGGCTCCCTTCAGTAGTACCTCACTGTGGTGCTTCTGTTATAGGTCACCACCCCTTGCATCTGTGTCTTCTCTCGCCCTTCAATAAGCATCAAAGATAGACACTGCTTCCTTGGCCTCTTGCCTGTACCATAAAGAATATCATTATAAACTGGTCACTGGTGACTCGCACCTGCAATCCTAGGTACTCAGGAGCCTAAGATCTGAGGATCGTGGTTTGAAGTCAATCCAGACAGGAAAGTTCATGAGAAACACACACACACACACACACACACACACACACACACACACACACACACACACACACACACACTCCGGTCCTGGGGCTTGTACTGTGGGTCTAGGCACTGTCCCCGAACTCCTTTTGCTCAAGGCTAACACTCTACCTACTTAAGCCACAGCCCTATTTCCAGCTTTTTCTGTGGTTAATTAGAAATAAGAGTCTCATGGACTTTCCTGCCCAGGCTGCCTTGGAACTGTGATCCTTAGATTTCAGCCTCCTGAGTAGATAGGATTATAGGTGTGAGCCACCAGCACCCAACAGTGAGACTCTTATCTCCAATTAATCACAGAAAAAGTCAGAAGTGGTACTATAGCTCAAGTGGTAGATTGCTAGCCTGAGCAAAAGAAGCTTACAGACAGTGCCCAGGCCCAGAATTCAAGTCCCAAGACCGGCAAAAATAAAGTAAAATAAAATAAAATGAAATGAAAAAGAGTATCATTATATGTGTGCACCAGCCTAGGGCCTGCAGGGGACTATCCTCCTTCCCCATATTCCAGACCAAGGCCAGAGTGAAGAAGGGACCTGCTCAGAATCTCACATGTGGCTGGCAAAGCAGTGGAGACTGAGGCCAGGTTTCTGAATCAGGTTCAAGTGCTCTTTCCAGGAGCTCTGGCCCCATTGAGAAAGGAAGGGCCAGCGTCCACAGTGTTCATTCCTTCATCTCAGCCAGAATCACAACAGAACATCAGAATCACAAGGACCATTGTACCATGTACTGCACACATGCTGCATCATTTATTTGAATTTTCCTCTGGTCCTCCCAACAGTCCCATTTTCCAGAAAAGTAAACAAGGCAGAGAGGCTCACTGACTACAAGGCCACCAGGCCTGTCAATGAGCCAAGATGACAACTACATTCTTCCCATCCTGGCAAAGGGATTATTATATCAACAAAAATGTTCCCCAGGCTGAACATTGGTGGCTCATGTCTGTAAACCTAGCTACTCAGGAGGCTGAGATCTGAGGATCGTGGTTCAAAGTGAGCCTGGGCAGGAAAGTGTGAGAGACTCTTATCTCCAATTAACCGCCAGAAAAATCAAAAGTGGTATTGTGGTTTAAAGTGGTAGAGTGCTAGCCTTGAGCTAAAGACCTTAAGGACAGCATCCAGGCCCTGAGTTCAAGACTCACAACCAACCAAAACAAATGCATCTTGTACACACAGCATTATGTAGCCTACAGTTCTTTCCCTTCTGCTTTCTTCTCTGACGTCTGTACAATTCTTGGAGCTGAGTGTTGTTAGTCCATTTAACCAGATGGAAGCATGGAAATTTTCAGAGCAAGCAATTGACTGACTTAAATCAGCAGGTGTATGAGCTATTTATTGCTGTGTAACAAACTAGATAAAACCTGGTAATTAAAACCACTTTTTTTTTTTTATAATGTCACAGTTTCCATGGTACCTAACATGACTTAGCTGTGCCTTCTACTTTGTCATCTCTTGTGAGGCTACAACCCAGCTCAGTGCCTATGGTCTCAATCTGAAGGCTGGACAGGGGAAGGATCAGCTACCAATCTTGTTGGTACGACTTCTGTGTATGTTGTTGGGCTGAGGGCCTGAGTTCCTCAGTTACCAGAGGTGATCCTCAGTTCCTTGCCACATGGGCCTCTCTAAGGTGTTAGCTTGCTTTATTTAAAGTATACGAACTGAGAAAGAAGTCACCATCTTTATAACTCAATCATGGAAGGGGCCTCCTCTCTCATGTACTATAGTGTATCTAAGAGACAAGTCACTAGGTCGCATCCCAGACTTACAGGACTACAGGGCAGGATTAGCAGGTGGAAATGACTACTGACCACAGCAGAGAGCTGGCTGTGTGCAGCTCTGAGTTGGGCCTTATCTTGCTGGTCCTAGCAATGTTCCCCCATAGGCTTCTGTGTCAAGTAGCCATCTTCCCCTCCTCTGTGCTCTAGGAAGGCTCTCAGGAAGAGAGATGGCCTCATTTTAATTACAGTGCTGCCCCCAGGGAGGCCTATGCTCTTCTCTGGATGGTTTTGTCCTCCCCCTTTACTGCCAGTTTTGTCTTTAAATCAAAGCTTCTCTCTATTCAAGGGCTCCCGGCCCCAGGCAGGAGGAGGATTTATGAGTGGGTGATCCGGAAATGTAATATAAGGGATCAGGACCCAGACAGTAATGTAAACTGGGAGGTCCTGGCGAGCAGGCAGCCAGCCCTATGACCTCTCAAGCCTGACAGTCCTCACAGCCTCTGCCTTTATAAAAAAAACTTCCATCACTCTCCTTCCTGCTCACCCTACTGCCCCTCCTCATTACCCTCCCTGCACCCCACCCACAGTGAAAGCCCAGGCCTCCTGAACCTGCTAGAACCTGCCTGTCTAGAGATGCTCCTCCTGCCCCCTGCTCCACTTTTTCCCCCCTCATGCCCCCTCCCCAGCCCTCCTGGGTTCCAGTCAGTACTGGCACCCTCCTCATCTCCACATCCTGGCCCAGCTGGTTCCTCTACTGCAGTCCCTATGTACAGGCCTCCTCCCTGGCCAGTCACTCTGTCCTCTCAAGTCAGTAAGCACCATAGACCTAAGATCGAAGCCCATTTCATGCACACCATCCTCCTCCTGTTGGACAGAGTTCTCTTTAAGGATAGAGCTGGGTCTGGAAGCCACCAGGGCTCTACCTCCACTTGGCTCAGGGGAGGTGTTCACCATGTCATGATGGGAAGAAAGGGCCAAGTAAGCATTGCCTTTGAGAGGAAAGAACTGCCCCTCTACCCCTGCCCGTGGTGGTGGTGGGGGGGGGCGCTCCGTGGCTGGCCAGTCCCTGCCCCCACTCACCACCTCCTCCTCCTCAAGTCTGGTGGGACCAGCATCTGCAGCTCGCAGCACGCTCCAAGCACCTACTCTGAGTGGCTGAGGACATTGGGTGGAAGTGACAGCAAGGGAGGTGGGCCCAGAATAAACTCATCCTTCCTCTCTAAGCACACACTCCAGGACCTGCCACAGATGCCTGTGCCTAGAAAAAATTTCATCCAGCCTCTCCTTGCTCTCAAGCTGTATCTACAAAGGCCTCCTTGGATGGCCTTGGGGTCATTTCTGATAGCTTCTTCTTCCTCATCAGTCCCACATTCTGTTCTAATGTGGAAAGTACGTTCTGGATGTGGACCCTGACACTCCCACAGCCACTGACCCATCCAGCCACAAATAGCCCCACCTCATTGTCCTCCAGCCATCTCCTCACCGGCTCTCCTCATCTCCATTCTATCATCCTTACCAAGTCATTGCTCTGCACAAAACTTCCAATGGCTCCCCATTGCCTGTAGAACCAAACTCATGCTCCTCAGCCCTGCATTCCCATCTCCACCATCTGGCTGGCCTGGAGCCCTCCCTAGCCACACCTCCACGTACTCCTTTCTCCAACATCTCCACATGTACACTTAAGGAACACTCACACAGAACCACCCCATGCCCCCCAGATCTCTTGCCCCAAGAGTTGTCCTATTCCCCCCCCCCCCATTGTTGGTTCTTGGGTTATGTAATTCTCCCCTACAGAAACTCTTTCTGCCATCTAACCCACAGCCCTGGCAGGACAGCCTAAAAGCCACCTCCTCCATGACGCTCTCTCTTGCTACCCCTCAGAGGCCAGTGAACTCTCAGTCCTCTGAGAGTTATAATACTTCAAAGATGCAAAGCCTCACTTTCTGAGGCTTCCTATTAGAAGTATAAAGACATCCATGCCCTGCCATCTCCTCCTCCAATGAGAAGGTCCTGGGCATAAGGATAGTGCCTTACTTAGTTCCCGCCTCCCAACACACCCAGTGCTGCTGCCACCTCCTCTAGAGACAAAAGACAAAGGCATCCCCTGGGGGAGGGGAGCTGGTTTTCACCAGCTCCAGGAGGCGCCTGACAGCTCTGTCCTGCTGGAGAGAAAGCGCCCAGAAGGCTGAGCTCCCGGGAGGGTTCTCACCAGACGGCCCTGCTGGGCCCCAGCCAGGGGGGTGTTTGCCGGGAGCCCAGGGGTGTGTGTTGGGAGGGGGTGACTTGGCAGACTTGGAATGGCTTCCGACCATTGTATTCCGGTTCCTGAGGTCTTTGTTTAAGCATCTTCAAGCCATTGCTCACCAAGAGGGTGTGGGGACAGCTCAGAGAAGGGGGCAGGGGGCCTCCATTACTGGGAGAGGTCCCCATGTCCCTTGTAGTATGTCTCACTCAGCCCATCCCACGTTTCTTCCAGGGAAGTCAATACCACTGGGTCCTTTTCAGTAGGGAAAATGGGGATCCCCGTCTGTATATGTAAGTTTGTCCTAAATCCTCAGACTCTCCCTTTGGACTGGCTCCTTCTCAATCAGTCCTCTCCTCCAGCTCCATCCTCACCAAGCCCAACCCCAGGTAGAGTTCAAAGCCTACTCACTCCCCCTCCTGGGACCCTAACCTGTCTACTTGTCTGTGTTAATCCACGGACAATAATCCTTTTCATTTGTGCCAGTACTGGGGCTTGAACTCAGGACCTGAGCACTTGTCTCTTAAGTTTTTTGTTTTTTTTCCCCTCAAGAGTGGTACTGTAGCACTGAAGCTGCACCTCTACTTCTGGTTTTTTGGTGGTTAATTAGAGAATAAGAGTTTGATCACAGACTTTCCTGCTCAGGCTGGCTTTTCAGCTTCCTGAGTAGCTAGGATTACAGGTAGTGAGCCACTGGCACCCAGCTACCCATTTCAAATGTGTTTGCCTTGGCCAGCAAGTTTAACATGCAGCCAATCCAGCCCAAGTGTGGAGCTCAGGTTCCATGCAGCCTCTGCCCATTCCCATCCAGGGGTTCTTGGCCAGGACCCTCCACCAAGCAGTGCCTCAGCTTTTGTTTGTTTGTTTGTTTGTTTTCATTTAAAAGGGAAGCAACAGTCCCTGCTTCACAGGTGGAAAAGCAAGGCCCAGGAAGTGCTGGGAGCAGCGCCACAGAGTATCATATCACCGCCACCATGGCTTTGCAAGCACAATGGCTGTGATAGGATATTTAATGAGGAAGCAGGTGTCCTCAGGGAGGCCTCCCACATTCCTTGGCTTGTGGCCCTTCCCTGCATGATCCACTTTCCCAAGCTGCCCTTTTCAGATCTTTCCTAAGATCCTCCTTCTAAATGTCAGCAGTCCCCTGTCCCACCTCTACACACCTTCCTTCCACTGTGCCTGGGCATCACAACCACTTCCCTACTTCTGCAACTATGGGAACACCATAATTCCTGGAATTTGCATCGCAAACCAGTCCTTGAGAGCTTCAGGCCATTGTGGTCCTATCTTGGGTAACTCCCTCCAATCCTCTTAACAGTGAAGGGGTTGCAAATAGTGACAAAGTGCATGATTCCATTTCTGTACGATCTTTGAAATCATATAGTTTTAGATGCAGAAAACATATTTGTGGTCACAGAGGGAAGTGCCAAACAGAGGGAGAGCTTGTAAAAGGGTATCTTTGTTTCCAGTTGCTTCTGTAATTACTTCCCACAAAGTCACTGACTTAAGATAACACAAATGAATTTTCTCTCACAGTTCTGCAAGATCAGAAGTTCAGACTCAGTCTCACTGGACTAAGATCAAAGTGTTGGTAGAGCTGGAAGCTCTGGGGAGAACTTGCATTCTCACCTTCTGCAGCGGCTGGAGGCCTCCTGCATTCCTTGGCTTGTGGCCCTTCTTCCCTGCATCACTTAATCTCTACTTCCTTTCTTGATCTTCTTGCCTCTTTTTTTTGCAAAAAACTTTGTGATCAAATTCAGGGCCTAACCCAGTTAATCCAAGATGATGTTTTCATCTCACTATTCTTAAATTACACCTACAACGTCCCTATTGCCATATAAGATCACATTCACAGATTCTAGCCATTAGGACATGTCCTCAGATAATAGAGGTGGCAATGTTTTTTTGCCCCACCCTCACCTCAATAACAGATAGGATGGAGATCTTTTAGTGGCAAAACCATTTAGCTCCTTGAAAATAGTGTTGGATACATAGAGTTTCATGGGGAATAAAATTGCACAGCACTTAGTAAAAGGCGAAAGATTTATATGATTTGAAGAGAAACCAGAGTATAGCACTTAGTATGTATATACACACACAATTGATTACAAGTAAAACTATTGAGGTTTGGGTATAATTCAGCGATTATATCAATATTAGCACCCTGGTTGTGATAATGTACATAGTTTTGCAAAACATTGCCATTGTGCTGTTTATTAGTGGCTCATGCCTGTAATCCTAGCTACTCAAGAGGCTGAGATCTGAGGATCGCAGTTCAAATCCAGCTTCATAGGCAGGAAAGTCCAGGAGACTCCTATCTCCATTTAACCAGCAAAACCTGAAAGTGGAGCTGTAGCTCAAGTGGTCAAGGCTAGCCTTGAGCAAACAGCTCAGGGACAGTGCTCAGGCCCTGAGTTCAAGCCCTAGGACAGCACAAAAATAAAACAACCATTGCCACTGGAGGAGTTTAGGTAAAGTGCATATGAGCTCTTTGTTCATTTTTTATGCATTATTTTATAGGATTGCATATGAACCTGCAAATAACTCAATAAAAACTTCAGGGATTAAGAAAGTGAACACTAAGGTTACGGCAGTTTTGTTTCTCGCCCAGTGTGAATCTTCCTTGAATCTTCCAGCTTTGTCCACTCACGTTCCATGTGTCAGAAGGTGAGTTCACTCTCCTGGCTACAGGTGACTGATCTGGGAGTGGGTGTGAGTCATTCCACAGTTCTTTGGTAATTTAGAATCAGGGTACCATTCTAAAAGAACCCCATTCCATATATGGTTGCATATTGTCACTTCACTTTGGGCATCCATAATCCAGAGAGAGAGAGAGAGAGAGAGAGAGAGAGCAGATGAGAGGTGAGTGGAGTCCCTGTGAGGAGAGAAGCAGACAGAGGCTGAAAGAAGGTGCCAGCTTCCTGCCAGCTTTCCACTGCCTGCTTCTAGTTCTTCTCAAGTGGAAAGACCATCAGCCTTGTATGCTGGCACCAATCTTTCTCCTGTTCCATCCTTTAGCTTGCCTAAAAGATTTCTGTTATTTACAATCAGAACTCAAAGCTCCATGTCTCCTCAGGCCCTGGTGCCATGGGGAGGGAGGTTCAAGTGCCACCTACCAAAGCCCAGTATAGGAGATGTTAAAGGCCTCCTCCCCCACCCCCAATCGCGTGTGTGTGTGTGTGTGTGTGTGTGTGTGTGTGTGTGTGTGTGCATACATCAGTAGGGGCTTAAACTCAGGTCCTTGCACTCTCTCTTATCTTCCCTCTTCTCCATGGCTGGTGCTCTACCACTTGAGCCACTCCTAGTTTTTGCTATTTAGTGGTAGATAAGAATCCAGAAGATTTGTCTGCCTGGCTTGGCTTCCAACTGAAATTCTCAGATCTCGGCTCCCAGAGTAACTACAATTACAGGCACGAGCTACCCACACCCACAAAGATTCCATTCACCTTGGACTTTGAGCCTCCCAATTGCATCTCAGCTCTGCTCTTCACCCTGCCCCTACACCATGTGCACACAGTAGGTTTGATGCCTGTTCCTAGGATTAGGCAGGCATACCACCCCCCACCCCCTACCGAGAATCCTGTCCATGGTGGCGAAGGATGGCCTGAGGAGCTTGAATGAGTGAGCCCCCAAACCTGGTCACATCTTCCAGACAAGGAAAATGAGAAGAGCCCAAGTCAGCTCCCTCAGGCAACCAGGAAACAATTTGCAAGATAGAATTCAACAAGCAATGCCAACAAGATCATAATGACCATATTTATGGAAGAGTGAGGAGGTCCAAGCTTGGAGCTCGGGTTTTCATTATTGTGTGTACAAATGCGATCGTCTCTGTGCAGCCCGCCTCCCCCCGCTCCAAGCGGCAGCTGTTGGCTGGTGCATGGTAATTTGATGTAAATTGCCCCCAAATATGGTAATTCCCTCCTCTGCCAGGGGAGTCTGAAGTCACAAACCTGGAGAGGTTGGCAGCAGATGTTGTCTTACTACTCTGCAGGCTGCTGGGATTGTGAAAAGGGAACAACAGATCAGAGACAATGCTGTTCTCACCGTGTGTGTGTGTGTGTGTGTGTGTGTGTGTGTGTGTGTGTGTACATGTGCATGCTACATGACCTGCAGTGGGCACCGCACCTCTCAGAGCCTCAGTATCCACATCTGTGAAAAAGGCACAGAGTGCTGCTGGCTTTGAGTCACAGAGAGAATATGCCCAGAGCACCTAGGACCATGTTGTCATTACTCTTCTTTTCAACTTGCAAGGTGCCAATCATGAGGGTTGTAGGTCAGTGCCCAAATGCTGTCCCCAGATCCTCAGTGTGAGCTGTTTAGGGCAACGAGCAAGAAAAACATTCTTCAAAGCAAATAAACCCGGGTGCTGGTGGCACACGCCTGTAATCCTAGCTACTCAGGAAGCTGAGATCTGAGGATTTCCGTTTGAAGCCAGCCCAGGCAGAAAAGTCCCCATGAGATTCCTTTCTCCAATTAACTACTCAAAAAAACCAGAAGTGGAGCTGTGGCTCAAAGTGGTAGAGCACTGGCCTTGAGCAAAAGAGCTCAGGGACAGAACCCAGGCCCCGACCTCACATTCCAGAATGGGCACAGCAACAAAAATCAGCTAGGAGGAAGTGCCTGATCAGGAATAGACTAAGATGTAGCATCTTCACAGCCTAAAAGCTCATTAGAGTTTGTAAGAAAAACCATCAATACCTCAAAATGTAAATGAGTAAAAGGTACACCCAGTTCATACTAGAGAAAGACAATGACAAACAAGGACAGACATCTTCCTCCCCCATTGTTCTTTTCTTCTTTAATCAACAATGAAAGACATCAAATTGAAACCACCTTGAGGTGGCTTTATTCCTATAAAATGGGAGAAATATAAAAAACAGAAAGCCTGGTCCAGGTGTTATTTTTAGTAGACACAATATGCTTACTGGGGGGTTGGGGGGCTGTGGCAGCCTGCCTGGCATCAACATTTTGTGAGGCCATCTAACAATACGTACCGAAAGTCAAATCAAGACAAATGATCCAGGCATCTCTCACTAATGTGAATTTCTCCTGGGGAAATTACTCACTGGAAGAAGCAAATGAACAAAGATGCCAGGGAAACGTTTGGAAAGCTGAGTGTGCACTGGTCCATGGTAGATGGGGGAGAAGCCATGATGCTTGCCCAGCAAGCTCTGAAACACTTAGAAGAGTAGTTACATTCTGAAGAGCGCACGTACCATGTGGAACAATGTACATGGTGTATTTTTAATTTTACAGAGAGAACAAAAAGGCTATTTATAGCCTGATAGAAACTATGTGCACATGTGCCTTGCGGGCCCCAAGTAAAGCCTGGATGTCAAGAGCCACGGAGTTCTGCACACATGGAGGCTCCTAGCCCTCCCTGCTGAGGTGTCTGCCTCTGCCTCTCACAGAGGTCACAAAGGTCATCATGGAGCAGCAGTCAACAGCCTTTGATGGGGGCTTAAAAAAGCAGGCTTGGGGTGTGGGCAGAAGTCAGCTGAGAAACTCCTCTTGCCCTCAGAGCTGTCACAGTGATGTGTCTCCTGAGGACAGGAGCCCCTGGGAGCAGGAAGAGAAGGGAAGGGGAGGGATGGGGAAGGGAAGGGAGGGGAGAGGAGAGGAGAGGAGGGGAGAGAACAGGAGGAAAAGGGAAGGGAAAAGAGAGGAGGAGAGGGGAGGAGCGGGGAAAGGAGGAGAGGGGAAGGGAGGAGAGGGGAGAAGAAGACAGAGGAAGGGAGGGGAGAGGAGAGGAGAGAGGAGGAGAGGGGAGGGGAAGCAAAGACAGAGGAAGGGAGGGGACGGAAAGGGGAGGAGAAGAAGGGAGGGGAGGGTGGGGGAGGACAAAGGAGAAGGGGAGGGGAGAGGAGGGAGGCCTGTCACAGGCTAAGCAGGGATCTAATCCTTTGTAAACACTGACAGAAACTTGTCTTCCTAATTGAAAAGCCCATGTGGGCTGATTAATCCAGTCCATGTTAATGAGTGCAAAATACATTAAAGCAGATATTGACTCCAGCCTGCCAGCACTGGCCCAGGCCGGGGGTTGGGGGAAAATATTGATGAGACACGGTTGGGGGTCAGCCATGGTTCTGTGGACACCGTGGACAGGGAGACTGAGTCACATATCAGGAATTCTAGGAGGGGTGGGGGTGGGATCTGTTCCCATAGCCTGAATCCTTGGCTCTCTTAAGTGGCAAAGTATGGCATTGTCCAAATCTGCTTATGAGACTTTTTTTTTCTTTCCTATCAGTTTGATAACTTCAAAGAAACCGTTGCCAGTACAGAAACAGGCCCTTGGGAATCTAAGCAAGACTATGCTCAGCCATTTCTTGTCTCCCGCTGGTGGCACTTAGCCCCGTTAAGAAAGGTTAATGATCCTCTCCCCGCTCCCCTCATATCTCAGCTTGGCTCTCATGTCCTATCATACATGCAGTCGATGAGGGGGACCATCGCATGCTATGCCCATGGGCCCCACATCACGCAGACCCCATGACAATGGTGCCTCAGTTTCCCCGCTCACAAAGTCACCCTCCCCAAACCACCTTCCATATGGGCAGCCAACATTTGCTGTCTGATTCCCTTCTCTGCTTGTGTCTCACACCTACTCAAAGACTGTCCCTCCACACTTCCAATCACCCACCGGAGAGACAGACCACCATTCATCGTCCTCCACCACTTTCCTAGTATGTGTTACTGCACACACACCCCTCCTCCCCCTCCCCACCCCCATCTCTAAGTCCCATGGCAATGGCCTGACTCTCAGGGCTACACTCAGACCGCCACACCTGGGGCCGTACACTTAACATCCGGTGTAACACAGTCCTCGGGTTCCATGAATGTTTCCAAGCCCAGGGTCAACCCCATCTGTGTGAGTCTCCACCTCCACTTACAAACCCCACAATGCAAGTGATCTTGCCAACAGCTCTGGGAGTGGGTGCCACACACTGTTGGGTGGACCAGCAGTCCCAGGACTATGCCCAGGTGGCTCAGAGGTTCCAGGCAGAACTACAACACCAACTAAGCAGAGTACTTCTTGAACTCTGGGCTAACAGTCCCAGGACTTGTGTATTTTCTCTTACAAAGAGGAAGCAGGGACACAGAGGGTCAAAGAACTGGACTTCATCCCCAAGTTACCACGTGAGGCCAGTCCAGATCCCCCACACCCGGCTGCCCTCCAGGGCAGGCACATTAAGCTGCCCTTTGGAACCAGTTTTTCTGCATTTTCTATTGAGAATGTGACAGGAAGCGGCCACTGAACCCAGCAATAGCTGTGATGTGACTGGAAGTGACACAGTTGTTTTTAAGAAGCCTGAGTCCTCTAAGGAACAATTCCAGCCCTTTCTGTCCCAGATCAGAGATAATTTGACAAAGAAAAGAACCCTAGCTGGGCATAGTGCTTCACACTTACCATCCTAGCTACTGGGGAAATTGATGAAGAGATGGAGGCAGAAGGATCTCAAGTTCAAGGCCAGCCTGGGTCATGTTAGCGCAATCCTATCTCAAACAAATAAATCAACCTGCTGTGTGTCTGTGGCTCACGTCTGTAATCCAAGCTACTCAGGAGTCTGAAATCTGAGGATTGCAGTTTGAAGCCAGCCTGGTCAGGAAAGTCCATGAGACTCTTATCTCCAATTAGCCACACAAAAAAAGCTGAAAGTGAAGCTGTGGCTCAAGTAGAGTGCTAGACTTGCGGCAAAAAACTAGGGAAAGTGTCCTGGCTATGAGTTCAAGTCCAAATACTGGTGCATGCACACACACACACACACACACACACACACACACACACACAGAGCAAGCAGAGTACTTGTCTAACATACATGAATCCCTTCTAACAATAAAGAGAAGAGCCCCAAAAGCCTGGAGCAGCCCCCACACTCAGCTCCACTGAGATCAAGGCTTGTAAGAAATAGTATTGTTACTCACTCTCCAGTTTCAGGCCCTGTCTGGAGTCCAAACCCAGGAGAGCCCAGCAAGAGAGAGAAAGAGCAAGGTCAACCGCAAGGAATTTTCTGCCCAAATCCCACTTTTACTAAATGAAACAGCCAATGCCTGGGGGGCATGGGCCTCTCCTAATTTAGAAGGAAAGGTTTTCACTGCAACTTTGCACTGGAGCCTGGGACCTCACCTGGCTTGTTTGCAGGAGGCTGAAGGGGTTGCAATTTCTCTTTTCCCTAGGGCAAGCCAGGCACTTTTGACAAGGTAGTAAAACACCTGTGTTTACAAGAGAGATAAGGAGGAATCTGGCAGCCTTGGGCCTCTGTGGCTGCCTCTCAAAGGTGTTACATTGACAGATAGTCAGAGGTGAAGGTATCTAGAACAGGGCAGCCAGTGCCTGGCCCTGAGCCTTGGTACTTGTCTTCTGCTTCTGTTTCTCACCTTGGTGTATTTCTGCAGAACATACTGCAGGGGCCCAGGCTGGACTAGCTGGACATTGCTAGATGGATGTCTCCTCATCTGTGTGTATCCTTTTCCAGCTAACATCCGGCTTTTACATTGAACAGAACATTTAACATGGATTCTGCTCTTCCCTATTCCATTATCTTCCTCACTTCCCACTGCCCATCCTACTACTTGCCCAGATCTCAGATTAAAGTTCCTATGGTTCCCAAAATGGGGCCTTCTGTCTCCTGGACCTTTGCCCATGCTATACCCCTCTGGCTGGATGTTCTTCCCCACCTTTGCAGCCTTCTCATTTAAGATCCTGCCTTTTGCCTGGTACTGGTGACTCATGCCCATATCCGAGCTACTCAGGAGACTGAAATCTAAGAATTGCAGTTTAAAGCCTGCCCAGACAAGAAAGCTTGTGAGACTCTCACCTCCAGTTAACCACCAAAAAAGTCAGAGGTGAAGCTGTGGCTCAAATGATAAGAGTGCCATTCTTGAGTGAAAAAACTAAGGGACAGTGTCCAGGCTCTGAGTTCAAGCCCCACTAATATATATATGTGTGTGTGTGTATATATATATGTAGTACACACACACACACACACACACACACACACACACACACACATCCATGTCTTTGTGCCCATTATCAGTCCCACTGAGTTTTAAGGAGCCCGGGAGTAGGGAAGGGAACCTGGCTCCCCAGGGTGCATCAGAGCACCTCCAAGAGGGATGGCCAAGACATGTTTGGCAAATCACTGAACACATGCAATGGGACTTCACGTATAGGCATCTTCATTTCTTGCATGCCAGAGTCACACAGCTCCTGTGTGGGCCAGGCAGAAGCAAGGCTGCTGCAAACACAGTGAACTTGGTCACGAACCTGGATTCTTTCAACAGACGTTCCTGTCTCCCATGAAATGGTGGAGGGCGAGACCTCACATCCGAGGGATGGATGGCAGAGTGGAAGGCATCATATGTGTCACTCTGCTGAGTATGTATGTCTGTGTTCCACCACCATCTCCAGGGCTCCCAGGTGACACCAGGGATGAGCGAGAGGGTAGAGCTTGGGCTCCACTCAGTTACTAGAAAATGCTTTGCCCTATGGATACAAACAACTGCCAGTTCTTGACAGAAATCCTCCCTCAGGGGGTCTCTTGGAGACAAATCTTACTGTAGTTTACCCTCCCCGTTGTTGCAGGATGGGTGGGCACATACTTGGACACACAATGGTGAAGGGCAGTAGGTCTCCGGTAACCCCAAGCATCTGAAGGCTATGGTCCAGGACACAGAAAGTTGTCGGAACAGCATCTGAGGTCAGACTCAAAGACCTCGGAGTAATCCTTTGGGAGAGATGTCCATTGGGCTCCTGCCAGGCCTAGGGATCCAGGATAAGTTGGTGATAGGCTTTCTGCACACTGTTTTGAGAAGCTGCAGGGGAAATGGAAGGGGCTGTAGGCTTGAACAGGGCTGGGCCGAGGCGGGCAGGGCCAGGTGCTCAAGTAGCAGGAGAGGAAGGTTGGGAGGAGAAACACATGCCAGTTCTCTGCAAGGTGACTTGTGACACAGCTAAAGGGACATGAGTGCGGGGCCAGGATGTAGGATGCCTGAGATCTAGGCCTGACTCTCCCACAGGTTCACTGTGTGCTCTAGGGCAGGCCTCTTCCCTTCTCTGGGGCTTAGTTTCCTTTCTTGCTAAAGAAGAACTAGCTGGACTTCCAGTGTCCCCTCTGGCCTGAACTTTGGTGGTTCAAGGAGAACTTTCCCTTGCCCACAATGGGCCTCATGCCCAAACCCACAACCACATGAAGACACGGGAGCACACTGTTCTGTTTTTGTTTTCTGTTGGTCATGGGGCTTGAACTCTGGGCCAGGGCGCTGTCCCTGAGCTCTTGAGCTCAAGGCTAGAGCTCTACCACTTTGAGCCACAGCACCACTTCCAGTTTTCTGGTAATTACTTGGAGATAAGAGTCCCACTTTTCCTGCTCATTTTCCTGCCCAGGCTGGTTTTGAACCGTGACCCTCAGATCTCAGCCTCCTGAGTATTTAGGATTACAGGCGTGAGCCACCAGTGCCCAGCCACTGTTTTGTTTTCATTCAAACAGCATTTCCCTAAATCATTCTTTTCTCTACCAAACTCTTGCTGTTGCTATTCCAGGGTAGTCCAGGTCTCAACACCAGAGCCACACATTCTAGATCATTCTACACTTGACACAGATTCTCAGCAGGCCAGAGAAATCTCTTCTATCAGATCAAAGCCAAAGGGTGCTCTCTGCAACAGAAAGCTGAAAATTACTGCTGCAAGAGTTAGATAGGAGGACAAGGAAGGCTCAGAGAGGCAAAGTCACTGGGCCAAGGTCCCACAGCCAATGGCCCATCCTATTTGGATATGCAATCTACCTGACTGTTCATTGTGCTGCCCGTTTTCCTGCCAGCACCAGGCTGTTGGTAAGCACGTCCCCTTTAGGAGAGTCTCCCTGCAAGATCAAATGCTGGATGGACTCCATTCCCAAGGCTGGGCCAGGTAACTGCGCCTCAATCAGGCGCAGACCAGATAACTTAGGAAATGGTGGTGAAACAGAACTGAATCTCACCTGACGCTTGAAGTTGATGGACAGGTGATGCCCAGCTGGGGGCTGTGAAGTACATCATCTCTGTGGTGGCCCCCTAGGGAGCTGGACAGACAGGCAAAGTGTTTCAGTCCCAGCGGGAGTCATAAAGGCAGACTCTTAGAAGGAATTAATAATATCCAAGGAATTCCTCTGGAACGGTGGGGGGGAATAAAGGTTCTTCAAAGAAGGCCTAATAGCAAATTTTCTGGATTTTCCAGCTAATTTGAAGGTATCTACTTGGAACATTTTCTTGTCAGAAAAGATTTTAAAATACATTCATTCCGTGTGACATGATAATTGAGCCTGGCTGCCTGATGAATGCCTTTTATCTATTCCTGCGCTATTGTTCGGTGGGATGGAGCCGATGGGCTGGAGCGGGCACTTTGTTAAATGCACAAACGCAGCTATTTGCAGTGGTTGTGGCCACAGGAGGCAGCAGAGGTCTCAGAGGAGCCTTTGGGGTGGCGAAGGGGTGGGGTTTGCAATGATAAAGTATGTGAGAGGGAAGGAAATGTATATACATAGAGAGAGACTAGAGACTTCTTCACTGTCTATCTGGACTGAGGTTCAGGAAGGACCCGTGGGGTCGGGGGCCATCATTATCAATGACTGTGGCACAGTGTGACTTGGATCTGGGGTTTTGTGAACCACACACTGGGCCCCCTGCTCTTGGACTCATGAGGATTCTGCTAAGAAAGACAGCAGTGGATGGCCAATATCCAGGCAAAGTCACCAGTACCCCACTAGATCCTCTTCCCCAATCCTCTCCTGCTGGGTGGGGGTGGGGTGGGGTATTGGCTGCCAGAGTGGATTGCATTTCCCACAGCTTTGTAATGTTCTTATTGAATGAGCTATTTTCATAGGCTTTCCTCTTTTTCTCTCTCTTTCTCTCCTTCTTTCATGTTGTTCTTTCTTTGAATGCCTTTTGTCTTATCAAAGGCAAATTTCTAGGCCTGGCCATCTGATAGTCATTTGCAAAGGCTCTATATTTCTTTATCAGCCTTTTTGAGAAAGGAAGGAATTGTTTGGATTTATTATTCTTCAACTTTACATCTTTTTTTTTCTTTGATTTAGCATGATTTGTTTTTCTATTGAAATTACATCAGAATGAAAAAAAGAGAAAGAAGCTGGTCTCTTACAGTTATCTCAGAAGCCTTCCTATGTTATTAAGGTGTTTGCAAAACTATAGTTGGGATTTTCTGCTTTGTCAGGGCAGGGCTATTATTATTCTTTTAAAAGACACAGTGTGTTATTTGAACTGCTTTTCATTAACATTTAAAGAATAAAACAGTTTCAGGTGGGGACAAGAAGCTGACATTTCCATTGTTTTCCTTTAGATACAACACAGGGCTAATCAGCCCTCAAGGGACAGCATTTTCCACAAGACTGAGATAATTTACACAAGATTGAGGTAAGAAGGGCCCAGGTGGGAGGGCCTGTGTGTGTGTGTACCTGTCTGCTTGCCTGCTATGTCTCTATGTCTGAACGTATGTTCATGACATTGTACACATGGCTGTGATTGTCTGCCAGTGTTGGCTATACTTACCTGCCTAATGGTGTGTGTGTGTGTGTGTGTGTGTGTGTGTGTGTGTGTGTATCTCTGTCTGTCTGGGCCATGTGTGATGGACATGTGTGACTGTTAATGAGCATATGTTTGTATGCACATGTGCTGTACTCTCAGTGTGTACTCTCAGTGGATGTGGAATTGTGATGTGTGATGATGTGTGAGTTCATGTGTGTGCCTGTATCTGGATGTAGGCACATATGTGTGAGTATGTCTTTGTCCATGTTTCTCTGCTTGAGTGAATGCTTCAGAGATGCTCAGATTTGCATTCCCAGTCCTTATAAATGTATCGATAGCACCCTCCAGTGGGCAGTTGTGGAAAGCACCTCTTCCCCCCTCCACCACCCCCCCCCCCAAGCAAACCAAATCGCTTCCAAATGAAATCATGTTTGTGAGTGGTTTCAGGGTGGTCTTTGAGAAAGTGAGGGGTGGGGGTGGGGATGATCTCAACAAAGAGCCCCACCGGGTTCCAGGCTGTAGATGCAGAATCACTGATGGGGAAGGAGTGACTGGTACACAATCAGACCACAAGGTGGAGTGACCTCACCCACAGCATCTGCCTCTCTGGGACCCTGCACTCTCTCTCTGGCCTTTGTTAAGCCTGGTTCCGAGATAAGTTCTGCTCAGTGCCCTTCATATACCACATCAAGTCCCCCCACTCTAGATCCCTTCCCTTGAGAGGCTGTTGAAGTGTCCTGTTACTCTTGTCACATACATTGTTAGAGGAGATTGGATGTTGAAAATGAGCTGACTTCTTCTAATGTTGTAAGGAAACTCAGTCGCCACAAACCAAGAAGCCACCACTTAAAGAGGCCAAATTATGGGTCTTTAGTGGAGAGCTGGAGGACTGCTGGTAGATGTCTCAAAGACCAGCAGCCCCGAATGCAGCTAGCACAAAGCTTATAAAAGGCCCAAACCACACAAGGTGCGTGGAATTAAACCTAACAAAAGTGCAATACATAAGCAAAGCAAACCAGATGAGCACACATAAGACTAATGGAAAAGCAAACCAGCTAAGGAAACAACCCGGGGAAATCAAGGGCCAGTTAGGTAGGGGAGGCACAGACCCAGGCTCCTTACTTCACTAGAAAGTCCAGGGGAGAGTGTCCCTTGCCTTTCCAGTGTTCTATGGGACTTTGATCATGAGATAGAGAAGTCACATTTTGAGAGGTTGAATCAGGAGTCGATACTTGAAAGCTGGTGACTGCAAGAGGACTCATGTCCCAAAGAATCTGCAGCCTTCCATGCACTTAATACTGTTAGGAAACTGAGACATGAGGGTAGTAAAGAAAGAGCAGAAAACAATCTCAACAAACCAGATCACTTTAACGGATAGTTGGAGAGGGACACCATGGTGACCTGAGGAGAGTCAGAGAAATGATGCAATGGTGTCAGGGCCCATGGGGCCTAAATAGGGTCATAGTCAGAGGCAGGGTCATAGGGAGCCTGAGAGTTCAGAGTCTCATGAGTTTGTAGTACAGGTATGGCAGGTCCAGGAACCTATTGTCTAAGTCTCTGCCCCATCTGCTTCTAGGGGCTGAGTTGCTTATGACCTAGGGGTAGGGGTGGGAAAGTGGATTCTCACCTCTAAGCTTTTGGAAAGTCTCCATCATCTACCAAGATATCAAAATGGTGGGAATTGAACTCAGGGTTTTTACTTGTTAAGCAGGTACTATACTGCTAAGCCGTGTCCACACCCTTTTTGTTTTTAGGTTTTTTTTCTTTTTGTCAGTTGTGGGGCTTGAACTAAGGGCCTGGGCATCGTCCCTGAGCTCTTTTGATCAAAGCTAGTGCTCTACCACTTTGAGCCACAACACCACTTCTGGTTTTTCTGGTCATTAATTGGAGATACGAGTCTCACACACTTTCCTGCCTGATAGCTTTGAACTGCTATCCTCAAATCTCAGCTTCCTGAATAGCTAGGATTACAGGCATAAGCCACCAGTGCTTGGGTTTTTTGGTTTTTTTTTTTTGTTGTTGTTGTTTTTGTTGTTGTTGTTGTCAGGTAGAGACTAGCATTTATGCGTGGGTTGGCAATCCTCCTATTTTGTGCCCCTGTGTAGCTAAGATAATGCCATTACATCCTGCTTTTTCCATTGAGATGAGGTCTCCCTAACTTTCATCACCCAGTTTGGCCTCAAACCGTGATCCTTCTGATCCCCCCCTTCCAAGTAGCACGCCAGGCCCGTATTATATGCTTTAGGCTCTATCTCACTTAAATCTCTCAACAGTCCTGTGAAGCAAATTTTGTTATCATAACTATATAATAAGTAAAGCAAGTGCTCTAGTTTGGATTTAGAACATTCTCCCAAAGACCCACATCATATAAGCTTGTTCCTTTGGCTGTACTGGGAGACAGCAGAACATTCAGGAGGTGAGTAAGTGAAAGTAAGCTAGGTCCTCCCAGGCTGTTGTAATCCTGGCCCAAACCAAACCCATGAGCAAAAACAAACCTTTCCTCAGGATAAGTGCGTATCTCAGGGATTTTTGTCATAGTTACAGAAAGGTAACCAACACAACTGAGAAGGCTAAGTAATAACCAAAGAGCCACACGGTTGGTGGCAAGTGGTAAAGAGAGATTTTTTTCTTTTAAACCTAGGTATTAAACTTTGAAACCATGACCTTCTGTCAGAGGATAGGGTTAAAAGGCCAAACCCCTATTATACAGACAAGGAAGCTGAGACTCAGAGGCCAAGCATCTGAGGAGAAATTTGACAAGCATCAATGAATGCCTTGAGAAAAAGATGTACATGTGAACCAGGCACCAGTGGCTCATGATGTAATCCTAGCTATTCAAGAGGCTAAAAGCTAGAAGTAGAGGTGTGGCTTGGGTGGTAAAGCGCCATCCTTGAGGGAAAAATGCAAAACATTAAAAATTAGTTTTTCCTCTCTGTAATCAGAGAAGTTGAATCTTATTTGTGTTATTTAAATGACAAGTGTGATGTAAGTAACCCTTGAAGAAAAGCAGCTATGGACAATCCAGGGAATCGAGGTTTATTGCATCAGGGGCACTGAGGTTTTACACCTAGTAAAATTCTCCCCCACTGGGCACACAGGTCTGTGGAGTCTAGACAGCTCTATGAAGACAATCAAGACAAAGAAGTATTTTACAGCTCCCCTCAAATACTCTGATTTCTCTTCAGAGCATATAAATCTTTCACCTTCTACAGTGTGACCATGGTCACTCTTCTCCCCATCTTGGCAGCCCAAGGTGTTTATTCTGCTCCTATCATTTCGTCTTTTCCAGAACACATACAGAGAGGACCATCCAGTTGGTGGCCCCGCCAGCCTGTCTGCTTTCGCTCATCACAATGCGTGTGAGACTTCTCCACGGTGTTGCATTTACCCACAGTGCATTCGTTCCTTTGTATGGCTGAGCAGGGTCCCATCAGATGAGCACACCACTGTGTGTGTGCGCATGCGTGTGTGCACACACGCATGTGGGGATGTGTGTGTGTCTCTGTGTGTCTGTGTGTCGTGTGTGTGTCCACTCACCCCTTGAAAGACAGCTGCTTCCCAGTGTGACAATTCTGAATGATCCATTCCATGCATGGCTTTGAAAATATTTTGCTGAGGATTTTTTCTATATCTATATTCATGAGGAACCCTAGATTGTAGTTCTCTCTCTCTCTCTCTCTTTCTCTCTGAAATGGCTTTGTCTGCTTTTAATACCAGGGAAATGTTGAGCTTCTAATGTGATTGAAATGTGTTTCCACCTCTTCTATTTTCTACAAAAGTTTGTGTAGAATCGGTATTATTTCTTCCTTAAATCACTTGGTATTAGAATTCACGGGAAGCCCTCTGAGTCCAGGCTTTCTTTTGTTGGAGGGTTTTTGGGTTTGAATTCATTTTGTTTCATATGTATAGGGGTATTCTTATGATCAACTTCTTCTTGAGTAGAGCTATGGGTCATTTGTGTCTTTGAAGAATTAGTCCATTTCATCTAAGTTATTAAATTCACCATAAAGTCGAGGAGAAATCAGTGTTGTATTGAAAATAGAAAGAAGGAACAATTTGCCTGAGGAAATACAGAGCACAAAGAGCAGACATTCTGGGCTAGGACATCACCAGAAATTCACGAAAACGTCATGCTTTTTGTGTGATAAGACAGATTATTAAAAGTATAATTATGCACAAAGATGTGAAGCAAAGTATAAACATAAAAGACTTGGAAACCATGTAAATGTCAAAGTGAATGTGGTATATTCACTTGATCACATATCTATTAAACAGTGTAAAAATATGCACAGCAAAACCACAAAAGGAACACACCAAAATAATAATAGTTTTTCAAGTTTGAGTCTATGGGGGGGGGTCCTGTGTTTTTTTTAAAAAAAATTGTCTTCCAATTGTCCTGTTTATTGATTGATTTATTTTTAATGAGGAAAAAGAAATACTATTTCCTGCCACATCTACTGGAACATAGCTGTTCCTGCCAAGCTTGGGATCTACCCACAGACACCCCTCTAGCCACCCAGTATTACATCAGTACCTGAGTCTGGGAGGCTGTGGCCTCAGAGGCTCCCCTTTCTAGAAGTTTACAACCTGTTCTGTCTGCTAATGGTCTCCAGAGGCGCTGTCCTGAGTCAGCAGAGCATAGGACACCTGGCTCTGCCTCTGCCCCTCAGAACTGAGCACCATCTGGTCATTGGCTCTGGAATTTCCACCCTTCACACCAGCCCGCCTTAAACCCAGCACCCTCGCAGCTGCCATATTCTTCTTAGAAATGATGCCCTGAGGCCAGGCGCTGGTGGCTCACACCTATCATCCTAGCTCCTCAGGAAGCGGAGATCAGAGGAGTGCAGCTTGAAGCTAGCCTGGGCAGAAAAGTCTGAGAGACTCTATCTATAAACTACCCCAAAAGCCAGAACTAGAGCTGATGCTCAAGGGATAGGGTGCTAGCCTTGCACAAAAGAAGCTTGGGGACAGCACCCAGTTTTTTTTAAAAAATGATGCCATTACCCTATGCCCCTGGGATCTTCCCTTAGGCAGATGTCAATTCGACAGGGAGAGGCTGACAAACTGCCCCCCTCCTGGCAGGGGGCGTTGTAGGCCTCACTGTCCTCTAAGCAGTCCTGCCATTTCTAGGACATTAGATAAGACTGTTCAAGCCCCAGGACTGGCGCGCAGGGAAGCGCGCGCGTGCGCGTGTACACACACACACACACACACACACACACACACACACACACACACACGGTTTGCCTTGCTTTTTTTTTTTTTGCCAGGCCTGGGCCTTGGACTCAGGGCCCAAACACTGTCCTTGGCTTCTTTTTGCTCAAGGCTAGCACTCTGCCACTTGAGCCACAGCACCACTTCTGGCCATTTTCCATATATGTGGTGCTGGGGAATTGAACCCAGGGCTTCATGTATAGGAGGCGAGCACTCTTGCCACTAGGCCATATTCCCAGCCCCATGTTTTGCCTTTAAAAAGACTTTATTTGGGGGCTGGGAATGTGTCTTAGGAGTAGAGCGCTTGCCTAGCATGCATGAAGCCCTGGGTTCGATTCCTCAGTACCATATAAACAGAAAAGGCCAGAAGTGGTGTTGTGGCTCACGTAGTAGAGTACTAGCCTTAAGCATAGAAAGACTCAGAGTTCAAGCCCCAGGATTGACAATAAATAAATAAATAAAATACTTTATTTTTAATAAAGTGTTTAACTATAAATTTTATAATATATGCTTATTTAAAATAAACATGCAAACCGGGCTTATGCCTATAATCTTAGCAACTCAAGAGGCTGATATCTGAGGACCCTGGTTTGAAACCAGCCGGGGCAGAAAAGTCCATGAATCTCTTATCTCCAATAATCTACTCAGAAAAAGCCAGAAGTGGTGCTGTGGCTCAAGTGGTAGAGTGCTAGCCTTGAGCACAAAGAGCCTTAGGGACAGCACGTAGGCCCTGAGTATATGCCTCAGGACAGGCAAAAGAAATATAAAATAAAATAAACATGCAATGTATATCCTATACACTAATTATGTGAGATATTTAACCTATTATCTATATAGAAAGAGTAGATGTTCTTTTCAGTATGTGCTGGGTAAGCTTTGTATCAATGAATTATAGCCTCAGCCTTCGGTTTTATGAGACATGGTTTCACTATACAGCCTACGCTAACCTAGAGTTGTTTTTTCTTTGTTGGTCCTGGGGCTTGCACTCAGGACCTGAGTGCTGTCCCTGAACTCCACCTCTAGTTTTTGAGTGGTTAATTGGAGATAAGAGCCTCACAGGGACTTTTCTGCTCCAGTTGGCTTTGAACCAAGACTCTCAGATCTCAGCCTCCTGAGTGGTTAGGATTATAGGTAGGAGTCATCGACACAAGGCTAATGTAGACTTCTTGATTCTCCTACTTCAGCCTCCTAAGTGCTAGGATTACAGGCATGCACCACTGTATCTACAATAATTATTGAATGAATGGACTGGCAGGAACTTTATTGCCCTCTCTACCTAATTCATTCCTACAGCCACCTTCCTGTTGTCCTTGAGACTGCTAGGCTTTACACCAGCTTCTGTGCTTTGTTTGGCTCATGGTCCTGGCTCTATCATGACTACACTGTCAAAATCTCCACTAGGAGGGAGGAGCCACACTAGTCAGGCTCAGCAATCAGACCTCAGCACCTCACACAGAACCTGGGCCATGGCAGACATCTAGGAGATGCTTAGTAGTGAGCAAGTGAATCAAATGAATGAACCAATGAGCGAATTGATGCGCTGTCACTGTGCTGCTGAGCCTCTCACCTCCCACATCCCAGATGCAACTCCCCATGTTTCTCTCCAGCTGTCAGTCCTTCACATCAGTCAGGTTTTCAAAACAGTGCAGGAGTTGAATGTTGAAGCTAAACCAAGCAGTGGGCTGAGCCAAACTTGCCTCGAGGCAAGCTGTTTCCCCACTACCACTCTGCCTGGCAACCTTGGAGCCCACAACTAGGCCTGCCTGCACCTCAGTTTCCAAAACCCTCACCCAGCCAGGGAAAGTGAGGCTAGGAGCTTCTAGAAGGAGACAACCCATCACTCTCCCAAAATAGACCATTCCACTCACAGGTAACATGCTCAAATCTGGTGCAGAGGTGGAGGGAAGCATACATCTAGCAGTGGATAGAGGTGAAAAAGGAAAGGAGCTATTCCCTTTGAGCACCTCCACTCCTTGCTGGGTACGCGTACCTCAGGCACAGGAGTTGTTACTCCCTTGTACAAATGAGGAGAGGTTACAAACTTGCCATGACCATTAATACCATTGGTGGCAAAGCTCTTCGGAGCTCAGCTCTGTGTGAGGGCAGAGATGAAGTCTAGCCTCAGGCTAGAGAAGTTTGGTGGCCATTTCCCTGCCTCCTCATGGTCTTGGGACTTCCCTTCTCTTCTCCAGTCAAGTGGCACCAGGGTGTGTCCATTTTCTGTTTGGTTGTCTGTGTGTTTAAGGTAACATAAACATTGAGAGGTTTATGGAGCTCTAGGGAGCATGAATGACTCCAAGCCATTGTTTTTCTTCAGGCCTCCAGCTTTTTGTTCCTATCTAGATGTGGTATGGATAAGAGTGGTCAGCTGGGAGTCAGGGTCACCCTGGGAGCTTTGGAGATGGGTAAATTGAAGTCAGGACTAAGAAGAGGAAGGTCCAGGAACTGGTTCCAAAAGTAGGCAGAGAGAGAGATCCAGGGACAAAAATCATGACAAAACCCCAGCGAGCAGGGAAGGGTAGGGTGGAGGTGAAATGTGGCATGGGGAAGGTGGTGGAGGCTTTCAGAAGGAGAAGGGTGCAAGGAACCAAAGATGAGCTAGAGGGTCGCTTGTCCGGATGAGGCAGTCAGCACCCCCTATTGCCCTGGCACCCCAACCCTTCTCTAAAGACTGTTATAAACAGACCCCATCAGGCAAGTGCAGGTGCTCAGGCTGGGCTCCAGCCCAGCTCAGATACGTTCTCAGTTTGTGAACTTCAGAGGCCTTCAGCACTGTCTTTTGTAAAGTGCTCCTTCTTAGGCTGGATTAAATAGAGTTCATGATTATCAAGCATGCCTGCAGCACATACCGGGCTGCCATGATCGACAATGGCCATTGCTCAGAACCGGAAATGGGTTGCTCCATGCTCACGCTTGGCTACTCAGGGACCAAATTAAAGTATCTGACCAGTCTGCACAGCCCAGTGAAAATCCCTCCCTGGTAGTATATGGAATCCAAGACCAGCCTCCCACCTCTCCCCCAAATCCGAAGTCGAGCTCCTTCCTCTTCCATGAACAAGCTATGTGACCTTGGGTGCCTTTTTCCCCTCTGAGTCTCACATCTCCCACCTGGCATGGAGGCAAATGACCTCTAAGTGTCATGCCTCCAAGAGGTGTGAAGTACAGATATCCCTATTTCACAGATGCGAAAAGTGACACGCAGGATGGGGGTCAGTCCTTGTGGAAAGAGGCCAACTGGGAATGTGAGCCCCAGACAGCTTGCAAAAGAGTGACAGGTCTCAGAAGACATAGAGTGGGAAACTGGGGCCTGGGGGTTTCCTTTTCTTCAAGGTCACTGCCAGGAGAAAAGCTGGCGAGGCCTGGAGGGGGCACAGGGAGAGGTGCTGAGGCAGTGGTCAAGACAGAGGAGCCTTCTGTGAGATTCCAGGGCCTTATAAGTACAGAGAGATCATAGCCCCTGGCTCTGTCCAACATGGTGATTGTAATGGGGAGGCCAAATCTGCCCAGTGCCATCAATAGCTGTGGAGGGACTTCAGGTTGACTCCAGCTCAGATTAGAGCAGAAGCCAACTCTATCTCCACTAAGCCCTCCCCCATCCTATTCAGGGAAGCTCCCCTTTACTATGTAGATTGACTACCTGAGGCCTGGGAACTTCAAGGGAACCTGTGTCCTCCTCTTTATTATGATAAGTTATGTAGATTAACCACCTGAGGCCTGGGAGCTTCAAGGGAACAGGCTGTGAGTAGGCATATCCGCCTGCATCATGTGAGCCCCACCAAATCCATGCATCAATTCTAACTAGAATGATAGGTTAGTTCAAATAAATATTATGAGACAGACTGTAACTCTATTGGCCACCTGCGTGCGGCCTAGCATGCTCTGTAAGTGTTGTATCTTCATTGGTCACCTGCGTGTGACAAGTTTGTCTGTGATGTTTGCCTTATAACCAGGCTGGAAGGCCACACGGGGGCGGTCCCAGCTCCCGAGTCTGGGCTGCACACGTGCGGGCGGTCCCAGCTCCCGAGTCTGGGCCCTGATCCTGCACACATGGTTGGCAGTTTCGGCTCCCGAGTCCGGGCTGCGACCAAGGCCGGTCGGTTCACTTTTTGTTCACTTTTTACTTCCCCAATAAAACTGTCTTTTTGTCACCTTGTAGCTGGAGACTGTGTGGTGGACTCTTGGGGGAACCAGGAATCCCCTCCCTTGGGGGGAACCCTGTTTCATTGTAGCGAACCCCCATTGTAGCGAGCCCCCAGGGGGCTTGTCTCTTTGGGTCCTAGTTTTCTCAGGTGCAGAGTGAGAGCGGGTGCAGGAGCTTTCTGAGGCTCTTTCCTGAATTTGCAGCCCACAGCAGGCACCAGTGAAGTACTTATTGAGTAAGGGGGGAAGAGGCAGGGAGTCAGCTTAATGGAATCTAATGCGGAGAAGACTCAGGATTACTGTATAACTTCAGCCCTGTGATCACCAGTGCTTTGCAGACACTTACTGGCAACTTTTTATGATATTCTTCTTTTATTTTTTAATTGGTCATGGGGCTTGAACTCAGGGCCCAGACACTGTCCCTGAGCTTTTTTTGTTCAAGGCTAGTGCTCTACCACTTGGGCCACAGTGCCACTTCTGGTTTTTGGGGGTTAATTGGAGATGAGAGTCTCATGGACTTTCCTGCCCTAGCTGGCTTGGAACCACACTCCTCAGATCTCAGCCTCCTGAGTAGCTAGGATTACAGGCGTGAGTTACCAGAGCCCGGATTCCTTATAGTATTCTAAAAAGATGAATCTGGAGGGTGAAGCCTGACTAAGCAGCTTTGAGGTGGGGAATAGTTGAGAATAGAAAAATTACACTTGAGCCTTTTACTGAAGCTGGTCTACACTCTCCAGAAAAAAAGAAAAGACAGGTTGAAAATGCTGTGTTATAATCTTAAATTTCTTTCTCTGAATTTTCTCCACCAGGGAGATTTAAAATAGGTAGTCACAGAGTAAAGCTGTAGCTTGCTTGGTGCTAAGGGTGTTTTAAACATTGTAGTTAATATTTAAACATAGGACCCACTTTGGAAAGCTGGTATTTCCTACTGAAAGCTGAATACACAAACATCTGATAAACACCCAACAGAAATGCGCATAAATGGCCCTCAAAACCCATGTACAAAAAATGATCAGGCGGTGTGATTGGTAATCCACTCAAGCCGGAAACAGCCCACAGGCCTGTCAACAATAAAGTAGAAAAATAAACTGAGGTATTGTCACCCGAAGGAGCAACTTCATATAGCAATGAAGACAAAATAACAGTCTACATGAATGGATCTCACACTGGGTTGGGAAGAAGAAACAAGAGGCAATACCCTACATGTTCCACTCACAGAACTCTGTGTGTATGAAGATCAGAATCAAGCTTCCAGAGTTTACAGTGCGGGAAGTCAGCTCAGTGCTTACCTTTAGGGAGTATGACGGGGAGAGCTCCCTGGGGAGCTGACCACTGCCACTGGGGACTTCTGGGTACCCATCCTGTCTGTTGACCCAGATGGCTGGCTTCTAGCTTCACACACTCAAGATAATACACATTGCTGTGTATGTATCATACACCAGTGAAAAGCTTTCAAAGAGCAGGAGAGTTGTTTTTTTTTTTTAAAGCATAGAAAAGGAGGATTGTTTCTAACTGCACAGATCCTCAGCTTGACAATAAGAAATGCAAAACACAGAGGCCTGTGACTGCCTGGCTGTCCCCAGGGTGCATCTTCCCCTGGGATGTGGCGTGTGACATCTGCAGCACAGTGCTCACCACATTGCCTGCCCCTGTCACTGAGGCTGGGGGCAATCACCCCCCTCCCCGGCTTTTCTCAGAGATTTACATCACATGGGATTCTACCAAAACTAGGAGAGAAGGCAGTGGGTCACTTGTTTAGTTTTCCCCTTTCAAGTTTATGAGGGTCAGGACCCCAGGAGTGCTGGTTGGGTGGTTCAGGATCTGGGTCTCTCCAGGGATATGTGAGCTATTGGCCAGGGTTCAGTCACCTGAAGGCTTGCCTGGGGCTAGAAGATCCTTCTGAGTACACACAGGGTATGTATGATGGGGGGTGTGGGTCGGGGTGGGGTTAGTGTGGGTCTCTCTCACAGTGCAAGAGTGAGGAACCAGAGAGACCAAGCCTCGTGTTTTCAGCACTTAATCTCAGATAGGACTTGCCACCACTACATCTGTCGTCTGCTATTGGTGACACAAGCCAACCCTGATAGAACATGGGAGAAACTGCACACTACAGTGGGGTGGGGTGCTTAGCAGGAGTCAGGGGACATTATGGCCCAGTTGGAGGCTGGCTATAATATTTTTTTCTTTTTTTTTTAAAAACCAAATTGTCATTTGGATCAAATTAATATTAAACAGCATGTTTCCAGCCCAGTTCCCTACAGCCAGATAGCAGATGGCTTTGGCACCTAGACAGAAATATGAACAAGGGATTCTCCCTGTGTTGCCGAATGTGGTAGACTGAGTAATGGCTCCTGGTAATATCTTAGATTTGGCCTCTGATACCTGTGTTACAGGAAAGGGTCTTTACAGATGTGATGAAGTTGAAGATCTGAAAGCAGAGAGATTATCCTGGATTATCCAGATGAGTCCTAAATGTAATCCCAAGCATCCTTCTGAAATGAGGGGACAGAGGGAGAGAGAGAGAGAGACTTGATGGAGATGAAGAAGGCAATGGAACACTCCTAGGAAGATGGAGGAGGGAACTATGAGCTAAGGAAAGCAAGAAAGCAGCTCCAGCAACTGACAGAGGCCAACAAAGCCTAAGGAAGGAGCACGTCTCACTCAAGAAGCATGGGATCTGATGAGACTAATGGACTGTCATCTAATTCATCCTCCTAACCTTATCATCCTTCCGTGCCCCCCTTAGGATAACACCCAAAGTCCTTAGCATGGTACTCTGGGCTCTTCCTCTCTTACTACTTCAGCCTAGGCTCTCTTATTGGTCCTCACCCTGCTGTCAATGTTCCAGCTAGTCTGAGCTTGTCACTGCTCCCCAAGCCACCAAGCTCCCTCTCACCCCTGACCATCTTCTCCAGCAGCTCTGCTTTCCAGAAGCACGATTTCTCCTTGATTTTAGTCTCTGCATTCAGGTCCAGCCTCATCTCCTCCAGAGACCACAGATAATCTGACCACACTTTGTAGTATTGTGTTGGTTTTGTTTGTTTATTTGTGTGGGTCATGGAGCTTACACAGAGGGCCTGGGCACTGTCCCTGAGTTTCTTTTGCTCAGGGCGAGTGAGTGCTTTACCCCACTTGAGCCAAAACTCCACTTCTGGCTACTGAGTAGTTTCTTGGAGATAAGAATCTCATGAAATTTCCTGCCTTAGGCTGGCCTTGAACTGCTATCCTCAGATTTCAGTCTCCTGGGTAACAAGGACTACAGGTGTGAGCCACTGGGTGCCCAGCTCACTTTGTGGTATTGTTTGATCCTACTTCCTGTTCTTTTGGCACCACTGGGCTTTCTAGTTTCCATGTCTGTCTGCCTCTCCAGTCTGTGAGCCACCTGAGGACCAAGATGGTGTCTGCTGCATCTCTACCCTGCCAGGGCCTGGCTTGGGGCCTGGCCTAGGCACGTTGTCAGCAACAGGAATTGTGCGAAGGAAGGAAGGGTGGATGGCAGATGCTTGCTAATGTGGAGGCTGCTGGGCCTGGTGAGGGGCCGAGTTGAGGAAGCAGTCTTTGAGACAGAAGGAGCTGGCTAGAGACAGAATGGAAGGCAAGAGCATCCTGAACTGCTGCTCACATTACTCCCCTCCTCCAGTCACCTCCATGTCAGCCCTGCTGGAGACAAGGGGCTTTCGTGTGTCCCTTGGCAAGTCCACACTGGGCATCATTAGTGGTGGGGCAGCATTTCAAGCTGGCTCAGTTGGCAAATGTGTGAAGATATATTGGGTCCCTGCCAACACTTTGTACTTCAACCAATGCTCCTAATGACTCATAACCAGCCCAATGATGGGATGGGAAAGTTAATGGACTGAGTTTCATAAACAGCATGCATTCAGGGTCCAAAGAGTATGGCCCAAGAACCCTGCTAATAATGCACATTGTTTAACAGCTTTGTACAGCTGTCTGTGGCCTGGTCTTCTCATGGCCCTTTTGTCCACTCCGTAGTCCCTACCATCTATAAGAAGGAAGAAACCGCTGAGAGGTCACATGAAGATCTGGCTCAGGCTCAGGCTCTGACACCCTGTTTCCTGCCCCCCAGGGTCGGACACCCTGATCTCTGCCCTTTGTACTATTCAGTTACTGCTATGCAATAATTAACTTTGGATTGAGATAAAGATGGGGACTCCTGAGGCCCAATCATGAAGGCCATCCACGGGGCAGATCCAACACAGAGCCTTTGGACCACAAGGACACATTCTGTTGATTTGGTAACATCGTCTTTCTTATTTTTTAAACTTCTCATTATGAACAAGTTTAAATATGCACACAAATGGAGAGACAGTATAATGAACCCCTTTGTGCCCATCAGCTGCCAGCTTCAGTAATTATCAACACCTGCTGCTCTTGGTACCAGAACTTGGAATCCCATTTCCTCCTGGGAAGCTAGAAGAGACGAGGCTCACACTGCAACCAGATTGCAAGCTCCCTTCCACGCCTTCTCCTTTCTCAAGCTTGTTAGTACAGTGCTCTGCACTAGGAACGAAGATGGAACAGAGCCCCCACCCCCAACCTGGACAGTCTACCTCCAAAATTCTAAGTGAGAGAGAAATACACTTCTCTTGTTGAAGTCACATTTATTTGGAACTTTATCTTAGTAGTTCTCAAACGTGGCTCCACAGTGTGACCCATGGAGGAGCTTTAAAAACCAAAATAACAACCACAAAACAAGAGGTCCAGGTTCAAGCCTCGAGGGCTGGCACACACATAATCCTAGCACTCAGGAAGCTGAAGCAGGAGGACTGAAAGTTCAAGGCCAGCTTGGCAACCTAGCAAGACCTTGTCACTCACTAACAGAACCACATTCAACAATCAGGATTCCTGTGATTCTGGAGTGTAGCTCAGATGTCCATGTCCTAAAGGCCCTCCAAGTGATGCCGGGCACCACACAGCTCAGCTAAAGCACACAGAACGCAGTGCTGATCTCTATGAGCTGGTGCCTCGCAGTTTATGTCATTCGTGTGGTTCAGATCAGCCTCACTACTGTCCTTTGAGCTCCTCCAGAATTGGACCGTGTTACACTTACGCAGGATACATGGCCCCAATGCTTACCTGGTCTGCAAAGCCCTGCATGGTCTTTTCTTTGCCTCCTCCCTCACCATTGACAGCTTCACTTTTCTGGCTTCTGCCACACCTGTATTCTTTCAGGTTCTAGCGTGCATCTTGGTCTTGCCCACCTCAAGGTCTGTGTATTGACCCATCCCTCTCCCTTCATCTTCCTCTCTCGTTGTTTCCTTTTGCCTTCTTCATCTTGTCCTTCACCTGTCATCCTCTCTTGCTGCTCAAAGGGTAGTCTGGGTATCAGCAGCATGGCCATTCCCAAGGAATGGACTCGAAATACAAAAGATAAAACCCTTACATTTAGCAAGTTCTCAGATTATGTAGAATAAGTATGGTGACAAGAAGTTCTTACTCAAAACTATGACTGGGACAAAGGTGGGAGCAGGGGAGGACTGTTTTCAGAAGAAAAGAAAGAAGGCCGGGCAAGTGAAACAGAAGTTGTCCGCCGTAACTGTGTTTTGTCCACACAGGCAAGTATTTGCTGAATATCTTCCCTACTCCATGTAGTTCAATTACCTGCAAGGCCTACAAGCAAGTGAACTAGGGTCGTAGTTTCTTCCGAGTTACCAGGGACTCTGTGGGTTAAAAGAGCACCAACAGTTTTTGTAGTTCTGGATGTCAGAAGTTTGACATTGTTTCTCTGGATTGAAATCTGGATGTGGGCAGAGCTGAGTTCCTTCTGGAGACATAGGATAATCACCTCCCTTGCCTTTTCTAGCTGCTCAAAGCATGTGGCTTGGTGCACATGCTCCTTTGCTCTGTGCTTGCATCACTCTGGCCTCTGTTTTCATCACCATCTCCATCTTCTACTTTTTTCTTTCATTTGTGCCCACCCTGGGGCTTGAACTCAGAGATTTTTTTTTTTTTTTTTTTTTTTTTTTTTGCTAAAAGCTAGTGCTCTACTGCTTGAACTATAGCTCTACTTCTGGCTTTTTGATGGTTAATTGGAGCTAAGAGTCTCATGGACTTGCCTGCCTAGGTTGGCTTTGAACAGCGATCCTCAGATCTCAGACCACTAAGTAGCTCAGATTACAAGTATGAGGCACTTGCCTATCTTTTACTCTTGATTCCCTTTGATGAGGACTCTTGGAATCACCACATAATCCAAAATAACCTTCCATTTTGAGATGCTAGCTTCAGAGTCACTTTTGGCCATGGAATACACTCATAGGTACCAGGAATTACAACATAGGCATCTTTGGGAGACTTATTTTGCCTACCATAATCACTAAACTGGTGTGAAGCAATAGGGAATGGGGAGGCAAACTGGAGAGAGAAGGACCTACCTAGAGGAACAGCTCTGGTCCACACCTAGTGGGCCAACACTTCTAATAGTTCAAGAAAAAACTAGAAACTTCGTATGAAAAATTTGATATAAAAATATCTAGTTCTTAAAGCATTAGAAAGTACAAACAGGAAAAGAATTGACTGCTCTATTGGGTCCAAATGGAGCGTGTGTGCACAGCAGAGACGTGGGCTACCATTTGCAGCCGATGATCTGAAGTTTTCTCTGTAGGCTGAGACAGCAAAATAGGATAGGAGGACAGAGGGAAATTGAGTTTGTGGCAAAAACTCAGGGCTGCTTTTGTTTGACATCATTCAGACTTCCATCATGTTCACGTGAGAAAACAAAACCATATATTTTCAGCTTATTATTTTATTTTTTGTGTGCTGATATTAGTGCTTGGACTCAAGGTGTGAGCACTCTCCTTTAGCTTTTTCACTCCAGGCTGGCATGCTATTGCTGAAGACACCACTTGACCTCTGGCTTTTTTCTGGTTAGTTGGAGATGAGAGTCTCATGGGTTTTTCTTTCTTTGAACTTTGAACTTTTCTTTCTTTGAACTTTCTTTGGCTTTGAACTGAGATCCTCAGATCTCATCCTCCTGAGTAGCTAGAATGATAGGCATGAGCCAACAGTACCCAGCTGCATCATTTATTAGTAGTAGTAGTATAATTTATTGTTATTCTTAAAGTGTTATACGGAGGATTACCATTTCATAAGTCAGGTAATGAGTATATTTCTTTTTCTGGACAATGTCACCCCTTTCTTTGCTTTCCCCCAGTTTGCCCTTCCTTTCACTGCCCATAGTTACATAGTTTATTTTCCACATAATACACTGAATAGCATGATTGCCTTGTTCACTCTTCCTCCTTCCCTTTCTGCACCCCCTCTTAACCCCCACACTAAAAACAAACACCACCACCACCACCAATAATAAACATGTCTCCATTTCATCTTTATTGTTAAATGCTCAGTCCCTGCCTATTGCTCAGTGTCTTGGCCCAGTCTTCCATCCTCAGGTCAAAAGAGAGAATAATTATGCACAGTATAGAACAAGCAGGCTAGTTAACATGCTTCCTTTTCTGCTTGGAATCTGTCTGACCTATTCATTATTCTTGAAGCTGGACTGTTCTCCAGTAACTTCCTAGACCTAGAAGATTCTAAAATGCTGAAGGAATGAAAATGCTTCTCTTCCCCTGTCAGCCCAGTGTAAACACATCCTCGGATGACATTCTCTGGTACAATGACCCTGACTTTGGCTGGGCTCATGTTATCTCACCCTTTCTCCTGCAGTTCTTTTATCTGAACACCCACAGTGGCTCCAGGCCCAACACGTTTTCTTACAGGGCACCTGGCTTTCTTCACTATTTCATACACTGACTCTAAAACATTCCTGCAAAATGAATTTTACTCTCACCCGTTGTAGAGTTTTCCTCTCTAAACCAGAAATGTCAAGCACTATGGAAGATTTGTTCTCTTTCTTAAAAAAATTTTTTTTAGAGTTGGGCATTGGTGGCTCCTGCCTGTAATCTTAGCTACTCAGGAGGCTGAGATCTGAGGATTATGGTTCAAAGCCAGCTCAGGCACGACAGTCTGTGAGACTTTTTTTTTTTTTGCCAGTCTTGGGGACTGAACTCAGGGCCAGAGCACTGTTCCTGCCTTCTTTTTTGCTCAAGGCTAATACACTACCTCTTGAGCCACAGTGCCCCTTCTGGCTTTTTCTATATACGTGGTACTGAGGAATCAAACCCAGGGCTTCATGTATATGAGGCAAGCACTCTACCAGTAGGCCATATTCCCAGCCCAGTCTGTGAGACTGTTATCTCCAGTTATCTATCAAAAAAAAAAAAAAAAAACCCACAAAAAACAAAGCCAGAAGTGAAGCTGTGGCTCAAGTGATAGAGCACTAGCCTTGAGCAGAAAAGTTCAAGGACAATGCCCAGGCCCTGAGTTCAAGCCCCAGAAGCAATGTGTGTGTGTGTACAAGCGCTTTAATTCTTTAACAAATGTCACAGGCCACTTCGGGGAATTCTCATGCCAGCTTCAGTTTATGTGTCCAGCAGGGTGGGCATGCTGGATGGAGTCTAAACACAAAGTATTCACGGGAGGCATTGTTTTCTGGAAACAGGATACAATCACAAAATCTCCAAAGACCACTTACTATGGCTAGTGATTTCCCAATATGGCTGCTCATCAGGTTTTTTATCACAATCCCAAGCATCCCTCCTCCTTTTGAAGGAGTTAGGCTCACTCTGTAAGTATGATTGATTACCAAGGTTAGAAAGGGAGCCGTTCTTTAATTCCTATCAAAGTTTAGTTTTCTTTCTTTTTTTCATCTCACTGTTTGGGAGTGAGATGGCCAGGAGAGGTTGACAAGGTCAGTGGAAAGCTCCCACTGATATTCCTCTTGCTCTGTTGATAAAGATTTCTCTTTTTAGCAAGCAACACACTTGGTAACTACAATTTATTATTTTAACTCCTTCCACACAAGATTTATCTCCCTAACATGTCTAGCTGGTCACAAGCTGCATAGATAATAGTAAAAAAGCAAATCGTTCCAGGAAATATCAACGCCAAGAAGTATCAGTATACAAGACAGAGCACTTTAGTTTGCTACAAAAACCTAATTTTTCTCACTGGCTCAAGTAGGAAAAGGTAGAGACTAGAAATACGGAATGTGGAGAGGTGGGAACTCAATACAGGAATTGGGCACTTTCAGACTGGTGGAAGGGCCAGGCATACACTAGGACTGGCTCCCCTCCCCCATCAGCATGGATGAAGCCTAATAATGTCACACTAAAATGGAGACCATCAGATATTCAACAGTCTACCCACCCTTAAGGTAGAATTATACGCTACCTTGCAGATAATGCCATCTGTCACTTGTGACAGAACCAAAATATGTATGTTATATAGAGATAGGGTTTTGTTTTTGTTTTTGTTTTTTTTTTTACAAATTATTGTGTAAGCAGAGCATTGGTGACTCATGCCTGTAATCCTTGCTACTCAGAAGGCTGAGGATCACAGTTTGATGCCAATATGTGCAGAAAAGTCCAGGCTGGAGGCATGGCTCAATTGGTAACTATATGATACGACCTAAGGGCTGACCAGCTGTTCCTCAACAATGAATGGCAAAATGCAGTCAGCAAGAAGACCTTCCCCACAGTTAACTCCACCACAGGAGAGGTCACAGGCATGTGGCTGAAGGAGACCGAGCTGATGTGGACTGATCTGTGAATGCAGCCCATGAGGCCTTCCGCCTGGGGTCTCCATGGCACAGGATGGATGCTTCTGAGCCGAACCGGCTATTGAACCTCCTGGCTGACCTAGTGGAGCGGGATCGTGTGTACTTGGCCTCACTGGAGATGTTGGACAATGGGAAACCTTTCCAGGAGTCTCATGCCTTAGACCTGAGTGAGGTCATCAAAGTGTGCCGCTGCTTTGCCAGCTGGGCTGACAAGGGACATGGAAAAACCATCCCCATGGATGGTGAGCATTTCTGATTCACCCAGCATGAGCAGGTAGGTGTCTGTGGCCAGATAATCCCATGGAACTTCCAGAAGCTCGCACCAGCGCTTGCCACGGGCAACACTGTGGTTAGGAAGGGAGGAGAACATACTCCACCTTCTGCCCTGTATGTGGCCTCCCTCATGGAGGAGGTGGGCTTTCCTCCTGGGGTGGTAAACATCATCACAGGCTATGGCCCACTGTAGGAGCGGCCATTGTCCAGCACATGGAGGTTGATAGTTGCCTTCACTGGCTCCACCAAGGTGGGCCACCTGATTCAGAAGGCCGCAGGTGAGTCCAATCTTAAGAGAGTCCCGCTGGAGCTGGGTGGGAAGAGCCCCAGCATTGTGCTGGCCGGTGCTGACACGGGCCACACTATGGACCAGTGTCACGAAGCCCTCTTCTTCAACATGGGCCAGAGCTGTTGTGCAGGTTCCCGGGACCTTTGTGGAAGAATCCATCTATGATGAGTTTCTTGAGAGAACTGTGGAGAAAGCCAGGCAGCGCAAAGTTGGGAACCCCTTTGAGCTAGATACCCAGCAGGGACCCCAGGTCAAGAAGGAGCAGTTTGAACGACTCCTGGGTTAGATCCAGCTTGGCTAGAAAGAAGGGGCCCAACTTCTCTGGGGTGGCAGGGGGAGGGAGGGAGTATTTTGGGGAGTGTGGCTTCTTCATCAAGCCCACTGTCTTTGGGGGGTGTGTGTGCAGGATGACATGAGGATTGCCAAGGAGGAGATCTTTGGGCCTGGGCAGCCACTGTTCAAGAAGATGGAGGAGGTCATTGAGAGGGCCAACCACACCAGGTATGGTCTGGCTACAGCTTCTCCAAGCTGGCACAGTGTGCGTGAACACCTACAGCATCGTCACCTGCCACACGCCATTTGGAGACTAAGGAATCTGGTAATGGGAGAGAGCTGCAGGAGGATGGGCTGAGGGCCTTCATGGAGGTGAAGATGGTCACTGTCAAGGTTCCTCAGAAGAACTCATGAGAAAGGCCCCTGTGGAGGTCAAGCCCCCCAGTTCAGTGACTCTACAGCCATCTACAACAGTGGAGCCCAAACTTTAAAAAAAAAAATAATCTTTTTTTTTTTTTTTTTAAGCTATGGATCCTTTTTATTTGCTCCAAAGGAACTCCAGCAAATCAGAGCTATTCTTCTTACAGCAGGGATAGTGCTGGGCTCAGTCTTTCACTCACCTTCTTTGTAGTCCTCACCCTGTTGATGGCCTTGGGGTTCATTTATGAAACCTTAGAAGGCTCTGGAAGACTGATTAAAACCACTGACTATTCAGACACAAAAAAGGAATGAACGAATGATACATGCTACCATACAAGTAAACCTTGAAAATGTCAATCCAATGTACAAGGCCGTATTTGGTGTGACCCCGTTTCTATGAAATATATATATGTATATATATATATATATGTCTATACATATGTGTATATATGTATACGCATATGCATATGTGTATGTAGATATATTAAAGTTGAGGTTATCTGGAGGGAGAAGAGAGTAGGGAAATGGCTTATAGCATGGGATTTCTTTGGGGGAGATTTGAAAATGTTTTGTAATTGGACAATGGCAATGCTATACAACCTTGCAAATGTATTAGGAAGTATTAAATGGCACATTTTGTGGTGTGGTGATTTAATTCGTTTAAAAATTGTTGTAAGCTGGGCACTAGTGACTCATACTTGTAATCCTAGCTACTCAGGATGCTGAGATCTGAAGATCATGGTTTGAAGCCAGCTTAAGCAGGATAGTCTGTGAGATTGTTTTTCATTTTTAGTTTTCTTTTTTCAAAAACATATGTCCTTTTAAAGAAACATTATCTCTAAATAGTTGTGTAAAGGAGTTGCTATTTAACAAAGCAGTTTATGAATACAACGCATCTTAATCAATGTCATGCCTTTCAACATTCTCACTCCCATTTGACACACCCCTTCCTTTACTTTTCTCAATTTTGTATGATATACAATGAATTCTTGACCCCACTTCCCCCCTTCATTAGTCTACCTCTCTCCTGTAGGCCCTACCATGCAAGTACCAATTTCTTGGTGTTTATTTTGTTGGGCTTTGACTTTGTCTAAGAAATTACATTATTTGAGTTCTCCCTAGAGGCTACCATATTCCAGTTAATACATTTGTAATCACTTGTATACCACCTAATGTGTTTACTTATAGATTTATAGGCAAATCCTAGCTACCACAAATGAAGGAAACCATGCAACCTTTGTTTTACTGGGTCCAACTTACTTAATTTAATTTTTTCCAAGTCCTCCATTTCTTTGTGAAATTATTATCTCAAATTAACCAGCAGAAAGCTAGAAGTGGATTGATTTGTGGCTCAAGTGGTAGAGTGCCAGCCTTGAGCTAAAAATTTTAGCTCAGGGATAGTGCTCAAGCCCTGAGTTCAATCCCCAGGACCAGCATAAAATAAACTTGAATAAAATGGTGTGGTATTTGCATAGAACCTATAATATCCAACTGTATACTTTAGATCATTGCTAGGTTACTTACAATATCTAATACAATGTAAGTGCTTTGTAAATAGTTTTTGTATTGTACTGTTGACTGAATGAAGAAGTCTGCACATTTTGAATACAATTCCATCCATGGTTGGCTGAATGACCTTCAGATATGGAGGCAGAGAGTATTTAGGTGAGGTGGTTTAGGGTATGGAAGGTGGAGAAAAGTCCCTTCGGGAAGATGAGTAGTAATGTGGTATGGGTTAAGTGCTCAGAGATGGTTTCACTGAAGACTTAGCAAAACACTACAAGAGGCTGGAGCTCCCCAGGGGCTCAAGAGACACTAAAGACCAGGTTGTTGGGGGAAACAGTAAGGAGCCGAGAGAAGACTGAGACATATCTGGGCTGGAGAAGATGGCTGGATTGAAGAAATCCACTGTGTACTGGGGTTAGGGCTTCTCTCCGAGGAAGAAGCCACTGCGGGATTCTCAGAAGAGCAGAGGTGATCAGCCTTTGGACTGTGAAAGGATCCCTGGGACTGCCATGTTGAGAAGCAATTGTCAGGAGGACAAGGAGAGCTTGACTTTGAGAATGCCAATATTTATAAAGAAGATGTGGCAACAAAACAGCTGGAGGAGCCTGTGGCAGTCAAAGCAGGCAGGCTTCCCACAGGGAGAGACCTGCCTTTAGAACCCCATGCTCCCAAAAGACCAAATAAGAGGAGCACTGGATATCCTGTGTGCTGAAACCTATCCAGCTTAAAACTCCTGCCTAGTGCAGGGCTCTGGTGGCTCAGACCTGTAATCGTAGCTACTCAGGAGGCTGAGATCTGAGGATCATGGTTCAAAGCCACCAGGGCAGGAAGGGCCAAGAGACTTCTATCTCCAATTAACCACCAGAAAACTGGAAGTGGAGCTGTGCCTCAAAGCACTAGAGTGTTAACCTTGAGCAAAAGAGCTCAGCCACAACTCCCAGGCCCTGGAGTTCAAGCCCCACCAACCACAAACAAAACAAATCAAACCCCTCCTACCTGAGGCCTTAGACATTCCAGATCAGCTGGGAGATGGGGCAGAAAGTATAGAAAAGAAGTATAGACTTCTATAACCCCTGCCCTCTAAATGGATCCCCATACCTTATTCACATTCCATTGTCAAAAACATGACCAACCTTGTTTTCAGAAAGGGAGGCTGGATATAGGCATTGTCTGGACAATGATACGCAGTGGAAGGGCCCACGTTTCAGTGGACAGTGTGCTGCTAGCTCTGTCACACAGGGTCCCTCTTGACAGACATGTTGATGTTGAATGCATCTATAGTTCAATCCTTCCCCCAGGCTTGTGGGCCATTCACTCCCTGAATCTAGCTTTACTTATTCTGTTCCTTTCTCCTTAACTTAATCTCCAAATTTAGTCCTTTTATTCCCAACCTCCTACAGGTCCTTTCTCTGCCCTTCTCAATTAAGCCACATCTGGCTCCTTAGGCTTGTGGCACCTTGATCTTGTCCTGTGGCAGTGCTTGGCAGTTCGTACCTCATGAAATGGGGCTAATTGGTGTGTTGTTGTTTTGTCTTGCTAGATGTCCTCTCATTCTCCAAGCACGCCTGCTTTCTTCCCCACCTTCTGCCAACCTCTGCAGCAGCACTGGTCCTCAGCACCCTCTGGTAGCACTTCACTCGAGGTCCTCAGAACCACATGTCAGGACCATAATGCTGACCTCCCTGAGGGCTCAGAATTACAGATGGTGGTAACGCCTGACCTTAGCTCCAGGTCCTCCAGCTCCAAAGCCGGGGCCTACCCTACCTGTGTGATGACCACATATACCTTTAGCAGCAGACCAAGGTGCACATCTGGTACTGTAGGAAGCCCTTTGTGCCTGTGAGGTCAGGAACAGTGCCAAGCATGCCAGGGGCATTATAGGTGCCCTGAGGACGCATGGGACAGGGAGAGGCTCTGTTCCCTCCACTCCTATCACTAAGAGTACTGCCTCCGCTCAACCATTCCTTCACTCCTGAATGCCACAGGAGAGATTTAGACACAGGAAAGGGACGGTCTCAGTGACAGGTAGTTCTCATCAATCAAGGCTGAGCTTCCATTCCCAGGGAGAACTGTCAGCCCCAGCGCTCCAGTGTGGGCAAGCACTGGCTTCTAGCTCATCCCTAGGCATAGGCTCCACATCCAGAATTCATTAAGCTGAAGACTCCAGAGCGCTGTGGTTTCCCTTAATTAATTAAAATATCACATAATAACCATTCTCTCATTTAATGTTCACAAGGCCCCAGCAAAGGCTGGGGAAGAGGAATTCATTAGGGGGCACTGTTCACTGTCCATTCATTTGCTCATTCTTATTCATTTTCTCTACTTCATCCATCCCTGGAGTCAGGAGAGAGGAAGGTGATTTTGCTTAAATATAATAATTAATTTTGCCACAAAACCTGAGTTGGAGTGTGGGGGGGGGCTAGTTTGGCTAAAACCAGGCCTTTATTTGGTTCGAAAGTGTATAGTAGACACAGTTGGCGCTGGACACTGGCATGAGAATAACTTCAGTTTCTGTCTACCCTTGGTAGTTGTTTTCTAAGACCCCCCAAAGACAGCACCACCCCCTATACATACATACTATGCTTCTCCTAGATGCTCATGCCTATGAGAAAGGTGAATTTATAGGTTAGGCATAATAAGGATGAACAATAACAAATAATGAAACAGGTCAACTGTAACAGACCACGATGAACATTACACGAGTGGTTTTTTTCCTCTCTCAAAATATGTTCGTGAGTGGCAGGCAGCCCAGTTCTGGGAAGGCTCCCCAAACACAAAGGCCCAAAGGCACCAGGCACACAGCCTCCATGCCTGGCCCCTTGCATCCTTCTGGCACTAGGGGATGCTATTCCATGTGTGGGATATGACAGTGCACACTGGGGAGGCTGAAATATTAGAATGCCTAAGTATTAGGGTATGAAAGATCTGGAAGCTTAGTAAGATCAGGCCGGCAATAGGGTTGGTTAAAAATCTCAAGTGAGGGGCCCAGATGGGAGGTAACCACACACCCCAGGTGCAAGCAGTAAGGTGGCTGGAAGCAGCTGTGGCAAGCATGCAGGATGACCAAGTCATACCAGTGGGGCCTGGACTCCCCTCCCTTCCCTGCCCCCCAACGCAAGCATTCCTGGGACACAGACCACAGTGACCATTCTTTGTTTGTTTTTCTTTTTTGCCAGTCCTGGGGCTTGAACTCAGGTCCTGAGCACTGTTCCTGGCTTCTTGTTTTTGCTCAAGGCTAGCACTCTACCACTTGAGCCACAGCTCCCCTTCTGGCCTTTTCTATGTATGTGGTGCTGAGGAAACGAACCCAGGGCTTCATGTATACAAGGTGAGCACTTTACCACTAGGCCATATTCCCAGCCCCTACAGTTCTTAAAAACATTTATCTTCAGGTGTGGGATTGTGCCATCATGACACCTATGAAAATAGAAGAGTAAAAACAGAAGGGGACGGGGTAGGCGACCATACTTCCAAGTGGTAAAGGCAGCAACAGCCACACATTGTCAGCCTTTGAAGTGTCTTGGGGCTCTCACATGTGAAAAGCCATTAAGCAAAATAATCATGTTACTCCACCTTTTAGGCCACAGTGAACATGTCTGATACTGTAGCATGTATTATGCATTCATGCTGCACACAAATATGATGTATAACCAGCTCCACATACCACTTTCACTATGGGGCTCCAGCTGCCCTCTGCTGTTGGCTTAAACTTAGCCCTCTGACTCAAATGAGGCAAATTGGAGATGATTTCTTTTTTCTAGTCCTGGGATTTGATCTCAGGCCTCGTGCTTGCTAGGCTGGTGCTGTACTACTTGAATCATCTTCTATCATCTTCTAGCCTGGCTATTTGCTGATTATTTTGGAGATGGAGTCTTAAAGAGTTGTTGGTTTTTTTTAATTTATTTTATTTATTTATTTTTTGCCCACACTGGCTTCAAACCAAGATCCTCTAGGTCTCTACCTCCTGAGTAGCTGGGATTATAGGTGTGAGCCACAGGCTGCCCTACAGTTCAGTGGGTTTTGCAGAAGGTCCTTATTAGCAGATGCACAACGAGCTTCTCGTACCTTCTCCAGAGTCACTGTGTCCATATTTCTTCTGAGATTATGTCATTCAGCACCTGACCAGGTCATCTCCCAACTGTTCAATTCACAGGGGAATTAATGGCAAACTCTCAGCTATGGAAACAACCACAGCAGGAGGGGGGGGGGGGCGATGGGATGGATCCCCAAGAGCCCCAAACAGACAGCCAAGAACAGCTTCCAATCCGATCCATTTCGGATTTATTTATTAAAAGAAGGAATTCCAGTGTTTCAAAGTTCAGGGAAAAAACACCTCATCTCAATGTTATTCCCTTTTTATTCAAATGAAGACAGAGAGGTTCAGAAAGTGAAGGGGGCTTTCTCAGGGCCACGCCTGCAAGCCTGGGACGAACATGCAAATGGACCTCATGGTTCCAGATTCCCAGCCAGGTTTCTTACCAGGGTGATAGCATCCCATTATTTTAGATGTGGAAGGGTCAGGCTTAGAGAGGCAGAAAATTCAGTTCTAATGAGGACCCCAAAAACATAATGATCAGTGGGAGAAGCCTGAATGTGCCTTAACACTTGAGGTGAACCTTGGCAAGAACCCCACCGCTATGAGCCGGCATCGTCGCGTCGTCCTTCCCCTGGTTTCTGGGTCATACTGAGAAGCAGGCAGCACTGAAACTGGGCAGAAAAGGCCACCTGAGGCCACCCTTAGGTGATGACAGCCTTGGGGCCAGGAGCTGCCCCCCAGGCCTGGCCAGACTGCACCCCCTTCGGGGCTGGGCTCATGGATGGGAAATTGAAAGCTTAAGAACTGTCCACACAGCCTGGATCCCAGCCCTCAAGTTTTTCTGAGGTTTAGAAATAGCTTGTGTTTATTTTCTGTCTTTATTACCAAATTTCTTATAAAAACACAAAACAGAGGAACTGGTTTTGGGTTCTAAAAAGTATTCGGTAGAAATAAATATCGGTTGTCTTAAAAAAAAAAAAAAAAAAAGAACTGTCCACAGTGAGAGAGCCCAACTTGGATGTTAAGAAATTGCAATCACCTAGGGGTCTATTTTATTTTTAACCAGAGAGTAAATAATTTCCTTTTCTGCTCATTAAAAATGGGAGTGGGGGTACTGATTCTGGGGTGAAGCCAAATGTGTTCTAATACATTGTAATTTCATAGCCCAGAGACAGCACTTGATTCCTTTCTACAATGTAACATCCAGATACCAGGTCCATGCTCACTTGCTTAGAGAATGCTGGACTAACAGAGATAGCTTGAACCCTAAATGCCTAGCAAAGGACTTTAGAATCTGGCAAAGATTCCCATCTAAGAGTAAGTCTCTCTAAAATGGGGAAAAGGGAGGAACAGAGTAGCCCACCAACTGTCCTGACCCTGGTATGAAGCTATGGTTTGTTTTTATACTTGGTCTTAGCCAAAAGGCCAAGTCATGATAGTAATGATTTGGTTTGGAGGAACCCATGTAAGAAAGAATGCTAGGCACACACTATGTTGTGTGTGTGTGTTTGTGTGTGTGTGTGTGTGTGTATTCTTTTGCATAGGACCATCTTGCTCTAAGATGGCAGGATGAAGGGTAGATTGGTAACATCCAGTTCAAATGACACAGTTAGAGAGAGAGAGAGAGAGAGAGAGAAACCAGGACCCAGAGGGGAAGGGCTACCCAGGTCATCAAGGTGAGGAGAGCTGGGACCTCCTCCCTCCTTGTACAACATACAGAATCATAGGAGCACCAGGAATCAGTCACAAACAAGTGAGGTAAGTCATAGTCCTCACCTCATTTTCAGCCCTTTATAATTTACAGACATGAGATCTTCCGTGGGAGGAAATAGTTTAAAAAATTCTCATGGTAGAATTCATTTCTAAAGTACAAAAAAAAAAACAAACCCAACTACATGCATTGTCAGCTTTCCTAATACCAGTCCTACTAAAAACTACATCTGCATATGAATCTAGTTTGCATTCAGTTTTTTAAAAAAACATACAAAAGGGGGTTATCTACAAACAGCTTTTCCAAGTCTTCACAAAGCACAGTGATCCATTTCTTGACTTCTCCATCATTCCAAGATCCATTTCTCTTAAGAACCTGGGAAGAAGAGAAAGAAAAATCAGAGGAGAAAAAAACAAACCTGTTCTATTGCCATCATCCCTACATATTACACGGGAGGTGGAGGAAATGATGTATAGGTTCAAATCTCCTCAGCAAGCAATGGAGTCTGAGAGGGTTAATGGGCGCCTGTGAATGCTCAGGAAGTACATTTAGAACCGATGGGAGGGTGTGTGTTCCAGGGCAGTAGAGTCCAGATTATCAGGAAGAACTTTCCAACCATGGAAAATCCCAGTGGTGGTAGGGAGCTTTGTATTCCTGCAGGCATGCAAGCAAAGGCTGTCTAATGCTCCATGCTGTAAAAAGGGATCTGAAGCCTGGGTATTGAACAATATGTAAAACATTCATTATTACACATTGTATTATACTATTATGCTTTTTCCCAGGGCCATCTTATTCTAGGATGTCAGGACTACAAGGACCCAGGTAAAATCCAGTCTCAGTGCCACCACCACAAGTTAAAGAGCATGACCTTGGGAGGGGAAGGGGCCTGTCTAGACTACCCAGGGGAAGAGAGTCGGGGCCCTCTCCTCTGTCTAGGTCACAGGGACCCATCATCAGTCACCAGCAGCTAAGGTAAAGTCACAGTTGGCACCTGTTCTATTACAACCTTGCTGGATGGCCTTGATGGAGAGGCTTGGGAAAGGATCACACCTCTCTGCCCTTTGCCTCCAGTGAGCTGAATGCATATCTCATTCTCCATCCAACCTGGGCATGGCTTACCTTGGCCAATGGAATGTAGGCAGACAGGAGGAGGGAAGTCACATCTGAGCAGAAGCTTTAAATGAGAATTGTGTGCTTGCTGCGGCTTCTTGCTCATTACCAGGATTGCTCCTCCAGCTGGCCATGGAGAGCAGGAGGGGGGAGTGGCATGGAATCGGAGCAAGGGATGACCCTCATGACTCAGAACCAGCACAGTCTGGGGGTTGTTTTGCAGCAAAATCTGACTCATAAAGTGATTCATTACCCAAGTTCACAGTCACCTGTGAGGTGAGGCAAAGATGCCACCCTGGCTATCAGTCATGTGACTAGGAACATGAAGGGGCCACCTGGCCAGAAGAGAAGCAGTGATCCTGCCTCCCCCCCTCCTGCCCTTGAGATGTGTTGCCAAGCAGCACACAGTGCCAAGGGCAGCAGGACAGGGTCTGGGGACCAGAGCTGCCCACAAGGAGGCATCTCCAGAAGAGGCAGATGAAACATGGTAGTCTCGAGGAACAGTTCCTGTGTGGCCCCGAAGCACTGCCTGCTGTCTCTCAGGGCCAGGCTCAGGAACAGAAAAACACACAGCTAGCTTTTCGTGCTCACACACGCCTGTGTTCCTAGCTCTTGACTCTGCATGCTGGGGACCTCAGACAGAGATGTATGTGGACACACGGAGGCCCTGCTCCCCTCTGTATTTCCTCTGGTTCCTTTCACTTATGTGGTTTTCTTCTTTCTTTTTTTTCCTGCCCACCTTGTGACACGGGGAGAAATACCAAAAGGATCCGGAACGCATACCTTACTCATCACAGGTGGTCAGCTGGAACTAGGGAGCTTCTGTATCTGCTCAGATCAAGGACTGTCACTGTGCCATGGGACTGGGTCTCCCCAATCACATTGGCCGCATGGCACTGGTACATGCCTTCATCTTCCCTTCCCAGGGGGTTGATCTAGATATACAAGAAGCATATTTATATGGTTATATATGGCACAGAACAATGACTTCCTTCTTTTTTCCCTGTGGTTTTGAAATCAGGGCCTCATACTTGCTAGACAAGTACTCTTACCACCGAGCCACACCTCTAACCTCCGTATTTGGTTCTTAATGTCCCATCTGCACATGTGTTCCTTTTCTGAATACAACAGAGTTCTCTGTTTCTCTTCTTGGCTGCTAAGAAGCACAGTGTAAGTTCCTTCTTGAGCCCTCTTGAAAGGCACACACGCTCCTGGTTATTATCCTGGGAACTGCCTTGGCCTTTTACCAAAGGCAACAGGAATTGTTTAGGAGGAACATACTGTAAATTAAGAGATCAGAAATCGGCTGGCCAAAGAAAAAGCCATAAAGTGTTCCCTAGGGAGGCAGCCTTTCCAAAATGCCATCAGAGAAAGGCAGCCCCTTATCTTTTCTTATAAGAAAATGAGGGGATGTGCTTGACTGGAAAATGCCACAGGCTCCACTGCATTCCGTCCCTCCGCTGTGTGGGAAAGCATCATTGAGCCTCCCAGAATGTGGAGGAAATGTGGGCGGCATCCTCAGAAAACATCTCAAAGGCACTTGTGGCCACATCCCACAGCTTGCTCCTTTTTCACTGTTCTATTGACTGCATCACTCTACAGGCCACAGGGAGGGTTGAACTGACCATCTCATTTTAAATTCATGAATAAGGTAAAGGGCAACTGTTATCAGCTTGTTTTTTTTTTTTTTTTTTTTTACAGGAGATTCAGTCACAGGCTGTGAGGTTCATAAGAAACTAAGGCTCAGAGAGGAAAAGTGACCAAACTAACACGACCCCTTCCCCACCAGTTCCTTGTCTCTTAATCGTTCAAACACAAAGCATTCTCTTAGCAAAAATGCTATGAGTAGCATCACAGCTACTGTGGAGGAGGACTTGAATGTACTTCTTCCCTCTTTGACAGTCACATGGACTTAAGACAGGGGTATTGGTTCCTTATGGCTGCTATAACAAACAGTCCCAAGCCTAGTGGCAAGCCTAAGTATAAGCTTATCATTTATGGTTCTGGAGTTCAGGAGTCCAAGGGGGTCTCAGCAGGCTAAAACCAAAGTGCCAGCAAGCATTCCTAAGAGTCTTGGGGACAACTGGTTTCTTTGCCTTGTCCATTGGCTCATGGCCTCTTCCTGCATCTCTAACACCAGTAATAGCAGGGGAAGTCCTCATTATCATATCACTCTGCATGTGGCTCTTCTGCCTCCCGCTTCTTTATTAAGATTAGATTAATCTTTAAATTGGGACTAGGTAATCCAGGCTACTATATCTTTCTTTCCCTTCCTCGCATCCTCCCTCTTTTCGTGTCCTTCCTTCCTTCCTTCTTTTCTCTCTCTCTCTCTCTCTCTCTCTCTCTCTCTCTCTCTCTCTCTCTCTCTCTCTCTCTCTCTCTCTCTCTCTCTTTCATTTTGTTGGTCCTGGGGCTTAAACTCTGGGTGCAGGCACTGTCCCTGAGCTTCTGTGCTCAAGGCTAGTGCTCTACCACTTGAGCCATAGGTCCTCTTCTAGCTTTTTTATGGTTCATTGGAAATAAGAGTCCACAGCCTTTCCTGTGTGGAGCTGGCTCCCAACTGTGATATCTCAGCCTCCTGAGTAGCTAAGATTAGAGAGGTGAGTCATAGCATCTGGCTGGGCTACTCTTATCTTGAAGTTAGCTGTCTAGCTATCTTCTTGCCATACAGCCCAGTATACCCACTGGTGCTGGACAACAGGACATGAACACGCTGTGGGAGCCATGATTTTCCCTGATGCTCCCAGGATGCAACCCCTCTGCCTATCTCACTGCTGCTCTGGAACCACTTTGGAAAGTTAACACATTATAGAACGATAAAAGTGATAACTAATCATCACAAGCACTCACCAAAATCCAGGCTGTGGCCTCATGGTCCGCAGGGCCCCCACGCACCTGGACAGCTATATTGGCATGGTCCCCAGGCAACTCCTCCAACACCTCCGTGCCCTCAGGGGAGTGCATGACCTACAGAGGACAGAGAAAGCACAAGAAGTTTAGAAAAAGTATTTCTGGGTAAAGAAGTCTTCCACAAGCCTCCTTGTCATCTGCATTGAAAGGCTGTAACCCTAGCATCATCTCATTCATATTCAAACCAGGTCAATCACCTTTTAAATCTGAACGTGTGTTGACAGCACCCCCTGCTGGATATAAAGGGTACAGGCATGCCCAACCTGTTGAGAATTTCTAATTTCTGGTCCCTGGTCCAGGTTGCTAAGTAAAAGTACCAACAGTTCTTGTCAATTCAATCTCAAAACCTGGTTTTTAGGGTTTGGAACAGGACTGAGTCTCCTGTCACCAAGTTGAGTCTGTCCACATCTCAGCTCCATGCTGACATTAGGTTGGCTAGGTGACAGTAGAACCTTTCTGGGCCCCTAAGTGGCCAAGGAAGGACAGAAATGACTGCAACCCTCCTTCTCCAGGAGTACCGTGGGGTTACAGAGGGATGGCATGCAAGGTATCTTTTTCTAATATTGTAATTTGTGTATAACACACACACACGTGCACACACCCAGTTTGGGGTCAGAAATACCTTCCTCCATGTGATGACTGGGGAGGGCACAGCCTTCACCTCACAGGACAGGTGCACTTGGGCCCCAGTGACATTGTGGACACTCTGGGGCGGCATGACGACCACAGGAGCTGAGAGAAGACAAAGGAACACACCCAGTTCCAGGTTCCCCCTCTAATACTGTCCCGGGAGGCCTGCCAGAAAGGAGCAGCGAATGCTATGGAAGATCCCGTCCCCCTCCCCCACCAGGGGCCACAGCCCCCGGGTTTCCCTCTACCTGGAAGGGTACCTGCCGCTTTCCTGACCCACTGCCCTGTTTCACCACCAGGAAACCAGGTCCAGAGAGAATGACAGAGCTGGAGTCTCAGTGCACCTGCTCCACCCACAGGGGTCCCCTCCAGGAAGACCGCAGCCAGTTACTTACAGTTCAGCTCCAGGGTGCATGGCTAACTCCTAGGAGGCCAGCCTATCACTGATGGCAGAGACTACGGAGGGCATTATTTTCTTGCCATCACATAAAGGAACTTCAAAGAGGAATGCCATGCAGAACAAACTACCACCTGCATGCTGGTGCTGAGACCCCTGCAGTCCACTCGTCCAGGCCTGCATGTGCACAACCCAGATACCAGCGGCCCCTGCCATCTCTACACCCAAGGGTGGACCTGGAAACCCAGTTTCTGGGGCCCGAGGGAGCTGAGCCTGGGTGACTCAGGATGGGGTGAATGCGGCCCTACTCTGCCAGAACACAGTAGGGAGGAGAAGAAGGGTGGAGTGGTCTCTAGAGAAGACTAGGAAGCCTTCCGCATCAGGCAGGATTCTTAGCTCTCCCTCCACACTCTGTCTCCTCCCATACTAGGTATCTGATCTGCTCACATGGGCTATGAAAATCCAGTTCAGCCTCCTGAATGCCGCCAGCCCCTCAATGCCCCTCAACACCCTGCTTTCCCGGTGCACAGGGAAATGTTTACCGCCCCAGCCTCCTCCTCCCAGGTGGATACCCCACCCACCCTGCAGGGCCCAGCTAAGCGAGGCAGCTGGGACCAGGTTGTCTGCTGCTTTGACCTGCTGTGTTACAGCTAACCTTCCAGTCCAGGGTTCTTTCCCTGGTCCTGCCAGCACTAGGCACAAGCTCACACCCTTGTGCCAAGCTGTGGTGTTCTGGACAAGGCAAAGGTGGATGCCCGGCCAGAGAATGAGGGAGATCCACCATGGGATGAGAAAGCATGGCTTCTGGAACATAAGATGCCAAAGGGAGGGTCAGGAACCAGTCTAGCAAACTAGATGAAGAAGCACAGGCAGGGAGAGAAGCTGCCACCTGGATAAGGTGCAGACGCCATGGAGCTCCCTCTCCCACGGGATCTATGGCCCCACTAATAAACCTCCTTAGAAACCTTAAAACACACACACACACACACACACACACACACACACACACAGGCAAATGAAAGAGTAAATATGCTCACTCCAGGGCTCTTCCAGACAGTGAGGCAAACCTTACCAAGCCAGTGAGTTCCTAAACAGAGAAGCATCCAGCACCCAAATGCTCCCAAGATCCTGTGCTTAACCAACTTGGATATGCTTATCCAGCTTCCACTTGCATACCCCCACCGATGGAGGGCTCACTACCTGCAGAGCCAGCCCCCCCCGACCCCCCACCCCAGCCTCTCCACAGCACTTTTGGAGTGCTGTGCTGGTAAGAAAGCATACCCGTGACCTGGGGTATGTCTCAAGAACAGCTGCCTAGGAAGGGCAAGGCCTTGAGTTCAAAGCCTCATATAAGAAAGAGAGACAGACAGACAGATGCAGAGAGAAAGAAATAACAGGCAAAGGTGGCTCATGCTTGTAATCCTACTTGGGAGGTTGAGATCTGAGGATTGTGGTTCAAAGCCAGTCTGGGCAGGACTGTAAGACTCTTAACTCCACTTGAAAATCTAGAAGTAGAGTCCTCCCTGAGTTCAAGCCCCAGTTCAAGCAAAGAGAGAGAGAGAGAGAGAGAGAGAGAGAGAGAGAGAGAGAGAGAGAGAGAGTAGGAGAGAGGAAAGGAAGGAAGGAAAGAAGGAAGGAAGGAAGGGAGAGAGGGAGAGATGGAGAGAGGGAGGGAGGGAGGGAGGGAGGGAGGAGGAAGGAAGGAAGGAAGGAAGGAAGGAAGGAAGGAAGGAGCGAGCAAGCTAATGCTCACCTGCAGTTAACAATTCTTGCCTTTCTATAATTGCCCCCTTGCGGATCCCTGGTCTCTTCTCCAGAGCCCACAGCATCCTGTGGCTTCTCTAGAGAGCCCTTCCCATCCAGAGCCGTCCCCCACCCTCACTTCTGATCAGCCCACCCCTTCAGCAGTACCCATGTGACTCCCCTCCAAAGGATGGTGCCAACCCACATCCCGAGTGTAGCCAACACCCCCAATGAACTAGACTTCCAACACTGCCTGCGGCCACCAACGCCACACACTTCCTACCCCCTGGCAGGAGCCCCATCAGCGATGACAAAGAGGAGGCTAATTTATTCACATCCTCCTGGCAGCACCTCCTCAACCACACAGGCACGGGGATGGCTGCCTCCAACCGCAAGGCAGCCCTGTGAGCTGAAATGGCTCACAGTGGGACAATCAGAACTGCCTCTTATTCCAGAGCCCGAAGTGGATTCCGAGGGGACACGCCAGTCAATGTGTTTCACTTTCATTCACGTCAAGTCATAAATTTTAAATGAGATTTCATCACTCCCTTGCAGGCCTAAATGAATAAGCCAGTAAATCACATTTCCTCTCTCTCTCTTCACGTCTCCCTCTCCTTCTCCTACAATAACTACGATTAAGAAAAGACCGTCTTGGAAACATTGTTCTTGCCACCAATTTTGTGGAAATACAACTTGTTTCACAAAAGAACTCCCTTCTTTCAGTGTTCAAGGCACATTTCACTGCTTCTTTATTTATAAATGTGCATACAGTATAGTGCATTTGTTCTGCATTTCTAAGTTGGAACAAATGCCTGCAGTCATTAACTACCAATATTTCCAAGACACCGAAGAATCCCGTGGTCTCAGATTGTACACTGAGCTCCACTTTTAATTTTTAACATGTCCGATTTTAAATTTAAAAACATGTTTGCCCATAATCATAATAGCTCTTCATAGTTAATAATATTCCTAGTAATGGTAATAACCATAATGCTATTACCACAGAACTCTGCTTTCTTTCCAGCAATCACGCTCATGGCCAGCTGGGGGCACTGCTCAGAGTCATCGGGCCTCGAATGGTGGGGAAGTGGGGAGAGGATGTGAACTAGTGTTCGGGCTTGAATTGCTGTAAATTGCCTCTCCCCGCCCCCCCCCCCAAAGGTCCCTTTCTATAGGGGCTCTGAGTGGCAGGTGCTTTTATCTCCATTTTACAGGTGAGGAAACCAAAGCTCAGGAAAGTGAAGGAGCTGGAGGAACCGGATGGGAATAAAGTGGCTTTCAGAAAGAGGGCCAGCTCCAGGTCGGCTCTGTTTTCAAATGTGCCAGCTCCATCTCTCAGTTCTTCCTTACCAAATACTTTCTTCTGCTCATGCTGACCGCAGCCCTGGCAATGTGGGATGGCACAAATGGGCTAACCAGCAGGTAATATGGGATAGTCACACAGATCACAGGAGACAGAACCGTGGAATGGGGAAAACAGTACCAGAAGACTCAACCACTCAAGCTTGGCTAGGTGGGAATTATGTCCTTGTCTGCAAATAAACCAACTTTGCCTCACATCTCCCTGGATGCCAGCAGGTTAATAAATGAGCCTGTACTAACTGTGGATCTGCATAGATGAAAAGGATCGATATTATTATAGTGTGTGATGACCATCAGTCTCTCTACTCTGTCAATTAAATGGGTCCTTGATGGCTGGAATGAAAGATCATCTCAAATACCTCAGGGATTTTTCCCCCAAGTTAATGGTGCCAGGGAAAGGAAGAATAGCAAAAAGTCACCCCTAGGACCCCATCTGCTGTATTAAGAAGCGTACAACCGAAGAGTTTAATAAGCAACGCACTGAACAGCCCTGATAATTTATGCTAATAGTCACAATACAATGTGGAGCGAACACAGCTTAATCCCACTGCTGCCTGCCGCCTGCGCCTCAAATCCCCTCCCTCAACATGAAAGGCTTTTGAGGGAAAGGCCCCTTTCTTTGTCCCTCTCACAAAGTGGCATTTGCTGCCTCTTCTGGTTTCCTGGTAACACACGCCTGGGGCTTGTAAGTGGAGCTGGAATCCCAACCAAGGTGAATTCTCTAAGATAAAGGATTTCTAGAGCACATGGAAGCTGTCCTAGGGTTCGATTCCCTGCAGGCTGGAGACAGATGACAGCGACACACAGACTCTTTGCACACCTGGATTGGAATCCCATGCCATTTTGGCTGGGACTAGCGAGGTGGCTCCCAGGAATTCCCTTGGTGTGCCTAGTATCCCCTTCTAGAGAACAGGTCTGGGGCCTCTCCAACAGTTGCAAAACTCAGGTAAGAAGATGAATTCAAAAGCAATGTCTGACTATAAAGAATTCCTTGCACACAGGTGGAAAATCAATGCAGAGATCGAAGGATTACTCTCATGATTAGGAGGAAAAGTGTGGCATTTCTATCCAAAACCAGCTTCCCACTGCCCTTCAGGGACACGTGCAGGAACATGTCAGCCTGAGATGAACCCCCAGCTCTCATTCCCTGAAAGTTCAGGGGCTCTAGCACTGAGGAAGCCAGAGAAGAAGAGCTGGGAGGGGTAATTTCCTCACCAATATTGAAGCAGAACAGCCCTGTGCTGGCTGTGTTTTCCTTCCTGGGGTCCCCAGGGGCGTTATTAAAAAGTACTCCTGCGGTGTCTTCTGAATTAAAGATGGCTTTAGGGCAGCACAGAATGAACTGCCTCAGGGCCTGTGGCCTGGACTAGGAAATGTGTCCTTGTCCTCATCTTTAAGCCTCACCAGGACACATGGGCAAGGGTGACATAAACACATGAGGGCAGAAGGTGACAGTGAGACAGTGCCAGGGCTGGTGTGTGTGTGACACAAATGCTAATGTGAGGGACAACTGAGTTCAGGAGCCCTAATGCCCTGGCATTAACTAAAAGCAGCTTCGGAACGGTTCCCATTTGCTCAGAGTTCCTCTTTATTCCCCAGGCCCAAGCCTAGGGTGGGCTTCAGAGCCCATAGATCAGAGTAGAGAGGCTGTCACATTTACTTGTCATTTGGTAATTTTCAGTGAATGAGGGGTATGGGGTTTCCATCTGCCATCTAGTAACCATGGCAACTGCCATCTGCCTGACTTAATACCACCAAATAACTGTCCTAAAAGAGCACTGGTGTCAGGGCCTGAGAGTTGAGCAGCTTTTACTGGATATTCTGTACAAGTCACCAGCCCTTCCTGGGTCTTGGTCTCTGGTGCATCACAGCAGACTTGGTCCTCATGTCCTTAAGTGGGGGGGGGGGGGGGGAGTCTATCTCTTAGGAGCATCCTATCACTCCAAGGAGGAATGATCTGAGCCCATTAGCACCGTGTAGATAGTGCGGGCCTGGTCAGCATTTCTTACATCTCCTGCATGTACAGTTTGTGCTACCTGTCTGCAGACAAAGGGAACTGCCTGAGAATTAAATGCTGAGGAAGGCACATTGCGAAATCGAGTGACAGAAACTACAAAAAGGAAAGAGAGGGGGCTGTTTCAGTGCCAAGCAGCAGAAACAAGCTTTCAAAGTGGAAGGATATCAGCAATGGTTCCATAGGGGGAAAAGAGGCAAAAGAGAGCCAGTTTAAGACCATTTGGGGAGCCAGATGCCTGGCCAGCTCTGTACCCCACTGTAAGCCCCAAGTAAGAGTAGTCATGGTAACTCCTGTGGTTGAGCTGTTCACTGGGTGGTTCAGTGTCTTTGTTTCCTGGGACAGGAAGACTTCCTGCCCCATCTCCCAGACTTGAGTACATCTAGTATGGAATATTTTGAGGGGAAAGGGAGTAACACAATACTAGATACTATGAAAGTCTGGGAAGGGCCCATCCCCTCCTGCTACTCTTGAAGCTAGAGTCATTACACTGACTTGGGTGGGTATTTAGTCTTAGTCGTTAGGACTTGCTCACCCAGCCCAGGTCAGAATTCATCCCCAGAAATCTGGAACCCAGGATGAAAGCTAGGATTCTGGGGACTCATCGGTCATCAGCTCACTCATCTGTGCTGTCTTCTACTTCCCCTGAGTAGAAAGAGCACTGTTCAAAACTACCCCCACACTTAAACAAAGGCTAGCATAGCAGGGTGCTCTGCTGGATAGCCCTGTAAAGGGCTAGGACGTTTTTGCCTTACAATCACACCAAGAAGGTGAGAAAGTACGGCACTCAGCCATAGTTGTAATGAAGCTTAAATTAAGTCCAAAGCAATTCCTGTACTCTAGAGCGGAGTCTCCAGTCCTGCTTTTATTGTTGTTGGTTATTTTGGAGATGGGGTTTGGCAGACCTTTCTGCCTAGACTGTCTTTGAAGCTTGATCCTTCAGATCTCCCGGTCTCTTGATTAGCTAGGGTAACAGACCTGAGCCACCGGTATTGTGCATAACCATTCCCCTTTCTTACAGCAGGACTCTCCAAACTGTGGCTGGAGTTACACCCACAAAACCTGGGTCTGCTCCTGTTGGCCACATAAACTTTTCAGCATTTTAGTCTCCAAAGTTCTCACCTGTTCTGGATGGGTGCTCCCTCTGGAGCCCTGATCAGGCCTTGCCTCTACACCCGGGGGGTCCTCGTGCTCTGGCTTGATGAGGCCCAAGATTCTGAGAGGGGCTTCTGCTCCTTGGCCATCCTCACCTTGCCTTTCTCTCTATTCAAACAACCCACCTAGCGTGGCACATTCCGGAACCCAGAGCAACCGGAATCCCCAGCTTCCCTTAGGCAAACAGGCCAGACCCAAATATAACTGCATCCATGGGTACCTAAGCACCAAATGAGGCAGCAAGTTCACCCCAACTCCGTTTTGTTCAAGGCGGGTGGACCTCGACCTGGGTAACAGCGAGGGCAGGATGTGGATTCCCACTGCTCTCCCTGACCGCGGAGAGGGATGGGATACCCAGATGATTCCACGGGGGAAACTGAGGCCCAGGCAGTGCCTCCACCATTGTGCAGGAAGATCCTTCGTTCCTGAACCCCCTCACATTAGAGAGGGGTCGGGGTCCCCCTTCCTCTCCCCTCCGCTCAGCACGGGACACCTCACTCACCGAACTCGCAGGGGCCGTCTCGCGCCTTGTGCAGGTGGCCGAGGCGTCCGCGGGGCGCGAGCCGGGCGTGCCAGCGCAGCGCGCAGACGCTGGGGTAGGAGCGGCCGTCGGAGCCACAGACCGGCCCGCGCCGCGCGCACACGCACAACCCGGTGCCCTCGGGCGCCGCCCCCACGGCCCGGCTGGCGCACACTAGGCCCGGGGCGCAGCGCGCACCCGCGCGCCCCCCGCAGCCGGCGCCCTCCGCGCCCACGCAGCGCGCGCAGCACCCGCACTCGTCGCGCGTCGCGATCCCGGGCGCGGGGCAGCGGACGGGCGCCGCGGGGCACAGCTCGGGCCGGCACGGGGCGCACTCCGGGTGCCGGCTGGTGGCGCCGCGGAGCCCGAGGCCGAGGAGCGGCGTTGGCAGCAGCCACAGCAGCAGCAGCGGGAGGAGCGGCGGCACGCGCGGCATGGTGGACTCCGGGCCGGCGGAGAAGCCACTGGGCTCCGCTCGGCTGGCTCCGCGCGTGCGGCGCCGCCACCCCGCCCGCTCGCCTGCCCGCCGCCGCCGCCGCCGCCGCCGCCGCTGATTGGCCGGGTCTGCACCGCGGGGCGCCCGCCGGCTGAGAGGGCCCGAGTCAGGCCCGGGACCCCGACAGCCACCGTGCGAGCCCCCCCGCCCCCCCCCTCGCCCCTCTGGGGCTGTGGAGCGTGTTCCTCCCGGGCTCAAGCCGTAGCGAAGTCACCGGAACGGCTCCCGACATCCGAGAGTCTTTGAGGGGAAACTGAGAGGCGAGGTGGGAAACGTCCCAGAGTCGCTAGGGTGGAGACCAGGCTGGGATGAGCGGGTTTCAGATCCATATATCAAACTTCACGGTCCTTCCGGAAGGAAGTATTGGTTTGCATTGTTTCCCATTTTACTTTTTTAAAGGGCCTCACACGTTAAAGTTTATAAATGGGCAATGGAAAGATGTGTCGTTCCCCCCACCCCCCAACCTAATATTCCAGTCTCCCAACCCGGCTTCCAGAGGCCACTCTCACTGCAAGTTCTCAGGTAGAACACCTGAGAATCTTGCGTGCTTGTAAAGGCAGGAATGGTTGTTTTTGTCTCCCCATCCCCACTTTTTTTTTTTCCTCAAGCGCACGCTACCGCACTTAAACACTTTTCCATCTAGGATAACCTGCTTCTTTCTGAAACCCATCTCTTTTAAATGTTCAAACAATGGGAGCCTGGTTTAAGATGTTGCCTTTTGTTTGCTTGTTTGTAGACTGAATTCAACGTGTTGTGCGGATTGAACTCAAAGTGTTTGGCTGGTCAAGTGTTACACCACTGAGCTATGCACCCTGCCCCTGTTTTGGTTTTGGCTTTGTACTGGAGTTTGAACTTGAGGCCTGGTGCTTGCTGGACAGGCACTATACCACTGGAACCAGGCCCACAGTTCTTTTTGCTTTAGTTATTTTTCAGGTAGGATCTTAAGATTTTTGTGACTGGCTAGCTTGGACTGCTATCCTCCTGTCTATGCTTCCCCCATAGCTGGGATCACATGCAGTAACACTCTTGGCTTGTTGGTTGAGATGTAGTCTAGGTTTTGTGGTGGTGGTGGTGGTGGTGGTGGTGGTGGTGGTGGTATGTGTGTGTGTGTGTGTGGCTTTTTTTGTTGTTGTTTGTTTGCCCTGCCTGGCCTTGAACCTAGATTCCCCCCATCTCTCTGCCTCCCAAGTAGCTGAGATTACAGTCCTGATGGTCCATTTGTGGCCCACAATGACTTCATGGCCATGAGACTCAGTGATACATTTTGGAGATCTTATAGAGCAGCCTTGGACATTGTAACTGCCATGTTTAGCCTCACAGAATTGGAGTTATTTAACAGTTAGTGTATTCTGTCCTTTGGTTACTACAGATGCTGATTGATGGAGTGCCAGAGCGCAGATGTCAGTGTGCTTGTGGGAAAACAAACTGGAAAGATGAAGTTTGAGCAGTCAGTGCTTCACGTGGCCCCTGTGCAGGCTCTGGGTTGGGCTGTGTGCATGTCATTCCTACCCTAAGGGATCCTGGGTGCTGGACTTCGATGAGTGACTTCGGTGAAGAGCCTGGATGGAGGCAGGTGTGATTGGAGACCCTTCCTGCCTTCCCCTCCTCCCCCTCATTTGCCTTGTGCTATTTCATTGGTATTTTCAGAACTCTTAGACATGGAGAAAGCCTCTGGCTCCAGCACTCTTAGGTGGTGGTCATTTTGCTTTCCAGGCCCAGTTCTTTCCCAATTTGCAGTCCTATTCTAAGAAAGGAGGCCACTTTAGGTGCTGGCCAGAGCAGAGCCCCCTGCCCTGTTGTCTCTAGCCATTTCTTCACAGTGCGCCACAGGGAGCAGGGCTGGTCAGGAGCCTCATAGTACTGAGGGATAAGCAGAACTGTGTTGGCATCCCACTGCTCATTAATGATTGTTCTCTGCCGGAAGACTGCTGGCTCCACCTGGAGTGGCCTTTTAACGTGTTCACACCTCATGAAGCTGACCTGCTGGGTCCCTCTGTGAATCATGAGGAAATAATCACTCAGTGTGAAGACATCATCTTAGAGCTACAACAGAACTTGGAAACCACCTAAATGCTAGCTGACAGGCGATACTTAGTAAGCTACAGTCCATCCAAACCATGGTGGCTTTATTTCTAAGGCATTGAAAAGTGAAGAAGGGAAATGTCAGCTAATTGAAATGGAAAGATACTCAGACTGTTAGTGAAATGGCAAGTATAAAATGCACATGGACTGTGATGGCTTGCTTGCAAATATGTGTATGTGCATACATGCAATAAGGTGAAAGAAACACTTCTAGAGTTAAAGGAACACAGGTGGATTTGAAAACAAAAGATGACCAGATTCCCTGCTGCTTTTCAGGACATTCTTCCTGGGAAGTTCAGACTCTCGTGGTTCCTGGTTGTCCACAGGCAGAATCGCTGCTCCAGAGGTAGTGAGCCCCTTGTCAGTGGAGGAAATCAAGGATAGTCCTGGCTTAAGGGGCATGCAGTGGGTCAAAGCATTTCGATTTGGGTGAGATGATCTCTTTTGTCTCATACCGAACAACCATTTATTCCCACAGTCCAAAGCCCGACCTTAAAACCTAGCCTGGAAGAAAACCTAGCACATGTATGCAGGACTGACTTACTCATTTTTCATGTAAACATGGAAGGTACAGTAGCTGAAAGATGTCCTCTTTATGAAATTAGTGTGTGCAGGTTGGGATGTAAAATCACACAGAGGCAAATTTACATGCCATCTACATTCTTTTTAAATGAGAGAGAGAGAGCGTGCGCACGCGCTTGTGGCTTGCACTTGCTCTGTGTATGCATAATGACTGAGAATTAAAGTAAGAAACTCATTTTCCAACACTGAGCCTGGGGCATCAAAGCCTGCTATCTGAGTGGGGGGAGAACATTGCCAAGCTTTGAAGAAGACCAGCTGTGCCTATTTCTTCTTTAAATTGCATCTCTGGCAAGTCTACAGCCCAGCAGATATGTTGCTTCTTTTCCCCCTCTTTTTCCCAGGGGACCATCTTTTTTTTTTTTTTTTTCTTGCCAGTCCTGGGCCTTGGACTCAGGGCCTGAGCACTGTCCCTGGCTTCTTCCCGCTCAAGGCTAGCATTCTGCCACTTGAGCCACAGCACCGCTTCTGGCCGTTTTCTGTATATGTGGTGCTGGGGAATCGAACCTAGGGCCTCGTGTATCCGAGGCAGGCACTCTTGCCGCTAGGCTATATCCCCAGCCCCCCAAGGGACCATCTTGACAACATAGGATGCGCCTAGGAGCCCCAAAGGTTGATGGGAAACTGAAAGGGGCTGCGGTGTTCCCATTTACTGGCAGGTGATAAGATCTCATGCACCTGAGAAGTGAATAGAGGGGTGAGTGACTTTCTACCCTCTGTTGCTAGCTTAGATACAAACATATGACAGGGGAAGATGCCCCTACCATTGGAACTTGGGGTCTTTAGCATTGTCTAGTTGTCAGAGTGTCCTTAGGAATGACATAGGACAGGCCTCCTACTGAAATGTCACATGTTCCACATAGCAAGAACTCCATACCTGATGTCCCAAAGTCAATTTTTTTTGTATTGGGGCTTGCACTCAGGACTCTGGTGCTGTCCCTGAGCTATTATGCTCAAGGCTAGCACTCTACCACAGGAACCACTGCTCCACTTTTGGCTTTCTGGTGGTTAACTGGAGATAAGAGTCTCACGGACTTCCTTGCCTAGGCTAGCTTTAAACGTCAGTCCTCACATCTCAGCCTCCTGAGTAGCTAGAATTATAGGTATAAGCCATCAGTGCCCAGCTCAAAGCCAATTTTAATCAGCAGTGTGGAGGACCAGAGTTTCACACCCAGTTTCTTGTTTGAGAGAGAGGCTGGATCCCTTTATAAGAGGCTTGTACAGATGCATTCTGTCAAGTTTCCTGGGAGCCCTTGTAGGGATCTCTGTGACAAGTTGCTAATGATGAGCCATGGTCAAAGTGGAGATTGATGGCACTCAGGGTCCACGTTCAAATCAAAGGGACATCAGCCTTTGGCAACATCTTCAGTTTCCTGAATAAAGACACACTTAAGCCAGCAGAATCTCATGGTGACTGTGACACATAGAGCGAAGGCCCTTTGCAAAAGACAGGACCAGGAGGAAGGCTGGGGAACTTCTGTTTCAGTGGAGGCAAATCAGCTCCTACTGGTTTTCTCACCAATAATGGAGGGAGAAATCATCTTGCCAACAGGAGGATTCGTTTTCTTAGAAAGCAGCTGTCTCCTGTGAAGAAAACACTTGCCACTCTTGAATAGTCTTGGCCCCACTGCTGTTGTGCTAAGGAGCACAGATGCCTCCTGGGCCAGGGCACTAGAAGACACCAGAGTGTTTTCCCCAGGCTTGTAGATACATAAGCCATGTGCCCTGAGCTCATACCATGTCCTATGAGAGGAAGACACTGTTGTGATTTCAATGCAATAAATGTGACTACAGAAAACTGCTGGGGCAGGCTGGGAATATGGCCTAGGGGTAGATTACTCGCCTCACATACATGAAGCCCTGAGTTCGATTCCTCAGCACCACTTATGCAGAAAAAGCCGGAAGTGGCGCTGTGGCTCAAGTGGTAGAGTGCTAGCCTTGAGCAAAGAGAAGCCAGGGACAGTGTTCAGGCCCTGAGTTCAGCCCCAGGACTGGCAAAAAAAGAAAAGAAAAGAAAAGAGAACTGTTGGGGACAGGGGATGAGAGAAGGAAGGTTTCTGGAAAAGATGAATTGGAAACTGACTCCCAAAGAGCCAGTGTTGGTTTGGGAGGAGGGTGGAGAGCGAGAGAAGGCTACAGGGCCAGAGCTTTGAACACACAGCGGCAGTGCCCATGCGTGTGGTGAGCAGGGCCTGGGGATGAGTGACAGTGGATCACCGGGGCCCAGTCCCAGCTTGGCTTCGCTGACAGTGCTCTCTGACATCGAGGAACTTTGCAAGCAGAGGCTAAGAAGCCATCACAACCCTTCCCAGAGGACCAGAATAAGCTTTGTGAAAAGTCTTCCTGCCTTTCTTCCTCTCCTCCTCTACCCTCTTCCCAGGGCTTCCTGCTGCGGCCACCTGTGGAAGATCGCCACCTTGTGGACGGTGTCAGAATGACCACTTCTTACGCCAGTACATCTAAGGATGCTGAACCACAGTGCTGGGATCAGACTAGCACAGAAATCACCAGATGCTCAGAGGTACAAGTCTGTCTGCAGACCTAGGATATGTGAGGGGGGCCAGGGAAGACTTCAGAGATGACAGCCTAGCTGGCTCAGGAGGGAGAAGCTCTTCAGAGGCCACTACTAACAAACTTTCTTGATGGAGGATAACAGCAGAATAGGAAAGGGACATGCTCACGAAGCTTAGTTTTCTGTTGCTATAACAGCATGCTGGGAATCAGGGTAATTTATAAGGAAAAAGGGGTTATGTTAGCTCACTACCTGGAGGCTGGGAAGTCCAAGCATCTTCTCCGCTTCTGGTGAGGGCTTTGTGCTTCTCTTCTCGTCGCAAACTGGAAGAGCAAGAGAGCATGTGTGAGAGAGGCTATACATGAGGCGGACTTACTTTATAACAGCCAGCTCTCACAGGACCTAGTCCAGTCCTGGGAGAGCAAGAGCGCAGTGATCTAGTCACATCCTCAAGGCCCTACCTCCCCACCCCGCCACAGAGGCAATCGGAGTTCAGCCTGAGTTGACAAACCAGCAGTAGCTCTTAGGACAGAGCTGAGCCAGGACCTAAGATTCTGGGTGTCTCAGTCAAGGGTTCTCATTTTTTCCTTCTATGCTTGGTTGGCCTTCTATGTGAGTGGATCCCATTCCCTGTGCTCTAGAAGTAGCCTTTCCTCAGCCCCTCCCCCTCCCTGCATGGCTATGTCATAGTAATTTGTCTGGCCTGCTTTCTGAGGCATTCATGTCTTCCTTCAGGAAGAATGGGTGACATTGCAGCACGGACCTTGCCCCAGGGAGGCCACTGTGCACACACCAGGTTTCTGACCCACCTGGGAAAAAAGGACGAGGTGTGCCCTGAGGAACTACCAAAGTTCTTGGTACACAAGTGCTTTGAAAGTAGTTGTAATATGGCGCGTAAGGAGAGGTTAGAGAGGAGAGCTGAGAGGTTAGTCCCAGCTCTTCCCTGGAATTTTCTAAAGTCCAGTCTTACCTAGAATCGTCTGGAAAGATAAATGGAGGCCAGATCATGAAGATCACTGACTGCTCAGGTGAGGGGTTTGGCTTTCTTCCAACCAGCAGGGGGAGAGACAAGCCTATTTGTGAACAAAGGGCGCACAAGATCCGAATATAAATTAATTTCTTCTTTTGGGAGAAAGAGAAATACTTTTCCTAGTTAACAATCATTTCCAGCCCAGAAAGCTCTCCGTATTTCTTTTTTTCTTAGTCTTTTCAGAGCCTGATATTTATTGCCAAATGTTTTCACAGGAAGCCTGTACTGTTTTTAGCTTTTATTTTTTTATTGTTATTATAAAACTGATGTACAGAGGGGTTACAGTTATATAAATCAGGTAAAAAATATATTTCTTTTCTCTCCCAGTATATTTCACTCTCACTCAGTTTTTCCATCCCATCTCCACCCACAAATTATATAGTTCATTTCAACATAGTATGTCATGAGTACCATGGCTGCATTTGTTCACCTTCTTCATATTTCTGTGTGACAAAAATGGGTAGGTCTTCAGCCATCCAGGTTCTTTTTTTCTGAATTTAATAACTATATCATATCTCTAAAGGATAAACAGAGGTGGGGCTGTGACAAGCTCCCTGCACCAAGGAGACAGGCACAGCCTTCTCCATCTGCCCTTCCGTTTCCTTGTGTGTCATCGTCCATGCTGAGACCTCCTACACAATGAAGGGATCAGAGATTTCTTCTGCTGGGTTCTGGTGGAGCCCACCATCTCTTTGCTTAGTCTCTGTCAATGTGTAGCACCCTGCTAGTGCTCCCCCAAGAAGGCTCCAGTGAGGTATTCTAGGGCTCAGCTCTGTTCAGTGTTTATCAGTGAGCAGGATGTTGTAGGGGAGAATATTCAAAGGCTCCAAAGGTAGAAAAGGAATGAATGGGTATATATGGTATAGAAGAAGCCATAGTCAAAGAGGCAATAAATGTTATAAGGAAAAAGGGGATAGGTTAGCATTTTGAAGAGAAATCAAATGTTAAAATGTTCTAGAATGCCCCAAGCTCTGTATCTGGATCAAAAAAAAAAAAAAATGCTTCCGAGAAGCGCAGGAGGCCTGAGAAGGAGAGCTAACAATGCTAGCTCTGCCATGCTGCTGGCGCCAGGCTCAGAAGGGGCCTCGTGGGCAGTGTGGCTGCTTCTCAGAAATAGGGCCTCATTCGTGGGGACAGTTTCCTTGGACTTACACATCTGAGAAGAACTGCCTCAGCTTTTATTTATTTGAATTGGCTGCTTTCCCAATGCCCCCAGGCCAGTGACAGTTCAATAACAACTCTTTCTTAAGACTAGAAGGACAAGACTTAGAACATTGTGAAGAAAAATGCCACAGTCATCCAGCAATGGAAGCTATCCACATGAAGTCTGGCTAGGGAGTCAGGAGGGGACCTGCCACAAGAGATGGCATCTTTGTGTGACTCAAGGACACACACACACACACACACACACACACACACACACACACAGAGAGAGAGAGAGAGAGAGAGAGAGAGAGAGAGAGAGGCAATCACTCAAACTAAGACCTTATCATTAAAAATTAAGACTTTACTGTATTACAGTAGCGTGAGCTGCTGTAACAAATAAGCCCCCAACATCACTGGCTTATTACTTGAGAACTTTATTTCTTGTTTGTCAGTAAGAGAACAGTATGTTAGGGACAATTTTCTCTGCATGGTATATCAAGAGCCCAGGCTCCTTAAATCTTGTGCTCCCCCTCCCCCCACTTCCTATAGAGCTTTAAAGTCCAACCATAATGGAATATTTTCCCACCTCCCTAACCCTACGTGTACAAGTGCTCAAATCTCATCCATGGACATTTCATAGGTGAAGCCTTGTTGCTTTGCTCCTAGAAACCACAAAGATGATGTAGATGCCAGGAGGACCTTACTTTTCTCAGAGAGAGGAGGACTGTATCTGTGGACAGCTAGACAACTCTGTCATGTGGCTGGGTTAGGTGCTTTGTTGTTGGTTTTTTTTTTTAAATGGGGGTTTGATTACAGGGCCTCCCACACAGGTACCCTACTACTTGAGCCACACTCCAAGTTCAGAACTAGGAAACTGTTTTGAGCTTGAACCTAGCCCCTTCTCTGGGAAGATGGGCTACTTTGTTTCCAAATAAACCTCTAAGCCAGTGGTCCTACTTTACTGCCCTGAGTCAGAGTCCTGGTTTATTGCCTGTAATAATTTTTTACAACAAGCCAGAGGAGCACAGTGGCTGGGCAAAGCTCCCACAACTCAGGGGGGCCAATGCACACAATGGGGGCTGTAAAAGGACAGCAACAAGAGTCCAGGTATAGACAATGCAGGAAGAAGAACCTGCTTTTGCAGCATGAGAGGGGAGGAAGAGCAGAAGAGCCAGCAGTGTTGTGAAATGAGGAAAAACACTGCCCCCCTGCTTTCATCTCTAGGTCAATATTTACCAGTGTTCTCTGAGCTTTTGGGTGCTGTAGAGAACTGGACAGAACCGTAAGGATCTCATCAGAAGCCATCAGAACCAAGACCCCTGAGGAGCCCAAAGACTATTCCAGAGAAGCTTCACCTGCTAGTCCATTGCCCACCACAGCCCTTCCCAGGAAGATGCTTGCCATAGACACAAGGTAAATGGCAGAGGCAAGACCTTCCTGTTTTCTTTGGTGTGGACAATTAATAGAAACTGGAGGAAGGGCAAGGGATAGTTACTCTGTAAGTAGGCTGGGCAGACTGGGTTCCTGGGAAGTGAATGAGTGTGTGCGTGTGTGTGTGTGTGTGTGTGTGTGTGTGTGTGTGTGTGTATCATCTATATCTATATCTCTATATATCTTCAATGAATGATCAGAGCCCAGATGTGGAGTTAAGAGAATCCTGGGTTAGAATTCTGATTCTGCAGTTTCTAACTTGAGCTTCTTTCCTTCATTAATCAAGTGTAACAGCTCTTGTCCTACCTAATTTGCAGCTTTATTTATTTATTTGTTTGTTGTGCTGGTACTGGGCTTCAATTCAGAGCCTGGGTACTGTCCCTTAGTTTTTTCGCTCAAGGTTAGTGCTCTATCACTTGGCTAGTCACCTGCAGTTCTGGCTTTTTGGTAGTTATTTAGAAATAGGAGTGTCATGGATTTTCCTGCCTGGACTGGCTCAAACTAGGATCCTCAGATTTCTGGTTTTTGAGTAACTAGGATTATAGGCATGTGCCACCAGCAACCAGCTCAGCTTTGTTTTTTAATTGTTTTTGTGTATATACTTGTGGGTTACAATCTGATGCCTTCATACACAGAAATAGTTGTGATCTAACATAGTAGTTTGAGGTTTGTTGCCTTAAATATTTACCATTTTGTTGTATTGGGAACATCTAAAACCCTCTTTTCTAGCTGTTCTGAAACAGATGATACTTATTATTAACTGTAGTCACGCTTCTATGCCATAGAACATCAGAATTTATTTCTCCTGTCTTACTGGAACTTTGACTGGCCTCTCCCCATCCTGCTCTCTCCCCTGCCTCCTGTCTCTGATAGGCATTGTTCTACCTACCCATGATGAAATCAGTCTTAGATTCTACACATGAATGAGATCATTGTCTTTGTGTGACTGGCTCATTTCAAATAATTTCCTCCACATCTATCCATGTGTCCAAATGACAGGATCTCCTTCTATTAAAGGTTGACTAGTATTCCATTGTGTATATATACCACATTTTCTCCATTTATCCACTGTTGGACATTTAGGTTGATTCTATATTGTGGCTATGGTGAATGTAGTGTTTTGATACACATAGCATCCAGGCATCTCTTTGTCATACATACCAATTTCATTCCCTTTGGCATACCCAGTAGTACGATGTCTGATTCCTATGGTGACTGTGTTTGATTTCTTCTTGTTGTTGTTGTTGTTGTTTTTTGTTTTTTTTTTTGGCCAGTCCTGGGCCTTGGACTCAGGGCCTGAGCACTGTCCCTGGCTTCTTCCCGCTCAAGGCTAGCACTCTGCCACTTGAGCCACAGCACCGCTTCTGGCCGTTTTCTGTATATGTGGTGCTGGGGAATCGAACCTAGGGCCTCGTGTATCCGAGGCAGGCACTCTTGCCACTAGGCTATATCCCCAGCCCCTTCTTGTTGTTTTTTGGTGCCAGTCATGGCTGGGGTATAAACTCAAGACCTAGATGCTGTCCTGAGCTTTTGTGCTCAAGGCTAGTGCTCTGCCACTTGAGCCAGAGCTCTACTTCTAGCTGTGTTGGTGGTTAATTGGAAATAAGACTATCATGAGTTTTCCTGCCTGGGTTGGCATCAATCTGAAATACTCAGACCTCAGCCTCCTCAGTAGCTAGTATTATAGGTGAGAGCCACTAGTGCCCAGTAATTAATTTTTGTAAATATAATTTTACTGTTATTATTAAGAGGAGATACCATTTCGTAAGTTAGGTAATGAGTACATTTCTCTTTGGACAATGTCATTCTTTCCTGGCTTGCCCCCAGCGCTCCCTCTCGTCCTTGCCCATGAGTTGCACAGTTCATTTTCCACATAATGTATACTGAATACCGTGTCTGTGTTTGTTCACCCTTCCTCCCTCCTCCTCAGTGCTTCCCCTTTCCTTGCTAACACACACACACACGCGCGCGCGCGCGCCAAATGAGGGTGGCTCACTCCTGAAATCCTAGCCACTCAGGAGGCTGAGATCTGAGGATCTCAGTTCAAAGCCAGCCCAGGTAGGAAAGTCCCTGAGACGCTTATTTCCAGTAACCACAGAAATAAAGCTGGAAGTGGCTCTGTGGCCCAGATAGAAGAGGGCTAGCCTTGAGCCAAAGGAGCTCAAGAACAGTACCCAGGCCCAGAGTTTAAGCCTCGGGACCACAAAAAGAAAAAAAAAAAAGAATCAACAACACCACTATCTAAGTTTCTATCTCCTGGAATTTGTTTCAATAAAAACTATTTTAAATGTTCAGAGGCATTATGCCTTGGGGTCCCTCCCTCAAGGATATCATCCTTCAGTCTGTGTGTGAAAGTGTGTTGAATTTTTTGAGGCACTTCCAGTGGTCTTTGTGGCCAGGAGAGAAGGGGACGGGCCTGATGTGGTCAGATGTGGATTTTGTTTGTTTGGTGTTTTTTTGTTTGTTTTTGCCAGTCCTGGGGCTTGGGACTCAGGGCCTTGGCACTGTCCCTGGCTTCCTTTTGCTCAGGGCTAGCACTCTACTACTTGAGCCACAGTGCCACTTCCAGCTTTTTCTGTATGTGTGGTACTGAGGAATTGAACCCAGGGCTTCATGCATGCTAGACAAGCACTCTACCACTAAGCCACATTCCCAGCCCCAGATGTGGATTTTGAAGAAAGTGCTTCTGGTCTCGGGAGAGGCTGGGCTGGAGTGGGAGTGGAGCAGGAGGCTCCTGTGAAGATGATGTTGGCCTGGACTAAGGTGATGGCTGTGGTATGGACAGATGGGAATGGACACAGCAATGGAGAGGATGGAACAGAGGGTAACCTGGGCTCTGACACAGATTTCAGCCCAAGGAACTTTGTGCTTCCCTTCCTGAGAGAAAGGACTGGTTTGGTTATTCTGGGACTAGGCCCATGGGGTTCCTAGAAGAGAAACCCGGGAGGCAGGCAATTAGCTTGACCCATTAGCTCAAGGCTGGTACTGTAGCACTTGAGCCATGCCTTTACTTCTAGCTTATGGATATAAATCTTGTGGACTTTCCTGCCTGGGCTGGCTTCAAACCACAATCCTCAGGTCTCTGTCTCCTGAGTAGCTAGAATAACAGCCGTGAGCACCAACACCTGGCTACTACTATTGTTGTCTTTATTATTCCATTTTTGAAAAGAAGTTGGCTTCCCTTATGGAATTTGTGTGTGTGTGTGTATGTGTGTGTGTGTGTGTGCCGGGAATTGAACTCAAGACCTTGAGTAGGCTAGGCAAATGCCCTACCACTGAGGAGTAACCTCAACCCCCTCGGAATTCTCGTGACGGTGCCCAGATGACCTTGTACCAAGGTTACTCTCAGACCCTCACAAACCCTGCCATTTTCACATCTGCATCTGAGAAAGCTCAGGAGCACCCTGGCCAGATGATCTGGAATCAGAAAAGCTGGAAAGTTACTACTATGACCATCCAGACTGCCAGAGCCCCAAGCCTGGCTCCCTCAGTCAGGGAACCCTTCATTCAGCAGGGCACACAAGCCCTTGAAGGCAGTTCCCAATAGGGGCTTGGCTGTGTGACAAGACCTAAAGAGCCACAGTACTCAGCAGGAGGATTCATCCAAGTTTTCCCGTCCTGCCCAGGAGATGGGTGGCTCAGGAGGGCAGCTGGGCCTTTTGTGCAAGTATGTGGCTTTGGAGTCACCTTTCTGGCAGCATAGATGTGCAGGACTGGTCACAGGACCCAGCGTGGGCAGCCACTCTGGCTACTGGTTAACCCAATGAGACATTGCAATCTACTGTGTAGCTATGGCCCCAAGGCCAGGGGAGCCCCTGACACCACAGTCTGCTGACCATGACACATACTGGGTAGAGACAGGGAGGGACAGGAAGTCAGATCCTGGAAGGATGGCAGTCATGGTGGCTTAACGGGTTGAAGGGCTTTCCAGACCCAGCCAGGGAGGCATCCTTCAGCTCTGCAAAAGGAGAGAGTTTTTTGGGGGTGTTTTTTTTGGGGTGGTGGTGGATCCTGGGGCTTGAACTCAGGGCCTGGGCACTGTCCCTGAGCTAGGGCTCTACCACTTGGAGCCACAGTTCTACTTCTGGTTATTTTTGAGTGGTTCATTGGATATGAGTCTCCTGGAGACTTTTCTATCTGGCTGGCTTCGAACTGCAATCCTCAGATTTCAGCCCCTTGAGTAACTAGGATTGCAGATGCGGGTCACCAGTGCCCAGCAAAGGAGAGACTTTTTGTTTATTTGTTTTGTTTTTGTTGCCAGTCCTGGGCATAGACTCAGGGCCTGAGCACTGTCCCTGGCTTCTTTTTGCTCAAGGCTAGCACTCTACCACTTGAGCCATGGCGCCACTTCTGGCTTTTATCTGTATATGTGGTGCTGAGGAATCGAACCCAGGGCTTCATGTATATGAGGTGAGCACTCTACCACTAGGCCATATTCCCAGCCTCAAGGAAAGACTTTTTATTGGCCAGAATTGTCCACAAGGTGAGATGGGGGTGGGGGTGGGGTGGAGGGAAGAGGACAGTGTAAAGGCAGGCAGGCACTTGACTCTCACTGGACCCAGACAGGGAGGCAATAGAAGGAGATGAATAGTGCTAGAGAGTGCATGGCTCGCCTGTGGAATTGGCCCTCAGGTCTCCTGTGGCCAGAACCATTGACGGACAGCCCTTTGCCAGTGGGCTCCAAGGACCCAGTGGAAGAAGCAACTACCTTGGGAGGTAGAAAGGGCCCAAGTGGGTGTTCATGGCTGCCCCATGGGAGCAGAGGAAGGACAGGAGGCATTCTGCCCTCACCCATAGTTGGGTTGCAGAGCCTGGAATGTCTGTAATTCTATGAGCAGGAGTGGGATGAGGGTATGATGCCTCATGGGCAAGGGCAGCTCAGACAGACTCAGCCCATGTACATAGTATGGAGCCTCCCTCCCTTCCCCGCCCTCCCTCACTGGTCTTCTTTCTTCCTTCCTCCACTCATTCGTGCAGCAAGTACTTACTTGAAGTTTTGGAGTACTTTGTCTCAAGTCAAAAACCCAGGATAGGGGAGAGGTGAGGGGTGGTTGGATGTCAAGTGTGAATGAAACATATGTGGGGCTTGAACTCAGGGCCCAGTTGCTGTCCCTGAGCTTTTGTGCTCAAGGCTTGTGCTCTACCACTTGAGCCACTGCTCCACTTCAGGCTTATCTGGGTGGTTACTTGGCGGTAAAAGAGTCTCACGGACTTTCCTGCCCAGGCTGGTTTGAACCAAGATCCTCAGATCGCAGCCTGAGCCACCAGCACCCAGCAACTTCTAGTTTTGAAAAGTCCACAAGCTGAAAGCCAGAGATGAGGCAATAGGAAATGAGTACCTGGGTGATGGGGTAGGGGGAGATGGGAGAGGGAAGGGAGTTAGGGAAGACTCTTTGGGTGAGGGAGGAGGAGAAACTGAGTCAAGGGCCTGTGACCTCTGATAAAGTCTGAGCTGAACTTTCCCAATGACCTCATTTGTCAGTCACATATCCAAGCAGCTCCTGTGTGAGAATCTCCGTGCAGATTTGTATTGAACTTGCCATGTGTGTCCCTGGGTCAGAGATCATTGTGCATGGATGGCTCCTAGCCATCACCTAACAGCCAAGTTCACTGGAGTTTTGGGCTTTTGGGTTTTTGTTGGATTTTCCCCCCAAACAGTTAGTGGCCACCACTAGTAAGCTGTCAAATGAACTTAGGGACCACAGAGCAGTCAACATCTTCTCTTCTTCTTCTTCTTCTTTTTTTTTTTGCCAGTGTTGGGGCTTAAGCTCAGGGCCCTGAGCACTGTTCCTGGCTTCTTTTTGCTCAAAGCTAGCACTCTACCACTTGAATCACAGCACCACTTCTGGCATCCCCCCCCCATATATGTGGTGCTGAGGAATTGAACCCAGGGCTTCATGTATGCTAGGCAAGCACTTTACCACTAGGCCCATTTCCAGCCCCTCGTGGTCTTTCTTCTAACAGTTTTTCTTTGTAGGTGATGTGCCATCTTGGCATGGCTTCCATTTGCTCTTCTCCAGGGCTGACCAGGTACTCTGTTGTATGCATGCTACCCCTTTGCAGTTTTTCTTTTCATCTGTCCTTAGCTTTTTCTCTTCCTGGTCATTTGTTTTTTCTTCCTGGTTATTTGTTGGGGTGATTGCATTGTTTTTCTTTCATATAAACATTTTAAACTGACCTACATTCTGTCCATATTCTTCTGTTACATAGTATTTTACACATTTCATTTACTTTTTTTTTTAAGTTATCGTTAAGTAGTTGTACAACAGGGTTTCAATCCAATGTGTCAGCTCCTGAGCACAACACATCCCAATCAGTACCACTCTTTCCATCGTTCTCTGCCATCTCTGCCAACCCCACCCATGTTCTCAAGTTACCTGGTTCTGTTTTCACATGACCATAGGCATTTCTTTCCTGGCTAGGACTTCTTTTTAATTAAACTTGGAAAAAAATGGAGTGTGACACTCTGTATAAGGTACTATGGATGACGCCAGTATGACAAAATATACAATACCGTAAGATATAAAAATGATGACTTTATGGTTAGATCTTCATTGTTTCTGAAGTAAGGGCTCACATAATCTCAATTGCCCTTCTCAACAGCTCTTACCCCTCATAGTGGAGGAGACTTAGACTTTGAAAAGCAGGGGCCAAGAGACCCACAATACTTCACCCTGGGTAGATCCTGAGTAGAATGTAACTCCCATGCCTTCTCACTAGCATTCTCTTTATTCCTTTTGTCTCTGCCTAACTTACAGCAGATCAATTGATCTGTTGCCATTCACTCTTTATTGATAAACACTAATGGACAGAGGATTTCCTGGCTGCTGGACCAGTCTTAATGCTAGGCATGAAAGATGTTGCCTTCCAGGTAAACCTGACCCACAGTGCGAGACATAGCCATAGGTTTTAACATACTTATTTAGAAGTACACCATTAGCAAATCGTTGAGAGAGAATGCTTCCATGTTCTCTTCCACCTAAACATGAGAACTTAGCCAGCCAGTGCTTTATCTCCTCTGTATCCAGCTCTGAGAAGGCAGCATTTAAAATGACCAGATGGTCTTTGTGAATGAAAGGCTGGGCATCAGTGGTATAGCAGTGAACATAAATGTTTATGTGATTTTGGCTGTTTTTCAGGACCAGGCAGCTCAATGTCACGTGTACCAGCTCAGTGGACATGGAGCTCTTCCTCCACTACTCCCTCATTCCATCAGTAAGTAAAGGCAGGAGGGGAAGGAATGAGACTAGGGTTGCTTACCTACTATACCCTCCCAACAAGACCTGATTAGGTCAGGAGAGAGACTCCACTGATTTTTCTTCTTAAATTTCCTTCTTACATACACTCACATTCTTACATTATGTACCAAAAACACACACAGAAGAAAAATTTTAGGGCCCAATAGCCATGGATACTGGATTTTAGAGGAGTCACAAAAGATAATTCTGAGGAAGCAATAATAGAGATGAAGTTTGTTGAAAGTTACAAAGGACATTCCAGACACAGGAAAGAGCACATGAAAAGTTCCTGTAGAGGGTGGAAGAATAGCGTATGCAGAAAACCAAGAAGGTCCAAAAAGCTGGAATAGGGAATTGAGATGCAAGAGCTGGGGAAGAAAAGCAGGGCCGGGCCAGGCAGTGCCCAGTGGGGCTTTGGGTGAAGGAATTTGTCTTCCTACTCAGTGGAAAGCAATTGAAGTGTTTTCAGCATGAAGGGAGTTTAATCACAAGTGTGTTTTCTGAAACTCATACTGGTTACTTTGGGAAGATCAGGCTGGAAGATCACTAAGGAAACTATTGCATGGTCCAGGGAGAGCTGACCTCAGCTCCTCCCGCATGATGGTTGCCAACTAGAGATCTTGGGCAGAGAGGACAATAGGACTTAACAGGTTGGGTAGGGTGGTTTGGGAGAGGGAGAAGGCATCCCCTGAGGCTCTGGCTTGCACAGCTGGAAGGATTATGGCCTGAGCCACTCACTTGTTCTGGAGAAAGAGAAGCTCCAGGTGTAGAGTGGGTGAAGGCACAAAGCAAGGACAGGAATATCATGAGTTCTATTGGAAACAGGCTGAATTTGAGAAATACCAGTTGTGGAGTTGTGTGGTTGTGGAGCTCCTGGACAGGCACTGAGCTGGAGAGTCCATGTGTGCGTCTTCTGGCGAAGAGGGTCCCTAAAGGCAAGGACGACAGTGGTTCACACCTGTTATCCTAGCTACTCGGGAGGCTGAGATCTGAGAATCATAGTTCGAAGCCAGTCTAAGAAAGTCCAGAGACTCTTCTATTACCAAAAAGAACAACAGTAACAAAACCCAAGAAACCTAAGAAGTAAAAGCCAGACGTTAAGCTGTGACTAATGTGGTAGAACACCTTTGAACACTTAGGGCTCAGGCCCTGAGTTCAAGCCCCAGTACTGGCACACAGACACACAGACACACAGACACACAGACACACACACACACACACACACACACACACACACGGCATGGAAGTGGAGGTCACCAAGAGCCGAGGATTAGGTCGGAGGAAAGGTAGACCTTGGACAGAGCCATGAGTGCTCTCAGGCTGATAGGGGCTGGAAAAAGAATGATCCAGCAAAGGGGACAGAAGTGATGGAGGGAGCTCTGAATGCCATGCTGGATGGAGGCCTAGGCATGAGTGTTTCAAAGAAAGAGAAATAGCCAACACTGTGGAAGCTGGAGGCTGCTGACACATCAAGTGGATTTGGGCTTAAAGAATGCAATAGAGTGAGCATCAAGATGGCCAATGGTGTCATGGTTCATGGCTACTCCAGTGGAGTGATGGTGTCCAGAAAGCAGAGCAGGGGCTGAGGAGCCAATGAGGGGGAAGGAAATAGAGACAGCAGATGTTATCTGGTAAAAGGGGGAGTGAATGCACATCAAATGCAGGAGAACATGACTGAATCCACAGGAGCAAAGAATGATCTGCAGACTGTTGGGTATTAATTCTATTTATTATTTATTTATTTATTTATTTATTTTACAGCTGAGGAAATCAATGTTCAGGAAATAAATAAGTAAATAAGCCTGAAGTGCAGCTATGGCTCAAGTGGTACAACGCTAGCCTTGAACAAAAAAGCTCTGGGTCAAGGCCTGGGCCCTGAGTTAAAGCCTCACAACTCTCACAAGAAAAAACCAACAACAAGAAGGTGTTGCAGACTTCTGGAATGCTCTGCTTGCTGGCACTTCTCTCAGTGAGGGCACCAGGGCAGGCCGGCAGAGTGCACTGATGTCCTCCTCTTTTCTCCTTACAGCTCTTCATCATTTTGGTTTTGTCCTTTTTCCAAAAACGAGCGCATCATAGACAAAGAGAGGACACCTCTTTCCTCCTGGGGACCCACTTTGGAATCATCATGTGAGTTGAGTCACTGTCAGTCCCTGGCATTTGGGGTACCTTGTGGTTGGGGCTAATACCAAGTACAAGGTCAAAACTTGCCCAGGACTTCCTCCCTGCCACCACTCCCTTACAAGACACACTCCTCCCCACTCTGTCAAATAAAGTTTAGAGAGGTCAGAGTCACCTTCCAAGTGCCATTGCAATGCTGGGTGCCCAGGGCTTTCCAGCTATGCCTGAAACCACTCAAGGAGACTCGGATCACTGGGCAAAAGGCCTTCCCTGGTTAGGACTGCGGCTCCTCAGGAAACAGGAGGGAGAGGGTGCCCTGTGATGGGAGCTTCTTGCTGGGGTGATGCCACTAATCCCAGGCCCTGCTGGATCAGGGCAGGGGTGGGGGGGGCTTCCAGGCCTTTTCCAGCTCTGCCCTTCTGAGTCTCTGAATCCCTTATCACATTTTTCCTTGAGTTTTAATTGTATCACGCCTTGGTTTATCCCTACTATTAGCATCATTATCTCTATCACCATCATCATTTAACATTCATTACATGCTGTCTGTGGCCATGGCCCTGAGCCACTTGCCTTACACTTGCATGCCTTAGTTTCATAAACCCTCTTGTCAATGGATCCTCCTGAAGATTGTCATCCTCATGCCATGGATGAGAACACTTAGGCTCAGAGACATTAAATGACTATGGCCATGGAGCTAACATGTGACAAGAGCTTTAACCCAGACTGGTTTGATGTGCTAGTTTCTCTCCCTGATCCACTGCACCCCCCTGCCCGACCCTAGTGTCAGAACATACACAGGTCCAAGCTGTGGATATTCTAAGATATCTCATCCTCAGAGAAGTGTGACGAAGCTGGGGTGTCAGAACTGAGCAAAGGTTGAACCAAGAGGCAGGGTGGGAGAAGTCCAGCCCCACTTATTCTCTCTGTGTCCAAGGGCACTGAATACCAGCTCTGAGTAGTCGCTGGACATCATTCTGAACAATTGGCCCCTCTCACAGTGCCAAGTGGAAGCCATGTGTATAAACAGAAAGGAAAAAGCTGACATGGTAGATAAAGATCCTCAGACTCCATAGAGGGCCTTTGTCACAAAGGGTTGGGGCAGGACATGGAAAGGGGTAGAAACACAGTAAGAACAATATTAAACTCCCCTGCATTAAGTGGATTGTGGCATGTTTGACTTTCCTCTTGGCCATTTTTCCTCAAAGTATCAGCTTGTCTTCATTATTTTGACCTATCACCCTCACTAAATAATAACACCTTTTTCCAGGTGCCAGTGGCTTATGCCTGTAATCCTAGATACTCAGGAATCTGAGGCCTGAGGATCACAGTTCGTAGCCAGCTGGGGCAGGAACATCCTTGAGACTCTTTGATTAATCACAGAAAAAGTTGCAAGTGGAGCTGTGGCTCAAGTGGCAGAGCACTAGCCTTGAGCAAAAGAAGCCAAGCCCAGAGACAGTGCCCAAGCCCTGAGTTCAAGCCCCAGGACTGGCACGCACACACACACACAAATATAACGCCTCTTATGCACATGGCATTCCATGACTTGTAAAGCAGTTTTTCATTTGCTGTCCCCATGGGACTGTGATGAACAAAAGTGAGGGTTCCATCTCTGTTTTAAAAATGGGGAAACTGAGCCTCTTACTTGACTCTTGAATACTATAGTTGGGGGGATTTGTTGGAATTCAGTTCTGTTAAACAGAATGCAGGCCTGTAAATCTGCCCTGAGCAACAACCAACTCTTTCCAAAGTGCTAGACTAGGTCCCACCCCAGGAGACTTTATAGTTTCCTATGAGGCCACACAGTTTATAGTTTCCTATGTGGTGCTATGTGGAATAGGGCCTTCAACTTGGTGGGGAAGGCAAAGGTGAGGCAGCTTGACCCAGATATAAGAAATCCAGATGGCTTCCTAGAGAACATGCCCCTTAAGTTGATCTTCATGAGACAAGAAGGGGGAGACCAGCAGGACTCCTTGCCTGCAGTTCAACCTTTTGAGTTTTTATTAAGGCTCAGGCCAAATGGGCCTTTGGGCTGGAGAGGCTATTCCCAAATTCCTTTAAAAAGCTATTGGTTAGGGGGGAAGCTTATTTACCAGGAAGGAGAAGAAATAAATTTTTTAAAGTAAAATTGTAAAGATTTCACAGAACCCAAAACGGACCTCACCAGACCTGATCTCAAGAGAGGAGACTTTATAGGACTTTGACTCTTTCTGTCCCTCTGTGTCACCAGGAGGCATCATTTTTCTGTGTCGCTCTTTGCCATCTGACTTGGGGTCTCTGTAGCTTGGCTTTCCTCTAGGATCACTGTGCTCCTGATGTTGTATGACCTTCCAGATAAGGACAGTAACAGCTAACTGGCTCATGGGCCTCCAGGTCACAAAATCAAGATAAAATAACAGGCACCTGACTGGCCCATCCAAAGTTCAGTAGTCAACCATAGTCCAGCGAACTGTGGACAAGAGAGTATAAAAATTTGCCTCTATCCTCTTACGGTTTTTCAACTGGGCCTGAGAATTCTATTGACTGTAATAAGACAGAATCACAGGACAAAGCATACAAACTTATTTATTACAAGTTTTACATGACACAAGAGCCTTTAAATAAGGAAATGATGATGCATTTAGAGCTAAATATACATATCCTGAATTGGACAAAAGGTATTAAGTTATGAAAAAGCAAATTATGTGGAGAGAATAGAAAGGAAGTCATTGTTAAAAATAAGGCTGGTACAGAATTCTTAGTCTCTACTTCCTATATTTTGATGATAAGGAATGTTATTTTTCACCTCAGTAAGAGGCATCATTTATGTGGGAATTTCATCTCCCGGTTTCAAAAAGAATATGCAGTCAGGCACCATAGGCTCATATCTACAGTCCTAACTACTCAGGAGGCTGAGATCTGAGGATTGAAGTTTGAAGATAGCCCGGGGATAAAATTCCATTTCCGGGCTGGGGATATGGTCTAGTGGCAAGAGTGCTTGCCTCGTATACATGAGGCCCTGGGTTCAATTCCCCAGCACCACATATACAGAAAATGGCCAGAAGTGGCGCTGTGGCTCAAGTGGCAGAGTGTTAGCCTTGAGAGAAAAAAAAAAAAAGCCAGGGACAGTGCTCAGGCCCTGAGTCCAAGGCCCAGGACTGGCCAAAAAAAAAAAAAAAAATTCCATTTCCTATTAACTACCAAGAAGTTAAAAGTAGAGGTGTGGCTCAAGTGGTAGAGTGCTAGCCTTGAGCAGAAAAGCCAAATGAGATCACAAGGCCCTGAGGTGAAGCCCCAATACTGGCACACGTACACACAGAGCATCAGGTAGATCAATTTTCTTGTCCCTGCCACTTTTCAGTGTTTTTTTAATTCAAAATAGATGGCAGCGTTAACTCCTTCACTCACACGGTTTCAGAATAGTCAGTGACACCCAGACCTTCATTGGGAATACTGGAAGGAAGAATTCTCATAGGATGTATAGGGATGCGGTTCAGTCTCCCCTAAACCTAGGTAAAACATTCTTCTTGTTTGGGATTGTCAAGTCATACCATTTGTGTTGTGAGATGTATGCCGATGCCCTTTTGTTTTGTGCCATGGCACAAAGCTCCACTAGACTTGGAGTCTCTGTGGGGAAAAACTTGCCTCATTCCTACACTCTGAATCCATGCCTAGCGCCCAGCCCAACACAGGGGACCTCGGTATGTACAAAGAATAGCTCACTAGCTCACAGTCCCTCCTTGCATAGGTGGGCAGGCTATGTGGGGAATGATCTGTGGGAATATCATCTCTGGACTCATGAGCTGTTTCTGTTGTCCACAGGCCTCTGGACTTCGTGGGGACTTTCAGTAACCGATGGTCCTATGGAGTTGCTTTTGGGGCCACAGCCAATAAGGTCATGTTCTTGTTCTCAGAAGGCTACCAGCCCCTGCGGGTCCCGCAGTGGGCCCAAGGTACTAGGGCTGACCTGCTGGGAGTGTCACCTGGAAGTTATTGCTCTAAGAGACCACTGGAGTCCTTTCTGATCCAGGGGTAGACTCTGTAAACTTGTTACATGTAAAGTCAATGCTTAGCTCAGAAAGCCTGAAAACATGTTTGTCAGCCAGGCGCTGGTGGCTCACACCTGTCATTCTAGCTATTCAGGAAGCTGAAATCTGAGGATTGCAGTTCACATCCAGCCCAGGCAAGAAAGTCCATGAGACTCTTATATCCAATTAACTACCAAAAAGTCAGAAGTGGAGCTGTATGGTTCAAGTGATAGAGCGCCAGCCTTGAGTCAGAAAGCTCTAGGCCAGTACCCACACTGTGAGTTCAAACACCAGTACTAGCATACACTCATGCAAAAGCTGGATTGTAGTTTTGTCCCAGTTAGATTCAGAGGTCATTTAGACATGGTTTAAAAATGTTCAGGCAATTGCTTCTATTTTTTTTTTTTTTTTGCCAGTCCTGGGCCTTGGACTCAGGGCCTGAGCACTGTCCCTGGCTTCTCTTTGCTCAAGGATAGCACTCTGCCACTTGAGTCACTTCTGGCCATTTTCTGTATATGTGGTGCTGGGGAATTGAACCCAGGGCTTCAAGTATACAAGGCAAGCGCTCTTGCCACTAGGCCATATGCCCAGCCCCAGGCAATTGCTTCTTCTCACCAACCTGCCCCTGCCCAATGCTCTGCAGAGACAGGGCCATGGCTGCTTCTTTGATGTTAGCAAGTTCTAGGGACCTTCCTCCAAGAACCAGGCTTACTTCGCTGACACTGGCCTGAGGCTCCTGGTTCTCCCTGTCTTCTGTCCTGCCTAAAGGAGCAACTTTAATCTACAGGTCCCATTACCTCTTGTACAACAATTCAAAAACCTCTCTGTCCAGCCCATGCCCTTGGTGAGGGTTAAGGTCAGCTTCTGTCTCCACTACAGTGATTCATTTCGGTACCAGTCTTCCCTGCCAGCCCCCAGCCCTCCCCTTCACCCAAATACTGATCAGCCCAGACCAGAAAGCTCTTGTCCTTGCTGCCCTTTGATCCTCTCTCCATCTTACATCTCATATCGCACCACCTTGCTAAATGCTACCACCTCCAGGAAGGTCTTCCCAATCTTCTTTCCTCCTCCTCGTGGCTGGTTGACTGTGCTTCCATTGTAAGACATTTCCCAAATCCTGCTCAAAGCACTATATTGCATCATTAAGTTTTTCTAGGTCCTGTCAGGCTATCTCAGAGCTAGTTAGGGGCACAGCCAATGTGATGATTGTCTGACATTAGAAAAAGTGCCCAGAGCACTTTCCTCTCATTGACTTTTGTTCGTTCATTTGTGTGGTCTGTCTTTACCAGTTATACAGCGAGCTAATCCTGTATGGGGTTCCAGTCTTCATCTCTACAGTAAACTTGGTACCTGTCATGAATAGGGACCGGGAAGGGTTTGTGGCAGGCAGGAAGGAAAGACCTTGTGCTATTCCCTTTTGACCTCACCTGGGGCTTTCCCACTCATCTGGTTGACCTCATCCTGAGGTCCCTATATTTTTTATTTATTTAATTTTTTTTGCCAGTCCTGGGCCTTGGACTCAAGGCTTGAGCACTGTCCCTGGCTTCTTTTTGCTCAAGGCTAGCATTCTGCCACTTCAGCCACAGTGCCACTTCTGGCCATTTTCTATATATGTGGTGCTGGGGAAATTGAACCCTGGGCTTCATGTATAGGAGGCAAGCACTCTTGCCACTAGGCCATAGTCCCAGCCCCTGAGGTCCCTGACATGAGGTCAGTGAGAAGCAGCTCAGCCTCCCAGGGCCTCCTCTGGGTCTGGAGAAGAGAAACTGACCACCTCTCTGGCCCTCCCTCCTCCACCCCCACAGCCTTTGTGCTTCTGATTGGAGGCTTCGAAGTCGGCCTGTCATACTTCCCCTTCTTTGCCTGCCTCTCCTCCAAGTCCCAGCTGGCCAGCTCAGTCCTCGGCTTCAGCTACTCTCTGATTTGGTAAGATGGACGCTGCCTGTTCCCTTCCCCAACTCCATTAGCGCTACTTGGGCAGAGGGCTGGGTGTGGTCCAAGAGCTCCCTCTGGAGGACACAAGGAGAAGGCACAGAGTAGACAAAAGTGACATCTTTAAAGCAGCAGTCTCTCTGCCCTACACAAAGCTGCTGGTGATCAGAATATTCATAGGCATCAGGGAATACAGGAAAAAATAATCCTGAAAATCGTCAAAGGTCTCATTGTGGGAAGCAGGGGCCTCCATCTGATGTTCTCGGTGCTGTCATGGCTTCTCACAAAGTCCTCAGAGAAAGTCGCTGTGCCTTCACTTGGCCTGAAGGGCCACCACCACCTGCCCTTTTCCTCTCCAGGCCCTTGGCAGTGTCTTCTCACAGAGACCCCTATATTCCTTCACCCTCCCTTGCCCAGGACCTGTGAGCCAGGGAATACACTAGAAATAAGACAGATCCCCATTGACCCTGGGGTCTAGCCATCTGGTCTATATGTGTGAGTTATCAGTGAGTTATCGTCTTTCCTCCACCTGGTCGTGTGTGTGTGTGTGTGTGTGTGTGTGTGTGTGTGTGTGTGTGTGTGTGTGTGGTGTCCTCTGAGGACAATGGCTGCTAAGTCTTCCTGCTCTGCCCACTTGGACTCTCAAGATTTTGTCCTATATCTGGGCCCATTAAGTGTACTTAGCACACACTCATTTTGGTATGATTGGAGAGGGACACACACATTAGTGAGAACCCACTGCTACCCCAGGGAGGCCAGATGGGGGAGGCAAGATGGATGGATGAGTGCAGGGTGGGCTGTGCTCACAGGGGCTATTTGTGGGGTTTTTCTAGGAGGGAATCTAGCTCCCAAACCCCTGCTTCTGTTCTGACAGGTTTGCAGTCACTATTCTTCAAATCTCGCAGTGTCCCCATGGGCAGGTAAGTCCCTGTTGACATGTGTTCAGGGTGTCTGCTCAGGTTATCCTGGACCTCAGCTGCTCAGGACACTTTCATTTGTGAGGTACCTGTGATCGCCCAGGTGCCTATTTACAGATTAGTGTTGTCTCATTTGGTCCTCACAGCAGTCCCTCCAGGAGGAGGAGTTCATCAAGCCTATATTATAGGTGAGGAAACTGACACAAACATATTAACTACCTCATAGGAAGTGGTAGGGTTGGGAATGGAAGTCAGGTCTGCCTGACTTCAAACCCCATTTTTTTCCTACTCCATGCAGTCTCAGTTTCTCCTGTAAAATAAACGAATCAGACTGGGTGAATCTCTTCCAACATGGCCATACATTGTTCTTATCAGAGCAGGTAGAAATTAGTTCATCTCTGTAGCTCTGGACCCAGAAAAAGGAGTGACATGAAAGAGAGGTATCCTAGGGTACCTAGAAAGACTCCTGGATAGCCTAGGGGAAACTGACCCCAGTCTGGAGTGCACAGAGTCTTGCCAACTCTCTCTGGGGCTTAGGTGCAGTAGAAGGCTAAAGGGGTGTGATGAGTGGAAGTCTGGTGGGGCCTGACTGGAAAATGGGGCTGAGGGGCTGGGACCTACATTTCTTTTTTCCTTCCTTCCTTCCTTCCTTCCTTCCTTCCTTCCTTCCTTCCTTCCTTCCTTTCTTCCTTCCTTCCTTCCTTTCCTGCCTTGCTTCCTTCCTCCTTCCTTTCCTCCTTTCCTCCTTTCCATATTCCTTCCTTCCTTCCCTCTCTCCCTCTCTCTGTTCCTTCCTTCTTTCCCTCCTTCTTCTTTCCCCTTCCTTCCTGCTATCTTCCTCTCTCCATCTCTTTTTCTGTCTTTCCTTTCTCTCTCCTTCCCTGTCTTCTTCCATCTAACTACCTACCTCTGTCTCTCACATTTCCAAAAGGAAAACTTATTTTTTATCAGGAACACCCCCTCTCAAAAAAAAGCTGTTTTCATGAAATAAGACAGAAATGCGCAGACTTGTATCCAGAGCTTCTAGACTCCAAGTCCACATCTTGTTCTGGGGCTGGAAAGCAGGGATTGGCTACTGACTTCCGAGCTCAAGGAGGGCAGGTCCTGCTGGGGTCTGTCTGGTTGGACAGGCACTCTTCTGTCTTGTTTCACCTGGTTGTCCTGCCCTGCCCCACTGGAGCCTGCGCCCCTTGCTTGCTTCTGTTGCAGTTTATGGGGAGATATGAGACCCTCGTGTTCTACTGGCCCTCACTACTGTGCCTGGCTTTCCTGCTGGGCCGCTTCCTGCACATGTTCATCAAGGCTCTGAGGGTTCACCTGGGCTTGGAGCCCCAGATGGTGAGTGCTGAACATAGTCACTGTGTGTGTTCCTTGTCACATTCTGGATTCAAAAACAAAGACTCTGAGAGCAGATCCTTGCTTCTCACTCCCAGAAATGACAGAGGCCTGACCAAGTCTTGTACCCCATAACCCCTCCTAGAGACCAAGTCCTAATGAAGACTTGTGAGGCCAAGTGTTCCTATCTTTTTCCTTTCAGGAAGAAAGGCCAATGCTGGAAGTCCACCAGGCAGAGCACGTAAAACAACTGCTGAGGAAGGCCCGCCCGCAGTAAGCTGCACTTCTGTCCATTCACCCCCCAGGTTCGCACTCACGTTGGCTGCCCCCCACAGACAGGCTCTGAGACAAGTAGAATGCACCACAAGAGTAGGGACCATTATTTACTATGAAAGTGAACCAAAGCAAAGACAGAAATTTACAGGCTTGCATCACTAGGGAATCTAGAAGGCTTTCTGCCAGTTGGATCTAAGAGCACAACTGATATCCTCAGAACTGGGTCTCTTACTCCCTCGCCCTCTCCACTCCACTTTTTTTTTTTCCTGTGCTAGTACCGGGTCTTGAACTCAGGGCCTAGCATTCTCCTTTAGTTTTGGGATTGTTTTTTTCCCCCACTCAAAGCTGTCACTCTACCACTTGAGCCACAGCTCCACATCCAGTTTATGGCTGGTTAATTGGTGATAAGCGTCTCCTGGACTTTCCTCTCCAAGCTGGCTTCTAATTTAATCCTCAAATCTCAGCCTTCTGAGTAGCTAGGATTATAGGTGTAAGCCACACCAACATTCAGTCTCAACTCCAATTTTAACTGAGCCTTCCAGTGAAGTGGGCCTCCTCCTAATAGTGGTCTCCAGACTCTCCAGGCTTACACTTTTCTGGTTGAAGCTTAGAAGAAAGAGAAATTTTCCTTTCCACTTACTCAGATTCAAATTCGATCACATACCACCCTTATCCAATGACTGTGGCTAGGTGATTGGTAAACACTTATTGGCTAAGCCCCGGTCACATGTTCTGGTCTCGCTTCTGCTCTGAAACCAGGAAGTAGTTTCAGCACCACTTATCCAGTAGGACCTCGGGGAGGAGATGGATAGTTTCCCAAATAATAACGGATGTGCTGATGCCCATAGAGGATAGGATATTGCTGTCAACTGCACAACTGTGTTAGACCTTCAGAGGGTGTCTGGGTCAGCCTACCTCTGCTCTTGCCACTGGGCACAGTTGGTACATTCCAGAGAAGAAACATCTCTCATCCAGCTCACACAGTGGCAAAGCTAGTATCTTGGCTAGAACTACACTGGATTATACAATTTGTGTCAGAAAACTGAAAATAATAGTGGCATCAAGAAAAGAGAATTATTAGTTTCTCAATAAAAGAACTCTAGGAATGAATGCTCTATATTGACCCTAATCCATATTGAACACCATGGCACTTTGTAGGTCACAAATGTGTTTGTTTGTTTGTTTGTTTTGAAATTTGCTATCTTCATATGTGTTTTCCCTCCTCAATACTGTCTCGTGGTTCAATATGGTGGTAGCAGCTCTGGCCTAAACCATGTCAGAGGGCAGGTAGAAGGAAAGAAAGCAGGGCAAAGACCTCTTAGCCTTGTCAGTTCCATCTAGGCAGCCTCCCCCAAAGACCCATATCAACACTTCTGATCACATCATAGTGATTGAACCTAATCTGATGTTTCTTAACTGCAAGAGGCTGGGAATCTTAGTCTTTTAGTTTGATGAATTGCTACTCCCACCCTAAACCTAGTCTTTATTCTTAAGGATAAGGGGAAATGAAGATGGCGGCACTGCCAGTACTCTTTCTCCAACACTAATCTGCAACATGATGAAAAGAAGATGATGTTATTTCCAGAAGAATCAGACATTTGTTTACTCACCACAGCCTTTTCCTCTTCGGTGTCCATTCATTCACAGAGAAAGTCAAAGATCCTGGTTCCAATCCAGGGTGTATAAGTGGGACCCCTGCTTCCAGTTCCCAAGCAGAATGATCGGAACCATTGTGCTGGCTTTCATATGCCTGTACCTTGTAAGTAGCTTTATGAAAACCCATTTTTATTTTATATATGGAGCAGTGTGGAGCTGGGGTTATATAGACTCTGAGGCAAGCAATATGTATGTACCTTAAAATATGGGTTGAAAGTGAATCTTGGTTGGTCAAAGAAGTACAATGGGCCAAGTACCAGCTGCTCATGGGGCTGAGCTATGGAGGATCTCAGTTCAAAGTCAAAGGGCAGAAAAGTGGAAGACCAGCCATAAAGGAAGTAGCAAAAAGTGAGCTTGGAGATGTGGCTCAAGTGGTAAGGCACCAGTTGATCAAGTGTTCAAACCCTGGTACCAAGGGACTAGGGAAGTGGGATGAAGAAGATGCAATGTTTCAACTCCACCATTTTTATTCCAAGGATACCTTTACCTACATTGCGAATATAACTAGGAAGATTAATTCACACAAAATAACTGATAATGGTTAATGCTCCATATGGTCAAATTTATCATTGACTAAAAATTGATGGAAAGAAAAATATGAATTTGAAATTACTGATATGCAAAGAGAAGTTGGTAAAAATAATGATCTCTAAAGAACACTTGCAGTTTTCATGGACTCTGTGGAGAAGTATCACATGTTCCTTTTGCTGCTTTTCCACTGGCAAGAACCTGGTCATGTGACCATGCTAACATAAAGGAAGCTGGAAAACATAGTCTATATTTTGTACCCAAAGAAAGAAGAATGAATATGGGGGTGGGGCTTGAACTCAGGGCCTCTGGCTCTCAGCTGTTTTGCTCACAGATCGCTGTCTACCACTTGATCCACACCTCCACTTCTGGCCTTTTGCTGGTTAATTGGAGATAAAAGTCTCAGATTTGTTTGCCCAGGCTAGATTCAAACCTTCATTCCCAGATCTCAACTTCTGGAGTATCTAGGATTACAGGTGTGAGTCATCAGCACCCAATTTAAGAGGAGTTTTGACTGCCTGGAAGAGACTGGCTTTATAACGAAGGTCAGGTGCATATGTTATTCCTGTGCTGAACTGGACTCTGGTGACCTTGAAATCTTTTCTCTGTGTCCGCAGTTTATTGTCATTGAGTTCTGCATGTTCGTGTATGTGAGGGATGAGTTGGATGTGTTCGAAGAGAAGCTGGAGAGCTACCTCACTTATATGAATGAGACAGGGACGCTGACCCCAGTTATCCTGCAAGTCCAAGAACTGATCAGTGTCACCAAAGGTAAAACTATCTGCCACCAGTGTTCCTGCCACCTGTGTGGTAGCTGCATGCATAAATGAGCTCTACTACTTGAGCTACAACTCTACTTGCAGTGTTTTGGTGGTAAATTGGCGATACAGATATTCCTGCCTAGGCTGGCTTGGAACCTTGATCCTCAGATCTCAGCCTCTTTTTTGAGTAGCTAGGATTATAGGTGTGAGCCACTGGCACCTGGCTCTGCTTTTAATTTTTGTTTTGTTTTGTTTTGTTTGCCAGTGCTGGGGCTTGGGACTCAGGGCCTGAGCACTGTCCCTGGGCTTCTTTTTGCTCAAGGCTAGCACTCTACCACTTGAGCCACAGCACCTTTTCTGGCTTTTTCTATATATGTGGTGCTGAGGAATAGAATCCAGGGCTTCATGTATACAAGGCAAGCACTCTACCACTAGGCCATATTCCCAGCCCCTCTGTTTAATTTTTAGTAGGAGCCTCCATGCTGTTTTCCATCTCTATATCTCTGTTCTGGGCTTCGTTTCTTCTAGGCCTGGTTTCTTCCTTCTTCTCCTTCCTTCCTCTCCTTCTTTTTCCTGATCTGGTGCTTGAACTCAGGGGATAGCACTTTTGCTCAGCAATTTTGCTCATGATACTCTACTACTTGAACCATGTCTCCAATCCAGCTTTTTTTGCTGGTTAATTAGAGACAGATTCTCCGACTTTTCTGCCTGGTCTGGCTTTGTACCATTATCTTGGACTTCTAAACAACTAAGATTTAGACATGAGCCACCGGTGCCTAGCTCTGGGCTCCTTTTTAAAGCTAACTTTAGTTTCTTGGTCTGGATACATGGTAATCTACATGTCACATAGACACTTATATGTCACTCATTGACACTTGTGGCTTGAAATATTTCTCACATGTATAAGCATTTTGAAATTAACATAAAGTTGTTCCTGTGTCCTGGCCTCTTCCATCTTTAAAATATAGAAACTCTTAGCTACTACACATTTGTCTGGGAAGAAGACATTAATGGAGTGAGGTTACATTCATGGTGCTGCCTGGAGGAAGTTCACACCCACACTTCCTGTGGACAGACTCCTCTCATCCTTTCCTTCCAGATATAGCTGCCCTTACACCCTTTGCATTGGATCTTAACAATGTTTTTTCTTATTACTTGAGTTCTTTGAGATTTGAAGTATAAAAATTGGGTACAATAGGTGTGTGTGTGTGTGTGTATGTGTGTGTGTGTGTGTGTGTGTTTTCTATGATTCCCCTCACTTTTATTCACTTAGAGTGAAAATATTAACACCAAAGGCAAGAACTAAATATAACACACACCAAGGGTGTGTGAGTAAAATGAGCAAAAGTTTGCATACATGAGAAATATTCCAAAGGAAGTATAATTGATTTTTTCCCTAGACCCTTTTGACTCAGTGTCTACATTTTGAAAATACCATGTAGTGCTTGTTTTCTGAGAACTCTCGATACTTTGCATATTTCAGGAGTCTGGGTGGTGACCATTCTTCCTGCCTCCCTCACATGTGTGAGCTATCTGTTCCACATTCTGGCCTGTTACAGGTAAGGCGACTCAAATTATATGTGTGACTTTAGCCAGATGCTTGCTTTAGATTTTTCCAGTGTTCCTGAGTAGTGCCTGCAATGCTCAATATAGGCTTAAGAAGTGAATTCAAGATTCAGGGGCAGTGGGCTGGGGATATAGCCTAGTGGCAAGAGTGCCTGCCTCGGATACACGAGGCCCTAGGTTCGATTCCCCAGCACCACATATACAGAAAACGGCCAGAAGCGGCGCTGTGGCTCAAGTGGCAGAGTGCTAGCCTTGAGCGGGAAGAAGCCAGGGACAGTGCTCAGGCCCTGAGTCCAAGGCCCAGGACTGGCCAAAAAAAAAAAAAAAAGATTCAGGGGCAGTGGCATCTTTTTGTAGGAAGGAAGAAAACAACAACAACAACAAAAAACCTAACTACTGATTTGAACTTCTGGATTCAAATCACACTGTAGCTCTGTAATAATATGCAGATAGGGAACTGTGGGTCCAGCGATTTGATTCCTTTCCAGGATTTGTTCACCTGAGATGCCTGGAACCAGGATTCTCAGATCTCAGCCTCCTGAGTAGTTAGAATGATTGGTGTGAGCCCCTGGCGCCTTGCTGTTGTCTCCTCCCCCCGCTTTTTTTTTTTTTTTTAAAGTTTCCCTTTGTGTTGCTATAAGATCAGGCTATAACAAATTGATTTTCTGTTTTAACTGTTTTTAAACCTTATAACTTAAATGATATGTCTTCATCATAGCAGAATAAGAAATTATAGAAAGAAAAATGAAGAAAATAAAAGCCGCACACAATCTCATCTATCAAATTCCATTACCATTATAACTTGAACAATACCTTTATCATTTTGAGAAAAAAAAAAACTTTTAAGATTTTTGAAAACAAACTAGAAGTGTGCCAAGGAGCTCAGCTGCCTGGCACTAACCTCCCTGTATCTAGTGGTCTCTGACTTCATTTCTAATTTTTTTTTTCCTCCAGAAAGCACATAAAGAGGCTGTGGGCAGGAGACAAACAGTTTCTCCCTCCAAGGTTCCACAATCCCTCCTCAGCAGAGAGCGTGGTAAGTCTATGGGGGCCCTTTGGTGTTGAGACTAAGCCAAGGGCCACACCTGAATCATTGGGTTGTAGATGAACTCAAGTGAAACAGGGGTGCTGGGTCTACGGGACAGAGGAAGCGAGCTTTTCCTCTTTCCCTGAGGCCCCTGTTCTTTTAAACCTCAGGTGGCCATTGCAAGATACTCTGGCTGGCAAATAGCCTATATTCTGTGGGGTAAGTGCCATCCTATGACCCTTTCAACCCAATACACCTTTCCTGGGCACCTACAGGGCTCTGGCTGTACAGAAGGGGAACAAAGGTGAGTGGGACACAGCCTTAATTTCTGTCCACAAGGGACCCACAGGATGAGGGAGAAACACAAACAGAGTATGTCAACCCCTCCCTGTCCTGAATTCACAGGCTCTGTATGCTGTGGGCAGCGGTGGCCAGAGGAGGAAATGACTGCCCACCTCAAGCACAGAGCTCAGGGGCTTTTTAGGACATTTAGCTTTTAAAGGATACCTGATGGGGTTGGTAGGAGGGGAGCAAGGAGGTAAGGAAGGCCATGCTAAGCTCAAGAAATAGCATCAACAAACACGCCAGGGCCTCTGATGCAGGAGGGCGTAAGGCAAGCTGCAAGGAGGGGCAGGAGGGTGGGCCAGGGGCCCCAGTGACCTCAGCCCTACTCCCCAGGATACCTCATCATCCATGTGGTACAGAGCCTGTGTGGCATGATGATCATGTATGGCCTGGTGCTGCCTGTCCTCCACAACCAGGGCCTGGAGATGCTCCGAGGGCTGGGTCTTGGGATGTAAGTGCTGAGTGGGCTTCCTGTCTTTGCCTTTAAGTGGGAACTAAGTCTTGGGCCCAAGGTCTTGATTCTGCTCTAGGGATGAGTCATAATAGCAACTCAAACAGGGGAACTTACGGTTTATTAAAAGGCTTCCTCTCTCACTGTTATCTGGGATCTTCATAGGAGTGTGTGTGTATGTGTGCGTGTGTGTGTGTGTGTGCATGTGCATGTGTGTTACATATATGTCTATTTTCTAGCAGGGAGATCAGTAAGAGGCAGGATAGCATGATGAAAGAGGGTAGGGAATTACGGCTAACTGACCATTTGGATTTTTTTGTGTGGATCGGGATAAATTATGTTTCCTTCCCAGCATCACTGAATATTTACTATATATCTTTCTCAAACCAGTCCTAAGAATTGGGTGTGTCTGTGAAGAGCAGGAAATAGGCACTTGGTCAAAGAGAGAGAAGATGCAGTATTTGGAGCTAGGCAGTCTGAAGCCAACATCTTTTGTTGTTGGTTGTGGGGCTTGGACTCAGGTCCCGGGCACTGTCCTTGAACATTTTTTGCTCAGGGCTACCACTTTGAGCCACAGCTACATGTCCATTTTTCTGGTGGTTAGTTGTAGGTAAGAGTCTTGGAGACTTCCCTGCCCAGGCTGGCTTAGAACTGCGATCCTCCCATCTCAGTCACCTAAGTAGCTAGGATTATAGGCATGAGCCACTAGTGCCTGGCTAGCCAAAACTTTTTAACCACTATCCCACACTACTTACTCAGAGGGTTGTCAACACAGTACATGGCACTTTCTGAGGACCTCCCAGCTTGGTTCCACACTTTCCAAGGGTCACTCCCGGGCCTGGAGTGGAGCCATCCTGTCCACCCTCTCACACCCTTTCACTCTTTACCTGTAACATCACTCACACAGCTGCCACTCTTGATATGAAGGGACACTAAAGAGAGCCATGTGTTGTAACCTGGAGCCACAAGAGCTGACCCTGTGGCCTTGGGAAAATTATTTCCCATTCGTGAGCCTCAGGTTGCCCATCTGCCTGATGGGCATGGGGGGCACTTTGTGAGCATAAAGCATGGAGCATGTACTTCCGTTGTTCTTCTGAGTGGTGAACACCTCTTTGATATCACTAGACATCAGAGGGCCTAGAATTAGCCCTAGAAGAGCTACTTCAGGATGGTCCCTCCCGGTGTTTCAGCCTCACTCTATCCATCGTCGTGGGCCTCATGATCCTGCAGGGATGGATCGCCGCCAGCTTCTTCCTGCAGCCCAAGCTGAGCACAGCTGACAAGCAGAAACCCTTGGCTCTCAACAACAGGTAAGGGCACCGAAGGAATTCCAGGGTTTCCACTGTCTCTCGGCCCTTCCCCCCTCACCCTTGGCATATTCTGGGCACACTAGAGCATGTGAGGAGTTGTAGTACAGGGCACTGGGGTGACCTCCAGAGCTAGACTGCCTGGGACCTAATACTGGCACCCTTATAAGCATTGTGATTTTACCAGCCATCTATGGACCTTAGTTCCCTTACTGAGAAATCATTTTGTATGCCTTAAAAAAGTGTTAGATCTGTGTTAATACGGACTTAGAATAACAGTGTCCTGCACATGGGCAAGCATTTCTAATTCCATGAAGAAGAATGGGCTCTGGGAGTAAAGAGGTCATTGTAATACTATCTGCCTGTGAAAAGTTCACAGCCACCAGAGCGGACAGGCACATAGATGACAGAGACTTCAGAGGGTACAAAACCATTCTGAGGCAAACTTGAGTGGCGGAGGGGAAGTGGCAGGGCAGAGGAGGAGAAACAGGCAGCAGGAAGTCAGATGGGATGGAGGAAGAGAAACAAGGCAGGGTAAAGAGAGGCAGGGGAGTCTGGGGAGATGCAAGAATGGAAGAGGAGAGGCAGAAGAGAAGGAAGAGAAGCAAGGGAAGAGAAGTTGGGAATGGAAAAACAGAGGCAGAAATGGAGGAGGAAAGGCAGGAGTAGCAGGGGAGTGGCAGGGCAGGAGGGAGTCAGTTCCTCTCTGGACAGGATGTTCGAGCTGAGGTGAGCACAGGGGTAAAGAGCAGTGGAGAGCTCAGCCAGCCGCTACCACAGCATGAATGAAAGCAGGGAGGCATTAGAGTAAACAGAAGTCAAAGTAGTCACCGCATGGTGACCTTAGGCCAGCAGAGGTGGGACCACCAGGGGCAGGACTGTGCCTCTGACAGGACAGGAGGCAGTCCAGAGTGATCAGGTGGTCCTTTGGAGGACTGGGGACAGCTCTGGCTGGGCCAGACATTAGGGAAGACCGCCCCCCCCCCATGCCTTGCTGCTACAACTCTTAAGCCAGCTGTCTTCCCAAGATTTCTTGTCCTCCAAGAAGCCTGAAACAGCAAGCATTGCTAGGAGAGTTTCTACTAGCATTTGTCCTGCACTGTGCTTAGCATCCTCCCCACACTCCAGAGCCGTGAGGAGGTCGCTGACTCTGCATGCTGCGCATCACAGAGTCACCGGGTTAGGAAGTGGAGTCCCAGGGTTCAGCACAAGACCTGGGGACTGCTGGAGGCCCCCCAGCCTAGCCACCTTATCCTATCTTCCTGTCCATGTCTTTACAGGAAAGTCTTCCACAATTTCAACTACTTCCTGTTCTTCTACAACGTGCTGCTAGGTGTGGGCGCTTGCCTCTCCAGGCTACTTATCAGCTGCCTCTTGGGCTCCTGGCTGATTGCACGCATTGACAGGACCATCATGCAGAGTGGCTATGAGGGGGCAGACATGGGTGAGTGACCAGCCCTGCTGGCCACTTCCTCCGGGATGGCTGCTCTTGAATCCTTGAGGGAAGATAAGTATCAGAGGCTGGAAGTTCACACCATTGTTATGCTCATAGCTATCTGGTATGCCCCCCTCCTCATAGAAACTTTTGCAGTCTAACTGCTCAAGAGGGAATGCAAAGCTGTTCAACTCCTACTGATTTACCAGACCTTTGAGGTATAAGAATGGTAGTCCAAAGGAGTTAAATTCAGGCCAGGTGCCTGTGGCTCACACCTGTGAGCCTCCTAGTTATTCAGGAGGATGAGGATGAGATTTTAAGGATCCTGTTCAAAGCCAGCCTGGGCAGGAAAGTCTGTGAGGCTCTTTTTTTTGAGGGGGGGTGGTTGTGGAGTTTGAACTCAGGGCCTAAGCCCTGGCCCTGAGTGTTTGTGCTCAAGGCTAGCACTCTACCACTTCGAGGCACAGCTCTACTTCCAGTTTGTTTTTTTTTTTTTTTATCAAACTGAATTACAGAGAGGTTTCATACATTAGGCATTGGATACATTTCTTGTACTGTTTGTTACCTCGTCCCTCATTCCCCCTCCCCCCTCCCCCTTTCCCTTCCCCCTCCCCCCCATGAGTTGTTCAGTTGTTCAGTTCATTTTCACCAAACAGTTCTACTTCCAGTTTTCTGGTGGCTAGTTGGAGATAAGAGTCTCACAAACTTTCCTGCCTGGGTTGACTTCGAGCCATGATCCTCAGGTCTTAGCCTCCTGAGTAGCTAGGATTACAGCCATGAGCTACCAACTCTCAGCTTCTGTGTTTATCTCCAATAAACTACTAAAAAAGCTTAAATGAGGCCATAGCTCAAGAGGTAGAGTGGTAGAGCACCTCACTGAGCACTTAGTTTATGAGTATGTAGCTCTAAAAATTTTTGAGTCAAGAACACACCTAAGAATTAGTGTTTATACTGAGAAACTTAGTTATGAAAATGTTCTGTGCAGTTGAACTACTCTAAAACCAAGGCCATTTCAGAGGAAGAAAAAGTAGCTTTTGTTCTGCTTCTGTTCCTCAATCACACATTCCTATTCCATTCATGATCTGCACAGAAACATTCTAGGTCTTTGCCATGGCTGCCTCTAGCTCCTTCATACTTCAAGTTCTCCATAATATGCATAATTTAGAAAAGGATCTTTAAATGCTTCTGGCTCTTAATACTCCTTATCTAGATTCTCAGCAGAGTCAGCCACCAATGGCACACAAACAGACTGGACGTTATATCAGGAAAGTACAAACTATGTCTTGCTGAGAAGTGCTACCTGGCCTGACCTGCCTCTGGGTTTCAGGGTTCAGTGCGTGGATCGGCATGCTCTATGTGGATCATTATCACACCAATCCTGTGCTGGTCAGCTTTTGCCACATTCTCATCACAGGCCATAGGGAGAGGAAGCTGCAGAAGGCGATCAAATACTGGTACCTAAACCAATCAGCAGGTAACATCCATCTCCTCTTTGAACCTGGATTTAGAGAGAAGGAAATGAATATGCAAAGGCACCTGGAATCTCCCAAGATGCCCCAGGTCTCCTCTCTTCTACCCTTCCCCCTTTTAATCTGCATACCCCACTCAGTGTATCCTTCAACCAGGGAGTTCAGGAGACTTAGCTCCTAGTCAGCCAAGCTTTGCAGCCTTTTTCTAAGTGATCTCTTCCGTTGTTCCTGGAAATAAGCTCCGGTTCTGCTAATGGAGCCCTTCATACTTCATTTGTTTGAAAGTTCCAAGGTATCTCATATCCCAGGCTTCCCTCAAGATGCTGTCCGAGATGGGGCTTAGTTTTGTTTTTCTGACCTCTGAAGCTCTCCTGCCACTTCAGGGCTCAGATGCATTCACCATTCACTGCTGTACCAACTCTGCAGACAGTCAGGTCTGTGGAACCACTTATAGTCCTCTACCTCCCTCGTGTCAGCAGGCGTCCCTCACACCTTTCAGACAGCTCTTCCAAAAGTCTTCAAGAATAGCAAAGGCACACTAGCCCCTTCCCCCAGTCAACCATCACACAACTCCTGGTTTATCTGTTCTGATTCTATCCTAGGTCCCCGCATCTCAGCAAGGTCCAGAATGAGGTGGCTCCTGCTGCAGACCTTGATCAACAACCCCAGACTCATCATGCTCAGAAAATCAAAACCAGGTCATGGTTCCCACGAGTTCACCCAAATTCTAATGACATGCTCAGATTGTTGACTCTGGCCACCATCTGCTACAAGGCCAGGCCATCTGCTCCCAAGAGAAGGCTCTGTTTAACCAGCAGCTATTACCTGCAGTGGGAAGGGATGGCACAGGCTCTGTTCTCATACATTGCAGTCAGCATTATCCATACAGAAGATGGGTTAAAGGCTCAGTACCATTTCTCTCCTTTGACCAAGAAAAAAAAAATGAGAAACTAAAGAAAGTCTGTTGATCAAACTGCTACTTCCACTACCCATTGAGGAGTTGCCTATTAACAGAAGAACTAAGTTCAGCTCTAAGGCAGAACTGCCACTGAAGAAGGTCTGCATTAAGAGACACTATTTTTCTCTGGAACAGAGGATGGCCCTCAATGCAGCATGCTCCTTACTGCTTCCTGTTTTGCAGGTGTCACGGCGGGTGGGAGAGAGGATGAGCAGATTCCAATGTACTCTCTGTCCTATAGCCACTAGGATGAGGACCTAATCTGGGCTTTGCCCTCAGAATCTCCCTGACAGCAATTGAATCACCTGTCTGAGGAAGCAGAGCTGAGGTGGGCAGGCATGTGAGCAGGCAAGCCCCAGGATGTTTGATGAGGGTGAGCCAAGGAACACATGAAGGTTCAGGGTGCTGATTTGAACCATTTCAAGGACACCCAAATGCCAGGCTGGGAGACATGGACCCTTGTCCTAGTATAGAGCCCAGTACTTACTCAAAAATTTCATGCTCCAGGATAAAGTCTCACAGCCCTCGACCTGCAGAAATTGTGACCATTCAGATCCCTCATGAGCCTGAGCAAGTACTGTGAGGCTTCACCAATATGGCAGAGGAGGACTCCTATCATGATTCCAGCGTGATTATAATTTGGCTGGTACATGCAGAACATTTTTCTGTCTCAAAGTTACATCACAGTCTGGTTAATTCAAGACTCTAGAATTCCAGAGACTAGATTCCTACCTTGGACCTGTTTTCCATCTCAGAGATCTTGGCTAAGTTTAACTCTTGAGTTTCCATATTTTTCATGTGCAAAATAGTCTAATTATGGCATCCCTCTCATGGTTAGTGAGGGATTAAATCTTCTCAATAAATGTTGGCTGTTGTGGTGGTCCCTATTCTTCCTTCTGTGTGCTGTGGATGTGTGATGTGGTGCCGGACTAAATCTATCCTCTCCTTTGTGGAGATGCCAAGCCTTTTATACCCTTATGTGTTCCCCTATCGCTCTCAATGCATATCCTCTGGCCAGTAGGAAGTAATACGGGAGCAAGGGCCACGAATAGCCTCGGTCAGCGTGTGGTTGCGAGAATGCCCTCCCCCTCCCTATACTCGCCAAGGAAGACAGGTACGCGCAGGCACTTGGAGAAGCTTCAAGAGCTTTCTGTTTATTCAAGGGAGGGGCAATCAGCAGTAATGACAAGGGAAGAGGGAGGGACTGACCAGGAGCTAGCGACAGGCTGGTGAGCATGTCCATCCAAGAGCAACGCCCTAGGACCTCCCCCACGGGCTAACGTCACTTCCCACAGAACCACTTTCTGGGCGACCGACTGCGCCATTACAACACACGTGCTTGCAGACAAGAGGTGGGCCTGGTTTGGCTGTCTCTTCCGGTTTCGGACCCAGAAGGAGGTGGGAGTAACTAGCAGCCACCAGTCCCAGGTCTTAAAGGTATAGCCATCCCCTACAATGTGGAAGGTGGATAATGCCCCAAGGGAGAGGAAGAATGGGCTTCAAATCAAGTAATATGTTTTACAAGTTGCCTTTATTTTTGAAAGATACATAATAACTACATATTTGTGGATGACCATGTGATCTTCGATACACGTGTACAATATGTAATGATCAAGTCAAGGTTATTAGCATATTCATCATTTATCATTTCAGTATTTTGGGAACTTCCCAAGTCTTCTAGCTATTTTGAAATGTACACTAAATTATTAGCTATAATCACCATATTGTGTTGTATAGAACACTGGAACATGTTGTTTCTAACTGCAGTGCAGCCCTCAACCAACCCTGGACTTGGGGCTTGAATCTGGAGCCCTCTTGGTGCTCAAGATTAGTGCTCTACCACTTGAGCCACAGAGCCACTTCTGGCTTTTACTGAGTAGTTTATTGACGATAAGAGTCTCATGGACTTTCCTTCCTGGGCTAGCTTCGAACCATGATCCTCAGATCTCAGCCTCCTGAGTGGCTAGGATTACAGGCATGAGCCACCAGTGCCCAGCTTCAAGAAACATTTTTAAGTTGAAGAGTGAGATGAAAAGAAATCAGAGATGATGCTGAAATATAAGAAAAAGGGCCGGAGGCATATTACCCTTCTTCCATTCTTGTCTTTGACTTCCAGACTGTCTCTAATCATGGAGAGACTAAGTGGGTCGTCTCTAGCTGTTTCAACTGGGACATTGTTGAGTTGGAAGAGCAGTGGAAATGTCATCCTAAAGTCAAACACAAATTTCCACATTTGATCCAACCTGAAGCACCCATAGTTATTGTAGATATGCCAGGAACTAGAAACCAGGAAGTATCTGGGCAGAGTAAACTTTCTGATTTACAAGTCTTGAGCCAGCAGGGTCTCCTTGGTGGAGAAAAAGAGCAGAGACTGCAAAAAAAAAAATTCCTGGATTTCCTACGTGTGTTTGTGAGTTTTTCACCCTTTCAGTCACCTCACATTCTTTCTCAGCTAAAACAAATTCAATCTTCATTACAATACTTCGCCCGACTACAAGAATGAGAATAAAAGTTGATTTTTCTACTTAGTCTTACTTGTTTCCTAGTTTTTTTTTTTTATTTTAGAGCTGACAGAGCGATGCTTGCTCTAGGAAGATGGCACAAAGTGTTTTTGTTAGTGAACTGAACCGTGAATCCTGTCAATGGATAAGTTCTCCCAAGAGTAGCCTATCACCTTCTGCCCTGCCTATGGGAAACTCTAGGGCTAGCATTTGTTGCCAATCACAGCTTTTCCAGTTCTGGCAAGCAACTTGAGTCCTGAGGTCGGAGCTCTTTCTTGTCTGTCTTGAGATTCTTATCGACAAACACCACACTGTGCTGCCTCCCTGAGTGGGTTGATTTCATTCTTAAGTTGACTTGTTCTTATTATGCTTAAGTAGTTGTGCAAAGGGGTTTCGTTTCCATATGCCAGTGTGTGAGTACAATGCATCGCGGTCAAGGTTTTTAACCAAGACAAGAGTAGATAAGGATGGACTTTCTGTTACTGGCGATAGATTTAACCCCACCTACAACCCAGGGTCTTCCTTGAGGCACCAAGAAGAAATGAGCAGCGCAGGAAGCAGTTACGTTTCACTGCTCCAGGTGGCGCTCTCGGGTGCTCAGGGAGACGGCCGGGGCGTGGGAAGCGTGTGGGCTGGCCACAGACCCCGCCCCTCGCGTTGCCTAGGAGACCGGGAGCGTCCTGTCTCGCCGCAGTGGCCGCGGGATCCCTAGAGGGGGAACCTGAGCGGGCTCTCCGCAGGTAGGGAGGTAGCCAGCCCGAAGCCGGGCCTCTCTCCAGTGTGTTGGACCCGAGGAACGTCCAGTGGCTGTTGCTGGCGACTGCGAGGGGGTGAGGGAAGGAATAGGAAGACCTGATTAGGGAGTAGACGCCTAATTAGCATGGCCAGAATCTGGCTGCTGCTTACCTTCACTTGGCCTTCCTGGTGTCACCTGGAAGCTGGGGGTACAGTCCTATACCTGAGTTCCAATCCCCGCCCTTTGATTTTCCCCAGAGATGCCCGGTAGCCTGAAGCATAAAGTAATTCTGGGGTTTTCGCCTCCGGAAAGACCCTGTTGGGACCTGCGCCCCGTGCAGGAATGTGGGGGTGGGAGGAGAGAGCCGGTCCCCAGCGTGAGGCTCCCAGCCACCCTCTAACCCCGCCCCCTCCATGTTTCCTGGACTAAGTAAGGCAGGAGTGGACGCCAGCGGTCAGGATGTCGTCCGTGGGGAAGGTGACCAAGGTTCATAGCGGCAAAGTCTACCAGCAGATCTTCGAGGCTGAGGTAGGGCTGCCCCCACCCCTCCCCTTGTCTCCACCCCCTTCCCTCTGCTAACCACAGACTTCTCTCTGCACACACACCCCCACCCCAAGTTTCCCTCTGTCTAGATTCCCCGGGAGAATCTAATGCAATAAGGGTTTTGGCGTTGCTTCGATTTTGAAAATAATCTCTGTTGGTTCTTCCAGTATACTAATAGAAAACTAGAGTGCTTATTCTCGAAAATTAGGAAACCTGAAGTGAACTTTTTCCACCCAGCCATTCATACACCTCAAAGTGTTACCTCTCCCCTCATTGAGGACCTCCCATGTAGAGGCCCCTGTGAAAATTGCCTTGTCCCCTAATGCACTGTATGGACCAAATGAGACCTTAAAAGCAAACTGCAAACCTCTAACCCTTCTTTTGAAGTTCCTTACTGTTATCAACTTGGGGAGTTATAAAACTATAAAGAAACCAGAGACAACTAAATTGCTCATACACTCCTGCTCCCTGTAAGCAATAATGACTTTCTTAGCATTTGTTATGCTTTCTGTTTCCTTCAAAGTCGTGTGCCATCTTTGCTTGACCAATTCCCTATAGTTGGATAGTTCCATTTTCCCAGATCCTTATAACTATGAAGAAAAGTCAGATGAGCATCACAATCCTCATTTAAGTTTCTTCAACCATGCCTTTCTTGAAGTGGCTGGATGCCTGTTAAAGGGGGAGGTGAGCCCTTCTTTAAGGGGTGGGAGGTTAGTTTCCCTGCAAAGTACCCTCCTGGTGGCAGGCTCTTACCTATCCTTCTAAAACAGCTACAGTCAGCCTGAGAGTACTGGGGCCTCTGCAGGTCTGATCAGAGCCCCTGTTCCTTGTCTTCCATGGATTCAGGTGCAGCTGGTCCAGGCCTTGGCAGCCAGCAGAAATCGGCCCACAGTGCATCCTGTAACCTCAAAGAGTGATGGGCTACCCTTGATGAAGAAGATAGAGTTTGCTGAAGGGCAGACAATTTCCCCTCGGCAGTGGAAGTGGCTGCACAGCCTCCCTAATGATGGGGTCACAGAAAACCCTGTTCTCTACAGGTAGGTCCTACTACCAGGCCACGCCCTTTAGGCCTGGTTTACCTCAGTCTTCAGAGACTCAACAAGAACTCAGTGGAGATAAGGGCCAGAGGCAGGAATGAAATCTCAGGTGCCTCCTCTGAAACAGAAAGGTAGTAACCCTTCCTTGGATAGATTGTTCATTTCTCTGTTTCTTCCTTCAATAATTACAGAATGTGTAGGGCCAGGCTCTATGGAAAATGGGAATCCTGCCCATGGAACTTGAGGTCTCAAGAGTGCCTAGGGACTCAACAGCAGCTCTCTCTCTCTCTCTCTCTCTCTCTCTCTCTCTCTCTCTCTCTCTCTCTCTCCATGTCCTCCACCCACACAAACCCCCATCCTATAGTCCCCTATTTACCATGAACATAGGCCTCAAACAGAATCTTTCTACTGTCCTGGGCTGCCCAGGTGCCTCCCAGGGGTTGGGGAACAGCAAATTTTAGCCTTGGCCTCCTTGCACCATTCCCTCCAGCTTTCTTCCTCACTCTCAAGTATCAACTATGGAGCTTTCACCTATCCTAGGCCTCTCCTTTCTTGTAAAGAAGCCTGGCTCAGCCACTGCTCCTCTCCTGACATTGCCCTGTGTCTGCCTTCCAACTTTTCATGGGGCCAAGAGTCTTGGAAAAACTTCTGTTTTCTCCTACCCTCCTGAGCCTCTGACCTTCCCATTTCTGTCCATGCCAGTCACTCTTGCTAAGGCCACTTGGGCACTGCTGTCCATTCTCTTGACCCCAGGGCTTCTTCACACACCTCCCTGGCTGCTACTGCTTTGCCTCTGCCTCTGCTTTGAGTCAGCCCTCTCAGGCCAGATTGGGATAAGCAGATGAATGACAGCTGGATGTCCTGTCTTCTTCCAGCCTCTGGAGAGGTGCTTGCAAATTGGGCCAGTAAAGACCACAGAAAGGCCACCTCATTTGTATGTGGGCAGATGCACCCAGGCAGAGTCCCTGGGAAGGCAGAGAGCAGTCCACAGAAGGGGGGTAGATTACCACTAGTGTAGGCCAAGTCCCCAAGTCTGGGGCAAGTGGGTAAGAAGACAGAGGTGACAACAGTTCTCACTGTCCCATGAGCTCCTATGGTGCTGCTTTGGGTCAGGGGCATTTGGAGTAACAAGGCCTTGAAGAACTCTGCAGGGTTGCCTGAACCCCAGCAGCTACAGCCAGGCCCTGCAATCCTCCCTATTGGACCTACAATAGAGACTTGTGAGAAGATGGCTGGAAACCACTAATTATATAGGGCCTTGAGGAACGGAAGTGGTCACAGAGAACTTCAGGGGGAGGGTTCAGTGGTGATTGCCCCTTAGGGCATTGATTGATTTTATTCTAAAGCTAATGTCCCAATTGTTGTTCTTCCATCTTCCCTGATGAGACAGTTTGTCCTGGGATCCCTGCTCCTTCCACCCATATCCAAGCTGTATGATTCTTGGTGTGTCAGCTCTGCTCGGGGCATACAGCCTGTGCCTTCTCTTGGAAACCAGGGTTACTCTGGCTGCAAATGTGAATGTATGCCAAGAGCTTGTGGGGCTGCTTAAGCCCGCTTCCATCCTTAGTTTCCCATGTGTCTAGGGCCCATTACCCTTGTCTACCTGGGAAGGGCTAATGGCTGGTACCTCAGAGCAGGGACCTGACTCCCTTATCTAGGGACCTGCAGTGTCTGCTGGCTGAAGATGCTCAGGTAGCATTTGTTGGGAGCCTGGACACTTCCTCCAGACCTTCTGGAATCAAGGCGGGCCAGGATTATAGCCACTGCCTAGGCTGTCCTGGGTGAGGCTGGAGATTCAGGGCTTACTCTTCTCTACCTGTTCCTCAGGGAAAAGGAAATTGCCAGGAAGGAAAAAGCACAAGAGAGTGAGAACACTGTTGCTGCTCGAGAAGTGTGGGGCCTCATGCCCAACATCGGTGAGCCTCCCTCCAGTCACCCCCAAGGGCAGGCCCGCCCTGGGCAGCACAACCCCTGAGCAATAGAGTCTCCCCTGAGGCAGCCCTGCCACTCCTATGGGGTCCCATGCTTAGTCTCCCATTCTCTTCCTGAACATTTTCTCTGGAAAGGGAGCAAGGGGAGCCACTGGTTACCTACACGGTCGTCACTTGGTCACTTCCTGGGATAAACATTTGCATGTGATTTTATGTGACATTTTTCACACCATGTTTTCTGTTTTCTTCCTCCTCCCTTTTGTGATTGTGACTTTATGTCAACATGGAGGCCCTTTTCTACTGACTATAGAAGAACAAAGGGAGATGAAGCATAAAGCACAACTACCCCTCTATAATAGCACCCTCCTTCTCCCCAGAGAGCTTCCAAGCCTGCCAACCCAGGAAGTATCCAGATTCCCAGGTGGATGTGGGGCTGAGCAGAGCCTGAGCTAAGGGTCAAGGATTAATGTACCCTGCTCAGTCACTGACTTTGTTCTTTAACCCCTGTTCCTACAACAAAAGGCTAGCAGTGACTTTGCCTTCCTGGCATCAGCCCGAAAAGTAGTCGAGTGTATATAATGTGTGCTAGGTTCTCTCCAGTGTGGAACTCTTATTTCCACAACAGCCCCTTCCTGATTTACTATGGTTACACTTACAGTATTTCAGAGTACAAAAGCAGGCCCTCACAATCATCTTGTTTCTCATTTTCAGTAGAGCTTGCATGGGATATTAAACATTTTAATAAAATAGTCTTTGTGTTAGATGATTTTGCCCACTATAGGCTAGGGTAAGTGTCCTGAGAATATTTAGTATAGGTTAGCCTAAATTATGATGTTGGGTAGATGTTTAATACACTTAATACAAGTGTAAATGTATTTTTGCCTTACAATACTTTCAATTTACAATGGTTTTGTCAGGACATAACACCACTGTAATTTGAAAAACACATGTATATGTATTTGTGCCTTTAAAGTATTTTTTTTTCAAAAAGTATTAATGAAGCTGGACAATGGTAGCTCATGCCTTTAATCCTGGCTATTCAGGAGGCTGAGATCTGAGGATTGAGGTTCAAAGCCAGCCTGGACAAGACAGTCTGTGAGACTCTTAGCTCCAGTTAATCAGCAAAAAGATAAAATTGAGAGCTGTGGCTCAAGTGGTAGAGTGCTGGTGTTAAGTGAAAAAGCTAAAGGACAGTGCCCAGGCCCTGAGTTTAAGCCTTAGTACTGGCACAAAAAATATTATAATATACTGATAGATTGATTTGTTCTTCTATACTGAGGATCAAATCCAGGGCCTCGTAGATGCTCTACAACTGAGAAACATGGCTGGTTCCTCAACAGACACTAAATGCCTGTGCCTTGTTCTCAACAGCACTCACAGGTCACCTTCGTCTTTTCTCTCTTTCCTTAAGCCCCTGTTGGCCCAGCTTTGGGTCTAGCTTCTGCACCTAAGCTGAAGGTACAGGTATTCTCTGTGTACAAAATCCTTCCAGGGAGCAATTCTTTCTCTCAGAGCCTCATCGCTTCTGTTGTTTTTCCACAGTTCCTGAAAAGACAAACATTTCTGTCCTTCAAGAACAAGAAGAGTCCAAGAGGAAGAGGCACGAGAATGCTCTGGCCAGCTTTGAGGAGGAGGTCGCCAAGATAGGCATGGTGAGACTCCTCTTGGTGGTTCTTGCTTGCTTCCAAAGAGGAGGCAGGTTTGTCATTGCCCTTCACCTCCTTCCTCCTCCCTAGCCAGGAGGGCCTCAGTGGCTCACCAAGACATAGCCATGTTTGAGTGGCTTATTAGAAGGGCTGGCTGTGAGCACATCTCCTCTAATTCTTATCAAAGCCCCAAAGTAAACAGCTGTTTCTCCATTTTGCAGGATAGGCCTTAGGGTCTTGCCTAACTAGGAAGCCACGTTGAAAGCGTTCTTTTTCTGGGTGACACCAAAGCCCAGCCTTTGGTCTCTTGCTGGCCCAACTGATGAAGGGTCCTCAGTTGACGGCCCACCACTGCTGGGACCTGATGCTTTTCCTAACATTGCTCCTATTCCAGAACTCACCTATAGAGTTGCTATATATACCTAGAATGTTGCCCGAATGGAACTAATCTTTGCCCTGCCAGCTCTCTCTGGTCTCTTCTACTGATTCGTGTCTCCCTTGACTCCTGTTCTCTACTATGAATCCTACACCAAGAACATCCTCCCCAGCCATGCCCTTAGAACATCTCACCTAGATGCCAGCCTTATATCCACCCATATGCTCCTTGGCTTCAGGCCTACCCTAGCCTCCTTTAAACAGCAATCTTAACGATTATTTTTGAGACAGGGCTGGGGCCTGGTCCCTCCCCACTGCAGGAGGCCTGCCCGAGGTGTTGATGCCACAGCCCTCATCCTTCTGGCCTATTATTGCAGGAAATGGAACCTCTCATCTTGGAGACAGGGCGAACTTTATCAAACAAAATCTCTGAGTCTGAGGAAGACATTGACCGTCTCTTCAACAAGATTGAAGGCGACATCAATCTTGAGGACTATTCCATCGACGTAAGGCTTCCCTCGTGTTGAGGCCTGCACATGACCCCCTATTCTAGTCCTAGCTCCCAGCCTGACCAAGTTCCTCTGCACAGACCCTGTTGGACCTGTGGGATAAGGTGGTTGAGATGTTTCTGCTCCAGAAGAAGGAGATTAAGGAGCTGGATGAGGCACTGCTCTCGCTGGAGGCCTCACGAGCCACTAAGGTGAGGCAGCCTTAGATGGGGCTTCTTGATGGCTTTTGCTTGCAGGGTTTGTTGGGTATCTTTGTTTCTTTTGATTGCTGCAGGAAATGAGAATCCCTAACTGTGACGCTTTGTCTTCTCCAGCTAAAGAGCGTGTTGACAAAATATGTGGAGATCATACAGAAAACATCCTACCTCATGCAGCCGGATGTGTACAGGCTGATGGATAAAGAAGCCATGGTGGGTGGCTTTCCTGGGCAGGGACAACCTGCAGGAAAAGGAGCAAGACCCTAGGGTGCTATAAGCCTGGTGTCTCAGGGATGGGGTGTGTGTGTGTGTGTGTGCGTGTGTGTGTGTGTGTGTGTGTGTGTGTGTGTGTGTGATCTGTAGTATGTTTAAGTAATGTAGGTAGGACTCTTAGGTTGGCAATTAAGTCTTTGTGATTGTGTTTTGAGTAGAAATTGTTGTAAAGTCTACATAGCACACTTCCCTGTGGTAACATCTAATGTGGATCCATTGTTGGGAAGTACTGGTGATTTTACTGAGCACTTACCTGTCTCACCTCCAGTGTGCAGTGTAGTGGGCACTTAAGTCAGGAGGGGGCAATATGAGGGTTTTAACTCAGGCCCTTTATCACTTGCCATGGCCCCCAGCCATTTTGCTTTAGTTATTTTTGTGTGTATGTGTGCTAGCATTTTATCACTCGAGCCATAGCTTCACTTCCTTCTTTTTGGAAGTTAATTGGAGAAAAGAATCTTATGGACCTTTCCTGCCCAAGCTGGCTTTGAACCATTGTCCTCAGATCTCAGCCTCCCAAGTAGCTAGGATTACAGGTGTAAATCATCAGTGCCCAGCTTCGTTGTTATTGTTGTTTTTGTAAGGTCTTACCTTTATGCTTTAACTGGCCTGGATCTGAATCTTCCTATTTATGCTCCCTGCCTGGGGGAAATGGCAAATGTACACCATTCTGCCCAGCTTTCTATCAACTGTGATAGGGTCTGGCTAATGTTTTCCCTAGGTTGACATTGAACCATGATCTTCCAGATCTCTACCTCCCAAGTAGCTAAGATTAGAGGCATGAGCCACTGCACCCAGCTTCCTGGTCTTCCTTGACTTTCCTCCCACTGGCCATGGGTGTCTATTGCTGAACCACACTTGTATCCTGGCTCTACCCCTTCACCTCCAACATCTCTAGCTTCTGTTGTTGTGATTTAAAAAATAGGGAAAAAAAGAAATTCAAGGTTTTTCTCAATATCTCCAAAGCCAGAGTAAAGCCTGAGCCCTCTGCTATGTAAAAGGACTCTTGTTTTGGCTGTTCTGAAGTACATTTTGGTTTCCATGGGTTTCCTGATCTTGTGTTGGGCTGAGCTTGCCAGGTAATGAGCCCTGGGCCTAAAATACCTTCATCCATAAAGTGAGAAAGACAACACTTAATCACCAGGACTGGTCAGGAGGATGACAACAGAAGGCCAGCCAGTTCCAGTTATCTTTTGCAATAAGTGAGCATCTTAAAGTTTAGACTCTGTACCTCTCAGAACAGTCACTCTTCAGTGTCCAGCTGCATATCACTGTTTTATTCCCTTGTGGTTATTCTTCTTCGGTAGCAACTAGTGTCCACTGCTTGCACTGCCCACGCTTAGCGCCCTGAACTTCACAGGCTCCTGTGCTTTGCATAGCCTTTTCCCCATGGCACAGCTGTGGCCCTGGGAAATAAGAAGATGCTTGCCAAGCCCTGCCTCCAAGGAAAGTAGGACTGGACATTCTACCTGCTGAGCCTGGCAGGGCTTCCTCTAAGCCTGGGGAATGTGCTCAGAAGGGTGGGAGAAGCTGTTCTCATTTAAGGAGACAGGGTGACGAAAGGGCAGACCAATGCCACACAATTAAGGATTGTCTGAGGGCTTGCAAGTGGGATTGGCTTCGAAGACAGCTGAAGAAGGCTCTGGCTCTGGCCTCCGTGGGTCACAGCCAGCACATGTGATCGCCTAGCTCTTCCCTTCTTTATATAGTTTAAATTATTATTTTTTGATGGTCCTGGGACTTGAGCTCAGGACTACTTGCGCTTGGTAGACAGGTACTCTACCTCTTGAGCCATACATGCAGCACTTGGCTTTTGCTTTAGTTCTTTTTTTCAGGTAGGACCTTACATTTTTGCCTATGGCCGGCCTTGGACCTCCATCCTCCTAGACCTCAATCCTCCTACATATGGCCTCCATGTGGCTGCGATTATAGTCATTTTTCATGCCAGACTTGTTGACTGTTTTCTTGCTAATGTTTTCCTCCAGGTTGGCCTCAAGTCCCAGTCCTCCTGAGTAGATGGGATTTTTCTCCACCTTCTCTATGAAATGACCTGATATCGTTTTGGAGTTAGGGGTAGAGTTGATAATTGCGGATGGGGCTCAGTAGTCTTCAGAGTCTGCCACCATTCTACTCAGCCCTGGGCTCTCATTGCCTGTCTAACTGAGCCTTGCTCTGACCAGAGAGAGCGTGCCCCATCTACAGCTGTGTTCATCTGTGACCGCAGATCATGAATCATGCCTTGCTAGCCAACCAGAGGGCCATCGCCCGGCTATCTGTCAACCTGATGGAAGCTACACTGCAACAGGAGCTCAACAGCTGCTACCGCTGGCGGAGTCTGGTGGATGCCTGGAAGAGTCTCAAGAAGGAGTCTCTACTACAGAGCTTCAGGTTAGTGGTGCTGCCCCATCCATAAGCACCGACCCCTAGCTCACCCACTGCCCACTGGGGCTACAAGGGCCAAGGGTAGCTTCCTCCTACCCTTTGTGTCATTACTTAAAATGATAGCTGTTATCCTGTGCTTTCTTTTTTTAAACTCAGATAAAGATTTCTAGGGGGAAATACTTAAAGGTCACTAATAATCCCTCCTCACAGCAAAAAGCACAGGTAATACTTGAGTATATTTTCTCCCAGGCTTTCTTAGGCTCATATCACATAATGCATTTCACTTTTTCCTTCCTTCCTTCCTTCCTTCCTTCCTTCCTTCCTTCCTTCCTTCCTTCCTTCCTTCCTCCCTCCCTCCCTCCCTCCTTCCTTCCTTCCTTCCTTCCTTCCTCCCTCCTTCCTTCCTTCCTTCCTTCCTTCCTTCCTTCCTTCCTTCCTTCCTTCCTTCCCTCCCTCCCTCCCTCCCTCCCTTTCTTTCCTTCCTTCCCCTCCCCCCTCTTTCTTTCTTTTTGTGCCAGTCTTGGGGCACTGTCCCTGAGCTTCTTTTGCTCAAGGCTAGCACTCTACCATTTGAGTCACAGCACCACTTCCAGCCTTTTCTGTGTATATGGTACTGAAGAATTGAACCCAGGGCTTCATGCAGGCTACCACTAAGCCACATTCCCAGCCCTTACTTCTTATTTCCTTAATGAGCATTATTTCATGAGCATTCTCTGAGCTCATGAAAACATTCATCTGTTTAGCAGTATGATTTCCACAGACAAGTGGTGTTTTGGCTGTGGAGAAAGAAAAAAAATAGCCTAACTGTATCTGGCTTTCCACATGACCTCAATCAAATGTTTGGGCATTCACAACCTGTCTTTTCCTGTAAAAACAGGCATCTCATGGACCTGTGATGAGAGTTTTAGGGATGACCCCAGAATGTACTGCATGTAAAATGCCTGTCTGTAGCTGACCTGGGAGGTTGCTGTGAATGGTCCTTTTCCTGGGTATTTATTTCCATGAGATAAACACAAGGTCAGGAGCTTGGCTTGCATCACCTCATGAATGGAAGATTCCCCTCACAAGACTCCATTTTACAGAAGAAGAAGCTGAGTGGGGAAAGAATGTGCCCAAGGCCAAGGTCACAGAGCAGTCAGCTGGTGCTCGGGACCCCAGTGGAACTGAGCTTACTGATTCTGGGCTGTTAGTGAGGGTTCCTCTCTCCTTCCCTCCACCTTCTTCCTACTCCCAGTGTCCTAGAGGGGGACTCGGGTTGTGTAGGGGGTTGTGTAGTGTAAGGCAGATTTGTTCTTGCTATGGGTTCCTTCCCCTCTTGACCAGCCCTCCTCTCCTCTCCTTCCATGGTGCCAATGTGTCTGGCCATGCAGTGAGTACATGGCCAGTGAGCATGTCCAGACCCCCCCAGCAGTACAGGAAGAACTACAGCAAATGCTGATGACCCAGCGTGAAGTGCAGCAAAAGCGATTGGAGCATCTGGACACCCTATGGTATGGGCAGGAGGGGCTGCCCACTTGGATTGGTGCTTTTAGAAGTCCAATGGGGAGGTGATATGAGACCTAGTCTTTCTTCTGTCATCCAGATGAGCCATCTCTCTACTGGGGCTCTGGTGCTGAGCTAGCTTCCTAGAACTGGCTCTGAGGCATCCCAGCCCTGATGGCTAGAAAGAGCATCTCTTGGGTGCAGAAGGCAGCTCCGGGTGGCCATGCTAAAGAGCTCAACAGGAAGCATTGGCCAGAGGGCCAGGACCTTGTTCAGACATGGTAGGAGGTATGGGTCACAGGGTCCTGGCACTGGAGGCCAGGAGATCAAAGTCAGGGCAGCTGCCATCAGATGGGGACCTGTTAGAGACTCTTTAGAAGTTCATTTTTGTTTCCTAAATAACAAACTTATTAAACCTTTTGTGAGTTGGCCTCTTGGTGGCTCACACCTATAACCCTAGATATTCAGAAGGCTGAGTTGGAAGGATCAAGATTTGAAGCCAGCACTGGCAGGAAAGTCCATGAGACTTTTATCTGCAATTAACCACCAAAAAGCCAGAAGTGGAGCTGTGGCTCAAGTGGTAGAGTGCCACTCTTGAGTGAGAAAGCTTAGGGATGGTGCCCAGGTCCTGGGTTCAAGCCCCTAGTACCTCCCAAGACCTTTTTTGTAAGATACGTTTCAGCTACCGGGAGATCCCCATCAGCCTTTCCAGTATTTCACTCGGAATATATGTCTTACAGATCATGCCCAGTGAATGTTTTGTGCATGTGTGGCAACTTGTCATGTTTCTTCCCCAGTGACCTCCTGCCCCCCAACTATAACAAAGACCAGCTCACCGAGTGGCATTCTTCTCTCCACTCCATGAACAAGAAGCTAGGTGAGCCCTGCTTGTTGGCTTCATCCAGATCTCTCCAGAACTTCAAGTAGTAGCATGTCAGAGCTAGGGCCCCCGGCCATTTATCAGTGGAAGTGGGGGGGGGGGGAGAGTGAACACTGGGAAGTCATGAAGCAACTTTCTCTCCTCTCAGAGTCTCCCTACTCACTGCCTAGCCCACAGCTGGGCCAACTACACAGTGACTCTTGACCCCAGCATGGGAGACTGAGAGACAACTCCTTTTACTACCTCCAAGGATGATGGCTCTGGAGCCATGTCTGAGAACCCAGACCTTACAGTCAGAACCCAGAAATCCATCCCCACTCTGACCCTGGGAAAGTCATGGCATCTCAGGTCCTCCATACAATCAGGATGTAGAAATCATAATGGTCCCTATCTCGTGGGATTGGTGTACAGTTGAAGGTCAAGGCCTTACACTGAGAATGATTGGTCACACATTGAAAATGCTCTATAACAAGAGTTGTTACACTGCTGGCCCATGGCCAGCTGCCAGGTTTTTTTTTAAGTTTTCCTGGGACACCACTACACTTAGCAGGTCCCATACTGTCTACTGACTGCTTTGAGCGGCAATGGAAGCCAGTGGCTGCAAGTGAAACCAAATGGAAAGAGTTTGCCAGGCCTTGCTTTAGATCTATGACAACCCATCCATCTCTTTTGAGTCGCACAGCAAAGCAGTGAGGTCCTGTTATAGTGTGAGATGACTTAGAAGTACTCCTAAATCAGAAACACTCAAAACAGAGACAAGCTCCTTCCATGAAGTGTATGTTTGTATGTGCATGTGCGTGCGCATGCGTGCGTGCGCACATACACAAGCATACATGTACCAGTATTGAGGTTTGAACTCAGAGCCTCATGCTTTGCTTGGTGTTTTCTGCTCAAGGCTGGTACTCTATTATTTAAGCCACAGCTCTACTTCCACTTTTTGCAGTTAATTGGAGATAAGAGTCTTAGGGACTTTTCTGCCCAGTCTGGCTTTGAACCTTGATCCTCAGATCTCAGCTTCCTGAGTAGCTAGCATTACAGGCACAAACCACTATGAATTCCTTATCTTGGGGTGCTGGGAACTCTGTGAGGAGGGAGATACCAGCCCTTGATGAAAATCTGGACTGCCAATCCACCTTCACCTTCACCACGGAGGCACTGTACATTGGGGACTCTCCTCTTTCTTACTCTCCCCTTCTTCCTGGAAGAGCAGCTAACCCATTTAATCTTCTGCCCTTGAAGACACCTATCACATAGAGTCCATGATGAGGATCCGCTTTCTGTATGAGACGACATGGCAGGAGTGCCTGGCACATGTGCAGGAATGCAAGGTGAGCACCTCTCCCTGCAGGCCTGGGAAGAGGAACTAAGGTGCTGGGACTTGATGTGTCCCTTCTCCCATGCCCTTCAGCCTATAAGCTTTTCTTCCTTCTTTCCAGGCCCCAGGAACCCACAGGGCTATGGGCATTCTGGCTCCCTTTTGCCAGTCCTTTCTCAGCTGTCTTGTCATCCCTTGGGGGCTTAGTACAGCATCACTTCCTCCAGGAAGCCCTTGGGAGATGGAGTTGTATAATCTCTGGCTGCTATACTTCGCTGGGCTTTATTCATTAATGGAGGTTACAGGACTCCCTTTTCATATATAGTGGTGTCCCAGCTGTCCAGTGCCACTGTTCTTTCTGCCTTCCCTGCCATCTTTATGACAGGATGAGACAGCGAGTTCCCTCCCAGCATCCTCTAGGATAGGGACAGGTTTTCTGGAGTAGGGAGATAATTTAATCAAACTGTCCTTTGTTTGCATTGTTAGTAAAAATGTTTAGATGAAAATCACATGAAAGTCTGGTCATTTTGAAGCATGCCTAAGCCCCAAGGGCCCTCCCCTGCTTCCAGGAACATCCACCAGCCAGCTTTGCACTACCACTGGCCCTGACATGATTGACACTTGGGCAGTAGTGCTCCTAGCCCTAAGCCAGGCCTGGCCTTGCTCTCCCTCCAGAGGCAGCTTCTGGACTGGAAGGCCTTCAGTGAGGAGGAGGCAGAGAGCCTGGTGAACCCTACCTTCTTCCAGATGGTGGGAGTGCTACAGAAGAAGGTGGAGAAGGAGCTGGAGCTCCTGGATGTGCGTGCATGTTTGGTGGGACTCGAGGTGGAGAGTATCACCCTGGGGGGTGCTGGGCTAGAGGGAAACTGGGGGGTTTCTCTCTGGGCTCTTCCAATTTGCATGTCCCTCATATGTCCACTCTTGAGCCCTCACCGCTCCTCCCAGAGCAGACCCCCTATGCTGGCCTCAAAGCCACCAGAGACAAGTGCAACCCAGACTCTAGGAAAAGAAACTCAGGCTATGAGTACACCTGAGCTCTCACTGGCCTGGTGCTGAGGGCATGAAGCAGCAAGAAGCTCCAGCCCCAAGAGGTTTATAATACTGAGCCTGAAGCAACACTCATTTTTCTGTGAAGGGCTAGATAATGAGCATCTTAGCTGTGTAGGTCACCAGGTGCCCATTGTAATGGGCAGTTCCATAGCCCAAGACAGGACAGAAATGAAGGGTGTGGCTATGTTCTAGTAACTTTATTGAGGGACATTAGAACTTGAATTTCATATCATTTGCATATGAAAAAGGTCCAAACAAAAACAGGTGGAGTGAGGTGCCAGTGGCTAATGCCTGTAATCCTAGCTCCTCAGGAGGCTGAAATCTGAGGATCACAATTTGAAGCCGGCTCAGGCGGAAAAGTCTGTGAGACTCTTTATCTCTAGTCACAAAACAAGCTAGAAGTGGAGCTATAGTTCAAGTCTCATGAGTGCTAGCCTTGGGCTGGGAATATGGCCTAGTGGCAAGAGTGCTTGCCTCGTATACATGAAGCCCTGGGTTCGATTCCTCAACACCACATATATAGAAAATGGCCAGAAGTGGCACTGTGGCTCAAGTGATGGAGTGCTAGCCTTGGAAAAAAACAAAAAAGAAGAAGAAAAAGAAAAAGCCAGGGATAGTGCTCAGGCCTTGAGTCCAAGGCCCAGGACTGGCAAAAAAATTAATTAATTAATTTAATTAAATTTAAAAAAAAAAGAAGAGTGCTAGCCTTGAGCAAAAAGAAGCTCAGAGACATCCATGGCCTGAGTTCAAGACCCAGGATCAACACACACACACACACACACACACACACACACACACACACGTACATAGGTGGAGGACCAAATTTAGTCCGAAGTCTATAGTTTTACCAACACCTAACCAAGCATCAATAGGTATGTGAAGATTTAACAGCAGGTGGCTGTTGGGCCCTGAAGGTATTCTCTCGTAGGAAGTGTCCTGTTGTTCAGGCCAAGGTGAGTATGGTATACAATGCCATAGATGGAGGGCCAGAAGCCCAAAGTGCCCCAGAGCTGACTTGGAGCGATGGCACCCAAGCAGTAACCTCTATCCTAGGGTTGGGCCCTCCTGTTGGCTTGGGCTGGTGGGCCTTCAAAGCCCCTGCTCTGGGTTGCAGAGTTCCTTCGAGATCCTGGCCAAGCAGACGGAGGGGCAGAGCTTTGACCTCTTCAGGTACTTCAAGGAGGCTGCAAAGCTGTGGGAGACACACCAGAACATGCTTCAGGTGCAAGAGGTGGAGCTCGAGAAGAAGATAGAGAAACTTCGAGAGAAAAATAGCCTGGAGAGCCAGGTGCTCCAGCCCTGGGCAAATTCCAGGAGGGAGGAGGGGTGGGCTCAGGTTGCCGGTTTCCCAACCCAGCCCAGTGAATGCAGCCAGCATGCATGGGCCAAGAAACCAAAACCCCCAAGTAGATCCTATACCCATATGTAAATTCTTTTTTCTTCTTCTGTAATGCCATTTCCAAATGTAAATTCTTTAAGTTATAAAACCTGTACTGATGAGGAAACTGAGACTTGCCTTGATCATAGGAGTAGCAGAAATCTTGAGCGAGGTCACAACTGTAGGCTTTTTCTTATTTTTGTTTTTGCTTTCAGATAAAACAAAACAGTAGCCTATAGTTCAGGCTACTAGATCAGGAACTTACTTTATTACCCAGGCTGCCTGCAGCCTTCTAACAGGCATGCACCACCATACCCAGCCATGCACCTATGTTTTAGAACCAAACCTGTCTGTGAATGCACATCAGAGAGACAAATAGGCAGCAGACAGACTAAACGGGAAGTGTTCTGAGTGGTTAAAATAAGGAGTTGATCAGATCATGGTTTCATGAATCACTGTTTACTCCTGTACATAGAGAATGGTTTTTGTTCTTCGTGTTCAAAGAAAAGAATTACGTGACCAGCCTTACAGGAAATACAAATGTTTTGAGGGGCAAGGTACATGGGCCATGCAAGTAAGTTCCCATTGCTCACATAGGATGGAAGCAGACCTCTTTGAGAAGTAAAGACTGAAGTGTAACTCTCCAGAAGTGTTTTTTCAGGAGAAACTGGCTTGACCCAAACACAGCAGGCAAGGCTCCTCCAGGCTAGAGGGTGCAGCCTGTGCTGGTGGGGGGCTTCCATGCTGGTAGCTGGAGCTCCAGTATTGACAGTGGTGCCCGCCACAGAGTCAAGAGATCAGGAGCAGGTGCCTCAGGCATGTGTAGCACAGGCCCAATCTGTCAAGTATAAGGGAATGAGAGACAGGGCCATGAAAAGTCCCATCTGAGCTCTGTTAATAAAATAGACAGGAAGGAATACTCCAGAAACAGAGAAGACCCCAGAGCCTATACTGCAGAGAGGGAGCAGTTACAGATTGGTGCGCGTTTAAGGCCTGCCTCAGGTCCAGTGGCAGGGGCTCTGCATGTTGCTCACACTGTAAGAGCTCTAGGAGCTCATATCTTCTTCCTCTTGTTTTCTGGGTGGCCATCAAGAGCCTGGAGGCCCAACTGGATAAGCTCTTGGATCAACTGAGGCAGCAAAGCCATGAAGAAGCACTAAGAATACACCTGGAAAAGGCCAAACATTATCTGAAGAGCATACAATCCAAGTAGGCTGATCAGTCCCCAGAAGACAAGGGATGGCCTAGATTCACATGCAAGGTTACTGGCAGCCTCACCTGCATAGGGCCCCAAGGTGTTCCCAAGCAAGCTTAAGATAAAAAAAAAAACATGCCTCCAATACTGGAGACTATAATGGTGCTTTGCAACTTTGCTTGGGCTGACACAGAACTTTCCAGGGAGAATTTTGCAACATTAGTGGAGAAAATTTCAGGGCAATGTGGTTTGAAAGGTTAAAAACTTGACCTCTCCTTTGAACTATTTAAACATGTATATTGTTTGTTAAAGGGGAGAAAAAAAATAACCGCTACAAATATAGAAGTTTCACCTTTCATTCCTGCCCAGCTAATCCTTTTATAAACGTATGTATACACATTTGTATATACACACATATAGCATACAATTTGTTCCATAAACTTCAGATATTATTTCAATAAGTAACCATGAAAAGTTTATAAATATAGTTTTCATCATTATTTAACCATCTCTCAATTAATTAGCTTTTTTTTCCTATTGGCTCCAATTTCTTAGTACAGTGTTAGAGTTCTCTGTTAACTTCTTTATACTTCACTCTGTGCAAGTAATTCTTTAAGGATCATTCACAGAAATGGAATTGAACTACAATTCATTGCAATACTTAGAACCAGAAGTATTACTTTGGGCAAGCCTTGGTCTCCTTGTTGGAGAAGCAGATCAAAATCCTGGGCCTTGAAATATTTGAGGGTTTGATGGGATAATGGAGGTAAAGTTTAGGGACAAGGTTAGAAGGGTGGAAAGAAAGAAGAAGCTCAAATTACAAGCCAAAAAAAAAAAAGTCTTGTATGCTTTCTAGATTTTGTATAGAGAGCAGGTATTTCTGATAGGATCAGAAAATAGTAAAAACAAACCTAGGACTATTTCTGTGAAAGGGACACCTACCCAGAAGCAGTCATTGCTAGATGGTAGCCTACTTCCTTGGGATCAAGGACAGAGTTCCTGGCTGGGGTCTTCCACTCAGTTGAACCTTCCCTTAAGCAGTGGTCTCAACCTCTCTCTCTCCAAGATTTGAGAATTTTCATGGCCTCCTGACCAAGGAAGTAATGGAGTACCCAGTGATCCTTTTGAAAGAACTCAACAACTACAGTTCCAACCTCAGCCAACATTTCTTCGTTCGTGAAGTCTTTGAACAGGTAGGGAGAAAGGAGGAAAGGGTCTTATTTTACTTAAAAGACAAGTGATCCCCCTGGAAGGGGCACTCTGGAGAAAATCAATACCGCTTTTTCAGTAACTCATGGTTTTTCTTTGTAGAACTTGGCCGGAGAAGTCGTTTTCACAGTCAGGAAACCAGGTAACTCCTTGGCAATTGAAATCAGAGTCTCTGGCTTTCTTCCTCCTGGATATCTGTATCGCGGGCTCTTTTCAGGCCACCCTGGTCATTGCCTTCTTGTGTTTTGATATTGGTCACCAGCAGATGAACAGAAAAATAACTTGGTGCAGCAAATAAGCAAAAAGAAGAAAAAGCGCAGGGCAAAAGTGGATATGACCATTGCTGAAGAAAGCCTAAGTCAAGAGACAGTTTCTGCAAAACCAGCAGAAGAAATCCAAGAAAAAGGTCAACAGACCTGGGCAACGGAAGAGATACCAAGCCAGCAGTACAAGTTTTCACAGACTGACCAGGTGGATGCGCCCAGAGAAAGCTCTGCACCTGAATCAGAAGAAATGAAGGGTGAAGGAGAGTTCCCTTTGGGGCTATCCTTGAACCAGGAACATGTGAGGGTTCAAGAAGAGAAGGAGGAGGAGGAGGAGGAGGAGGAAGAAGAACAAAAGGAAGAGGACAAGGAGGAGGAAGAAGAGAAGGAGGAGGAAGAAGAGGAAGAGGAGGAAGAGAAGGAAGAGGAGGAAGAAGAGGAAGAGGAGGAAGAAAAAGAGGAGGAGGAAGTAAAGGAAGAGGTGAAAGAGGAAACTACTGTAGAGCTGGAGAGTTTATCTGTAGTTGAGGTAAGCCGGTAAATGGTTCATTCTCAAATACAGAGAAAGGTTGCTATGTTCCTTCTGCTTGTATCCCTCATGTAAGCTAGGGTTTTTTGGTTATGGGGCTTGTACTCAGGGCCTGGATGCTGTCTGTCAGCTTTTTTGCTCAAGGCTAACAATCTACCACTTTGAGCTACAGCTTCCTTTCTATTTTTTTGTTTTTGGTAGTTGGTTAAATGAAGATGAGTCTCATGGACTTTCCTGCCCAGGGATGGTTTCGAACCATGATCCTTAGATCTCAGCCTCCTTAGTAGGATTACTGGCATGTACTACTCGTGCCCTGCCAAACTAGAGTTTCTAATGGTAAAATTTCTATTGAAATCCATATAAAGTATTTCTTCCTTTTTACTTTTTTTGTCAACAGATATCTAATTTGTCTTTCACGACAATAATTCTTAAAATTCATTTTTTTTTCTCCTGGAATAGCATACTATGGAGTCACCCCACATGACTTTCTGCCTTCGTCTCTGGATGTTTGTCTCTCTTCCTCAGTTCCTCTCTATTGGACAGCTCAACTCAGCCTCTCTTGCTTCAGCCCAGCTTGTATACTTCTCTCTTTCTGCTCACTATTTCTGTAGCACAAAAGACGCAGACAAACTCCATGAATGCTTGCTGGGCAGTGACTCTTATGACTGGATCTTGTCTCCAAAATACATTCAAAATCCACAAAACCGTAGCTTCAAGTCCATAATGGCAGAATGGCAAAAGACTTATTTTCCTCTATCACTGTGGGAGAGTTGGTATATGAAACCTCTTTTGTGAACAGGAATCCCAAACTCAGATGTCCACAGATAGGTTAGAGAAAAAGACGGAAAGCCAAGTGAAAAATGACAAATGAAGAGAATGCAGGCTCAGAATTTGCATATGTTTTGATGTTTTAAAAGAAATTAGGAGCTGGCACCAGTAGCGCATACCTGTAATTCTAGCTACTCCGGAGGCTGAGATCTGAGGATCATAGTTTGAAGCCAGCCTGGGCAGAAAAGTCTGTGAGACTCTTAACTTCAAAGAAATACTTAGAAAAAGTCAGAAGTGGTGCTGTGGCTCAAGTGTTAGAGTGCTACTGTTGACAACAAAGAGACTCAGGGACAGCACCCAGGCCCTGAGTTGAAGCCCCAGAACTGACAAAAAGAAAAAGGGAACCTAAATCTTTATGTAGAATATCTCAATTTTAAAAGCATTACAGGGCTGAGGATATAGCTCAGTAGCAGAGTAGTTGCCTTGCAGGCAAAAGGCCCTAGATTCAATTTCCAAATTTCCAGCATCACAAAGATTAAAAACTCTGTGTGTGTGTGTGTATGTGTGTGTGTGTGTGTGTGTGTGTGTGTGTGTGTGTGTGTGTGTGTGTAACAGTTACAGGAAATTTGACTGACAGGTTTATAATCTGTGCTACCAAGTATTGGCATTCTCAAATATATGAGATGATGTTGACTCTCAAGCCTTGTTACCTGCATAGGCTGAAGTCAAGGAAGAGAATCCGTTTGAGGAACTCCAGGAAGACTTGGAGTCCTTCACAACCTCTAGCGGCAACACTTACTTTGTCTATGTATCCCTGAAAAAAGAAGAGAAGAAATTCAAGAGGCCCCATTCCTCCTTTCCAGCCATGTACTTTAGCACTTCCTTCACCACCAGGTTCACAGAGTTCGTGATAATTCCATCTGAACTTATTTTAAACATTAAGAAACGGTAAGTAGAAAATCTTTGTATTCTCATTCTCTTGCTCTGAGTTTTATTCACAAGGAGATTCAACTAAACATTAGTTTAAGCTGGGTAGGTTTAAAAGGTAGGTAACTGAGGGAGGATAGGGTGAAAAACACAATAAAAAATAATAAATACCCCCAAATTACTTGTGGACACAGATACCTTCAGTGGGACTGACCTTACCATCCATCCCAGGCTGTTCTGTTGGCCTAGGCATTATGCATAGAAGCACTTCTTTTTCTGTTACATAATCCTTGATTCTATTTACTAGTATATCTGGTTATCTTAGGGTTTTTTCCTTTATTGCAAAAGCTATAAATACAAACCATAGATCTGAATATTTCATGTATGGTATTTTACAGAATCATTGCAGAAAATAGAAAAAGAACAATGAAGAATCAAGATGTTTCCCATAATTTTTGTTAGTGTGTTTTTGTTACTATTTTAAGACAGGGTCTTGCAACGTAGCCCAAGCTAGCCTAGAATTTACTGTGTATCCCAGGCAGGTCTAGAACTTCTGAGCCATTTAGTGAGAAACTCTCCCTATACTGACTTCCTCTATACTGACTTTTTTCTGTTTTTCTTTTTCTGCATCTGTCCCTGCACAACTACTCCACATTGCATGATTGCTACAGCTTTATACTGTCTTCAGGAAATTAAGCAGAATTAAACACATGAACATATGCTCAGTCTTAGTAAAATGAAAACATTTGACCATACATTCTGATGCTATGGAGAAACATGAACTGTTATTCATTGCTAGTGAGAATACAAGTTGCCCTCCAATGGAAATAGTTTGTCCCTATCTGTGAAACCTACAAATGTATTTTAACTGATCCATTAGCTCTAGTTCAGGGCATTCATCCTGTAGAAATGCCTCTACCCCTTGGCATACGTAAAAAGTTTTCACAGTCAGTGCACCCCTGGAAGTGGTCCAGAAAAATGTATGGTGTTCCACCTACACAATGAGACAGAATCTACTTGAGAAATTAAGAAGGAAGGTAAAAAATATAAAAAAGCTCTCTTACTGGCCATGATTGTGGGCAGGAGGCCCTGACTGTTACTTTTCTCTTCCCAGACTTCGAGTTGGTTTCTTTGATCACCTTGAGAAATGGTTTGACCAATGTGCACTCAGTGCCCGGGTCATTGTAGCCACCAAGATCCATGAATTGGATTCTGAGCTGGAGCTGCGTCTGCACCTGCACAGACCAAGATTAGAGCATATTGAGAAGGACATCCATAATGTCAGGGCAGGTGTGACCCTGCCTGGGAAAGCCCACCCTGTCTCCAAAGCCCCCTTTAATACATGCTGTCCTGTGCCCTTAGTTTTGTTAGCTGCCTCAGTTTGCCTCACTTAACATATGATCACCTCCTCTTGGAAATGTTCAGGAATGCATGAGATTTTCTACCCCTCTGACCTGCAGGGAAAGAGTACTAAGAATCTGTATTTGAGATTTAAAAAATGTTTTCTGACGGGGTATTAAGTGGCTGAAATGAGTGTTATTCTGTTATAGCTCTTGGGTTTCAGAAACACACTAACATGGTGGGTGCTCTGGAGGCAAGCCTCTAGCTCAGGAATCAGAGCTCTCAGACTCAGTTTCTCTCACTGTATGACTCTAAGCCAGTTACTGGACCCCTCTAACTCTTCCCTCACCTGCAGGAGTTTACAGGTGCCATCATGGAATCAGGAACACCTGGTACAAGACTTGGCACCCCAAAGTGGAGGCCATGATTCCTACCTTATCATTTGTCATACTTAAAAAGACATGCCATTTCTCCCTTAGGTAGTAAGCTCCATTACTTGGTAGAACACGATTCTAGTAAGATCCTTCCATAACCCACTGTTTTGTTTATCTTTTTTTCTTGATCATACTCCACATGTCACCATAGCCCACCTAGTGGAGAACTCCCCATGTGATCCATCCAAATCTTCTTTCCTATGTCCACACACTCTCCAGCTCCCTACCCCTATACCCCTTTCCTCATCTTGCCCCTGGGACTCTTGGTTTTGCCTCTTCTGCAGCAGGCAGGGATATCCTAGCTCAGCAGAGCTTCTTGACCATGGAAAGACCCTGAATTACTTATATTGAACTCTCTGAGGTCAGAGACCATTCCCAGCCCTAGCCCTGGTGAGAGCAGCGGGGGCAGGACAAGGTACCTTGACCCTCTCTAGCTGGCCTGGGAGAGGCAATAGGTGGGCACTGATCCAAGAAGGGATCTCCCAGCAGATCCCTGCTTTCCTCACTCTCTTACAGCTGAACTCTTGCGTCACCAAGAGCAGTTGAACAACCACTGCATGGGGATCATTGAGACATTAAAGAAGGAGAGGATGATGTTCTGCCAGTTCCAAGAAGAACAAGCAATGAGGAGCAAGTACTTCCGCCGTAAGATCTATGACATGGAGCACATCTTCTTGAATGCCACCAAGAGCCAAAAGTAAGGGGCTAGGGAGTCTTCCTCCTCCCTGCAGTTGGTTCTAGAAATCCAGCCAGGCTGTTGCTTGCAAAGGAGATGTTAATTTCTTTCCAAGCATCAGAGAGCCAAACTCTGCAGATAGCATCAGTGTGGAGAGTGAGCAGACTGAGAGAAAAGAGGGTTCACACACATAGGCCGTGAAGGGAGGGTGGAAATGTTGTACCCTGAAATGTCCATGGTGATTAAAACCACTTTGCCTCAGTATGGATCAAGAAGGACTTCCTACAGAAGGGTGCATTTGCCACGAACACAGAGACACCCTATCGTGGGATGGAGGAAGGTAGGAGGGGTCAATTTTTCCAATGAGGTGGGGTGGGGTTTCAGAGACATCACTCAGGAGCATGGAATGGGGCCTTCCTGCAGCCTCCAGGCACATGGGGCGGGGGTCAGCTGGGTTCAGATGGACCTTGTGAAGAGAACATTTGTAGGGCTTTCTCTGGGAGAGCATGGGGTGAGGGAACCATGTTGCCAGGGGTCAGCGACAGAATGAGGATCCAGCCAGGACCTGAGATTCTTTGACCAAATTGGTGGCACAGGTCATGCTTCTGATGCAGTGACACACTGTGGCAGGCACATTGGCACTTGGAACATCCGTTCTAGTATTCCTGAGCCACACAGAGAAGCTGGACAGTGGTGTGTGGGCACCGTGTGCCAGGACGCTAGCAAAGCTCAGGTCATTTCTCAGCTCTCTGGTCACCCATCACCATCTGCCTCTCTCCTCTCCCCACAGGCTAGTCATTCTTACTAACACACTACACCGGGAGCTGCTGAGCCACGTGGATGTCATCCAGGTGTCCCTGCGCAGTTTCCGGCAGTACTTGGAGGAGAGTCTAGGCAAGCTGCGTTACACTAACATCGACTTCATCAAGCGCTGCAGGTGGGAACCAGCATCCGGGCCTCCGAGGGAGGTGGCCTTGGTTTTCCCCTTAACTTCCCCCCCCCCCGTGTTTAAATCCATTCAACTTTGCATTCCTAGCTCTCTTCCTAGCTCTATTTTATTGTTTCTCAAAATTGGCAGCACCCTGATTATATTGTCAAGCTTCTCTTTCAGTTCTTTGAACATCTGACCCTTGTTATTTTTATAGTTTCTTTTGGATAGTTCTAACATCTGGGGTCTTTGTGTGTAGGGTAATTGTTTCTGTTCTCTGATGGGTTTCTGGTTCTCATTCGTGTTATCTTGTTTTCTTGGGAATTTTCCTCCCACTACAAGACACTTATGTATCTTGGGATCTCATCTATGACAGTCTTTGAGACTTGGGTTGATGAGGGAATCCTTGCAGAGAGAATTACTATTTGTCTTGCTGGACAGCTAGGGCATTACCTACACAAGACCAATTAAAATTCTTTGCTTGAAGTTTGTTGGATTACTTGGGAGAACATGAATTCAATTGGCAAATGTATATGAAATCTGATTTGTGTTTGAAAATTCTCAGAGGAAAAGCTTACCTTCCTTCCTTCCTTCTTTCCTTCCTTCCTTCCTTCCTTCCTTCCTTCCTTCCTTCCTTCCTTCCTTTCCTTCCTTCCTTCCTCCCATCCCTCCCTCCCTCCCTCCCTCCCTCCCTTCCTCCCTTCCTTCCTTCCTTCCTTCCCTCCTTCCCTCCTTCCTTCCTTCCTTCCTTCTCCTTCCTTCCTTCCTTCCTTCCTTCCTTCCTTCCTTCCTTCCTCCTCCCTCCCTCCCTCCCTCCCTCCCTCCATTTCTCCCTCCTTCGCTCCCTCCCTCCCTCCTTTCCTCCCTCCCTCCCTCCCTCCATTTCTCCCTCCTTCCCTCCTCCTTCCCTCCTTCCCTTCCTCCCTCTCTTCCTTTCTTTCTTTCTAGGCCTGGGAGCTGTCCTTGAGTTTTTTTGCTCAAGGCTAGCAACTCTACCATTTTGAGCCACAGCTCCACTTCTGATTTTTAGGTGGTTAATTGGAGATAAGAGTCTCACAGACTTTGCTCCCTGGGCTGACTTCAAACTGTGACCCTCAGATCAAAGCCTCCTGAGTAGCTAGGGTTATAGGCAGGAGCCACTAATGCCTGGCAAGCTCTTTCTCTTTTCCTCCAGCCTCTGATCTAGATAAAGTAGGGTCCTGGTACCTGGTGAGCTTCATTTCCCATTCAGTTTGAACTGAAAGTGTCATACTCAGCAGTCAGCTCCATAGCTTTCCCCTCTCCGTGTACAGTCACTGTGGCTCAGACTCAACATCTCTAGGGTAAAGCCTTGGTAACTACTCACATCCCAAGGGACTCTGCTTTCACGTTATCTGAGACTGCAGAATTCTCTTTTTTTTTTTTTTTCCAGTCCTGGGGCTTGAACTCGAGGCCTGGACACTGTCCCTGAGCCTCTTTGTGCTCAGGGCTAGTGTTCTACCATTTGAGCCATAGCACCATTCCAGCTTTTTCTGAATAGTTTATTGGAGATAAGAGTCTCATGAACTTTCCTCCCTGGGCTGGCATCAAATCATAATCTTCAGATCTCAGCCTCCTGAGTAGAGAGGATTAGAGGCATGAGCCACTGGTATCCAGCAAGAATTCTTTTTTTTAAAAAAAATTATTATTATAAAGATGATGTACAGAGAGGTTACAGTTATGTAAGTCAGGTAATGAGTACATTTCTTTTTGGACAATGTCAACCCACCACTCAGTCTGCAGAATTCTTATCCTCATGTGACTCCAAGAAAATGTTTCAATTTTTAATTTTGTTTGGCATTTATTTGTCGTGATTGGATCTTCCAGGCACTCTGACATGAGTGGAAAACCTACCATTTGTTAATCCCTGTTCTTGTGCTGGTAGTCCCTGCGTTTATTTGCCTATCTTCTTGCCCTTTGGGTCTAATGTCCTAAGATTTAGGATGGGTAGGGACTTTCACATCTGATTGGTGGCTTTTATTTTCTCCCCCTTGATTATCAGGTTGTTTTCAGAGGGAGGTGATTTTTCCCATGAAGAAATTGAGTCTCTGTGTCATCGTCTGGAGAAGGAGGCTTCCCGGATAGAGTATGTTGAAAATTTAATCATGATCCACATGGAGAAGATGGAAAATGAGTACCTGGACCAGGTGGGGACCCCTTGCCTACCCTTTAGGTGGTACCCATAAGAGTGCATCACAGGCTGTCACCTCTAAGGGAAGCAGCTGAACTGCTCCCCTTCTTGAGGTTTGACATTCCAGAATTTTTTCCCCAGTACTGGGGTTTGAATTCAGCCTCTCATTTGCAAGGTAGATACTCTACTACTTGAGCTATGCCTCTAGCCCTTTTAGCTTTATTTTTATGATAGGATTTCACTTTTTGCCCAAGCTGGCCTGCACTTTGACCCTCCTATTTATGCTTCCCATGCAGCTGGAATGACAATCATATATATGGTGCTTGGTTTTTCGCTGGTTAAGATAGAAGTTGCTCAAACTTCTATGCCGTCTGGTCTTGAACCTTGATCATTCCTCCTGCTCTCTGCCTGACCAACTGCCTGATGCTTTACTAAAATTTTTAATCTGGGGCTGGGAATATGGCCTAGGGGTAAAGTACTCGCCTCATATACATGAAACCCTGGATTCTATTCCTCAGCACCACATATATAGAAAAAGCCAGAAGTGGCACTATGGCTCAAGTGGTAGAGTGCTAGCCTTGAGCAAAAAAAAAAGCCAGGGACAGTGCTCAGGCCCTGAGTTCAAGCCCCAGGACTGGCCAAAAACAAAAACAAATAAAATTTTTAATCTTTCTTCACAGGCCAACGATGTCATCAATAAATTTGAGAGCAAATTCCATAACTTGTCTGTGGACCTTATTTTCATAGAGAAAATCCAGAGGTTGATGACAAATTTGCAAGTAAACATCAAGTGTCAGGTATGGCATCATCCATCCAGAGGCTATTTGTTACACACACCTACCTGCACACCAGTAGTGTCCAGTTGCTGGGATATAAGCATGCTGTCTATCCAATGAGACTTGTTTTTCTGCTTGGAAGATAAATAAGACTTCTGTGTGTGTGCCAGTTCTGGGGCTTGAACTCAGGGCTTGGGAGGCTGTCCCAAAGCTCTTTTTGTTCAAGGCTAGCACCCTACCACTTGAGCCACAGCTCTACTTCCAGCTTTTTGGTGGTTAATTGGAGATAAGAATCTCACGGATTTTCCTATTCGGGGTGGCTTCAAACTACAATCCTTAGATCTCAGCCTCCTGAGTAATTAGGATTATAGGTGTAAGCCATTGGTGCCCAGCAGACAAATGAAATTCTTAATAACTCCCACCAGTCACTGACACATTGCACACTACGCACCATGTTGGGCAAGCCATCTATGCCTAGAAGGGGAGCAAATGTGTAAGGCCCATGGGGGTGTAAGAGAGGAAGGTTTAATCAGAATGGGGCTTCCCAAGGCTTGAGGGAGAAATAGGAGCCAGCCAGTCAGGAGAAGTGGGAAGCAGAGTATCCTGGAGGAATGATGGGAACACCCTGCCCACGTGGGGCTAGCACCAACCACGTAAGGGTTTCATTTGCACTAGCAAGTATCAGCAAAGTGCATTTCCACTATGGAAAATACAGAAAATACAGAACGAATACAAGAAGGAAGTAACAGGCCATGATTCTACCTCAGAGTTTTAATTCCTGTTTAAGATTTATTGTTAAGATATTTTCCTGTCAATGAGAAGATGGAGACATATTTGGACTTGCCCCTTGCTATTTTTTACAGCTTTATAAACTCTTCTATTTTTTTTTTTTTTGCTAGTACTAGGACTTGAACTCTGGGCCTTGGCTCTGACTTTCTAGCCCAGGCTGACTTCTAATTTATCCTCAGATCTCAGCCTCCTGCGTTGCTACGATTACAGGTGTGAGCCACCCACACCTGGCTTATAACTCTATTCTTCAAAGATTTTTCAAAAACACCCATTTGGATGGCTTTTCTCTCATAGTGGTGCTATGAGTTTTTTTTTCCTTGTGCCTCATTTCATTTTTTTCAGTGCTTAATCAATTTCTCAGATTTTTGTTTTGCCAGTCCTGGGGCTTGAACTCAGGGCCTGGGCACTGTCCCTGAACTTCTTTTGCTCAAGTCTAGTACTCTACCACTTGAGCCACAGCACCATTTCCAGCATTTTCTGTTTATGTGACACTGAGGAATTGAACCCAGGGCTTCATGCATGCTAGGCAAGCACTCTACCACTAAGCCACCTTCCCAGCCCCTTCTCAAATGTTTTGCTGAACTCTTTCATCATCAGTTTATATTCTAGAAACAAAATCTTGACCCTTCTGATTTTCTAGGTGGCAAAATCCAATTCACAAACAGATGGATTAAATTACTCTCTGAAGCAGCTCCAAGACAAGATAGAAATGTGTCGAAATCCCAAAGGAGATAAGACAGTGAGTTCTTAGTTGGTTCTGCTTGGGTATAGTCAAAATGTCTTGAGACATTCTTACACTGAGGTATCCCCAGCACAAGTGGGGTGTGGAGTGTGCAGGGAGTTCAGAACCTTCTTATTCAACCTGTTTTACTCAGTGGAAGGAAAAGAAAAGAAATCAGCCATGGTGCCCTTCCTCAACCAATCCAGGCACACATCTAGACTTCAGTGAGGCAAGGGTCTGAATCCCCCAGTTCTTGAACTTTTCAGTCTCTGGTGTCTTTGCACTTGTGCTTGTTTTTCTGCCAGGAGATCATGGCTCTGCCCCTATGCCATGTGTGCCCTTGGCATGCCTGGGGCTTTCCTTGTCAGCCCACAAAGAGTCCTCCAGAACCAGAGGCCCCTGTCCTAAGGCCCTAAGAAAGGAATGTGCGCCTCTCCTTTTCTACCCTTCTTGGAGTTGAATTAGGTTCCATTGTTGTGTGTACCAAGAAAACATTTTCTTTATCTTTATTGCCTTTTCTATATAGATGCATGGTGGTTTTTTTTTTTCCTCCTCTGTTGCAGGGCCTGAACTCAGGGCCTGGGCACTGTTCCTGAGCCTCTTTGTGCTCAAGGCTAGTTCTCTACCACTTGAGCCACAGCTCCACTTCCAATTTTTGGGTGGTTAATTAGAGATAAATGTCTCATAGAGACTTTTCTTCCTGGGCTGGCTTCAAACCTCGACCCTCAAATCTCAGCCTCCTGAGATTACAGGTGTGAGCCACTAGCACCCAGCAAGAAATGCATGATTCTTGAGAAAAGTCCCAACACCCACAGAGCACAGAGTATAGCATGAATGACCTACTATCCTCAGCTTCTACGGACACTCTCAGGTCATGTATTGTCATGCTCATTTCCTCATATTGGCTGAGTTCACTGCAGCACTGATGTGTCTGCCCACGACTTCCCTGTTTTCCCTTATGAGCCCACCTCTTAGGAGCCAGGGACAAACTGGTTAACCTGCTGTGACTCTTCCACTGGCTGACTAGGGAAAGCTCTGTCTCTCTAGATTTGAAATGTTTAGTGGCTTCTATTTTCTCCCCCCTCCCACACCCCCTTCAGTCCTCTCTAGTTAGGTGGGTGTCGGGGGCTTGGTCAGCCTCCTGCCCAAGTGGAAAAAGGGAGAGCTTGGGTATACAGCAGTTCTATTTTGATGGAGGAGACTGGTTTACAGTCTGTGGAGCAGTGATAAGGAAAGAGTGGTGATGCCCTCAATATGTAATGAGGGTGCACCCCTGTGCACTTGTGGAGTGCTGGTCCAGAAAGGATGCCTGTTCAGTATTGCTATGGAGATGCCCAGTTGGCCTTTCTAGTCACTGTCTCATACCCTTTCTACCCAGACTACGTCTCCTTGTTTTTGATTAGCTTATATTAATTGCACAAAAGGATGTCATTATTTTTATGATGTACTTTGATCATAATCCCTCCTTGTTACTCTTTATCTTTGTAAAACAATTTCAATGAGCTTTTTATTCTATTTTCATACATGTTTATAAAGTGTGCGGTTTGTTTTCATCTCTCTGATGTTCTCTTTCTTCGCCCTGTTCCCTCTTGCTGCTTCCTACTTTGAAATAGTCTTCCTTTAACACGTGTCTGTCATTTTTTAAAGACTGATTCTGCATATCAGGGAAAACATTGGTCTTTTGTTGTGCTTATTTAACATTGTGATCTCCTTTCCATCCATTTTCCTGCAATGACATAATAGCTAGAGGCAATCCTAGGGAATATCCAGATCCCAATCCTATAGGTGAGGAGAGTGAGTCAAGCAAGTTTGAGTCATTTGTCCAGAATGGAATCCATAGAACCAGGAACAGAAACCCACTCCCACCCCCATACCCCTGTCAGTGAAGGATGTACTTCCACAGGGTAGATACCCGAGAGAGCTAGCCAGCATTCCCCACTCCCCAGAGCCTTTCCTACAAGTGAAGGAACTTTGAGGAACCAGAAGTGTCATCACTGTACTTGCTGTGTTCCTTCACTTCCTGTGAACCTGCCAGCTTCCTCCATGTTTCCTCTAGGAGGTGACCACAGATGACCTCCTTGGGTTTGTCCGAACTTGGAAAGAAAAACTGAACCAGAGGATTAAGTACCTCAACTGCGGCCTGGACGTGGCGTCTGTCACTCAAGATGTCTTTATGGTAATGAATGGGACAGGCTGGTAGAGAATGGTGGGCAAGCTGTTGTCTGGGTTCCCAGGTGGGCCTTGTTGGGATGCTTGCTGTGAAAGAGTCACAAGCTGTGGGGTGAGATCTAAGCTGCAATCCCACATGGGCTACCTACCTGCAAGGATCTCTCAGGAGATCCCTTGTCTTCTGACACCTCTTCTTTCCCAGTAGGGCCTCATCCCACCTCAGCCTCCTCCTTCTTACCTGAAGTCCACCATTTTATCCCAACCCTTAGTGTCTTCTGTATCCGACTGCCATGCCCTCTCACATACCCACTGGTGTATCCCTGGTGTAGCCAGACCAAACCCTGGGAAAAAAGAACCCAAGTAATTGTCACTCAGCCTCTTTCATTCATTCTCTCATCCATTTGGTTAAAAACCCAACATGGGTATCCCTGAAACCAAAACTGTGACCTCACATCAGATCTTTCATCAAATCTCCCACAGAAGATACTAGAATTTTTCCTTCAGAACACTGCTCCAAATTTCAACCAAGCATTTATTTGTGCATTAAGGTCCATCTCTCCTGCTTAAACCATGTCATGTGGCCTCTCTCTACCTGTGGACACACAGGAAGCATTCCTAAGGGCATGAGTGAGTAGAGAAATGGACAAATGAACAGCCCTGTAAGGAAGACAGGACCTCCATTATTTTCTAGGAGAGGAAAGGGGAGGCTGCAGGAGACCAGGCAGCTTGCCTCCAGCCACCACTTGGAGAGGTGGCTGTGGAGTATGAACCAGCTGGCTGGCTGCCTCCCCAGGTCCCAAGCTGGGTTCCACACACTCAACCCTTCTCTGTGGACCACAGGACAACATCATGACTGATTTGGAGGTAGAGAGTGATATCCTGGTGTCCTCAGAGGCCCTCGAGGAGGAGGCCAAAATAGGCCTGGTCAATCCTGAGTCTTTTGCACAGCCAAGTCGCATGGGGAAGTCGCTGCTTGACGACCCTGTCGTGGAAGTGATCAAGAGGATCCTAGAGTGAGTATCCTACACTGTGGCTCCTGCACCTGAGTTTTTGGAGGCTGGCTTTGGGGACCTGTACACTAGAGTTCCTGGGGACCTCAGGCCAGGAGCTTTCCCTCACACAGCCTTAGTTCCTCGCCTGAACTCCTGAGCCCATGTTGACATCTATGTGCAGGAATGCTGCTCCAAACCTGTCCTGAGTTGTTCTTGTGATCACTGTCAAAAAGCTTTGGTTTCAGAATTCCTAAGATGAAATCAGGGAACCTGTGTGACAAAGAACAGCCGATGAGCGGCACCAGGCGGGCCTGTGAGTCTTGGGGTACCTGGAGATGGGGGAGCTGGTGGTAATTGTGGCCCATCCTTACCTGCTGTTCTCTGTTCTTGTCCTGGCACTTGTCACCCAAAGTCGGGAAGCGATTTCCTTGCAGGGCAGAAAATTCATTGAAGAAGTCCTTGCACAGTGCCAGCGCCACCTCAGAAGGGAGGTAGGTATGCCAGTCTGCATGGGATCTCGTCTTCTCACACAAAACCTGTACCTCTGAGGGCCAGAGATGACTCACTTGCTCTCCCAGACTGTGACCCCAGCATATTCCGTATGTTCACACTTTGGGGCTCAGGCCAGAACTCATCCTGTGGAGGGAGGTGGCTCTCATATCCCTCCCACCTGGGGAAGTGCCTAGAAGTTGAGAAATGTGTCCATGGCATAGCAGGTGATTGCTAGTCCTGCCACCTTCTCACACACATAGTCATGGTTACAATGTGGAGCCACAGAGCAGATGGCTTTTCTGGTGTGACAGCACAGACATAGGAGTCTTATGTCCATTGCCCTCCCCCCCCCCCCAATTAAGGAAGGGATCATTACACCTGAAGCTCTGGCCACCAGCTTCCAATGGTAGATTTTATGGAAGGTGGATAACAGCCACATGGCTGAATCAAGTTTCTGAATCTTTCATAAACCCTGGTTGACATGGCTTGATTTCTGACTTTGAGAATAAGAGAAGAAGCTTTGCTTTGCTTTTATCTGAAGAAAGTCTTTCTGAACCCTGTGTCATCTGCGATGTGGAGAGAAGCAAAGGCCAACAAAGTGAGACAAGCAAAGACTATTGATTCAGAAATGCTACAGTAAGGAGTTGGCCAATTTAGTGCATTTGATGGCTTCAGGGCAGGCAGGGCAGTGGGAAGCCACCTGACAGTAAGCAGGAAAGGCCTCACTCAGGTATGTCTGGTTGGAGGGTGTGGGTTGGGGAAAGCTGGACGCCAGCCCACTGAAAGCCAGGCATTCAGCATGGTTGGTTAAGGCACATCATTTGGCTTTCTCTAGTTGGTCCTCAGTGGGAAATGGGGTGAAAACATAGAGAACTTGGTCCTATGATAGAAACAGATATTGTTTAGCTTCCTGAACTATTGCTAGAAATAGAAATCTGTCCTCCAGGGCTGGGGATATAGCCTAGTGGCAAGAGTGCCTGCCTCAGATACATGAGGCCCTAGGTTCGATTCCCCAGCACCACATATACAGAAAACGGACAGAAGCGGCGCTGTGGCTCAAGTGGCAGAGTGCTAGCCATGAGCGGGAAGAAGCCAGGGACAGTGCTCAGGCCCTGAGTCCAAGGCCCAGAACTGGCAAAAAAAAAAAAAAAAAAGAAATCTGTCCTCCAACACCTGGCCCACAGGTTGTTTCAGACTGCTCACACAGGCAGGGAGGCTGATGGGCTAGGCAATGTATTATGGGTTTGAGGTGAAAATTCTTTTTTAATATGTGATCCCACCATCATCTGTTTTGATGTTCAGTCTTTTTTTTAAATTTAATTTATTTATTAATTGAACACAATTTTTTTTGACAAGGTGTTGTGCAAAAAGGGTACAGTTACATAGTAGGGCAGTGTGTACATTTCTTGTGATATCTTACGCCCTGTTTTTCTTTCCCTTCTCTAGGTCAGGTAGACATATATACAATATACAATGTATCAAGAACATATACAGTAGCCCCGTGGCCAAACCCAAGAAAATTCGCCTAGGGCTTTAAATGTAATGTCGATATTAGACAATATGTCGGCAGTAGTCTTATATGAACGTACATACCTAGCTTTTGAGCTATTGTATTCCACTGAGAGGTCAATTTTTGACCTTTATATGTTGAGTAGTTGTTTGGTTTTAGTTACATACTGTTGGGTCGCTGCCCCAATCCTGTGGGAAATACCATTTGACAAGCAGTTTTTGGTTTCACGGACCTGGTCTCTACTGTCTCTCCGTCTCCCTTTCTTAACAGTCATATATCAGGGAGATCATGCCCCTTTGTTTTCTGTATTCTAGGCTTGTCTCACTCAACATTATTTGTTCGAGTTCTGACCATTTCCCTGCGAATAACAATATTTCACCATTCCTAATCGCTATGTAGTATTCCATTGTGTACAGGTACCATATTTTTTGGATCCATTCATCTGTGGAGGGGCATCTGAGTTGTTTCCATATTTTGGCTATTGTGAATTGTGCTGCGATAAACATGGAAGTACAAATGTCTTTTTGATATCTTGGGACTTGCTGTTTAGGATAGATGCCTAGGAGTGGTATGGCTGGGTCATAGGGTAGGTCTATATTGAGCTTTTTGAGAAACCTCCATACTGTTCTCCAAAGTGGTTGTACTAATTTGCACTCCCACCAACAATGGAGAAGGGTTCCTCTTTCCCCGCACCCCCTCCAACATTTGTTGTTGCCTGAGTTCAGAGTATAGGCCATTCTAACTGGGGTGAGGTGGTATCTCAGGTTGTTTTTATTTGCATTTCCTTTACTACCAGGGATGTTGAACATTTCCTCATATGTTTCTTTGCCATTTTTATTTCTTCTCTTGTGAAGTCTCTCTTTAGCTCCTTTGCCCATTTCCTAATTGGTTTATTGGGCTTGGAGGGGCTTAGTTTTTTGAGTTCTCTGTAGATGACAGAGATTAGGCCTTTGTTGCTGTGCTGGTAAAGATCCTTTCCCATATGGTTGGCTGTCTTTCTGTTTTGGTAGCTATGTCCTTAGCTGTGCAGAAACTTTTTAATTTGTAATAGTCCCATTTGTCGAGTCTCTCCCCTATTTGTTGTGCCCCTGGGACTCTATTCAGGAAGTTCCTTCCTGTGCCTATAAGTTCTAGCATCTTTCCTACTCTGTCCTTCAGTTGTTTCAAGGATTCAGGTCTGATATTGAGGTCCTTGATCCATTTTGAGTTGATCTTGGTGCATGGTGATAGGCTTGGGTCTACTTTGAGTTTTCTGCATATGGCTGCCCAGTTCTTCCAGCACCAGTAGTTGAAGAGGCTATGTTTATTCCACTGTATGTCTTTAGCTCCTTTGTCGAATATCAGCTGACTGTAAGAGTGCAATTTTATTTCTGGATCTTCAATTCTAATCCATTGGTCTTCCGATCTGTTTTTATAACAATACCAGGCTGTTTTTGTTATGATGGCCCTGTAGTAGAGCTTGAAGTCTGGTATTGTGATACCTCCTGCACTGCTTTTTTTGCCTAGAATTGCTTTGGCTATTCTAGGTCTTTTGCTGTTCAATATGAATTTATGGATTGCTTTCTCTATTTCAGTGAAGAATGTGACTGGGATTTTGATAGGGATTGCATTGAATTTGTATAACAATTTGGGCAATATGGCCATTTTCACTATATTGATACTGCCTACCCATGAGCATGGGAGGTCTTTCCATCTCCTTGTGTCTTCTTTGATTTCCCTTATTAGATTTTTATAGTTTTCATTAAATAGGTCCATCACATCCTTGGTTAAGTTGATCCCTAGGTACTTTATTCTTTTTTTAGCTACTATAAATGGAATTGTTTCCATAATTTCCTTTTCTGTTTGTCTATTGCTGGTGTACAGAAAAGCTGCTGACTTTTGTGGATTGATTTTGTATCCTGCTACTTTGACAAAATGGTTTATTAGGTGTAGGAGTTTGGGGACTGAGTTTTTTGGGTCCTTCAGATATAAGATCATGTCATCTGCGAATAGGGATAACTTGATTTCTTCCTTGCCGATGTGGATCCCTTTGATGTCCTCCTCTTGCCTTACTGCTATGGCTAGGGGATTCCAGCACTATGTTGAAAAGAAGTGGGGAGAGTGGGCATCCTTGTCTTGTTCCTGAGTTTAGGGGGAATGATTTAAGTTTCTCTCCATTTAATATGATGTTAGCAGTTGGTCTGTTGTATATGGCTTTTATTGTTTTGAGGAATGTTCCATCTATTCCTGTTCTCTCCAAAGCTTTTAATAAGTATGGATGTTGTATTTTGTCAAAGGCTTTTTGGGCATCGACTGAGATAGCAATGTGATTCTTGATTTTAGTTCTGTTTATGTGGTGAATTACGTTGATTGATTTACGGATGTTGAACCATCCTTGTGACTGTGGGATGAAGCCTACTTGGTCATGATGTATAATTTTCTTGATCAGTTTCTGGATCCTGTTAGCTAATATTTTATTGAGGAGCTTTGCATCTGTGTTCATTAGTGATATTGGTCTGTAGTTCTCTTTTTTTGTTGAGTCTTTGCCTGGTTTGGGAATGAGTATGATATTAGCTTCATAGAATTAGTTTGGGATTTCTCCCTCTGTTTCTATTTCATGGAAGAGTTTGAGGAGTATTGGTATTGGCTCCTCACTAAAGGTTTTATAGAATTCGTTGGTGAATCCATCTGGGCCTGGGCTTTTCTTTGTTGGGAGGTTCTTGATTATCTCCTGTATCTCACTGTAAATTATTGGTTTATTTAGTTGATTTATTTCTTCTTGGTTCAGTTTGGGCAGTTTATACTTCTCTAAGAATTGATCCATTTCTGTAAAATTATTGTTTTTTACTGAATAGAGGAAATAGCTCCTTATGATTGTTTGAATATCGTGTGTACTTGTTGTAATTTTTCCGGTGGAGTCCCTGATTTTACATCTCTTCTCTTCTTTTTTTTTGTAAGTCTTGCGAGGGGTCTGTCAATTTTATTTATTTTCTCAAAGAACCAGCTTTTAGTCTTATTTATTTGTTGAATGGTCTTTCTATTTTCAATCAGATTTATCTCTTCTTTAATCTTTGTGATATCTCTCCTCCTAGTCATTTTAGATTCGGTCATTTCTTGTTTCTCCAGTTGTTTTAGTTTCATCGTGAGGTTATTCACCTGCTCTGCTTCCATTCTTTTAATGTGAGTGCTGAGGGCAATGATCTTGCCCCTCAGTACTGCCTTAGCTGTGTCCCATAGGTTTCTTTGTGATGTATTTTCATTGTCATTGTGGCTTATGAATTTGTTGATTTCATATTTAATTTGGTCTGTGGCCCATGTGTTGGCTAACAGTGTGGGGTTTAGCCTCCAAGAATGTGTATAGCCTCTGTGGTAACCGTTGTTATTGAGGGTTATCTTTAATCCACTGTGATCAGATATAATACATGGGATGACGTCAATACTTTTGTATTTGCTGAGGTTCTTTGTGTGGGCTATGACATGGTCTATTTTGGAGTATGATCCATGGGCTGCTGAGAAGAAGGTGTATTGGGTCTCTGTAGGGTGGAAGATTCTGTATAGATCTGTCAGATCCATTTGGGATATGGTGTTACTTAGGTTCTCAGCTCCCTTGCTGATCCTCTGGGTGTTGGATCTGTCTCTTGGAGAGAGTGGGGTATTAAAGTCTCCCACTATGATTGTGTTTGCGTCTATCTTGTTCTGTAATTCCGTGAGAATTTGCTTGACATATGTGGGGCCTCTTTTGTTCGGTGAGTATACATTATCACTGTGATGTCTTGATTCTGGATTTTTGCTTGTATTAAAATGTAGTGTCCTTCTTTGTCTTTTTGAGTTGATTTTAATGAAAAGTCCAGCTTGTCTGAGATCAGGATGGCTACACCGACCGTTTTGGTAGGTGCTTTTGCTTGGAAGATCTTGCTCCATCCTTTCATTTGGAGCCTGTTTTTGTCCCTTGTTGTAAGGTAGGTCTCTTGTAGACAACAGATGCCAACTTTTTGTTTGCGGATCCATTCTGCCAGTCTGTTCCTCTTTATCGGAGAGTTTATGCCATTTATATTCAAAGAGATCAAGGATAAGAGTGTTTTTTCTCCTTCCATTTTCTTGTTGAGCTGTTCTTTCCTCTTTTTTTTTTCTTGTCTTTAGTGAGCTGCTCTTTCTGTTTCTGTTTCTGTCTGTGTGTCCTGTACGATCTCTGTTGGGTGGGATTCCCCTCTTAGAATTCGCTGTAGGGCTGGTTTTTTATTCACATACTCCTTTACATCCTCTTTGCTATGGAAAGATCTGGTTTTCCCTTCGAATGTGAACTCCAGTTTCGCTGGATATTTAATCCTAGGTTGCATATTGTTGGCCTGTAGAATTTGGATGGTGTTCTTCCACTCACTTCGCACTTGGTAGGTTTGCGTGGAGAGGTCTGCTGTTATACGGTTCCTCTTCCCATTGTAGAAAATTTCTTTCTTCGCTTTGGCTGCATTCAGAATTTGCTCTTTATTCTTGAGATCTGAAGTCTTGAATATTATGTGCCTTGGGGTGGCTTTTCTGGGGTCTGGCCTGCCAGGTGTCCTATAGACTTCGGTTACCTGGATGGGGTCCCTTGTGAGATTGGGGAAGTTTTCTGCAATAACTTTATTGAAAATATGATGAAGCCCTCTGCTCTGGTACTTGGCTCCTTCTTCTATTCCAATTATGCACAGATTGTATCTCTTGTCTTTGTCTATTAGTTCCTGGATTAGTCTGCCCTGAAGCTTCACCGTTTCTTGTAGTGTGGTAATTTTCTGGTTGTTGTTGGCTGCTTCATCGTCCGAGAGAGATTCTGGATTCCATATGGTCAATTCTTTGTGCTGTGGATTCAATTACGGAGTTTATGGATGTCAGAGAGCTATTTATGGTTGTCAGGTCAGCTCTGATCATGGAAATTTCTTCCTTTAAAGAGTTGTATTTTTTTTTTTTTTTTTTTTTTTTGCCAGTCCTGGGCCTTGGACTCAGGGCCTGAGCACTGTCCCTGGCTTCTTCCCGCTCAAGGCTAGCACTCTGCCACTTGAGCCACAGCGCCGCTTCTGGCCGTTTTCTGTATATGTGGTGCTGGGGAATCGAACCTAGGGCCTCGCGTATCCGAGGCAGGCACTCTTGCCACTAGGCTATATCCCCAGCCCCAAGAGTTGTATTTTAAATCTATTTTTTCATGCATTTCACTTCTCAAGATGTTAAGGTCTTCTTTAACGGAGGTTTGCATTGTATCCATTTTCGCTTCCATTTCTTTCTTGGTTTCCTGGATGTCCTTCAAGACTTCCACTCTAAACTCCTGGAATTGTTTTCTGATTTCGTTTCTGACGCTTTCCATCATTTCTGTTAACATGGCCTCATTTGCTTTTTTATTCTCCATCTCCTCTTCAGTCGTGCTGCTTTTTGGAGCTGGTGAGTTGGCTTGCCCTTTGATGAACTGTGTTACATTTCTTTGTGATTTGCGCACCTGGAGATTTGTGGGTGGCTTCCCTGGTTTTGTTTTGTGCTGGTTCCCGCTGGTCCGTCAGTGGGAGCCTTGTGCCCTGGTATCCTGGCTCTGGGTTTGGGTTTGGCTGTTGGACCTTGCTTCCCAATGGGTGAGCGTGACCTTCTCGGTTGTTGCTGAGGTGGTCACTCTCCCTGCACTTGGGGGCCGGTAGGTTCTGTGTCTTTCTCTGCGGGACAGTGTCCTGCCGCTGTGCTATGCTGACCCTAGCGTGCCCCTGTTGGGGGTTTGCTGGTCGCTAATTCAGCGTGGCGTGGAGGCTTATCTCTTCTTTGGTTCTTTTTTCCACTCTGTATCTTGGTCAGAGGAGCTCACCTCTCAGGCAGTTTGCCTTCCTGTGTGGACTGCTCCGGGGCCGGTGTTGTTGAGGGGCCGCCCACCCACTTGTGCAAAATGCACCAAACTGAGTGGGCACGGGCCGATGGAGAGCTCTGTCCTCCTGTGTAGGTGCTGCCACGGTGGCCCCGCCCACCTGAGCGGGGTACGCCTACCAGAGCGGCGCTGTCGCCAGGGGCCCCGCCCACCTGTGTGCTGTGTGCCCACTACAACGGGCGCTGCCGCTGTGGCCCTGTCCACCTGAGCTGGGTACGCCTACCAGAGCGAGCCCCGGGTTGTTGGGTTGTGCTTACGCCCTCCCGTGAGTCCGCTGTGGGGGGTGGTATGTGTGGGGCCCAGTGGGATCAACTGTCCAGGTGCGGGTTAATGCCCTCAGACTGTGCCTCCGCTGCGAGGGGGGTGCGTGATCAGGCCCAGGTGTCCCTGCTGTGCTAGTATTGCCCACCGGCGCCTGTGATTTTAGTTGTAAAAGTCCACGAGGTCCAGGCGCTTCGGGTGGGGCTTGCACTGCTGGCCGTTGGGAAGGGGGCAGGGCCGGTTCGGCCAGTTCAGGCTCCTGGGCAGCCTTGGGGCTGCTCCGCCCTTGCCCTGCTAAACTCCTGTGACTTCCCAGAGCCTGATGGGAGCTTCCTGCCTGATTTGGGGGTTCTTTGTTCCCTCGGGGTGGGGAGGGGGAGGGAGGGAGTTCTAGCTTCTTTGTAGGGTTTGGGTCTCTGACAGCTGGTCTCCCGTTGGGGGAGGGGGTTATGGGAGACTCACTGGTCCTGGATTGTGTGTGTGTCCCGTACCGCCGTTGGTCCTTCGGGGGTGGCGAAAGGTCGTGGTGTTGTCCCCGGCTCTCCCCTTCTGCACCGCTGGGTTCCCCAGCCGCTTATGTCCTTTCCTGGTGTGGACCCGAACTTCCTGTCACCGCTGTCACTGTGTGTCTTGGTCTGCACTCTCCCTGGTGTCCGTGGAGTCCTGCTGTCTGGACTCTGTGCTCCTGGCAGTCGGTCTGCTGATCGCTAGGTCCCCTTTCCCAGCCTGGCCCTGTTCGGGCCACGGTCAGCTGGTGGGGGGAGGGTGCCCTGTAGATTCTACGGCTCCGTGTGGGTTTTTGGCTCTTCTTTTTTGCTCCTTTTTGTTTTCCTGCGTTTCTCCACTGCTCTTGGCTGCTGGTTTTGCTGGGTTCTTGATGGGGTGTTGGGTGCTGGAGTTCCCAGCCAGTATTCAGTTGGAGCAAGTCGGGGTGCCTCCCTACTGTGGCGGCGCCATCTTCCGGATCTTTTGATGTTCAGTCTTTAAGAAGTTATAAAATGAAGTCTATGTTGCCAGGACTGCCAAATAAGAGAGGGCCCAGGGTTTTTTTTTTTTTAATGTATGTGCCAGTACTGGGGCTTGTACAAGATCTGGTGCTGTTGCTGAGCTTCATCCAATCAAGGCTAGCATTCTACCACAGCTCCAACTTTTTGCTGGTTAATTGGAAATAAGAGTCTTACAGACCTTCCTGCCCATACTGGCTTCCAATCACAATCCTCAGATCTCAGTCTCCTGAGTAGTTAAGGTTACAAGCATAAGCCAACAACACCTGGCCCAGCTCAATTTCAATCTCAGATCAGTAACACCTATTTTTTGGATGAGTTTGTTCTAAATACTTTATAGGGCATATTTAACATTCAACGTTGCTTATTGTGTATGTGAAATTCATGTCTAACAGGGTATATCATATGTTTACTTACTTTGGTTAGCATAATGTGGGTCACCATGATTTTGTTTGGGCCCTTACTATGGGTAAGGGTAGATGAAAATTTCTGAGTTTGAGTATCTGTGCCCCTTGATCTCTCCCTGTGGCCTCTGCTGGGCTTTAGCAGTAAAGTGTTCACTCCAAGGTAAGTTTTCAGAGGAATGGTGAAGTGTCTTGTAGGGTTTCACCTCCACAGCTTGATTCATAGGAGGCCTGGCATACTCCCAGGCAGAGCTTCCGCAGGTCCAGTTCTGTCTTTTGTCTAACCCCAAACTGAAGATTATTGATGCACCTTCGTCCTACAGCATGTCACGGCACTCCAAGCCGAACAGAATGGACAGAAAGTACCAGGTGGGGACAGGCCCTCTCCTTCAGTTGAGTAAGTGGCCATAATGTTCCCTTTAACTCCATCGAACCAGTTGCAGCCAGGAGGCCACCAAAGCAGAATCCATTGAAGGGCTATGGAGACTGATCAGAAGAGGAGGGTGAGGTGGGAACAGTTATGGGGCAGTCTATTTCATCTACATGTGTGGAGAGATGTTTTCGCCAACATTGTGTATTTTTTCAAGTTAAGCATCCCATGGTAGCAGGCAGCAGGGTTTTTGACATTGAGATGGGGAGAGGATGGTGTGGGGGGGAGTGCTTATCCAATGCTGCCCTCATCCATTTTTTTTCTATTTTTTTCTATTTTTTCTATTTTCTTCATTATTCAGGGATCAAAGATCTGGTCCATACAGTACAACTTCATTTCAAGGAAATGTCAAGTTCAAGAGACTCAAAGCCTCTGGAGAAAATCAAGCTCCACAGTGAGCATTCATCCCCTTAGTGAGGGATTCCCCAGCACCACTTCTTGGCAGGAGTCTTAGCCCTGCAGACTCTTTCTCTCTCTCTTTCTCTCACTCTCTCTCTCTCTCTCTCTCCACACCCTGTGTTAGAGGATGAACTTGGGCACATGGCAATGTTAATTGTTTACTTGAGAAAATAGTGACTCATGAACTGGCAGTGCCAGGTGCGTATGGTTCATGGCTCTACCAAAGGAGAAAACTTGTATAAGGTGTTCACAGAGGCAAGATGAAGAAAATATTAGATTTGCTGGTGTGAAAAGTCCCCACTTTGACATTAATTGGCTATTTCTGATTGGTTAAACTCAAGTTTTGTTTTCCTAAACTATGGCCATTCATTCTGAATTGAGTTCTGCTTTGCTCATGCAGTTAAACCCAGGAAGTACAGCTATTTCAGCCTAATGACTTCCCAATTCATATTTTAAACACTTGGTGTAGTTTATAGTCTGTTGCGAAATGTGGAGAAATATGTAGATTAATCAGCCAGTCAAATCAATCCACCTGAATAGATCTCTGTAGGAGGTGAGGCATACGCTGAAGTAGTAGAACTAGGCAGTCAAGAATTGGTACTGGTGGGCTGGAAATGTGGCTTAGTGGTAGAGTGCTTGCCTCACATGCATAAAGCCCTGGGTTTGATTCCTCAGTATCACATAAACAAAAAAATCTGGAAATGGCACTGTGGCTCAAGTGGTAGAGTACTAGCCTTGAGCAAAAGAAGCTCAGGGACAGTGCTCAGGGCCTGGGTTCAAGCCCCAGGACTGGCAAAAAGAAAGAAAGAATTGACATGGAGCTGGAATCTGAGGAAGAACAGGAATCAATGTGATGGAGAAGGAAGTTGGCAGCTCTGTTTTGGAGGTAAATTGGGGTGTGCAAAGGTCCTGCCAATAGAAAGCAGTTATCAGAAGTGGCAGGGCTAAAATAGAACACTTGGAATGTTCTGGTTTTGTCCCTGTTGGTGTATCTAGAAGAGATCTCACAGATCTGCTTGTGAATATTGCAGAGATTTCAAAGGAATCATCATAAGCCTCCTCTGGGAGAGCAACGACCACCTGATGACCGTTGTGGAGGTAAGGGCCATTGCCCACCAACCTGTGCTCACTCAGGAAACAGCCCCCCCCCCCACCCCGGCTGACTTTCTACAGTCTGCTGATCATGAGCACTCAGGAACAGAGGCTGGAGACCCCTTATGGTCTCCTTAAATCCTGTCTTGTTGTGGTTTTGACCTTCCTAGAAATCATCCCTAGGTCCTTAAACATTTATTTATTCAATTACATCATCATTCACTGAATGTTTCTTGGATACCAACTGCATGCCAGGTATTGGTGTGCCAAGAGGAACAAACTCAGTCTCTGTCCCTAAGGTACCCAGTACCCAGCAGAAGGTCAACAGACATGGATGGTGGGGCACAGGGGACCATGCAGGGCTATGGGAATGACTTGCCTAGCTTTGTGACCTAAATCCTGCATCCTGCTTGGTACTTCCTAGTCAGCTCCCAGCTAGTCACAATTTGAGGTCTTGAAGGAGAACGAGGATTTTGTTAACCCATTCAAGGAGTAAGGAAGGCCATTTAGGGTCTAGAGCCATGCCAGGTAGGTTCTGCAGGTAAAAAGTGGCAGGAGCAACACAAGCAAAAGCTTAGGGATGTGGTAGTGAGTGAACCAGAATCCATGACCCCTGCCCTGGGTGGGGAGAGCCCTCACTCACACGCTGTTGAACTCTTCTGGCAGGAGTTTTACCGCAAAGAGAAGCGCCCAGTCTCCAGGCCTGAATGCATGCATGAAAACTTCGACCAGTGCGCTGAGCACATCACCAAGAAGATCATGGAGTACCAGAGCCAGACAGATGAGTACCACACTTCCTGCGTCATGGGTGAGTAGGCAATAGGCTGGAAAGTGTGGCACAAACTAGTGATGGATCTCAGCCTCAGACTCTCCTCTTGTGGAGTCACTGGGGAGGCAAAGGAACCTCCCTGTGGAAAGCTGACCTTTCCAAATTGGGTAAAAGCAACAAACAGATTTAATTGCGAGAAACACACACACACACACACACACACACACACACACACACACACACACACACACCCCCACGCTCACTTTTCTTGACGAATGTGGAGTTTTTTATTTTTATATGTAGCCCAGGCCAGCCTTGATCCTCCTACCTCAGCTTCCACAGTGCTGAGATTATAACCATGTACTACCATGCCCATTGAAATGTGACCTTTACCACTAAAAACACTTTGTTTCTTCCAGTTATTTCTGGTTTCTGTTTTGTTTTTGCCAGTCCTGGGGCTTGAACTCAAGGCCTGGGTACTGTCTCTAGCCTGTAAGTACTCAAGGCTAGCACTCGATCACCTGAGCTACAGAATCACTTCTGGCTTTTTCTAAGTAGTTTATTGGAGATAAGAGTCTCAGAGACTTTTCTTCCTGGGCTAGCCAGAACCATGATCCTCAGATCTCAGCCTCCTAAGTAGCTAGGGTTACAGGTGTGAGCCACCAGTGTGTGGCTCTTCCAGTTATTTTTGACAGATTTATGGGCATATTTTCTTACCTTTCAATGGTCTTAAGTTTATTTGCAGAACTGTGCAATCTTCACTACCACTGCTCTTTGAATTCTCATTACTCCATCCTCTCCTGGCCCTAAAGAAGCAACATCCTACTGTCTGTATGGATTTCCTCCCTCTGTAGCTACAGTCAGCATTTTGTTTCTCCAGGTCTTACTTGCTCCCAATGTCCTGTGGTCAAATGGGCTTGGGAAGTGCTGTAAATTAGGTAACCCTGTGGCAGACTCAACTTTCCCTCAGGAGAGACCTCCATTTATTCTGGTAGTCCAGTACCTTTGCTAGCTCTCCATTTGCAAACTTGTAAACTGCTAGGTTACAAGATTTGGGGAATGGAATATTTTAAATGTGTTGATAAGGTAGCTATAAAGAAAGAAACACACAAGGCCACAATTAAATGCATATAGGAAATCTAAAGGATAAATTCAGAGCAAACCTTGGTCACTGCCCTGACCCCCAGGTGAACTTGAGGTTCAAATTCCATGGCCTCTAGGGCACTGGGAACTGGAGAGAAATCTGAAGACCATCTAAAGTAGGAAGTTTCACATAAAAATGGACCTCTAGTGGGCTCCACCTACCAAGTAAGGGAATGAACTAGAAGAAAACGATTCTATCTGAAGCCTTGGTACTGGGGGAACAAAACTAAATGAAACAAACTATAATGATAATCCAGAACTGTAAACCGTCTCTAAATGATTTCTCTACCTGAATTCAATTTTTTTGTGGATCAGTAAAAAGATCTCAACTTAAATTGATTGACAGCATTCAGATCTTGCTTAATAGAAGCATTACAAACCTCTCTAGAAAACTCACCTTCAAATCAGGCCTCTGACTATACCCACACACACAAAAAAATCCCAGAATAATCACTCAATATAATAAACTAACAATAAGCTCCTATACAGAGTACCATAAGCAAGAAGTACAGAATGAGAACAGCAAAGACTTCAGATATTGAAAGTACAATATAAAATGATGTAAATATAAATATATAACACAAAAGAAGGCATCTGAAACCTGAGTAAAGAACAGGAGAGCAAACAAATGGAATTTCTAAAAAGTCAAAGTGAATACTAAAAATTTAAAACCACGATTGAGTTTACTACCAAGTAATACACCAATGAAAGAGGAATCAGTGAACTGGCAAATATTCATAATGCAACACAGAAAGAGATGAAAATATTGGAGACAGGTGGAAAAGTGAACAGAGGAGCAGGTGGTTATTTGAAGGCAGAGAAGAGGGAGGAGACTAGAGTCAAAGCAATGTTTAAGAAGCAATGGATGAGATCTTGGCAGAACTGTTGAATGACACAACACAATTTAAAGGAGCTGAGAAGTCACTAGAGTGGAAAGGAAGAGCCCCTTCAACTCATTAGGTTTGGCTAAAGGTCCCTTTTAATGGACTGGCAATTATCACATGGGAGACCAGTGATTTCCCCCTGAGAAACTACTTTGGGCCTTTGTTAGATCACCCCAGCACCTTGATTCTACTCTGTCCCCTCCTCTGGTTCTCTTCCTTCAATTCTTGCAGAATTACGAGCCCAGGTGAGGAGATTTGAGGAGCTGCTACCCCAGGTGTGTTGGCTAGTGATGGAGAATTTCAAGGAGCAGCTCTGGAAAAAGTTATGCACCGCCATGAATGACATTCAGGAAGAGTTTGAGAGTCAGAAGAAGCTGCTAGAGCAAAAGAAGGTGAGGGTTGTAGGACCAGTCAACACTACTCCAGGACGAGGAGTGCTGGCATTTCAGAATGGAGGCAAGTGCTCTTGGGTAGGCCAAGTACAAGGTAAGAATATGAGCCAGGCTGGGGAGTCTTAGATAGGAACTGAGGGACAGGAAGCACCGTGAAATAAAAATGGAGTCACCATTTCTTCACAAATGCATCCATTAAGCTCTATTGTATTTAATGGGAGAATCTTCTGGATAGGGCCATGGTCATTGAACTCAACAATGGCTTCCCACACTGGTTCTTAAAGCCATGGGACATGATTAGTGTGGATTTTTATTGAACTAAAGCCCTGATTGTGCTGGAGCAGATGCTTAGCTTACCCTCCCTCCAATTCCCCAAACAGGCATCAGCCATGCTCCATCTTGTCCTTTCTGCTGCTCACTCCTCTGCCCACCCATGGCCTCTTACACACCCAGGTCATAATTCAGTTCAAGGAACACATCTGTCTGACCATGACTTTAGCCAACAGAGGCATAAGCTGGTGAAATTTTACTCCTGATCTCAAGTCTCGCTCAAAACCCTGTTGAATTCTGGATTTTTGATCAAAGGATGAAAATTCTCAGGAGCTCCATCCAAATATTGGACATCCCACGTATTCCCAACAAATGGAGACTCTAAATGAAGCAGAAGTACAAAGACAAGAAGAGATGGAGTGTGCAATTAAGACCAACAAAGAGAAACTGGAGGTCAGTGAGCCATGGTCATTGATTCTCCGTCTACACAGTGAGGGCAGCATCGAGGATAGCCTTCGTCCGTAGCCAACAGCAGTACAGGGTGTGGCCTTTGGTTGGAACCTGAGCCAAAGCAGTGGGTGGGTTCTGTAGGTGAAGTGGTCATGATTGATTATTTTACATTGATTCCTCTTGACTTCTAAATTCATTATTTACAAAATTAGTAATGACATTTCTCCCCTGATCTTTGTCTAGTTTTATTTTCACCTGTAAATTGGCCATCTTTGAATCTTAAGCCAAATCAACACTTGCAAGGGGCCCCCTGGCTCTAATGATCAGAGTTCAATTAATTCAGACAAAACTAGCAAAATGCCTTTGGCATTGGCTCACCAGTGGGTTCCACAAATCCTTGCTGCAGAGCCAACCTGGTTCTCCCTTGGCTAGCCTCACCTCTTTTCCCTGCATCCCTGCACTGTGTCTCCTCTAGGAATTTGCCTGGAAATATGGCCGCTTTTTCATAGTCAGCTTGGCCAACTTCACTGAGAGGTTCCTGCAGCAGTTGGATGAAGTGGTCACTGTGGATGACCTCCAAACTGCAAGTAAGTTGTGTGCCTGCCCCATGCTCTTGCCCCAGTGAGCTTGCTGGGTGGACTGGTGGAGGAGAGGGGAAAGATGTCAACCCCACCCCACCTCTACCAGGGTACAAATAGCTTCTCATTGAGGGACTTATTGGTGTTCATTGTTTGCATTAAAAATAATTTTTTAATTAAAAAGGCAAATGCTAGGAGATTGTAAAGAAATGGAACCCTAGCCATAAGTTTTTTCATAATCCTTGGGTAAGACCCATTTTTCTCTGAATATGGCATGAGAACCAGAGGCCATGAAGACAGCAGGGGAAACTAGGGAAAAAACAAAGGTCATGAAAGTAAATGAAGTACTATTAGGGAGGTAGAAGGGGAAGGGAAAGAGAGGGGAAAATGAGGGGGTTGAGAAGATATAACAGAAGGACTATGATCAAAGTACATGATATATAATCAAAGTACATTATATGTGATCATATATATATGATCAAAGTACATTCCACATGTGAAATGGCACGTGATGAAACCCTTTACTCAGTGCATTTTAACGTATGCCAATAGAAATTCTTTTTTTTTTTTTTAAATCAAAACAGGGACTGGGAATGTGACTTAGTGGTAGAGTACTTGCCTAGCATGCATGAAGCCCTGGGTTTGATTCCTCAGTACCATATACACAGAAAAACCTGGAAGTGGCACCATGGCTCAAAGTGGTAGAGTGTTAGCCTTAAGCCCACAGAGGCTCAGGGACAGAGAGCATAGGCCCCAAGTCAAGCCCCATGACAAAAAGGTGGGGGGGGGGCCCTGCTTCCAAGCCTCACTTCACACATGAAGAAATGCGGACAATAGAGGGCTTTTATGTGAAAAAAAACAACAAATGGATAACCAAGACATGTCTCTAATCCCATGTTTAAAACACAATAATGGTACCCACATGAAAACTCGCAGATACTTACACAAATCTGTGTGAGACAGAGACTAAGGGGAGAAAAGGAGAATGAAAGACACAGAGCTAAGAGACAGGTATCCGGCTTTTCTGAGCACTTGCTGGCTGGGATGTGGAAAAGCTCCTAAAGCTTTCTTTCCTTCCACAATTAATGACATCTAACTTATATAAATAATGTACACAAAAAGGTTAAGATCATATATTCAGTGTCATCTGTTTATTGCCCCCAAAGCAAAATCCATTCTACCACTAAAGTTTTCTATTACAAAAACACATTTATTCTATAAAATATTTATCACAATAAAGTAACATTCAATGTGAACTAGGAATCAGTTCCACCCAGAAATCGGTGCCCTGCTGTTCACCCTCCTAGTCCCCTCCCCTTCCCCCGTCGTGGATGCGGGCCTGCAAGTGCTAGGTGGGGTTGAGGAGGGGCGTGGCACCAGGACACCTGATTTACAGGTGGACTTCAAAGGCCCATGGATTCTCCTTCGTGAGCATTTCTGGTTGCTGATCTCTATGATTTAGTAATTCATTCCCTATGGTTAAGCACTGGACCATCTATAGTTTCTTACTCTTATAATTGTTTTGAAGATAGACAGAATTCTATTTGGAATCAACAAACTCCTGGCTTGCAGCTTCTGGGTCAAAAACATTACGCATATTTTTGAAGTATTGGCCACTCTCCAATATGATAGGTCTCTTTGTCAAGGCCCAGCCTCATTTAGGAAGGCTTCTAGAAACACGTGGTTGAGACCCCATTGAGGACAGGCAGATAAGATGCACTAGAGCCCATTGTGGTACCTTGCATAGGTCACTAGATTCCGGTGTCTAGGCAGTTTCTGCCTATCTTGTTTTGGGTTCTCTGGGCCAAGCTGCTAGCTCTACCATCCACAAAGGCAAAATTTCAGGCCTGGGAGGCCCCTGCTTCCAAGCCTCACTTCACACATGAAGAAAGCATGGTTCATGACTATAATCCCATCTACATGCAACTAGCTACTAAAGAGGGGAAGATCAGGAAGTTTAAGGTCAGCCTGGCCAAAAAAAACCCAAAAACCCAACATTAGCAAGACTTATCTCAAATAATAAGCCATGTGTAGTGGTACCCTCTGTCGGCTACATTTGATGCATAATTAAGAGGATCACAGTCCAGGGCTACAAAAAGCAAGAGATCCTATCCAAAAAATAACTAAAGCAAAGGACCAAGGACATGGTTCAAGTGATGGAGCACCTACTTAAGAAGTGCGAGGTCCAGAGTTCAAACTCCAATACTACTAGGCAGCTAGACAGCCAGAAGGCACTGGAAAAGGTAGATGAGCAAGCCAGGCTTATAATGGGCAAGGCCACTGGTCACTAAATGTTACCCCAGGGAGAAGTCCCTTTATCTCAGGCTGTCAGCCTCAGTCAGCCACAGTCAGTAACTAGTCTCTTTCCTTATAGGGATGGATGTCCCCAAGCAGAAAACATCACTCCTCATACGGAAGAAACTGGCCAGGCTCTCCCTGGAGGAAGAGAGTGAAAAGCCCCTGATAGAACGTGGGAGCAGGTAAGAGCCTGGAGTGGCAAAGGACAGACACCATGAATGGCTGCGTCTGCTGGGGGCTGGGGGCTCAGGCTTCCAGCTCAGACTAGGTAACCTTGGAAAGGCCTTGAGCTCAAGACTCAGTTTCCTCACCTGTGGCAGTCTGTTGTGCTATGAAGAGAAAAGGGAGGTTGTTCATAGAGCACCCCTGGGCACACACTAAGAGCTCCATGGCTACTGGCTAAGGTTCTCACAAAGAAAGGGTGGTCCTGTCCCAGGAGGAGGTGCATTTTCTCAGGTCACTGCTGTCAGAGAGAACAGAATTCTGCATGAATGCCAAAATCAGTGACTCTCCCAGCTGTGATCTTGGCTGTGTCCTCTACAGGATTTTAAGAATATGAGCCAGGAATCATAGACTCCTGCCTTAGCTGACAGCCTGCAGAGGAAGGGGAATTGAGTTGAGGTGTGGCATCTCCTCCCTATATCAAACCAGTGATTTGTGGATACTTTGGCAGAAGTATGGAAATGGTTTCGGAGAACTTAATAGCTACCTTAAATGCTCTAGGGGACATATACATAGCAGTTTGAAGCCATTATAATATGCTTTCCCAATGGGGATGGTGAGTGGATTAGGAAGGAGGAAGCCATGTATATTTGCAGGAAGTGGCCAGGAATCAAGCCCACTGAAGTCACCATCCAAACCAAGATTCTTCTTCGGAAGACACCTTCAATTACCACCATGAAGACCACCCTGGGTCACCTGGCAGCCGTGGAAGCCCGAGATGCTGTGTACTTGGTAAGGCAGGGTGAGATGGGGTGTCCCAGGGAATGCAGAGCAGTTCAGTTTCACTGCCTTGAGGAGAGAGCTCTTCACTACTGGGTACCCAATATTGGGCCCAAAGAACAGACAATAATGTAGGTGTGCCCCTGAGCTGGAGGTCTCAACACTCAGGATAGCTGATGTCCATAGATAGGTCCAAGGATGTGAGCCAAAGGTCATGACCAGCCCAGTGCTCACAGGGAGCTCTGGTGTTGTAGGAACCCAGCAGAGAGACACATTACTCAAACTGGCCATGGAGAAAATCTTTGCAAGGAAGGACAGCAGAATCAGGGAACAGAGCAGACAGGTACTGAGACAATGGTAATAGCAGATTTCCATTGAGTCATGGTAGCTGGAGTACTAACAGCCCCTGAGTACTTACCTTCTATTTTTTGTTTTAGGGAGTAGGGGGTTAGGGGTCGGGCTTTGTACTAACTAGGCAGATACTCTATTCCTGAGCCACACTTCCAGACCTTTTGTGCTCTGGTTATTTTGAGATGAGTCTTGCTCCCTGCTTGACAGCACAGTGTCTTCCTATTTTTCAGTTCCCACCATAGTCTACGGCCATACCACCCTGAACGCGCCTGATCTCGTCAGTTCCCACCATAGCTGGGATGACAGGCATATACTGCCACACTGAGCTTCTTTGGTTGAAAAAGTCTCAGTCTTCTCTGTTCAGGCTGGCCAGGAACAATGATCCTCCAGCTCTCAGCCTCCTAAATAGCTATGGTGACAGGCACACACTACTATGCCCAGTTATTAGTTAAAAGGAGGTTTCATGAACTTTTCTGCCTGGGCTGGCCTCCAACTAATCTTCCATTCTCAGATTCCTACATAACTAGGATTACAGGTGTGAGTCACCAGCACATGCTTATCTTCTGTTTCTGACATGTGGCATCTCACTGAATCTTCCTTGCAACCTCTGTGGAAATGTAATTATTACCCCCATTTCACTGAGAAGGACACTAATACCTAGAGACATTATTGCCTTGTCACTAAGGAGTGGCAGAGTTAGGAACAGGTCCCAGGCCTGTGGGGTTAGCTTGATGAGAAGGCTGCACCCTCACTTGAGGGCCCTCTCCTTGCTCTGAAGACCCATGGGCCTTGCGTCCTGGTGCCCAGAGAGAAACTCTGTCCTGCCCAAAAGTCCCTTGGCTAGACATTGTGAGAAACTTAAGTACCCAGTGTTGCTGATTCCCTCAGGCTGCTTCCCTAGGGCTAGTCTCTAGCCCCAGGTTAGGAAACAGAATCACACTCCTCCTGAGTTCAATGAGAGCTGAAGGCCCAGGCACAACATCCTGCAGAAGTGTGGACGGCTGAACTTGGAGGGCTCCACTGCAGGACAGGTCAGGAAGCCACAGGGCCCAGAGCCCTAGAGACATGGGTCCTAGTCAGCCTCTCAAGCTGGGTGACTCTAGTTAAATCTCTGAGCCTCAGTCTTGGCATCTGTAAAAGGAGGAAAACAGGACTGACTCAATGGACTGTGGAGTGAATTGATGAGGAATGACCTGTGGCACATGTACTGATGCTTATTCAAGGCAGGCAGTATAGGGCTCCCTCCTCATGGGCCTTCCTGCTTTTCTCCAGAAATTCTTAGCATCATATACAGAGATGCTGAAGAAGATCCAGGATGACAACAGTGCACAGATGAAGGATGCCCAGCATTGGAAGGACAGCTGGAAGCGCTCCATGAATACCCTCCAGGGCCTGTACTTGTCCCAGTCTTCCCCTGACATCAAATAAAGCTTTGTTTTGTGCCATCGCAAAGTGGACTGTAATCTATCCCTGAAGCCATAGCTTCATCACTCACAGAGACAATGTCTTCAAGTGATGGAAAAGACTCTCAGCTTGGATTTTTCTGGGGCCAGATCCTTGAAAACTGGGGAAACAATTTGCTCTCTGGAGAGTCTATGGCCAAGTGAGATGTGTGGGTAGCTGTTTCTAGAACATGGGGTTGGGAAGTGGGGGGGGGGTCCTGGTTATCAGAGTTCTAAGTTCTGCTGGTATCTATTACCAGTTTTCATCATCTGGGCCCCTTCCTTCAAAGAGACTTACCCAAAGGCTTCTCTGGCCTGCAGATTCTTCCCCTTCTTCCATGTCATCTCCTGAAATGCACAATGTCACCATCACCAGCAAGATCTGAATGCATCCAAGCCAACAGAGTAGATGGGATCAGAGCTGTGTTCAGAACCTCATTTTTCCATCCCATCAGTTAGTTCACTGTGCTTCTCAGAATCCCCCTTCTCCCCCAGTGTTGGGGTCAGCTGCTGACCCCAACACCCCAGTGCCAACCAGAAACCTGCACAGTGGGGACCATCCCAGTGTGCTTCCTAGGTCATTCATCATCAGGTGACTTAAAAACAATGTGCTAGCATTACAGGTAACAAATGTGCAGACTTAGGGCTGGGAGAATGAGAAGAATGGGAGGGATGCAGAGCCTAATACAACTTGAAATCTGCCTGGTTCCACCAGTGCAGACTACCAGGCCTAGAAGCTGGTCCTGCCTCCTACCAATGGCCTGCAGAGCCCTCTGGTTATACAGGTTGCCTTGCCTCTGCCAAACTATGTTGTATTAGTGTCGCCATCACCTGACATGGTTCAGAGCTGCTCCCATTTGTGTCTCTGGTAACAGCATGTCACTTCCCACCCTCATGGCTCCCCAACCCTACTTCTTGTTATCCTGCTTTGTTTTCACTCTACTCATCACATATACTTGCACTCATACTTTGTGTGTCCCCCTCCAGACTGTGCTCTGAGGGTCCAGGGAGGACTCAGGAGTTTTCAGTACCCCACCCTGTGCTGACCTGTTACTTTGTACATAGTCAATGTTCATGAAAGAGTTGCTGAGAGAATAAAAGGGAAGATCATGGAACCCCTTCCCCCTCCATCCCACATTCCTACTCTCTCTAGTTCTGATGCCAGAGGAAATCATAGGGGGGGTACAAGGTGGGCCTGTGGTAGGAGGACAGAAGGACTGCTGTGTGACTCTTCTGTGGCTGCAAAGCCCAGGGCACCACTGATTGAAGAGGCTGCCCACACATGGGGGCCAGCACCATCACTCTAGCCCCCAGGCAGGAACAGCAACACACAAGTCACAGACTTGATTCGGGAGGCCTCCTGGCAGTGGTTCTCCAAGGCATGAAGGCAACAAGGCAGGTAATCTGGAGACCCTAGGGGGAGGGTGGGAAACTGTGGAAACCTGCCCTTGTCTACACCACCTGACACAAATAAAGGGGTCTGATATTGTGAGATTCTGTTCAGTTCATTCAGGAAGCATCCTTGCCTCAGCCAGGACAAATGAAGACTTAAAGGATCCAGTGTTCTGGCACCTTGTACTCTACAGCAGGTTATCACCCACCAAGCCCCCAACCCTCTCTGCTCTGAAGGTAAAAGCATTTTCCCAGGGTCTCAGAACATAATGGGCCATTGATGGAGAATTGGGCCAATGGGCACATGCTTATCATGGGCATCTTTGAGGTCATTTACTCCAAGACCCCTAGTGTATACAGGAGGAAACTGAGATTATCTGCTGTAGCCCCTGTCTACAAGTCATGGAGAGGGCTCATCATAGTGCTAGGTACTCAGAGAGGTAAAATGGATCCAGTTGCTATATTTTCAAGGCTGTCCAGGACCTTAGGAAAGGTCCTAAGTTTCTTCCTGCCAATGCTCTGGGCGTCTGGGCATGTTGCTCAGAGACCAGATGCCATTGACTTACAATAGAACTTACTCTAACTTCTTTTGTTCCTTGACTGAGGGGGATATACACTGGTCTAAAACAGATCTGTCGCTTATTCTTTGGACTGTGTATACTTCCAGTGGTCTAGACCTGTCTGTCTCCTAGGTTCAGTTTTCCTCTGACTTGGAACAATGAGCATATAAACATACACTTCATGAAGATGTGGTGTCAAGTTCCATCAACACAGGATGGAGTATTGAGGTACAGTGGCTCAGGAACATCTGGGTGTTCCCTAACACAGGCAGATGCTAAGGAAGCCACTAATAAAGGCCAGGCAAAATGTCCATGACACCCTTCCCCCCCACCCCCTGCCTACACACACACACACACACACACACACACACACACACACACACACCCACAGGGTTTTGTATCTAGACTAAGAACAGGCTAGTGAGTTCTTGCCTCATTGCCTGCAAGCTCAATATGGCCAGGTTCTCAATATACCTGCTGGGCCCAAGCCACATGTACCAGGAAATGCTTTCATCTCACTGAAGCAGGACTAAGGATGGGAAAGACTGAGGATGAGTAGTTACCCCCAAAACAACTAGATGCTGATCTAATAAAAGCGGATTGATGTCGGTAAGACAAAAGCACTTGGTCTCAGAATCATACACAGAATTCAATGTCTACCTGGGCATGATGCATAAGGGGATGGTCCAGTGAAGGCACATGTCTTATCCAAGGCTACACAAAAGCAAAACTCACATTAGATAAAGCAACATATACAGTCATGGTCATTTAACAATGGAAACATGTTCTGAGAATTGTGTTGTTAGGTGATGTTGTCACATGTGATCATCATAGATTATCACATACTTACACAAATCTAGATTGTACAGGTCAATCACCAATATTGTCTCTTGATGCAAACAAAGGACAGGTCATACATTAGATGTATAAGGCTGCTGCCTGTGAAACACAGAAGACTGTTTTATAGTCATTTTTTATATGTAGGAGGATGTCCTAAAATAAGGAATACAGGGCTGGGGATATAGCCTAGTGGCAAGAGTGCCTGCCTCGGATACACGAGGCCCTAGGTTCGATTCCCCAGCACCACATATACAGAAAACGGCCAGAAGCGGCGCTGTGGCTCAAGTGGCAGAGTGCTAGCCTTGAGCGGGAAGAAGCCAGGGACAGTGCTCAGGCCCTGAGTCCAAGGCCCAGGACTGGCCAAAAAAAAAAAAAAAAAATTAAAATAAGGAATACAGTAAATACATACCAGTACCATAGTCATTCTGTTTCAAGTATTATATACTATACATAACTGTGTACACTTTATGGGACTAGCAATGCAGGTTTGTTTACATCAGTGTCACTAAATGCATGTGAGTAATGTGGTATACACTAGGACACTAATTACAACTGCTGTGACATCATTAGGCAACAGGAATTTTTCAGCTCCATAATCTTATGGAACCACTATCATATGCATAGTCCATTGTTGACCAAAAGATCCTTATACAGTGCATGACTTTACTGTAACCTTTCCAAACAACAGTGATACAAACAGGAGAGTCATTTCTTTCTTACGTAACACAGAACTTTGGAGACTGCAGACAGGCAGTACAAACTGACCTGGTGTGCAAACTAATCTCTTTCTTCCTGTCCTTTAGTGTGTGGCTGTCACCATCAAGGTCAAGGATGGAGCTTTTTCCTTTTCCATGAAAGGCTGCTTCTGGAGCTCCAGACAGAGAGATCAACACCACATGTGCACTGCAGAAGAAAGGCAGGATAAATAAAGGCAGGATGGAGGCCACCTCCCAATTTCCCATATCACAATTCTGGTCACATCACAGTGGCCTGCACCTAGTCTGGTCACCCTTATCTGTGAGAGAGGTTAGGAATTTATTTCTTTAATTTGGTCAACTTGTACCTTGACTACAATGGAATCTCATACTTACAAGCTAGGGGAAAATGAAAACTGAAACTTACCAGAGTTCTTTTCCTACACTAAACTCCAACAGGAAGAAGAGAAGGGACTACTTTCAGAGGAACTGGTTATTTGCTTACACAGCACATCGCTTTGTTTCCTGGTGCTTATTCATTCACAGAGATGGGGAAAACTTGGTTCCAAATCAGGGTGTATGATTAGAACCTCTGCTTCCAACTCCCAAGCAGGATGGTTGGAAGCACAGTGCTCTTTCCTCTCCTTGTACCTTGTAAAGAGACCTAAGAAAACCCTTTTCTATTTCATAAAAGGGGAAGGATGGGGGTGGTGGGAGCTATGAATCATCTTAAAGGAATAGCATGTTCTTAAAAAGCTGAATCAAAATTTAGTATCTGTAACCAAAGAAATACAATACATTGGTCCTGCCATTTTGATCCTCATGGTAAATGAGGAAACATTTTTGAGGGGTGGGGAGTGAGTGCCGGTCCTGGGACTTGAACTCAAGGTCTAGGCCCTGTCCCTGAGCTTTCTCCTCACCCCCTCAAGGTCACTGCTCTACTATTTGAGCCACAGCTCCACTTCTGGCTTTTCTGGGTGGTTAATTGGAGATAAAGAATCTCACAGACTTTCCTGCTTGGGCTGGTTTCAAACCAAAAATCTGACTTCGAACTTCAAATGTTAGCCCCCTAGGCATGAGCCACCAGCACCCAGAAAATGAGGAAATATTTAATTAAAATTAACCTACTCCCTCCCATAGGAACTTGATTGCACTATTGGTGGGGATGTAGACTAGTACAACCACTCTGGAAGGTGGTTTTAAGGTTCCTCAGAAAATTAAACATAGAACTTCCCTATGACCCAGCCATATGGCATCTTGGGTATCTACTCAGAATACTACCAGTCAGGATACGGGAAACACATGTGTGTATCCACGTTCATTGCTACAATATTCACAATAGTTAAGTTATGGAAACAGCTCAGATGTCCTGTAACAGATGAGTAGATTAAAAAAATGTGGTACATATAGCCAATGGAATTTTACTCATCCATTACAAAGAATAAGACTATGTCATTTGCAGGAAAATGGATGGACCTAAAACAAATCATGTTAAGTGAGGTAAGAAAAGCTCAATGAGACAAACAGAATATGTTTTCTCTATGAGGAAGCTAGATTTAAAATACAACTGGACATGTTAACTTACACAGGACTCAGCATTCACACAGATTAAAGGAGGATATTCTTAGGGGAGGCACCCAAAGGCATAATTCCTCTGACCATTTAAAATATCTAAATGAATTCTGGGAAATAGGAACTTTTGTTTTTGTTGTTGTTTTTTCTTTGTTTTTTTTTTCTTTTTTGTTTTTTTAGGGGGGACAAAGGTCAGATGCAAAAAGAGAGGGAACAAATGCAGCCGTGGTATCAGTATACGCTATGTAGAAAATGAACTATGTAACTGTGGGCAGGAGACAGGAAGGGGCCGGGAAAACTAGGGGAAAGTGCAAGAAAAAGTGACCTTGTCCAAAGAAGAAATGTACTAATTACCTGATTTATGAAATGGTAACCCTGCTGTGTAACATTTTAATAATATTAAAATTATATTTAAAAAATTAATCTACCCCCCAAAAAACTGCCTTACTCTATCTAGGTTGCTATAACAAAATACCATGAACTGGATGGCTTATAAACAACTGAAATTTATTTACCACAGTTCTGGAAGCAAAGAAGTCTTCAATGACAATGCCACTGTTGATGAGGGCCTACTTCCTTGTTCATAGACAGCTGTCTTTCTGCTGTGTCTTCAGATCACAGAGAGCAGAGAGGAAGCTTTCTGAAGGGCACTATGTCATTTATGAGGGATCCCTCTCAAGCTAACCATTTTTCAGAAATTCCCACCTCCAAATACTACAGCACTCAGCAGATGAATTTGGAGACAAAAACTAGTAACACATCTAGCAAGAATTGATAACTGTGAAAACTAACTCTACCAAAATGTATTGTTGACTAAATGTCAGGGAAGAAAAATACATCTGCCAGGCAACAATGGCTCAGGCCTATAATCCTAGCTGAGGATAATGGCTAGAAACGGCCTGGGCAGTAAAGTCTGTGAGATCCTTATCACCAATAAACTGCCAAAAAAGCCAGAAGTGGAGCTGTGGCTCAAGTAGTAGAGCATTGGCCTTGAGCAAAAGAAGTTCAGAGACAGCGCCAGGCCTTGAGTTCACCAGTCCTAGGTCTTGAACTCAGGGCCTGGGCGCTGTCCCTGAACTTCTTTTGCTCAAGGCTAGTGCTCTACTACTTGAGCTACAGAGCCACTTCCAGCATTTTTTTTGTGATTAATTAGAGGTAAGAGTCTCATGGATGCTTCTTCCCGGCTGGCTTCGAACCACAATCCTCAAATCTCAGCCTCCTGGGTAGTAGTTAGGTTTGCAGGCTTGAGCCACTGGCACCCAGCTAATAATGACATTCTTAAGTTTTAAAAGTCTGTAAATAAAGTAAAAAAGAATATTATGGTTTGAGTGTGACCCTTAAAAATTCATGTCAGAAGGTTGGTTCTCAATGGACCCTTTAACAAGAAGTGGAGCCTAGAAGTAGGTTCTTAGGCCACTGGGGTATGGCCTCAGAAGGGACAGTCTCTTGGCCCTCTCTCTGACTTCCTATCTTGCTATGGGATCCTCCACTCCCATCTGATCAGTCACCATGATGCTATCTGCCAAGAGGCAACACAGTTAGAAGGTCTCACCAGAGGCAGAGCCATGCTGATTGAACTTTTCATCCTCCAAAACTGGAGGCCAAATCTTTTTTTTTTTTTTTTTTGCCAGTCGTGGGGCTTGGACTCAAGGCCTGAACACTGTCCCTGGCTTCTTTTTGCTCAAGGCTAGCACTCTACCACTTGAGCCACAGCACCACTTCCGGCTTTTTCTGTTTATGTGGTGCTGAGGAATGCTTGCTCAGGCAAGCACTCTACCATTAAGCCACATTCCCAGCCTAGAGCCAAATCTTTTTGTAAGTTATCCAGCCTCAGGTTTTGATTATAGTAGTGGAAAATTAACTAATACACTATACTATATGTTCTTCCTCTAACAGTAAGTTATTTACTTTTAGAAAATACTGAATATACTTCAATATTTACAGCTGTTTTAGGTATACTGAAAAACTAAGCACAGATAATACAGTAGTTCTCACATGCTCTCTCACAAGTTGCTCTATTGTTAACCTCTTGCAGGTGGCTTAATATGAGTTCACTAAGAACAAATGAAAGACGTCCCCCACTAGCAAAAACAATCCTAAGCAGGAAGAACAGTGCTGGAGGAATTTCAATACCAAACTTCAAACTCTATTACAAAGCTATAGTAATAAAAACAGCTTGGTATTGGCCCAAGAACAGGCCTAAGGACCAATGGAATAGAACAAAGACCCAGAAATGAACCTGCAGACCTATGACTGGTTAATCTTTGATAAAGCAGCTAAAAAACAAGATGGAAGAAAGAAAGCCTCTTCAACAAATGGTTCTGGCAAAATTGGTTCAACAACTATAACACACTAAAACTAGATCCTTACATATCACCCTGCACCAGAATCAATTTCAAATGGATCAAAGACCTTAAGGTAAAAGCAGATACCCTGAAAACACTGCAGGAAGGCATAGGAGAAACACTTGGGCTCCTTGGCACAGGACAAAACTTCCTTAACAAAGGCCCAGAAACACAACAAACCAAAGAAAGGTTGGACAAATGGGATTGCATCAAACTGCAGAGCTTATGCAGGGCAAAAGACATAGCTTGCAAGATAAATAGCCTACAGATTGGGAGATAGCCATACAACAAAGGCACCAGATCTAAAGTATACATAGAAGTCAAAAAATTAAATTCCACCAAAACAAATACTCAAAGAACTAACTGTCCCCTTAACAAATGGGCTAAAGACCTAAAAAGAGACTTCTCTGAAGAGGAAATGAGAATGGCCAAGAAACACATGAAGTGCTCAACATCATTGGCCATAAAGGAAATGCAAATCAAAACAACATTGAGATTCCACCTCACCCCAGTAAGAATTTCCATTATCAAGAAAACGAATAACAACAGATGCTGGAGGGGATGTGGCTAAAAGGGAATCCTCCTACCCTGTTGGTGGGAGTATAAACTTGTTCAACCATCTGGAAAGCAGTATGGAGGTTCCTCAAAAGGCTAATCAGAGAGCTCCCCCATGACCCAGCAGCCCCAATTTTGGGCACCTACCCAAAAGATTACAAGCAAGACCACACTAAAGCCACCAGCACAATGACGTTCATTGCAGCATAATTTACCATTGCTAAAATATGGAACAAACCCAGATGCCCCTTAGTAGATGAGCGGATCAAGAAAATGTGGTATATATACACAATGGAATTCTATGCCTCTATCAGAAAGAAAAATATTTCCCCATTCGTAAGGAAATGGAAGGACTTGGAAAAAGTAATACCAAGTGAAGTGAGCAAGACCTAAAGAAACATAGACACTATGGTTTCCCTCATTGGGAATAATTAGTACAAATACAAATCTATGGTAATCCTAGCAGAAGATCACAGTAGCTGAATAGCTGTGTACATATGAACACATAAGATCATGCTAAGTAAAATGAACTCCAAGTTATGGAAACAAGTGCTTTATCATTGGTGTTATTTTCAATACACCTTTTGTCTTCCTTCCCTATAGTTTTACCCCTGATGTCACTGTGACTGATTTTGGTACTCTGGGTATTGTATATGGGTTTATTGGAACTAGGGAGGGAGAACATCAAAATGGAGAGACAAAGGATAAAAGACAACCAATGCAATAGCAATACTTACAAAACTATATGCTGTAAACCAACTGTACAACTCATGGGGGGGATGGGTAGGGGAGAAAGTGGGAGAAAAATGAGGAAAGAGGTAACAGTTGGATAAGAAATATACTTACTGCCTTATATATGAAACTGTAACCCCTCTGTACATCACTTTGACAATAAAATTTTTAAAAAGAACAAATGAAGTCTACAGCTTAGAGTTTATTCTTTTTAGAGTCCTGTAAGTTTTGATGAATGCATATCTCATATTTACCATTATATTACCATATACTTTCATTGTGTTCCTCCTATTCTTTGACATTCTACATCATTTTCTACAATGTCATATACTTGGAATCTACAGTATGCAGCCCTCTCAAACTGACCTCTTCAACTTAAAAAATATGCATTTATGTTTCTTCTTTTTGTAACTAGACATCTCATTTTTTAAAAAATATTCCCAGTGTATGAAAATGGTATTAGTCAGTTTTTTTGTTATGATTACAAATGCCTGATATAATCAACCCTTAAAAAATGTTTATTTTGGCTCACAGTTTTAGCTGTTCTAATCAGTTAACCTACTACTTTTAGGAGAGGGTTCATGTCAAGGCAGGATTGCAGTAGAATAAAACCACCCACCTTTTGAAAGTGAAGAGGAGGCAGAGGCAAAGGAAAAAGAGGAGGGGGAGGAGGAGGAGGAAGAGAAAGAAGAGGAGGAAGGACATAGCCTCATTGGCCTACATTCCTCTTAAAGTTTCTGCCACCTTCCAGTAGCAAACCTGTAACACACAGGTCTTTGGGGAATAGGGAAAATATAAAATTCAATTACCTAGAAGGATTCCATTACCTAGAAGGATATCTTGGTTGCTTTCAGTATTTGGCAATTGTGAAGAAAGCTGTGATCAGTTGGGTATGTTCTACTAGGGAGACAAGTCCAGAATCATAAGGGGAGATTGTTGAGCTTTATAAGACACTGTCTTCTAAAGTGACTGTGTCATTTTGCATTCCCACCAGTAGTGATGTTTCACAACACTGTCAGCATTTGCTACTATCAGCTTTCTGCTTTAGCCATTGTAACAGTAGATGGTAGTATCTCCTTTTCATAATGACATATAGTCGTTGACATCTCTTTATGTGCTTGTCTGCCACTCATGTATCTTCTTTGGTGAGCTGCCTATTCAGATTGAGTGTCCACTTTATTATGCCTTTGACTTTGTTGTTGAATTTGGAAAGTCTGTTTTATTTGTGAGACTTCATTAAGATATTGTTGGTTTTAAGTTCTTAGTACATTTTTATACAAAAAATGTTTATTTTCCAATTGCATATATTCCTTGCAGAGGTGTCAGTTCTGTAGTTTTTATGGTAGAGTGGTATGTTGCTGAAGCTTCCCCCTCTGCCTTCTTCCATGATGTCATTCTCACTACTTTTTATAGCTGATAATAGTCACAAACACAAACACAAAACAGGTCGTTTACAGGCTCATCAGTTAGTAGACATTTAGATTCTTTTCATTTAGGGCTATATAAATCATGCTATTATGAGCATTCACATACAAGCTTCCGTGTGAAAAGTTCAAACTCACTTTCACTATAACATGACTCAAGTGTGTATCACAAAATTCCTATGTTAATAGTTATTATATAAGCCTTAAAATAAGTTTTCAAATTAAATGTACTATTCCAATCAACAAATACTATTGGCTCTGTATTCCAGAGATTCAGCATTGGCTTGCCTTTGGTGAAGGGAGGGGGGTGCATGTTCAGACAAGCAGGGAGGAAGTGGACAAGCAGGAAGCTAAAAGAAAAGATCAGGGAGGATGGGGCAGACTTTTCCCAAATGAGTAAGTCCCTATCCATAGGGAGACTGCTGCTACTAAGGCTGCCTGGTTGTTCACCTAGAGATGACAAAGGTATGTGCAGTAGTCACATCCCCCCAGTCTATTTTCCACTTCACCATCCTTATCTACCAGTTGTGGAGGTGGCCAGAGGGAAAGTATGCAAATTAGCAGCTGGAAGGACTATTGGAAATTTGAGGGCTGTATGGAAAAAAGAGAGATTGTTATGTATTCACAGAATGTGATACGGTAAAGATCAATGCTGTGCCTGGAAAACTGTCAGCTATGATAGATTATGTGTTTGTATCTCTTCCCCCAAATTTCCCTGTAGAGAAATCCCAAACACATGTGACAGAGGAAGGGGTGGGGCCTTTGGGAGATGATCTAGGCCATGAGGGTGGAGTCCTCATGAGTGGGACTAGTGCCTTTATAAATGAAATCTCAGGGAGTTTTCTGCCCTCTGGTCACTACGTGAGGCTCCAAGGAGAAGGCAATGTAAGGACGCAATGAGGAGTCAACAGTCTGCAACCCAGAAGAGGGGTGTCACCAGAAATGGACCAAGCTGGCACCTAGATTTTGGACATCCAGCCTCCAGAACTGTAAGAAATAAACTTATTATTATTTGTTAGCCACCTAGTCTATGGTGCTTAAAGTAGCCCCAAATGACTAAGGTTGTTGGTAACCCAGATTTGTTACATGGGCTAACCAATATTCTAGGTACATGGTTGTTCATAGAGGTTTTGATAGTGAAAAAAATTTTTTTACATTTTTCCTTGCTTTTAAGGGTACTTTATTTCATTCATTAGATAAACAGGAGTAGCATGGCAGAATAGAAAGTGGATGGGCTTGATTTCTATAATCATTTATTCATTCATTGCAAATATTTATTGTAAACCATGACAAGCACTGGAGTTCTGCAGTCATGATTAGGGAGATATTGCAAATATACATATGCTCTGTAAATAGGGTACCCATAATTGCAATGATATTTATAAGCAAGTTCAAGTTTATATAGTTCAGCCTTCAAACTTGTTCAGGAATGTACACTGCACAGGAAGAGCAAAGCCCTGTGTGTGCTGACCACTGCAGAGTCAGCTTTGGTAACTCTAAGGAATCTCCTTACCTGGTTTACTCTGGCTGGTAGCTGGCTATCTCTTATTAGCCAATAACACTCCTCCTACTTCTTTCCCAGTGTTCGGGGTTCTAAGTGCAAATACAAAATGCCTGTATAAAGAGGACAAAATCAAAGATGCTGGCTTTAAATGAAAAAGACTAAGTGTGTTGTTGCATGCTGGTAATTCATGCCTATATTCTAGCTACTCAGGAGGCTAAGATCCAGATGATCATGGTTCAAAGCCAGCTCTGGCAGAAGAGTCTATATGACTTTATTTTCCAAAATAACTAGCAAAAAGCCAGGCTGGGGGTATAGAGGTGTGCTACTGGGGCTAAAGTGAAAGTGTGAGGGGATAAGAGGAGAATTTTGGGTTAAGTCAATTGCAAGATGACCACTAGAAAGAATTTTTAGCTTCCTTAACAGGCATGCAAGGGAAAATAAAATAATTTTGAAATGGGGGGGGCCACAGAATTCTACCAAAGATAAATGCATGTATCTCTGCCTCTTGGTGTAAACTGTAACGTCTTGCTTAGCTTTGTCTCCGGTGGCATTGGCTGTTGGCTGTTGGAGAATTTCAGCAGGAGCATCCAAACCTATGTGAACCAGTACTCCTCTTCCATGAGAGGTACTTGGTACCCTGTGCATTCTCCTGAGATGAAATTCACAAAGAAAATCTACCTATAAAACTCACTATACAGTAAAAAAATTAGAAAAAGTTATTTTTGTTAATACACAAAACAGGTTTATCATCTACAGAAATGACTGGCAAGACATTCACATGTTGACTGGGGCAAGGGAAATTTCTCTGGTAAGAGGAAAGGACAGTAAGTATCCAACTTGACTCACTAACACCCAGCAGCTGGCTCTGATCACTGTGGCAACTAAAAAAACCTCTTGTATGGCCAAGCTCCTTGGAGAACCATGGAAGGCTCTTTTGCTATTTACTGGATTCACTTTACTACCAAAGGAAAACTGAGACTAGAATCAAAACCAAAGCCTTTGGCTTTGAATTTAAGGCAAGCTCTGAATTAAACAAAAGATCTAGGCTTGAGTATCTTAATCCAGGTCAAATGTCTAAGAGGTAAGGATCTTGCCTATATAGTACACTTCTGCTCTGAACTCACACTCCTTGAATACTACCTGCTTCTTTGAGATAGTGAATCCATACTGCACATCTCCTATGCACTGTGTGGCTTCTTCTCACTGCCTCCTTCCTTCTTTATTCCCAGTAAGCACTGTAGCATAATTCTTCTACCAGCAAGTTTACTATTACAGAACTGGTAACACTGTGATTGAACGTCTTCATTAAAGTGACAGTTATCTCCATCTACAAGGCTCACCCAACAGCTGGGTCTCCAAGAAACCTGACAACTCTTAATACCCACCTCCTTGGAACCATTCTTATTTTGAGGTCTCGTCTAGGGCTTAGCTGTGTGAATGCCCACAACTCTTGAGGGCCAAGAGGATCTCTTAGATAGTACAGCCCCTATCCTGATAGTTCTGTGACCCTTCTCTACACAATAAGCTTTCATTATCCTGTTTCCCACTGTTACATGGCCATGTGGCCTCTAAAGCTTTGGTGATCAGTCCCTTCTGGGGATTAGGCCTTTTCAGCTGACTCACCTTGGAGGCCTTTGTGGGCAGCTTAGGGGGGTTTGCTTGATCAGCACATCCATAGCTTGACAAGGGCCTGGATTTAAGCAGGGCTCCGGCAATCCCTCCCTTTTGTTTTGTATTTCCCCCTTTTCTCCTTACTCAGTTAAAACAAATGTGGTTGGCTAGAAATTTCTCTGCATTCATCTATGAGGCAACAGCTGATAGAAAGGAGAGTGATTATGTTAATGGTAAATCAAAAGTAGATCTGTCTAAAGATTCCTTTTGCCAGGAATCTGTTCTTCCTGGCCTTATGTAAGCAAAAAGTTCATGAGGCTGGGTTTCATCTTGTACGTACAACAACTTTGAATATGTAAGAGCTTCAGAAGATGTCTCTAAGACTTTTTGTAATGAAATAATGTATGAAGGATGAAGATGAATAAAATGAGATCTCTTCCCAAGTTGTTTCAGGAAGAAACACTAAAATGTATCAGTGGGACAAACAGAGTGATCTGGAAGCTCAGCTAAAAGAGCAATCATCTCAGGTGAGGGCTTCTAGGAAGGTGTCTTGTGAAGGGAATTACTCAAGACACTGAATAATGCCATAGCTAAGACCTTGCGGTTCATTTGATGGCATAGGAAGTGATGGACATGAGTTTGGGTTCTGGTCTGTGTTTTCTTTTAAGAGACAATATAAAGAAATAATAGACAAATTTATATGAGAAGTGAGATGCTCAGAGAGACAGCGGTCTCTCAAATCACCACTCTACATTTTAGAAGGGGTAGCTGTAAGGTCTGAGGTTCTGAGAGAGAGAGAGAGTGAGCATGAGGAATGGATCTTTCTTAGGCTATTGCAAATACCAAAATGAGATGAAAAAAAAAAAGCTTGCTTCACATATGTTCCTGAAATATAGGTGCTGTCTCCTTTTCACTCTAAATGGTGCTTGCTGAGATGGTGCTGGAGAAGAAGAGAGAAGGCAGACTCAAGCCTGTCACTAGAATTGGGCATGGTTGCCTTGAACAGGTATCTTAGTGTCTGTATATAATATAGTTCTCCCCAAATAAGCAGGTTCCCATGTGTACCAAAAAAAAAATTCCTGAAAGGCTTTCAATGGAGGGTTTGCAATAGAAATACTTCCATCTTTCTCCACTCAGAGTAAGCTGGAAACAGGGTCCTCTTCCTTCTTTATACTTGGGTCTTGATTTTCACTTCCTTTCCACAATAAACACCTTCTGTTGAAATCTCCAGACAGGTGTGACCTGATAGGCTGTTGCCTAATGCCTATCCACCTCCCCTACCAAATCAGAACACCAAAAACCTCCCTACAGCATTGGAAATGGCAAATGTTTACCTTCTTTTCCTAAAAAAGACCCCAGAGCTATAGGCTCCTTCTCTGGGATCTAAGAACATATATACATAAGTTTGGTCTTTTGTTGGGAAATAATGTCCTCCACTAGAGTTTGGTCCATTTTGAAACTCTGCTCTTTTGGGCTCCAAGACACATTGTCCCCTAAGGAAGTTTGTAATGTGAGTCCACAGCAGGGCTCTAAGGACTCCTAACCCTATGTGAAATCACACCCCAGATTCTCTATCTATGTGTTTCTTTCACATATTCTGGTGTCCTTTTCCAGAAAAGGTAAGAACCACTGTGTCTAAGGAATAAGCCGTCTATGTCATCTTTAATACCCCTAAAATCTCCTGAAATCCAATTATATCCAGGACATGGATGAGTTCTTAAACTGTCTGGGCCTTGGATCATTTTGGGGAAAACACGACTTCCTATAAAGATCAGCAACCCACGGACTTCTGACATGGCTCTGCTAAAAACTGACCCATAGAATGGACATTTTACCCAAGAACATATATAAAAAGCCAGTGTAGGGGCTGGGAATATGGCCTAGGGGTATACTGCTTGCCTCCTATACACGAAGCCCTGGGTTCGATTCCTCAGCACCACATATATAGAAAATGCCAGAAATGGTGCTGTGGCTCAAGTGATAGAGTGCTAGCCTTGAGCAAAAAGAAGCCAGGGACAGTGCTCAGGCCCTGAGTTCAAGCCCCAGGACTGGAAAAAAAAGCCAATATACACACTAAAAAGATGCTCAATGTCATTAGCCATAGAGAAATGCAAATCAATGCCTCAATGGCATATTCCTATTCATCCACTGGAATACTAAAACTAAAAAGGCTAACAATTCCAAGTCGCTGGAGTAACCAGAAGTCTTAATTTAAAGGAGTGGTAGTGGACAGGAGTGGGGTCCAAAATGATGCAGTATATGAGAAAAGTTTGATTGTTTCTTGCGCAGTTCACTTACTCTACAACCTGCAAGTTCTACTCCCCAGGGTGTATATGAGGAAACCATGTGACCATACAAGGCCCAACTAAGGAAGTGGTTAAGCATTCATACATAACAGCCCCAAACTGGAAACAACATAAATGCACATTAAATGGGAATACATAAACAATACCATATCCAGCTATACACTACACAGCAATAAAAATGAACTGACTACTGACAGGTACAACAGGGATGATTCTCAAAATCATTATGCTAACTGAAAGAAGCTACACACAAAAGGATATATACACTGCAGATTCCATTTATATGACATTCTAGAAAAGCAAAGCTATGGTGACAAGGAATCTCACCAGTGGATGCCAGGAGGTGGAGGGATGAGGAGGAAATTAACCATAGAGGGCACAGGGCAACTTTTTGGAGTAATGAATTAGTTCTGTGTCTTGCATGTGGTGGCAGGTACATGATGAACTACATTTGTTGAAACTCAAGAGCATGGTACACTTAAAATATTTGCTTTATGGAAACTTCATTAATAAAGCTAGTTTGATAAAAAAAAAAAACTAGCTGAAGAGCATTTTTCTTTGTATATAGCAAAGTCCACATATGGGACACCTTTGGAAGAATGTAGGCTCTTAGGCCTGGAGTCACTTCAAATCTTTTTTTTTTTGCCAGTCCTGGGCCTTGGACTCAGGGCCTGAGCACTGTCCCTGGCTTCTTTTTGCTCAAGGCTAGCACTCTGCCACTTGAGCCACAGCGCCCCATCTGGCCGTTTTCTGTATACGTGGTGCTGGGGAATCGAACCTAGGGATTCATGTATGGGAGGCAAGCTCTCTTGCCACTAGGCCATATCCCCAGCCCCACTTCAAATCTTTTTATGATATATTTTGTATGCTAAACTCTGGAGATTTTTTTCTTCTGATTTTTCATTCTCTCTGTTCCTTTACTTTAAAAAAAATCTCTCTTATCTTAATGTAGCACTAAGGATATAGTGAACACTGCAGGGTCCAAATTGCAGGCTGGCTGTATTTTTTGTTTCATTAAAGCCACTGACAAGTTTGGAGTGGTGGATTGTAGGATACGGAAAGGAGGAAGAGGTCTGAAATACACTGAAACAGAACAGAGGAGATGCAGTTTCAGACCCAGCATTTAGGCATATTTAGTCAGGGACCAGATGTGAGAGTATGAAAGGAAACAGTGTTCAAAGAAAGCTCTGTTCAAATAGTTCCTTTTTGCCTTTAATAGAAAGCCCAAGTCCTGAGCATGGTATATCAGCCGAATGTATCGCCTACTGCATCTTTTCACTGAGCTGAAAGCTCTTTAAGCACAGGCTTATGCTGGTTTAATTATCCATTCACCTGCTGAAGATAATTGCAACATCTCCATTTGGGGATATGGCAAACAGAACTACAAATATTCTTGCATGGGTCTTTGTGAGCATTCATATTTTCATTCTTCTTGGGTAAATATCTGGGTGTGAAACTGCAGGGTCATATGATAGGTTTGGTACATGAGTATAATGGAATACTACTCAGTAATGAAAAGATATAATCTACTGGCATATGCAGCAATACAGAATAATCACAATCAGCATAGAGTGTTAGAAGTCAGACCTTCCCCTCAAAAGACAGTAATATTAAACTATTACATTTATATAAGATTCTAGAAACTGCAATCAACCCCATAGAAACAGCCGAAGAGCAATTGGGGGCTAAGACAGGAAGTAAGGGTTCCAACAGGGGCATGAGAAAACTTTTGGGTGTGATGAATATGATTATTTTTTAATTGCAGTGATTGTTTCACAGTGGTGTGCATGTCAGACTCACCCAATTGTATATTTTAGACACATGTGGCTTGTTGTGTGTCAATCACACCGTTTTGAGTAAGCAGAAAGCTCTGAGTAAATGCTTAGAGAATGACACATAGAAGGGTGGACGTTGGTTGATCAAAGCGTGTTCTTAAGGGAATTACTCATGCAGCAGTGAATGAAAATTGGGTACTCGATTTTAGAGCAAATTCGACAAATGCTTATTTAATAACTTGTCATGTTCTGGGCATTATCCGAGAATAGGGAATCCTAAATGCCTTGCACGGTGTGGAGCAGTAACAAGCAGAGGAGGGGATGGGGAGAGCCAGACTGACATTATAGCGTGTGGCCTGGCTGGGGATGGAGGTGGGGGCAAGCATGACACCCGAGCAAAGGGCTTGTGGACACCTGGGGTTCCAAGCCGGCCAGGTTAGGGGGGAATGTCTAGAATAACGCAGCTACAGTCCCGGATGTGGAGGAAAAGAAGGGGGCAAATGCGGAATGAACTGTCGGCCAGGGTGCACCCCGAGCCGCCACGCCCCCCTGATCCCCACCCCCCACCCCCCCAAGCCGAGTCCCCAGCTCAGCCCCACGCGTTACCTGGCGCTGTCCCCGAGGAAGCGCGCCCGCATCCACCCCGCAAGCCCGCGTCCGCCGCGACCCCGGCGTGGGCACGCGCAGAAACCGCTAGGAGGCGTCGGTTTCCCTTCCCACGCGAGGACGCCGGCGTGGGGACCGACGCGCCCGCGCGTGCGCAGAGAGCTGAGCCGAGCCGGCGGGGGGCGGGGCCAACGCGGAGTGGGGCGGGGCCGAGCGGGGCGGGGCGCGGGGGCCTGAGGTGTTTCCCGAGCCGGCCGGCCGCGGGGCGGCTCCGGCGGTGCGGGGGAAACCGAAAGTGGGCGGTGGCTGAGGCGGGGACCCCGGCGGAGACGGCGGCGGGAGCAGGATCCAGAGGCGAGGGGGACGGGCCGGGGGCCCCCCCCGGAACGAGGTAAGCGCAGGTCCTGCGGGTCCGCACGACAGGTGCGGAGTCCCGGCGGGCGGGGGCGGGGGGCCGGCGTCTGGAGGTGCGGTGCACCTGGGTGGCCCGCGGGACGGGCGGGGGTCCCTCCTCAGGCCCTTGGGCCTCTTTTCCTTCAGCCGCTAGGGACACCCGGGTCCGACGCCCCGGAGACCCGGCGAGGGCGCCGGGGGAGTTAGGGTTCCAGAGCGTTGTGATTTAAATCGCTGAAGGGAACCGGACGGCCGTGCCGGCCGCCTGGGGAGCCGGGGAGCCCGGCGACGCCCGGGTGGGCAAACGCCGCAGCGGGGGCGTGGACGGGGCGGGAGATGCTGACCAGGAAGTGGTTCTTGAGGGACGCCGCGGCGGTTCTCCTCCGGGGGCCGCGGTGCCCCGCCGCTGACCCCCTGGTAGCTCGCCCTTAGGAGCCACCGCACACGAGCCCGTGCAGGCCGCCCGAGAAATGCCGGACCCATGCATCCGTTCTTCTCAACGGTGGTGAGCGCTGGCCGGGAGACGTGGATCCAACTTCGCCCGCATTTCTTCCACCACCCCCACCCCCACCCCGCTCCCACCCCCCAACGGGGTCGGGTCTTCAACTTTTCCGGAGGGAATTTACAGCTGGCACTTCTCTGCTCCCATCCACTTGAGGGGTATATAGATTTCGGTTCATACTCACAGATGATTTCAAAGAACAAGGAAGGGAAATGTCTGACTGTGTTGGCAAAGTTCGGGTTCCAAAGGATTCTGATAACCGTCCAACCAAACCTAACCTGAAAACAAAAACATTAAAAAAAAAACAAACACAAAACACCTAATCGGGTTCATTTCTTGCCACCCTACCCCCAGTCGTGCAGATGAGAATTTTGTAGAAAAGTGTTCTGCCTAGACACTGGAAACAATATCCTGTAGAAGTGAAACTTAGACCCACATTCCAATCTCTTCCTGGGCTGCTTTGAGGTATATGAACGTTGTGTGTGCTCTCCAGGCCTGGAATCTGGGCCTCTCAGCCTAATAATTTTGTGATTATGAATCAGTTGCACACCTTGAGCCGGGTTTTCCTAGGTGCCAAATGGAAATATTTGCAAGACTTTTTAAAGATAACCCCTCTAAAGATCTTTTGGCTCTTTGAGGCAAACAGCAAACAACGTTTTATCTTTCATCTTTCTTCAAACCAAATTCTCTCTCTCTCTGTCTCTCTGTCTCTGTCTCTCTGTCTGTCTGTCTCTCTTTCTTTCTTTGACAGAGGTGTAAAGACCTTTTACTTTTGAATATAAGAGATGTCACAGGAGACTTTTTTCCCCTGCAGTTGTACACAACTGATACTCATTGAGTGTCAGTTACATGCAAAGTACTGGCACTTCGTGGGAATTGTTCTAAGGCAAGATAGATTAGAACTCGCATCTCCTGTAGCCTACTCCAGGGCCATTTGGGTGACACACAGTCTTCCTTTTTGCTACTTAAACACAATGGACAGTGAAACAGCAATTGGCAGTGCCTTTGGATTTTAGTCCCTGTAGACTGGGAGTGAAATGTAATCCTCACTAATGCCCTTTTAAGTATATTGCTTGAATGTGGCTGAAAGGACTATTGTGTGTTGCACTAAGAGATTTAAACTCCTTGGAGGATCTCTCTTTAAAATTCTCTGTGTGATATAATCTAGTTGGATATTTAATATGAATGTAAAGAAAAAGTACTTCATAATCCAACTCTTTTCTCCCTTTGCAAGAACTGAGATTACACCTAGAGATAAGTGCTTTGCCTCTGGACACTTTCAAGTGACAGAAGTTGCATCTAATTTTTCAGATTGATTTTGGGATTTAGTGCTACACTACAACTTAAATTTGAGACATGAAAAAATGCAATGAGGAAGATGAACTAAATGGTACAGTTAGTTGAAAATGTTTGAGAAAATAGAAAGTGTACATGAGAGACTAGTTTGCTAAAAATCTTTTGGGTACCCATGGCTACAGGAAGCAGAAAATGCAAATGACTGAGCCAGCTCCCTGGCTCAATTAATTGCAAAATGCATCTGTCTAGAATGATGCATCAAAACCAGATTATTCAGAAAGTTAATGAAAACTATGACTTACAAAATACAATTTGAACTATAGTGAAGATTGTTCAAATTTTGCTTCCCTAAAGGTTATCATTACCTGCCCAAATTGGTACATTAATTAACATCTTAGGGTGCCCACATGAATTGTGTTGCAAAAAGGGGAAGGATAAAAGTGGCTGTAAAGTGTTGTCATTGAATTTTTGTTCCAGTTGGCACTTCTGTTGATTTGGATGTCACCTTTAAATTTCAATGGGGTAAGTTGCTTGGTTGAAGGATGAGTCACTACACATGCCTCCAGGTTACTGTGTGTGTTCCCTAACTCAAAATTAACTTTCAGAAGTCTGCTAGACATATTAGAAGCAACTGTGTGAAAGGAAGCCCTAGTCTGGGAGCCCAAAGTTGGGCTTTCTTCTGACGATCTGGCCATAAAAAAAATGTGAGAGCTGGAATGATTACATAGAGTCTCAGTTTCCTAGTGTGGGAGCAGCAGAGTTTGGAAGAGTTAGTGTTAAGATGCCCACTAGCATTCTTTGCTCCTCCCAGCTCCCCATTTTGAGGTTGAGTGCATGTCCTATGCTGCTTTCCTGGGTTGGGCTGGCTTGTAGATATTGAGGAATTGTTTTCTTGAAGGAACTCTTCTCCAAAACCATTTGTCGAAGTGGTAAAAGACTTTTTGCCTATTAGGCTGGAGATCTTGGAGACCTTCTGACCTTCTTACCAACTGATGTGTTTATGAGGCAAGTAAAAAAAATCTGGGAAGTTCTGATAGTTCAAATACTGTACTGTAAATTTCTATACTAAAAACTTCTCCAATATACCAAGGCTTATTATCATTATACCCTTAGCCATTTAATGCATGTATTTTCAGACCATTTCCTATCCACCCCATGCTTCTACTTTTATTGAGTAACTATTGAATGGCAGGTATTGTACTAAAGATAATAATCTTAATTTTTATAGCTAAATTACTCCTATATACTTTAACTTGCCACCTTCAGAAAAATCTCAAAAAAAAAAGTCATGGTGTCCAAGGATTTAACAAAACTTGAAGTATTTTAAAGCACCACATATTAGATAATATTTATGCTTTAACTTCCTTTTTATTTGGTGCATAAAATGATACAGCTAATGTAAGAATTGCATGTGAGCTTGGAAGAGCCTGACATCCGTGAGACAAAGACATATATTTAACAGTTCTATTTATCCCTCTGGGTTGTGCTGAATTTATGTGCTTCTCAACAGCGTTGAGCTCTTCAACTTGCAGGCTAGGCTTAGAACTGCCCTTCCCTCCAGAAAGATGCTTATAGAGTTAAAGCATTCCATGAAGGCTAGCTAGCATGCTTTAGAAAAAGTCTTACAGACTGCAGCCATGTGGACAAGCATTGCTTTCTACTCTTCTCAAGAAGGAGGTCTTAAGTGATAGAGTACTAACCTAGCACAAAAAGACTCAGGGACAGAGCCCAGGCCTCGAGTTCAAGCCCCACAAGTGACAAAAAAAGAAAAAAAAGGGGGGGGGATGCTCTTGTGAGATCTCATCACTAATAATTCTAGTATTCATTGCTTGATTAAATACATAATTATTAAATGCTGTTGTGACTTTGGTAACCGCTTATTTTTGTGAATTCCAGTAGCATCAGCATACTTGTAAAAACAGAAATGAGTATAAGTTCATGGTATTCACCACTGTTTGAGCAGCACTTATGGCTTGCTGGGACGTGTGCACTCCTTGGATTTGTGCACTCCTTGCAGGAATGTTGTGGCCTTGACTAGGGCCTGCTTGTTGGGAACTCTGGCTCTGAAATAATCTGCCAGCTGGTTCTCCAATACAATTTGGTGACACAGTGACAGTTGCTTCAGTTTAAAATAACCATCATATTTTAAATTATTTTTTTTCTTGTTTTGGAGATTGAATCCAGACAGAGCCCCATGCTTGCTAGACAAGCACTTGTACTAGTCCTCTATATCCCAAGCCCCTACAGTCACTGATACTTGAAAAAATAATTTTAATAACAAGTTGGAGTTAACGTCGTTTATTTGAGAGCTAATATTCATTGAACTGTGTTTTTGTAAGTAGGAGATCAAAGGATTGGTGGTAGCTAAAAGAGAGTTTGCTGCTAATCCAGCATATATTTATTAGCTAGACACCAGGGATTCCACCATGAAGAGACACACATTCCTGCTTTCATGACGCTATATTCAAGTGAAGGAGCTAAATTGCAAATTAAATCAAGATTACTTGATCATGAGACATGTTAAGGAGAACAATAATGCAGGGTAGATGAAAAGAAAGTCCTTACTCCGGGGGTCCATGTGGCTTACCACTTCCCCTTCCTCAGGTATTTGTTCATATGCCACCTTCTCAGCAATGCCTTCCCTGAATACCAGTACAGAAGTCAAAACCACTTCGCCAGCTGCCCAGTGTTCTCTGTTCCTTCAGTATGTATGGGACAGCCTTGCCTCAAAGCCTTTGCATCTGCATATTTGGATATGGACTCTAGCAGAAATCACATTCTTTGTATCTCTGAGACATAATCAAGTCTTGGGGCAAAAGGATAAAAGTGAGGATACAAGTTATAAAATATCTATCTGTGTCTTGGCAGAGCCCATGGCCTCATGGAAAGAGCTATATATTCAGAGGACACAGCTTCCTAGTGTTGACTTTCCCAGTGACTGGGGGTCTGAGTGTGACCTTTACCTTGTTACCAGATTAAGTGCCCTGCTTGGAAAAAAATCTTTTTGGTAGATGTTTGAGAGCAGAAATAAGGAAGCTTAGAGGAAGGCATCTTAGGAATGGGACAGAAGATTGTTTCCTGATGGAGGAGGGTTGTGAAGGCTTTCGTGTAGGGTAGCCCTCAAATACCTGTTAAACACCAGTTGACATTTGGATTATGTATATTCTAGGTAATATATTTATTGAATGTATGTTCTATTCTACCAACAGTATCACACTATTTGGGTTAGTGTAGTTTTGTAGTAAGTCTTGAAATCAGCCTTATGGTATTGGTGAGGACCTTCAGTGTGACAATGACTAGGAATTGTGAGCATGAACTTCTTTTCTCCCTGTTCTCAATCTCAGGGAAAGAGCATTTACTCTCTGTTAGCTATGGGTTTACATAGATGACCTTTATCAGGCTAGGGATGTTTCATTATATTCTTATTTTGTGAAAGTTTTTCATCATAAAAGGACTTTAAATTTTCTATTTTTTCACTGATTGACATGAGTATATGGTTCATCTTTTGTTTGTTGATAAGTAAAGTACATTGACGATGAATGTTGAATCAGCTGTGCATTAAAAAAATAATCTTTTTTTTGGTCCTGGGCACTGTCCCTGAGCTTCTTTTTGCTCAAGTGAACACTCTACCACTTGAGCCACAGCACCATTTCAGACTTTTTAGAGTAGTTTATTGGAGTTTATGGCATTTTCTTCCCCAGTCTTGCTTCGAACTGCAATCCTCAGATCTCAGCTCATGAGTAGGGAGGATTACAGGTGTGAGCCTGGCTAGCCTGGTACCTGGCTAGAATAAATCTTAACTGTTAACTTTCCTATTTGTTGTTTAATTTGATTTTCTAGTGTTAGAAATTTTGTGGTCACATTCATAGGAGATAATTGATCTATATTTTTTTTTGTCATTTTCTTGTTTTGTGTCTTTGGGTTTTAGTATAAGCATAATGACTCATAGTATGAGTTCAGAAGTGTTTCCTTCATTTTATCTTATGAAGAGTATCATTAATTCTTCTATAAATGTTTTGTGGAATTTGCTACTAAAGCAGTCTGGGCTTTGAGCTTTCCTTGTGTGAAGCCCAGGTAGGAACAATAAATTAATTCTTCTAGGAGATGTAAGAATATTCAGGTTATTTCTTCTTGAGTAAGCTTTGAAACTGGTGTCTGTAAATGAATCTATCCATTTCATTTATCAAATTTATCAAATTTATTGGCCTAACTTATTTTCCTTTATTTGCTTTTCAAAATATCTGTAGGATCTGTATTAATGGGCTCTCTTGCAGTCCTATTGTGGTAATTTGTGCCTTCTCTTTTTCCTCCTTGGGTCGTATAGAAGTTTTTATTTTATTGATGTTTTCCAAGAATTAGTTTCATTTTTAGGACTTTTTTCTTTTTATTTCCATTGTTTTGTTTCATCATTCTCATATTGATTTCTGCTTGTCTCTTTAGTTCCTTCCTTCCACTTACTTTGATATAATTTGCTTCTCTTTTTTGAAGGTAGGAGATTAGATCTTTGACTTAACACCTTTATGTCATGACATAAATATATAATGACATAAAATATAATGCTATAAATATTCTCCTAAGTAATATTCCTAATGTACTCAGAAATTTTTATGTACTATGTATTCACTACATAAACAATTTTTTCAGATGTTTTTGGTTATTGAGAATTTAGCAAATACCTGGGAAACGGAATCTCTTTTCTGTTATTGATACCTAACTTGACTTTTTTCAGGTCACATAATATTCCTTGTATAACTTTAGTTATTTTTAAATTGGTTGAATGTTGGTTTTTAATATAATTTTATTGTTATTATTAAGGTGGTGTACAGAGAGGTTGTCATTTCATAAGTCAGGCAGTGAATACATTTCTTTTTTGAACAATGCCATCCCTTCCTTTGCTTTCTCCCTGAATGTTTTTAGTCCAAAAATATATTGTTTTGGTGAATATTCCATGTGTTCTTGAAAAGCATCTTTATCCCACTGTTCTTTGAGTAAGACATTCAGTGAGACCAATTGGGTCAGTTTGGTTGAATGTGGCTGTTCAACTGTTTTATATAGCCTTAGTGATTTTTCTGCCTACTGGTTTTAGCAGTTACTAGGAAAGAGGTTTTAAAGTGTCTAACCATAATCCTTTTATCCTTCATCCTTCCAGCTCAGGTTTGTGTGGGTTTTTTTCTTCTTTTCTTTTCCTTTTTTTTTTTTTTTTTTTTTTGCTCTCAGCTAAGTGTTTCTATGTCTTTCTGGCAGGCTAACTCCATATATATTATAGAATGTCCTTTTTTATCCTTGATAATAGCCCTTTTTCTGATCTTAATATGGTCATAGTTATTTTCATGGCATATCTTTTTCTATAGTTTTACCTTTAATCTATGTACTTAGGTTTAAAGTAGATTTTCTGAAGATTGATAAATCTTACTTCGGTTATTTACATTTAATATATTTGGTATGGGTGGCTTTAAATCTACTATTTTGCTAGATGTTTTCTATTTTCCTTATATTTTATTGTTTTTATTTTTTCTTCACCCCCCCCACTTTTCCAGTTTTTATTCTACTTGTGTTATATTCTGTTTTATCTTATTTTATCTTTACTGCTAGCTTATTAGTTACCTCTTAAATTTAGAGGTACCATAGGATTTGCAATAGACGTCTTTATAACTTTCAAATAATAGTAATATACTTATTATAGATAGTGTAATTACCTTCCAGTAGTAGTCTTTCAGTTTTCCTCTCATGCTTTTTGATATTATATGCTCTACTTTTATTAAGGAACATTTTGGTTCCTGATGTAAATACCTTAATTATGGTAATGATTATATGAGAATATTTTTCATATCTCAGACATAACTCATTTTATATGTGTAGGATTTGAATATCTTTTTTTTTGACCAAAGGAGAATATTCTTTTATTTATTAATATTGTAAAGGTAACATACAGAGAAGTTACAGTTACATAAGTCAGGTAATGAGTATATTCCATTTTGAACAGTTTCATCTCTTCCCTCATTTTCTCACAGTTTTTCCCTCCTGACTTCCTCCCCCACAAGTATATAGTTCATTTTCACCATAGTGTCTAGTGAGGATCACTGCTGCATTTGTTCACCCTTTGTCCTGCCATTCCTGTGCTTCCTCCTTACCCTCACCAAAACAGATAAACTTACACACAAGACAAAAGTTACAGAAATAAAGAACAGTGACAAAGGAGAAAAAAGGAAAATAACCAAAGAAACTCTTGTTCCCATTTCTTGGAGTTAATTTTGATAAATATCATTTTATATGATCGTATTCATATAGCTATTGAGCCTTTGTGATACTTTCCTAAGAATATCCTCCTTTGGTCTCACTGTGTGAATGTTTAGAGTCCTGTTTAGTTTATCATCTCCAAGTGTAATTTTTTGTCTTTTATCATCCATTGTGTTTACTTGTAGTTTTGAATGTACATTCTAATTACTACAAATGAGGGAAACCATGCAACCTATGCTGCTTTGGGTCTGGCTTACTTCACTTAATATAATTGTTTCCAAGTCTTACGGATTTGAATATCTTGTAGGTATCTTTTCCTGTGCCCATGCTTCAGAATGACAGCCTTCTACATATGTCCACTGTTTACCCTATCTTGACTCCCTGCAGCCAGAAGACAGCAAATCTATGGCCAGACAAGGCCTCTAACCTAAGTTCCTACTGTACATATGTATATGGCTATCCTATGAGCCTTCACATATCTGAAATGGATCTGTTCTCTTCCTCTCTTGTAAACCTGCATCCACTCCACATGAGTTATTAGTGTCCACCATGTTTCTTAGTTGGAAACTTGGGAGCCCACCTCAGCCTCCATACCAATTAATTCTTAAGGATTCTACCTCTTAATTACCTTCTGACTTAACTTTTGTTTATTCCTAAGATCCTATTTTCAGGTCTTCCACAGTCCCAAGCAGTTTTGCAGCCTTAAGCATTTCTTCCAGCTTATCTTCCCCAGTTTTTTCAAAATCAGAGCTTATCATTCTCTTTTCCTAATTGAAACTTTTCCAAAGCCCCACATTACTTTTGAAAAAAATACATACTATTAGCACAATGTGTCTGTTTCTAAGTCTGCCCCCACTTCTCAAGCTCCTCTCTTAGCCCTCAGCTTAAGAGTCTTTTTTTTTTATTAATTGGACATAAATTTTTTTACAAGGTGTTGTGCAAAGAGGGTGTAGTTACATAGTAGGGCAGTGTGTGCATTTCTTGTGATATCTTACGACCTGTTTTTCTATCCCTTGTCTAGGTCAGGTTGACATATATGCAATATACAATGTATCAAGAACATATACAGTATTCACAGACTTGGTCTCTACTGTCTCTCCGTCTCCCTTTGTTAACAGTCATATATCAGGGAGATCATGCCCCTTTGTTTTCTGTGTTCTAGGCTTGTCTCACTCAACATTATTTGTTCAAGTTCTGACCATTTCCCTGCGAATAACAATATTTCACCATTCCTAATCGCTATGTAGTATTCCATTGTGTATAAGTACCATATTTTTTGGATCCATTCGTCTGTGGAGGGGCATCTGGGTTGTTTCCATATTTTGGCTATTGTGAATTGTGCCGCGATAAACATGGAAGTACAAATGCCTTTTTGATATCTTGGATTTTTCAGCTTAAGAGTCTTAACCTGTCACATCCCAGCTACATAACTGCCTGGAATTATCTGAACACATGTCCTTTTCTTCTACCTATATGCCTCTGCACTTCCTATTCTCTCTAGCCCCAAAGCCTACCTTTTTCCTCCAGACCTGCCTGATTCCATCTTGCTATAAAGACTCCATTCAGGCCTCCCATGGTCTGGGAATAGTCCCCAAAGTCGTCCCTTCAGGCCATCTCAGTGCCTTTCCAAGTTTCCCTCTGCATTCTCATGGTTTGTTACGTTTTCCTCCCATTATAGTTTTCCCCTGCTTTGTTAATAACACAAAGTATTCAGTATTTATAATCTAATAAGCTAATCTCTGAAAGTCTATTTGCGTTCAAAGTAATGAGGTATCATGTAGTAACCAGCCAATGTTCTTACAGGGGAAGATGCTGGAAGCAGATCTGGTTTCAAAGATGCTACGGGCTGTTCTGCAGTCTCATAAGAATGGGATAGCATTACCCCGGCTCCAAGGAGAATACCGATCCTTGACTGGAGACTGGATCCCCTTCAAGCAGCTGGGTTACCCTACTCTAGAAGCTTATCTGAGAAGTGTGCCAGCAGTTGTCAGAATAGAGACTAGTAGATCTGGAGAGGTAAGTAGGCAATTGTGCATGTAACAAGAATCAAACTGATTTAGAAACACCTGCTTGGGGCTTTCAGTCTCATACAAGTGGTAGAAAAGTACCAGCTAAGTAGTTTGAGATCAGCAGTGCTATGGCGAGGATAAAAGTTAATTAAATATATTATTAGGAAAACATGGTTTACCATCCCTTATCCTCCCAGACTGATTTTTTTCCTTTCTGTTTGTGCACCTTGTAACACATCTATAGAATACTTGACATGACATTTTTTATTTAATTCCCTTTCCTTCTTTTTTCCTTCCCAAGTTTCTTGAGGTTGAAATACACTTTTTTTTTACCTCTCATAGTTGAGACTTAATAAATCCATGTTGAATGCATGAAGACCCATAGTCCAAATGAATAAGTTCATAACGTTTCAAATACTTCTGTACCATGAAGTACTTAACTCTTTGTTCTCCTATTTGGGGCATTTTAAATGTTTCTGAGTTTTAACTATTAAAATACTCCTTACTGAGCATATTGACTCGGTAACACTCTTCTTTTGAATTATGTTCATAGGTTACAGAAGCACTGAGCCAAAGAGGAGAATGTGTAACGCTTCATTGTTTACCTGTTCTCCATTTCAGTTTAGGGTCAAATGTCTCGAAAACCAAGTTATTATGGCTGCTGTAATGTGTGCATAGTTTTCATCTGTGTCTGGTAGCAAAGTCTGTCTGTGTTTTGCATTCAGATCTTGCTATCCACACAAAATCATGTAGCCAAAAAATAATGGGATCATAGTACTGGTCTAGTGTTGTCTGTTTGGACACTCACCACTGGCCAGCCTCCAAATTCCCCCACACAAAACTCTGGAAAGAGCTTGGGTTGGGAGGTAATTAAAGAAACTTATAGCCCCCCCCCAAAAAAAAAACAACAAAAAACCAAGTCATTTTCTAGAGATCATCTAGTTCTAGTAATCTCCACACTTGACATATTTTTCTGTAATATCCTATATACTGTCATGACTGTTGTTCAGTTAAAAGTAGTAAGTTGAGCCATTGCATTTTAAGCAGGTGCCTTTTTTAGGTGGGGGCGTTGTGTCATGCTTTGTTCTCACACCTTTGTCTGTGGGACCCTCTGAGATCCCCTTGGAATTCTGTGGCTCTAAGGAACACAGCTAAAACTCCAGATCTGAAGCAAGTCTATTAACAAGCTGAAAACTCCCAGCCCTGTCTTCACTATGTGACTTGGAAGTTTATCCAACTTTTGTGAGCCTCTGCTTCTCCATGTGTAAAATGAGGATCAAACAGATCTCAGAGATTCTGTGAGATAATATATGCAGATCACAGTTTTATTTTGGTTCCTTTGTTAATCTATCTTAACTAGTACATTGTAGATGTCTGGTAGGTAGTTGTTTGGGATAAATTAAAATTTTGGTTTACCAGGTGATCATTTGGTATACTACACTTAGCGGTAAATCTAATTTTGCACTCACATTATCAAGGAGTGAGGTAAATGAACATTTGCATACAGTTTGATTTGGCATGTGTAGGCTCACTTAGGACTCACTGTTAGAAACAGGTCTTTTGGCAGCCCCAGCCCTAAGAAATGTTCTTCCTCCCACTCTGTCCCTTATGAACAGATTACCTGTTACGCTGTGGCCTGCACAGAAACTGCAAGGATTGCTCAGCTTGTGGCTCGGCAGAGGAGCTCTAAAAGGAAAACTGGGCGACAAGTTAATTGTCAGATGAGAGTGAAGAAAACCATGCCATTTTTTCTAGAAGGTAGGTCTCTTCATATGTTAAATCTTAAGCCTGTGACTATACTATCACAGGAATTATGGAAATACTGCTTATATCCACAATAAATTCTTGAAGCTAAGATTTCCATCTGAAAAGTTAGTGAACATGAAGAATGAAACTTACCCAAAGCAAAACAATTACACAATGAGAAATAGCAGATTTTAACTGCTTATAATGGCAAAGTGTGCTTTTACTCTTTTAGGCTATTTGATGGGAAGCCACACCCCAAAATATTGAGTGAACCAAGAACCTGCGATTTGATATCTTTTTTTTTTGGCCAGTCCTGGGCCTTGGACTCAGGGCCTGAGCACTGTTCCTGGCTTCTTTTTGCTCAAGGCTAGCACTCTGCCACTTGAGCCACAGTGCCACTTCTGGCCATTTTCTGTATATGTGGTGCTAGGGAATTGAACCCAGGGCCTCATGTATAGAGGCAAGCACCCTTGCCACTAGGCCATATCCCCAGCCCCTCGATTTGATATCTTACTTAGCGAATTATGTCTTTTGGTAGAAGACCTCTGTTTTCAGAAAAACACAAATTACATAGTATGAAAAAGTGCTACCAACAACTCAGCCTTTGTTTACCAAATGCTTATCTTGAGATGCAGTCATTTCTAAAATGAAATTCTCAAGAAATAGTTCAATGATAAAACAGCTCAGTGCCAGCAATCTGTAAGCAAGAGGGGAAGTGGAAGGCTTTGTGGCAGAGGAAAAGTCTCTCCTGACAGTTTGTGGATTGATGGAGTAGAGATAGGAGGATCATGCTGCCCTTTATATTGGTGGCTACCACAGAAGTGTAAGTGCTGAGTAGGTCAAGAACTGGTTAGCTTGTCAGCAGAAGCACCTCATCTGCAGAGTATAGCCCAGTCTCTTCTTCCCCTACTCATCCTTCCTCCAGGGGCTCTCTTATTCTTGCAGGCTATTCACAGAATATAGTCCCACTGAAAATATTGAGAATGGCACAATGAAACCAGGGCTTGGAGAGGCCAATTGATTCTATTATATATGCCTGACTTCATAGGAAAACCAAAGGCAACCCTCAGACAACCAGGATTTGCTTCGGAGTTTTCTATTGGCAAAAAACCTAATCCAGCACTGTTAAGAGACAGAGGAAATGCTTTTGGAGTTAAGTCTGATGCTGAAATGCCACCTTACCCAGTACACACGACTCTTGGAAATGAAGTATTCAGAGACATTCCAATGCAGAGGCATGTGAGCATGCCTACCAATAACAGGTATCTTGGCTTTATCTGACTAAAAGGAGAAGCTTGGTGAATTTAGGGTAATAAGTGCTAACAAATGTATGTTTCAATCAAGGCTTTCTGCTGTATTTAATGTAACTTCACATGTTCTAGAAAAAGTGTCATTACCAGTAGATCTACTTTTCCTGGCTTCTCAAGTGCCACTATCTGAACAGATGGATGTCCATTTTGAGTTTTCTCTGCAGTACTGATCATCTTTCCTTGTAAAATTCACTCTAAAAATTCTTGCAGTTTGTTCTAAGATGCTGTTTCATTGTGGCATATAACTCTTTATGAAAACCTTATCATTTATAAGTTTTGTTGTAAAATCTGACCCAATTATGCATTCCCTCTTTCTTTAGTAATCTTGTCCATAATTATGCAGTAGCATCAGACATCCATGTACAGGATGGGCTAGTATGCCTTAGTTTGGGTACTGCCATTTACTAGCCAGGTAAAATAAGTTAAATTATTTTATATTTTGGATTATAATTTCCTTATTTGGTCCAATAAAATTGTGAAAGTAAAATTATGTAAAAATTCCTTTCTGTCTCTAAATTTTATGGCATTTTGAGCTGTCTAGGAAGTCAGTAAACTACCATCCATGAGCAAATCAGGCTACCTCCTGTTTTGTAGATGTAGTTTTATAGGAACATGGCCATATCCTGTTCACATCTGCCCATGGCTACTGTGTACCCAGTGGCTGTCTGAGTAGTTATGTAGCACCGTGCAAAACCTGAAAGGCACCTGTTGACCCTTCACAGAAAAAGTATTCTCAATACTAGTGTAGATGGGTCAATATCTCATTCTTCCCTTCCAGATTTTTTTTACCACAAACTTGTAGCACCAATTCCCTTTGGTTCAGTGTTGACAAATTCCATTTCATGTAAAGATACATTTGTTTTTACTCCAGATACTACAATATTTAGGAATAATTACTTTTAAAATTAATCTTATTTATTTTTATTTATGTAGTACCAAGGAAGTAAACCCAGGACCTTATTATGCATGGTGGGTAAGCACTCTACCACTAAGCCACATCGTCAGCCCAAAAATTACTTTTAAAAGTTTGGTAGAAAAGTTGTATGTATTTTCACATCTGCCATTTACTCATGAAAAAATATACAAATACACTTTTATAACTGCATACACTAAATAAGCCTTATTGATAGCCCACATCTAGTAATTCTTTTACAATTAAAATATAAAAAAATATGCTTCATTTCAAAGAATTGAGCAAATTAACTTTTAGAGTGTTCCAAACTATTCAAAAATTGGAAATGCACATTTTGCATGGTAAAAATGTGGTCATTGATTCATCAAATCATGATTCATTTGATCATTCTTACAACATTTGTTCTCCCTTGAAGTACACCTGCCTAGGCACTAGGAACATAAATAATTAGGAGTATCTCGTAAGGGAACGATTCCTGGACATAAATGGTGTGGGGGTGGGGTGTGCACACACACACATGCACGTGCACGTGTGTGCATGTATTTCTTTGTCCCCATACTTAGAAACATTTGCCTATATATTCACCATCATAATTCTTACTTAGCTATTGTAGTGATGATATGAGGTGTAGAGATCTGTTTCTTCTTTTAGAAATAGATATGTGAACAATATCTGTTATTGCTTTGAAACATTGGTCTGGTTTGAAGTACTATTTTTGTGTTATACCAAAATAAAATATGAACTTAATGTTTCTAAGTTTTCTACTGTTATACTTACATGTTCCGTTATTTTAAGTATAACTTAATGATGCATTTCAACATCTGGTAGTGCAAGTCTTGTTTTTTGTTTTATTCTAAGATATTCTTTATTTTCAACTGTTTACTTACCAGGGCTTGAACTCAAGGCCTTGTAGTCTGGCTGAGTTCTTCATGGCTGCCCCTCTACCACTAGAGCCATACCTCCAGTCCAGCATTTTGCTGGTTCATTGGAGATGGAGTCTTGCAGACTTTTTCTTCTTGGGCTAGCTTCAAACCTTGATCCTCTAGGTCTCAGCTTCTAAGTAAATAAGATTGTAGTCATGAGCCACTAGCTCCTGGCCCCAGTTATTTATACTTTGCATGGATTTATTAATACTCTTTTGCTAATCCCTTAGAGATAAATGGTTATAAGTCTGACTTCGTAGTTCTGAAAGGGGCTTTCAAATACTCAGCTAAATTGAAGCTGTCTCTAGCATACTTTTTTGTCTGGGTAAATACAGTAGATGATACTAGATTTTATTTCCATTTTTCTGATTTTTGAATACTTTCATAACTTCTTTCGTTGTTCAATGCCACACAGGCTTTAAATGGACAGTACAGTGTTTAAAATTTGATATTCTTTTACACCCTAGGTTTAGCCTGAAGGCATCCCTTCCACAACCTCTCCAGATGCATCTCTCAGCCTGTAATAAGGAAGTGAGTGGTATGTTTTCCAAACATCTTCTTGGTACCTATTCTCTTCTGAAGCCTCATAGCCCCAAGCAAAGTATCTATCTAGTGGTGGTCTTTGACACTCCTATTTCTAATTCCTTTAAAGCATGAATTCAGGTGCTCCTTAGAGGAAGTAATATTTCCAAGGATATCATTACCGTTCTGACATGAGGCCTTCCTCATACTAGACCTATTGTTTCACATCCATATGGACCTCCTCACCTATCCTAGGGGGAGTGAGCCTCAGAACTGGGCAGCCTCAAGCCCTACTTTGAGGAAACCCCCTACTCTAGAGTTGAAGCACATAAAGTTTATAAAAGAGTCTCACATGTCCCACTGCTGAAAAGCTGGCCCTAAAATGCATGTAGTAACACACTGTATTATCTGAATAGCAGTGAGCCTAACTTTTCAGGTTATAAAATTCGAAGGGCAGTTAAACAATAAGACACATAATGAAGTCAAGGAATGTACAGGTTGGAAACTGACCCACTCATCATCTTGTTTTCTTTGACCAGTGTGCACATCTCCTGCTATGGACACAGCCGGAGGGCGCGTGCAGAGTGAGTGCTTGTGGTGTGTGAGGTGCACACACGACTTTCCATGATTTGTGGGTTTCAGCATGATTCTGGCTGAGTTGAAATTCTTTTTTCGTTAAAAAAACACACCACTTTCAGCATTTCTTATTTAAAAAATTAACTGACACTGATGGCTCACGCCTGTATCCCTAGCTACTCAGAAGACTGAGATCTGAGGATCACAGTTTGAAGCCAACCCCAGCAGGAAAGTCCCTGAGATGCTTATCTCCAATAAATAAACAAAAAAAAAGTGAAGCTGTGGCTCAAGCACTAGCCTTTAGCAAAAAAGTTGTTCAAGGACAGTGCCCAGGCCTCGAGTTCAAGCCCCATCACCAGAAAAAAAAAATAGAACAAATTTTTACTCATGTGAATTATCTTTATATTTGCACTTTCTGAACTGTGACTACACAGCAGTTACACACCATTCTAGAAGCTTAAATTAGCATAAGCTTTTTCTACAGAAACAAGAGGACTTATTTCAAGAGAGTATGCAGTTCCCCCAGCACAGCTGAAATACACACACATATATACAGCTTTCCTACGTGCTGATAGTCTAGACTTACTTCCTCCATTTGTTCATCAAAAAGTACAAGAGCTTAGGTGGCTCCAGTTGCTAAGCTGTGTTTGCAGACTCCAAATTGAGACAACTGATAACAGGCTGTCATTACAGAGAGTCTGGCTAGAAATGAGAGGTTTATCATTTCCTCCCTCCCTGTCCTTTCATCCCAGTAAACCATCAGTAAACCATCTGTGTCCTTAGTAGGAAAAGCATATGGATGTTTAAGACCTTTCTGTTCCCAGTGCCAGGACAGGTCTGGCCAGGCCATATCTTCATACCCTCTGGTGGGAAGAGCAGAGTCCGTATCCCAGCTTTCTTAAGGAAAACTCTTCTTTGGCTATCTGGAATCCTTAGAGACCAATGTCCCCAACTAGGCTATCTCTCTGCCAACCAATTTAAAACAAAATAAAAATGATGGAGTCCTAGTAGCAGAAATAGTGTGTGATTAAATTACAAATATATTTTTAACATAGATGGGAATTTTAATATATCCTGATCTGTATCCCAGAAGGGGTTTGGAGTTAATTTTATAGTCATTAAAATACCAGGACCTTAAGTTTTAGTGAACACTCAAATCGTTCAGATACCCTAGCTTTTAAATTTTAAAAAATGCAAGAAAGGTAGCCAAAACTTTATAAATGTACATTGATGAGAGATCAATATTGGGGAATAAAAATATAAAAATATACCAGTATTACTTGTTTGTGGTTTCCAAATCTTTTATTCGGGCTTGTAAACATTTTTTGTGACTGAATCATTTTTCAAAGGACTCCATGTTGCTAAGTTATCCTCATAAAGAAATGATCATAATCTGAAAATCTGGACAACTTTTATTTTCTGTGAAATGTTCTTTGGCCTTACTATTAAGGCATTCTTATACTTTGTGGAATATAGCTTTAAATTTAACATTGCATGTATAGCAACATTATCTAAAGTTTTACCTTCCTTATTTGCAGGTGAAAATGATTATTTAAATGATTAGCTTATTCTATACCTATATAAAGCATCTTTGCAAAATGAACACTCTTGAGGGGTCTCTTGGCCAGGCTGGTCAGGTGAGGGATAACAGAACAAAGTTGTCCTCTTCCTGTTTAGCTTAATCCTGCCAATTTCCAAAACCTTTGGCCCCAGTATAGGAAAGCCTAAAGACACAAATGCTAGGTCATGGGGATAATCTAAAATGTTAAACATTTTGGTTAATTCTATCTTTTTTTTAATTTAAAGATAATTTAAATCAGACTGTTGAAAAACCAAATGTCACACCTCCTGCCTCTTGTAAAATGGATGAGGTTCAAAATCGTATAAAGGAAATATTAAACAAACATAACAATGGCATTTGGATATCTAAGCTTCCACATTTTTACAAGGAGTTATATAAAGAAGACCTTAATCAAGGAATTTTACAACAGTTTGAACACTGGCCTCATATTTGCACGGTATGTGTTTCCTTCTACTTCTCTTCTATTGCCTCTGTCCACTGTTCAGGCCTCCATATATTAGACATAACACCTTTTATTTAGGGGTATGAGGTGTTTTACATATGCTACTTTGCTAAGCTTTATCTCTAAGATTAACATGAGTCCTTTCATATATAACAAGTATGTCAAGGTTGGTGGCTCTGTGTGTTATAATTTCTCTTACATGTTTTTGTTGCAAGTTCCTTTTAAAAGCACATTTCCTGTTTGGTAATACAGACTCTGTACCAGTTTGTATTGGTTGACCTGCCACAGTAAGCACTGATAGCTTTGCTATTTTTATACTTTCTAGTAATCATTTTTATTAGACTTGACTTTTATATGCTTGTTCTTGAACATTTTAAAAGACTCTTAAGTGCACAAATTTCAGTTAGTTGGGCCAGTTATTTGCATACTATCTTATTAATATATTAGAATTCATAGTTAAAATTTTTACAAGCTGCTTTCACATTAGAAACTTTAAATTGAAAGTACTTCATTTTTTATAATTATTCCCACTTGGCCTTTTTTCATTATAAGGTGATAGATCAGAATCACTTATTAGAAATATTAGTTCATCCAGTGATGGGGACAGGGAAATTCTTAAATCTAAGTAACTTCTAAGACATCACTTGGTGCTTTTCCTTACATAAAATATATTCAGAATTTAACTACCTCAAACAGCAACATCAATAGCTACTTGATGCATTGAAGTTCATAGTTAATATCATGCGGAGTGTGTGTGTTTTGAAAGAGGGTTTTCTGTCTTTAATATGTACTTTGATCCCTATGTCTATTTGGCAAAATGCAGACTGCCCTCTTTATAAGCCTAAAGAGAATGCATTTTCTTGACCACTTCTTGCTACTCACTTGGATCTCATAGCCACTTCCAGGGCAGAAATCACTGAGTCTCCCAACCAATAAATATTTCAGTTGTCCTTCGCTGTATCGTAGTTCACTTTTGGCGGCTTTACTGTATCACGTTTTTTAAAAAAGAAATACATACATAGCAATCCCAGAGTCCCCACGATAGGTGAAAATCCACGAAGTAGCAATAAGTGAGCCACAGTATAGTGAGGGATGACTATATAATGCTGCTACTTTGTGGATTTTCACCTGTCATAGGAATCTCTGGAACGTAACTCCTAGGATGGGTGAGGCATCACTGTATTTTTTATGATCAGATGCACACAGGCCTCACACCTGTGTGTTTCTCTCCTAAGAATATCCTTTGTCTCACTGAATGTGAATATCTAGAGAGCACCTGGCTATTTTTACACATCTTTTACACATTTATGGCATGGCCATTTTTTTATTTCTTCCAAATTTTTGTTTTCAACATTCTGGAATCATAAATCCAGAGTATGGTCCTGATTGCTATTACTACAAGGTAGGGCAAGTAGCCTCAATGGCATTGCAGAGTGTAGGGTAAGAAATGGGCATCTCTTATAGGGCTTGTCTTATAACTAAAGAAAAATCCAATTGTAGTAGTTTTTTCTTTTAAAAATATTTTTCCTCCAACTTAAAGCATTCTATGTTAAAAAAAAAAAGAGGGGCTGGGAATATGGGCTAGTGGTAAAGTGCTTGCCTCATATACATGAAACTCTGGGTTTGATTCCTCAGCACCACATATATAGAAAAAGCCGGAAGTGGCGCTGTGGCTCACATAGTAGAGTGCTAGCCTTGAGCAAAACGAAGCCAGGGACAGGGCTCAGGACCTGAGTTCAAGGCCCAGGACTCGCAAAAAAAAAAAAAAAAAGTGTGTGTGTGTGTGGGGGGGTAAATAATGTTAATGTTATAAGAGAAATACAAATTATCCATTAGTTTACACCCAAAAATATCTATCACAGGCATTTCCATTTGATTATAAGAAATATTGGATGGACAGTTTTTAAAATTATTTTGGGTGAACATATGAAGAGGAAAAAGGTGAATCCTACTGTGGTGGAATCAGAGTAGAGAAGCTGGGGCTGATGTGATTTTGCTGTTCTGGAACTCAAAGTAGAAACCATCAATAGGGCCCTAATGCAACAGGAAGAATTTGGGCTTTGCGTTAGATCTGTCCCTTGTTGCTGGTATATAACTTTAAACACACAAATTATCCTCCCAGCCTCTGTTTGCTCTAAAATGTGACTCATTGTATAGGTCATAGGGTTGTGAGAATTAAGTGAGATAAAAGCTGGAAAGCATCTACAAGACAGTGTTTCATAAAAGGCAGCTGAGATGTGTGTGTATGTTGTTTGTTTGTTTTTGTTTTTTGTAAATGCTGGTCCTGTGGCTTGAACTCGGGGTCTAGGTACTGTCACTGAACTTTTGTGCTCAAGGTTAGCACTTTACCACTCAAGTCATATCTCCACTTCTGGCTTTTTTTGGAGGTTCCTTGGCGATCAGACTCTCATGGACTTTCCTACCCCAGGCTTGCTTCAAACTGTGATCCTCAGATCTCAGCCTCCTAAGTAGAACTACAGGCATGTCCCACTGGGTGTCTGGCAGACAGCTGTTATTTTTGAGAAGTAGCACAGACTTAAAGCAAACTAAAACCCACTGCTGAGGCAGGGAGATGCCCAGCAGACTGAAAAGAGGCAGTTACCTCTGATAGACAAAGCTGGAGAGGGGAGGGCAAAGTTTAAGTTGAAAAGGAAGCAGTGGGTGAGGTCAAAGAACTGAACCTCCAAGATAAGCATTGTGCCCATTATCAAGGAATGGTTCCTACCCCGTTCTACCCTGCCATATAGTGAGAGCCCCAGCTCCCAGCCAGGACTGCCTCAGAAACCTTGTTAGGTATGTAGAAGGGAAGGTCCATAATCTTCTTCAAGAACATTTAAGCAAACAGCAAAGCCCTAGGCGACTATGAAGGAAAATTACTTGGAAGTTTATCCTAATGTAGCTAGTTGCAGTGGGGAGTCTAAAGACAGTGGTCTGCAGGCAGTCCATAGGTAAGGAAAGAGGTGAGAGCAGGTTGGCCTTGAAATGAATTGAGTCTATAAAGCCATTTCGGAGAAAGGGTCTCTGGGTAGATGGTTTCTGAACAGTTGAGGGTTGCAACAAGAAGCTCTTAACATTCCCCTTGTCTGTGGAACATTCTACAAACCTTGTACTTTCTTAAAGAGAATCTACTGAAAAAGTATAGCTCCTTTGTTTCTTGAGCTTATTATAGTTGCAAGTATTAGTAACTATAGGACAGATGAGTGTGGAAATACATTGTTTGAGGTAGTGAATTGGGTGGTTTCTGTCTTTTCCTGAATCTTTGAATGCTTCATATCTGTCCTGATTGTTTCTTTATTATGACTCAATGATGCCATTGGGGCCATTTCTTCAACTCTTTCTCAGTCTTGTCTCTTCCAGCTTTTCTCAACTTTAGTCCATAGAGGCTGCCTCTTAGCAAAGTCATAAGCCAGCCTTCCTGTGAACTGGCTGATCCTAGGACAAAAGCTTCTCTTCAGTAACCTAAGGTTAACATTGTTCTTTGGCACACAAGAATCTTCCATCTGCTGCCAACGTCAATTTTTCACTTGTTTTGAGTCAGTAACCATTGATTGCATGCATGAAGTTCTAAAAAGCAGATCTCCAGGTATATGAGATTTTACTGTGCTGTCTTAGGTTTTGTTTTGTTTGTTTTGATCTTGGGGCTTGAAATCAAAGCCTGTGTGTTGTCCCTAAACTTTTTTGCTCAAGGCTAGCTAGCACTTTTCCATGAGTGCCACAGCTCCATTTCTGGCTTTTTTTTTTTTTTTTTGGTAGTTAACTGGATTTGAGTCTTACAGGATTCCCTTCATGGGTTAATTTCAAATTGTGGTCCTCAGATCTCAGCTTCATGAGTAGCTAGGCTTACAAGCATGAGCTACTGACTGTTGGCTCTGTCTCGGGTTTTTATTGAGTGATGGCCATGTTCAATGAAGTTTACAGTAAAAGTTTTAACATGAAGAACTACTACATGGAAATGACAAGTGTGCTTTGAAAAGCCTCTAGACTTAATTGGATGATACTGAATTCTGTTATAGAATCTCAATGAAAATTCTATTTCCATAGAGACACTAAACTCACTTCAAGAGGCCTATGGTACAGAATTAGCAGGTGAGTCTTCAGGGACTCTCAGGAGAGTTTGCCTTCAAGAACTTTTAAGTTTACAGCACAGGTAAAACTAGAAAGAAAGAAAACCTTTTTAGAGTTAAAAAGAAGAAATGTTAAGGCAGACAGGATGAAAACTTACTTGTATGAGCAGCCATTTTCTTGAAGAACTGATGGTTTAAATCTTTGGACCTCACATCTACCTACCAAATCTAATCCATTGACTTTAATCTTACAAGATATAAAATTCCAAATGAGACAGAAAGAACTCCATGTAGATATAACAAGCTTAAGGCATATTTGATTTAGTCTTCTGATAGTCATCAGGGAAGCGGTTTGTCTCATGGTGAAGTATTCTGTATCATTTGTCACTCCTGCTAGGAGTGGGGGTGAGGGTCCTTATAGAGTAGAGTTATGGGTCACCCCAGTTCCTGGTCTTTGGTCTGGGGAAAAAATATGTAGAAATAAAATGAAGAATACTATGAATCTTTATCCTCCTGTGGAGGAAGACTTTGGACCCCTCCCCAGGTACATCTGTGAGTCAGGTGGACTGAAGGAATTTAGAAGCTGTAAAAACCTCCTCTCTAGAGGCTCACCTGAAACGCTTAGCAGTCAGTTATGACCCAGGAAATTATAAAAACTCTATTTTGAGTAGATATTGACTTCCCATGTCTGTGGCTATGGCCATTTGAAAGACTAGAGTCAAATGTTCTGTCTTAGGGGACTGAAGCAGGAGATAGGCATGTAAGTTCTGTCAGATGTACCACAGCAAAATGAAGGACAGACATCACACAGTATAGCCGTTCTTTAGCTTTGGGGACAGAGCTTAACCTATTTGCTTTGGGAATTCTTTTTTTTTTTTTTTTTTTTTTTTTTGGCCAGTCCTGGGCCTTGGACTCAGGGCCTGAGCACTGTCCCTGGCTTCTTCCGCTCAAGGCTAGCACTCTGCCACTTGAGCCACAGCGCCACTTCTGGCCGTTTTCTGTATATGTGGTGCTGGGGAATCGAACCTAGGGCCTCGTTTATCCGAGGCAGGCACTCTTGCCACTAGGCTATATCCCCAGCCCTGCTTTGGGAATTCTTTATAACCATTTTGCGAAAAAATTAGAGATAACATGCTTCGTGGAAGATAGGTGGCAATCACAATTTTCATATGAAAATTTTAAAAATACAAGTTTAAGCTGAAAAAACACATTTGTTTTAAACTATATATTTGAATCTAATTTAGTTTCATGTATTTTTCCCTTTGAATTGCTAAACTCTTACTGGTCTCAAAAGATTGGTTAATGAAGTGTGTGGACTAACATGTGCTCCACATCACTGAATCTATGAGTAGCTTTGTCTTTAAAGAGTGAAAGGCTAGCTGGGCATGCCTGTAATACTGGCTACTGATGAGGCTGAGATCTGAATATTGCAGTTCAAAGCCAGTCCAGACAGGAAAGATCATGAGATTCTTACCTCTAATTAACCACCAGAAAGAAAGAAAAAAACTGGAAGTGGAGCCTTGTCTCAACTGGTAGAGGGCTATCTAGCCACCCAGGCCTTTAGTTCAAGCCCCCAGGACACTCCCCCACCCCCGACACATACACACAAGAAAAGGCTATCTAAATCAACTCTTATTTTGTGTCAAGTTCAGTTCCTAAAGTCAGGTGTAGGTTGGATTTTAGCAAATATTCTTTTGTATTTAAACAGTAAATTATTGAAGAAAGATGGACTGTAGGTACATAAAGTTGAGGAAAAAACCACTGATGATTGGAGAGAGCTACAATTCAAAGAGTTAGTCAAGGGAGTGTGGTGGGAGACCCAGTTACCTGAAATAGGAAAAAACGTGCTGTGAAAAAAAAAATGTCTTCTAGATTGGGTAGTTCATTTGGTTTTTGTTTGGGCTCTATAGGCAATTGGCAGCTTAACTTAAATGCTACAAACAGATTTGGAGACAGGTTTCCAGAAGCCCTTTAAGATTGTTCTGGAATAAAGGGCCCTCAAACTGAAATTGTGTTGTTGCCTTGAACCAGCTCTCATTAAGTATAATGGCCATAACTTCTGTTAAGATAGTGATTGTAGCTGGGTGTTAATGGCTGTAATCCTAGCTACTCAGGAGGCTGAGATATGAGGATTAAGGTTTAAAGCTGTCCTGGACAAACAAATTCTGATTATCTTCAGTTAACTAGCAAAAAAGCCAGAAGTAGAAGTGTCAGCCTTGAATGAAAAAGCTAAGCAAGAGTATAAGGTCCTGAGTTCAAGCCCCAATACTGGCATAAAAATATAAATAAATAAAATAATTAATAAAATAAAAAATAACAAAAAAAATTCAAGACAATAATTCCTACTTAAAAGATCCCATTATGTTGCTTTGGTCAAAGATCATCTTCAGAGGCTTGCTAAAGTTAAGTATATTGTTAGATCATGAGTTCTGACCACTTGAGGCTGGATGAGAATGGAAGCTTTGATACTGGGAGGAGAGGACCAAATAAACATGGGTGTATCCCATATTTTCAGGCAACTCACTGGAGCGAAAAGGATCATAAAGCTGAAGAACCTTCTATGAGTTAGACAAAGCCATGTGCTCATTTGGGTGATAAGGTTTATGGGAGTTGCTTTAGTTAAGTACAGCTTCACTGAAATTAGCCTCCTCCAACCACTCATCATGGCTGGAGAAGAGGTTAGTAGGTAAAAATTGAGGAAAGGTTTTGCAGCAGGTCCTGCAGGCTCATCTGGCTTTGGATACCAACAATTACTGTGTCTAAATCTAAAATAACAGTAATTGGAAGAAATGAGCTACTCACACAATTCTGTGAGGCAAATTTTGCCTCACAAGTATCTTTTCTAAACTTCCTTTGCCTACCCAGTCTAAATATTGAAACTTATCAAGTGTCTAAAAGCACAGCATAGACTGGCCTTTAAAGATTCCAAGGCATAGTCGAGTAGGCCTGATAAAATAGGAACATCCCATAACCAGGCACTTGTCGCTTCACTGTAATCATAGCTACCCATGACTGAGATATGAAAGATGGAAGTTTGAGACCAGCCCAAGCAGAAAAGTCTCCAAAATAGTAGCAGAAAGCTGTGCTTGGGGTATGGCGCTCCTGGTAGAGTACCACCTGAATAAACAAACAGGCTGAGCAAGCCCCAGGCCTTGAGTTCAAATCTTAGAACTGCAAAAATAAGTTAATTAAACTTACACAACATAATATACAGACACATACACACACACATATATATATATGAGCATTTTAGAAGTTAGCAAATACTAATGTCTGATGGCCTAGTACAGAATTTCAGAAACTTTTTTTGTAACAGGCCAAATAGGTTTTGCAGGATCTGAAGTTTTTTTTAGAGCTGTATGACAGTCACAACTGTTTTGCCATTGTAGTGTAAAAGCAGCCCCAGGTGATTCATGAGCAGTGAGTATGGCTGTTCTAGAAATACTTCATGTGTGTTGAATTTCAGGCATCTTCACATGGCATGAAGTAAGTTTGCTGTTTTACTTTTTCAGCCATCTGAAAATGTAAAACTGAGCTTGACACTGGTTGCTTATGCCTGTAATCCTAGCTATTCAGGAGAATGAGATCAGAGGATCATGGTTCAAAGCCAGCCTGGGCAGCAAAGTCCGTGAGACTCATCTCCAGTGAGCCACCAAAAAACCAGAAGTGGAGCTGTGGCTCAAAGCGGTAGAATGCTAGCCTTGAGCAAAAGAGCTTAGGGACAACTTCAGGCTCTGAGTTCAAGCCCCCATAACCAACAAAAGAAAAAAGAAAAGTAAAACAATCTTAGCTCATGAACAGTACTGGATCACCAGCTGGCCTTTCCCTGGTCTAGCAGTGGAAAGGCTTAGAACTTGAACACATCACCATATTACTTCCTCAAGCTGCATCCCTAATGCATGCTGTGCATATAAAATTAGAGACTGGATGACAGTTGCCTGGTATAGTTTTTTTGTTTGTTTTTGTGCCTGTCCTGGGGCTTGAACTCAGGGCCTGGATGCTATTCCTGAGCTTCTTTTGCTCAAGGCTAGTGCTCTACCACTTGAACCACAGTAGTACTTCCAGCTTTTTCTGAGTAGTTTATTCCAGATAAGCGTCTTAGTGTTTCCTGCCCAGTCTGGCTTCAAACCACAATTCTTAGATCTCAGTGTCCTGAAGAACTAGGATTACAGGTGCTTGTCTAATATTTTAACACTTAGTCACTAGAGTGACGACAATACATCCAATGACCATTCTGTTGTGATTGTTGTAAAAACTGTGCCTTACCCCTGGCCCATCTTTTCTAAATATGGAGAGCTGAGGGCTTTCTTGAGATATAATGGAAAGAAGGGAAATTGTACTATTTTGTCCAAATATTCCTACTGTGCTTTTCAGTGGCCTCTTATTGACAGTTATGATACCCTTTTCTAGCTTCCTTTCATCTTGGATCCAGTGTGTTTTGTAAGTTATTGCTCTGGATTCATCATAGAGGACAGAGCACACAGCACACTTTAGATAGAGCAGAGCACTATGGTTTCCTAGACTAGAATCTGGATGCCTCACAAGTAAATTGAATACCATTTCAAAGTTTCAGAAATGTGGTTTCTGTTACTTGCAAGTGAACGCAATGCTTGAAAATACTACAGAGAAAGAATACAATATACACGTCAGTGTGTGATTGCTTTGAACTTTGAAAACTAGTGTTGCCCTCAAATATGAAATACTTAAATGTGTTTTCGGGTTGCTTATAGCCACTGATATTCCTGTCATTTGCTTGGTTTAAAAATATTCAGGTGGAAAAACCTTGCAGTGGGGGTCAAGATTTACTTCTTTATCCAGCCGAGAGAAAGCAGCTCTTGACAAGTGAACCTGAACCAGACAAGGTGCCCCTGCCACCTGCTTCCAAGCAAACAGAACCATCAAAAGAGAGTCCAGAAGTGATGCCAGGAGATGTCAAAGAGAAAGTAGCCGAGCTGCTGGTGAAATACGCAAGTGGCCTTTGGGCAAGTGCACTCCCAAAAGCATTTGAGGACACGTACAAAGTAAAATTCCCCGAGGATGCCTTAAAAAACCTTGCTGCACTTTCGGATGTATGCACCATAGACTACATTTCTGGAAATCCCCAGAAAGCTATTCTCTACGCTAAACTTCCATTGCCTGCCGACAAGATCCTAAAGGATGAAGGGCAAGCACAAGGAGATTATGACATTAAGTCTATGATTGAGCAAGAATATTTGCAGATAGAGAAAAACATTGCTGAGAGTGCCGAAACTTGTGTAGAGGATATGGCCGTAGCTATTCCTCCTCTAGTCATTCCCACCGAGGCCTCTCCATCTGTGCTGGTGGTTGAACTGAACAACACAAACGACGTGGTTATCAGGCAAGTTGCACTGTCTAGTTCTTTCTGATGCTGGTGTGCTGTTCTTTTCATGGGTGCTGGGATTAAAGGATGACATATTCTTGGTTAGAAAGAGTTATAGTGAAATACAATAATATTTGTTAACTGTTCTTATGAGAAAAAATTTTAAGGACTGGGGATATGGCCTAGTGGCAAGAGTGCTTGCCTCGTATATATGAGGCCCTGGGTTCAATTCCCCAGCACCACATATACAGAAAATGGCCAGAAGTGGCACTGTGGCTCAAGTGGCAGAGTGCTAGCCTTGAGCAAAAAGAAACCAGGGACAGTGCTCAGGCCCTGACTTCAAGCCCCAGAACTGGCCCCCCCAAAAATATTTTTTTAATTGAAATGATAAAAGTAACTTGAAAAACATGTCTTCAGATTATTTACATAGCTTTTCCCAGTGTAAGTTTGCATCCTCCCTAGCTTTTCCCATTACAAGCATGCATCCTGGAGTCTGCATTTTATGTGTTCAGTGGGGTGGCTAGAAGCCAGTAAGCACAGTGGACAATGCCTGTCATTAGCTTGAGCCTACGTATGTCACTGGCTCACACTCCACCCCTGCAGACTGAGCCCTGTTCTGTACCCACGTGTTTACACACACAGACAGTAAGCCCTAGTTGGCCTTTTGGCTCATAAAGGGCCTAGAGGAGTGCTAAGGCAGAACCTGCACATCAAATATGGGAATCTTGGTCTCCACTCTCACAAATTAACATTGGGTCTAAGGGTAGAGCCTAAACATGTATGAAGCTCTTGAGTGCCGTCCCCAGCATTATTGTAAATGTGGAAAAAAAAGTTTAATTAACTTTGTGAAACTATATGGCATACCTAAATTGATGTCATCATTCTCTGTCCACTTGCTCACATAATTTCAAGACACTTTGAATCCATTCTTGTGACAGCCACTTCATTCTAGCTGTAGCATCATCCTATCTCTCACAGGGCTGTATCTGGTCTTTCCTATAGGGGCTGCTGCAGAGAGCAGAGATGCCTAGAATTCACACTTTTACCCCACCTCCTATCTCCTTGGTGGAGCCTGTGCCAGGCAACCATATCGCCACTGCAGCCTGAGCCCTGCCAGTTGGTCTCTCAAGGACTGAAAATTCCAGGGCCCCTGAGACTCCAGGTCCCAGGAAAAGGGGTGTAATGCAGACCTCCCACGAGATTGCAGACAAACTCTTTAGTTTAAATGATAGAGTGTGGCAAAGCCTTGGGAGGTTCAGGAGTGAATAATATGCTTGTATTACTTTAAAAGTAGCCCTTGCTCCCCAAAGGAGTTCTCTCCATCTGCATAGGGCTTTTTTTTTTCCAGTTGTGGGTCTTGAACTTAGGGCATGGGTGCTGTCCCTGAGCTTCTTTGCTCAAGGCTAGTACTCTACCACTTTGAACCACAGCTCCTCTTCCAGATTTTAGGTAGTTAAGTAGAGATGAGAGTCTCACAGATTTTCCTTACAGGGCTGGCTTTGAACCTTGATCCTCAGATCTCAACCTTCTGAGTAGCTAGGATTAAAGGGGTGAGCCACCAGTGCCCAGACTTTTTAAAAATAGCTTTTTGCCTTGTTCTGGTAGCAAACCATTTTAATACAGCATCTTCTGCCCTGCTCTCCACTAGTCCACATGCAGAAACACTTGTAAAGGAATAGCTTCTTACAGCTACTTGGGCTCATTAGGACCCTGAGTAACAACTGACCCATACCAGTGTTCTATGGCTCCCCCCAGCTCCCTGGCCAGGTGATTTCATAGCACAGCCTCCAGTGGTTATGGCAGCTCTTGTTTTCATGATCCAAACTTACTTTTCCAGTCTCTGTGTCCTAGAAGCACACCCCTAATGAGAACAGGAAAACAGCTGCTTGTGTATGTAAGAAAGAAAAAAAAAAAGCTGTTCTGTTGTTTTTGTGATTGTTGAGTGGGATTTGAACTCAGAACCTCATGCTTGTTAAGCAGATCCTCCTACTGGAACTATATTTCCAGCACTGTTTATTTTGCTTTAGTTATTTTTTTCTAAATAGGGTCTCGAGTTTTTGCCTGAGCTAGCCTCTGAGGAGATTCTCCTACCTATATCCTTCTATGCAGCTGGGACCCAGGCATACTACCATGCCTGCTCTATTTGTTCAGGAATCTTCTAACATTTTTTTGCCTCTAACTTAATCCTACTGATTCCTGCCTCTGGAGTAATTAGGATTTCAAGCATGTACCACCATGCCTGGCTAAATGAGTATATTTTGATAACAGGAGATAGATCAGCAAGATTGCAATCATCAGCAGTAGAAAACTAGAAAGTTATATGGTATGTCTGAAAATAATACACTCAGCATACATTTTAGAGGCATTCAGCTAGAACATGTCACTTTTAAGAGTGTAAGAATTCAACATTTTATTCCAATTTGTTCAATAAGTTTTTTAGAGGGAAGATGTCACATTGCGTTGTTTAAGGATGGCTGTTTGGTTTGGTTTTTCATTTTGGGTTTGTTTTGGTTTCTTCAACTTATGGATCAAACCCAGGATCAATTAGGCAAGCACTCTACCACCGAGTCACTGCTTTTCAGAGATGAGGTTTGTTCATACCCAGCCATAGGACAACATGGCCTGCTATAGATTATCTTCTCAGTAGTCTATACAGATCTAATAGCATTAGTCAAGATCTGAGGACTACCCTTACTTGCCTGGTTTCCTTTTATGAAGATTTTCTGTGTGTCGTCCCCTCTTCCAAACCTTCTCAGCCTGATCTTCCCCAAAAAGCCTCCTCATTGTGTCCTTGTTGGTCAATATTTACTCTGTTGCACAGTGGTCTGGGCCTCAGCCTTGCTTTGTGTGATTCCCCACAACCCTGCCCCCTGGGAAAAACTGAGGCTGAAACCAAAGATGGCCACAGAAGAGTGGAGCAGCACTACAGAGTTCCTGAAGTTTTCCACTCCCTGAGATGTTTCATTTGTGTTCTCTTCCTTTCACAAATCCAGGTATGTGGGCAAAGACTACTCAGCTGCTCAGGAATTAATGGAAGATGAGATGAAAGAGTATTACAGTAAGAATCCCAAGGTTGCACCAGTCCAGGCTGTACATGTCGGGCAGCTGCTGGCGGTCAAGGCCGAAGAAGATGCCTGGTTACGTGCACAGATCATCTCAGCAGAGGAGAACAAGCTAAAGGCAAGCATTACAGCTTCTCAGTCATGGGTAGCTGACACTAGAGGTTACAAAGGTGTATCTGTAAAAGATTATCAGTGGTAGTTGTGTGAGCTTGGAGCTTGGCAATATATGTATGTGCTTCTCAAGGACATTGCATGATCCACAGTATAATCTGGAAAAGAAGGTTTATTCTCATTCCCCAAACCAAGCAGTCCAGTGGGTTTGAGTCCAGGCCTCCAGTGAGGGCCACGACCTGATCAGAGAGCTGTCTGTCTTCCTTTCTCTGGCTCAAGATCTGTTTCCAGGGCTGCCCTATTATCCTACTTGGACTGCTGGAGGCTCATCTGTATATGTCAGATTTTGATTTCCACATTTTTTATTAGCATCAATTAGTTGTTCAAAGGGTTCTATTTTGACATGTCCATATGTATACACAGTGAGTCAGACTTGGCCCCTCCTTCACTCTTCTCTATACCTTCTCCTCCTTCCCAGACCAGTTTCTACAAGTGTCATTGTTCCATTTTCATATACATTAAGTGTCTTGACAACCTATTCTCTCTCATCCTCTCCTGTTTTCCCATCCACCTCCACTAGTACCTATACCCCAGACCAGACATGTTTTGCATTTCTGTCTTTTTGTGTGTCTCTACATGATAGTTGTTCAAAGGGGGCTCCCTGTGGTCTTTCACCCTGGCTTCCTCTCACTTTCCCCATCCCCAACAGCCCTGCTATTCCATAGCTGTCAATGACTTCAATTTTGATATCTTCATTCATAGCACAATTTATTTCAGTATCGTTCATGCTGTGATATTTTCTGTTATTTTTTTATTCTTTTAATAATGTTTAATAGTTTCCAACACAGATTTTATACATATAAAGTAGTGGAGCACTAGCCTTGAGCACAAAAGTTCGTGGGACAGTGCCCAGCCCTTAGTTCAAGCCTCAAGATTGACAGAAAAAAAAAGTAACTATAAACATTAAAGCACTATTTTTATTCAGTATAAATTGTACTTGGATCCATTTAGAAAACAGGTTAGAAAAGTTCTAAGGATCAAATTGAAGTCAAAGTACAGGACTTGTATTTGTGGCTCAGGCACTCAGCCTGACTCTGTTTGTATTTTGGTGCCCTGGGTCAAGTCCCTCCTTTGCTCTGGCCTCTCAGTGATAAGCGTAACTGCCATAAATGTCCCTTGATAGACTTCTACTTTGGTCGATTTCTCTTACCTACCCATAGGCTAGACCATTTTAAGGCAGAGGAATTTCTTTTTTTTTTTTTTTTTTTTGCCAGTCCTGGGCCTTGGACTCAGGGCCTGAGCACTGTCCCTGGCTTCTTCCCGCTCAAGGCTAGCACTCTGCCACTTGAGCCACAGCGCCGCTTCTGGCCGTTTTCTGTATATGTGGTGCTGGGGAATCGAACCTAGGGCCTCGTGTATCCGAGGCAGGCACTCTTGCCGCTAGGCTATATCCCCAGCCCCGAGGCAGAGGAATTTCTTGAGAAGAATCCTCCATAAATCCCAGGGACATGTTGAAGGTACAGCAGTGTTTACAATAAACAGTGCAGTTATCCACAGACATTGTCCAGAATGCCATTGGTATTGCTATTGAGAGTTATGGGCTGATTGATAGAAATTTAAAAAGTGGTGGAATACCTTATACAGTAGTATGCTCTTGTAGTGATCCTGCCCAGCTCCTCTTTCCTACTCCTGGTGGAGCTCACAGTCATTTCTTCCTTTATTTGGAGAAACCCCAACTACTTCTAGTACTAGCTCTGTTTCTCTTGGGTTAAACTTTGCCTGGTGATGAGTATCAGACCCCTCCTTGCTCCCCATCTGTGGGATCCTTGGTGTATGTACTCCCCGAGGCTTGGTGCCAGTAGCCCATGTCAGAACAGCTTTGAGAGTTACTCAGGTGGCTCTGTGCAACTTGTGGCCATTTGATGGCGCCAGAGAATCAGGGGTGGATGGGGGTCGGGAGCCTACTCGTGCCAGTATCAGGACTTCAAAGAAATGCTTTACCCTCACAGAGGAGAGGACACAGGACAGGATGTGGCTAGAGTCACTCTGGGCCATCCAAGGACAAGTGCTTTATAAATGCTGTCTGCCAAGCAAACATGTAGCGTCCTGATAAGGACAAGAAAGGAAGGAAAGAGCAACCTATGAATATTTCAAAAAACCCTTTGAAGGCTTTTGAGCAGTCTTCCTTAGTCTGTACTGTACTAAGGGAATGAAAGCTGCCTGACCCCTGAGAACTGGGGATAGGGAGGTGGAGGAGATATGAGATGTGGGAGAAATGTACTTGTGCATAATTGGGCTAGCTGCCTTCCATGGAGGCTCTGCCATCAATCTGGGGCCCTAGCAGTGTGAAGTGTGAACTTAAAACAGTGCTTTTTTCCAATAGAGAGAAGGAAGTCTCACATAGTCAAGGTTTAAGTTAGTGGTCTTTCTGCTCTCCTGGTTTCCTGAGACTCTTGACTAGAAACTCTTGTGTTAAAGCTGTCATCTAAGGACTAAGAACTCTTTTTCTTCAGAAGGTGAAAGAGACTTACCTTTGCTTGCTTGGTACTACTTAGCCAAGCCTGAACCCTGGTTTTTGTTATGTTATGTGTGTGTTTTAAATAACCATCACCAGCTTTCATTATAGAACCATGCTAGCTTTCAACAATTTTAGCGTCTTTATTATTATAAACCACAACTTAATGTTTCTAGATGGCTAAAATGGCTTTGTATTTACATAATCTTTTTTTCAACAGAAAGTTTTGTATATACACTAATGATTATCTAATACTATAAATATACTCTATAAAAAATATCCAGGCTCAGGCTGAGAATATGGCCTAGTGGCAAGAGTGCTTGCCTCATATACATGAGGCCCTGGGTTTGATTCCTCAGCACCACATATACAGAAAACGGCCAGAAGTAGCACTGTGGCTCAAGTGGCAGAGTGCTAGCCTTGAGCAAAAAGAAGCCAGGGACAGTGCTCAGGCCCTGAGTTTAAGGCCCAGGACTGGCCAAAAAAAAAACCAAAACACACACACACACACACACACACACACACACATATCCAGGCTCTTGTAATGATCTGTACACACACACACACACACACACACACACACACACAATATCCAGGCTCTTGTAATGATCTGTATACACACACACACACACACACACACACACACACACACACACACACAATATCCAGGCTCTTGTAATGATCTGTTGTCACAGAGAGAGGAATACCTGTACAAACATACTCTGTCCCACAGATTGAGGACATTCACTGAGCTGGTTGGAAACCTAACCTAGTTTCATGACCTTGAAAAAGAACAGCTATACATGCCCATATTTTCAGTGGAGTCCTGTGCTGTCCAGCCTTCTTGTTAACAGTAGCATCTTGGACCCTAGAAGCACAATGGCTGAGAAGAGGCCAAATGTAGCCTGTGGCTTTTAGAATTTGCTTTGTACCATAAGAGCAGTGCCCTATCTAGAGCAACTACTGTTGCCCAAGGGCCTGAGAAAAGAGTAATTGAAGAGAGGACAAGGTGATGTGGGCACCTGGCCATTGAGGGAAGGTAGGGGAGGAAGGCTGCATGTTGACAGAACCATAGGTGTGCTGCAGCAAGATCCAGGGGTCTGCCTATTCTCCACCCTGCTCTTCCCATTGACCAGAGCTGAAGGAGCAGATGGGAGTACAACAGGGAGGTTGCCTATGTCCCAACCCATCTTTTCTTCTGGGATTCACTAGGGGGTACCTGCCCTGGCTTTGTGCAGTTGGCTGTGATACTGTTCACCTTGCTGATTGTGAAATAAAATGAATCAAATGATTTTTTTAAAGTAAGGATTAAGAACTCTTTGAGCCTAAACATTGTTTGCCCCCTTTTTATCATTAGGTATGCTATGTTGACTATGGTTTTAGTGAACAGATTGAGAAGAGTAAAGCATACAAACTGAATCCAAAATTCTGCTCGCTGTCATTCCAAGCTTCAAAGTGCAAGCTAGCAGGTAAGAGATTTTTTAAAAACAATTAAAAATTGCCTTGTGTTTTGTTTTCTGGGCAAGGTCTCCCCGTGTAGCCTAGGTGGGCCTCCTGTCTTAGCCTCCCTAGCTATGATTACAGCTGTGTACCACCATGCCTGTTAACTCTCTCCATTTTGGCAGGTCATCACTACTGTACTTTCTGGTAGTGAAATTCTTAGAATCTCAAGGTGTTGTAATGTGTTATTTTCTTGAAAGGTTTAAACAAATTTATGTTTAATGTTATCTATAGAAGATTATATACATAACAAAATATAAAAAGAACATTAAAATATAAAACACTATGAAAATGTTGCATTTTATGTTTTATTGTTAATATATTTATTATAATACATTTTCCTATAAAAAAGGTTTTGCCACCTGAAAGGGTTGTTTTGTACTTATTACCCTAGTGAGAACCCATAGAGACCCCATCATGGGATTTGAACAGATTCAGTCCTGTTGTTCATATGTTACCAGGCGACCCTCAGCTTTTTCCCATAGAGGTGGACCATGGAGACACAAACCCTTGCTTAGCCTGCTGAGTTTGGCTAAAGGTCATGTGCAGTGTTTTGCATAGTCAAGAAATCTGTTCTTTTCCTTTTATCCTTAGGGATCATGAGAGAGAGGGGTTAAGGGAGGAAAAGCAGGGGGAGCATGTACATGCATGCACATGCATGTGTTTGTAACATTGTAGGAATAAGCTTAAGGTATGGAAGATACCAGTGGTCGGGTTAATGGGAATATGCATTTTATCAGGAGGACTTGCACAGAATTCCAAAAGTGATATTCTCTAGTACTCTAAAGAAATGTCCCATACCCCTCAAGAATGAGTGCTAATGTCCAGGAGTTGAGTCTGACTGTCAGTGAGATAAACCCAAAGTAATCTTAAGAGCGTGTTCAAAACCTGTGAGCCCTGGTTTTGAAAGGAACATAACAAGAGCATAGGACAAGACTTAAGATGCTGAAAAGAAATGTTTATAAAAAGCTGTGAAGTTGTGCACTAGAGAATAGGGCAGCACAAAGAGTCTGATTTTTAGCTTGTGAGTTCGAGGGGAAAGTATAGAAATAGTCAGGGTAGTACCATATTGGGATAGGATATATGGAATTAAATTTTTCAAAGAGCTAGAACAGTAACTGGACTACAACACAATCCACATTATACCTGTGTTCGGTTACACACTAGTTTTCTCTTTCATAGTATTCTCAAGAATCATGATGGTGAGAAGGGAGAGAGGAAGGAAAGGAGGGAAGAAATTTAATGTCTTTTAGGTGACAAGACCTTCCTTATTTATGGGTTGGAAAACTTAATATCATGAAAATGACCATACTGCCAAAGGCCATCTTCAAAATCCCAGTGTCATTCTTCGCCAGAGATAAAGAAATCAATCTAAAAATTCATGTAGCGACACAAAAGGCCCAAATAGCCATGTAGCAACACAAAAGACCCAAAGAGCCATAACAATCTAAAGTTGGGGGAAGAAAGCAATACTGAAGGTATCACAATTACAGACTTCAGACTATACTATAGAGCCATAGTTGCCCCAGGACTGGCCAAAACAAAAACAAACCTGAAGGAGCTTAAAATTTAACGTGTTCATAATTTTAATACATGGCCAAGACAAACACAATCTGTCCATTTTGTAATGACTGTTAATCAGTTGAAATTAGAATATTCTTCACTTTTCAGGGTTGGATGTTCTAAATGATGATCCTGACCTCATGAAAGTGGTTGAATCTTTAACCTGCGGGAAGATCTTTGCAGTGGAGATACTCGACAAGTCGGACATCCCCCTGGTTGTTCTGTACGATACCTCAGGGGAAGATGATATCAATATCAACGCCACCTGCCTGAAGGCCATGTGCGACAAGTCCCTGGAGGTTCACCTCCAGGTAACTTGTAGTCACCACTGTCCTCTGTCACACCTAATACTTGAAGGAAAATGATCAAAATGTTAATAGTAATTATTTCTTAGTAATGGGGTTCTTATGAATATCTTATTTGTGAATATGTATAAAGTCATTTTACAAAGATAATTTTAAAAATACAAAGAAATGGGATATTTATTAATAATTTCAACATTTTTTTATTTGTAGTCCCACCTTTTTTCTTTCAGTGATACTAAGTTTGAACTCAAGAACTTGTGCTTACTAGGCATGTCACTTGAGCCATGCCTTCAGCTACTATTTTTCCAAATAGTGTCTCATATTTGTACCTGGGCCAGCTTGGAGTTTGACACTCCTATTACACTGTGTGTGTGTGTGTATGCGCATGTGCACACATGCATACACGCATGCACCCACCAGTTCTGGGGCTTGAATTCAGGGCCTGAGTGCTATTGCATTCAAGATTAATGGTATATCACTTGAGCCACCGCTCCCCTTCCAGTTTTTTCCTGGTTAATTGGAGATAACTGTCCCATGGACTTTACTTCCTGGGATGAATTCAAACTGCTATCCTCAGATACCAACTTCCTGAGTAGCTAGGATTATAGGCATGAGCCACCAGAGCCCAGCTTTCCTACTATACTTTTTGTGTAGCTGGGATGGCAGGCGTGTCATCACACCTAGATTTTTATTGGTTGAGATGGGAATCGCATGAACTTTGTTCATCTGGCCTTGAACTGGAATCCTCCTGATCACTGCCTTCTAAGTAAGTGGCTAGGATGAGAGCATTAGCTACTGTGCCTAGCGCAAAGGAAGGGACATTTTAAATAAATTAGAGAACATTTACCCTGAATAATGGAATGAGATGCTAAAAGTGATCATTTTCAAGATTTCCTAAAACAGTGAAAATAGTTTTAATTAGAACTGTAAATTATTAGTTGGCTAAAAGGGTTAAGATTAAATGCTTGCTTTGACTACAGTTTTTAAAACTTGGTAAAATTCAGCTGGCTGTCATGGACACAGGTTTAAAAGCAATCTAGTAATGGAATTGCTTTTGTAAGTCTTTTTTACATCTATCAGTGTTTAAAAAGCATGGTTTGTGAAGTTATTTTTATTCTAAGTAAATGGGGGAGGGGAGAACATGCCAAAGTTAAGGCCTCATCCATAACCTTTCAGAGAATGAAATGTGGTAATGTAATCTTGTACCAGACACAAATGATATTGGGTATTCTTTTTGAAAAGAAAAGGAATTCAGTGTAGTTAACTGTAGTGTTTTTTAATGTTTAATTTATGAATTTTTTATTTAGCTATCCTCTGATATTTTAAAATGTAAGACTTTTTAATGAGATAATGAGGTACCTATCCTGTGATGGAGTAAAAGCAACATTCTGTTCTTGTGTCCTTTGTTCATTCCAGGTCGATGCCATGTACACAAATGTCAAGGTGACTAACATTTGCTCTGATGGGACCCTCTACTGCCAAGTGCCTTGCAAGGGGCTGAACAAACTCAATGACCTTCTGCACAAGATAGAGGATTATTTCCATTGCAAGGTATGGCAGCACAGCACCTCCTCCAAACTTAGTAGTAAAATGCAAACTCTAAACTGTGTTAGTGTAAGTTCTTAATAGTTTAAGGTAGTGTTTAGAGTAAGTAGAAATCTCAGACTTCAGAGTTTTGGGGGGAAGTAGGAAACAAAACTCCTCTAATATCTGCATGATAAAATGAGGTAGTAACTCTTGGGCATCTACCCAGGTCATTACAAGTCAGGCTACAGTAAAGACACTTGCACATCCATGTTCATTGCTGTACCATTCACAATAGTCAAGTTATGGAAACAGCCCAGATACCTTACAACAGATCGGGTGGATTAATAACACACACACAGACACACACAATGGAATTTTACTTATCCATTATAAAGAATAAGATTATGTCATGTGCAAGGAAATGGATGGATCTAGAATGAATCATGGCAAGTGAGGTAAGCCAAGCTCAGAGAGACAAAACAGCGCATGTTTTCTCTCATGTGGAAACCAGATTTAAAATATAACTAGTCATGTAACCTATAAGGGACTTTAGGCGAATATTCATGCACAGTCAGACTAAAGGAGGATACCTATCTTTAGAGGAGAAAACTCAAAGGTGTAACTTCTCTGAACATTTACAATACTATTTATCCAAACAAATTGCAGGAAAAAGAAACATGGGTTTTGTTGGTGGTGGTGGTGATGATCGTGTTTGTTTTAGCTTTTGGGGTTTTTTCTTTTGGGGAGCAAATGGAGGATGCAGAAAAAGAAGGAACAAGGGTGAACAAATATAATCATGGTATTCAGTGTATACTGTGTGGGAAAAGACCTATATAGCTTACGGACAATACGAAAGGGAAACTGGAGGAAAGCAAAGGAAGCAGTGACATTGTCGAAAAAAGAAATGTGCTCATTACCTGACTTATGAAGTGATAACCCTCTGTACTACACCTTAGTAACAAAATTATATTTAAAATTAGAATAAAATGAAGGTAGTATTGTGTTGTATGTGTTAATCACAAGGATAGTGGAGATTCTGCTTAGTGCAGGGTCTGGCATATATTAAGTGCTTAGCAGCGTGCAGATTTGTTATTTATAACTGCAGCTGCTGGTAACTTAACTGCTGGAGCCAGCTAGTCTGCTGCCGCATGCAAAGAAGGCTTCTTGAGGGCAGAGACTTACCTTGTTAGTTTGCTACATACCTTGCAGTTGCTAATTTAATGTCATACAGTGGCATAGGTATTTCAAACTACTTGCTGAATCAGGTCAAACCTGTATTCAGACTGCCATCTGAAACTGAGACATCAGATCTAAAGCTTTACCCCTTTCCATGTTATAGATTAACTTGCTAGTCTATTTTGGAGAAATCTGAAACCCTCCCTAACCCCACTTTCAGAGAGGCTGACTCTGGTGACTCCTTTTTACATGGATGGTATAATCCATGATACAGAAGCCATTTGTGGCATTTTCTATTACTCTGCTAAACGGAGTGGGGTCATTACCTTTAGGGAGAATAGAGACATCTACTGAAGAAAAAGAGATATGGGAAGGTCCCAACTTCAGGCTGTAGCAAAAGAGGCAGTTGAAGAGGCTGTGATTTGTTGGCATTTCACTGGCATTGACTATATATTAGGAATTAAAATCTTTCCTTTGACACTAAATATTAAACGATGAAGAGAAGAGGATTACTGTTGGCCATTCCAGCCTCCCCACTTTTCATCCATCTACCCCCTCCTACTTCTGTCAGACTCAGAGAGGTATAACTGACCAAGCTATAGCCTACATGAGTCCCAGTGGTTTCTGCTAATATTTGTAGAGATTTTAATGGTGCAGATTTCTGAGCCATGTGCTTGGAGAGGAGATAAAACACCAAGTGCAACAAACAAAAAGAATAACAAGGCAGATCATAGATGTACATTTGCTGCATCTGTTGGGCTCACTTGGAAGGTATGGCTCATGGGAAGTCTGAATATGTGGGGGAAAGCAATATGCCTGTGCCTCAGCTGTCTGTCTTGAATGATGTAGCCACATCTCTTTGCTAAGAGTAAATACAAAATTTCATATTTCTGTCTTGCAGCACATGACCTCTGAGTACTTCATCTCATTGCCCTTCTGTGGGAAAATCTGCCTCTTCCACTGCAAAGGAAAATGGTTACGAGTAGAGGTAAAAATCAGTTGCTTGATCTTTGAAGTTTTTATTATGAAATATTTCAAATACACAAACAAGTGTTTTAAACATAGCCTAAGCCTGCCTATACTCATTGCCACTTGATAAAAGAAAACAGTGGTTATTATGATTAGGCTCCCCTTTTCTTAGCATCCCTCCCCAGCTTCCCACCCCCTTCCCGGTCAGTCATGAGGCGTGAACTTAGGCCCTGGGCACTGTCCCTGAGCTCTTTTGCTCAAGGCTAGTGCTCTACCACATAGAGCCAAAACACCACTAACACCACTTCCAGTTTTCTGGTGGTTAATTGGAGATAAGAGTCACAGGGACTTTCCTGCTTGGGTTGGCTTTGAACCACAATCATCAAATCTCAGCCCTTGAGTAGCTAGGATTACAGGCACCAGCTACTATGTATTTTTTATATATTGGTAGTAGACCTATAGAAACAAATTGTATTTAGAGTGTATAATAAAAATAAGATGGACATAGAGCTGTGGCTCAAGTGGTAGAGCTCTAGCCTTGAGCAAAAAAATTAAACCTTGAGTTTAATCCTCAGTGCGCACACGCACACACACACACACACACACACACAAATGAATATGGCTAAGTGAATAAATATTTTAAAGTTTATGTAAATAATAAACCACATTCTTCTAGAGCACATGTTTCTACTACATACATTTTTTTGAAATTCGCCCCTGTTCCTCTAGGTCATCTATTTTTGCTGCTGTGTGACATAACAAAATGAAAATGTCCACATTCTCTCTACATTCCTCTCATCTAGACATTTAGATTTTTTAAACTTTTTGTTATACACAATACTGGTATGTGGATCTCCCAGGGTATATATGTTAGGAAGGGTTTGAGAGTACAGAGAATGCATAGGTGTAGCTTTACTAGTAGGGCCTGATTCTCTCCACTCAGTCTCTTTTCCATTGAGGGGTAGCTCTACACTCTGAAAGACTGGCTTCTCAATGTCCACCTGCCTGGGACAGCAGTAACTTCAATATTTACACTCTTCTATCTAGTCCATGGTAATTGTCTTATTTTCTTGCAAGCTCAGTCATGATTTTATAAAGGGGTTATATTTTTATCATGGTTGTTTTGTTTTGTTCTTTTGGTGCCAGCAATGGGGCTTGAACTCAGGGCCTAACAACCTCCCTTCCCTTTTTCACTCAATGATGGTGCTCTACCTCTTGAGCTACACCTCCACTTCCAGCTTTTTGCTAGAAGATGAGTCCTGGGGATTTGTCTGCCCAGCTGGCTTTAACCTTGATCCTCAGATTTCAGCTTCATAAGTACCTGATGCCTGGCTCATATTTATGGTTTTTAAAGGCAGGTTTTGGATTTTTGTAGTTGTGTTTCTCTCTTTTTCCTTTCTGTCTCTTCTCATTTTCCTGTCTCCCTCTCTCCCTCCCTTTCTTCCCTTCTCCTCCTCCATCCTTTTCTATCTATTCCGCCCTCCTTCCTTCTGTATTTGATTTACCCAATTACTGAAGTTCAAAGTCTTGTTTGATTTTATATTATTTCTCTTACTTTATTTGTTGAATAAAGGGATTCAGAACCTAAATTCAAGAACCTGTACTTTCAAAGAATCTTTAAACTATGTTAGAATTTTTTGCAGATTGTGTGTGTGTGGTAGTGGTGGTTATATTTGTGATGTTTATTTGGGGAGGGAAGTATGAATAATTTTCATAAGAAACTCAGTCCTAAAAAGGTAATAATTACTTTTTACTGGTTTTTTAAAAATACAGAATAGTAACTAATTAATAAATTACTGTTTTTCCCCTTAATTAAAACTCAGTCATGCAGGGCTCTGGTGGCTCATGCCTGTAATCCTAGCACTCGGGAAGCTGAGATCTAAGGATTGTAGTTCAAAGCTAGCCTGGGCAGGAAAGTCTGTGAGATGCTTACCTCCAGTGAATCATGAGAAAACTGGAAGTGGAGCTGTGACTCAAAGTGATAGAATGCTAGCCCTGAGCAAAAGAGCTCAGGGAGAACAACCAAGCCCTGAGTTCAACCCCCACAACCACTTAAAAAAGAAAAAATTTGAGGAGTAATAACTATTACTAATACAACTGTATATCATCAGCAAACTGAGATTTGGAGTGCTTTTCTCCTTGAGCCATACCTCCACCTCTGGCCTTTTGGTGGTTAATTGACTATAAGAGCCTCACAGACTTTCCCACACAGACTGGCTTCAAACCCAAATCCTTAGATCTCAGCCTCCCCAATAGCTAGGATTTCAGTCATGAGCTACCAGTAACTGGCATTAGTTTTCCAATTTTTGAACTTGTTAGTTTGAATGTAGGTTTACTACTCTATGAATTTCTGAGTTTCAGATAGTTTTTAATGAGCACAAATATAAAATTACTAGTATAAGGTTCACTGGAAAGGAAGCCTGCCACATGGTTCAGGCAGAGAAGAGTTTATTAGGGGGAGAGCAGACTGTCAGCCCACACACGATAGAGGCACGGGGAGGGAGAGGGGAAGGAAGAAGAGCAAAAGAAAAGGAAAGAAAGAGAGTAAGAGAGAAAAAGGAAAGAGAGCAGGGACTCTGGTTGAGCCGGATTTTATAGAGAAAGGCAAGAGGTATGGCCAGGTGGATTGGATGTGATCTCAGAGAAGGGGGGAGGTAACTGCCTCTGGTGTGCCAGTTACCTAGGTAACGCAGGTGCTGGGCCAAGACAAACAGGTGAGGGGCATCTGCATAGAGCCCTCCCCAAGGGTGGATCTTACAACTAGGATTTATGATGAGGCTATAAAATGTTATAACTTCTAAATATACAGCATTTACTCAGTGCAAGTAAAATTCCATCACTGAAGCATCCCTGTTCTTTATTTGCTTATAGTTTTTCTCTCAGATTTTAATATTTTAGAGAATAGACTATATTTATAATTAGCAATATTTAGCAATATATCAAATCATTTTTATAACAGATCATATGAAATTAGAGCATAGTATTACTATTCTTATACTTTACTAATTTTTGTTAGTTTACCAAACTGAGACAGTTAAGAGGAATTAAATACTTGAAGTTGAAATCAGTTGTATTAACAGTGATAGTCTTTGCTGCTTTTATGTATTGGGTAAAATGTAAGTTGCATGGAAGTATTTTTAATATGCTAATAAATTGCTAACACATGTCTCATTTCAGATCACAAATGTCCACAGCAGCCGGGCTCTTGATGTTCACTTCCTGGACTCTGGCAACGCGACATCAGTGAAAGTCTCAGAGCTCAGAGAAATTCCACCTCGGTTTTTGCAAGAAATAATTGCAATACCACCTCAGGTACTGCATGTTATAAGTTTGAAATTTGTGTAAAGTAGTTTGGATGTGCTTGTGATTGTGTTGTGAGATACTGTCTTGGTTTTGATGTCACTAATGATCAGTTATAGTCTGTAAGAGAATTGAAACTTGTCCAAGTGTAGTTGTTTATTGGTTTTCACAATTACAACTTGGCTGACTTATTCACAAAACTCAATCATATATAGAATTGTTTGATAAGCATTTGTTTACAGGCACAGTGAGTCATTAGTAGCTCAGACTGGCCTCAAATTCCCAACCTTCCTGTTTCAGTTTCCCAGTTTCTGGGGTCACCCACCATACCTGGCTCCATACATTCCATTTTAATAATTAGATGCCAAGACTAACTTCTACATACTATGTACATGTTTATTTCCAGATTTCATAGTTTCATTAGTTAAGCATTTGCTTTGGAAATTTGTTCATACTTGATTTCTTTTAGGACATTTCTTCCATATATTTTGATTGAAAGATAAAACTTAGCCTCTCCTTCCTGTCTTAATGATCAGTTAAATGATAAGAATTCCAAATTACAGCTGGGTGCCAGTGGCTCATGCCTGTAATTCTAGTAACTTAGGAGGCTGAGATCTGAGGATCACGGTTTGAAGCCAGCCCAAGCAGGAAAGTCTGTGAGACTCTGATCTCCAATTGATCATAGAAATGCCAAAAGTTATGCTGTGGCTCTAAGTGGTAGAGAAAAAGGAGCTCAGGGACAGCACCTAGGCCTGAGTTCAAGCCCCATGACTGACAAACAAAAAAAATTAATCTTTTGTATTTGGGTATGGCATTACGTGCTTGTAATCAAAACTACTCAGGAAGTGAAGAGAGCAAGACATCAGCCTGGGAAGAGGTTAGTATAAGGCATTCTCTGTAAAACAAAACTGCAATCAAAAGGACTAGAGTGTGGCTAAAGTGGTAGAGTGCTTACCTAGCAAGCATGAGGAACCAAGTTTAATTCCCAACCCTAAAGACAAAAGAACAACATCTTTTTTAAAAGCCAAAAATTATTCAACATTCAATATCTGTAGTTGCAAGATGCCCCAGGGACTAATATTTTTAGAAGAAATCTATATTTTCCCATAACTAGCATGGCTTTTTAGTATTTTCTCAGCCTAGTCTCCATTGCCTTTTCTAATTTTATTACAGAGATGCTGTTGAACTTTTACTCAAGCCTATCTTCAAAGTCATTGTTACTGGTGTTTCTTAGTTGTTGTAGTGAAGTTGATAGGCTGTACAGTGCCACTGTCAATTTGTCACACCTATAGCCTCTGCACTTCCTGTGCAAATGTTCATTTAGGCCCAGCCTCACTTCAGCAAGGTTCCCTGCCTGGAGGGAGCCACTGCTGTCTGCCTGAGACTCACACAATACTTTGGCTCCAATATTAATAGCATTGATGTTGCTGTTATTCTTATCTAGACTCCTTATTTGATAAATGTCAGACTGGGGCGGGGGGTGGGGGGGACTCTAAAAGGCCAGCTCACCCAATCCTCTCACTAACAACATTTCCCCAAGATTTGTGCTTGGCTTTTGGCTCTTAACAGTGTTTTAAACATTGAATAGATGGCCAGGATTTTAAAATTGCTATTATTTTATTCCCACACAAAAGTGCTCTCTTGTAGCTTCTCCTTTGATAAATCATAAAGTTTAAGCATTCTCCTATGTAGAGTGGGGCTGCTGGGGTGTTTGGTGGCCTTGTCCTCTTCACGCAGGTTTGCCTGTGTGTTGGCCCTATCAGGCCACCTCACTTTCATTGTTGCCCATAATCCCTGCAGATACTACAGAACAGTCTGCTCTGAGTGACTTCCTGCCCTCCAGCTGATCTGGCAACAAGGAGAGGCTTGGACCCCAGAGGAAGGGAGGATGGGAGGAGAGGGGGCTTAGAGTTTCATGCCATCCCAAAGTGGCTTCCATCAGTTCAAAGGCTCATGTGTGCAGAAGGTTCCCTGGGGTTACCCTTTTTTTCTGTCAAGATCATTCTACAGAAGCTTGGAAAGAAACAGAGGGAGGTGAGAAACATTGAGAGAAATGAGGCATATAGGTACCTATGTAGTTCAGATTTTTCCACCCTCCCTAAGTCTCATCACAGTTCTCGTCAAAATGTGAGTACAAATGCCTGGTATTCACTAGCTACTCACAAGATGCAGAGTGGAGCATGCAGGTATGCTGAGAGTCCTTACAAAAGAGTCAGAGTAACACTTGATTTTCAATCAGACTGTGCAGGAGAATGTAGATACATACCCAGCGTTGTCTTTTCCAGTCTGTGGTCTCCCACAGGCTAGTCTCTTTGAGTTGTCTCACTCTCTGTAAAATGAAGTCACAGCTCCACCATAAGAAGTCTTGTGGGATGATTGGTGTCTAGTAAAAACCCTGGCTAAACACTGGGAGACACTGCTGCCTGCTTCCGCCATGTCCCCTGCCCATCCCATTTGGGTTAAGATCAAGGATGGCCTGACAGTCATCTGGAAGAATCTACATCTTCACCCCGAGCGCCCCTACTGTGGTAAAAGCAGATGGGGCTCCATCACACACAGCTGATTCGTGCTGGAAGGCCCCGCTTTGGATCTGCTGAAACTAAGATTTTGGGGGAACATTCTTCCTGTGGTAACCTTCCCACTCCTCTGAGTTGACTGGAGTTGACTAGCTCTATTAAGAAAATTGGAAAGCTGCATGGCAGGCTAGAGAGTCACTCCCAGGAGCTGCCTGGGGTGGGAGGTGTGTCCAAGTGTATTAGAGTGTGTCCAGATGGATTAGGGTGTGACCTTAGAGAAAGGAGGGAGGTAACTGCCTCCAGGTGTGCCAGTTACCTAGGTAACTGGATGGAGACTTAAACAGGTGAGAACACCTGCAGCCCTCCTGGGGGTGGACCTCACAGATAACCTGTTTCTTTCTGGGTCCAAGCTTAAGTGCAGCAGTCCTAAGGGACTGGCTCTTGTCTCATCCTTGCTCTCCCCAGCAGCCTGTGGGTGGAGTCAATACAGTCCAGGCAAGATTAGGCTCTCCAAAAGAGAAATCGATGATTTGATTTTTATGTACAAGAAAAAAAGGGGAGAATGTAATATGGAGGTCAGATCTGGCCAGCGCCATCATTGGTTGTTGAGGGGTGTCAGATTGATTCCACCTCAGATTAAAGAGAGCAGAAGCCAACTCCATCTTACTAAGATCTCCCTGCCCTATCCAGGGAAGTTCCTCTTCACTGTGATAAGATTGTGTAAACTGATGTTGTGAAGAGACGAAGAGTAGACAGTTGTTCCCTCGTTGTCGACCTCAAGCAGCAGTCAACTTCTCACAGAACCTGGGAGTAGGAGATTTGAGTAGAATCTCTTTTCCCTCCCGCCTTCAGTTTTTCAGCTCTGTGAGGAGTCAGACTATCAAACACAATGGCTAGCAATGTTACCAACAAGACAGACAGATCCTCGTTCCATGAATTCCCGTGTATTCATTGGGAATCTCAATACACTTGTGGTCAAGAAATCTGATGTGGAAGCAGTCTTCTCAAAGTATGGCAAAATTGTGGGCTACCCTGTTCATAAGGGCTTTGCCTTTGTGCAGTATGTTAATGAGAGAAATGCTCGGGCTGCTGTCGCAGGAGAGGATGGCAGAATGATTGCTGGCCAGGTTTTAGATATTAATCTGGCTGCAGAGCAAAAAGAGAATTGAGGAAAAGCAGGTGTGAAACGATCTGCAGCGGAGACGTACGGATCAGTACCAGAACACCCTTCTCCGTCCCCTCTACTCAGCTCCTTGTTTGACTTGGACTATGACTTTCAATGAGATTATTATGACAGGAAGTACAGTTACCTAGCATGCGTGCCTCCGCTGCCTCCCATTGCTTGGGCTGTAGTACCCTCTAAACATCAGCGCGTGTCAGGAAACACCTGGGCAAAAGTGGCTTCAATTCTGGAAAGTTGAAAGGAGATGACCTTCAAGCCATTAAGAAGGAACTTACTCAGATTAAACAAAAAGTGGATTCTTTACTGGACAGCCTGGAAAAAATTGAAAAGGAACAGAGCAAACAAGCAGACCTGTCCTTATCATCGACAGTAGAGGTGAAGAATGATAAGTCAGAAAAACAGAGCAGCAGCTCCCTGAAGAAAGATGAGACTAATGTCAAGATGGAGTCTGAGGGGTGTGCAGATGATTCTGCTGAGGAGGGGGACCTACTGGATGATGATGATAATAAAGATCGGGGGAAAGACCAGCTGGAGTTGATCAAGGATGATGAAAAAGAGGCTGAGGAAGGAGAGGATGACAGAGACAGCGCCAATGGCGAGGATGACTCTTAAGCACATAGTGGGGCTTAGGGATCCTATCCCATTGTTTCTTTACCTAGGCGCATGTCTTAAGATCAAAATTTCACCAGTTCCTCTCCCCTAGTATCTTCAGCACATGCTCACTATTCTCCTTATTCTCATCTTTCCCATGTTCATTAATTCATATTGCCCTGTGCCTAGTTCCATTTTTTGCTTCCTTTGATGCTCCTGGTAATTTTGTTAAGTCTTACCCTGTAATTTTTGCTTTTAATTTTGATACCTCTTTATGACTTAACAATAAAAAGGATGTATAGTTTTTATCAACTGTCTCCAAAATAATCTCGTTATGTAGGGAGTACAGTTCTCTCCATTCATACAAGGTTTTAGTAGTTGCTTCCCTAACTGCAAAGGCAATCTCACGCATTTAGTTGTAGCACTGGATAGCAGCTTTAAGTCAGAAATATGTTTGTCATACCCCACATGAGAGTGCTGTGTGGGGCAGTTAAACACAATGTAACAGTGTATTTTTGTGAACAGAGTTGGCATGTCAGATGCAGCCTTTAGAAAATTAATGTAATAGTCTTAATATTTTTTTTCTAAAGTTGATACTGTGGGTTATTTTTGTGAACAGCCTGATGTTTGGGACCTTTTTTTCTCAAAAAAATAAATAAGCCCTTATTAAACCAGGAAAAAAAAAGATTGTGTAAACTGCTTGACCACCTGAGTAGTGGAATGCTCAAGGTTAAACCTGTGCCCTCCCATGAGTAGGCGTATCTGCCTGCATCATGTGAGCCCCGCCAAATCAGTGCGCCAAGTCCAACTAAAATGATAGGTTGGTTCAAACAGTTACTATAAGACAGACTGTAACTCCATTGGCCACCTGTGAGTGACCTAGCATGCTCTGTAAGTGTTGTAACCTCATTGGCCACCTGCGTGTGGCAAGCTTGACCATATGGTATTTGCCTTTATAACCCCACCCAAGCATAGCCCAGGGCGCGCGGTCCCAGCTCTGGGAGTCTGGGCTGAGACCCTGGCTGGTCAGTATACTTTTTACTTCCCCAATAAATCCATCTTTTTACTTTAAAAAATAAACTGGCTCAAAAGAAGAGTAAAGGCCACTGTGGTGACATAAATACACACAAGAACACAGCCCTAAACAAAGAGTCATTATGGCTGTTACCAGATATTGTTTGCTTTCTATGTTGAGATCATCTGACATGTAGGAAAATACAGTATTAACAAGTTATTTCAAGAAGGCATGTTTGTTTTCCTATTGTGTTTGCTCTCAGGCTATAAAGTGCTGCTTAGCTGATCTTCCGAAATCAATTGGCATGTGGACTCCAGATGCTGTGCTTTGGCTAAGAGATTCTGTTTTGAACTGCTCAGACTGTAGCATTAAGGTGAGTTATCGTGCTGATTCTGGTATGTCTAGAAGAGGAACTGGAGCTGGGGAGTGGGGGACTCAGAGTTTTTGTGAAAGCATTTTATACTACTATAATAAATGTATGTTTTCACAATAGACACTTTTTTTTTGCCAGTCCTGGGGCTCAAAGTCACGGCCTGAGCACTGTCCCTGGCTTCTTTTTGCTCAAGACTAGCACTCTACCACTTGAGCCACAGTGCCCCTTCTGGCTTTTTCTATATATTTGGTGCTAAGGAATCGAACCCAAGTCTTCATGTATATGAGGCAAGCACTCTTATCACTAGGCTATATTCCCAGCCCTCACATTTTTTATTAAAGAGATATATATCCATATATAGTTATTTTATGGTTTGAATCTTACTTAAAAAGTTTTCCTCTATTTCCTGAATTACTTTTAAACCCTTTAAAGGGGAATTAGATATTCAAAAATGCTTCTAATTACTTTTGAACATAATACTTCACATATATCAAGATAAACTAATAGCCAGTATCCCAATACTTCAAAGAATACATTTAAATAAAATTAAAATTAAGGAAATTGTTTTAGATAGATTGTCTCAATAGTGTCTTCTCTCTTCCTGTCTGTGTCCTTGATACCAGTTAGATATATCCACTTTCATCTTTCTTAAGATAAACCAAGGGAATGGATGAGAGTCATTAGCAGACACTTAGTCTTTGGGACACATGGCAGTGGGATTGCAGTACTGGGGTTTGGTACTCTGCTCCAGAGATAGAGCAAAGGTGGGCAGATAGTTGGCCTCCTGGGCAAAGGTGCAAAACTGTCATGCTTTTTCACTGGAGCTTTCTTGCCCTTTCTTTCTCTGTATGGTTATAACTGGGGAAGAGTGAGGGTTGAGGATGTATTTTAGCCCCACACAAGAAATGTGGACCAGCAGTTTCCAAGTGGAGATGTCAGTCCCCCTTTCTGTGGGCTCTGTAGCTTGAAGCAAGAGGCTTGTTGAAACATGCTGCCATCTTTGCAGTCATTTTTATTGCTGAAACTGGCTGGTGAGCACGTGGCCACTCATTATAACTCCAATTTGTAATATTTTGGATTGTCATTAAAGATTCTGCCTTGTTATATAGACCCACTTCCTTCTGTCAGTGGTGATGATAACATCTCTAGCAAATTCCAAGGTTCCTCAGAGTTTTCATTTCCACAAGATGGCTATTTCGCTGTAGAACTGTTTTGACTTGAGTCAGATTATTGCTAGGCTATGATAACTCATCTTTGCTTACTTAAAATGAATTTTGGCAAGTATTTTTTGTAAACTATTGGATCTCAATACTTAAAGTTAATGACTGCTTCTCAGAATCCAATGGATTGCCTTTAATTTCCTTTTTTGTTTTCCAAAGGTCACCAAAGTGGATGACACCAAGGGGGTTGCCTATGTGTATTTATTTACTCCAAAGAACTTCCCCGACCCACATCGCAGTATTAATCGCCAGATTACAAATGCAGACCTGTGGAAGCATCAGAAGGATGTGTTTCTGAGTGCTGTGTCCAGTCCAGTCAGCTCTCCTGGCAGCATATCCATGTCGGGCAATATACCCAGCAGTACACCCATTTCTAACAACACTCCTGTGTTGGGAAACATGCCTGTGTCAGTCAACATGCCGGTGTTGGGTGGTACCCCTGTGTTGGGTGGCACCCCCCTGTCAGGCAGCACTGGAGAGAATTTCAGAAAGAGCTTCCCAGAAATCATCAAAAAGTCTGTGGTAGACCACACCAGCCCTTTCTCCATGGAGGAACTGCCACCTCCTGTCCACTTGTCAAAGCCTGGGGAACACATGGATGTATATGTGCCCGTGGCCTGTCACCCAGGCCACTTTGTCATCCAGCCTTGGCAGGAGATTCATAAGCTGGAAGTTCTTATGGAAGAAATGATTCTGTATTACAGCATGTCTGAAGAGCGCCATGTAGCAGTAGAGAAAGACCAAGTGTATGCTGCAAAAGTAGAAAATAAGTAAGTCCTGGGACAGAGCCAGAAACGTGCAGAAGATACCAAGGGCTCTCATCTTGGTTTTTGGGGGGAGGCGCCTCTGAACCCTAGAACAGAAATGGTTAGTATAGAGTCAACAGGGGTTTTTAAATAAGTGACAATATTTATCTACAAGTCTAGTATTCCTGCTCAAACCAAATTTTACACCTAAGATTCTACATTTAAATTCTTTCTCCCTTTTTCTATTAGAAAAATATTTCATATTCAGAAAACAATTCATTTTATTAACTCATTTTTAATATACATTGAAGAAAATTGAAAAGTACAAGAAACTAAAGTCAGCTACCCAAACATAGTGCTTGTTAAACTACTTGTGTGTTTCTCCTAGGCTGTTTGTATGCATATTTATATGTACTTGCTATATTATTGTCATATGTGAAGTTGAACTTGCTTTTCACCCCTGACAGTATGCCATGAACATTATTGCATGTTTCACCACATGGAAAAAAAAAATTTTTTTTTTCTTTGCCAGTCCTGGGGCTTGGGACTCAGGGCCTGGGCACTGTCTCTGGCTTCTTTTTGCTCAAGGCTAGAACTCTACCTATTGAGGCACAGTGCCACTTCTGGCTTTTTCTGCTTATGTGGTGCTGAGGAATCGAACACAGGGCTTCATACATGTAAAGCAAGTACTCTACCGCCAAGCCACACCCGGAAAAGAATCATTTTTAACATCTGAATGTCATATGGGTGTCATGGATTAATATGTCATATAATCTGCCATATGGAGAAATCATTATTATTCTCTTTTGTTATGTAGAATTTTTCTCACAGGTCTTTCCCTGTATAAACAAGCTTAATTTACATCCCTAATCATTTATTGATGCATGGATTCCTCCTCAGGAGAGAAGTTAATGTGTTGAAAGAGGATAAGATGCCCCACACAGGTTGTCCATTGCTTATTAGCAACTGTGCCCCAGTTTATTGTAGCAGCAGTATGGGAGTGACAGTACGTTACCTCATTGCTCTTTAGCCTTGGGCTTCTAGAACCTCACTTCTTACATTTGTTTGGCATTTGCATCTGCTTTCTCTCAGTGGCAAATTTGTATTCATGCCATCCTCCCCAATGGATGTGCCCTCTAAATCTACTCTTTGATCTGTACTCATGCCATAAAGTTCTGGGAGATGACACAGCCACTGTCTTGTCGCCATGCCAGAGTCTAGTAAACAAGCTTGTTTGTGAATGTTAGGCTTAAAGATCTGTGTTTTCTTCCCATAGAAACCTATACAGATCCCAAAATTCAGTTTTAAGCAAACTGCTTTTTTTTTTTTACATGATTGCTTTCATCCTTTAAGCAGCAAACAGGCATATAAAATAGTCATTTTCACGGGAGAAATCAATTCTAACTTTTAACTCTGAAATATGAAAAGCACAAGAGCTCATTTTGACAAGCATACAAGTCTAAAGATTTTCATCCTTAAAAATCATTTTTATTATGTCATTATGACTTGTTATTTACAATCATTTTGTATAACTCAGTTATAAATTTTTCTCAGTCAGAGCTCTTTGTAGGGTAATTTAATTATAAAGCAAACTTATCATGTTAACTATCATCAGAGAGCAAACTAATGATGATTAGTGGTAGGGAGGGCCTACTCAATCCTAGAGCCAATGAAGTAGGGTCCTTGATTGACCATCTACTTTTCATAGGTCTGAACAGCCCTACCCCAGAACTATTTTTTTTTTTTTTGCCAGTCCTGGACCTTGGACTCAGGGCCTGAGCACTGTCCCTGGCTTCTTTTTGCTCAAGGCCACTTGAGCAAAAGTGGCCACTCTGCCACTTGAGCCACAGCACCACTTCTGGCCATTTTCTGTATATGTGGTGCTGGGGAATCGAACCCAGGGCCTCATGTATATGAGGCAGGCACTCTTGCCACTAGGCCATATCCCCAGCCCTATTTTTTTTTTGTCAGTCCTGGGGCTTGAACTCTGGGCCTGAGCACTGTCCCTGGCTTCTTTTTATTCAAGGGTAGCACTCTGCCACTTGAGCCACAGCACCACTTCTGGCCGTTTTCTGTATACATGGTGCTGGGGAATTGAACCCAGGGCCTCATGTATAGGAGGCAAGCACTCTTGCCACTAGGCCATATCCCCAGCCCCCCGTTTTCTATCTATGTGGTGCTGGGGAATTGAACCTAGGGCTTCATGTATACAAGGCAAGCACTCTTGCCACTAGGCCATATTCCCAACCCCCTTTTCAATTTTAAAAATCCCTCTTTTTTTTTGCCAGTCCTGGGCCTTGAACTCAGGGCCTGAGCACTGTCCCTGGATTCTTTTTTGCTCAACGCTAGCACTCTACCACTTGAGCCACAGCGCCACTTCTGGCTTTTTTTATATATGTGGTGCTGAGGAATCAAACCCAGGGCTTCATGTATACGAGGCAAGCACTTTTGCCACTAGGCCATATTCCTAGCCCCAAAGTTTTCTTTTTTTTTGGTTTTTTTTTTTTTGGCAGTCCTGGAGCTTGGACTCAGGGCCTGAGCATTATCCCTGGCTTCTTTTTGATCAAGGCTAGCACTCTGCCAACTTGAGCCACAGTGCCACTTATGGCCCTTTCTATATATGTGGTGCTGAGGAATCAAACCTTCAGCTTCATGTATATGAGCAGAGCACTCTTGCCATTAGGCCATATTCCGAGTCCCGCCCCCCCCCGCCCCCATGCAATTTTAAAGACAATGCTATTGGTGGAAACCGATTCTTTTTGCCAGTACTGGGGTTTGGACTCAGCACCTTGCACCTGCTAGGATATCACTTGAGCCACATCCCCAGCCCCACTTTTTTTTAAAGTTATTTTTCAGATATGATCTCATCCTCAGACCATAATCCTCCTACTTAGGCCTCCTAAGTACCTGGGACCACCAACATACAGCCTCATGCCTGACTTTATTTGTTGAGATGGAGGTCTCAACTTTTTGCTTTCAGTATAACTGTGATTATGTATGTAAGCCACTGTATCTGGCCTTCCATGCTTTTGTTGCTTTTTTTTTTCCCACATAGACCAACTAGCAATGTGTACCAATCTGGCCTTTCTGCATGTGAAAAGTCCCCTCCATTTTGGTCTGAAGTTCAGCTTATCTTCCAGATGATGGCTACCGTTTGCTAAGTGCCTTGTAATGTGCTAGGCCTCTCTCATATAGTATTTATGTAAGTGAGTTCAAAACAAATACCACATGAGGTAACTGGAGCTCAAGAGAAGAGAAATAAAGAGCCCAAGGAGACATTGCTGGACAATGGTCCCTCAGAGCTCAGGCACTTATGACCTCTTTCTCTGTCGTCTCTGGGATTCATGTGTTATTCCTTGTACTTTGGGCCTTCCTATCTGAAGGTTTCTGGATTCTCTACATATAAAGTTTAAAGTTGGCCTCCTTTTTTTTTTTTTTTTTTGTAGGTTTCTTACTGCAGCTCACCCTTAACAGCCACATAGATGTCCTCTACCTAGTCAGTCCTAGCCTGGCAGTGTGTGCCACTGCAGTCCTGGCTCGTAAACCTGCTACAGAGAATGACTGGGCCTGCCACCTGCAGTGCTCTCTGGGCCATGCCATTCAGGGCTTTGCTCCTTTGGCTTTGAGTTGTAAATGACCAGCCTTCATTTGCTTAATGTAATCTTTTCTGATCATGCTAGTGACACTGTAGGACTTTAGAGTGGCTCTTCATAAATTAACCTTAATGCATCAAACTTTTTCTCATGTTAACAATATTCTTGGGCTGGGGATTTGGCCTAGTGGCAAAGAGTGCTTGCCTCCTATACATGAAGCCCTGGGTTCAATTCCCCAGCACCACATATACAAAAAATGGCCAGAAGTGGCGCTGTGGCTCAAGTGGCAGAGTGCTAGCCTTGAGCAAAAAGAAGCCAGAGACAGTGCTCAGGCCCTGAGTTCAAGCCCCAGGACTGGCAAAAACAAATTAAATGGTCATTCTTTTGTTCAAAACTTTGCTGATCACTAACCTGCCTATGCCAGTCTAACTTTATTTCTGCCCACCATTTCCTCTTCCATTGTCCTTGCTCTTATCTCAGGCTCTCCTTTAACTCCAGCTCATCCCACTTGCATCTCTCTCTCCAGTGTTTCAATAAAGACTGAGTGCTTGCTGATACTCAGAATCCTAAGTACTGTGGATATGACTATCTCCCAGGAGTAAAGGGATCCAGGCCTGATTATCCCCCCCACAGTGTGCCTTGTTTTTAAGAATGGCTGTATATAGCAGTATCTTTCATGCTCCTCGAGGCCCATAAGTCTCTTGAATGAGCAGATTCTACTAGATGAGCCAGTGGCCAGTAGAGAGTAGTGGCCATTGTGGGGGGGAAGAGAACAACTAGTAACAGTTGCTTTAAAAAACAAAACAAAACAAAAACTTCTCTAACAATATAGTTTTGGCTTTTGCCAGTCCTGGGCCTTGGACTCAGGGCCTGAGCACTGTCCCTGGCTTCTTTTTGCTCAAGGCTAGCACTCTGCTACTTGAGCCACAGCGCCACTTCTGGCCGTTTTCTATATATGTGGTGCTGGGGAATCGAACCCTGGCCTTCATGTATACAAGGCAAGCACTCTTGCCACTAGGCCATATTCCCAGCCCCAACAATGTAGTTTTATATTTGATAGCCAGTTCTTGTATTTGTCAGAAAAGATTTATTTGTCCTTAAAATAGGCATTGACTTTGTATGTTTTCTCTATTTAATTCAATGCACATCTAGGTGGCACAGGGTGCTTTTAAAAGGAATTCTGACCAATGGACTGGTGTCCGTGTACGAGTTGGACTATGGCAAGCACGAGCTAGTCAACATAAGGAAAGTACAGCCCCTAGTGGACGTGTTCAGGAAATTGCCCTTCCAAGCAGTCACTGCCCAGCTTGCAGGTAATTTCTGTGGAATCTTCCTATACCTTCCTGTCCTTTGTTTGCATGCCTGAGTAAATTTCTAAAACTGCAGTGATATCCCAGTACAGGTACTATATTGCATTCGGCTTTTCTTCACTTAGCATTCTTTTCCTTATTTTGGTGGTGGTGAGGGTGGCTCATGGTTTTGTCAGTTATTATTCCTTCCTCTAGTAGTGGGCATTGAACTCAGGGCTTTATGCACATACTAAGCTTAGCATTCTGCCACTAAGCCATCCCCTTACCTTCTGACTCAGGTAATTATTTTTAATGGATGCAAGCCATTCCATTGAATCAGTTATTTCCCTCCGATTAAACAATTAGCTGTTTACACTTGTTATTGTAATGTTGAAAGAAACCTCACAGATACAGAAAACAATAGCAACAACTCAAGTGACCACTAGTCATTCTACTTTGGATTCCTCTGCTAGAATAGGCTTAAGTACTACTACTGTAATACTTGGACTAGAGCTGAGTGCTTTTCCAGCCTAGACCCCATAGCCTTCAGCCTCGTGGACTATCTTTCTAGCACATTCCTTCCTGCACTCTGTACTTCCTTCTGGAGGTGGGTGAAGTATAGTTATGATGTTATTCAGCCCAGGAGTCAAGTCCTTTAACGTGTTTACCTATGCACATCATTATTTCCGCTTATGTTCCACAGCTTTAAATAGGTATATCAGATAATAATGTGAGTATAACATCACCTTCCAGGCCAAAACATGTAGCACAAATGCATGAATGTCTTCATACTTATGCCTAGAGATGTAGTGTTGAAGTTGGGCCCATCTGCAACCCGAGTTTCTCCTTTAGGCTCACCTCTGCCAAGCTTGCTTTCCTCTTCTGATTTGCTTGTTAAGAGTCTCTCTGAACATCAGACTCCTGAAAGGGAAAACTGGAAGAATGTTTGGTGTGGTGAATGTCTCTCACACCAGCTCAGGCATCTGCTAGAGAGGATGACATAGGTAGACTGGGGGTTTCATGGAAGTAACCTGCTGTGTGGTGTGGCTATTGGAGGCATCATATTGGTAAACTTCGTTCACTGTCAACCACAGCCTGAGAATATTCCTAGATCCAGGGAATTCCCTAGAACCTAAGTGGGAATCCACAAGATGCTCTAATTGTGTGTGAATCAGAGTGTTTTAAGGATTCCCCAGGGACACTGGGCAACTCCTTGCCCACTCAAAAATGGGGTCATGTTTAAGATCTTAACAGGATTCTCTGACTTGATCTCTCAAGTTCTAAAGTTACAGAGATTAGCAGATTCCAGAGCTTCAGATTCATCTGGTCCAGTTTCTTTTCTGCTAGACAGACGGAGGCCCAAGAGAGCAGTTGATCTGCCCTAGGTCACAGCCCGTAATGGAAGAAAAGCTGGCTGATAGTAACCAAGTCTTGCCACTTAAACACACTGCCTTTTCCATGATGTTTAGAATAGGTTTTGAAATTACACTATTAAAAAATCATATAGCAATCCTTAAAAAAAAAACTATTCCACTGGAAAAATTCTTGAAGAAGGAATGTCACTAGTGTCATAGAGATTGACGTTTTGTGCTCCCACCGATATCTCAGTTGTTAGTTTAAGGCTACATGTAGTTTGGTATGGGGAACAAGAGTAATTGATTAGTAGTTGATTAGCTCACTTTATAATACATCATCATCTCAAAAGAAAATCATGTTGGTAGGTAAAGACTTGCAGAAGTGAATGAATTTAGAGAAAAACCATAAACAGGGCAGGTCTAACCTGGGATGCTACAGCTACTGTGAAATATGCTAAACAGTTACTCCTTAAAATGGATCAAAGCTGGCACTGGTGGCTCATGCACAGTAAGCTGAGATCTGAGGATTGTGATTCGAAACCAACCCAGACAGGAAAGTCTGTGAGACTCTTATCTCCAATAAACTACTCAGAAAAAGCCAAAGTGACACTGTGGCTCAAATGGTAGAGTACTAGCCTTGAGCAAAAAGAAGCTCAGGGACAGTGCCTAGGTTCTGAGTTCAAACCGTAGGACTGGCAAAAAAAAATAAATCAAAGAAAGGTGTGTTTTGAACCCTCACCTTCCCTGTTTTTCTCCTAGGAGTGAAGTGCAGCCAGTGGTCTGAGGAGGCTTCGATGGTGTTTCGAAATCATGTGGAGAAGAAAGCTCTGGTGGCACTGGTACAGACGGTTATTGAAAGCACTAACCCTTGGGACCGGAAGGTAGTGGTCTATCTAGTAGACACGTCGCTGCCAGACACTGATACCTGGATTCATGATTTTATGTCACAGTATCTGGTAGAGCTTTCAAAAGTTAATTAATCACTGCGTCTGGGACCTTGACAACTAATTCAGATTTTTTTTAGCAATAATAAAATGTAGTAGGCTTTAAAAAAAAATCTTATTTCTGCTACATGGCTCTGACTGTTGTGGAAGATTGGAAAGAATATGCTTATGTTTGATGAGAGATATTTAGCAAGTTTTGTTTTAACAAAGTTGACTTTTCAAAGAAAATTGCACTTGAATTATTACTATAATATTAGAATAAAAATGTTTATCAATGTAAAAAACTGACTACCTTGTCATTTCTAGGCTTTATTGTCCTAAGATGAAATTTCATTGCTTATGCCAGTAATGTCTTTCTTGTGATACAGGGCCCTTCTTCAGTTAGACTGAGTTCTCTGCCTTAACTCTTATCCTGAAGTAGTGGTGTACCTCAAAGCAACTGGCCCCCAAAGCATGTGACCCAGAGTCTTTGGCATATCAGCATTGCTACAGGAATAGCCAGGCAAACAAGTATGCTCTCACCTCAAGTCTTGAGTGGTTTCTCATTGCCCAAACAATTTAGACCCATGACCAGGCCCTTTACAAGCTCCATTCCCAGCTCTGCTCTTCTTCATACTCAGCTCCACCCACAGAGGCCTTTATCTGGGCCCTGAACCCTACACGTGTTCATCTGGGACAACTGATACTGTCAAACAAGACTTGCTTTTCTTTCCAGTATTTATTTATTTGCCAGTCCTGGGCTTGAACTCAGGGGCTGGGCACTGTCCCTGAGATTCTTTTGCTCAAGGCTAGCACTCTACCACTTGAGCCACAGCTCCACTTCCGGCTTTTTGTTTATGTGATACTAAGGAATTGAACCCAGGGCTTCATGCATGCTAGGCAAGCACTGTACCACTAAGCTACATTCCCAGCCCAAAGACTTGGATTTTTCTCAAAACTTGTCCATTCCATTCCCTCTGCCTGTATCTCATTCTCCCCCACCAAGTTTTGCTCATCAGTACCCTGCCTGACCTCCCAGACTGGTCATGAAAGCCTTTCACTGTTTCCATTTGTTCATTTGTTTTTGTTTTTAAAAATGAGGTCTTGCTATGTTGCCCAGGCTGGCCTTGAACTTGTAATCATCCTTCCTCCCCCTCTCCAGTACTGGGATTGTAGGAACGCACTGCTGCACCCAGATCTTTTGTACTTTATGCCCACACTGCTGCCACAACTAGTTGCCTTTCTACCTGTCACCCCAAGTATATAAGGAACATATACCTTCTCTGAGGGAATGTCTCTTTATCAGTAACGCATTGGTAAATGCTTTGTGACTGGTTCTGGTTGCTGGGAGGTGAGCACTGAGGGAGCATCGATATGTGTGCTGACATAAAAGTCATGGCTTGCCCCATTGGTTTCTGACTAGCAGCGTGACATCACTGAATATTGATTTCTGAGATGTTCCTTTGAGGGTCGTAATCCCAGATGATGGTCTTGAGAACACCCCTGTCTAATCCCATACACATGGGCAGAATGGCAGTTCCCACCGCTCCGCATGTCCTTGCTCCATGACAGGCAGATGGGGAGATTTGTAAGTTTTAGCAGTGGTCTCAGATGAAGTGGGGGAGGTTTAGGATGAGAGTGGGACAATGAGAATGAAAAGTACTGAAAACCTGAATTTGTAAAAATGAAAATCACTAGAACAGACAGCATAAATGGGGAAAGAAGGTAGGGAATATAGTTGAGGCAAGCTTTAAAACCAAGGGTGGTCAAGTTTGAGTGGAAGATTGAAATTTTGGTTTTAAACACAGAATTTGAGCTAATAAACCTCTCTATAAGGAGAGAGTCAGATGTTCTACCACTTGAGCCACTCTACTGACCTTGAAGATAAATACTCTTAATGTCATTTGAGAAAAAGGAGGAAGAGGAAAGGCAAATTTTTTTGTTTGTTTTGGTTTCTTTGGCCAGTCCTGGGGCTTGGACTCAGGACCTGAGCACTGTCTCTGGCTTCTTCTTGCTCAAGGCTAGCACTCTGCCACTTGAGCCACAGCGCCACTTCTGGCCATTTTCTGTATATGTGGTGCTGGGGAATCGAACCCAGGGCCTCATGCATAGGAGGCAAGCACTCTTGCCACTAGGCCACATCCCCAGCCCAGCAAATGTTTTTAAGTTGCTCATCTTAAACATGTATGAGTTATTGCTAGCTTTTAAGGTTTTTGTTGTGTTGTTTGTAATACTGGTATAAACCTAGTACCTTGCACTTGTCTAGTCAAGTGCTCTACCTTAACTCCTTTTGTTTTCATACTTGTTTAGATAGGCTCTCACTTTTTTGCCCAGGCTGGTCTACTATCCTCCTATTTGTGTTAATTGTGTAGTTGAAGTTACAAGTTCACACTACCGTGTCCACTTTTATTGCCTAAAACAAGGTGGGTTTTTTTTTTTCAATTGTTATTCTTTTTTTGCCAACTGTGCCTGTGCCTATATCCCCCGAATCTCTGACTCCCGAGTAGGTAGATTACAGGTGACAGTAACTGGTGCCCAGCCTACTTTTTAAACTGACTCAGAATTCAAGAATACTATGCCAGTGATTTCATTTGTGATGAAGTAAAAATATTCTGGTACATAAGTATTTAATTGAGATAAAATAGTGTTGATTTTTATGTGTGTATGATGGTACTATAGTTTGAACTTACATTCTTTTTTTTTTTTTTGGCCAGTCCTGGGCCTTGGACTCAGGGCCTGAGCACTGTCCCTGGCTTCTTCCCGCTCAAGGCTAGCACTCTGCCACTTGAGCCACAGCGCCGCTTCTGGCCGTTTTCTGTATATGTGGTGCTGGGGAATCGAACCTAGGGCCTCGTGTATCCGAGGCAGGCACTCTTGCCACTAGGCTATATCCCCAGCCCAGAACTTACATTCTTAATCAGGTTTTTTACTCATGACTGGCACGCTACCACTTGAGCTGCACCTCCAATCTAGTATTTTGTGTGTATATGTGCCAGTCCGGAGGCTTGAACTCAGGGCCTAGGCACTGCCCCTGAGCTTTCGTGCTTAGGGCTAGCTCTCTGCCACTTGAGCCACACATCTCCACTTCCAGGTTTTGGGGGTGTTTAATTGCAGGTAAGAGTCTCATAAACTTGCTTGCCCAGGCTGGTTTCAAACTGCCCTCACATCTCAGCCTTCAGAGTAGCCACCAGCGCCCAGCCAGTCTAGTATTTTTGCTGGTTAATTGGAGATAGAGTCTCGCAGACTTTTCTTCTCAGGCTGTATTCAAATCATAATCCTCAGATCTCAGCCTCTTGAGAAGCCAGGCCATGATATTTTTATGATGGTCTCTTTACCTAACAAAAATGAAAAGAGCAAAACTCAAATTGTCTACAACTGAAGAAGAGATGCTTTCTATTTTACTGGCTTTAGAAATGTTTCTATTTTTTAAATAAAACAATTGCAGGACATACAAAGTACAGACCAAAAACTGATAGACTATTAAAGACATTGAGGCAAAAAGGCAAAGCACAGAGTGGGAGAATCTAGTAATGTATATTGAATGTGTTCACTAAACAAAAGACTCTCCATAAGAAAAGTGGGCAATCATTTCTCAAAAGAGGAAATCCAACTGGCCAATAAACATAAGAAGATGTCAACCCATAAGGACATAGGGAAACCCAAGTTGGAACCTCAATGAGAGACAATTACTCATGTACCAGAATGGTTGGAATGTCCAGCTCTTGTTCCTGCTAAGTACTGCTGAGAATGTTGAATGACACTATGCCATTGGAGGAGTTCATGCTTCTTCGGTTGGAATTAGGCACACTCTATGACCCAGCTCTGCAAATGTATGTGCCTTTTCTTGTTCAGGAGGACACTGTGGAAGAATGTCACTGGTATTTGTAATAAAAGTTAATATCTTTTAGTAGGAAAATGGATTTTTAAAAACTTGTACTATATTCATATGAGGGGAAAAAAACCTCTACAGCGATGAGGGAAAACAAACTGCAGGCACATGAAATAGCATAGGTTAATCTCAGCAGAGTTGAATAATGGAGACAAACATCATAGGTCCAGGCAGAGAAAATAAGGATATAAATACTGTTAGAGTATCAAGAGAAGCTTTTTTGAGTACTGGACTCAAATGGAGGCACTAGGACCCACTGGGTTTTCTTGTCTCACACCTCCAGCCAGGCTCCTTGCTGGTTTATTGAAGATGAAGTTTTTCAGACTTTTCTGCTGTGGCTGGCTTTGGGTTGCAATCCTCTAGGGCCTCAGCTTTCTGAGTAGCTGGGGTTGCAAGTATGTGCTAAGAAAGTGAGCACCTTTAGGAAGAGTTGGGACAAAGAAGGCACAGGCTGGCTTCTGAGCTCCAGGGGTATGTTTGCTAATTGGTGGTTGGTTTGCAGGTGTTCACACTAAAATTTTAAGAACTTACATACCGATATTATAGGTACTTAGCTATTTGAGTCTGTAACATGTTTGTAAATGTGTAATCTGAAATGTAGATACACACGTATGTATCTCTGTTTTTATAATGATCTCTTTAAAATAAAAAGGGCACAAAAACGGTCTACAACTTCAAAAGAGATGGTTTCTATCTCACTGATTTACACACACACAGAGAGACACATAAGAGCATTCTCATAATAGCTGGTGAGTTTTCATAATACAGAAATACACCTTTGTGAAAATATTTTTAATTATATTAGCTTACATTAGCTATATAGCGGTGGATTATCATTGGTGCTTACAACATTCTAATCATTTTTACTCCCTCTCCCTCCCCCTTCCCCCCCCACCCCCGAAACAATTTAGTTTTGGGGAAAACCGGTTTCCTTGTTCTATTTTCATAATTGCAAACAATCCATCTCGACCGCCTGCGAAAATATTCTTAAGTGAGTGTTTTTCATTAGTAATCTCCACCAGAATTCAAGAGTTGATTAGGATCTCCCCCATCAACAACTTTCTCAGAACTACCCAAACCCAGACATATCCCTACACCCCTATGAATTCCTTGCCGAAGAGCCATTTGTTTATTAAAACACCCACCGTTTCTGTTTGGGTTTAAGTGGATGGTTCTGGAAGGCGCATTCGCCTTTTAAGAAGGTGGATCTTTTGTTGTGGTGGTTTTAAGTGGCTATTTTGGACTCTCCAGTTAGCCCGGACGGTGCGGAGGGAATGCATTTGAAAACTCGGCGTTGGAATTGCGCCGTCACCGAACGATAGTCATTTAAGCCTGGGCTCCCGCCAGACCTGGCCCGGCTGCCGGAGTAGGGTGACGGGCGGCGGCTTCTACGCAAGGAGGGCCCGCAGCAGCCCGGGGCGCTGCACCCATCCCCGCACGTTCTAGTCCCCGGAGGAACAAAACAATCTGCCCATCTTTTCCCAGGTAACTTCCACTCTTCTATGGGATGGTGGGGAAACTGAGCCTCGGACCTGGTGCTGCACACTCTCTGGGCTCCCGTTCCCCACCACCCCCTACTCCCAGTCCCGCGCTCCCCACAGCGGGGGTCGCTCCGCTCTCCGGGGTGGGGGTGGGGAGGCGATGCGTGCGCCTCTGCGCCCCTAGGAGAGGGGAGGGCAGGGCAGGGCGGGCGGGTTGGGGCTGAGGAGGAGAGGGCAGGGGAGGGGAGAGGGCGGGCGGGGCGGGGCGCGGTGACTGCACGAAGCCCGGGCCCGCCCCCGGCTCCCACCCTCCCGCAGCCGCTTCGGAGCTCGTCCAGCCCCGCGCTGAGCTCGCCCGCCCGCCCGCCGCCCGCGCTTGCCCCGCCGCCGCCGCCGCCGCCGCCCGCGCCCGCGCTCGCGCTCGCCTGGCCGCTCTGCGTTCCGGTAAGACCCTCCCCACCCTCTTGGGGTCCCCCATGGATTTGCGGGGCTCCCTGTCGCCGCTCCGGGGGCCCAGCCATATCTGGGCAAAATATTCAGCTGTCGCCACCGCCGCCAAGAGGGGACGGAGCGCGGCTCCCTCTATAAATAGCTGCCGCCTCGGGTCGCCTCGGGGCTGGGGAGTCCGGGAGCCGGGGTGCCGGAGCCTGGCGCTCCGTTGCCCGGCGCTCGCGTCCCAGTCGCCCTGCGTGCGCGCTCGCTCGCTCACCCGCGCGGCCCTCCCTGGCCGGGGCGCCCCGGGCACCTCACCACCGCGCCGTCACGGTGCGCTCCAGAAGTGGGGGCTCGGGAACAGCAGTTTGAGGAGCGCGGAGGTCCGGCGAGGAGGGCGCCCTGGCGCTCGCTGACCTCGGACGCAGCGAGGGCGTCGGTGGCGTGCAGGTGCGCCCGGGGACCTCGGCCGGCATTTGGTCTGTGCGCTTGGGGACACACACGGAGCCCCGGGAAAAGTTTCCCAAACTGCGAAGGGGGATGGCAGGGCTGACGGCGCCGGCACACGCGTGCAGCGGCCGGGCGAGCGGGGGAGACTGGAGACAGGGGCCCCCTCGCAGCCTTCCACTCTCGGGGCGGCCTCCTCTGCACCCCGGTTTTCCCACCGGCACGGCGACGCTAGGTTGATTCCAACCCAGCGGCTGGGAGTCCCCGGGCACGAGAGCTGCCGGGCGCGTGCTCTTGACCGACTCACTCCCGCACCTGTTCACCGCCTTCCCGGCCTGTGATGCCCAGCTGTGCCCCATTCAGAGGCGACACACGTCTAGGGGCCTTGGGGCCTCCCTTGAACTCGGATCATAGTTGGGTGTCCGCTAGGGCCCAGAATCGTCCGCACCCCCAGAAAACGCACCTGCGGGATTCTTATGGACATCTCTTTCCTGAATTGCCAAGCTTGGCAAAAACAAACAAAAAAACAATAAGAAAGCTGTAGATCAATCAATGCGCCCCCTGGCCTCAGTTTCTCCCCCCTCCCGCTGTGTGGTCCTGTGATGTGCCTTCTGAGGCGCACAGCCCCATTCCCTACTGCCCCCTTGTCACGGCAGCCCCCCTCTGAGACTCTTGGAGACCACCTGGCCCAAACTCTCCTGGGTCCGAGCCGTTGAACCAGACCCTGAAGGGGACCCTCCCTCTCTTTCTCCCCAGTGGCCCGCCATTTTGTTGTCCATGCAGGGCCTACAGGAGCCCCCGGTTCAAGGTCAAATTGCTGGACACGAGGTTTGTGGTCACTGCTCACTTTTCTCATCTCCCCCTGCCCCTCCTCGCCATACAGGAAGGTCTTGGGTTCTCTGAGCACCCCATCATTATCCCCAATTTGTGATCTGCTTACTGCCTAGGGCTCCCTTGCTTGGGCAGTAGCCCCTCATTCTGAAGTTTCTGTTTGTTTCCACTTCTTCCATTATGTCTTCTCTAAAGCCATCTTAAAGCCTGACAGATAAAAGAATTAATTAAGGAAAAAAGGAGCCAAACGGTAAGGTTTCCCCTTCAATTCAAGCCACGGGGCAAACAGGCTGAGTGAAGACTGGGAACACTCACTTGGGTGCATTATCTCTGGTGAGCTAGTGTTACAAACCCACGTTTCCCACAGCCATTGGCCCTTGGGTTCCTAGCAGCCTAAGTGGAAAGCCCTCATCCTCTAAATATAGCCCTCGCCCCCCCCCCCCCTTATCAGGAGCTCACACCTTCTCCCTCCTCCTGGGCAGGGTGGTTTCTTGCTGCATAGCCAAGGCAGAAAGCAAGGAGTGGGTAGTGGCAACTCTGAGTAATGGAAGCGAGGCTGGTCTAGAGATCAGGCCAATGACTTCAGCCTCAGCCTCACAGCTCACTCAGTGTGACCTTGAGCAAGGAGAGGTGGACAAGATAGCCCCCAAAGAACCTGGAATCCAGAGGGCTCAGAATCTCCCTTGAAAGACCTCTAGCATGAGAAGAAAAGAAAAATAATCAAAGTGCCAGCAATGAGATCTGGGGCACCCATGGGGGGGGCAGGGGAAGGAGAGGGGGGCAGGGGGAGAAAGTGGCTTTGGCAAACTAAAGAGAGCAGGGACAGTTACCTCAGAGAGATACAGGATGGTAAGATCTGGGAAGGGGCCACCAGAATTGGCACTGAATTAAAAAAAAAATCTGCCAGTGCCCAGGCTATATGCGCCTCAGTTCCCTCCTCTTTTACAGGGGTTGCTGTGGACAGGAGGTGAGATAATTCTAGGATAGAATCCCAGCCCAAAGCTGGTACCCCAATAGTACTTGTGAATGAGGGCAAAGGCAGGAGCAAAAGAGAGCTCAGGTGCACACAGGCTCCAACTGTTTCTCAAGGCTTAGATGAGGAATGAAGGGAGGGGAACAGTTGTAGGAGGTGAAATATGGCACAAGGAAGAGGCAGTGCTTCTGGCATGAGGTGGAAAAGAACCGGTGAGAGGGGCACAGAGTTTAAGGAAATCTAAGGGGTATGTCTGTGGCAGAACTGAGGTCCTTCGTGGCCTGCCAGTGTCTGAGGCTACAGTGTGAAAGGCTACTCAGCAAGTAGCCTTTCATCTTTGGAACCAAAAGGCTGAACGAAACTGGGTAAAGTGAAGTAGGTCTTGGGTTAGGCCCCTGTGCCCTTGGCAATGGTGGCGGGCCAGGAAGGGTAGTTGGACCCTGCCCCAGGGGCCTTGTAACCTTGTCTTGCTAATTTCTGAAATGACATCATCTATTGATGATGCCTGATTTAAAAAAAAACAAAAAACCAGTCATTATGGATTCTTCCAGTCAATGTTTTGAATTTTCAGCATTACTAATGGACAGGCCAGGCTGCCAACATTTCTAAAGAGGACAGTTCACTCTCCTTTCAAACCGGAACACCATATAAATCAATTATTTGGGTGCTAGGAGCCATTATCAGTTTAAAGCCATAGACTTGCCTTATTCGTGGAATGATACACATTCGTCACACAATGCTGGCGTCATTTCTTCTCTTTTCTTTTGTAAACTCTTCTTGCTTCCTAGGATGGGACCTGTCTCTCGTTAATCTTAATGATAATGAAAGAATGAGCTCATTGGAGTCAATCTAGGACAAGGGTCTGGAAAGTTTTCTTGGTGTTAGGAGGTGCTGGGCCCTTGACTGAGCTGAAAATCTAAACACTCAAGCATTTCTCTTGTTTCTCCTTTTCTTTCTTTCTTTCTTTCTTTCTTTCTTTCTTTCTTTCTTTCTTTCTTTCTTTCTTTCTTTCTTTCTTTCTTCTCTTTTTCTTTCTTTCTTTCTTTCCTTCCCCTTCCTTCCTTCCTTCCTTCCTTCCTTCCTTCCTTTCTTTCTTTCTTTTCTTTCTTTCTTTCTTTCTTTCTTTCTTTCTTTCTTTCTTTCTTTCTTTCCTTCTTTCTTTCCATCTTTCTTTCTTTCTAACAAAGATGTGTTTTGTGAGGGCTGGACCTGTTCAAATCTGAGGAAGAAGGGAGGGAGGAGACACGTTCACCCCTGGGTCCCTGTTCTCTCTTCATCTTCCCAGCTTCCCCACACTCTGGGGCTAATGACGGGCTACCACCATGGGAACACCATCTCGATGTACCTGGAAGGTGGTGAACCGTGAGCACTGCGCATTTGCTTCCATGCCCAGAGGAGCTGAGGGAAACAGAAGCACCTCCTGGCCTCATTCAGCCTTCTTCCTAGACTCACCACTCTTGGATGTCAACGCTTCTCTTACCCTCAGTCCTCACAATCCTGTTCACACCTGTGGCCCCCAACCACCTTACAACTTCCAAGTTCTTGTGTCCAGCCTGACCACTCTGCCAGCCCCAGGCATCTCTGCCAATAGTACATCCCCCAAGACACTTCAAACCCAACAGGCCCATGCTCTCTCTTCCCAACACACACTGCCCAACTGGATGCCAAGCCAGAAGCTCTCCCCTCACCTTCCCCACTCCACATTCCCTTCATGGGGCCAGTGAGTTCTGTAGATTCTACCTTCCTGGACATCTCATCTCCATTTCCCCACGTCCACCACTGTGGTGGAGTCTTCCTCCTCTCCTCCCCACACTACTGTTGGAGATCTTCAGAATCTTTTCCTGCCATGCAATAGTTAGTAGAGCTTTGTGAAAAGAGCTGTGGCTGTGTCCATGTCCTCCTTTCAGGGAACTCCCTGTTTCCTACAGAGTAAGGACCAGGTTCCTTAGTATCTAACAAGACCTGGGGCTAAGTTTCTTTGAAAGCATTACTAAGCCTTCCTCCCCAAGCTCCGGGTACCTTCTGTTCATGGCCTGGTATGCTGTGTCTTCATGCTTCTCTGCCTTTGCCTCTGCTGTTCTTTCTGCCTGAATGCTAGTCTCACTTTCTCAACCATCTTTCTTCAAGCCCAAGCTTCTTTAAGCCTTACCTATGTTCCCTCTGCCCTCCTGAAGCACCTGTCATGGTGTCCTCACGCTGGAACCATTCAACGGCATCTCTGTCGCTGTACAGACTGGAAGCTCCTTGGTGGTATGATTAGTGGCCTATTTATTTTTGCTTCCTTGGTGTCTAGCTCACAGCTCAGTTCTCAACATGTCACAAGTGCTTTAGATTTTAATAAATATTTGACCACTGAATGAATAAATGAATGAATGAAGAGAAAAGAGCTAGCAAGTGAAAATTCTATCATCACCATGACAGGCATTGAGAGTAGAGTGCTTTGCTCTTCTGCTTTCTGGAAACCCCTGGCTCCTACTGGAATAAATGGCTGGAATCAATCCATGAACACACATTCATCCTGTGAAAGAGAGACAGCAGGTAGCATCACCCTTTTTTGTAATTGTTCAGTGAACCTCTACAGGAATTGCCCCAAGTCACCTAAGTGGAGTGCACTTTGCAGGGTTTGATAAGCTTGAGGAATGAGGGTCCCCTATTGGAGGCCAGCACTTCTCAGTCTTTGATGTGCATTTCAGTCATTGGGATCTTTTCAGAATTGTGGACTTTGATTCAATAGGCATGAGATGGGCTGAGATTATGAGTTAACTTCTAATAGGCCCCCTTTTAGACACGCTTATTAGGTAATATGCCTAATAATTCCTAACATGCTTTAGTGAGCATAGCAATCCAGCCAGTCCAGTACTCCTCCCTACCCCCACGTGTGGAACGGTGATTATCACAATATTCTCTCCTGTGCTTTGCAGTCAAGATCATGGTTTGTAGAATGTACACGTGAAATTATTGAGCCTTGGCTCAAAATCATAGTACCTTGATTTTGGATTGCTTACCAGTTGGTGCTTATGAGCACAGGCTGCTCAGTGCTGGAATGGGAGCTTTAGACACCTGAGACCCCAAAACATTTTAGGCCACTCAGGAATACGCAACTTTGAAGGTGACAGGAGGGATGTATGAAGTCAGACTTTCTCCATGCACACTCAAGAAGATTTAAACACAGCCTGGCCAGGCTCAGTGGCTCACACCTGTAATCCTAGCTACTCAGAGACTGAGATCTGAGGATCACGGTTCGAAGCTAACCCAGGAAGGAATTAACCACTGAAAAGCTGGAAACCTCAAGTGTTAGAGCACTAGCCTTGCCATAAAGCTCACAGACAGCCCTCGGACTCTCAGTTCAAACCCTAGGACTAACACCCAATAAAACAAAAATATACCATGCAGCCTGGATGGCAGTGTTTCATGGATGTGTGTGAGCATTTTATACTTCTTTCTACTTACACTTAACATAAACCTATACAGACAAGGTGACTGGTAAGAGCAGAAAAATTCTAGAGACAGGGCAGAAACCTTGGAGATTAGGGTCATGAAACTCTCTGAGGATCTGATTAATGCTTGCTCCAGATCAATGAAAACATCTAAACACAGAACAGTCCATGCATTGTTTCAATGGGTTCCAGGATCTCCCAGAAACCCCTTCAAAATAATTGGTTAAGAATACTCACCAGATAGCTGGGCACTGGTGGCTCACACCTGTAATCCTAGCTACTCAGGAGAATGAGATCTGAAAATCATGATTCAAAGCCAGACAGGTCAGGAAAGTCTGTCAGACTATCTCCAATTAACCAGAAAAAAAAAAATCAAAATCTGGAAGTGGAGCTGTGGCCCAAGTGGTAGAGCACTAGACTTGAGCAAAAAAGCTCAGAGACAGTGCCCAGACCTTGATTGAGTTCAAGCCCCAGGACCAGCAATTTTTTTTTAAAAGAGAGAGAAAAGAAGGGAAGGGAAGGAAAATCACAACAGAGAATAAGAGAAAAAGCAGACCAGCATCCTGGCTGAAGATGGCAACTGTATTTGGACATTTAGCTCTAAGATGAGTCCTGGCAGCCAAAGGGAGAAGGGAGATAAGATGAATTGTGTTACAAGGAAGAACATCAATCTTTCAGGAGACAGAAGTGTTTTCTGAGCCCTAAGTCTTGGTGCATTGTCACGATAGGCCACTGGATAAGCTTTGTGAAGGAGCTGTCCTTTACCAGCAGGTTAGAAAGCGTGGCACAGCAATTCAGAGCAGGGACTCAGGAATCATTTTGGACGGCATGCCATGCAATTCTGATAATTCTACCTTAGAGCATTATATATATATACATATATATAACATAATATGTATATAATATATAATATGTATATTATATATATATATATTCTAAGTAAAAAAAAAAGAAACAGAACGTGGACTCTGAAGACTACCTCCTTGGACTCAAATCTGAGCCCTATCAGGTACATACAGTGTGGTCTTAGGTATCTTTTTGCACCCTCTCTACTTTGGTTTCCCCCTCTATAGTGCAGGGTTGTTGTGGGGTTAGCTGTATAGCAGCACTAAGTGTGAGTTGTTACACTGTGGGAAGGCTGCATGGAGGGGCGATGCCCATGGGATCCAGTCAGGTTGCCTGCCCAGACTCTAACCCTGACTCTACCACCTGCTGGCTGTTGACTCAACTGTGCTCTCTGTGTGTTGGGTTAGTGTACCCTCCCCTACCAAGTCATGTCACCCTAGAACCCCAAAAGGGGATCTAACTTGCAAATAGGGTTGTTACTTACTTAACACAAGGCCATACTGCATGAGGGCAAGTCCTAAATTCAATGGAAAGAACAGCCCACACCCTGGGAAGTAGTAAAGATGGAGTCTGAGGCTGGACCAAAGCTCTGACGAGCTGAGGGCTTCAGAGACTACAGGAGGTAATGGAAGCTAGGAGAGTGAAACAGGGCAGATTCTCCTTCCTTCCCTGGATTCTCCCAAAAGGAGCCCGCCCTGTGACATCTTGACTGAATTTGTAGCCTTCTGAACTCTGACAATACATTCTGTTGTGTTAAGCCACCCATTTTGTGGTCATTTGTTCTAGCATCACTAGAAAACCTACACCGTCATTGAAGTCAGATTTTTTGTGTGCTGAAATTCTTTCACCTGCAACATGGGGAGGATAAAAAAAAATTACCTACGTCACAGAGTTAGTGGGATTGCAGGAAATGATTCATGCAAAGAGCTCAGCACTGCGCTATCTGTGTAGTCAGTACCGAATGGTACTCTGGAGGCTGGGGTGGGGCTTAGCTCCAGAAGACTTGCCTAGCATGTGCCAGTGCCATGAAAAGGTGGAGGAGGAGCAGAGGTGAAGAGGAGGAGGGCGAGGAGGGGAGGACTTGGGTAAGCAGGATACAGTGACACAAGGGGTAGTAAGTCCAAAGGAGCATGTCAACACAATTCCATTTTTTGTCTTCACCATAATTTATGTGCCCAGTGTCCCGTCAATCCGTTTGATGAGGTTTCTGGGTTTTAGAGTGATGGGGATTATGAAGAAATTTTGTACATATATTTTTGTACCATTCAGCCAGTAAAACTAATAAGATAAATTCCTAGAAGTGGAACTGCTGAGTCAAAGGGTGTGGGCTCCTTGACAGACAGGGCTTAAATTGTCTTGAAGGAGGGCACACCATTGCCACCCCTGTCCTGTGCTGAGCCAGACTCAGTTGGCAATTGGCAGGCTTTTCCCTTGGACTGGTGAGTACTCATGGATGATTTCTATCTTGCTTTGCTATAATGATGCGTGAGTTTTGTTGCCTGTGCATATGTTTATTAGTCATTTGTATTTTTTTCTCCTCCTCCTCCTCCTCCTCCCCCTTTCTCCTCCTCCTCCTAATCTTCTTTCTCCTTCCATCTTCCTTCTGCTCTTCCACTTTCTTCCTTCCTTCCCTCCTTCCTTCCTTCTTTCCTTTCCACCTTCTCCTTCATTCTTTCTTCCTTCTCCTCCTCCTTCCTTCCTTCCTTTCTCTTTCCCTCTCTTTCTCTTTCTTTTCCTTCCTTCCTTCTCCTCCTCCTCCATTCTCCTCATCTTCCTAATCTTCTTTCTCCTTCCCTCCTCCTCCTCTTCCTTCTCCTCTTCCTCTTCCTTCTTTCCCTCCTTCCTTCTTTCCTTGTGCCTCCTCCTCCTTCATTCTCTTTTCCTTCTCATCTTTCTTCCTTTCTTCCTTCCTTTTCTCCTTTTCCTTCCTTCCTTCCTTCCTTCCTCTCTTTCTTTCTCTTTCTTTTCCTTCTCTCCTTCCTTCCTTCCTTCCTTCCTTCCTTCCTTCCTTCTTTCCTTCCTTCCTTCTTTCCTTCCTTCCTTCCTCCTCCTCCTTCCAACCTCCTTCTCCTCCTTCTGTACTATTCCTGGTTTTTGTGTTTTTGCTCAAAGCTGGTACTCTGCCACTACAGCTCAACTTTTGGCTTTTTTTGGTGATTAATTAGCAATAAGAGTCTCTCAGACTTTCCCGCCCTGGCTGACTTTGAACAGCGGCCATCCTCACATATCATAGTAGCTAGGATTGTAGATATGAGCCATTGGTACCTAGCCTGTGTTTCTTCTTATATTGATTGACTATTCCTTTTCCCTTCCTGTATTTTTATGCACAGTTCTATTTCTAATGTTTGTTACTGTAAGAACTTTGTTGTATATTAAGCAAATTACCCTTTTGTTCTATTTTTCCCCCGATTTGTCATTTGCCTTTGGCATGCTTCATGCTCATTTTCATATTGTCTTTTTTCAGAAAATACAAAAACATATTTCACAAAGCTTTACTTTCTGTGGATACCTGCTGGGAGGCAAGGGGGTAACGTTCTTGTTTGTACAACAGGTGTAAGAAGGGAGCACTCCACAGTTGTTGGGCTTGGGGTGGGTTTTTTTTTTTTTTTTTTTTTGGTTGCTCATGGGGCTTGTTGAACTCAAGGCCTGGGCACTGTCTCTGAGCTCTTTTGCTCAAGGCTAATACTCTACCATTTTGAGCCACAGTTCCACTTCCAGTTTTCTGGGGGTTAAGGCTGCTTTTTTTTTTCTTTTTGCCAGTCCTGGGGCTTGGACTCAGGGCCTGAGCACTGTCCTTGGCTTCTTTTTGCTAAAGGCTAGCACTCTAACACTGGAGCCACAGCGCCACTTCCGGCTTTCTGTTTATGTGGTGCTGAGGAATTGAACACAGGACTTCATGCATGCAAAGTAAGCACTCTACCACTAGGCCATATTCCCAATCCCCCAGGCTGGCTTTGAACCACAATCCTCAAATCTCAGCCTCTTCAGTAGCTAGAATTACAGGTGTGAACCACCAGTGTTCAGTGCTCCACAGCTTTTCTACATATTACTTTCATTGTACCAATGCTTTTGACTTGTAGCTGTCAAATCCAATAGTAAGGCTAGTCTTTCATTCATTCATCCATACTGACAGCACTTGAGAGAGGGCTTTGCATAACCTCTGGAATAGGGGACTTGGTGCCCTCAAGTGTGGGAGGTACATAAGGCAATGAGGTATCTCCCACGGAATTCTGATGCTTTTCCTGTTTGTATTATGACGTCTGTCTTCTCGGAACCATCTGGAACTGGTATGGAGGAAGATGAATTAGATGTCTATCCTAGTGAGAGGGAAGGTAGCCTAAACTCAGGAAGCTGTGGAAAGGTAGGAGGAGGAGCCCCAGTGTGCTTGCAGCCTGGAAGTTGGTGGGCAGGCAGCTGGAATAGAGAGCTGCTGTGGGACCCCTGTTTTGGAACCCTGTTGCTTACAATGATTCATGTGGTGACTCAGACTCAGTGGTAAACTGCTCCCCCCCACCCACCCAAGAGATGCAAAATGGAGTCATGCGTGCATGCCCACACACAACCTTTTCTAATTTAAACTGTTTGACAGTTTTGCCTGGCGTGTGGACCTTCAAGACTCAGTGTTGGGACTCACATCAGCTGCAGAAAGTGACAGTGAAACACTGTGTTTAGTTATCCCTCCTCACTTTTTTAGCAGGTGCTTTCCTGTGTGACTAAGAGAATGAGCTCAGGCAGGGAAAATAAAGCAGACAGACAGAAAGCATGTCTTTTAGCTATAGCTGTGCCTCCTGCATTCATCACTCCATATACATTTTTCACAATAGAACCAAGCCTTAATGGGCTTTAAATCTCATCAACTCCCCTAATACTCAAAGAGACTTCAGCCCTCTCTGAAGGCCTCACCTAGGACTTCAGAATCTCTACGCACACATCTGTAACGACAGGTTCTTCCTACCTCACGAATCAGCCCAGTGCCTCTTGGGTATCATTATTGTCAAAAAAAACTCCTAATGTGGCTTAGAAATCTTTATGTCAGTGATCCCACCATATTCTTCCTTATCCCCAGTCAGCCCATTGGAGGGCTATAACCATGGTCCTCCTGGTCTCTCCACTATTTTATGTAGTTTCCTGTACCCCTTCTCTGATGCCTTTGGCACCACTCCAGAGAAGGCCTGTTTTGCTGAGGAGATTATCTGTGTGGTCAGTGGGTAGTCATAGGGGAATACACAATGAGATGCCATAAGATTTGGTAAGAATGTGGAACAAACAAGATGTTCATACCTTGCTGGTGATGTAAAATTGCACAGTTATTTGGAAAACTTCAACAATATCTACTGAAAGTTACTGTATGCCTACTAGTATATTCTACTTTGGGGTACATAGTTGTTGTTTTTTAAGTACACGAGTATTTCTACCAAATGCCATATTCATAACACAGATTGTGATTTTTAGATACTGAAAATGGCCTAAATGTCCATTCACAGTGGAGTAAGCAATTCAGTTATAGTATATCTGTAGAATACTATACAATAGTCAAAAAAGAAACTTGTTATAGTCAACAGATTTGCCAGTCTCACTGGTAAAATGTAGAGTGAAAGAAGCCGTGCCTAAGAGCCGTGTGCTCATCATATCTTGGTGTGAAGGTCATAGTAGTTACCTTTGAAGGAGATTGACTGGGGAAGGATAAAAGATAGCCTTCTGGAGAATTGGAAATGACCTCTATCTTCATCTGCGTATTAACATAGGTTTACATATGGGAACAGTCAGTTCATTTAAGACTTGTGCTGGATAGAATGTATATAAACTGTGTCTTATTTAAGAAGAAAAAAATATTGTTCAGAATAAAAAAAGAGTGGGGCTCCAGCACAAAGCTTAGAGGTCATGTCCCATGTCTGGCCACTATATTTTTACTTATCCTGCTGAGGTCTTACCCTGTTGATTTATGCAGATGGTTTGTCAGCCACATCTACCACCCCACAGCCTATAAATGTGGTTCATTGGGCCTGAGACCCTGAGGGGCAGAGAGAAGATGAAAGAAACCAGTGATCTGAGCTATGTCATTGTATCTCAGGTCACCTCCCTAGAACACACTTTGAGTGTCAGAAGTACTAAGAAGTACTCGGTGCTGTGGCCCTTGAGGCTGCTGTCAGAGCCAGGGAGAGCCAGCCCAGGTCTATAGGAGCCCTGGTCTAGGAGGGCTCTCATCTGTAATAGGCTGACTTAGATGCAAGGTGGTAAATGAAGAAATAACATGGGTGACACCATCCCAAGATCTCTATCTTATCTTCCCACCTTCTATAAGCTTCCAGAATCCTGGGGTCTCCCTTTCTATCTTTATCTCTCCCACAAAGGCCTGAAATGCCTCACACATAATGAGTGCTCAGTAAACAATCACCCAATGAATCAGGTCATGGAAACTGAGATCCATAGAAGTGGACTCAAGGTGGCATAGTGTGGCTCAAGGTCCCATAGCCAGTCTTTAAGTCCAGTCAGGAGTTAAAGGCAGTTAATGTCAGGGCTGTCCTGCCATTGCAGGGTGGCCCCAGCTTCCTTCTGCTCTTGGGGACTGGAGATTGATTGCAATGAGTTGAAAGGCACTGGAGGGAAAAGAACCATCACAGGTGTGAGAAGACCGCACATGACTCTGGAGCCTTTAGGGTGTGTGCTCTGGGCATAGGGCTGGGGAACCGGTTCTACTCCCTCACAGGTGCACAGAATCCTGCTTATCCAAACCCTGCTGACCCTGTGCTTGGTTGGTTGCCTTTCCATTACTGCCTTGGAATTCCTAGTAATCTCATCTTTGAACGTGTAGCTTATATGCAAGCCCAGTGAACGGTCTGCAGTCCCCTGGTTTAAAAGTTCTACCCATAGGTTGTGCCACTTCCTGCTGCCTCTCTGCTTCTAGGGATGGGTTCTTCGTCTCCAGCTCCCCTAACCCCAGGCCTCCACCAGTCCTTCCTTCTCCCTTACTCCTGCCCAGCTACCACAAGGTCCTCTGTGCCTGACCCCTTTCCGTGATACCTTCAGCTGGAAATGCTGCAGGGCTTGCCTCTGTCACTCATCTTCCTCTTATTCAGGTCCCCAGAGGCTTGGCCTATAGATGACAATCCCTTGGTATTGCAAGCTATAGCCCAAGACATTAGGAACAGGGGATGAAGGACTGTGTCAGAACAGTGACCAGCATCAAGAGGAATGCCCTGAGACTCCACGCCCTGCAGGGAGCCTCTATCCTATGTCTAGCAGGAGAGAGAACCTGGCAGCTCATGGCTTTCTTACGACAGCATCAAGTCAACTTCTGCGCATTGCGACACCCAAAATCTTTACATTTTGGTATCTTCTATCTTTTTTCTGCTTTCTGAACAAAGGATCCTTTGGGTTGTTTTGTTTTGTTTTGTTTTGTCTTAACACTGAGTCCAGCAAATTTTGTAGTTGGATATAGCTGACAGAGTCTCACCCAGAAGAGCTCTGCCACCTCTTACAGGATTTTAGAAGTGAGATGGCCTGAGATTTAAACCTGCGTGGCTGGGAGAGGTTGATTCCTTTCTATCCACTTTCTTCCTCTCCTGTCTTCTGTCTGGACCCCATCCCAGGTGTCAATATGCAGGTTGCACGTGAGTTGTTTTTATCATCTGTGAAGGTCTCTGCACATCAGAGGTGTGGCTATTGGCGTAACCATTGTGTCATGCTTCGTGACCTTGCTCTTAACCCTAAACACTGAGGAAGTTAAGTTCCTCTCAAACATCCATTGCCCTCTTGTCTACCCCTTCCTTGCCCACCTGAGTGCTGGCTCACTTGCTCCCCTTGTCTGCTGACCTGAGTAGGGTTTTTCCTTGTCCTCTCTGTTCCCAGGGATCTATGTCCCTGACTGACAGTTCAGCTCAACCCTTCAGTAAATTTGCCCTTTTACTGAGCCAGGCCAAAGCTGGGCACTGAGGTGTGGTGATAGCAGATATAACGGCGGGTGTCCCTCACCAGCCCCACCTGGAGGCACAATCAGAAACTGCAGGAGCGGATGTGGAAGAATGGAGCTGTGAGGCTTCCTGAGACTGCAGACATGGAGGTAGGCAGAGACCGTTCCAGGCTGAGGACCAGCATAGCCTAGGACTAAAATCTCAGGATCGCTTAGGGACAGAGGGGTCTGGAGAGCCAGGAGAGGAAAGTCTGTGGTGTGATTAGAAATGGAGGTGGCCTAGGGAGGGTCACCAGATCTTGAATGGTGTCAAACTCTAGGTGAGGAGTTTGGTCTCCGTCATAACAGTGCTGTTGCTAGAAGTGATTTTCACCTCCATCTTTGGAGGAAAGAAGAACTAAGGCACAGGAATAGGCCTAGGACTTTTAATAACATAGATAATAAAGAGTAAGTGCCATGAGAAGGGAGTAGGAGGCAGATCAAGGGATGTTAAGTGGCTGGGGATATAGCCTAGTGGCAAGAGCACTTGCCTCATATACGTGAAGCCCTGGGTTCGATTCCCCAGCACCACATATACAGAAAATGGCCAGAAGTGGCGCTGTGACTCAAGGGGCAGAGTGCTAGCCTTGAGCAAAAAGAAGCCAGGGACAATGCTCAGGCCCTGAGTCCAAGGCCCAGGACTGGCAAAAAAAAAAGGGGGGGGGGATGTTAAAGTGCCACGCGCTGGTGGTTCACACCTATAATCCTAGCTACTCAGGAGGCTGAGATCTGAAGGGATGGAGAATCAAAGCCAGCCAAGGCAGAAAAGTCTGTGAGACTCTTACCTCCAATTAACCACCAAGAAGCCAATTTGGTTCAAGTGTGGCTCAAGTGACAGAACTCCAACCAGGCAAGAGTATGCAAGGTCTTGAGTTTAAGCCCAATGCCAGCCCCATTGTAAGAAACATCATTCCAAGGATGGGTGGTGGTGGTGATGCTTGCATAAGAAGATGAGAAGTATCTGAGAACACTGAGGGTAGAGAGAAGGGCAGAGCACGGAGGAGCAGGATCCCTGCTAGGAAACTCAACAAGAACGGGCAGAGAAGGAGGAGGAAAGCCAAGATTTTGAGCTTTTGCTATTTTGTTTTGAGAAGCAAGAGCCCAATCCATTCAAGGTGCCTCTTGTTATTTGGCTTAGATACGCAAGGGCCCATTCTAGGGTGCACTGTGTGTGGATCACAGGGCCAGGGAGCTCATGGGAATTCAACTGGAGACATAGTCATCTCAGCCTGAGGGAGCAGGGGCCTGGACATCTGAGGCCCCAGTCTTCTCCCTTGGTTACTGAGGTTGCACGAAGTATACGTCTCATTGGGATTCTTGCTGTATGGTCTCAGCTTCCACCTGTCATGGTCACTCAGCTTCTCTCTTCCCCCTACCCATAGCTTCCCTTACTACCAACCTCATTCTCTTCTTATGGCCCACATCAATACTTTCCAGGGTTGAATTGTGTAAGTACAACCCTCCCCCCACCACTGCAAGTTGCACCTGTGAATATGACCTTATCTGGAAATGGTCTTTGCAGATGAGCAAGTTAATGTCATTAAGAAATCCTTAATCCAATATGATTCCTGTCATTTTTCTTAAAAGGGGAAATTCCAACTCAGATACATATGTGGGGGAGACCACATAAGTGTCTGACACAGGGAGAAAGTCAGCTGTCAGCCAAAGTACACCTGAATCTACCAGAGCCAGGAGCGAGGCCTGGAGCAGATTCTCTATCAGAGCCCTCAGCAGAAATGTCCCACTCACACCACGTTGCTTGGGATTTCCAGCCTCCAGAATGGAACAGCTGTACATTTTTATTGTTTCTGACACTCAGTTCATGGCATTTTGTTATGGTGGTCCCAAGAAAGAATTCATTTATCTAAATAACCCCATCGCCCTTCCCCCATCTCTTCTCCCTCTCCCTCTCACTTGCTTGGTGGTTGATGCTAGAGAAGCCATTGGCAGAATGGCTGTAAAAGAGAATTTCATTCTCCTAGAGCCTCCATTCAGACCTTTCTCCTGCTGATTCCCTGATGGGTAGCCTCAGCCTTAACCCACCAATCTTTACTTTCAACTTGCCAAGGTTTACTTCCTGGCACCACTTGTCAAATCTGGGGGTTTCAGGAGGGACAGCAGCCTCATAGTGGCTGAGACTAATTGAGCCAAAATAGACTGTGCCCAGCCCTAGGCTCAGCCCTTACCTGCTTTTACCTTATGCATAACATCCTGTGGGTGAGTCTTCAGTCTTCAACTTTTCCTATGAGTTACAGAATCCTTTCTTCAAGGGAACTCTTCTTTGGAACCCCCAAATAAATAAATCAAGTAATATGAAGAAGTGCTTTCTTAGTGATATCTGGGCACCGTTCAAAAACCACCCAGGTATTTCTGTTCTATCATTTTACAGATGAGCACACTGAAGCCCAGAGAATGGAAGGAACTTAGTGTGAGTGACCGGGGTGTTATTCTTATAATGAAGTCACCAACCAAAGTCCTGAGAATGTCAGGCCTGTGCCCATTGCCACCCCCCCCCTTGCCTTTTTAAAGATTACTTTTTTTTTTAATCTTACTTTTAATATTTTATATACCTTGAGTAATACACTCCATATCAAAAAAGCCACAAAACACTTCATCTTGAAATGTGCAACTGATTACTGTAAGAAAGTTTACAAGAATGTGTTTTGACTCCACAAAAAATAATATATCTGGGGATTTAGCTCAGTGGAAGAGCACTTTCCTGGCAAGTGCAAAGGCCCTGAGCTCGGTCCTCAGCTCTGGAAAAAAAAAAAATTTACCTGAACTTTAAACAAAATTCACATTTTATTTAGATTGAAATAAACTATACAAAATTGATTTTCTTCACCAAAAATAACAGCAATCTTTTTCTGTATTATTTCTAGATAAACCACAAAACATTTATTTTTGTAGGTTTTTCTTGTAAATCAAGACGAGGCAGTAGATATAATCATGGAAAAAGACAGAAACAGACAAGTCAGTTGCCTGTGTAGCTGGCCCTTGATTCTGTCTTGACCATGAAGCAGAAGTGTTCTACATTTACCTGCCGAAAAGCTTATGAAAATGTAGGCTCAACAAAGGAATGTAAACAGCAACAATCAGATGTAAAGCAGCAAGGGCAAGCTCTTCCATTCAAACTTCAATTGTGGCTTGTTCCTCTGAGTTCCTTTGACAGATAAACTCTACACTGAAACCTTTGGGTGAGAGTACAAATTTCTCTCTCTGGTAATTCCCTTAACTATCCCTTACAGATTTTTCACCTTTGTGCTGGGCACTGAACCCAGAGCTTTGTGCATGCTAGTTAAGTGCTCTACCCCTGAGCTACATCCCTAGCCCCTGGTTTTTTGAGACAGGATCTCATTATGTAGCCCAGGCTGGTCTTGAACTTGACATCTTCTTGCCCCCAACTACCCAGTACCCAGTGCTGCCAATACAGTTTTAACATTATACTTAAAACTCCTATCAGTCGAAAGCCAATGGTGAGCTTCATTGTAACATTTCATAAAGTGAACTCCTTCCTTTTCCATACTTCCTCAAATTCATTTTCATCAAATGATGGGTAACTACCTGACAACTAGATCCACAGTGGTAATGTTGTGTCTAAAATGCCTTAACTAAAACAGTTCCACAGTGACGCTATCAGAGGGCACCCAGAGGTAAAGCGTGGCACTTCCAATGCCGTCTTCTGGAAGAAGAGACAGGTATTCAAAGCATGAAAATTCAAACAGGGGCCACTTACATAAGCAGATTATCAATGGCTAGTATTCATTTGGAGGCCCAGAGGCAATGACAGTCAGTGATTAAGTGGCCTACAATACCTTACTTAACAGCTTTTCTTCCAAATATCAAATATGAGAAAGCCCATTTAAAAAGTCTCTTAAGTATTTTCAACGGTTTCTGAATTATCTGTAGGAAGCTCTGACTTAGTTGTATAAAGTTTGATATATGTGTCCACCATTAGATCCAGATCATGTTTTATATCAAAATTTATGTTAAGCAAAGCCAAGTTACTGGACCTTTGGTCTGTCAAAGTGTTCCTTAAGTATGCTTTGAGACGTTTTCGTCCATTTTCATAGCGCTCATTTTCAACCTTCATCACAGGAAGAATACACAGGACCTTCAGCAAGGCATACACGTTAGGAAAAAACTTGATGTCAGGCAGATGAAGGGCTTCATAAATGGTAGATGGAAGCTCTATATCTTTGCCCCTGTGTTTCCACTTAATTCTCCAGCAATGAAGCTCGGCTGAGAGAGTGTCAGGGTTGGGTAAGTCACTTCTATACATGTCAGCATGGTGTTCCTCCGATGTGTTGAATTTGAGCTGGCCCATGACTGAGGGAACCAGAGACAAGCATTTAAGAGCTCTGAGGTGTTGCTCTGAGAATATGTCTTTAAGTTCCTGAATAATATGCTCCACCGTTGGAACACTCAGGGTTTCTTTATAGTAACTCTCAGAGGTTAGCTGAGATTCCACATTACCCTGCTGGGCCCTACGGAATTTTCCAGGGAGTTTCATTTGGATATCAAGCTTGGTTGCCAAATTTGTGGCTTCCTCAAACCAAAATTCATGATAAACTTCAATGTTTTCCATCACTTCATTGAGCGAATGAAGCACTGCAGTCAGGCTACTGGCCGCAAAGAAGACATCAGAAGTTTGTCCCTGGAGATTTTTCCCAAAGGCTCTTGTAAAAGATAAGACATTTTTAAGAACAACAACAGTAACAATGAAATCAAAATCTGTCACTGCACTGCAGAGAACAAATGCTCGGCCAGCTATGTAGTTGTTCCATCGAGTATTTGTGTCATTGTTGATGCCATCTAAACACAAAACAAGTGCTTGCAGGAGATCCACTAAAATTTCAAAAGCATCATGCCTGCCTGTCCACTGAGAATGACAAATTTCCTTCAGTTCTTTGCCTCGTTCTTCACTATTTTGAAAAAGAACAGAAATTACATTGTCAAGCTCTAAAAGCAGTTGTGGTGATCGATGGAAAAAAGAACAAACTTCCTCAATGGTTCCTAATGCAATGGACACCCCCATCACAGGGACTGATTTTGCCAACCACATGTTTAAGGCACAGGAAGAACAGAGTGTGTAGATAGCTTGGGGATATTTCTCTAAAAGTCTAGAAGCAACAATTTTCATTTTGGAGGAAAACCCGCTAGAGACAATGTAGGCCTGGCCCCGACAGTACTCCATATTGAGCCCCCACTTCTCAGTTATCGTAGCATGAAATTTCACTGCCAGGATCTCCGCATCGGCTTCATCAGGCAGGAAGCCCACAAATTCCTCTCTCAGGTTATGCGACTCATCGACAAACCTCACCAGCACGGGGAGGTGCTCTTCCCCTGCTATGTCCACCGCGTCGTCGGTGACGATGGAGAAGAAGTGGGAGTCCCGTACTTCCCTGAGGGTCTCTTCCCGAACGCAGCTCTCACAGATCTCTAGCATCTGTCTCTGCTGTGTCTTGGAGCAGAACAACGTGTTCACCGCCGTGGTCTCGAAGCGCTTTCTCAGAACCTCCTCACCGGAATTTATCCGGCACTCCAGCAGTGCCTGGAAGTTATCGGGCGTGAAGAGCCCGTAGGGGATCTCATCAGCCTCGTGCCCATCCAGAGGAATGTTTTGTTTTCCCATAAGAATCAAAATTTCAAATAGCGACTTCAGGTATTCCTTGTTTTCCTTCTCTTCGAGGGTTAAAGGTAAAATGTCTTCGTCCTGCTGGTCACTCTCCTCTACACTGGGGTTCTGAGCAGTGCTGTTGTTTGTTTCTTTGTGTTTTTGTTCCTGTTCAGAAGTTTCATCAATTTTTTTCTGTTTCAGTGTCCTGATTTCATCTTCACTCAATTCTTTTATTCGTTTTCTATGTCTGCTATGTGGATTGTTCAAATGACTGGTAAGATCAAATATTGTTGGAATTGCATTATCTCGAAGAACTGTCCTATAAGGACTAGTTCTACAGATCATGGAGGTCTCAAAGTGTTTGGCACATAGTCGATAATGCTTATTCAGCTGATCAGGTGTTTTATCTTCCAAGTCTGCTCTCCTACAATTCTCCACCCATTTCTGGCATCGGGCCGGGTCCCGCGGGAACCTGAAGAAGGCCAGGTCGGACTGCGTGCTCTTCCGCGTACAGTTGGGGGCCGCGCAGAAGTTCGGCATGGTGGCCCGGCCGCCCGCCCGGCCGCCCTCCCCGCCGCCTCGGGGCCGCGGCCCGCCTGTCGGGGCCCGGCAGGGGCGGGGAGGGCTAAAGATTACTTTTTAACAGTTATAAAATGCAATCTGTTCCAAGCTATCTTTTCAGACTCCGCTTGCAATGGGACTCTCTTTACCTGTGGATTTCATCTCCCTCCCACCCTGTCTCCTTCCATGGAGACTGGATATGTTATAAAGCAAGGGGGGTTATTTATCTCATGATTTGGAGGCTAACAAATTCATGGCCAAAGAGCTGCTTCTAGTCAGTCTCTGGTCCTTGTGGCTACATCTCAATATGGCAATGTATCATGTACCAAAGTTAGAAAATCATACAAGATGATGGGAAGCCAGAGAACAGGAAAGAGCTAGTCTTGCTCTTGTTCTAACAACTTCCTCTGGTGAGAATTGACTCATTCCTCAAGATTAGCACTAATCCTTCCAGTGGGGAATGCCTCTATCAACCTAATTACCTCCCTCTAGGCTCCACCTCTTAAAGGTTCCATCACTTCAAGCCTGCCACTCGACGTCAATCAAACTTTCAGCACATAAATCTTCAGGAAGCAAACCATGTCCAAACCATAGCAAAGACCAAAGCTTTGTGCTTTTGTAGAGATACTCGTTTGAGGCTGCCCTGAACATCTGTGGGAGTTGGTTCTGAAAGCGTCTTGGTCCTGGGATGAGGATTGTCATTCCTCTCTCTCTTTCTTGGCCTCACTGAGGAAAAACCAAATTAGGTGGTTCTGATCGAAGCCCTTCAGGCAGCATTTTCCTCTATACCAGAGCATTGTCAGCTGTTTGTGCTTTCTTTGGAAGCAAATGGAAATTAGTCCGGGGGGCAGCCCATTTATGGTCGGAACATTGCATTCTTGGGGTCTGGTCAAAGGAATATGTCAGCCCAAAGTGGACCTTCCTTAGAGAAAACGATGGCAATGGTTTCTGTATTTGAGGAGCAAGTCATCCTTATCAAGACATCTGTCACCTACTTCTATACTCCCAGCTGTCATCCCGCTTCACCTTACATTGAATAAAATGTGCCCTCTGCTTTCTGAAATGCAGGCTTTTGCTGATAGTTTAGGAGAACTTTTAGCTAGGTGCTGTTGGCTTACATGAGTAATCCTGGCTACTCAGGAGGGTGAGATCTGAATATCATGGTTCAAAGCCAGCCCAGGCAGGAAAGTCCCGGAGACTCTAATCTCCACTTAACCACCAGAAAACCAGAAGTGGTGCTGTGGCTCACTGTGTTAGAGTGCTACCCTTGAGCAAAAAGAGCTTAAGGAAAGAGCTTAAGGACTGTGCACAGGCTCTGAGTTCAAGCTGACAAAAAGAAAGAGAGGGAACTTTGGTTTTAGTTTATTTTAGGTTGGTTTCATTGTTTTTAATCAGCAATACATCTGAAGTTCAGATTGATTGGTTGGTTGTCTTTTCCTGGTTTTCATTTTTATCTACCATGAAAAATTCCACTTATCCTGTAACAGCTGAGCCCTGGGATTTGTATTTGGTGTATTTGTTTGTTCATTTGCACAGGGGTCTCAGAAAAAAGCAAACCTGCTGTGCAGAGGGGATGCTGATTCTGTAAGTGTGCCAGGACTGCTGTAACGAAGTACCACAAACTGAGTGGCTGAAGTAATAGGAATGTATTGTCCACCAGTTCTGGGTCAAGGTGTCAACAGAATGGGTTCCTCCTGGCGACTGTGAGGGAGAATCAGTTTTAGCTTTCTCTCCCAGCTCCAGCCATTTGCTGGCAGTCTTTGGTGTGCAGAAATTTTACCCTGCTCTCTGCCTGCATCTTCTGCCTGCCTTGTCCATTGTTCTTTGTGCGTGCCTAAGTCTGAATTTCCCTTTTCTATAAGGACACAAGTCACATTGCATTATCATCATCATTGGATTAGTATTATTGTGCTCCAGGATGACCTAATCTAAACTTAATTAATAATATTTGCAACAATTCTGCGAGAGATGCATTTTCAAAGAAGATCCTGTTCTTACTTGTAATGTACTGTTGGGTTATTGCAGGAGTGGGGGCTAGAACTTCATTATATATGTTTTGGGAGTCACCTGTCACCCTGATTTGAGGCATGGTACTACATTTCTAGTGTGCAGGGATACGAACTGCTATCTTCCCTGTTTGTCCACCCAAAAGAAAGATGATGGCTCAGCTCAGGAAGATGGGCACACATGTGGGAACAGACTCACATAGAGAGATTATAGCAGCCCTTCAGCAAGCTCATAGTTTCTAAAAGAAGAAGAGCCTGAAAAGGTGTCAATGGCTCATGCCTATAATCTGTGCTACTCAGGAGGCTTAGACTTGGGGAGTCACAGTGTGAAGCTAGCCCAGGAAGAAAAGTCTATAAGACTGTGTTTCCTATTAACCAGAAAAAAAAGCTTGGCTAGTGGCATGGCTCAAGTGGTGGAGTACCAGTCATAAGCAAATAATCCAAGCAAGTACAAGGCCCTTAAGGTCCAATCCCAGTAGCAGAATTAAAACCAAACCTGGAACCTCCTCAGGGCTTATGGAATACCAAAGGCAGGTAAAGAACTGGGATTAGATTCACTTCAATGAGAAGCTTCCTGCTGTAGGCACAGCCCTGGGCTCTCAGCCCAGCCCATAAAGAAGCCACAGCAGGACGAAGACAGCAGCTTTACAGAGAGGTGTGGCCAGTGCTGGGCTGTGATGAACTACTTCAGTCAATCTGTTGTCACCCCACAGGTCAGGTGAGAGGCCCTGGGGTATAGTGGGGAGCTCCTGTAGGGTGATATCAAACCCTAGGCCATCCCTCAGTTTCTTCGTGGATAAAATGGCTTTAATTAAAAGACCTAACTTGTAGGCTGTGTCAAGATACAGGAATGAAATGTGATGGTCGTGAGAAGTAGCAGACATAGGGGCTCACATATGGGTGTGTCTGTCACTGGTGACATGGAAAATGAACAGTAAAGAAAGCAGCCTGCAAATGGCAGGCAGTTGTGGACCCCTGTTCCCTTGATACCCCTGGGTAAATCACTTACTTCCTTTAGCTGGGGGTGATGGGTTCTGGTGAAGACACTATCTTTCAGGCCTAGTATCTATGACAGATGTCAGCTAGAGCACTGTGGACTGGAAGGGCCAACAGACCTATGTTCAGATTGTTAACCTGCCACTTCCTAGCAGTGCGAATTGGGTAAGTCCCTTAACTTCTCAAAACCCAATGTTCTTGTCTGTAAAATGAGGATAATGATAAAGACCCTCTGCATAGGTTTAACTTGAAAATCCTTGTAAAGTGCTTATTTAGCATGTGGCTTGGCATTTGGTAGTACAAGTTAGTGCTTTCTTTAAGGCTACCTTTTTTCCAGACTGAATGAGATATGGTAGGTGACAGCCTCCATGCAGTAGGCATTCCCTTTATTTCATCTCCTCCCTACTTAAAAAGTAGACATGGTTGGGGGAAGAGGGTTCCCAGCATCCATGATTCTCACTGAGACATTGGGTAGAGGGATGTCCAGGAGAGAAATGGAACTACTTGAATAAAATTATTTTCAAATATTCATTCATAAGGCACTCAAAATCACCCATGCTCTCCAAATGAATAGCTGTGTGCATTGCAATCAACAGTTTATTCAATCACATGACCTAAAGACTTTCACCTTGTTTAGGATTTCTTATAGAAGTCTCCCGCCTTGAAGGAGTGTTCAATATGGTCATTATCAACCTAGTGATTATAAAGCATGATGCTCCAAGCACTACGTGAAAAACAAGCATCTTTTTCCTTGAAAGGAAATCTTTGAAGGGTCTTTCTGAGATTCTTTCCCCTTCCTGATAGGTCATAGATCAGCACTGAAACTCAGAAGATAAAGAGAAGTCCTTCTATCATGTCCTACAGACGAGAGCTAGAGAAATACCGCGACTTGGATGAAGATGAGATTCTGGGAGCCCTCACCGAAGAGGAGCTCAGGACCCTGGAAAATGAGCTGGATGAGCTGGATCCTGATGTGAGTAGCCTGAAAGAGAAATTGGGTTCAGGGAGCACTGTGGTCACCTAGGAGAGGGGCAGGATGCACTTCCTGAAGCCACCACTGCCATTTTCTTATATGGAAACCATATTGGAATGATGTTACCATGGCAGTTTAAAAAAATGTTATATTATGTTATATTATTTTGGGTTCTCCAGGAGAGAGAGAGAGAGAGAGAGAGAGAGAGAGAGAGAGAGAGAGAGAGAGAGAGAGAGAGAGAGAGAGAGAGAGATTATAAGTAATCAATCAGCTCATGAGATTTGGGAAGATGACAAATCTTAATCTACAAACCAGCAGAATTAATGATACTACTCTAGTCTAAACACTGGCAGGCTGAAGACCTAGGAAGAGCCATTGTTCAAATGTGAGCCCAAAGGCAGGCAGAAGAAAACATTGTCAGTTAGGCAGGAAGAAATCTCCTCTTCTTTATGGAAGGTCAGCTTTTCTGTTCTATTTAGGCCTTCAACAGATTGGAGGGTCCACCCACGACAGAGAGGCCATCTGTCTAAGTACATTCTACAGAGGCACATGCTCATCTCATCCAGAAACTTCCTCACAGACACAACCAGAATAGCATTTGACCAAAGGGCTGGGGACCTGTGGCCCAGGCAAGTCGATTAACCAGCACAAGTCCACCTCTTTGACAACCTGGCACCCATGGGCATTTCTTACCATCATCCATTTCCAGATAAAGACAGTAACAGGTCATAACAAGATATAACCAATCTGTGCACAAGGGACAACCCATCCATCCCTTCCCCAGGAGAGGAGACAAAATCCTTGAGTGCTGTTTACTCTGTTTCTTGATATCGTATAACTTAAACATTGTGATGGGAAATTAATAAACTTAAATCCTATGATTTAAAAAAGCCAACACAAGCTTATATTACATAAGAAGGGTATAAGAGAGAGGAAAAACCAAAGATGTTTGCAGTATACAAGTATGTCCATAAAAGAAGGAAGAAATCCTCATGACAATTACAGTTCCTCTCACTGTTCAGGTAGAAGTAGCTGATATTTAAAGTTCTCTTCTTCCATCACTCATTCATTCTGTAGTCCCTAGCCTTCAACAAGTATCTTAGCTGGTTGCTGGTTGTGGAAGTTCTTTATCTGATGAGGTGACCTTCATCTTAAAGGTTCTGAGGCATTAATAGTCCTGTCTGGGTTGGGTTGCTGTACTTTTCCATTAACCTTAGTCATCAGAAAGGACCTCTCATCCTCCACATTCTTCTCTCTCCTCCACTGTGGAATAGTAGTCCAACTGTCCTCTGATAGTTACACTCTGTCACCCCAGCCAGCCCTGTGACCCCTCTTTTTTGTCTGTTGATTCTGAGGCATAAAGAACCCAGTGGACAGGTAGCAGTGTTAACTTCCTCCTGTTCCATGGGGTCATTGTGACTCCTGTGAAAGAAAGCATTGCTCCTTTAGAACTGAGACCTCTACAGAATCGGAGCATAATGTCCAGGGAACAGGAAGTAGAAATGTGGCTATTGGGTCTCTGAGGACAACGGTAAAGGCTGCCATTCATGTTTCTAATCTTGGTTTCTGGGCTTGTGGATCTTGGCTCTGGGAGAAATAGCATCCTATGGGAGTCCCTGATTGTAAGCATACACAGCCTTTTGGAGAACCTTGGTCCAGCCCTGCCCAGTACTTCTCCCTCGCTGGTGCTGTAACTGTGTCATCAAAGGGCCACTTCACTATTCCAGCAAGCCCTGGGTTTCTGCCAAGAAAGATAGGATGAGAAGAATTCTTTGTTGAAAAACATCATTTGGTTGATGTTTTATCATCAGGTCTCACAATGGGCATGTCTAACAAGTATGATGTTTAGAGTTTACCTCTGCAGTCAGGATCCCCAGAGTTGAGAGGCAGAGAGGGCTCTTTGGTCATGTGTTGTTGAACAAGCCACACTGGAGAAGAGAACAGGACAGAGGGAGAAATTCCTAGGACCTACTAAATAGGTCTAACATATCTCATGACTACTTCCCAGGTATCTACTATGCCTAGCACAGAGAAGTCAAATAATAGACGAGACTTAATTGAGGCATCTCCACTTGGTATGTTTGTAATTCAAGAGTGTTTATACCTTTTTTTTTAATCAGTCATTGCTCAACTCTTGCTTAACAGTGATCCACAAAGAAGAGTGCACTTTAATGCCATCTCACTAGCACACAGATAACTTCTGTGATGGCACAAGGAGCACAGATCAGCAGGGATATGCAAGACAGGATGTTAAATGTCCCACTTCCAGTCCTGGCCCTGTCTCTCACACTCATGTGACTCTTAGGCATCCGTGTCCCATCCATGAGACATGAGTTGGTTGGTCTCTTTCAAGGCTAAGCTTCCATGTAGTTACAACCTGCTCTTATCTGTAGACCTGACAAGTTGGCTTCTTTCCAGATTACTCAGAATCCTTGATTAGGTGCCAGCTTTCAGTCCCCATGGAATGACAGAAACTTCTGGCAGTGTGTCCTTGTCTTCCTATTCATAGCTGTCTCTTGCCTAGCCATGTGGACACAGTCCCTGGTGAGGCTGCTCAAGTTGATTGGATGACAGCCAGGCTGGCCAGAGCCTTGGGTCCCTCCTCCTGCTGCTGCCTAGTCTCCTGCGTTTGATGGCTTTTCAGGGAAAACTAGCAAAGGAGGCAAGGAACAACCAAGCCTCCGCTTTGCTGCTACAAAATTATTCTGTTCTGATTCTATCCAAGATCATTGCCACATGGAATCACAAAAACAGTTTTTAAAAAAGTATGCACATGGGGGATGCAGCTGTCTCCAGTTAACCTGGTAGACGGGAGGCAATTACCTGCCAAGTCCTGGGCCTGTTCTGGGCCCCAACAGGGGAGCTTGGCAGGGATCCTGCCCTTCAGGAGCTTGAGATACGGGTCATGGGTGTAATAAAGCAAGTCCTAAATGGAGCAGACAGGGCGCTGAGAGAGGATTACTTCTGACTGGTGGGAGGCTCCACAGAGCAGGTGATGTTGGAACCGGGCCCTCGATTTCTCTAAGTCGAGAATAACAACAAAGAATTATAGGAGAGTGAAGGTATCCAGCACCAACCCTGAGTACAAGTCTCTGTGTGGGAGGGAACTTGGGATGAGGTGTCTCCTGTGATTTCTGTGGGAAGGCAGAAATGAATAGAAATGGGGCGGGGGCTAGAAACCAGGATGGAAGCAGCCAGGCAACAAGAAACTTTTCTCAGTGGCCTGCCAGAGGCCTTGAGCAGCACTGACTCAGTGTGACCTAAGAGTCTGGGGAGCTGACCTGGTACCCAGAGGGAGGAACCTGTAGGGTGAGAAGTAAGAGGTGGACGATCAGCTGTGGGAGACTCGTGCCCAGCCCAGCTAGAGGTGGGCAACTGCTTTTCCTGCAGATGAGAAAGGATCCTGCCTTGCTCCGAAAGCCTTTCAGCCTTCCAGGAGATCTTTGCTGTGTGGAATGAGCCAGAGAATTAATATCTCTCTCCTCACCCCACCCTGTCCCCACTGGTCTACTATGTTCAGCCTTTTGTCTTGTTGGAGTTGCCCTAGGCCAATGGGTATGAGGCCAGACAACACTATGGCTGTAGACAGCCAACGGTAGGGTAGGTGATGATAAGGGTCAAAGCCCAGGATCAGCCTGTAAGAACATGTCACCTCAGGTCTGAGCTGAGGCCCGGGCTGGGAGCTCTACTTCACCCCTAAAGTGACCAAGAGCTACCAGGGGCTCCTACTCCAAATATCAGGCTCTCTGGCATCTCTACAAAATGCCCAGGGCAGGGTCTGTGTGCCTCTTTCATGGCCAGCGTGGATTCACGTGATCGGCAGGAAGAGGCCTCTCTGCTGGAAGGGATAGGGCACAGGAGGCTCAGATTTCTGTCCTGTTTGCCAAGTTACACCTGTGACCAGGCAGCAAGAGTCAAGTTGCAAATGGGCAGGGGAAAAGCCATTGAGTGTACAGATCCAGGGGTAGGTATCTGAGACCTGCGATGTTCGACTACTCTGGTATCAAAAGTGACATTTTCCAAGACCCCTTTCTCTCTCAGTTCAAGGACAAGAAAAGGGAAACCAGAGAGGAAAGGAGATAAAGGAGACGAATGGTGTTTTTGTCCTAGCCACACAATTGGCTCCTTCACTGAGATTAGCTCTGTTCCCAGATTTGCAAGACACTGTGTGAGTTTTGAAAGGCAGACTGGGCCTCTGTTCCTTCTGAGAACACATCTAGCTCCAGTTTCACTGGGTCCTGGGCCCAGTTTTGAAATCACAGCTCTGGGAGTGCCTGAAGGTATGCAGACCAGGAGGGGAGCCACAGTGGGTTGGGGGGAGTGGGGGTGAGCTGCTTTGCAGGTATCCAAAACCTTTATCAGCCATTCAGACAGAACCAGAGCAGAACCCAGGTGCCCAGGCTCTGCCCAACCCCCCCGTAGTTTCCACACTCCACCTGTGTTTATTTCTGTGTCACAAGTGCTGGTGTGGCACTACATATAATCGCTCTTCTAAGCAAATTGGGACATAACTCACAAACCCTCCCCATGGGCCTGAGAGATGGATAGCTTGTCTGAGGTCCCACAACTAGCTAGAGGGTAGAGTCATGACACTGTCCCCAGCCACACTGCTCTAAGGCTTCCTGACCATCTTCAGGAAAAGGATTTGGACTCACTGCTATGCCCTCTTGGTCTGTGGTTCCACAGAGAGCTGTATGCAAAGCATGCCTTTCTTAAGCCTGAGGCACAGGTGTCGAGTCATGGTCCTGTCTCTTGCTCCAAATGCAGGCCTTTGCTTTTCCTCCTTCAAATCTCAGGTCTTCTCTCTGTCATCCTGGCCACATTGGTCCAGATGACCTTGCATGACCCCTCCAGTAAGATTTCCCAAGCCATTTCTCACTGGTCTTATTACCTGACCTAAGTGATCGCTCCACAGGGTGCCTTTTTTTGGGAGGTTATATAATTGTTAAGCCCCAGCTGTCACGTGACAGAGTGGAGTAAGAGGACTTGGAAAGCAGCATTGTTGGCAGCAGAGGATTCCAAACTTTTGCACATTAAAAAAAAAAAAAGTTTCCGAAACTTTCTATCTCTCCCTCTGGAAAAAACTAGCTTATCATGAGATGGTTGCACCGGACTCCCTGGGGAAAGGAATGCTTCTGGGGCTAAAAGTATCCACCATTGTCTGTTGTCTGGTTCTCCAAGGGTTCTGCCCTTTCTCTCTCTGGGAGTTAAGTGAATGCTGTCCTGGGGCAGCGCCAACCTCTCTGCTCAGCTCGCCTTTGTGCTGGGCAGAGGGGAAAGCAGCGACACCCAGAAAGGTTTGAGAATGGCAAGTCACACTGACTTGTGTGGGAATAGTGAGCAGGCAGGTTATTAAATGCTCCACAGATACTTAACGTTCAGTGGGCGAAAACCCATATGGATTATCTCTGTATTCCAAAAGGATTCAGTGCCTAGCCCCATTCTAAAGATGAGGATAGTAAGGTACGCAGGGAAGAATTGACCTGTCCAGGAGGAAACCTGGATGCTGCTGAGATTTCTCTTGGATAGAGTGTGGCAGGAATCTGTGAGATTAACCACCACAGCTGGGGGCAGGGGGTTGGGGGTGGGGCGTTGGACACCCCTCCCCCAGATCACAGCTAAGATCTAGAGTTTGAACCCCTGCTGAGCAGTTCCTTTCCCCGTCTTCTGGTCTCATACAGCAGCCCTGGGAATTTCATCTGCAAATTGATTTTTTTTTCTTCCAGTTTAGTTTCCTTTCAGTAGCTAGGTTATTTTCAACATATATAATAATCCTTTAAGGAGAGAAATTACGAATCATTGATGCAAAAGAGTTTAATTATAAATATTGCTTGTTAATGAAGCTGGGGGGGAGGGGATGGTGAAATATTTTGGAAACTTCTTCTACAAGTGATCTAGATAGTTTCAGGAGAAATGAGGGTAGAGTAACCCCAACCTTCTGAAGGAGTTGAGTCCTAAGAGTTGAGTTTTCAAGCTAGCAGTTGAGAATCAGTGACATAAGATCATCACAAAAATATTAATAGAAATAGCAGACTCTGAAAACGAGGGAGCAGGCAACAAGTTGAACAAGAAATGTACTCAATGCCTTACATATGAAACTGTAACCACTCTTTGACAATAAAGGGGGAAAAAAAGAAATAGCAGACTCTATAAAACTTGAAATCCTACCCATAATTGAGGTGTTCTGGCATTTTTAGGGGTATCGTATCACAAAACCTCCTGGGTGGGGGGGGGGTCCTGAGATCAATCCTCACCGTCTGTGGTTAGTTCTAGCCTATTGGTAAGAGCTGCATTCAGACAAATGCTGCCTTTCCCAGCCCATATGTCAAGCGGTCCATATTCATGGGACTGTGAATTTCAAGAAGAAATGATGGATCAAAAAACTAGCATTGTAGATTCTCAGAGACACTTGGGAAACATCTAGCACCCTCCCCTCCCTACCGTGTATATCTGAAGTAGAGAGAGAAGACCCTTACTCCTGGTGTCCCTTCTGGACCTGGCTTGTTCACTGGTGATTGATGTCTCTCACTCAGTCTTCACACCTGTCCGTAAGTATCACCATGGCCATGTGAGCTCCAAGCAACCACAGGCCCAGAGCTGAGAAAAGGGAAAGGACATCAAGCAGACCAGCTGCAGAGGCAGAGAGAGGACCTGTGGCTTCAGATGGCTCAGTGGAGTCTCTGTCACATCCTTTCTCCTTGCCCCAGCTTGGGTCCTGTAAGAGCTTGGGCCCTCCTGGCCATCCTAGTAGTAACGAAGTTTAGTTCACAAGTCATGGCCTCTCTTGTAACACAAACCGGCAGAATCACAAGCCCAGGACAGAAGTAAACAGTTGAAATGGAAAGAAATAAATCTCTTCTCTAAAAATAGGCTCCCATCCTTAGAAACTCTGCCGGCAGCCTGCCATGCACAGATCTGGGACGGGCCCGGCAGGGTGGGGGTGAGGCAGGCCAGGCGCAGTGTGTCCCCACCCCACCCTTGTCTCCTGGCGCCATGACAGTGCCCCCACCCTCCCCACCCTGCTCACTCCACAGTGCCTCCAGCAGAATCCCTTCTCCCCTTCAGTTCTCTGGGCCTCACTTCCTGACCCTTCTGGCTATGTCCTGGCACAGCACCTATGCCACCAACAGACACAGCTTTCCTTCTACAGTGACACGCTTCACAGGAAGCATTTGAAACCTAGTGAAGAACATAGACTATCCATGACTAGGTCTCACCACCTCAATTGAACAAACGTTAGCATTTTGCCTTCTCTGGTTGAAAACATCCTTGCCAAGGAAAGCTACTGTGATAGATGAGTCTGAGCCCTGCCTGCCTCTCACCACCCCTCAAGCCTATTCCCCATCTCTCCTGCTCTGAGTGCTTTGTGGGTACAAAGCAACTGAATACCTAAATACACACAGCATCAAGATGCTAGTGAATGATAATGATGCTAATGAGATGCAAATGAACAAGGAAAAGTGGTCCATTTCATCCAGGCAGTGGTCATCTTGGTTCAGCTTTTACTTTTCCAATCTTAAAAGAGACATGAATTTTTTTTTTAAGTGTCTACTTGCTGGGCACCAGTGACTGGTGCCTGTCAGCCTAGCTACTTAGGAGGCTGAGATCTGAGGATCATGGTTTGAAGCCATCTCAAGGCAAAGAAGTCTATGAGACTCTTACCTTCAATTAGCTGGTGACATTGATCAAAATATGTTGTATTTGTAAACTGCTTTGTTATGTGACACCTCCTTTGTACAACTACTTAAAGATAATTTTTTTTTTTTTAAGACAGAAGTGGAGCTACGATTCCAGGAGTAGAGCACTAGCCTTGACCAAAAGAAGGTCAGGGACTGAGGCTGGGAATGTGACCTAGTGGTAGTGTTCTTGCCTTGCATGCAGAAGCCCTGGGTTTGATTCCTCAGCATCACATATACAGAAAAAGCCGGAAGTGGTGCTGTGGCTCAAGTGGTAGAGAGCTAGCCTTGAGCAAAAAGAAGCCAGGGACAGTGCTCAGGCCCTGAATTCAAGCCCCACAAGTGGCAAAAAAAAAAAAAAGGAAATGTCAGGGACAATACCCAAGCTGTGAGTTCAAGCCCCAAGGCCAGCACACACACAAAAAAAGTTGACTTTCCGTGTAAGCTTCAAGGAAGTAAAGCTAGGGAGCCCCTGCTAGGGAGGCAATCCCTGAGCTCTGTGGCAGGCACAATTGAGAGCAGCAGGGACTGAGGCAGAGGGGAGCCTGTCCAAAGGACACCTGCTTCTCCGCCCTCCCAACTGTTGCCAGTGTAAGCATGTAGGCTCCATGATGCCAGGTCAACTAATTCTTGAGAACTGTTGGGATCTTGGCTTTTTAATCTTTCAGTGTTGACTGTTTTCATTTAAATGCAAGTCGTATTGGGGTTTAAACTCAAAGCCTCTTGCTTGCTAAGCAGGCACTCTACCACTAAGTAATGAACTCAGCCCCACACCTGAGTTTTAACGTGACAACATATGAAAGGAAGACATCATTTTAAAAACCAGAAGGAGAGGACTATAGGCTTATTGTTTTCCCTATCTGAATTTCCAAGAGCATACTAACCTTTTTGTTTCTGTAAATTGAAAAACTCTTAGTTAACCTATGCATGCACCTCTTTTTCCCTCTAGCCTAGTGTTTGGTGTATACAGAGGCCCCAGTAAATATTTGTGGAAAAGATAAATGAATACCTTGACTTTGTCTACATGGAATTTTAGTCTGGTAAGGACTCTTAGATCAAACATGGCAAAATGGCAGCCTGTGGCTGAGCCTGGCTAGTAGATATATTTTATGTACTCTGAGCATATAAAAGCACCACTGCCTTGAAAATGTTTGGACTACATTTTAATTTTATTTTATTTTATTTAAGTCATAGGGCTTGAATTCTGGGCCTGGGCACTACCACTGAGTTTTTTTGCTCAAGGTTCGCACTCTGTCACTTTGAGCCCAACTCCACTTCCAGTTTTTAGGTGGTTAATTGGAGATGAAAGTCTCATGGACTTCCTGTCCTGGCTGGCTTCAAACCATGATCTTCAGATCTCAGCTTCCTGAGTAGCTACAAGCTACAATTAGAGGCTGAGCCACCAGCATCCAGCTACATCTTAACATCAAGATGGTTCACATAAAAACAAGCAGATCTAACCACACCATCAACATTCCTCCATGTTAACAGTTTGCTAGAGCTGGGTAATGTGGAGTGTCACAAAAACCAGTGTGCCACAGTCCTCACTACTCTCAAGTTTCTGATAGCTGCAACTTTAGGCTAAAACCAGAAAGTATCTAGAAGTCCTTCTTCCCTAAAACTCACATTGACTTTCCTGCCAGGGGATGAAGATCACCTGGGCATTCATCACTGCCTTTCTCACACAAGTAAATTTCCAATCATATATAAAGACATGACAGTTTGCTCAGTCTTTTATACATGAAGCTCTATCCCAGAACAAATCTTATCCTTAGCCAGCCTGCTCACATGACTAGTGCATGTGACTCTGGGGTCCCCTGATTCAGAACAATAACTGTGTGGTGGGATTCACTGATGCTTCCTCTTACACTCACCTCCCAGAGAGCCTTGCCTAGCACATTGGCTGTGCTTGTATGCAGTGTTCAGTTCCTTGGGGGTTCAATGATTCCAGGTTCCCCTGGGTATCAGGAAATAAGTCTTTTACAGGTGACATGCCCTCTGATCACAGATTATTCTTACTGTTTAGTGGAGTTAGCCTTGATTGCCATGTGTCTAGAGAATAACCATTTCCATAGACTTTTCTCTATTGACTTTACATCCCCTAACTCACTTCCCATCTGCCTCTAACCCCAACTCAGAGCCTGTGATAAGTTCATGGCCTGGCCTCTTATCACACTGCCTGGGCACATGGTACTCACTCAATAGTTGTTTGTTGATTTAATAAGAAATAAAGGAATGGAAGGTACATTTCTAACATAAATGGTGCTCAGGTAGTCTCCTAGTCAGAGCCAACAACAAGATGGTGGAAGGAACTCCTCTCTCTCTCTCTTTCTTTCTCTCTCTCTCTCCCACTTGTGGCCTAGCCTGGTCTGAGAATCATAGGTAGGTTCTAAAAGTCATGAGAGAGCCCAAGCAGTATTTTCTCACCTACTTTACTTTCCACACCTAATTGATACCATAAAGCATATGGTATCATAAAAACAGGACATCATTTTCAAAGGGGCCAGCCCTAGCCTGGATACTGTTGGCCCTTCACTCCTAAAGAGCCCTCTCCTCTCAGCCTCCCACTACCTGTTACTTTGCTTATTGATTTAACCATCTTGATCCCTCTTCCCCAGGAGGGAAAAAAAAACATATCACACCATTTATCCATGGAAAAGTACACATCACACATTTAAATTATACTCACAGAGTTCTACATCCATCACTAAATCAATTTTACAGCATTTTCTTCACCTCAGAAAGAAACATGACTCCCTGGTGCCCCAACTCCCCCAGCTGGCTTAATTAGCTCAGGCTCAATGACTTAAGCATCAGAAACATACATTTCATGCCTGTAATCCTAGCTACCCAGGAGGCTGAGCTCTGAGGATCAGAGTTTGAAGTCAGCCTAGGCAGGAGAGTCCTTGAGAATTGTGCCTCTAATTAACCACTAAAAAAGTCAGAAGTAAAGCTGTGGCTAGCCTTGAGTAAGAAAACTCAGAGACAGCACCCAGGTCCTGAGATCAAGCTTCATGACAAGCACAATGAAAAGAAAGAAAAGCTCTGGAGCTGGCAGGCCCCAGATCAAGTCTGGCAAGGTTGGTTTCACTTGCAGTTGGTGTCTTCTCACCATGTGGGCTTGTGCATGGCTGGGGAGTGTGGGCTTACCGCAAGCTCTCTTCCTCTCTTGTGCTACTGGGATTTTGAACTTCTGGTCTCACACTTGCTAGGTTCTACCACTTGATCTACACCTCTAGCCCATGTGGTTCTAGGTACTTTTCAGATAGGGCATTGCCCTTTTATCTGAAGCTGGCTGCCAACCTCCATCCTTCATCTTTGCTATGCCACCTCACCCAGTCCCATGGTCTCTTTTTAGAAGGCCACAATCCCTATTGGATTAAAGTTCCTTCCTGTAACCTCATTTATTCTACCTTCTTCTATGCCTCCTGTCCAAATGCAGTCTCAGTGGGATTTAGGGCTTCACCATATGAGGAGAGAGACACAGTTCAGTCTATAGTACTAACCCTGGAGTAGCCACTAATTTACTTTCCATCTCTGTATACTTGATTATTCTGGACATTTCACATAATATGTGGCATATAATACGTGGCCTGGTGCATCTGGCTTCTTTCGCTTGGCAAAACATTTTCAAGGATCGTTCATGTTAATTTTCATGGCTGAATGATATTCAACCACATGGATCTATCACGTTGCATAACTTTATATCTGCCAATGGACGTTTACATTTTTCCCCACTTTGGACTATTATGAAAAATGCTGCTATGAGCATTCACATACAAGCTTTAGAGTGAACCTATGTTTTAAATTCTTTTCTACCTGTAAGGGCAATATCTGGGTCATTCTGATAACTCTCTATTTCACTCTTTGTAAACAGCCAGAGTGATTTCCGAAGGACGGTGTCATTTTCTGGCTTTGCCCAGCAGTGCTCCACATTCTTGCCAGTACTTGTATTTTGGTCTGCATTTTGGTTGTGTCCATCACAGTGGCTGTGAGGAGAGGTCTCATTCCGGGCTTCATTCACTTTGCGTGGTGGATAGGTGCCGGCTATGGCCTTGTGTGCTTAAGGGATGTTTTTGTATGTTCTCTGGAGAAAGACCTATTTAGATACTTTACCCATTTTTAACCACGTTACTTGCCTTATTTTTGTAACATCATGAATGAAAGGTATGTATTCTGGATATTAGAGTCTTATCAGATAAATTATTTACACATACACTTCCCAGTGTATCGTCTCACTAATGTCTTTTGAGCACACATGTTTTTAATTTCAGTGACATCCATCCAATACATCTATTTTTTCCTTTGTTGCTTATTGTTTTTCTGTCATATCTAAGAAACCATTGCCTAATCCAGAGTCACAAAGATTTATTTATGCCTATGCTTTCTTCTAAGAGTTTTATAGTTTTAGGTCTTTGATCCATTCTGAGTTAATATTTATATACAGTGTGAGGTCATGCGCTGATTTTGAAAGCAAGTTAAAGTGATAAATAATCAAGCGTTTAAAAGTATGTGACTATCTTTGGTTCTAAATGAAAACCATGTGATACTTTGTTAAATGTACCCTTTAATGGAAAGAAAATAAACTTTAACCCAAATGAGGAGGATATGGTACATGTTCCCTTTTAAAAGTTGAGAAGCTATGAATTGTTAGAAAAGACTTTAAACATCTTTGTTTTACAAAAATCAACTTTTCCCAATAAGTACTTAAGCCATATTTTAACATGCTACACAAGTAATATTTTAGATACATTAAAAACATCTCCAGCCATGTGCTGGTGACTCATGCCTGTAATCCTAGCTATTAAAGAAGCTGAGACCTGGAAGATCATGGTTTGAAGCCAGCCCGGGTAGAAGAGTCCTCCAGACTCCATCTCTAATTAAAGAGCAAAAGGCCAAACCTGAGGTGAGGCTCAAGTGATAGAGTACCAGCCATCAACACAACAATCAAATATAGAGCATAAGGCCTCTTATTTCAAGTCCTGGGAACAGCAACAACAAAAAAAATGTGTTCCCTTGTTCTATGCCTTCCATTTAACAGAGTGGTTCTCCTTCAGAGATGATTTTCCCCCTGGGAGGACAGTAGATGGAGACATAATTTGGTTATCACTCCTCTAGGAATGTGTCACTGACCTTCATAAGATAGAATCCAAAGGGGGTTGGAGGCGTGGCTCAGTTGGTAAAAGCACAAGACAGTGAGTGAAAGCATTAGGTAATGACTTCAAGTCCCAGTCTTGGGCCTAGAAAGAAAGAAAGAAAGAAAGAAAGAAAGAAAGAAAGAAAGAAAGAAAGAAAGAAAGAAAGAACGAAAGAAAGAAAGAAGAAAAGACAGAGACCACAGAGGTTGCTGAACCATCTGCATTACACAGAGCAGCTCCACAGTGAGGACTCAGTCAGCTCAAAATGGCCGTTGTTGTGAGGTTGAGACAGACTAATTTATCTAAAGCAATGGCCGCTATCAGGTTGATTCAACGGGGGATGTGAGCTTGCAAACCATTCTCCAGCCCTGTGCATTTCTCCTGTCAGGTTAGTGATAAATATATTCCCTGCCACCCATGTATTTATTTGAACAGCTGATTGCTGAAGTGTATCTCATCACAGTAGAGACAGAGAGTTACAGTTTGGGGGTGCCGACTGTATCAGCACTGTGCAGAGCCTACTCTCCTTGCGCCATTACATTGAAAGTTCCTAAGGGGCCCATGGGAGAGCTGCTCTCAGTGTTCACATTTCATATTTCATAGCCATAGCAGCCGTGGCACAGTGCAATTCGAGGACTTGCCCAAGATCACAGTGGCTACCGGCTCCGGCACGCCATGAGCTCAGCGGTGAAGCGCAGGCAGGTCACAGACAGGTCCTACTGGACGGCCAGGGGCGCCTGCACTTACTTGCACTCGGGAAGCATCCTGTCATGGGCCTCCAGGAGCAGATACACACAGCTTGGCTGCAGGAAGTACCACCTACCTGGATCTGCCTGCCGAGGCGTGGCTCACCCAAGAACACCACCTGTCCTGCCTGCCATGATGAACCATATCTGAAAAACACCGCTTAAGGAAAACTGGGGCCTGTGAAGCCTCACCCATCCCCAAGTCAGCAAAAGTTCCCAGTCTCTGTGGCCTAAATCCATTTGCATGTACCCCAACCCTACCCTTGGACCCCTTACTCCCCCCCACCCTTTGCACGCTGTATGCACACATACATGGGTGCATTTGTACTTACTGAAAGAGTACTGTGGTTGGACAATGGGACAGCATACCTAAAGAGCACATATCATCGGCTCAGTAAAGGAGCTGTGCGAGAGTTAGGAGGCAAACATTTGGTGGGTACAGAAATTCTAGATGGAATGATTCTCCAGCCTGGCCAATTCGAGGTTCAGCAGGAGGCTGCACACCTGCCTCCCAGCTACTCATCTCTAGCCCTCCAGACACAAAGAGAGTGGGGGTAGGGGAAGTGCACAGATTGGAAATAAAGCTTGCCTGCCCCAAGTCTGACAGAAGAACCCTGGGTTTGTTCCTGATGTGCCCCTGAAACTCCGAAGGCAAACGTCCCTCACTTCCCCTTGAAAAGAGTCTGCGTGTACCGGATTACATCATGCTTTCAGCGCTTCCTTTGATTCTTTTATTATTATTATTATTAATGTGTTTATTGTCAGAGTGATGCACAGAGGAGTTACAGTTTCATATGTAAGGCAGTGAGTACATTTCTTACCAAACCTGTTACATTCTCCCTCACTTTTCTCCTTCCTGAATTAAAGTGAAATCCATGCGGATGATTCAATCCCCCCTAATTAGGAATCTGCTTTGGTAGTGAGCCCACACCTAAGAGCCTGCCCATGTTTGAAGAAGAGAGTGCAGCAATTGGTCAGTGCTATCTTTCTTAAGAGACCCATCTCCAAGGGCGACATTCAAAATATTTAACAGCCAGCGTATCAGGAATACATACCCGCCAGAGCCTAGAAGGCCCAGTAGGGTACCCCTCACCAGCCTTGCCCATCTTGTGACCCAGCCCAGCCTTTTTCCTGCATGTGTGGGATTCCACCTCTTTATGCCTGATTCTACATTCCAAGGCCCTGCCTCCACTCTCCCTCCCTTCAACTTCTCTCCAACTACTTGATACACCACTGCTGTAAATATCTCTGTGCACCCAACCCCAGCTTAATCCTACTTACCACTCAACAGGTGCCCTGTGTGCTCTGTGCCCAGCCTGTATGAGATCCCCTGTCCCCTGACCCCTGGCCTTTATAAAGGTTACAGGCAGGGACACCAGAGGATTAAGAAATCCTGGGCTCCAGCTTGTCTTGGCTGGCCTCTATCAGCCAGGTGGCCACAGGAAGTCTCTGTCCCTCTTGGACTCTCTCATTCTTTGCATGTGAAGGAGGAACTTGGGTAGATTTCACCAGCCCTGAGGTCCCTGCTGGTCTATGATGCGTTCTGGGAAATTGCAAGTCTGCAGCAGTTGACCGCTCTCTTTCTTTCTCTCTCTCTCTCTTCTCTCTCTTCTGCTGCCCATCACTTCCACCATAGAATGCTCTGCTGCCTGCGGGCCTGAGGCAGAAGGACCAGACCACCAAGGCACCCACGGGCCCCTTTAAGAGAGAGGAACTCTTGGATCACTTGGAAAAACAAGCCAAGGAATTTAAGGACCGAGAAGACTTGGTCCCCTACACAGGGGAGAAACGAGGTACTGAACAACCCACTCCTGTGAACATGTCATTTGCAGACATGACTGAGGGCACCTGTGTGCCAGGCCCGGGATTGGGACAGATGTGCATCGACTCATGTCCACCTCCCTACCAGATGTAGAAACAATCCCAATCCAGAAAGCATCAATGCACAGTGTGCATTTAGTCCATGTTGGGTGCACTTGAGAAAGAGACCCACCTAGACCAGCAAAACGTCTCAATTCTCTTTGGCTGGGGCATCCTCACCAGCTTTCATCCAAAGCTTAACCCTCCCAAGAGCGAAAGAGCATCAGGTAACCAGAGATGTCACCCAGCTCCTTCTACTCTGACTCTTTCTGTTCTTTTCTCAAAAGTTCTTTTTCTGGCAATGACATTGTCCCTTCCTTTACATGTCCCTCTAAGACTGCTCCAGCCTAAAACAAGCTCTCTAGAGGTCCCCCAGGGAAACCTTGGATATCTCCCTCCCTTCCACACCTTCCTCTCTCCTCCCAACTACCCTGCCCTTATTCATGTTACCAGCCATTATCATGGCTGAATTCCTTTTTAGCCATTTTATTTTCCTTCTATGTTTCTTCTTTTCCGGATCTCTGGCATCTGATATTAGCACAGAGGTCATGAGACATTTTTCCAAAAATGATTTTGTGATGTGTGTTTTGCTTGGAGAGATCATGGATATTTGTTGCCGTCAACAGTTTAAATGACGGAGTAATTTCTTCTACTGAAAATAGGCATCAATTCCATTTTAGTGAAGATCTTTCCTTAAGTGAAGACATTTCTCTATGTTCTTCCCATGCTCTCTGGCCCTGTTCTACTATACTCCTGGTCCAAGTTACATCTCTCACCTATGCTATTACCCAGCCCCTCTCCTTATTCCATCCCCCCCTTCATTACAGACTAGTCAACAGCCAATGTGAACAAGAGTTTTCAGTTGAAGAAAAATTTACATTCCTATGTAAAATGCTTTCCTTAGTCCAAAATAAAATTAGGGATCTCCACTCCTCATCTGTTCCTCATTTATATATCTGTGGATTTAGTTCTAGATTTTTTTTCTGTTTTTTTTTTTTTTTTTTTTTTTTTTGCCAGTCCTGGGCCTTGGACTCAGGGCCTGAGCACTGTCCCTGGCTTCTTTTTGCTCAAGGCTAGCACTCTGCCACTTGAGCCACAGTGCCACTTCCGGCTATATATGTGGTGCTGAGGAATCGAACCCAGGGCTTCATGTATACGAGGAGAACACTTTACCACTAGGCCATATTCCTAGCCCTAGATTTTTTTTTCTATACATTAAATCACCCAATATGAGTTTGTATGTCTGGTTTCTTTTGCTTAGTATGTTTTTCAGACTCAAACATTATAGATATGTCAGTATTTTACTTCCTTTTATGACTGAATAATATTTCATAATTTGTTTATCCATTCCTGCACTGATGGATAATTATTTCTATCATTTTCCTTCTATGATTAAACACTCCTCTGCAAGTGTTTGTTGGAATACCTGTTTTCAATTCCTTGGGGGTATATATCTAAGAGTAGAACTGATGGATCTTGTGGTAATTCCATATGTAGTTCTGAGGGAACTCCCAAAATTCTCTTCTGGAGTGACTATACGATTTTTCATCTTCAATAGCGATATATAAAAGCTTAAACTTTCCTAATCTTTACCAATGCCTATTTTCCACTTTAAGTTTTTAATTAACATATTAATTGTACAAAGGAGTTTTGTGGCAAAATTTCCATACATGCATATAATGTTCTCTGATCAAATTCATTCCCTCTATTACTCTTCCTTATCTCTCTCGTCCATTTTCAAACGATTGTGAGGGGTTTCATTATGCTATTTCCATACAGGCATATGAAGTATTATGATCATGTTTCAGCTTCACACTCCCAGTGGCCAGTGATGTTAGATGTCTTGTCATGTGTTTGTTGGTCATGTGTAAGTCCTCTTTGGAGAAAGGTCGATCCAAGTTCTTGGCCTATTTTTAAGTAGGGTCATTTGTCTTTTTGTTATTGAATTATCAAAGTTATTTTTTTCTATTCCAGAAACCAGACCATTATTAGATACGATTTGTGAGTATTTTATTCCTTTTCTTCTGTTCATTTTATTTCTTTCCATTGTATTCCCACTATCTTGATGGTGTTGTTTGAAGCACAAAAGTTTTCAATTTCAACTCCAGTTGATCTGGTTTTTTTTTTTTTTCTTCTTCTTCTTTCATTACGTATGCCTTTGTGGGTATTCAAGACTTTATTGCCAATTCTCAAATCATGATGGCATGTCTTTGTTTTCTTCTAAGCATATTATGGTTTTGGCTCTTATATTTAGATTATTGATCTATGTATGGTATTAGGTAGGGGTCTGGCTCCATTCTTTGTCATGCAGATATCCAGTTGTATCAGCACTACTGGTTAGACAGTCATTTCCTAGTGAATGGACATGACACAGCTGTTGAAAACCTATTTGTCACAGATGGTTGGCTTTGCTTCTGAATTCTTAATCCTACCCCATTGCCTTTGTGTCTATCCTCATGTCAGTATCTCGGTTAGCTTTGTAGTGAAGTTTCCAAAATCAGTAAGTCTTCTATAATTTTATTCTTGTCTAAGATTGTTTCACTTTTTGTGGTTCTTTACTATTCTTTATAAATTTGACAACTGGCTTTTTCTCTTCTGAAAAAAATTTCTGTCAGGATCTTAGTGGAGCTTGCATTTAATCTATAGATTGATTTAGATAATATGGCTATCTTAATAGTATTGTATTCCAATCCATAAATTCTCCCATTTAATTTTCCCCATTTTCCCCATTTAATTGTGGTGGTTTTTTTAAAGAAGAAAATTTGTATTTTCTTCAAACAACATACTGTAGTTTTCAGTGTCTAATTCTTTTAAATTCATTCCCATATATTTTGCTCCTTGGATAATATTGTAAATATAATTATAAATGATACTGTAAATATACATAAAATCAGGAAAGTAAATATACTTACTTTGCAAATTTATTCATTGTTTGTGTGCAGAAACACTTCTTTTTGGTATGTTGATCTTACATTTTGAAATGTCACAGAATTGATTAGTTCTAACAGGTCTTTTTGCATGTGAAAGTTTATTTTTCTCCATATTAAGATCATGTCATCTACAAAGGGAAATGATTTTACTTTTTTTCAGTTTGAATTCCATTTTTCGTCTTTTCCTAGTCCATTTATATAGTCTCTAGTGTACTCTGGCTAGGACTTTGGTACAAGCTTGAATGGCAGGGGGAAAAAAGTATATATCCTTGCTTGTTCCTAAGCATTTCCGATTTCTCTCAGGTCCCACACCAATAGGCCATCATCTCAGTGATGCCGTCCTTGACCACCCGCCATCCTGGCATTTCCTGTGCCCTTGGCTGGCTTTGTCTCCTTTCACAATGTTCAGTGCATCTGGAATCTCACCTGTTTCTTATGATGTGTTTCAACTCTCTAAATTGTAAGCTCTTAAGGTCTTATTTATTGCTGTTCTACCCACCTCTGCCCCCTCAGCACTAGAAAAGTGCCTGGCATGTAAAAAGCACTTAATAAATTTCTTTCATGAATAAATACATGCCACACACACATATACATACCACACACATAGATCCACATACCATACCAACATATACACATGTTCACACACACCATACCACAAATGCACACACATGCATAGTTTCAGTCTGTTCTCTACTACTATAAGTGAATAGGAGAGGCCAGAGGCCCCCCCCCCCACTTTTTTTTTTTTTGCAGTCCTGGGCCTTAAACTGTCTGTTTAAACTGCCTGAGCACTGTCCCTGGCTTCTTTTTGTTCAAGGCTAGCACTCTGCCACTTGAGCCACAGCGCCACCACTGTCCATTTTTTATATATGTGGTGCTGAGGAATCAATCCCAGGGCTTCATGTATGGGAGGCAAGCACTCTTGCCACTAGGCCATATTCCCAACCCAGGCTAGAGCATTTCTAAAGAAGAGAAATTTATTTCTACAGTTCTATAGTCTGGGAAGCCTAGTTGCTGAAAAGAGCATCCTCGCTGTGTGATACTGTGGTACAGTGGAGGGCCTCACCTGGCGAGATATGGCAACTTGCTAGTATGGGTCTCTTCCACTGCAGTGAGTCACTAGTGCCTTCATGGAGCTCCCACCCTCGGGACTTCATCTAATCCTAATCACCTCCCTCAGGCCCATACATTCATTCACATATATATGCCTTTGGGACCAGGTTTCCATCATAGAGACCCTAGGGAAGGTATACAAATGATAACATGTGGAATTTCTCACACATAGAATTAAATTGCTCACTCTGACTTGCACCATCATTTCTTCACTAACTGCAAGCAGACACTCAGCGGCCATCCACATGCCTGCACCTCATTCCCTCATTGGGTTATGAGCTTGTCACTTAAAAAAAAAAAAAAGCTAGGATACATTTTTGCTCCCTTTTGCCTTTTAATAATCTAATCTGAGCATGTTTTTTAAAAATATATTTTTAGAAGTTTACAAGTTTCTCCCTCACATCGGAACCCATGGTCAGAGGTCTCTCAGTCCCTGGCATGCTATTATATTTCCTCTTATCATTTTTTTCCCACAGAGAGGTTGTTTAGAGCTAGTTCTTCTACTAGCAGTACACTTTGACCAAGTTGTAGGACCATTCTCTTTGACTGTGTGGGTGTTATTGGGACCCACCAACTCCAATTCTCCAGGGAAGGTGGTTATCAGAAGAGAAACCTTTGCGGCCTCTCTCTATGGAGGATCCACAGGACTCTGCCATGATCCACCAGGACCTTAGCCGCACATCTTGACAGGCACCCCATGTGTTTGCAGGAAAGATCTGGGTCCCCAAGCAGAAGCCAATAGATCCTGTGCTGGAAAGTGTGACTCTGGAGCCAGAGCTGGAGGAAGCCTTAGCCAATGCATCAGATGCAGAACTCTGTGATATTGCAGGTAAGACCATTCCAGAAGCTTCTGTCTGTCTCCAGTGGGTTCTACCTCCATCTGAAGGGAGCTTTGTTTGGTTGCATTTCATTATGACAATGCCTTCTAACAAGGAGACCAAAGAGTCTCCTTGTTACTCATTATCAGAACCTAAATGAGGAGATGAGGTGAGATTATCCAAGCCCATAAGACTACTCATCTTTCTGATGTTGCCATGAGACCCCTCACCAGGGGTGAGCCAGTGTGGACCCTTTCCCTACCATTTGCATCAGGTCCTGCCCATGCCACCTGGTTTGGGAGGCTCACAAATTGCTTGGGTCAGAGACACTTGATTTGGAAACAGAGCAGGCTTTGAGGGCTCTGCTCTCCAGAACCCGTGGCCACCACTGCCTTCCTCTCCTTACTGCTGTCTAGTCCGTACTTCAGGCCCCTGCCATCTCCCACTGAAGGCCAACACCAGTCCCTGTGTGCTCCCCAGGGTGCTGTGCTCCTGATTCCATAAGTGGGTAGGGTTTTCCTGAAGACTTGGGGGCTGCTAACCATCACCCTACTGGGTAGCAGGAGCCTGGCAGAGTAGGGAGATGCTGAAAGCCAATAGCAGGAGAGAGGACAGGAGGGACCCACTGAGACTGAGGTTCAAGGGGAAGTGAAGAAACTTGACCCCAGAGACAAGGTGGATGTTGGTGCTTTTAATGACAGAGGAAATACCAAGTTAAGTTGGGGGCCCATGATACCTGAGGGCAGAGATGCAGCCAAGGTGGAGACGGTTGTGCATGGTGATCTGCTCTTCAAGGAGTACCTGCTTGGGATGGTGAGCTGAATGTGGTTAGTGTTGCTTTCTACGGTATACCAGAGCATGGGGCAGGTGGAATCGAGTTCTAGGGCCCAGGGCCTTGGAGAGAGGGTGAGTGTGTCATGGAAATGAGACAAACCTACTATGGGCAGATAACCAGTCTGAGAAGCAGAAGCAGAGTCAAGACAGGCAGATCTATTTTAAACAGCCAAGGAGACACAACAGGCGTTCTAGTAATCAGGAGACTCAGATACTTAGACCAGAGGCCGGGGAGGCTGCAGCTGCTCCATGTTATCCTGTCTACTGGCCCCTTGGATTCTTGGGGGTGCTGTGTGTGAGCCCGTTATCCTAGTGCTGGCCTCTTAGCCTCTCGAGGGTGCTGTGCATGACTCCTCATGATGTTCAGGTGAGGCAGAGGCTGGGGACACTGCTTCTCTGCAATGGGGCCATGTGGGAGGGCAGTAACTTCAACTCCATACCTGAGTCCACACAGCCCTTCCCTCAGGAGGCAGACACTGTGAGGAAGGACAGGGACATCACAGAAGGCTGGGTGGCCAGGAGAACATGCTTCTTACCAGGTAGTGCAGAAGGGCAAGTACTGCACCCTAACAGGATCAGAGCACAATGAAGCTGAACACAACACTACCTGGGTTGCTTGGCAGTGTGGGATGGTCTGTTTGTTTTGGTAGTACTGAACTCAAAGTAGTTTGAACTCAGAGCTTCATGCTTGCTAGGCTCGTGTCCTGCCAATTGAGCCATCTCTCCAGGCTTGCTTTACTGGCTAAATTGGAGATGGAGTCTAGTAAACTTTTCTGCCGAGGCTGGCCTCGAACTATGATCCTCCAGATCTCATCCTTCTGAGTAGCTAGGATTACAGATGTGAGGCCCTGGAACCCAGCTAGGGATGGATTTTGACAGAAGCCATCTGAGTCCTCTCAGATCCTACAGATCCTACAGCACACCCCCACCCATGACTTCCGGTTACTCTATGCCATCGGGAGGCCTGATGCCTTGCCCTCTCTTCATGTTTACTCCCCTGAGGGGAGCTGTTTTTATCCTGGCCTTGCTCCCTCTGATCCTCTGCCTGACGTCACTCTCCTCATTAGTCTGCTGGCTTGGGGGAATTATCAAATGACTGCTGTCAGAACTGCTGGCTCCTGCTGTGTCCTGAGCCAAAACAGAACTGTCACGCTGTGCCGAGTTTCAGTGTGCTGCTTTCTCAAAACTGTTTCTCTTTGTTTTTGTTGGCGGGCTAATTGTTATGATGTGTCCACAATTCCATGCCCTTCTGATGTCCTGGAAGGAGCGGGAGGCTGTGAGTCCATACCAGCGTTGACTGGCTATCCATCCATGGTTTTGTTTGAAAGGTGACAGTGCCTCTGGGGAAGGAGGGAAGGGAAGTTGGCTGAGCACTACCTGTAATCCGGGTACTATGTGAGCTGTTCTCAAGACCATGTTGCATTTATCCACTGCAACAGTCATATAGACAAGTTCTGTTATTGCCCCCATCTTATACCATGAGACTTGTGTTCCAAGTGTTGGGTCAGATCTCAAGGAGCCCAGAGAATAATAGGTGTTGTGGCTTCAGGTGCCAGAAAGCAGAACAGGGTGACCGAAGCAAAGTCTCTCTGCCTAGGTTGATGTCAAAGACACCTCATGAACTGGAGGTGAACCTGTGGCGGAAGGGCACTGGGGCTTGTTAGAACCACCAAAGAGTGGCAGTCCAGGCTCAGAGCCTTTCTCAAGGATAGGGTGGCTGGAGCCAGGATTTGGGCGACTCATCAGAGGAAGAAAAGAGAGAGAGAAAGACAAGGGTCCATAGGTCACTGTTGGCTCGTGTGCCCCACTTACAGTCGAGACATTACTACCGATATTGCAAGTGTCCCACTGGGTGCTAAGCAGAGCTCATAGGACTCTGACAGCCTCATGTGGCCTTGGATTGTAGCTCAGACGCCTTTGGGTGTCAGCTTTACACACTTGGATCAATGCCTCCTGTGCACCATCGGAATGCGGTCCTGGATGGCCCATGAGGACACTTCCAGTGGGATAGGACAAAGAAGGGAGTAGGATAAGTGGCCCATCTTCCAAAGAAGGCATTTGCAGGTCACCCTCTCCCCATGTCAGTTGGCCAGCCCTCACTTCTGTGGCTATCGGAGGCAGGCCTAGCCCGGCCCTGTGTGGTTTCATGTCCTTAGGCACCTGTCCCCTTCCCATCCTGTCAGGTGTGGCGTATCTAGGAATATTTCCATGGTACCCAAAGTGGCACCCAAGACCTGGGTTGGAGCCAGTTTCTCCACCTGGCCTTGTGATGCAGGAGCACACCTTGCAGCCATCTGCTCAGGGCTGGCCTAAGCTGCTGGCAGCTGGTAAAGCTGGGGATGTGTGCAGTTATCACTCTTGAGTCCGCGTGGAATTACAAGCAGAGCACGCCCTGCCAAGGCGGAGAGGAGGCAGAACTCAGTGTTCTTTTTCAGAGTTCAAAAATAGTCCTTTTTGAATTTTGAGGAAGATCTAGACTTTTAAAGAAAGAGAGAGAAAGAAAGAAGTCAAGTTTCCCAGTGCTAAATTCAGCCTTGCCAATATCTACAAAGAAGGAAACAAACAACCGGCTGCGTCAGGACAGTTTTCTTCTTCTGCTCACTCCTGGCAGCGTAGGGAGCACAAAACCAAGTGAGGAAGAACTCACCATTTGTGCCTAGAACACTGGAAGGTAAGGCTAGCTTCAGGGTCTTGGACTCTTGCTCAGCATTTGTGTTCACAGCTGGTGTTCTACCACTTGAGCCACACCTCCAGGCTAGCATTTTGCAGGTTGATTGGAGATAATTGTCTCATAGACTTTTCTGCCCAGGCTGGCTTTGGCTCTCAATCCTCCTGATCTCTGCCTCCCGAATATCTATGATTACGGATGTAAGACACCAGCACCCAGCCCCTTCCTTTTCTCCATTCCTCCTTTTGAGAACCCTGATTTCCTTTGAGCTTTCAAATGGTCATATTCCTTCTGTTGACTGCTACTGACATAATTTATTTCCTAGGATATATGTTAGCAGTATGTAGAATTTCCAGGTTGATGAGATGTTTTAGAACTCTAGAAGTTAGTGACTTAATGGTCAGAATACTAATGTAGAGAGTTCTTGCTAAGAGGTTTTTGCCAAAAAAAAAACCCCACCAAAAACAAATCTGGAAAATGGGAGATTGTCAGTGCTTTCCCAGGATGCTCATCGTAAAACATGGCCAGGATGGAAACAGAAGTGCTAGTGACTGCGGAGTCCCACAGGAAGAGCAATGTCCGACATTTAAATTCACTCCACTTGGCAGCTGGGAAAACCAAAGTCCTCCAAATGGAACTGACGTGTACAGGCCATCCAGAGAAGTAGTACCAAGGCCCAGACTGAAACCCAGGACTCCTTGCTCCCTCCAGGTGCCTTTGTAGCTTTGCTCTCTCTGCACCCCTCTCTAGCCCGTCACAGGACCCTGTTGTCCAAGCAGCAAACGCATTTTCCACTTTCCGCCTCCCTATATGCTAAGGGAAACCAGCTAGCCAAGAGCAGGTTACATTTTTCATATCCCAACAACCTTCCCAAACTCTGTTTCACATCTACACCCAGCATCAGCCCAGAGCTGCCGGAAGCCACAGTGGTAGGAGCTGCAGTAGTGGGGAGCTGGCAGCACCAGCAGAAGAGAGACCCAGTAATGTGACTCGCTTGCTGCTGCCCCAGCCTCCACTCCTTCTGCCCACACAGACACAGCCTAAATTAAAACCCGGAGAGCTGAAAAAGCTGCAGATGCCTCTCTCCCTACCAGTTCTCCTGAGCGATGACCAGGCAAGTCTAATTTTAGCTGAGAAGACTTGGGGTGTGAAGAACAGACAGGGCTGTGAGATCATCTTATAGTTCTTAGCTCCCACAAAAGCATGACAATCACCTAAGGAACAGGGAGCATAGAGGCACACACTTGTAATCTCAGCACTTAGGAGGCTGAAGCAGAAGGATTGTGAGTTCAAGGCCAGCCTGGGCTACAGAGCAAGGCCCTGTTTCAACCTTTCCCCTCCAAAAAGAAAATAATAGTAAATTTAAGGAAAGTTAAAAGAGAAATCTCCAGAGAATTGTATGTTGGATCATGATTGAGAACCACTGGGTCTCATATTTCCTCTGGTTGGATTGGAAAGGCCTAGGGGGAAGGGACTTGCCCAAGGTCAGTCACACTGGGGGACATTCAGAACTGGAATGTGGGTCTTCTGACCCCTCATTAAGAGTTCTCATGTTGGCTCTCTAACTGGAAACTGTATCTAATGAAACACCACCAAACACTTAGCAAATATCCACTATATTGGGGGTAAGAAAAGTAATATTCTTCTTTGGCCTCTGGAAACCCATAGTCCAGCAGAGGAAGCACACATGTATTTGATGCCAGGACTGCTCTGAAATAAGGATACCAGGTCGATGGGAGAACTAGAGGCAGAGAGGGATCCATGAAGGCTCCTTGGAGGAAGAGAGTTACCCCAATTCTTGAAGGAAGGAGGCAGAGTGGGTAGATATAACATAGGATGTCTAGTTGAATCTGAATTTTAGATAATAACATTTTAAGTATATCCTGAAAACTGATGGACATACTTACTCATTGTCTATCCGAAATTCCAGTTTCATTGGGTGTGGAAAATCGCTAGCAGAAGGATCATGATAGACAAAAGAAAGGCAAGAATGGTTTGTGACACTAGTGTCGAAGGAATGTGAGTGAACAGCAAGGCTGTTGAGGCAGGGCCATCTCAGGAGGGCCTAGACGCCAGGCTCTGGAGTTTAGACTTCGCCTTCACGAGTTACCATCCTCCCTTTGGATAGCCACAGAAGCTTTCCAGTTCCTGAACCCACCCTCCACCTCTCCCTTCATAATGAGTTCTCCACACATAGCCAGAAACTGGGGTCAGCCCATCTCACTCCCTGCTCAAGCCTCCAGTGACCTCCCACACAGGCTTCTCCCAAGAGAAGATGTCTAAACTCCTCATCTTACCCAGCAGAGCCTGCTTTGCCTGTGTGAATCTGGGGGTTATGGAGATGAAGGTTGGTACTGACAGGCAATGGTTCTCAACCTTGTCTGCCATTGAAATGGTCAGAGGAGCTTTTAAAAATGCAGGTGCCTGGTTGGTACCTGTGGATCACATCTATAATCCTAGCCTATGAAGAAGGCTGGGATCTGAGGAACCTGATTTGAAGCCCAGGCAGAAAAGTCTATGAGACTCTTATCTCTAATTAACCATCTAAAAGCTGGAAGTGGAGCTGTGGCTCAAGTGGTAGAGTGCTAGCCTTGAGCAAAAGAGCAACGAGACAGTGCCCAGGCCTTGAGTTCAAGCCTCGGACCTACACACATACACACACACACACACACACACACACACACACACACGCAGGTGCCAGCCAGATGCCAGCAGCTCCCACCTGTAATCCTAGCCACTCAGAATGCAGAAATATAAGGATTTTGTTTGAAACTATCCCAGTTGCCTCCTCCCCCAAAAGTCTTGAGACGCTTATATTCAATTAGCCAGAGGAAAAAAAGAAAAAAGCCAGAAGTAGAAGTGTGGCTCAAATGGTAGAATGCCAGTCTTAGTCAAGTGAGAGCATGAGGCCCTGAGTTCAAGCCCCAGTACCAGCACACACACATACACACACGCACACACACAAAGAAAAGAAATTGCACCTCCTGAGACTTTAATTGGTTAGTTCAGGCCTTGGCCTGAAGAGTTTCGAAAGATGCTGAAGTAAGGCTGGTGGGCAGCCAAAGTGGCTTCGATAACCCAGAGCATGCACTCAGGGAGTGTAGAGTGTAGGGTATCATTGCCATCCTTGTTATTATCCCGCTTCATCTCTGCCTCTCTTCCCTACCTGCCCCAAGCTCCAAACTCACTGCTTGCCTCTGGCAACATTCAGTCATCCTTCCCTTTCCAAGTCCCTCCTCAATACTCTTCCAGAACACATTGTCATGCTGAGGCTTATGTTTCTAATCATATGAGCATTTGCTTAGTGTGTCTCTTCTCCAATAGACTACCAACTACATGGGCAGGGACCCTGACATTTCTTGTTTTCTCTATCCCCACACCCCAAGAGCTAGCGCTCAGCAAATGCTGAACAAATGAATGGATGAAAGATAGCATAGGAATAATGAGGTTGTATTGGCATTTCCAGAAATATCTTTCTGACTATTCTGGGCTGAACGTGGGGAAAGAGAATGAAGGAAAAGACTGAGGACAGGAGACCTGAGATTCCATAGCTCTGATAATATGCATGCTCTCCCACCAAGGATGAAGTAATGTCCGAAAAACACCATTGGGAATTGCAAATACTGTAAGCCAAACAATCATTTAATACCATGGCCTTCTGAACACCTTTGTAGCTTTGCAACACAGTGAACTGTAGGGTCTCAGATGTTTCCCCTTGGAACTGTGGGGCTGACTGGGAGCTCAGGTTCACTGCCCCTTCCCAGAATCTCAAGAGAATAACTTGCAGAATATTGCAGGCTTGGGAAAAGATCGAAATTAAATCAAAGCACAGTTTCATTTTCATATCATTCGTAAAGTGGAACATTCTCACATGGAGCCATTGTAAAGCCAAGGATTATCTGTGTAGTCAAGATACAGGAAGGTCTCAATGAGGCCTAAGGCCCTGGCAGCCGAGGTGAGACACCCAGAGAAATCTGCGGGAAGGGGAGCAAATGGGCTTGGGGGAGAGAGTGCCAGGTAGCTGAGGTGCTGCCCTGAGGACTGGCAGGTGGAAGAGGGGACAGCATCCATGGGAAGAGGCCTTGGCTGGGAAGATTTCCTCTGTGCTGGACCAAGTTGGATGGGACTTGCTAGTAGGACCACAGAGAGATTTTTTGAGTCCGTGGGCAGGATGGAGGTCTGTGAGTGACATAGAAGTGAGAGTATAAATAACACCATATTACTACACTTTCAGGCAAGGGCTTCTTGCCAGCAAAGCTCCTGGGGTGTGGGAGGTGGGTTCCCAGGCAGCTTCTGCAAGAGCAGAGTCATGGGCTGTTCTTCGTCCCCGCAGCTATCTTGGGTATGCACACGCTCATGAGCAACCAGCAATACTACCAAGCCTTGGGCAGCAGCTCCATTGTGAACAAGGAGGGACTAAACAGTAAGTACAAGCCCCTCCCTGCCTGGCATCCCCGACCTCACTGGGCCCCAAGGCTGGCTCACAGAGTGCTCCTTGCAAGAGAGGCGAGTCCTTGCCTCTGGCTTTCTCTGTTCTCTAATGTTCTGCTCATTGCAGAAGTTCTAAAGTTTTATGTAGCCAAATGTAGCCATTTTTTCCTTTGAGTCTCCTGGGACTTTATGGCTGGTTTACAAAGGCCTTATTTATCTTAATATCATATTTCCCTCCAAAGGTTTTTAGATATTTACTCCTTATAGACAACCTCTTGTTTAATTATTTATTATTTGCAGTAGTAGAGTTTGAGCTGGCTCTTCTTCTTTCTACGCAGGTGCTCTACTGCTTGAGCCATGCCCTTTTGTTTTTGTTATTTTTTAAAATAGGGTCTCTTGTTTTTCCTCATACTATCCTGATCTGTTACCCACCCATTTATACCTCCTTCTTAGCTGGAATGAAGGCAACACCCTAACCCACCCTTTATTGTTTTGTTTTGGTTCTTTCTTTCTTCTTTTTTTTTTTTAATGGAGTCATTGTGAACTTTTGTCTGGGCTGGTCTGGAAACCCAGTCCTTTCTATCTCAACTTCTAGGATTATAGGCCTGAGCTACCACGTTTGGCTTGTATTCAACCTCTAATCCAGTCAGAGTTGTTTATGTTTGTGTGTGTGTATGTGTGTGTGTGTGTGGTGTGTGCACTTTAAGAGGAGATTAAACTTTCATTTTTTAAAAATCAGTATCCAATTATTCCCACACCATTCTTTGCAAAATGTATTATTTCACCATTAATGTGGGCCTGTACCTATATTACCAATTTCTACCTTCTTCATCTGTCTCCCATGTCCCTTTGTCCTGACTCCACTTGCATTGTTCCAAGCAGACATTTGGGCCCCATAGAGAAATGAGGATGCCAATAGAGTAATTGTCCTTCCCCTTTGGAAGATGACCATGTTTCTTTCCCACCCAGGCTACATCTTATTCTCACCAGAGCCCACTGAGATAATGAACACAGGTAGAGTGGCTGTGCACACTTTACAAGTGAGGGCTCCAGTTCAGAGGGTTGAAGTCATTTACCCAATTCTTACAGGAAGTCAAAGGCAGCGTTCACAAACCCAGACCCCTAGCTCCCTGCAGAACAGTGCTGGCACCTCGTCATCCCTGGTACCCCCTGCCGTGTGCAGCCTTCTCATGCCCTGAACCCTTGACAATGTTTCTTTATCTTGCATTGGGAGAAAGTGAACCCCTTATTTCTGTGAGACACTTTCCTTTTGTTGCTTACCCTAGGTGTGATTAAACCAACACAATACAAGCCTGTGCCCGATGAAGAACCAAATTCAACAGATGTAGAGGAAACACTGGAGCGGGTAAAGAACAATGACCCAGAACTTGAAGAGGTTAACCTCAATAATATCCGGGTAAAGTCCCTTTATTTCACTGCAACTGTGAGTGGGTGGGGAGAGCTAAGTCTGTGCCACTAAGATGCCAACAGACCAGGCTGTGCAGAGCAGCAGGGTCCTGCTTGGACTCTGGGTGTTTCTGAATTGGAAGAATACATGGAGCGCTTGAGAGAGATGGACATGGGAACAAGTGCATCCCACACACAGTCTAGGGTTCTTCTTGAGACTATCGTGAGGCCCAATCTGGCTTCGACCTGGAAACCTGCCACTTTATTCAAAACACAGAGATTCTCTGGGATAAAATCATGAGTCAGACACACACACACTGGAGCTCACAGACCTCACAGCTGGAAAAGTCTGGTGCACACCAAGCTTATAGAGTCACCAAACCGCAGACTGTCCCTATCCCTGACCCAACACCGCTACTGCTGAATGGTTACCTTCATAGGCAACCTCATTTTACAGTCATACAAGGGAGCTATTGACCTAAGTGCCCAAAGATACTCCTGAGCTATGGGCATTTCCTGAGTGACTATCAGGGCAGGGTAGGGACAGGTGGATGGCAGTCCCACCCTGGACAGGCTGTGGGAAGAATGTAGAAGCAGGCACAGCTGCCTTCCACCTGCTCAGCCCCAAGGCCGATGGGATTAGTTTGGGGAGGGAGGGTGTAAGACAAGAAGTGAGCCTCTTGTTCCTGCTCCTTTCCCCTTCTCCACTTTCTTTTCAGCCACTGCCAGCTCTAAGCACAATCTGATTGGAACCTGTACCCTAGTGTTCTCCTCCTCCTGGCTCCCCTGCTCTGCTCCCATGGGAGCTTAAGTGACACCCTGAAATGAGAGCTTGGCAAAAAGCACAGCCAGGCTCTTGCCCGGTGCCTCAGTTTTCTGCTGTGTACTGAGGGAGACATTGGCACCATTCAGCATTGTAGATTCTGGCGGTGAATACCACCTGAGACAGGATGGGCAGCAGGACCTCATCATGAGGTCTCAGCTGAGAGTTTGACCCTTCTGGGCCTCTGCTTTCCTGCTGTACCTTGCAGTAGTTGAACCACATCAGTGATATTTTTCACCTGAGGAGATTAAACACACACACACACACACACACACACACACACACACACACACACTCTCCCCCCCCAAACCCACAGTCAATGCCCTGGGATTCTGATTGTGATGGTCTGGCTGGGATAGGCCTAAGAATCTTCATTTGCAAATTGTCAGAAGCCACTGATGGGTAGCTAGTATTGAGACCATCTGAGGGCAGATGTCTCTTAGAGAGTGTTTAGTGCAACCCCTACTTCTGTTTTCTAGAACTAGATCCAAAAAGAGAGAGTCACACAGTGACCTCTGGTCACTGGAGAGTTGGGAGCTCAGCCCCGCTCCTCCCCCAGTCCTGAGCCCTTTGAAAAATACTCTTCCCAACTACATGCTCAGAAGAGAGTAGTGAGTCCTATCTAAGAGTTTCAAGGGAGATCTGTGTGCCAGGGGGTTCTCATTAAGCCTCAGCCATCGGCCCATTCAACCTCATGCTCAGGATGTGATAAGGAGTCAGGCTAAGTGTGGGAAAGAGTTCCTGCCTCCTGTTTGCCCCAGGCAGAGCTGCTAGTCACTGTCTCTTGTCTTTGTTTTTTGCAGAATATCCCCATACCCACCCTCAAGGCATACGCAGAAGCTCTGAAAGAAAACTCCTACGTGAAAAAGTTCAGCATTGTTGGGACCCGGAGCAATGACCCTGTGGCATTTGTAAGTACCTCTACTGTGTTGACACCAGGGCCTGGCAACAGAAGGGCTTATACTTTTGGCCTCAGGACTAGCAATGTTCCACTACTGAAAAATTGTGTGTGATATACTGAAGAGACAGGGCTAGAATCCCAAAGGAGATGTGAACAGGCTCTTCACCCTGTCAACAGTGCAGCTAAGTCTTACAATGAACCTGCTCAGAAGTGTGGGCCTCCATACTCTACACAAGGAGAACTAGAATTCAGAGAGGTCAGCCAGCTTGCTTTGTCCAAAGTCACCCAGCAAGTACTCAATTGACAGACTTAGGATCTAACAAAACCACTGTGATCGTAAAACCAGATCTCCCTCAGATTGTAACGCCCAGCCCATCATACTTAGAGAAGACTCTGTCCTCTGAGCCTCAGTTTCTCCATCTCAAAAATCACTGTGTGAAGATATCACAAGAAATGTACACACTGCCCTACTATGTAACTGTACCCTTTTTGCACAACACCTTGTCAAAAAAAATTGTATTCAATTAATAAATAAATTCAATTAAAAAAATCACTATGTGGAAGTGGCCCTGTGGCTCAAGTGGTAGAGCGCTAGCCTTAAGTAAAAGAAGTTCAGGAACAGTGCACAGGCTCTGAGTTCAAGCCCCTAGACCAGCAAAAAAAAAAAAAATCCCTGATCAGGAAGGTCCCAATGAACAATTTTGCTTACTTTTATCTGTGTGTTAAAAGATATCACTGGGGGCTGGGGATATAGCCTAGTGGCAAGAGTGCCTGCCTCGGATACACGAGGCCCTAGGTTCGATTCCCCAGCACCACATATACAGAAAAAAACGGCCAGAAGCGGCGCTGTGGCTCGAGTGGCGGAGTGCTAGCCTTGAGCGGGAAGAAGCCAGGGACAGTGCTCAGGCCCTGAGTCCAAGGCCCAGGACTGGCCAAAAAAAAAAAAAAAAAAAAAGATATCACTAACCATATCAAATTGTACTTCTTGTAAAGGAACCATGAATTCTTACTATTTTTTTTTTAATATTCAATACACACTTGTTGAGTTTCTCTCTACCCGGCACTGCATTGGCTTCTGAGATTCTGACTGTGGCTAAATAGCCTCAGCTCACCCCTAAGCATGCACATCCATTTGGCCCAGCAGACCACTAAAGGATAGCCACACAGGTAATGTCCATACCACTGGTAGCAGGAATTCACCTTAGAAGCCAGTTCTTTTCTTATTTTTAAAGTAAGTAGGATCCTTTCCTTCAATATTTCCAACATAAGGGAAACAGCTGAGTCTCTCATAGCTGCCAAGGGAAACCTCTAGGTTGAGGCTATCTTACATCAGTGGACTCCACGTCCACCATGGCAACACCACATGGTTCCAACACTGCTGGGTCAGGGATCAGAAACCAGTCATATCCACTCAGCTCAATGCCACCATTTGTTTTGGGGGGCGCAGATTCTGTGCTAGACTGATAGCTAGTATCAGTGTGTTCACACTTGCTACATCAGGCTGCCAGTGCCCTGAAGTGCCTTCCACTGCCTGCCCAGGCTCATCTCCTGAACCCCTAGTACACCGTGGTGATCCAGTACACCAGGAGTTAACATGTGGAAAGGCAGGGCCTTCAGGACCCGCTCAGCCTCCAGCATGAGCATGCTAGCTGCTGGGGACACCAGCCCACTGGCTATTAAGCACATTAGTGGTCAGGTCAGCCTTTTGTGGAAGGCTGTGGAAACCCAGAGAGGACACAGTCAGGTCCCCTTAGGAAGAACCAACTTGCTCAGAAGATGGGCATGGTCACAGGGGTGGTGAACACACTGTCTCAGGCCTGCTGGGAGCAGCACAGTCCAGGAGGAAATGATTCAGAATGAGAGTCTGACTGGAGACTATGCCTCCCTAAAAGGTTTTAGTTGTCAGGGTCAGTACCACAGGGCAGCCGTTCCTGATGTCCCTTCAGACAGCCAGACCCACTGAGCACAGTGCTCCTGTCCCCTCAGCCGCTGGTGTTATCTTTCTGATGCGTCATTTTCCCCAACAGCTAATTACCTCATTCTCTTCAGCGGCTCTGATTGTCATCTATACCCCATGGCTGCAGCCCTCTGGAACGTGCTGAGAGCCATCTGAGCTCTGCTCCTAGAGCTGGCTCTGGTCACTTGCCTAATGGGGTGGTTTCCCAGCCCTGCTTTCTGGTTCTCAGGGAAAGGAAGCAGCAATAATAGAAGAAACAAGTTGAACACAGAAAAGGTAGAGACTCCACTATCCATTGCCTAAGGACCTACTTTATAGGCACGATGGGCAACATGGGTATTAAGGGGCTTTTCTAGCCCACCAATGTGCCAATGGCACATGAGCATAAAAACAACCATGAACCAAGGAACAGAAGCTCCCCAAGGGAGCTGTGGGGTAAATTCTGTGAAGTTCAAGAGGGGGATGTCACCAAAAGTTCTTAGAGAAAGGGACATTGCCAATGGCCCTGAAGGGATGGTCAGGGTTTGGCCAACTGAAGGAAAAGTTTGGCCAAATTCCAGATGGCACTGATGGGGTAGACAAAGGCGACTGGGTTGAGAAGCATTGAGTATGTGCAGGGAACTGTGAGCCCACATGATGAATGGAGCAGATCAAAGCCCACTTAGGCAGGACGGGGAGGAGCAGCTGGTGGTGAATGGCAGATTGGAGGCAAGGCCCCGAGTTGTGCTTGGAAAGGAAGTTCTGGAGATCATGTTTGTCTGTTCCCCTTGGTATTTGTGGATCTTCCCAGGGGGGCTTCTACCTTGCTCAGACTGACTCATTGGTCCCCCCTGCTTTTTTCTCCAAGGCCCTTGCTGAAATGCTCAAAGTGAACAAGGTGTTGAAGACACTAAATGTAGAATCCAACTTCATCTCTGGAGCTGGAATCCTGCGCCTGGTGGAAGCTTTGCCACACAACACTTCTCTGGTGGAACTGAAAATTGATAACCAGGTAAGTTGGGCGGGGGTCTTGGAATGTCCTTTTACAATGAGCCAGTCAGCTTGCTGTACTTGCTGACATGGTGTTAGGCAGCAGACAACAATCACTAGAGGAGAAGTAAGGGACTTCCATGGTCATCCTGTCCACACCTTCCACCATGCTGCCTTCCTTCTTCATTCTCTACCAGTCTCTGCTTGTGCCCCTCAAGTGGTGGATAGCTCACTCCTTACCAATATCACTTCTTTAAAAAAAAACAAAACTTTATTATCTTTGTTTTGTTTTTTGCCAGCCCTGGGGCTTGAACTCAGGGCCTGAGCACTGTCCCTGGCTTCTTTTTGCTCAAGGCTAGCACTTGAGCCATAGCACCACTTCCAGCTTTTTCTATATATGTAGTGCTGAAGAGTCGAACCCAGGGCTTCATGTATATGAGGCAAGCACTTTACCAATAGGCCATATTCCCAGCACTTTTATTATCTTTAAGTAGCTGTGCAAAGGAGTTGCCATTCAACAAAGCAGTTTATGAATACAGTGCATCAGTCTCACCCCTTTCAACATACAACATCACGTCTTTACTCTTGGGCTTTGAGCATCTCCTTTTAGGCCTGATCACATGAACTTTGTGAGTTGTGCTTGTTGATGTGGCTCTGTTCCTGCTGCCCCAGAACATGTGGTGCAGAGATCTCACAGACCTCTGGACCCTTCTTCCCCAGGCCAGACACCTCCATTTTCTTCACTCACCCTATTCAGTCTTCTTACTTTTGAGGTTTCTCTGTGGGAAAATGTTAGTTTCTGTTTCTCTCTAGTTTCTGTGAGTCAGTCATTTATCTTTGGAAATTCCTTAAGTCCCCACTTTCTAAGAGGATGCCAGTAACAACAGTCGTGTATAACAGTAGCTTGTGTGTTTGTGGATGAGGGTCTCCTGTGGACCAAATTCTATGCTACACATCTTGCCTCCATCATCACTGGTCTCCACAGCAACAGGATGCAGGTATGATCAGTCTCCATGTGAAGAAGAGAAAATAGCCCAGTTGGCTAAATTCTTTCTCAGAGTCATAGCGTCAGCACTTAGGAAGTACGATTTGGATCTGTGTTTCTTTGACTCCAAAGCTCATACTCCTTCAATTCCTGCATGTGGCTTCCAACATGAAAATGAAAACTCAGGACTTCTTCCCTTTGTGAAAATTTTGGCTGAATGGTTGTATAAATGTATGCAAAGGAAAACAAGACTGGAAGTATTAAAAAATTATACACTGTGGATCTACCTATGTAAGATTATAAATGCATTTAAACCTTCTTATTGTAAAAATATGATGAACATAAAAGTAAGGTAATCATCCATGTACATTGTAACCAATCACAACAGGCATATGGCCCTGGGACCCTGTCTAGGTCAAGTACAGATATCACCAACCTCCAGCTATTTGGGGCCACCTTTCCTGTCACAGCCCTTTGAAAACTCTTCTCACCTTGCCTCCAATCCTTCCCCACCCCATGTCATCTGCCTCCTGGAAGTCCTCTATACCCTGTCCTCCTCTCTCCCTGGAGAGACCCTCCTCCTGTTGGGGAAAGTGGGTCCTCTCCTCCTCTTCCCAAGGTGCTCTAGAGCAGCTGGGATTAGCTTATAGGGTGACATGCCCATCTCCACCCAGCTCAACCTCAGTTTCAGCATGTGGCACCTTGAAATCACCCTGGTGGGTGGGAGTGCTGACGCTATGGAAACTGGGAAACATTGTGATTTGAGCCTTTGTGTTTCTTTGAGAGCCCATGGACCACTGCCTTCTCCAATCCACCTCATAGTCCCTACCCCCTCCAAGCCGTTCTGCCCAGAGAGAGCTACATGTTCCCTCCGCAGTGGTTTCCTATGCTTCCCAGAAGCTAGTGCTGTATCAGAGTCCCCTCCAGATCCCAGTGCTCAGCCCAGCATCTGGCTCTGCATGGGGAGCTTGCTTGCCCTGGATAGGGGTATATATTGTTCACTGAACAATGTGATTGAAAAATGCAACCCTCAACCATTCTCCAAGCAGGTCTGCCTCAGACAGGGCACTAATTCATCCTAAGAGGCCACGTGAGCCAGCGGCATCCTGTCATGTGAAGCCTCTATCTCTCTTGAATGCCCACTCCCAGCCCCTCCCTGCCATGCCCTTTCTATGGAACACCTCGCTCCCCCGCTGTTGCTGACTCTGCAAGCTGGAGGGGCATCACCAAACAAAGCATGTAGCATGCTTGGCAGCAGCCCCTAGCCAGGCCCTAAGCTGAGCTACTCATGTGACTTCTGGCTTGGTGGGGCAGGAGTCAGGGTCTACCCAGAGTCAGCTGAAACCTGACTCCAAAAGATGACAGGAGCCTGTCCTCCAGTCATTGAGGGGACACCGGCAAGAGCCCAAGACACAGCTAGTGCTACTCTAGTGCTGACCTTATTCTGGCTGAACACAGTGGCACAAGAATATGTACTTCTGGGGCTGGGGATATAGCCTAGTGGCAAGAGTGCCTGCCTCAGATACACGAGGCCCTAGGTTCGATTCCCCAGCACCACATATACAGAAAACGGCCAGAAGCGGCGCTGTGGCTCAAGTGGCAGAGTGCTAGCCTTGAGCGGGAAGAAGCCAGGGACAGTGCTCAGGCCCTGAGTCCAAGGCCCAGGACTGGCCAAAAAAAAAAAAAAAAAAAAAAAAGAATATGTACTTCTGTGAGCCTCATTTTTCCACTTGTAAAATGAGGGTAGTAAGAATCTTTATTGCTGCTGGGTATCATTGGCTCACACCTGTAATCCTAGCTACTCAGGAGGCTGAGATCTGAAGATCACTGTCAAAGCCAACCCGGGCAGAAAAGTCTATGAGACTCATCTCCAGATAACTACCAAAAAGCCAGAAGTGACTCAAGTGGTAAAGCATCAGACTTGGCCCCTGAGTTCAAGTCCCAGTACTGGCACAAAAGAAAAAGAAAGGAATCTTTATTCCTAAGGTGGTGTCAGAGGCATGAGACTAACAGACTACCTAACAGGGCACTTGTGAGATTACAGAGGGCACCAGTGGCTCACACCTGTAATCCTAGCTATTCAGGAGGCTGAGACCTGAGGATTGCAGTTCAAAGCCAGCTCAGGCAAGTAAGTGTTTGAACTCTTATGTCTAATAAACTACTCAGAAAAATCCAGAAAAGGTGCTGTGGCTCAAATAGTAGAGCACTAGCTAGCCCTGAGCAAAAGAAGCTCAGGGAAAACAACCAAGCCCTGAGTTCAAGCTCCAGAACCAGCACAAAGAGAGAGAGAGAGAGAGAGAGAGAGAGAGAGAGAGAGAGAGAGAGAGAGAGAGAGAGAGAGAGAGAGAGAGAGAGAGAGAGAGAGAGAGAGATAACAGAGGTAAGCTGAAGTGAGCATCCTAGGATGAGTATAATACAGGGACTCACACATTATACTAAGGGTTCATTAATGAGCCATTGCCACAAGCCAGAGTCCACACTGGGTGCTTTACAATCAGTCTTATTTAATACTCACAATGGCCCTATAATGTGTATAAAATGGTACCCAAGATCACACTGTTTCCATGAGACACAGGCATACTCCAACCCACATCTGTGTGACTCTCAAACCTGTGGATAGCCCCTAGTTTGATTCTTGAGACACTTGTGGTTTCTTGCCTGTCCCTTTTCCCCATTTGTGCTAGACTCTGTATGTGAACGAGGCTCCAGCTGTTCCCTCCAGGTCTCCCATGCTGTGTAGGAAGGGAGATGGTGAGGATGTGGCCTGTACCAGGTGCTCTGCAAGTCACAGTGAGCCACAAGGTCTACTGGAGGGAGCAGCCCCACTCAGGAGCAGGGATTGGGGCAACAGGGGGAGAAGGGAGAGTCTGGGTGACCCACAGGCTGGACAGTATCCAAGATAGCGAAGCAGAAGCCAGGCACCCCCAGATGCAGGAAACACTGGGAGCATACTCCAGACTTTGGGTGCCACTAGAGGAAAGCCAGATTGGGAGGAAAAGAACCTTGAATGAGGCAGGTTAAGGCTAGGGGCTATGCTTCTGGAAAATGGCTTCTGGCCGAATAGGAAAAAATCAGAGGTAGGGACAAGGACATGGAGACCAGAAGGCCAGCAGGAGGCAACAGCCCCCTAGATAGAGGGGGACACGTGGAGGGTACTCCCATCTACAGCCCCAGCTACAGTTGGACCTGGTGGAGGAAGGGGCTGAGAAGACAGAGGAAAGCATCAGGGATGCTTCCTGACCCAGGCTCAGAAAGACACTGGACCTGTCACCGTGTGTCTCCTGAGACCCAGCGCAGCTGCCTTCCCTCAGTGCCCCAGCACCGGGCAAGAGGTTGGGCTGGAACCAAGCAGAGGTGGCGAGTGGCACTTGATTTACTCCTCATTCTTGGTTAGTCACCAAGGTCTCCAAGGCCAGAGCTTTTGCTTCAGTCTCTGTGCATGTAACCTGTGTCAGTGAAACTCTGTCCTCCTTTCTCCTTATACGGCTAAGAAAAGGGACTTGGGGAGCTGTACCCAGGGTGACACGGAGCCTGGAAGGCTGGCTCAGCAGCAACTCAGAACTGGGATGTCGAGGCTGTTTATTTACTCAACCCTCAAAGTCCTTATCCCTAGGAAATGGGTGAGGGGAAGGGGTGGGGGAGGCCCTAAGTGGGGGCTGAAGGCTGAGAACAAAATCTCATCCAGTCTCCTCTTTTTTTTTCGGTCATGGGGCTTGAACTCTGGGCTGGGCGCTGTCCCTGAGCTCTAGGCTCAAGGCTAGCCCTCTACCACTTAAGCCACAGCACCACTTCCATCTTTTCTGTTTATGTGGAACTGTGGAATTGAACTCAGTCAGGCCTTCATGCATGTTAGGGGTAAAGCACTCTACCACTAAGCCACATTCCCAGCCCATCCAGTCTCCTCTTACAGGTAGGGAAACTGAGACCAGGAAGGAATGAGGCTTGCCTGAGTTTCAGGTCAGGCTAGTGGCAGAGTTGCATTTAGAGAGAGGAGAGACCCAGTCAGCCCGAAGAAATAGACACTATAGGTGGGTTCCTGGAGGCCCCCATCCCAAGTCATCCACATCTAAACGGTGCTTCTCTGCCTTCCTACCTCCCCTCAGAGCTACCCTTCCACAGATCCTACCCCAGGGACTCTCAGGGCCCCGGGAGTCCTGCCCTCCAAAATAGACAAGTCCTGAAAACACAATTACCTCTCCCTAAATGGAGATGTACACGCTATCTGGGAAATATTCCCCAGATTTCCAACATTCCCTTCCCATATTTGACAGTGAGGCTGTGTTTAATATTGTGGAGAGAAGCTAAAGGAAGTAGATTGCATTTTCATTGTTTTGCAGATAGGATGATTTGTGTCTAGCTTTTTTTTTTAAATTCAGTATTGCCTATGTATTCATTATCTATACCTGCGTAACACAGTATCCCAAAAGGTTTGACTTGGAACCCTGATCTAAAACAACAATAAACATGTATGCCTAACTTCTCCAGAGTAAGCCATCTAAGGCAGAGAAAGAAAGGCCCTTCCTCCATATAGCTTACTAGAAGTGAGTCCCTCATATCAAGGGAAGGGAAATTAAACTCTAGCTTTTGAAGGGAGGAATATCAAATAACTTTGCAGACATCTTCTTACGTCACTAGAGTAAGGATCATCTATGTTATTTTGTGTCACAGCAGTTTGTCCAGAAAAACTTTTTTAACCTGTAGAGCTACCCAAGGATAGAGCAGGTACCTCAGGGTGGGCACTGCCCTCCCTGAAGGTCAGCTGAATAATTTGACAACTCAGAGATGATACTTGCTAGGGTCCAGGACTCTGGTGTTGGACAAGATACTTCCCTGCACTTGTCCGTTGTATTTTCAAATCTCCAAAATAACCAGCAAAAAGCCAGACTGGAGGCAAGACAAGAGAACAAGAAAGCATGTAAGCACAAGGCCCTGAGTTCAAACCCCTGTACTGGCAAAAAAGAAAGGAAGGGAGAGAGGGAGGGAGGGAAGAAGAAAGGAAGGAATGAAGGAAAAAAGGAAGTGATTTTCCCTATAGACACAGAAAGATCTTCATAAAATACTGAATGGAATAAGCAATTTGTAGGGTTGTAAGTATAATATGAATCAATTTAAAGACAAAAGTGCAAAAAGACAAACCATAGCCTTATTTATATATATACTTCAAGCACAGAAACACAGCCTCTTGGCCATGGTAGGCACTTCAATGGAAGCGGGTGAGGTTGGGAAAAAGTAGTATGAAGGCCATCTACTGTATAATTATTTTAATTTGATTAATGAGAGTATATTTATTCTCAAGTAGTTTAATTCTCCAGCAAATCATAAGGGAGTTGAGACATTTTCCCCGATACCTTTACCCTAGTCTGTGGCCCAGATTCTGCCATTGCTAGCCCTGGCTTCTGATTGCCTTGCACTCACTGTCAAGGTCATTCTCCTGATGTGTTTTATGCCATGCAAGCAGGCTATTCATAGGTCATAGAACTCAGCCCCACCCCACCCCACCCCAGGCCTTACAGGTCATAGAGCCCAAGCTTTCCCCATTCATGACATCTGGGTAGTCCCTTAAAAGCGGTGGCTGCCTTCTGTTTGTGCACCTCCAGGGACAAGCACGTCCCTCTCTCACTGTGAAGTTCCTTCAGGATGTGAACGCCTCTAATGAGGCGATGGCAGTCCCCCAGTGCTTCTTCTCTGCCTGTGCTGTGTCTGCCTCTTGAGTTTTCTCAAAGGGCGGTATGATAACTAGCATGGAACAAACTGCCAAGTTTTGTGATCTAGAGCATTTTTTTTCTAGTAATGCTGGGGATTGAATTCAGGGCCTCACACTTGCTAGGGCAAGGGGCTCTACCACTTATACCACACACCTTTTGCTTTTAGTTTGTTTTTCAGATAGAGTATCGTGTTTTTGCCTGGGCCGTCCTTGGATCAAAATTGATCCTTCTGCTTAGGCTTCCTACATAGTTGAGCTTAGATCTCTGCACCACCTTTCCCACCAGGGGAGAAGTCTTAATACCTCTTATGCTTAATCCTCTCTCCTATAAAGGAAAATTATGATAAATAATACATATTGCACAGGTTGATAGTGAGGAAAATGAGGTTGTTTTTGTAAAGTGCTTAAGCTATTGCTTAGTTAACAGTGGCCATTAAATGGTAAGCTATCTGAAAAGCAAGAGATCTGAGTCAGTCTAGGCCTTGTAGCCACTGCCCCTTGCCTTGTCTATGAGATGCGTCATTTTAGTCTCAGAGTCCCCCAGAGTCTGAGAGAATTTGTATTCTTAATGTTTATTCTAAGGATATATGCATATTTTTTATGTTTGAGCTGGGACTATAGCTTAGTGGAAGAGAATATGCTACATGTGCAAGGTTTGGGGTTTGATCCCCAGCCCTATGAAGAATGGAATAGGAAGGGGTAGAGGAAGAGGAGAGAGAGCAAAGAAAAGGAGTAGAGGTGAAAGAAATAGAAAAGGAAAGGACAAGAAAGGAAAGGAGAGAAGAGGACAGGAGAGGAGAGGAGAATAAATGAAAGGGCAGGACAGGACAGGAAAGGAAAGGAAAGGACTCTGAGGCCCTAGAGATCCTCTGATGCCCTTCCGGTCCCAGGTCAAGGTCAAATCTTGGCTTTGGCATTAAGAATTATGGAGCTAGCAGGGCAGTGGTGACTCAGGCCTATAATCCTAACTACTCAGGAGGCTGAGGTCTGAGGATTATGGTTCAAAGCCAGCCAGGGCAGGAACGTCCATGAGACTCTAATCTCCAATTAACCACCAGAAAACCACAAGTGGAGCTCAAGGTGGTAGAGTGCTAACCTTGAGCAAAAAGAGCTCAGGAACAGTGTCCAGGCCCTGAGTTCAAGCCCCACAACAACTACCACCAACAACAAAGATGGGGCTGTCCAGCCAGCTTCTGTCTCTACATGGTGTTTTGCTGTTTCTGAGATGGAGAGGCTTGTTTCTGCCTGTCTTGCTCATCTCCCAGGGACACAGGCAGGAAAGGGCTTCGTGAACTGGAACTACCTGCCCAGAGTATCAGAATTACAGAGGTCCCATGACCCTCATAGTCCTGGCTGCCACTTATCTCAGAGCAGATGGTGCTTTTGAGACAAGCCCATCCTGAATTCCATCAGTGCTTTCCCAGCAAGTGACCCCAAAGAGAAGCCAGGCTTTCTGCTGTGGGATGGGAGAGGAACTGCCAATTTCTCCTGGAGGCCTCAGATGGTCTCTGCCATCTTCCGGGCCAGCTGGCCAGAGCCCAGGTTGTGCTGAGTCTTCTAAGGTCAAGCCTGAGCTCTGCCCAGCATTCTCGAGAACCTTCCCAGATGGGCCGGGACACCAGTGTCCATCTGTCTACTATGGCTAGCTTTCCCAGCATCTTCTGAATGGAAGAGTTCTCTGTCCAGTGTCTCAATCCCTGTTCACCCTTAACCATTGAGATCTCGGCCTGCTATGTATCATCCAGTCCTCTTCCAAGTCTGAGCAAGAGACACTAGGTGGCAGTGCTCTCCAGAGCTCACCAAGGACAGCAGCACAGGGTTGGGTAGAGTGCTGTTCACGCTGACCAGTGTGGTAGCCACCAAGTTTGTGCAACTGAGAACCCAAGTTTTAAACTTGGTTTTATGATTCAATTTGGAAAAAAAAATCATATGGCTAGTCGTTGCTGTCATGGGAAGACAGATATGGAGGCAGATGGACTGTGGTGGGCGGATAGAGGGATGTCCAGTGTGTAATGGAAAGGATTGTGTCTGGGCACTAGAGTCAGGACAGGCTTCAGAGGGGAGGGAGAATTTGCAGTGGGGTTTCGATCACTAGAGATACACCTACACGAGATAGCAGAGGGAGAGGCAGGAGAGCCCATGAATACCAGGTACCACAGGAGCACATCACCAGTGGTAGACAGATGAGCTAGGAAGGAGATAAACAGGAGATAAGGACCAACTGTGCAGGCTCAAGTCCAAATACCACAAGAAAATAATTTTTAAAACTCCATTAACATTTTAAAATTATCTTTAAGTAATTGTACACAGGAGATTCCATTGAACAAAACAGTTTATGAATAGAATGCATCTTGATCAGTTTCAGGCCCTTCAACATTCTCACCCCCTTCAACCCAACTCTTCCCTTTTCTTAATTTTGTGGTATATACAGGGAATTCTTGACTCATTTGCCCTCATTTGTTATTTTTTTTAAATATCACTGGAGGACAGTATTGAGGATTGAACTCAGGGCTTTCCACTTGCTAGGCAAGGTGCTCTCCCACTTGAGCCATGCTCCTAGCTTCTTTTTTACATTGGTTATTTTCAAGATAGGGTTTTGTTTTACTTCCAGCCGAACCTGGGTTGTGATCTTTCCATGTATGCTTTGCCACGTCATCACTGGGAATGGCAGGCATGCATCCCTTTGCCTAGCCATTTTGCTTTCCCTATAGGTGGAATAACAGGTGCACACCACTACAAGCCAGCGGCCATTTGTTTAAGAAGGTGTCTGGAACTTCTATGTCCAGGCTACCTTGAACCATGATCTCCTGATATCCATCTCCCATTCAACTGAGATAAACTGTGCCTGGAATATATATCATTTTTTTATGTGATTATCGTGTGTGTGTGTGTGTTTTCTAAATATAAAACATATAATCTCCAAATACTTCCTCCTTTCCAGTCTGGATGCTATTTCTCTTTCTTGGTTCTCCTAGTTAGGACCTCCAAAACAGTGCTGGTAAAAGCAAACATCAGGTCCACCTTGATCCTAATCTTAGGGGTAAGATTTCAGTTTTTAACCACTAAGAGTATGATCTTCCATCTATATCTTCTAGAGGCATGTGTTTGATATTATGTTTACTTTTATTTTATTATATGTGGTAATGGAAAATTTGAGTAAAAGACCACAAAACTCCTATAAATTGTCATGAATATACTTCAACTTTTCTGCGATCTATAGACAGGCAGATATTAAATAACTTTACATAAAAATGGCCTATTTTATGACCAGGGTTTTTTGTCTCCTTGCAGTATTGTTTTGTCACCATCTTTCCATGCATGTGACTACGTTGTTGTTTTCTAGCAGCTATCTCTTGAGTGTTTTCCCCTTCCTCACACTGTCATCAACAGGGATGGGATGAACACCCTCAACTCCTTCCCAAGACTGTATTGTTAGGTATTTCTGGGTTGTGGAGTTGTTTTTTAATCCTTAAATAGATGATCACTGTAGATTTGGGGGCAGGAGACATATATTATGGGGCCTTAGAACGCTAACTCTGGCATTCACAACTTGAGTGTGACCTTGAACAAATCCCATTTCTTCCCTGGGCCTCAAGTTCTTCATTAATAAATTGGGGGAATTAGTTTACATTACTGGCTGCCAAACTTGTCTAAAATTGGAATCACCCAGGGAGTTTCAACAACTATAACCACTAGTGTCCTACACCAGTGATTCTAACTTCATTAACAGGTACATCCTGGACAGCAGAATTCTAAGAACTTCTTTGGGGTTAAGTGAATTTGCAAGTGCTTCCTGCCCAAACATTCTTCTGAGAGGGAGCTGTTGTCCAGAAACCTGCTTAGAAAAAGGCTGCTGTGGAGCCAAAGCCTTGCTTGATGGCCATTGAAACTGGGTTTGCTCCTGTCCATGCAACCCTTCAACTGCTCAACATTTTCATTCTCTTGCTCTTGGAGAGGGGACTAAAATCCTCATACACAATTCAGGGTTCCTGCCTAAACAGGGGGTTTTAGGTACCGTATGGTGGAATGGGTGGTTGACTTTTGTTCTTTTTTTTTTCTTCTTTTCAATCCAAAGAGCCAGCCCTTGGGCAACAAAGTGGAAATGGAGATCGTGAACATGTTGGAGAAAAATGCAACACTTCTCAAATTTGGCTACCATTTTACCCAGCAGGGGCCCCGGCTTCGGGCATCCAATGCCATGATGAACAACAATGATCTTGGTGAGTGGAAATTCACATTCTGTCCTGCCCACCAGATGAAGGGTGGGCACTTAGTTGATTCCATATCTTTTTTTTTTTTTTTTTTTTTTTGGCCAGTTCTGGGCCTTTGACTCAGGGCCTGAGCACCATCCCTGGCTTCTTCCCACTCAAGGCTAGCACTCTGCCACCTGAGCCACAGTGCCCCTTCTGGCTGTTTTCCATATATGTGGTGCTGGGGAATTGAACCAAGAGCCTCATGTGTAGGAAGCAAGCACTCTTGCCACTAGGCCATATTCCCAGCCCCTGATTCCATATCTTAACTAATATGAACAGTGTTACAATGAACACAGGAGTGTAGACTTTTTTTTTGACACATTTGATTTCAAATGTGTCAAAATGTGTATAAATTCTCAGAAGTGGTTTTGCTGGATTGCTGGATCCCAACTCAAACTTGTTCATAAGACTGCCCCTCCCCCCCAAACCAAAAAGGAAAGCTACTTTCTCCGCAGTTGCAAAAGCAGCAATCTGGGCATTTCCTGCCAGCCAGCCAATTACCTCACTGCCAATCCCTATGCCAGCCTCAAGTGGAATCCAACACATGCACCTGGCCTCTTGCTGTGTCTGCAGCCTCCAAACTGGGCCCCACCACTCCCTGCTTAGGAGGAGCCTTGCAGGATTCCCATGGCTCAGGCTCCATGCCACTTGACTCCTATGTACCTATGATGTGGTACTATGACAGGGCACTGTCACATGTGTCAGGTATAAGCACTGTTCTGAAACTTCCCCTCTTACTAAATGATTCCATCCTCCCCAACACCGTGTGCTGTTACCTCCTGAGGATCTGAGATTCCCCCCGGCCCTGGTGATAAACCAGTATCTGGTGGTACCCTCGGTAATCAGGTAGTTTGAAGAAAACAGCAAGCAAGAAGAGAAAATCAACTAGTAGACTATACTGGAGGGTATTGGGAGATCTGGCTCTACTCTATTCTATCTGATCATAACTTAGGGCTCTTACTTCCCTCTCCTGGCCTATGATTAAAATGGGAAAACAATGCCCAGGGGCCATCCCTGTGAAAGCCCATGCTCAAGAACTGTGCACAAAGGTTCAGCCCAGGGCATACAGTGAAGGCAAGTCATGGGACACAACAGAGGCCTGTGTTCAGCCACAGGCACGGTCTTGGCTTCCAGTCCTGGCTCTGCCAGTGGCTCTCAGGGACCATGGCTCCTTTTTCTCCAGGGGAAGGGAGCTGGTGAGGCAGAGACAGACCCATTCTGAGTGTCCTGAAGGAGGCACTAAATGGAGGTTTGAAGTGAGTCACCAGCCTGGGCGCAGTCTGGAGCTAGTGTTATGAGTGAAATATACTCTCTCTGCCATACTTCCCTCATTTGTAAAAGATGGGAATGGTAACCACAGGAATATTCCAGGATCACTGTCAGGGCGCCCATGAAGTATGGAGACCAAGCATGAAGGGCGCTGCTGGCATGCTTCACAGCTATTGGCCAGGGAGATACTTCGATGGTGGGTTCATGGGAACTGCTCACCTTGAGCCACCCTCTTCTCTTTGGGTTTTGGTTTTTGTTAAGCCCCAGGTACGTCCACGCTGTCTCATGCTCTGGTCACCTTCAGGAATCGGGTTGGATGTGGTGTCCTCCCCACGGATTGATCACCCTGATTTGCACATTAGTTCTTTTGACCTGGCATGGAGGGACTGGGGAAGAGACTCAGTCACAGGCGGAACTGTAGCCCCTTCGCTGGGCATTCAAATGTGTCAGCACTTCCATCTCAGCTCCCAGCACATCACCACACACATCCCTATGGGTCTGCTTTACATGCCCAAGCTGATTTGTGTGAAGTATAGATCTTCCTCCTCAGCATTCACTACCTGTACCAGTTGCCAGCAAGCCCAACCACCACCCACTGCCTCTGCAGCCTGGCTTGATCTTTCTCCCTCGTGTGGCTGATCTAGCTCACTGCTTGGTCTTCACCTGCCAACTCGACTTCATTCTTCCTTGTTAAAACAAAGCGATCCCTTTGCCATCTTCAACCTGTCACTCGCTAAACTAACATCTCCTAGCTGGTGTTTTCCTCTGCCTGACATTTAACTTTAAATGAACAGCATTCAAGCATCTATTTCTGTTCTCATAAGGGGACAAATACTACAGCTCATGTAGGCAGGAGTGAGGCTGGATCCCAGCAGCTGGGTGGAAATACAGAACTTTGTCTCATTAAGAAGATCCACTTGGCCAAGCACTAGTGGCTCATACTTAACATGATAGGGGACATGGAAACTTGGAAGACTGCAGTTCAACACCTTCAAGGGCATACACATGAGACCCCCCACCTCAACCAATTGCTGGATACAGTGGAACAAAAAAGGAATGGAGTTGTGGCTCACCTGACTAACAAGTGCCAAGCCTTGAGTTCAAAGCCCAGCATCACCCACATTTTTTTTTTTAAAAAAGATCCGCACTAAGGTCAACTTTTGTCTGAACTAGAGTAAAAGTCTTTAACATTGGGGGCCTTGGGAGAAAAGGAGAAACCATCTGGTAGATAATGTGGGTGTGATGTGAGGTGAGTTTATGGACAAGTCTCTCCTACCACAGGCTCATCAGCAAACACAAATTGAGAGTGTGTTGATTACACAATCCACACTAAACTGTCCTATTCAAAGCAACACAGACTTCTGACTTTGCTAACAGAAAATGGAGCTGGAGGTTCACCATTCTTTCTAGACCAATAGTAGTGGCTCCTGGTGGATGAGGGACAACTGGCTTATGTCTCTTCTCCATCTCTTTCCAGTGAGGAAGAGGAGGCTCGCAGACCTGACGGGGCCTATCATTCCCAAGTGCCGCAGTGGAGTCTAGTGCGCTGGCGCGAAGCCCACGCCTTTGAACTGGATGTGTTCTACTGACACTGTGCTTTGCGGTGGAGAGCTAGAGGCCAACGCTGGCACAAACCCCTTTTGTGGTTAAGTTCTTTATGCACTAAGGTCTTAGGTTAACTAGTAGTTGTAGCTGAATATTTTATAAACTATGGCGAATGTGAAGTTTCTCTTTAGTCACAGTTCGGTCTGGTTATTCTTTAAAAACTCAGAAGCCCTCAAGCTGGCAGCTCTTACTGCAAATGACACAACCGTGGCAGTGGCTGAACACCAGGGCCCAGGCTGGTGGCCTCGCTGTGTGGTCTAGGTGCATTCATAACGCCAAACACATAAACAACGAGCACTCTTCCACTTGGGTTTCGAGAATTATAAAATACTTTATTACGGCATAAAGAACAGATAATCACCCTTTATCTTTTAAGAACCTCGAGATTAAAGTTGCCAAATTGATTACTGAATTTAAAAACCATTTCCCCCTAAGGAATTACCCAGAGTAAAGCCACAGGACTTTGCCAGGAATCACACACACAAACACATACACACTTAAGTCCTCTTGTTGGATGTTAGAAAAAGGCAATGGTGAAATTTCAAGTTTCAGAAACCACCCAGGCAACAAACATTGCCAAGTGTTCTTTAGGAACGTGAGAATAAGGAAAGGACTTTCCTAAGTGCCCACCTCATTGTGGATGTGAAAACCTTGGCCAAATAGGTGCAAACACCTTTCTGTACTACACAGTGGGAAATGGCTTAGGAGAGGCTAACCTCCCGTGGGGTACATACATCTCCATTTCACTGTGGCTGTGGGATTTGGTGTGGGCAAAATAACAAACTTCTACTCCCTGTCTCGTCACTTACTGGACAAATCATCACTGAGCTCAGTCCGCAAACGAAGCCTCTGAAGGACAATAGTGCAGAAAGTCTGGCAACTGGAGAGTGACCACATTTTAGCTAAACTACCCCAGGATAATTATTCTGAAAAGAAAATTTTGGTGTTTCTCCTCGTTCCTTTTAACGCCATGCGTACCTTTTGGGAGCCAGTAAGAATGTCAAGCCATGTCACATCGCCCTTGTGCCTTTTAGTATATCACAGTACCAGTCCAACTAGGGTTTTTGTTTGTTGCTTTGGGAGTTATTTTCATTGGGGGGATTCAGCTTATATAAGGACAAGTGCCAAAAAGCACACTTGGGAGGCTTCTGATGGACAGGGTAAGTCCCGCCCACCGAACTGCAGTGCTGTGGATAGTACAGGGTAACTAGAAGTGGAGCCAGGGCCTCGCCATTATGAAGAGTGTTTACTTGGGCTGCCGATGGGCCTGGGAATGGTGCCAAGCTGCAGGGATGGCCATCCCCACTTGGCTTCTCCTTGAAACACAATTGCAGCTGCATTCTGCATCACTGGAAACTGCGACATATTATTAAAGCTGTTGGTCTACATGTGGCTTGGATGTGTTTCTTGGAACCCGTGCGACAGGAACATGTGCCTGGTGTGCCGACCAGAAGGCGAGGCAGCCACCAATGCTGAATGATCTAACAAAGTGTCTTGTTTAAAAAAAAAAAAAAGTCATATTCCAGATGTGGATATAAACACTACGGCTCAAATGCCAGTGCCCTCAAGGCTTAACTGAGTCTCCCTAAGCAGAGGTGAGGAATCTTTCCTGTGCCAAGGCCATTTGGATATTTATATCATTTGTAGGCCGCACGAAATTATCAGTACAGGCAGACAGCTGTGGGCAGCTGATGAGAAGCACGTGTCTGTCCTGTCATGTACCAAATGACAGGGGTGACAAACCCTTCTGTAAAGGGCCAGACAGTAACTACTGCAGCTCAACAGTGCCGCAGATTGTATGTAAAGGGATTGGGGGCAGGGGGTGCGCCACTAAATTTTCAAAAGTAGGAGGTGGGCTGAGCGCCAGTTTATAGATCTCAGGTGATCAGAGAGAAAAACCAAGGCAGGGGAAGATGGCAGATGACCCAAGTGGCAGTCTAGCCCACTCCCACAGGCACGGCGCTCCCATTTCTGCTGCCAGGAAGTCAGGTTTGCTAACAAGGACCATGGCTATGAACAGTCCTACTGCATGGCAAAGGAATGGCGTGACAAAGTTGCCAGAAGCGAGGCTTGGTTCCTCCACAGTGCTGGGATCCCACATGTGTGCTGGCATGTTCTGAACCAGAATGGTCCGGGTAAGTTCTTCTCTTGTAAAGTGTACGTGACCAACATGGTGACCAGTGGTGCCGAGGTGGCACCGACTAGCGCCAAGTTTACAACTTATTTCCGTACCCTTGGAACTCCCCTAACAGGCTCCAACTACTTTGTGAAGGTTTGGCAAAGGTTGGGCAACACTCATACAAGCAAAGGATCCTCGCCAACATCTGGGCTCACGGGGAGTGGAACAGGCAGTGAGAGTTCCCTCGGGATGCGTGGCCGCCGCGCTGTGCACTCACACTCCTCTTTAAAGCTATCCTGGGGAAGGCCTGAAGCCTGCCTGTGCCCTTTGTCTTGACAGGTGACACAACAGGCTGTAAGTCCTTGTCCTTCACAGGCAGGGCAGGTGAGAACCAGCTGGCGGCACTGAGGAGTAGAGCAGAGTTTATACTGGTCCCACTGGGCCCCACAATATGAGCATTCTAGAGTAGAAAGAAAAGCCCTGGTTATTCATCCATCTTCTGTCTCTTTCTCTCTGTCTCTGTCTCTCTCATACACACACACACACACACACACACACACACACACACTAAATGTAACTCTTAGCTTAGTAGATACTAATATATCTTAGGCCTAGAGACTTTTTAAAAAAATTTTAAATAGTAAGTCACACAGCTGGATGAGGTGGTTCACTCCTGTAATCTTAGCTTGCAACAGATGAGGTAGGAGGATTGTGAGGTCAAAGCCAGTCTGGGCTACCCAGAAACCCAGAGAAATAAAAAACAAAAAGGCACATGCATACACACAAAATTAAGCTCCCTATTTTCTAATACAATGCCTAGAGCCCTTGCCTTTTTTTTTGGGGGGGGGGGGGGTGGAAGGAATAGAGGATATAACTTTTGGAAATTGTTTTCTGACTCCTGGAGCTTGAACTCAGGGCCTGAGCACTGTCCCTGGCTTGTTTTTACTCAAGGCTAGCTTGGCTTACAGCGCCACTTCTGGCTTTTTCTATATATGCGATGCTTCATGTATACAAGGCAAACACTCTACTACTAGGCCATAGTCCCAGCCCCTCACTCACCCATTTTTATTTTTATTTTTATTTTTTCGCCAGGGCCTGGGCTCTGTCCCTCAGCCTCTCTGTGCTCAAGGCTAGTATTCTACCACTTGAGCCACAGCACCACTTCTGACTTTTTCTGAGCAGTGCATTGGAGGTAAGAGTATCACAGACTTTCCTGCCTGGGCTGGCATGATCCTCAAAACTCAGCCTCCTAAGTAGGTAGGATTATAGATGTGAGCAACCAGTGCCTGACTTCACTTTTTTTTTTGCAACCAAGAAACAGGTATAACATTTCTCTTTTCTCATGAGCCATTCTGAAAAAGGATGGTGGGAGGTGACCACTCCTTGTTAAATACCTTTCTCCTTTCAAGGAGGGCAATAGACAGAATACAGATGACCCCCACATTGCATTACTTTTGATGTGCACACCACCTCCCCAGGCCTGAGCCTCACGATTATGCCAGGACCCTTGGCCACCTAGTTCCCAAACTGCACATCATCTTTCTCAACCCGTTTTCCCTGCTAACCTCTGCTGACCACCAACACCATGGGTCTTCCTCAAGTCCCCTCACCTCTGTTATCTCCTATCACTGCTACCTTGGGGTCTTTCTCCCCATCACATGCAGACATTCCTCAAGTCCTGCCAGTATTTTCTCTGTAAAACTAACAAATCTACTCTGTACTTATTTGCAATTTATGCTACATCTACCTCCAGAAAGATCTGAAGAGCTTTCCAATAAGAGAAAGATTATTATGGTGAACAAAAAGATCAGAAAGGAAGCAAAGACACTCCAACTCTATCATTACCTCAGTCCCTATTCACAGTTCTAGAAGTTGCAGCAGCCACTACTGTGTTGTCTGTGACCTTTCCCATTCCAAACCAAGATCAGAAGTCACCTTTCTGAATGCGTTTCTCTCTCTTTACTGACTGCCTGTGCCCGGAGTGACCCTTTAGTGCAGACCCAACACTTCAGTCAAACCCAGGCAGCTTGTGCTTACCACGCTATAGCCACCCTGCCCCTGGCTTTAGCTACACCCCACTCCCCACTCAAACGTGCACAGTGAGTGTGTTCACAACCCATGGAGATCATTTGTGCCATGGATTTACTTGGCAGGCTAGTAAACTCCATGGACCCTATCTTAGAAAAATGATTTTAAATGAATAAAATAATCATGATTACAAAGGAAACCAACTGTAAATTCCAACTGTTAGAACATTTTTCAAACTATAATACAGTAAGAGGAGCAACATTAAAACATTAAATAGTAAGACTTACTGGGGAGCCTAGTAACTATTTGTGTTGTGCAGCGGTATTCCGCCTATGTTGAGATATTCACAGCAACTGTAACATCAAGTGAAAGTACTGCAGCTTCAATTGCAAGGTTACTACAACCAGGATACTACCTACCCTCTATATTGAAGGCGTTTCTGAAAACAAAGTTTTAACCACTTTTCTATCCAAGTCCACAGAACCCCTGAACTCTCTATGCTGACTCCAAGTTCAGCCCCTAATCTCACCCACTGGTCCAGCTCCTGGCAGGTACACAGGGCAGGTGCGATCATGCTCATTTTGAAAGGCTATTGCTGTTTGCTCCACTGCTGTGTCTCCCACTGCTGGGGACGCACCGGTTTCCCTCAGCATTTCTGGAATGGTGGATGGAATGGTGCCTGCCTCCAATATGGGCTCTGGACCCGGGATGACCTACCTGACACCACAGCACTGTTGTAGGACAGGGCATAGCGCTCATCAAAAACAAACAGCTTCCCTTTGTAAAAACCATTGGGAAACTCTTCCAGGTACTTGTGGATGCCGCCCTTGAGCTGGAACACTTCCTTACACACTCCCTGGGTGTGGAAAAACATCAGGAAATCTGAAGAAATAAGCAGAAACCTAGAAGAAGCTCCATAGAGTGGTGGAAAGTGACCAAGTGGAGGATTCCCCACCTCTGCTGCCAGCCAGGGGCTCTGGTCCCCCCCCCCCCCCGGAGACAGAGAGGAATTGATAATTAAAGGGTCAAGGAACCAAGTGGTCAGACCTGGCCTCCTGGGGGGATGGGTGATGAAGACACTGAGGCCTTCACCCTCTAAGACCCTGATGATCCAACTATTTTTGCTACCCCCTAAATATAGGAAGCCATCTGTTGCGACATGTAATATTATACATTTGTGCTTGGGATCAAGCAAAAGGATTAGGAAAGAGGTTTGGCTAAACTTTCTCTATTGCACTTGATGAGTCTCCAGGACTCTTACGTACTTTTCTCATCTTGAGATTTAAGAACCTCAGGTGTATAAACTCAACACCTGAACTAAACAAGGGGAAAAGAAATCCCCTGGCTGGCTGGGGATAGGTCAGGGATGAAGGAAGGGAATGAGAAGCTCCACACAGGCAGCGGGGGAGCTTTTTCAACACCCAGGGAAGTAGCTCACCTTGGCTTTGAGGTACGCTGAACCACGCTCACAACGGATGCCCCCGGTGCAGTACATCAGCACTTTCTTCTCTCTGAACAGTTCTAGATTTTTATCAACATAGCTAGGGAAATAACTGAATTTCCTGATGTCTGGGGCCAAACAGCCCTGAAATCGCCCCTACAACACAGAAACAATGGAAGGAAAGTTATCAGGAAAACATATCTAGGGGGAATAAGTTCTTTCCATATATCAACACCCATCATGGCAAATAACTTTACTAGTGGCTTCTCTCTGATCTGGAATTAGAAGTAAGGCTGGTAGACTGTGGGTCACCCTCCTACAAACTCCTCAAGGGAATTGGAAAGCCTCCCCCAAATAAACTTCATAAGATCACTGATCAAGGGTAGGCTCAAGGGAGGCAAAAATATATTCTGTGCCAAGACGTTGTTAATTCACATTTTCTTTAACCTTGTTACCAGATCCTGAGAGTTCAAGGCTAGAACTGGAAGGAGATCTGTGTGATCAAAGGTTCCCCTGGAGAAATATACTGTTGTTCACTGAACCTAATTCTGGCTCTTACTTACTATTTTGCTTTCATAGAAGTTTCTGCAATCTAGTAGGATAGTATCACTTTGTTCTGGATTTGCCTGAGATAAAAACTTCTCTACTTCTTTATGAAACTCGCCTGGTGATAAATGGATTCCTAAAACCAAATCAAAAATATTACATTAAGAAAAAACAAGAAAATAAATAAAACCTAAGCACAACCAGCCTAATATGACTTGTTTCTTTCCATCGAAACTTCTGGCAATGACAACTGTCTTCCAAATGATAATCTCTGACGGTCCTAATAACAAGGCATCCTCAATCTCCCTGATCCCAATATCCCAACTTGAGGACCTCAAAGACCTGGTAGTTTAGCAGTAAGTATAGCAGCCTCATAGTTGGTAGTATAATGAGTGAAACATCAACAGCTGGGATCCGTTTAGGTTTAATCGCCCAGCTACTGATGGTCACTAGTGGGCCACCATTCCACATCACTGCATGGGAAGCGTCAGCTACATACTTGATTACAGGCTTTAAACTGTTCTATACAAAGGTAGAGACCAAGTTTAAGGGAAAAACTCAGACTTGGAATAAGTATCTGAGAGCATAAAGCTGTGGAATGAAGAATGTTTTCTTTTTAAGTGAAAAAGTAAAAAGCAATGTGTCTAAGTCTATAAGCATGAGGAAACAAAAAAAGATAGGAGTTTGAGACACTGACAATAGGATAGACACGAAAAAGACACTAGTGTTTGTAAAAACACTAGATGTGAGGAAAAGAAAAAGCACAAAAACAAGTTGAGAGCCTCAGTCTGATGGAGCTCTTTGCCTTTTGGCTCTACAGAACAGAAACATTCCCCAATCTTTGGGGGTCCAAACATCTCAGTATATTGAGAAGGTTTTGGTGAACTTAGATTGGGGGTAGCTACAGTTAAAGGTGGCCACACTCTACTCATGATAAGGCTTCACAACACCAAACGAGCCACACTCCACCCAGGGATGGATCCCAACAGCCACCTGACAGTGTTCTCTACCGTGGAGAGAAAAGAGGCTTCAGAGCACAGCACAGCGGCCTGCACCTCTACCTACGCAAGCGAGGATTACAGGGAGAATGCAACCAGGCCCTTTGCTATTTAAGTCAGTGTAATGTAACTTCATAGATACCAGAACAGTGGGCAAAAAAGGACATTCAAAAATCTGTGAGAGGTGTAGAATGGTACTACTATAGGAGCCACAGGGCAACAATTGATTTCCTGTTTAGTTGATGTTCAACAGGCCATAGTTCATGAGAAAGAAGCATAGTGCCTGGAACCCACTCTCTCCCAAACTCCTGAGCACTGTCCTACCGCCAAGAAAACCCATAGTTGTCAGACTGTCTCCTGCTGGAGGGACACATGCAGATGCAGCTGTTTCATTCTTATCTTCTCACACATGGGTTGCTTTTTCCTAGCTGTGTGTCTTTCCCTCCACTTAACTCTTGGCCTTCTTTTAAATATTGACATATTAAAAATGAACACTGTGAGAGTGCTCTTTCTGATGAAGAAGTTCATACTATCCATGAAATAGCCATGTGTGGAGAAGGAAGGAAAAAAGGAACTGAACTTGAATCTGATCCAGTCTTTGGCCCTGTGCTGTCTGACACGGCAGCCACCAGTCACCTGTGGCTGACAAGCACTTGAAATGTGGTTTGACATATGCTATAATAAAAGTGACATAATGGATTACAAGGACTTGGTATGAAAAAAAGGGTATTTACTAATTTTTATATTAATTACACATTAAAATAATATTTTTGATATACTGCATCTTAAGCAAAAGCATGCAATTTAGTGTCAGCTACTTTTTATATGTGGTACCAGAAAGTATCAAATTACATACTTCATATATTTCTGCTAGACAGCACTATTCTAAATCTACTAATCTGAAGGAAGTACATGGAACAGAGAAATAGCCCATAGGGACACAATTAGCATTATCTAGATAGAAACTCCACAGGCCAAATGCCCTAACTTCTTCAAAAACTAAAGTGTAAGGGGTAAGACAATGAAGGTAAATATGTATATTTATAGACCTAGTGGTATAAATGAACCATAATGGGTCTCATTCAAATTCTAATGAAAACTTAAAAAAATGACGACACAACCAGGAACTGATACCTGAAAATATTAAGGACTTATTGCTAAAACATGTTAGACATGATATTTTATCTAGAGACGCATCCTAAAGTATTTATGAATGAAATGGCATGGCACTGGGATTCTACTGAAATGGGAGAAGGAGACAGTGCAGAAGAATGCTGACCATGAGTGAGAAACTGCTAAAGCTGAGTGGTAAATATGTGGAAGTAAGTTTATTTTCTCTTCTTTTTAATATTTGGGCATTTTCATAGTAAAAAGTAAAATGAAATCAAAACCTCATCAAATGTTTTTCAACCACCAACAGTAGCCACCAGGGAAGATGGGGAAGAACATTCTAGAGCATTACAAACTGCTTTGCTATTGAAAGCCATTTGCCCCCTGTGCCAAAAGGACTCTGTGTTCTATTCTGATGACAATTACTTACATATAATAATTACTCTTCCCAACTTGCTATCTTTGGAAAGAGCCAATAGCTTCTTACCAAACCATCATCCAGAAGAATCCGATCATTCTAAGGGCAAATCTGCAATTATCATAGCACCACAGAGAAGCACCAAGTGAAGCAGTGGATGAACTGAAATGTTAGCCACTCCAACACTATCTTAAAGATAAAGAGTTTCATGACAACTTTTGCTGACCAGCATCTAATTTCTTATTTGTCAATTAACATTGGTCCCATGACAGAAAGCACAACTTTTCTGAAAACAAGCATACCAGGCTTCTTGTAGGAGATCTTACTGGGGCTGATCCCCATGGGCACGATTTCTTCAAACACACCAACACGCAATTCTGGGAAACAGTGAGCGCCTCCTTTGCTGGCCTAGCCAATGAAAAACAAAACAGGATATATGGTCTTCCTATCCCACAGCCAAGTCCAAAAGAAATTCCAAATGTAAGAGGTGAGCTATGCTCTGTTTTGTACTGATAGCTGAAGGCTCAAGAAACCTCAAATGGGGCTGCGGATATGGCCTAGTGGCAAGAGTGCTTGCCTCGTATACATGAAGCCCTGGGTTCAATTCCCCAGCACCACATATATAGAAAACGGCCAGAAGTGGCGCTGTGGCTCAAGTGGCAGAGTGCTAGCCTTGAGCAAAAAGAAGCCGGAGACAGTGCTCAGGCCCTGAGTTCAAGCCCCAGGACTGAAAAAAAAAAAACAACAACTCAAATGAGGAAAAAAAAATTAGTGAAGTTTTACAGCTCAGAATGTTCCAGATAAGTTAACATGTTAATACATATTTATCACAATATCACAATATTTATGTTTCTAGGGCTACAAGCATTTAAGGAAGCACCGCTAAGTTACAGCCATTGTTCTGGAGCAATGACCTTCCTTTTCTTTATGTCACCAGCAGGAACTCTACAAAGGCATTTGCCATCACCTCATCACTGACAGTGAGAGAACAAAAGTCACTCACACACAGCAGCTCACAGTGAAAGCGACACTCCCCAACATACCCCATGTGACATGAAGCGTTCATCTTTCAATTCCAGCTCTTCTAAAAACATAGTACAACACAGCAATCTGTTGAAACAGTCTCTCAAATGAACAAACCTGTCCAAGTATGAGCCCTAGGTTGTATAATGGTGACATTGTTGGGGGAAGACTGAGGCCCAGAAAGGGCCCAGCTGACCCATGGTAACATGGAGACTCAATGGAAGGCCAGCAGCTAGCACAATCCTTCCAGTGCACTATCTCATGATGCAAAGGGGAAAAAGGACTTATTTGGCACTGTGAGCTTCTCCACACTGACCTCCACTCCATGAGGCCCACTGAGGTAAAAGCAGACAGCTCTAGAGTCCATATGTTTTTTGTTTCCATTTCCTGGAGCTGGAGCTCATTTTGATATTATTTTATATGATCAGAGGCACAGAGGCACTATACCTTTGTGTTCCTCCCTGAGGAGTATCCTCCTTTCTACTTGTCATTTCTCTTACCTTAAAATCATCTTTACACAGGTAATCCTTAAATAATGGGCAAGAAAGCATGACTTCCACGTAGAGTCTGGTGGCCAATTTGCTTCCACCGACGGTCCCATTGATTCCTTCGGTAGCAATTCGAACCTGAGATGCAAGAAACAGAGTATGTTCTTAGCTGTCTTTCAAGGCTAGAACAAAGGCTCGTGGAGGTTTAATTTGCCACCAGAGTGTGTTTCATTAAGTGGCTCAGTTCACAGGTTAAAGAAGATACTCAGTTCACGTGTGCTGAGTAATTTGAGTAAAATTTTTGGCAAAGTCCAATAAGCAAAGTCTAGCCTAAACCAGGTGTTATCACAGAGTCTTACGGAGGCCACCAGAGCTAGGATGAAGTTAATTCTGTGCTTACATGTTGTACAGCCCACAGAATGTTAACTGACTTTCTGAGCTTCATTTTTTGTTAATAAAAAGAGGATAAAAGAACAGCAAAAATCAATTTAAAAAAATAGAAACTGCTGAAGTCCTAAAGCACAGCACACTCAGGACAGGGCACGGATGTATCCCCTCTGGAGGGGAAGCAACCACTGCAAATGCACCCACTGCAATCCAAGTTCTAGGACGAGGAGTGTGTCTCTTTTGTCCACTAATGTATCTCTAGTGCCTAGAACAATGCCTGCCACGTGGTGGGTCTGTTGCATAATGCACATGTACTCACATCTGGACTCCCTGGCTTCTCTTGGAAATACTTCATGGCAAGGAGACATTAGAACCTGGTGTAGAGCACCTTCCATTCAGGGCATTCTCTGGGGGCCCTGAAAAATGGCTGGTTCTAGTATTACAAATCCTTTAGCTGAGTTTAAAGATAGATTAGCTTCCAAAGGAACCATTTCTAGAGAAAAGTCCAAGAAAAATGCAGCTCTGTCATGGTACTCTTTGGGTAAAGTGATTTAATGCAAGTTCTAATATTGTTACTACTATTGATATACTAATGCATCAGAATTTCAAAGTTTTCAGTTGCTGCCTCTGTCAGTGTGCAGGAAAAGTAGTTAGGTTGTTGCTTCAGTCAATCCAATTCCTTAGAGCATGGATATACAATTGGATCCACTCCATGAGCCAATGTTCATGACATTACTGAATTCCATAGTAAAGATTCCAGATTACCATGGACAACTTGAGAAAAAGTGGTGCAGTTTCGGGCAACTCTGGGCATGGGGGAGGGAAGCAGAAGGCATGCGCAGTCTCTGTTGCACAGGCCCCTGAACCCACCACCAACTTACAGAATACTACATGGGAAAACAGTCAGGAAATCTACTCCAAAACAGCCTGACCAGAGGCAGTGTGATGAGTGCATACTACTATGTGACTATTTTGGGGTAGGGTAGCAGATTCTTTTCTCTTTTAATCTCAGAACCCAAATAAATGGCAAGCACATCTACACCCTACATAACTAGGGCAGAACCATGTCTTAACTCATGTATTGCCCTAGTAAGCTCTAGGATTCTTCATTACAAAACTTTAAAGGAAGCTCCTTGTTAAGAGATGCTTTTTGTCTAAGAAACAGGGATAAACAAGAATCAGCACTCATGCAACACCTGCCATGAAACAGGTACATTATGTGGTAATTCAGAAAAGTAGCCACTGCAATCCCTTTTTATCCAGAGAAGGAAAGAGAGGCTCAGGGGAATCAAGTAATTTCCCTATTGGGCTACAGATCTGGAAAAACAAACAAACAAACAAACAAACAAACAAAAAACAGACCAGAAGTGCAGAGAAATCAAGTTAACTTATCCAGTGGGAAGTAGATCTGAAATACAAAACCAGAAGGAAAGAGAGGTTCAGGGAAATAAAATAATTTCCCTAGTAGGATGAAGAACTACAATGTATCTGTTTTGTAAAACCAGACCTTTAGGGTTCTGTATCTTATAATGTGTCCTTCCCAAAGTTTCCCATCTATCACCTCTAATTTCTTGATGATAAAGATATACAGTATTTTGTATGTCTACTGACTTTAATTGAAATAAAATGTTTATACCTACAGCACTTTGTATTTCTACTACTGCCTTTAATTGAAATGAAGTGTTTATTCTTACAGTATTTTGCATTTCTACTGCCTTTGAGATAAAATGTTTATACTTACGGAAATTAAAAAAGATATACAGTAATAAAAACAAGCACCTCTTAATTCTAGAATGTTCAGGCTCTCTTCTTTCCTTATCTTAGCACCAATATTCTGCCAAATCTAACAGCACAAAATTCTCTCACTAAACTGGCCACAGAGAAGCTTTAAAGCCTGGGAATTTGGACCTGCAGTCTAGGGAGATGCTGCCACCTTGTGGCTAAAACCATTCATTGCTACATAACTAGGGCAGCCCACTGAGGCTGGACTAAGAAAATCTGCCTTTAAACCAGAAATTGATTTCATATTTTGTACATTTGGTGAGAGTACCTTTCTTCCAAGGTTCTCTGGATAGAGATGGTGATATGTATTCACTTCATAAATATTTGTTTGTTTGTTTTTTTGACCAGTCCTGGGCCTTGAACTCAGGGCCTGAGCACTGTCCCTGGCTTCTTTTTGCTCAAGGCTAGCACTCTGCCACCTGAGCCACAGCGCCCCTTCTGGCCGTTTTCCATATATGTGGTGCTGGGGAATCGAACCGAGAGCTTCATGTGTAGGAGGCAAGCACTCTTGCCACTAGGCCATATTCCCAGCCCCTCACTTCATAAATATTTACTGATGTGTTTAACTGTGTGTCAGAAATTGTGCAAGGAACTGGGTATATCATGGTTGATAAAAATACAGCATTTTTCCTTTTGGAGCATAAGAGTAAGGGAGGTCACAAATAATAAGATCTAAACTACAAATATTACAAGTATTATGAAAATGACTGTGAGATGCCATGAATGATTATCCTGGGGAAAATGAATTTAGATTGAAGGTCCATTAGGGTCTTTTGAGAAAAAGAGGGAGTACGAGTAGTTTTCCTACAAAAGAAGAGCAAGGACAAACAAGCAAGCAAACAAAACACCCTTGGCAGATGTTAAGAAATGTAACAGCAGAGAAGGAAGGAATGCCTGGCTATATATTCTTATAACTTATATTCTTTTTTTTTTTTTTGCCAGTCCTGGGCTTGGACTCGGGGCCTGAGCACTGTCCCTGGCTTGTTTTTGCTCAAGGTAGTACTCTGCCACTTGAGCCACAGTGCCACTTCTGGCCACTTTCTATATATGTGGTACTGGGGAATCGAACCCAGGGCTTCATGTATAGGAGGCAAGCACTCTTGCCACTAGGCCATATTCGCAGCCCATAACTTATATTCTTAAATAACGTGTTGATAGTGTTTAGCACTCGATTGAATGTCCAGCGAGACTTCCCGATGGTGAACCATTACACAGTGGGCACTGGCTCTGTGTTCCACGGCTGGAAGGCAAGACCAGCCGGGTGCAGGGGGCATGTGGAGAGGGGTTACCTTGCCAGTGAGATGCAGATGCTGACACAGCTTTGTCTGCCAGGCACAGATCCGATGGGGCTCCTCCAGGTCCCGGTAGCAGTAATAAAGTAGCACCTCCCCTTCCTCACTGCCCTGGGCACTACGAATAGAAGATCAGAGGGCAAGAGCACATGAGCCACTGGGGGCAGGGGAGTGAAGGGAGCACAATTCATAGAGTATACTCAGGTAGTATGGGAGGAAGGCAAAGACAGAAACCCATTCTCCTCTGAAATGGAGAGTAACTAACTAGTCAGTGTCTGCACTGCACTTCCTACTTTACAAAAGCCAAGTTTACTTAGTGCTCTTCATTTAATAGTCATAACCAAGAGATAAGGACTGTAACTCTGTTTTATACAGAAGCTGGAAATTTGAGTCTTGGAAAAAGTAAGACTTTCTATCAAAAATCACCACAGCAAAGGGGCTGCAGGCATGGCTCAATTGGTAGAATGCCTGCCTAGGAAGCTTAAAACCTTGAGCTTTAAAACCAGTACTACCAAAAAAACCCCACAAAAAACACCCACCCCCAAACCTCCTTTACACATTTTACAGTCAAAATTTCTACCAGAAACAATCTTTGTATCAGTATAAATTGGCTTTGCCTTCAAGTATATGAAATGAGAAAGTAGCCTGACCACTAGCAGCCCATCATTCTTACAGTGCAGTAATCTATGTGTGTTCATTCATTCTCCTGTTTCCGACATCTGCAATTGTTGCTAGATTCTTTAAATGAATGAAACAGCTCTGAATATTCCTGTTCAAAAAATTTTCTGGACATGTTTTTATTTCTCTTGGTTAAAAGCCCAGGAATCGGTCAGGTCATAGGGAAGAAGATATATAACTTTTTTTGTTGTTGTTGTTGTTTTTGGCCAGTCCTAGGCATTGGACTCAGGGCCTGAGCACTGTCCCTGGCTTCTCTTTGCTCAAGTCTAGCACTCTGCCACTTAACCCACAGCGCCACTTCTGGCCGTTTTCTATATATGTGGTGCTGGGGAATCGAATCCAGGGCTTCATGTATACAAGTCAAGCACTCTTGCCACTAGGCCATGTTCCCAGCCGATATATAATTTACAAAAGAACCTGCCGAGCACTCTTCCAGAGTGACAGTACCACATTCTGTTCTTTCGGCCACCAGCAACTATTCCAGTTGTCCCACATTGCCATCCTCTTTAGCGGAAGGCGGGTCTTCTCACTTAAGTAGGTGGGCTGTAGTAACTCGTAGTGGTTGGGAACATTTTAAAAATCAAACCAAAACAGAATGAAAATTTTACCTTATCAGCTCATCAGTGCTAACGTGGCTGATGTCAGGGAGCCATGCAGACACATGGCTGTGAGTGGAGGACTCTTCTTGTGAGTTCTTTCGGTCTGCAGACACAAGGCTCTTGGAGGCACTCAAACTGGCAGCCAGTTGCTTCAAATTAGCAGCAGTCTGGAGATGAATTTCATCAGCATGTTGTGTTGCCACATGTCTGTGGATGCTGGTCTGGTCTGTGAACAGACGTTGACAGCACTTCCACTGGCGTTCCTCACATTCCAAAGGAGGGGCTGGAACTTGTTTGGTTTTGACAAAAAGGGCAAAGGCCTGAAATTACATTGCAAATACTATCACAGCTAAGTATTTTTAGATTTATGGCCAATGGAAGATTTGATGAAATCCCTTCTGTTATCTTTCTATTGGGAGTTCCAGTTTTATGTCTTATTATTGTGTGGGAGTTCTCTGAGAGAGTAGCAGCTCTCAGATTAGTAACCTTGGAAGAGATCATTAAAAAAACTAAAACCAGGCTGGGAATATGGCCTAGGGGCAAGAGTGCTTGCCTCATATACATGAAGCCCTGGGTTCGATGCCCCAGCACCACATATATAGAAAACGGCCAGATGGTGCTGTGGCTCAAGTGGCAGAGTGCTAGCCTTGAGAAAAAGAAGCCAGGGACAGTGCTCAGGTCCTGAGTCCAAGGCCCAGGACTGGCAAAAAAAAACAACAAAAAACCTAAAACCAGAGAGTCTATATTATGGTTGTCAAAGTTATCAGAATCAAAATTTTATCCACAGGATGAAAAATCTAAGTCACACACACACACACACACACACACACACACACACACTTTCATTGTTTCCAGAAGCCCATATATTAGATTGGAACGATAAGATATAGCATCTTATCCTGGCCTTTTATATTTTCACTTACAGTTGGAGCTTTACCACCTAAGGCACAGATGCACTGCTGGCTTTATTGCTGGGTAATTGGAGAAAACTCTCTCAGACTGGAGGTGGCTTTAAACCAAGATCCTCAGATTGCAGCCTCTGGAGTAGATAGTACGATAGGCCTGATTATGCCATCAGTACAGCCTCACCTTTTTTTCTCCCACATCTGTTATCCAACTCATCAACTCTACTTCTAAAATACACCCAGAATCCAATCACTTCTCACCAACTCTCTAGGCTACCCTTCTGCTGATCCAAGCCACCATGTGTTCCCAGAACTATTGTAATACTCACTCTGTTGGGGGGGGGGGCATCAGACTGGCTCCATCTCAGATTAGTTAGACAGAGCAGAAGCTGACCCCAACTTCACCAAGATCTCCCCTGCCCCTGAGCTTCAGAGTTGAGGGCCCTGCCCTGTCCAGGGACCACCTAAGTTGTGGGCCATTCAAGGTTAAACCTGTGCCCTCCTTCAAGGAGCAGCCTTACCCCCCGCCCCCATGAGTAAGCGGACTCACGCACTTCTTCAAATGCTGCTAAGTGATAAGGCCTTTTTCTGACCACCTTACATAAACAAGCAAACTTAAATCTCCTTACATTTAAATTTTGCCTATTAATACTTGTCACAACTGTTTATATATTATATAATAATTGCTTAGTACCTGTATATCTTCCCTATAAAATGTTATTTTCTAGAATTTACTTAGTAATCTGCTAAGGATAAAATGAAATGGGTAGTAAAATATATTACCAATAAAAGAGTATACTCTTTCTTGGAAAAGTATTTAGTAGGATTAAAGGATGTCAATAGTATAGTTTCATCTAGCTTAGTTTAAAAAGGAAGGATCTGAATTTCAGGCAAATATTAGTACTATCATACTACCATTTATTTCCAAAAAACAAAATGATAAACTATGGCGTAAATTTACCAAGAAATAGTAAGCAACTTTAAACTGTATGAAAAACCATTTATATTATGTTACGTGAAAGAGTTGGATAGAATCTGCTGATATGACATAATCTGAATGGCACTTTAAAGTACAGTGAAAAAGACTAAAGTATTTGAAAATGTCCTGATGTGTTTCTTGGAAATTAATGTATGATTACTTTTGTAGAAAATACTTGTTTATTGTTTTAAAAAATTAACAGAAAATTTCTTAGCCAATCACCAGCGGAAAGACATTCAAATTACTTTCAATATTTGCAATGCAATGTGCATTTCATGCATACATCTTCCACTCCTTTAAGCATCTATCTACTCAGGATATACATCTAGAAGAAAACTTGGAGTAGAAAACCATGATTCGGTTCCCGAGCTACTCGGACTTGATTTGACACTCAAGCAAATGACTGAGGAGAAGCAACGTCGCTTACAAAAGCAAAAGCGGGAGCCGCGCTGCCCCCCCCCACGGTGGGCTTGGGAAGTCCTTGCCAGGCCCGCGGCCGGCCGGGCACCGCGCCCAGCCCGGCGCCCCCAGGACGCGTAAGGAGCCTGAGGACGCGTGGACGGCGGGCGGCCCGTCCCGCGGGGCTGCGCTGCGCCTCGCCCTGACCACGTTCCCCTGGGAACTTTAGTGTTTGTACATAGCACATGGGTTTAATGACTCCCCGTGATTCTGACCTGTCCCCATTCGTCATTTCTTAAAACTCTTGTGTTTTTATAATAAAAATCAAAGCCCCGTGGGGGGAAAAAAAAAGAAGAAAACTTGGTGGATCAAAAAGCACAACATTTTAAATTATGATAAAATTGTACCACTTTATGTTTTCACCCACAAAGCGTGTATGTGGCCTCAGCAAAAGGAGTGTTACCCAATTTTTATTTGCATGCCTTTGATTAGCAGTAAGTTTGAAGTTTCCATGATCTTTTGTTAGATCATAGCTATTAAATACTTTCCCTGGCTTTTCATTTGGCTTTAAGGTGCCTTATGGGTTAAATAAGATATGTTACTTTCAGCTTTGCAAAGTACAATGTATCCTGTCTAGTGGGGGTGGGGGTGGAACATTTTATACACACATACACATATAGTCAAATAATTTTTAAGTGCATTCAAGACTTCTGTAAAGTATCCTTAAGTACATACTTTGTAGATACATCACAGATTAAGAGCATCATGCTGGACCCTCCTCAACTTGTGCAAGATGGATCTAGACTAGATAGGATTGCAATAGGGTAGGGTAACCACCCTATTACAGGACTTTTTTTTTTTTTTTTTTTTTTTGCGGGGGTAGGAGGGGTGGGCGGTGTTGGTTGTGGGGTTTCAACTCAGGGCCTGGGCCCTGTCCCTGAGCTCTTCTGCTTTACCACTTTGAGCCACAGCACCACTTCTGGTTTTTGAGTGGTTAACTAGAGAAAAGTCTCACAGGGACTTTTCTGCCCAGGCTGGCTTCAAATCAGGACTCTCAGGTTAGAAGACATTCTTTAGCCTTTCTTGAGGTTAATCCTTCAAGACAGGCAAAGAGAAAACATTATTTAAACCTGGTAAGCATTTGTCTATCAAATTACCTTGCTAGTAACAGGAACAAATTGACACTGTATACTTCCTAACAGAACTCAAAAGCAGTACAGTATCTCAGGTTGTGAAAGCAAAACCTAGATCTAACTATAAGGAGATATAAGTCAAAATCAAACCAAATGACATTCTAAATAAACACAATTTGTAATTTTCCAAAAATGTCATGATCATATCTAAGGGAAAAGAAAAAGAATTCTGGTTTGAAAAGTCTAAGAAATGTACTCACTGCCTTACATATGAAACTGTAACCCTTCTGTACATTACTTTGACAACAAATAAATAAATAAACAAACAAATAAAAAGAAAGTATTCTAGTTTAAAGAAGACTAAGGCCAGGAATGGTGGGTAATGCATGTATGCCAGTGCTCAGGAGGATGAGGCAGGAGTTAAGGCCACCCTGAGCTACACCAAGAGATTCTGTCTCAAATAACAGAACGACCACTGAGAAGACATGACAATTCAACTATGTGACCTGAGAGCAGAACTTCTCTAACAGTCAGTTTGGAGAGCTGGGGGGTTTGGTAGACCACCTACCTGGCAAGCACAGGGTTCTGAGTTCAAACCCATACCATCTAAGTCCTCCAAATCCACACACTTAAAAGCCATCTGAGGACTAATGGTAAAACATGAAGGGAAAGTTCTGAATATAGGGAATATGTGTATTGTTCATACAATTCCTGCAATTTTTCCATGTGTTTGAAATTATTGCAAAATATCAGTGTTACAGACTTTTCTGTACCCTTTGAATTTCATGGTCAAGGGAATCCAGGGGACAGCTAGAAAGTTACTAGCAGAAAGCTATTCTTCACTGACAAGGAACCAATAACAGATGGCTGGCTGTACGAAAAGGCTGCAGACTGAAGGTAAGAATACTTCAATTGCATTTCCTCAGTCATTCTTGTCCTTCCTATGAGTCTCAGGAGAACCATTTCAATCAATGGTTTCTACCAAAAAAAAAAAAAAAAAAAGACCAATAGCACATGAGAGCAATGGCAATACTAAGTCCATTACAGCACAAAGCTGTAGTCACCAAGCCTGCAGCATTCTGGGATGCTTTGTTCTACTACTCCAAAGCAATAGAACCCAGTCAGTTGGACCAGACCAGAAATCTTATCTCAACAGTCAGCAGGGTCCAGTAACAGCCTCGAGTCTGGTAACCTTGCTAAAAGACAGCTTCCCTATTGCCTATCTGTTCTCTTTATGATTATGTGTCCTGGATTCCTGGCATTCCTCCCATAACCCTGAGTGGGCAAAGAAATCCTATCCGTCTATAATCTACCTTGCACAAATACTGCACTATAATTGTTTCAGGGCCACATATTTTCTTCAATTCTCCTTTGCCTGGCACTGAATATATAGTTGTCCCTCACTATATCACAGCTCACTTATTGAGGCTTCACTGTATCGAGTTTTGTTTTTTTAAATACATAGTGATTCCTCACCTATCTGTGAAAGTTATGTTCCAGAGACCCCCACGATAGGTGAAAATCTGATTAGTAGCAATAAGTGAACCATGATATAGTGAGGGACGACTATGTAATGCTGGTATTTCATAGATTTTCACAGTGGTCTCTATGGGTGAAGGACCACTGTACCCTGACTACTCTTGACCAGACCAGACTGTACCAGACTGAGGACAACCTGGACAAGCTGATTCTAGATTTCTAGATCATGAAAACATCAATAGCAATTTACCTTTTTCTTTGCAAATGAGTATTTCTTCTTTGTATTGCCATCTAACTCTACTTTGAGATTGCTGCTGGGACTAGTAAGACTTGTATCCTTTATTTCCAGGTCAAAAAATTTTAGTACACAGGTCTCCAGGTCATCTTGATCTGATGAGGTAGAAGAAGGCATCTGTTTTGGTGCTCCTTAGGGCAGATTCTTTTCAGTCCAGTGCCTCCTGAGACAAAAGCAAGGGAGAAACAGTAATGTCTAAGTCTTTGGTTACTTTTCAAAGTAAGTATGAAGCTAAGTAATCATGCAAATCAGCATGGGCCAAGCAACATAGGCTATCCATTTATTCACTTGCTGTTTCAATTTTAGTACTTATTTAACTATTCAACCCAGGTACTGTACTACACAATGAATAAAGTCTTTTTTTTTTTTTTTTTTTTGCCAGTCCTGGGGCTTGGACTCAGGGCCTGAGTACTGTCCCTGGCTTCTTTTTGCTCAAGGCTAGCACTCTACCACTTGAGCCAGAGCGCCACTTCTGGCCATTTTCTGTATATGTGGTGCTGGGGAATTGAACCCAGGGCCTCATGTATACGAGGCAAGCGCTCTTGCCACTAGGCCATATCCCCAGCCCCAAATAAACTCTTCATAAAGTTTACAATCCAGTGGGGAGAGGCAACTAATCAAGAAAATCAGATGATGGAAACAACTGGGAAGAAAAGTAAGCAGGGTAAGGAGGCAGAAGACCAACCACCATGCAGTAAAAAAGCTAGCCAACCCAGACCATGCAGAGACTATGTCCAGAGAATCATGTAGAGAGGACCTAAGAACTTCTAGCTACTAGCCAACATCAACTGACAGGCTCTCAGATGTCTTTAGTTCCAGCCCATCTTTGAGCTGTGAGACAAGCTGTCCCTGTTGTGCCCTATCCAAATTCCTGCCCACAAAGTAATACACGGTTATTTCATGTCACCACTGGCTATTTCATTGTCTCCCAAAGACAGTCTTGAAGGAAGTAGCATGGAGTGGACAGCAACATTCTGAAAGGAGTGGTAAGAGACAGAGAGGCCCCAGAAGAGGGTGCAGATAAAACCACCAACAATGAGAAAAAATGCAGGAGAGACATGACAACAACCCTTGCCAAGTCACAACTTTATCTGTGGGGTACTCTGTGTAAAAGCAGTTTACACATGGGGAGAGGGGGCTATGTATAACGATATCCATAGCCCCATAACTCACAATTATGGAGACTTGTGGAGAACACACAAATACAGAGCACAATCAGGTAAAGAAAACAGTGAATACATATTCCTAAAATGTTGGTAACTAGATTTATCAGAGGAAGAGAAAGAACACAAGTAATGAGGGCAGAACCCTACAGGCTATCGTTTGGAGTTTGCAATGGAAAGTTTGTGCAGAGTTTTAAACAAAAGCAGTAACACAGGCCTGATTATGGATGTGATTTGAAAGTATAACGGCAGAGTTAAGGATAAATGGCTGTGAAAGGAGAAAAGAGATCTAATGATTCCTCCTTGAATTTACGGATAAAACAATCGTAGGACAGTGCCATTTAGTGACATGGCTAAGTGGGGAAGGATTTTAAGGACCAGAGAGTAAAACTTCAGATGACCATGGAAAAGGCAATGTGGTGCTCACCAAAGGCATCAGGGCACGCTGTACCTGTAAACTGATTCCAACAGGCCATTGGGAATAGATTACTAAAACAATAACGTGCCACTGCAGGCTAAGGTCCGGATGGGTCCGTCCGACCCAGGGGCAGCGCGACGCACCGCCTCTCGCCCGGGGCCCCACCGCTCCTGTAGGCCTGGCCCAACCTTTCCCACAAGCCGAAGACTGAAGGTGGGAATGAGATGAGCACCTACCCACAAGTCAGAACCCCTCCTCAAGGTCCTTCTTGGTCGAACTGATTACCGCCTAGCAATACATGTGGTCCTCCGCTCACACTCCAGCCAGAGCGGCGGAAGAGCGGCCCGGAAGTCGCTTCGCTCCGGAAGTCCTCGCGACCTCGGCGCAGGGGCCGCCGGGAAGTCCTGGGCACAGGGGGCGGGGCGAAGGAAGTGGGCGGGCGCGGCGCGGCAGCGGCCCTCGCGCGGCCCGGCTCCTCTCACATTCAGCTCTGGATCGCGGCCCGCGGGTTCTGGCTGGCTGGAGCGGCGGCGGCGTCTTCCGCGTGGCCCCGGAAGGACCTAGAGCGGAAGGCGGGAGGAGGAAGCAGCCGGCCGCCGAGGCAATCTGAGGGGGCGGCGGCGTGCGGAATCGGACGCAGGTTAGCTCCGCCAAGTTCGCGACTGTAGCCCTCGGCCGCCCAGCCCACCCGGGGGCCTCTTCCCTCGAATTTTTCCGGGAGCGTCTCGGAGCAAGTGCGCGTGCGCGCCAGGCCAGTCCGCGCGCCTCTCCGCGGTCCTCGCGCGCCGGGCGGCCGGCGGCTCGACGGTTCCTTAGACTCCTTTCCTCCTCCTGCATCTCAGCCTTGGCTGTACACCGGCAGCCAGCATGTCGAGGAGGCGGCACAGCGACGAGAACGACGGTGAGTGCCCTCGGCCCAGCCACTCTGGCTGCCCCGGTTTGGGAGCCTTGGCTGGGCGCTTTATGTCCTCGGGTCTCTGGGGATGGGTCGCCTTCTCCCCCCCCCCCCCCCTTGATCGTGCGGGGAGCGAGCCTCGGAAGGCAAAGGGGGATCGGTGCAGCGTGGGTGTGGCCGGGCGTCCTCTGGAAATCCACCATCTCCCGCCACCCCGGTTCCTTCAGTAGTTAGGAAAGAAGGGCTAGGTGGGCCCCCATGGACAGGCCTCCCCCCCCCCTCAAATTTGGTCTCCCAGGACCAAGTGGCCCTTCACCGCTTAGTAGGGAAGTGCCCCCCAAGTCTGTGCTGCCGCCTCTTAGGGTCACTGACAGGAGCCCTCTTCTTCCATGAGTAGCGTTTTATCCCTCCAAAGCTACATCTGAAAAGCACTCTTGAGTTTGCGGAAGGAAAAGAACAAAGGCATGACATCTAATGAATGGCAACCTGTCATCCGTTGATCTGCCCCGTTTCGAGCTTCAGGGGAAAAAACTTTTGTGTCTTATTCACACCTGAGAGGGCACACGGAAACATGTTATAATGTTGTTGTCCTTGAGCATATTTCCCCATTGGAAGAAAATGTGCTGGGAAACGAACTGGCCATCGGGTCTTCGTCGAAGATTGTGTTCATGGTGTTCCATACCGTAAAATCTAAGATTTTGCTAGTTTTAAGAACAACAAAAGGTTATTTTACACCCAAGGCTCAGGATCACACATCCATATACAAAGAGTAAAGTTGGGAGCGGTTCTGTTGTTAATATTTGAGAATATTATTTCTCAAAGACAGTATTGTGGTAGTTGAGATGAGACTTGGGAACCCAAGGATTTTAATTCAAAGCTAGACACCCCCCGCCTTTTGTTTTGGTGCTGTTACTGGGGCTTGAACTCAAGGTCTGGCTGTTGTCCCCGAGCTTTTTTGCTCAAGGCTGGAACTCAACCACTTGAGCAACCGCTCCACTTCCAGCTTTTGGATTAATAGCAGATGAGTGTCAAGGACTTTCCGGCTTGAGTTGGCTTTTAACTGTGATCCTCTGATCTCAGCCCCCTGAGCAGCTAGGATTATAGGCATGAGCCATCCACACCCTACTCAGACCCTATATTTCTGATTTTTTCCAGGTTATATAACTTCCTTAAGCCTTAATGTGTAACATATCACATATATGTGTTACATTACATATATGCATATACACACATCCCTAGAAGTGAGTGATGTTTATTTTCTGTTAATGTTCAGAGATGATAAGCAATGGCAACTTCCAACAGCATAAAAAAAATTTTCGGGGATGGTTCTGGGGTTTGAACTCGGGACTTGTGCCAGGCATGTAGCTCTACTACTTGAGCCAATATTCCCAGGCCTTTTTCTGGTGTTTTTGCGCTGGCCAGCCTTACATCTTTAGCCTCTTACTTAGCCTTCTTGCTTAGATGGAATCCCACCATTTAACCTCCTGATCACACCTGAATTCACCGTGACTGGTGTGTTTGTTGAGATGAGATCTCACCAACATTTTGTCCACGCTGGCCTTGAACTGTGATCTTCCTGGTCTTTACTTCCCAAGTAGCTGGGAGTAGGAGTATATATACCACCATGTTCAGCAAAACAAAATTTTAAAGTGGGTAAGTTTTCTCTTTGAATGTTGAAGAAGTTAGGAATTGAGGCAGAATAGCATTTCATTTTAACAAAGGAACACCAGATTTCTGCTAAGGCATAGCTTATGAGAATAGTCTGCCTACTCATCTGGCACTTAAGGATCTAGATGGCCGAATGGCTGAGTGTCATTGGTTTGAAGACACAACCCTCAGTCCCTAGATAGACCAATGTGTAGGTGTAACTCCCTGTTGTTGTTTTTTGTTTGTTTGTTTTTAATGCAGGAAGCTTTTCTATTACTTTTAATGGGACAGCGAAGGTGCTATTTCCCCCCCCCCCCCCCCTGGGCTTTGCAGTTGACTAATCAAAGACTAAACTACGTATGTTCTCAACTGGATTTTAGAGAATTTGGTTCTTCACACTGTCTTTGCTCATAGTTTTTTATCTTTCCTTTTTTGGTGCTAGAGTTCAAACACAGAGCCCCTTGCACATGCTAGGCAAGCACTCTACCCCTGAACAATTCTTACACTGAATCTCTGCCGATTCTAATTTTTGCTTTTGTTTTGCTTTAGGAGACTTGAATAACTTTCTTAGAATTGGCTTTATTTGGGGCTGGGAATAGAGCCTAGTGGCAAGAGTGCTTGCCTCCTATACATGAAGCCCTGAGTTGGATTCCCCAGAACCACATATATAGAAAATGGCCAGAAGTGGCGCTGTGGCTCACGTGGCAGAGTGCTAGCCTTGACCAAAAACAAGCCAGGGGACAGTGGTCAGGCCCTGAGTTCAAGGCCCAGGACTGGCAAAAAAAAAAAAAAAAAAAATTGGCTTTATTTTTACTAAAGCTGGCAACTATATCATTGTCCATTGGGTCTTGCTGCAGGAACCTCAAAGTAAAGAAGACAAATGTAAAATAAGACATTCTTTAAGTAAAGATTATTGTTGCAGATAATCAATAGAAAGGCATTTTGCAGTTCTTCTTTGAGAAGACCCAAATCTAGAAGTATTGTAAATTTGAGTAATGATCAAGTAAGTTTTAGTGATCTGAATTAAATATTTTGGACGCATTTTAGTCAATTAGTACCTCTCCCCCCTACCCCCCAGTTTTATCCTGCTAACTGCACTTGCACTCTTACTGAGCTTTTTGGCTCACACCTGGGTCTCTACTACTTGAGCTTATGCATCCAGCCAAGCTTTTTGCTGATTAATTGTCAGAGTCTCTAGACTTTTCTACTTGGACTGACTTTGAACCACTATCCTCAGATCTCGACTGCCTAAATGGCTACCGTTATAGGCATAAGCCACCAGTGTACCTGGCTAAGTAGCACTATCAGAGTCAAAGAGATCTATTTGAGTGTTTCTTGATTATTATTATTATCAGCTCTTACCAATCACTGATTGTCTTAATCTTCCATATAGTTGACTATACAATCAGTCCTTTGTAGCTGCAATTCTCCAACTCTGGATTCAACTATGGTTGAGGGGTATTTGGAAGAAAAAAAATGGCATCAGTATTGAACATGCACTTACTTTGGTTTTTTGTTATTCCTAAATGATAGACTGTAACAACGGTTTACACAGCATTTGTGTTGTAATAGTTATTATAAGTAACAAAGTAGTCTAATATAGTAGTGGACATATTGTTATATCACCTTTCAGTGTGACCAGATCAAAGATGGGAGGGGGACTCATAGAGTATATTATATAGTCATAAGTACTATAGTGAAAAAAATAAAGTTAGATAAAGGGTGTAGAGATCCTGTGAGGGAGACAGGTAAAGCCAAACAAACTGATTGGTCAAAGGCTTGTGGAACATGAGGGAGTGAGCTTTGTAGCCATATGGGGGAAAGCTGTGGTCCAAACAAAGGAAACTATAAGCATTAGGACCTTAAGGGTACAGTGTTCCTGTCATGTTCACAGAATGGGGTCACCGGTACTGTGACACTGAGTAAAGTGGAAGTTGTTGGAGACAAGAGTATAACAAAGGTTAGATAATCAAGGTGCTTAACACATTTCTTTGTTGATGATGGAGATGGGATTGGGAGATAATATCAGAATTCTTGTCATCAGTTGACTTAGATTGTACAAAATCTTTGCTAAAGCCCTATATAGTCTCATTTGAGCTGTTGTTAGATCCTTATCAATTGGACTGTGACTGATTTGTACTTAACTATAGAAAAATTAAAGAAGTGAAGGAGTTTCCAAAGTGATGATTTCCTCTTAAGTCAAAGCACACTTTTCTCTCTGTTTTATTACTTTTTTCTTTTGCGGGTTTGATTTTTATAGTACATCTACTCTAGTATAAGATCTCTTGGTTTTGGAGCTACTTTAGACATGTTTTCTTGATGTATGTGAAATGTATATGAAATAATTCAATTAACTGAACAATATTCTTTTTTGTTTTTTATATTTTTATTGATTTACTTATTGTCAAAGTGATGTACAGAGGGGTTATAGTTTCATATGTAAGGCAGTGAGTACATTTTTCATTAATTAAATTTTGTTGACAAAGTGTTGTGCAAAAGGGGTACAGTTACATAATAAGGCAGTGAGTACATTTCTTGTGGTATCTTACACCCTCGTTTTTCTTTCCCTTCCCTAGATCAGGTAGCCATATATACAATACCCAATGTACCAAAATCATATACAGTAACCACGTATGAACAATATTCTTTTTTTTTTTTCTTGGCCAGTCCTGGGCCTTGGACTCAGGGCCTGAGCACTGTCCCTGGCTTCCTTTTGCTAGCACTCTGCCACTTGAGCCACAGCGCCACTTCTAGCCGTTTTCTGTATATGTGGTGCTGGGGAATCGAACCCAGGGCCTCATGTATACGAGGCAAGCTCTCTTGCCACTAGGCCATATCCCCAGCCCTGAACAATATTCTTAATTAAGGTGTTGTATTCTACTTCCCTGTGATCTCATCCAGGTTATCTTCTGAATTCAATATATTGTTACTGTCTATAAATTCAGATTGTATCTGTAGCTAACCCTACTTGATATTCTCTCAACTATCAGGTGAAACAAAGCTATCTTTTTACAAGAAGACCTGGGAGGGTGTGGGGATGGTTAGCAAAATAGATGAGCCAGAAATAACAAGTTTTTTAAGTTCAGAAAACAAGATTTAAAAAAAACAACAAACCACACACAAAACTCTCTGCAACTGCCTTTTCCCTCCTCACCAAAATCTGACTGAATAATATTGTATATTATGTTTCCTACAACAGGATTACTTAACATTTAAGGCTGGTCTCTTGCTTGGGAGTTGGATGTCCTGTGTTGGATATCCAGCAGCTATCCTAGCCAGCACCCACTAGATGCCTGCCACACTCTACTGATGGTGGAAATTTAAAAATCGTCTCCAGAGATTACTAAATTCATTCCCAGTTGAGAACCATTGCTATAGGAGAGGCCAGTTCTTAATGTCCTGACTTTGAACCTTATGTAAACATTGCATCAAATAAGCATTTTTTTTTCAGTGAATGGATCCCAAAAAATAAGACCTTGGTGTGAAAAATGGTTCTTTGGGTAATAGATGTAGGTTTGGTGTAAACATAACAGTTAAGGTCACTGATTAGGCTATGCCACACATGCTTGCAACTTTACACAGAGAAGCTCCAGGAACTGTTCGGCTCATGCATATTACACGTTTTATTGCATTACCCATCAAAATTATATTTGGTGAATAGACCAGATTATAACAGCAATTAAGGGGTTGTATAATCAAAGCACTGTATGTAATCTTTTATAATAACTCCCTGTAATCCTATCTGGATAAGAGTAGTTTTTTATTTTTTGTTTTTTCAATTATGAGGCTTACACTCAGGGCCTGGGTGCTGTCTGTCCTTTTGTGCTCAAGGCCAGCACTCTACCACTTTGAGCCACAGCTCCACTTCGAGTTTTCTGATGGCTCATTGGAGATAAGAGTCTTACAGACTTTCCTGCCCAGGCTAGATTCTAACCATGATCCTCAGATCTCAGCCTCCTGAGTAGCTAGGATTACAGGCATGAGTTGCAAGCACCTGGCAGTAGATTGGTTTTATTTAGCTTTAGTTCATATATCTGAAGATCATTTCAGTTGTTAAAAAGAAACTTAACCTCAAACTTCAAATAGCATGTGGTGGCTCATATATTTAATCCCAACTACTGAGATGGCAATTATGAGAATAGTGGCTTAAGACTAGCCCAAGCAAAAAGTTGAGTGAGACCCCCATCTCAAGAAATGTCTGGGGGGCTGGGAATATGGCCTAGTGGCAAGAGAGCCTGCCTTGTATACATGAAGCCCTGGGTTCGATTCCCCAGCACCACATATATAGAAAACGGCCAGAAGTGGCGCTGTGGCTCAAGTGGCAGAGTGCTAGCCTTGAGCAAAAAGAAGCCAGGGACAGTGCTCAGGCCCTGAGTCCAAGCCCCAGGGCTGGCCAAAAAAAAAGAAATGTCTGGGGCTGGGAATATGGCCTAGTGGCAAGAGTGCTTGCCTCCTACACATGAAGCCCTGAGTTCAATTCCCCAGCACCACATATATAGAAAATGGCCAGAAGTGGCGCTGTGGCTCAAGTGGCAGAGTGCTAGCCTTGAGCAAAAAGAAGCCAGGGACAGTGCTCAGGCCCTGAGTCCAAGGCCCAGGAATGGCAAAAAAAAAAAAAGAAAAAGAAATGTCTGAATATGGTGGCATGCCTGAAATCCAAGGCTAGCGCTGAGCAGAAAGTGAAAATAAAACCTGCAAGACTACCCAAAAATTATCTAAATCAAAAAAAGGCTAAGAGATATGGCTCAAGTGCTAGACCACCTGCTTAGCAAGCTTGAAGCCCTGAGTTTAAATCTCAGTATCTATTTTTTTAAAGATAAATGTTGTTTTATGGAAGCACATAATTTATTAAGCAAAATGTTCCAGAATGAGTAGTGATTATGAACTCTGTAAAAAGTGTTCAGTTCCATTAGCTCTTCTGCTCTGAAGATCAAAGTTATATGTAACTTACTACTGTGTAAATATCCCACTGCAGATTACAAATTTGCTTCCTTGCCCACATGCTGTTCTAATAATCTAATTGCTGGAAGCTTAAATTGCATTAGGAGACTAGCCAACATTGGCGTATCATTGTTCCATACATAACACTATTATTTTTAATATTTTAAGCCTTATGTTATTCTACAAAAGGACTTAAGGTGCATCTGTTAAAGTTTTAAACAGAATGGTAAGAAATCATTGACAGTAAGGGTAAACAATATTGAGATTGATTTTTGTAGCACATCTTCATTCAACTTGAATTTTTTTAGCAATTAAGATAATTATTAGATAATTGTTAATGATTTTTAATACATTAAGATTCTTTGAAAGTTTTTTTTTTATGAGTCAGAATCAGTAATAATGCAGTTCGTACTCCATCATTAGATGAACAAATTTAGGGGCACTGTCAGATTTGGGAAAAAGCATCTGAGGACCAGGAAAACTCAGAAGCATAGGAGTACCAGTTCATGAGTGTTGTAATTTACCAGTGTTTAGCATATTGTTGGTGCCATTCCAGCCTGTCCACAGAAATGGACAGGGCTCCTATATTCCATAGCTCTGGAGACACTTCACACAAAATTTTATCTAAATAATGTTTCCTGGAGTTATTGATTGTAGTGGTCCTGGGAATCTAGAGTATTGGTTAGCCTAGCCTACTTAGAAATGGAGGATCATGATAACCCAAGCTAAGTTTACAAAAGACTCCTATTTGAAAAATGACTGGTGTGGGGCTCAAGTGGTAGAGTGCTTACCTAGCATTCTTGAGACCATGAATTCAATTCCCAATACTCCTCTTTGCTTCAAAAAAAAGAAATTGAGGATTATAGGCACAAATTTTATGTAGAAAAGAGATTAAAAGTAAAATAAAATTCGTGATAGCATTCATCATGTATCTTTTTTTGTTGTTACTGAAATAGGTGGACAGCCTCACAAAAGGAGAAAGACCTCTGATGCAAATAAAACCGAAGATCATTTGGAGTCTTTAATATGTAAAGTAGGAGAAAAGGTATGTACTAAGATAGCACAGACTGCCATGGGTTAAGGGCATGATTGACTGCTTTGGCTCACTTCTGGATGTTCTAAATTTTAGACAGAGCCTGTATTACCACGCATCTGTGTCCATCTTAAAATGAATCACTTTAAAACTCCTGATATGCAAATAATTGAGATCTTTTAATAATTTTCATAGATGAGCTTAGAATAAACCTAGAGAATAGTTCTCTTTGTTTATAAATGACTTAAACCAGCCCTGGATACGTGAGGTAATAAATTAGTAAAAGTGATGGAAAATACCTCATGGTACCTTCTCATTTCTAATACTTAGTCTGCTTGAACTATTCCTTTAAAATGTTTAATTATTTATTTCCATAGAACATGTTTCTAAAGAATAACTACCTGGGTGATTATTCTGTATTTGTCATAGTGCCTTATGTACATAATACCTTAATTTTTTTTTAATGGTCATTCAGAACTTTTAATTCATTAATTGCTGAGTACTTGACAGTTTTGATGTGATGTCCTCTACAGAGTGCCTGCTCTTTGGAGAGCAACCTAGAAGGCTTGGCTGGCGTATTAGAAGCTGATCTTCCTAACTACAAGAGCAAGATCTTAAGGCTTCTTTGTACAGTGTATGTATGCAAAAGATTTATGAATCCAGGTGATAATGTATTATCTACTCTTAAATGCTTTGGGAAATGTTTATAAGATGTGGTTTATAATCTGTATGTCATTGACTGTTCTATCTGGAACTTTGTACAAATGAAATAATCTTTGATTGGTTGTCTCTTATTTTTTTAATAATAAATAAGACTAAAATTTATTTTTCTTATATTTTGTTTCTTAAAACTTTAAAATCATTTAAGTTGACATTATGCGTGTTTGTGCCCATACTGGGATTTGAACTCAGGGCCTCACAATCTCGCTTGACTTTTTTTCACTCAAGCCTAGTACTCTACCACTTGAGCCACTGTACACTTCCTGCTTATTGCTGGAAGATATGAATCACATGGATTTTTCTGCCTGGACTACATTGGAACTACAATCCTTAGACCTTAGCCTCCTGAATAGTTAGGATTGTAAGTATAAACCACCAGTGCCCAGCTTGACTTTAAATAAGGAAGTAGATACTTTCCCATTCAGAGATTTTTTTTTTTTAATCATAGGGTTTTTTGTTGTGTTGATATCAGGACTCAAAGTCAGTACCTGATGCTCTCTCTCATTGGCGAGTGCTGTACCAGTGGAGCCATGCTACTAGTCCCTTAAATGTATTTTTTAAATCAGTGGTACCTAGCAAGTTTAGGGCAGGCAAATCAAGTAAGTCATTTGTGAAAGACTAAAAATGATTTGGAGCTATTAACAGTCACAATCTTTCTCTAAATTGGGTTATTGTGTATCTTTTCTTTATCTTTTTTTGTGTGTGTGTGTTGGTCATAGGACTTGAACTCAGAGCTTGGCCACCATCTCTAAGCTTTTTTGCTCAAGGCTGGAGCTCTACCACTTGAGCCCCACTTTTGGCTTTTTGCTGGTTAATTGGAGCTAAGAGTCTCACAGACCTTTCCTGCCTGGGCTGGTTTTGGACCTCGATTCTCAGATCTCAGCTTCCTGAGTTAGTTAGGATTATAGATATGAGCCTGTGTCTAGTTCCTAAAATAATTGTTTAATCCTTACAGCCCATTTTTGAAATTTACAAAATTGATATAAACAAAGTGAAACTATCATTGGATTTCTGTTTTCAGTCTTTTAAAGGATTCAGTTAATATTTAGGAACACATATCCTTAGACTAAAAATTATGAATAAAAAGTTTTGCCACAGTTACTCATAAGAAACCTGTTTTGAAAGTATTTATTACAAAATCCAGCAGCAATTATACTGTGTTGTTAGAAGCCATATTTATTTGTTTGCTTAAGTTTGGACCGAGAGTACTTGGCAGTGCTTGTATTTAGTGTTTGAATTGGGAGCACTTAAGGGACTATGGGTTACTACCAATACAAGTATTTTTTTTGAGGACTTAATTGTCTCCAATATTCTGTGAGGAAAGCATACCAAGTATAAGAGTATCCTTTCTCCATTGAGCTAATTTCTAAAAGCTGCTTAAATTAAGTAATGCACCCTTTTTCCTCTTTACATTTTAATTGAAGTAATACACCAGGAATTATAAGATGAAATATAATCGTGTCTTAATTGTATTAGAGTGTCATGTTAAGAATTCTGATGGGAATTTAGTTGAAACAGATTAAAGTTCTTTACCTAAGCTACTAGAATTGTATTTTTCAAAGTAGAATTTTAGTCCTGTAACATTTGGTTAGCTAAGTTTAGAAACTAAGAATATTCTGGTTCTCCTTAATGATGCTACTTTAAAGAATATTGTTTCACCAGCATTTCTGATATACTTTACCATGGAAACCATTTTCTGTGGAAATGCTATTAAATTCCACTAAATACATGGGAAGAAAACTCTTCCAGCATTAGTTTATTTTAGTGTGATAATTTCACAATTAAACTGCTTTCTTAACTCTCAGATTAACTAAAAATGAAAAATCATGGACCACATCTGCAACTCTTTTCATTTAAAAAAAACAAGTTAAAGGTAATCTTCTTCCGAAATTAATGAATGATAAAAGGCTTATATAAAATTCAGCAACTTAGCATAATACCATTGTTTGGCTTTCTTGTTGTTGTTGCACGGGTTCTTATATTAGTGCACGTCTACTACCTGAGAAGCTGACAATTTATACAACATTAGTTGGACTGCTGAATGCTAGAAATTACAACCTCGGTGGAGAATTTGTAGAAGCAATGATTCGTCAACTTAAAGAGTCATTGAAAGCAAACAATTACAATGAAGCTGTCTATTTGGTAAGTTACTGATAAGCAATGACAGGTAACAGTTATTGTTTTCTGTGTATTATGACTTAGTGTTGGAAAGGTGTTAGGTTACAACCAATTTATCCTCTGTCTTGAAATAAGGTTCCCTCACCCCTGTAATTGCTCTTTGGAAAGCATTCTTAATAACAGTGTTTACTGGGAATCCTAGACTACCTCCTATAGCAAGTAGTTCTTTTTGTGTACCTTGGTTTCCAAAGAAGACCTTTTGTTGCCCCTGTCTTTTATTCTTCTGTTTGGGGTTTGAACTCAGGGCCTTTCAGTTCCTAAACAGTGTATTTACACCTCCCTTTCATCTCCCTTCTTCCCAGCTGTCACAGAGCCACTGTGCTTTGAGCAACCCATCTAGAGCCCTGAGTGTTAATTTTTTGTCTTCCTGTTGCCCCCTTATATCCAACCATCTCTACACCCTATCAAATTTACCTTCTGAATTTCTCTAAAATCTGTCCCTTTTGTCTCCAGGGCCTATGGCATAGTTCATAGTTCATGCCTTCCATATGGAGTTGTTTTGTTTTATTTATTTAGGTTTGGTTTGTTCTTATTTGTTTGTTTTTTGGCAGTACCAGGGTTTGGACTCTGAGCCTTGTGCTTGCTCAGAAGGCTCTCTCACTTGAGCCCTGCCCTTAGCCCCTTTTTAGCCTTAATTACTTTCTACAGAGTCTTGTTTTCATGCTTGGCATGCCTGGACATTCTACAATTTTCTTTGCTCCCTGGGATGACAGGCATGTACTACCACATCCAGCTTTCATTGGTTGAGATAGAGGTGGGGAATCTGCAGTCCTCTGGTCCCTTCCCCCTAAACAGCTGGTATTACAGTTCTAAGCCACCACACTAGGCCTCTTTTCTCACATTCTTAACAGCTTCTTACCTAATTTTACATCTGAATTTTCTGCCTTCCATTAAGGCCAGAATGGTCTTTCTTGTGCTCTTGTTGGTTAAGGTCCAAAACCCCAGTTCCTTCCCATTGTGTATAGTAGCTGGCCTTAAAAACCTGATGAACAAAATGATTCATTTGTTTGCAGGAAATGAATACTAGAACTTTTTATTTGTCTTGAGTAGGAATAGAATTAAGGTTTACCAATAATACTTAACCATAGAGTTAGTGGAATATCAATATGTTGAGGATATATGAACAAATTTTTATTAGTGTACAGTTAGAAAACTTTTGGTACAGAGCAGATTATAGGATTAAATTCTTCACTCTTTATTATTTCCCCAATCAGTTCCTGCTTGCCATAAGCCCTCTACTTGGAATGCCTTCCTTGCTCACCACTTGAGTACTTCACTCATCTTGTATGGCCTACCCCAATAGCTAATTCCTTTATGTTTACCCTATTCCCCCATCACTGTTGGTAAGGATAATTCCCCCCCTCTTCATTTGGAAGAAATTTTATTGAGCTTGATATCAGAAAACAACAATCACTAATAGTTTATTTGATGATTTTCCTGATTGTGATTCAGTATTTCACTTTAGGTTTCTATTAAGGTGTATTCAACGAAAAGACTTATAATATCTTCCATTTTAAACAAGTGACATGGATTTAGAGAAAGATGTAAAGTCTATATATGACCTTATATTTGCAGAAGATCTGGATAATGGTAGAAAAGCAGGGTAACAGCTAAGAACATAGGCTCTAATATTAAAAAGAAATTTTTTCCATCTGCTTTTCCTATATGACTTTGGGTGGGCCTATGACTTAGTCTGTACGGGGTCTGTGGTTAGCTCTAGTAGATACTTACCCGTTTCCTTGACCAATTTATCATGTCACCATCATTTTTTCAGTATTCCAACTTCTCCACCTTCTAGTCAGTGTTGGGTGGTTGCCCATTGTAACTTTAGTTTGCATTGGGTTCATTTTTATTGAAGGGTACATTTTTATTTACCTTTTAGTGCAGAGTCATCCCTTTGTGTTAATGTTATACTTATCCCAGTAAACTATGGGTTCCCTAAAATAGGCCCTTTAGTAGTGCTCACTTAGCCCTAGCACACAAAGGGCACTCTCCCATAATTTCCATGTCTGTACTAAAGTGAAAATTATAGCCAAACAGAAAAATCAACCTATGTAAGTAGTCAGAATGTCTTATAGTCTGTGTTCATAATGTAGTACATTGTGGAAACTCATAAATTCGATCCTTGTTTATCACAGGACCTCAGTCCTGATTGCCTGCTGTGCTCCTGAAGCAGAAGAGCATCCTTAGTTATAAATAACCAAGTGACTATGGCTGTGTTCCACTAAAAGTTTACTTATGTCCACTTGATTTTTTTTTAAACAGGCACTAAAAATTTTAAAACTATTCTTGGTTCACAAGTTATATAAAGAAATAGGCAGTGAGTTGGGCCCTAATGTTAGGGACCATGCTTAGACTATATAAAATTGCTTATTTTGTAATTAGTGTGAAAGACTTTGTGATATAATAACAAAAATGTTCCAACAGGTTCGTTTTTTATCTGATCTTGTGAATTGTCATGTGATTGCTGCCCCATCAATGGTTGCTATGTTTGAAAATTTTGTAAGTGTAACTCAGGAAGAAGATGTACCTCAGGTAAGACCATCCTTTAGCTGCATCTTGTCAGTATAGCTGTACCAAGGCATTTTTCATCAGCAAATCTAGTAATAAATAAGATAATTGATTACCATACTGTAGCTGTATAATACCTAAATAATAAGCTGGCATACAGGTGGGCTGAATTAGAACGATTCTGTCTAATAAGATTAAGACCTAGAATGTTCTAGAATTTCCTAAATGAATCAAGATATCTTACTTAAGCCCAATTAAATAACTTACATAGGATTTTATGTAAGAATAAAATAGGAGTTTGGGCTAATATGTACAAGGCTCTCAGTTTGATTCTCAGTACCATGAATGATTGAATGAATGAATTAACGAATGAATAGAAAAGATGGGGGGAGAGGGAGGAAAAGAGGAAATTAAATATTTTAAATTAACATTTACAAAATTCTTTAGGTGCGACGAGATTGGTATGTGTATGCGTTTCTGTCATCTTTGCCCTGGGTTGGAAAGGAGTTATATGAAAAGAAAGATGCAGAGATGGACCGAATCTTTGCCAACACTGAAAGCTATCTAAAGTAAGGGCACAGCTCATAGTATGCTTTGTTGTTTAAAGGATATCTTACTTGTGGCTAAATGTGTTGTATTACATCTGTGGGTTTCATTTTTCAAAAATGCTGTAAAATTCCTATTTTGTAGATAATTCATTCTGCTACTGTTGTAACTTACTGAGATCTCAAATAAGTGTATTTATGCAAAAAGTTGGTAATTAGTGCAAAAGAGTTGGTAATGTATTTTCTATAAGCTGATTTTGTATATGATTATAAAAGACATGAACCACCCTACTACATTTCCTCTAATATTAGTATGTGGTACTAAAAATTTACCGATGGTAGAATTACTGATAGGACAAACTCAAACCCCAATTTCCAGACCTAGTGAAGTTCATGAGAAGAGAGTTTTAGGCATCTCTTACCAATACATTCTGTAGTAGAGAATCTAACAGCCCTTTTATTTTTGAATAGGGTCTTGAGTTTATGCCTAGGCTAGCCTGGACCGTAATCCTCCTATTTTTTTATGCTTTCTGCACAGCTGAGTGGGATGACAGGTGTGCATCAACATGCCCAGGTTATTATTGGTCAAGATGGGGTCTCCATATTTTTTTACCCAGGTATCCTGAGATCCTCCTGATCTCTGCTGCCCAAGTAGCTAGGATTATAGTTATAAGACAATGAATCCAGCTAATATGCCATGATTTCTATACTGGACCTTTGTTGGTACACATTGAAATTATTTCAGTCTTTGTTATTACTGTAGACCATCTGTCAGTATTCTTGTGTGACTGTCTTCAAGAATATGTACAAATATGTTTATAGGGGATGCACATTCTTAGAAATAACATTGTTGGGTAGAAAGTTCTAGTCAGTTAAAACGTTGATAGATTTACTCAAATTGCCTCTAAAAGGATTATATTATTCTGAAGATCCATTTCACTCTTCTGCCAGCAGTATTTGAGATTGCCACTTTGCCTATATTTAGATGATACCTTGGGATGGGAATATGGCTTACCAGTAGAGTGCTCACCTTGCATGCATGAAGCCTTGGGTTCGATTCCTCAGTACCACATAAACAGAAAAGGCCAGAAGTGGTGCTGTGGCTCACATGGTAGAGTGCTAGCCTTGAGCAAAAAGGAAGCCAGGGACAGTGCTCAGGCCCTGAGTCCAAGCCCCAGGGCTGGCAAAAAAAAAAAAAAAAAAAAAATTAAGGTTAGATGATACCTTGCACCTTATCACAAATGCTTTTACCTGCTAATCTGATGGGTAAAATGTTATTTCATTGTTTTAATTTGCACTTTATCATTTAAGAAAAACCATGTACATTTTTTCATGTTTTAAAGTGGAAATTTTTGTTTTTAACTTTAGAAGGCGCCAGAAGACACATGTGCCCATGTTGCAAGTATGGACTGCTGATAAGCCACACCCACAAGAAGAGGTAAATTGGTTTCAACTCCTCAGAGCCCTCAGCATGCAGAGATTATTTAACAAATGCTAGAATGTAATTGAAACAGTACCTGTTCTGTGGATTCTAGCTACCACATATTTGTTGTATTTTTTTTATCTAAATACCCAATTTTGAAAAATAGAAGAGTTAACTCCAAACCTACTATATTAAACAAGTGATCATAAACAAAAACTTAGTGCCAAACCTTTGTAGCAACTTGTAGTAACTGTCCTTACTTTTATGTTCTGTGTTTTGGACCTGTCAGGTCAAAATGACATATTAATTACTAAAAATTAATCTGTTTTTAGTATTTAGATTGCCTCTGGGCCCAGATTCAGAAATTGAAAAAGGATCGCTGGCAGGAACGGCACATCCTAAGACCTTATCTTGCCTTTGACAGCATCCTCTGTGAAGCACTACAGCATAATCTGCCTCCTTTCACACCACCTCCTCACACTGAAGATTCAGTGTACCCGATGCCCAGGGTTATCTTCAGAATGTTTGATTACACAGATGATCCCGAGGTATATGACAACTATAAGTTCCTGGAAAGGATCTGTGTTGCATTTTACTTGTGTTTTAATCTTGTTGGGCTTTGTCTGAAAAAACCTTTGGGGGTTGTTTTGCTTTTCAAGACAGAGTTTAGTGTAGTCTAGTTTGGCTTGGAACTCCTCCTGCTTTACCCTCCCAAGTGCTCAAGTGCTGATATTACAGGCTGTCACCACAACACCACCATACCCAGCTCTGAGATACCTTTAGTTTTAGTTATTTTTTTAATCTAGAAAAATAGATGGATAATAGATGTCAATGAAGTTTGCTCTGTTTTGGTTTTTTGTTTTGTTTTGTTTTGGGGGCTTAAACTCAGGACTTGGCTCTTTTTTGCTCAAGGTTAGCACTCTACTATTTGAGCCACAGCTCTGCTTTCATCTTTTATGCTGGTTAATTAAAGATGAGCCTCATGGACTTTTCTAACTGGACTGGCTTTGAACCTTGTTCCTCATACCTTAGCCTCCTGAGTAGCTAGGATTACAGGCATGACCCATTGGGTCCTGGCACAAAGTTTGCTTTTTTAATTCAGTAAGTGGTATCCCATTATATAAGAAGTTATATTTAGCATACATAAGTAGATTAGAGCAAAACATAATATACAGATCAAGAGTATAGGTTTGAGAGTCAGATTGGACTGTGTCTTAAACCTCAGCCAATACTATCTGATCTTGAATGAGTTACTTTGTGTATCAGTTTCCCTGAAGGAATAATAATGGCATATATCTCATATTGTTAGGATTAAGTTATCAACATACAAAGGTATAGAACAGTGTCTGGCATTAATTAATACTCGGTAATTTTAGCCCTTATTATCTTTTTTGGTGGTGGTACAGGGGTCAAAACTCAGGGCCTCATACCTGCTAGCAAGTGCTCTACCACTTGAGATACTTTACCAGCACTGGCTGTTTTCAAGATAGAATCTTTTTATGCCTGGACCAGCCAAGAGTACAATCCTCCTCTTTGTGCTTCCCTGCATTACTGGGGTGACAGGCCAGTGCTACCATGCCTCATGATTGGCTGAGATAGAGTGAACCTTTTCCTGGGAAATCTGTGTATGGGCCTCTGTATGTGTACATTTGGATTTCTTTCCAGGGTCCTGTCATGCCAGGGAGTCATTCAGTGGAGAGGTTTGTCATAGAAGAGAATCTCCACTGCATCATTAAGTCCCACTGGAAAGAAAGGCAGACTTGGTAAGATTCTATCCATGGTATTTTCAGAAGAAAGAAAAGACAGTTTTGGTGATTTGGTAAGGCAGAATGTATGCTAACAGTATAAGACCATCCTATTCAGTTATTAGGTCTGAATATATTGCCTTAGTATTATTTTGACTCATTTTTTGAGGTTAGGAGACTTAGTCCATTAGTTAAGTAACCCAAATCTACATTTAGCAAAGATATCCTTTCCTTACATCTAAGCACAATGCTTTAGAAACTTAATTGAATTCTTGTGTGTTAATACTGACTGGACTTAAATTTTTCATAGTGCTGCAAAACTCCTGAGCTACCCAGGAAAGAGCAAGATCCCCTTGAACTACCACATAGTGGAGGTACGATTTCACACAATATGTTTCAGAATTTCACAATCTTTCTGTTGGCTTTAAAGTGTAATATTCTTGTGCTTTATTTTATTTTGTGGGGTAGTTACTTGACAGACACTGTACATTAATAGAGAAGCAAGAAAACTGCTGTCAGTTTGGGGTTGTGGTAGCCATTTGTTTTTGGGTTTTTTTGTTTTTTAATTGTTATTATAAAGATGATGTACAAAGGGGCTATAGTTACATAAGTTGGGTAAGGAGTACATTTCTTTTTTCACAATGTCACCATTCCCTTGCTCTCTTCCGGTTTTTCTCTCCCATCTTTCAACCTGTTAGCCATTTATTAATAATTTTTGTAGACCTTAGGAAAGAGTAAGTTGAGAATTGTAGCCAAATGGAATTTCAGATTGCTTATTAATTATTTATTTTAGTATGCCTTCATGCATAGATAGTTAACTGCAGGTAATATAACTTGCCCTCTACCCTTGTCAGAGGTAACGTCTATGTAACAGATCTAAAAATGGCTTAAATACCCAAAACCATTTTATTACTGTAGGAAGATAACCAATTGGCACTCAATTATCATCTCACATCTGAGTAGTTACTCTCAGCTGGCACCTGGCTCACACCTGTTATCCTAGCTACTCAGGAGGCTGAGATCTGAGGATCATTGCTCAAAGCCAGCCTGGCTGGGCAGGAAAATCTGTGAGACTCTTCAATTAAATCACAGAAAAAACTGGAAGTGATGCTGTGGGTCAAATGATAGAGTGCTAGCATTAAGCCAAAGGAGCTCAAGAGAACAGTGCCCATACCCAGAGTTAATGTTTTAATTCTGGCAAAAAAAAAAAAAAAAAGAAATGCAAAAACAATCTCTTGTAAAACAGGGTAGATTATCCTTACTTAGAATAATGAGTGGCTCATTCTAGGAGACAGTTTTAAAATAGGAAGAATAGAGGTGCTTTGTCCCCTTATTAGTTATGCAAGACAATGACCCTGGTAGAGATAGTGCAATGCCTTGGTAGCATAGTAACTAGAAAAGATCGCATCTGCATAAAGAGATTATACTTGACAGACTGTTGTTAACTGTACTGTTCTTTATATAATTTGTAAAACAATATCATTATGTTACTTAACAGTAACATTTATTCCTACCTTCTTTTTTTTTTAAGTATTAATATGTCCTCTTAAGAAAGCTTGAGAGAAAATATGCTTCAACTGTGAATTTGGCTCACTGATGTGTCAGCTGAAATGCAATATATATATATATAAATATACATGTGTACATATATATATGTATACATAATTTGTTTGAGGTGGGGTTCTTATATGCTCTTACTTGAGTTACAGAAAGAAAATGGTTTCCTTGTGGTATTCAGTTGTGTTTGAAAGCATAATTTTAAAGATGAAAAGGTAATTCTTTTTCATTAGAAATGTCATGGAGTTTAGGTTTGTGATGTTTAGGTCTCTAATGCTAGAGATGCAGAGACGGTAGAGGAGCTGAGTTCTGCCTCATGGTTGCTTTGTAGGTGATCTTTGCAGAGCTGTTTCAGCTCCCAGCGCCCCCTCACATTGATGTGATGTATACCACGCTGCTCATTGAGCTGTGCAAACTGCAGCCTGGCTCTCTCCCTCAAGTTGTATCCTTTCTTTTGTTTTCACATTGACATTCTTTGGCCTGACTTTGCATTATTATTTCAGCTGGCTTTTCTCAGTCTTGTCTTTATTTCGCTGGATTGTAAGTTTTAGCTAGGGTGGTTCTGATATAGTTTAGATAAAGGTCAATCATCTAAAGTGAAGTAAGGTTAATGTGTATAACATGCTATGGTTCTGTCATGAAATAGAATGTATTTCCATGCTTTAGAAATTCTTTATCCTCCCCAGGAGGATACCCCTACTTCCATCCTCTTGCTAATTATTCTGACATATAACTATTACCTTGCCTTTTTTTTGTTATTGTTTCTGTATGTCTTGTTTTTGCAGTACTAGAGTTTGAATTCATGGGTTCAAACTTGGTAGGCAGGCACTCTACCACTTGAGCTCTGTCCCCAGCCCTTTTTTGTTGTTGTAATTGTTTTCAGATAGGTTCTTGCAGTTTTGCTTTAGGTCATCCTCAAACAGTGATCCTCCTATTCATGGCCTCCTGCATTTTTGAGACCATTGGCATCCACTAACACACCTGGTTTATTGAGATGAGGACTTGTTAACTTTTGCCCAGACTGGCCGCAAACTATGACCTTTCCAATTTCTACCTCCCAAGTTTCTGGGATTATAGATGGAAATGACCTAATTACAGCAGACCAGTGGATGCTTGAGAAGGGTGGGATAGAAGAAAAGGGAGTGGGTTACCAGAGGTACATGGGAAATACTGGAGGTGGCAAAAATAATGTCTGTATTCCTTGTGTATGTGCGTAAATCAATTTTATTTTACCTGGTTTAATTACATGAAGAGATGCTTATAGTTATTAATTGTTGCTTTATTACTTTCTGTAATACAACTTGTTTTGATGGAGGATGGAGATTAGTTTTCCTTACCTTTAAACTCCCAGCTTGCACAAGCAACTGAAATGTTATACATGCGTCTGGACACAATGAGTACCACTTGCGTGGACAGGTGCGGTCAATTGCTTATTTCCACATTGAGTCTTAATAGCTTCTCCTTTATAATCCAGTGAAGATACTTTAAGAATTTGTAAATCGTTTTCTTTCATACTTTCACAAATGAACCGTTTATAATAACAAAACTCATTATATTTTTAGTCTTAAATTCAGTATGAGATGATGCCCATACTATAATTTTCTTTAATTTCATTTATCTAGTTGTTTATTGCTTTAATATAGTTATCTTTTCCTTCCTTAATAGCTTTTAAAATAGGTTTTATGCTGGCCCTATATTGAGTCTCTTATTGTCTATTTAGTACATATAAACAAAATTTTTAATAGAAAATATCTGCTGCTTAAATTAATTGCATAAAAGTCTTTAGTGTGTTTGTGAGGAAATGAGCATGGTATGATAAGAAATTAGACTTTGACTCTGCCATCTGTAAAGCATTCCTAAATGTTTTTATCTTGAAGTTCTTTCTTTTCCCCTCCATTCCATCATCAGATATGTGGGGAAAATAATGCACTCCTTGGAATTGTGAAAATTTATGCCAGCACCAATTAAGCATACAAAATATGTCTTACTTAAAGAATAAAAGGTAGTGTCGTGAGAAGTAGTAGGACATGGGACTATTGAAGATGAGTTTTGAAGATAAGTTTGCATGTTCAGAGGGGAAAGAGTTAGTGGCAGGAGAAGACAGCTGCAGGTGATAGTACACAGAGTGCATTCCTGCATTCCTGGTCTAAACTGCAACCCTTCTCCCCCATGTAGGTTTATTAATTGGTTTTCTCATCATCTAAGTAATTTTCAGTTCCGTTGGAGCTGGGAAGATTGGTAAGTATAGTGTGTTTTCTTTCTTTTTTTTTTTAATTTTTGTCAAACTGATATACAGAGCGGTTACAGTTTCATACTTTAGGCATTAGATACATTTCTTGTACTGTTTGTTACCTCTTCCCTCATTCCCCCGCCCCCTTTCCCTTTCCCCCCATGAGTTAGTTGTTCAGTAGATTGACACTAAACAGTTTTGCAAGTATTGCTTTTGTAATTGTTTGTCTTTTTTACCCTGTGTCTCTCGATTTTGGTATTCTCTTTCAGTTTCCTAGTTCTAATACCAGTATATACAAGTGTGTTTTCTATAGTCAGAAAAAAATACACTTAAATGTTAAAACTAGCTTAAAATCTAGTTTTAGTTTCTTTGATAATAATTTACTATGTATAAATGAGATAATTGGAATGAATCTATAGTTGGTAGAAGTTAGGTATGGGCAGACTATGCATGAAAACTTAAAACTACATTTCTTAATTAGGTCAGATTGTCTTACTCAAGATCTTGAAAGTCCCAAACCAAAGTTTGTAAGAGAAGTTCTAGAAAAATGTATGAGGTAAGTTTTTTTTTTATTTTCTTCTAAGTTTGGGTTTCCTAATTTTTCTGGGTGACTTTTTTCTATGCATTTTTTAAAATCCCAAGTATTTGCTCATCTTTCACCTCAGTTTTTATTCAAGATTTAAGTGAAAAAATTAGGCAACTATACCATTTGGATTCTGTAAGCGTTATTTAAATCAATATATTTTAATGTATCATGTTATAAAAATAATTTCAAATTTAGGGAAAAGTCACAATTGGTTGACTTGTATTTTTTCATCTTATTTTAATTCTATGTCACTATGTTTCCTCCAATGCTCGCCCCTTTGTTGTCTGTACCCCTTACAACCCTTTAAGAACAAGCTGAAGGGGTTGGGAATATGGCCTAGTGGTAGAGTGCTTGCCTCGCATACATGAAGCCCTGCGTTTGATTCCTCAGCACCACATAAACAGAAAAGTCCAGAAGTGGTGCTGTGGCTCAAGTGGTAGAGTACTAGCCTTGAGCAAAAAGAAGTCAGGGACAGTGCTCAGGCCCTGAGTCCAAACTCCAGGACTGGCAAAAATAAAAAGAAGAACAACAAGTTGATGTTGTTATAGTCCATCAGCCTTCAGTATTCCATGATACATTTCCTCAAAATAAAACCATTCCTATATGACAGCATACAGCCTGCCCAGTGACAAAATCAGCTCTGGTATAGCACTATCATGCAATCCCCAGGCAGTGCTACTATTTTACTACCACACCAGGGAAGCTTTTTCTATTCTTGCCCAGAATTGTCTCCAAGAATGTATAGCATTGTTTTTATTCTCTCATTACTTCTTCAGTCTTCACAGATACCTCCCTCCTCTCGTGTGTGTGTGTGTGTGTGTGTGTGTGTACCTGTGTGTACGCACCGGTCTTGGGGCTTGATCTTGGGGCCTGGTATCCTTGAGAATTTTTGCTTCAAAACTAGTGCTCAGGCTGGAAACATGACTTAGCAGTAGTGTGTTTGCTTTGCATGCATGAAGCCCTGGGGTTGATTCCTAAGCACCACATAAACAGAAAAGGCCAGAATTGACATTGTGGCTCAAGTGGTAGAGTGCTAGCCTTGAGCAAAAAGAAGCCAGGGACAATGCTCAGACCCTGAATCCAAGCCCCAGGACTGGCAAAAAAAGAAACTAGTGATCTAATACTTTAGCCACAGCTTCTGGTTTTTGGTTTGGGTTTGTCTTGGTTCTTAACTGAAGAGTATCATGGCCTTTCCTGCCCAGGCTGGCTTCGAACTAAGATCTTCAGATCTTGGCCTCCTGAATAGCTAGGATTACAGGTGTAAGCCACCAGTGCCTAGCTTCTCTGTCTTCTTAAAGAGCCTAGAGATGTTACTTTCTTGGCTTGCTCTGTTACCTTCTCTTGAACTAACTCATTTTTCTCAGTGTATCGTATCACACTGAAGGCATATGAATCCACCTGGGTGATACTAATCTTTGCCTGGTCATGTCTGTATCTTTCAGGCTCTTCCATGTTTTCCTTTCTAATTGCTTAATGTTTTGTAGAGATTATCTAAGTATGTTCTTTTATTCCTCACTTTTCCATTCTCCATCCTAGCTACTCAGGAGGTTGAGATCTGAGGATTGCAGTTCAAATCCAGCTAGGCAAGAAAGTTTGTAAGGCTTATCTCCAACTAAGCAATAAACAGCCAGAATGGTAGTTCAAGTGATAGAGTGCCAACCTTGAGCAAAAAAGCTCAGGAACAGCAGTTAGGCCTTGAGTTCAAGCCCCATCCCCTTCCCCCCAGAAAAGCAACAAGCAGAAAAACCCTTCTGCTTTATCAGTCACCAATATTATGATTGATAAGTGATTTTTTAATAATTTTTTCATTTATTATTTGGCATTTTATTGGAAGAGCTATGTTTCTTCTCATGTTCTTTTATTTATATATACATAGAGACTAAAGAAATTGTTTCATCCAGTGTGTTATAAACCATGACTATCATGATTTATTTTTATGCCTATATTGTCTCTGGGAAACTCCACTAAGTCCTGTATCTAAGCTTTTTATTTTTTTGTAAAGTCCTCTAACATTCATTGAACAATTCCTTATTTTCTGGTCCAAGACTTTCCAAAACCATGCTGGTTCCTTATTTTTTTTTCTTATTTATTGTCAAAGTGATGTACAGAGAGGTTACAGTTTCATACATTAGGCATTGGATACATTTCTTGTACTGTTTGATACCTCCTCCCTCATTCCCCCCTCCCCTTTTCCCTCTCCCCCCCATGAGTTGTTCAGTTGGTTTACACCAAACAGTTTTGCAAGTATTGCTTTTGTAGTTGTCTTTTTTTTCCTGTGTCTCTCGATTTTGGTATTCCCTTTCACTTTCCTAGTTCTAATATTAGTATATACAGTTTCCAAGGTACTCAGATAAGATACAGTGATAGTGCAGGTACAACCACAGGAAGGGGATACAAGAGGATCATCAACAATAGACCATGCTGGTTCCTTATAACTCCCATGGAATCATTTGTTCAAAATGGAGTTTAGGAAGACCTGAGCTCTTGGTGTGCTTTGTTATTAGAGTGTCATTGTTTAGGTCCTCTTGGTGGACACATGCACTCACGTGCGTGTACACACACACACACACACACACACAGATAACATACATACATACGGTTGCTTTTATATTGTGTGTGTTCAGCTCTTCCAACCCAATTAACTATTAGCAGCTGTCTTCTCTTCCATGGTTTATAAATGCTTTCCTTGGCTCCTGTCCTCTGCTGTTGTATAACCAATCTTCCAGACATGACAACTATCCTTCCCCCTACCCCACTGTCACCCATTGGTTGCTAAGCTAACACACACCTCAGTGCACATCAAGAAGTTTTGAAGTAGCCTGAGTTTCCATGTGGTGGCTTATGTAAAAGCCTAAATGACTTTCATTTTCCCATTTACTTTTTGGTTGTCAGCTATGTTCAAAGCGTTAGAGCTAAACTGGGTGTTACCAAAGAGTAAAACTAATTAAAGCTACTTTCTGAGGCTGTTATTTGTATTGTAGGTTGTCTTACCATCAGCGTATATTAGATATTGTTCCTCCTACCTTCTCAGCTCTATGTCCCGCAAACCCAACCTGCATCTACAAGTATGGAGATGAAAGTAGCAGTAAGTAATAAAATAAGAATTCCTGGCTTTAAACACGACCAAAACCTATGTGCTTTACAGTCAAAATAGAAAAATGAATTTCTACTTTTTCAAAGTAGAAATATGAATTTTTCTTGGGTGTGCATTTTCTGTTTGAAAGTGGTTCATCACAAGCCACTATATTAAAGATTTTGTTGTGATATTACTGGCTTATAACTTGTCTCTCTTTTAATATTGTTTAGTGTGTTATCTATGACATTTTAAATATAGTGCTAAGTATAACAAGGTAATTTTATAGTCTATATACTAAGTAGAAAGCATGCATTTGTTATGATGGAACTCACTTAAAGTTGATCAGTAGCAGCTAACATTTTCCTTCTGGTGTAGCTAATTAGGGGTACGACTCTAGAAATATGACTCCAGAAGTAAATTTGTAAATAGGATTTTCTTACCTTTTGGTCCCATGATCTCCAGAATTGCAATGTATTTCAGGCTCTGTGATTTGCTTTGTCATTTGTGCTTTACAGTCTTTGTACTAAATGAAGGTAAGGTTTTGTACATTGGCAATCAATGTACAGAGTCACCTATAGAGATTCTTGGAGTTAGGTTTTGTTCACCTGCATGAGTCTTCTACTCTGTGTGTTATGAAACTTCTTGTCTGAGAATTCTATTCCTTGCCTTGTGCCATTATTCCAACATAGAAAGCTCTTACTATCTCCAGTTCCTGTTTTCCTCTAGAGTCTAGCCCAAGCTTACTTCTGTAAATACTGTTTTGTACTGCTTTCGGGCTTATCTTACTTCCTTAGCTAGAATGTAAATTCCTTTGTGAGAAAGAATCCTTATTTTTATTGTATGTGGGTTCTTTGTTCTTGTTGCTGTTTTGCTTTTCACCTAGTTTATTTCCACTTTAGAGAAATGATGTTACTTTAGAGAAATGGCGTTACCTCAATGTCTTCCTGTAACCTTTTTTGACAGGCTCGTTGTCCTAAATGCTTAGTTACTCGCACCCTCTGGTCTTATGTCAGGATTGCTTTTTTGTTATGTCTTTGTCTGCCTTATGTTAAAACAGATTTTCTGTTGTTCTGGAAATGCCTTTCATGCTAGTACATTTTCTACACATCAAGAACTTAATAGAGGAGCTGGGAATATGGCCTGGTGGGTAGGGTGTTTGCCTCGTATACATGAAGCCCTGGGTTTGATTCCTCAGCACCACATATGTAGAAAATGCTGGAAGTGTCACTGTGGCTCAAGTGGTAGAGTGCTAGCCTTGAGCAAAAAGAAGCCAGGGACAGTGCTCAGGCCCCAGGACTGGCAAAAACAAAAACAAAAACAGAAGAACTCAGTAGATACTAACATGTAGTAAACAGAGGGTCATGTCACATGAGCATCTGCTCTAGGTGATTCAGTGGATTTAGCCTAAGAGAACTGCAAAACCCTCTTTTAAGTTAGCAGCCTTTACCTTGTTCAAACCCAAACTTAGTCTCCACTGTCCCAGAGGACAGAAAGAAGAGGAGGGTAATGCTAAAAACAAAAGACAGGTACATTGACTCTTGGCTTATGAATTAAGGCCAAGGAGGAGAGCTGAGGGTATAAGACAGTGTAACTAAGTCACCTTTCCTCTCACTGCTTATCTGGAAGAAGATTAACAACTCTTGGCTCTCCAGATTTCAGGTAGTGAAACATTCTAAGTGTTGAAATAAGAATTGTCTTTTATTTCCACATACAGTATCTTACATGGTTTAAATATTGAAATAGTATATTCTATTTTGAAAGGAAATAATTTAAGTTTCTCAATTATCTAGCTCGCCGTAAGAATACTCATTGGCTTGATTACCTTCCCTCCATTCTGTCTAGATTCTCTTCCTGGACATTCTGTGGCCCTCTGTTTATCTGTTGCCTTTAAAAGTAAAGCAACCAACGATGAAATCTTCAGCATTCTGAAAGATGTACCAAATCCTAACCAGGATGATGATGATGGTAAGAAAATTAAGTATTTCTTCAGTGGCACTATGAATAAGCATTTTAAAGTAATGTATAAACGTAACTAGCAACATGAGTTGACATTTAGCATTACCATGAAATGGCCTACATTGAGACTATTTTAGAGCCAGGCACCCATGACTCATACCTATAATTCTATTGTGAGGCTGAAATCTGATCATTGCAGTTTGAAGCCAGCCTAGGCAGCAAAGTCTATGAGACTCTGACCTCCAGTTAACCACCAAAAATCCTCAAGTGGAGCTGTGGCTCAAGTAGTAGAGCACTAGTCTTGAGCAGAAAGGCTCAGGGACAGTGCCCAGGTCTTGAGTGCAAGCCCTAAGGCCAACACAAAAAAGAGTGAAAAAATATATTTGAGATGTAACTTAGTGTGGTAGAGCACTTGCTAAGGTATGCAAAACCCTGTTTGACCTCTGGTACTATATATGCTATGTCCTAAATATATGAGGTAGAAATATACCTTCATATAGTTTGAGTTTAAAGATTTCCTGCTTTCACCATACAGAGATCTTAAATGAAAAGGCTTTGTATGTTACTAGATGGATATTTTTTCCAGATATTACTAAGCTACTATATTAATAGTGTTTACTGACTGTATACCATGTAACTTCAACCAGATTCCTAATTTTTTTTTTCTAGGCAAGGATAGGGAAATTAACTTTCAAGTTTACTTGAATTAAGGAATAAAGAAAACAGTGATGAGACTTGTCTTATCACATATTTAAAACATACTGTAAAATGCTTAATTCTCTATAGTAACTCAGTCACTGTGGTACTAGAATAAGTGATCAAATCAGAAGAAGAGAGGACAAGGCTGCTGGGACAAGTTCATAACTATTTGGTGGGTGGATTATATGTAGATGTGTGTAACTCAACATAAAGATATTAAATTTATACTTTGTCAGACATCCTAAAACATAAGCTTGTTTCTTGTTTTTATTTTTATTAAGTATATTATCTTAGCCAGGTGCTATTGGCTTGTGCCTATAATTTTAGCTACTCAGAAGGCTGAGATCTTAGGATTGTGGCTAGTAGCCAGCCTGGGCAGGAAAGTCCATGAAACTCTTATCTCTAGTTAATCACAGAAAAAGCCAGTAGTGGCTCAAGTGGTAGAACACTAGCCTTGAGCAAAAAGGAGCTCAGTGACAGTGCCCAGGCCCAGAGTTCAAGCTCCAGGATTGGCAAATAATAATAATAATATTATAATAATAAATAATATGTCATCATATATAATATATCATGTAGAATATATATATTGCCATCATATAGAATATAATAAGAAAATCTACTCTTTTTAAAAAAGAAATATATCGTATACAAAGAATAGGGAAATAATCCCACAAAACTAAATATTGAGATTATGATCCATTTTACATTTTGAGCATTTGAAATCAGTAATGATCTTTTACTGTTTATTATTACTAAAAGACATCACATGAATGTATGACTTAGCATTTGGATATAAGCATGCTACTTGTTTAGCATTTCAGGTACAGCACTAAGGAATTGCATATTTACTTTCTTTTTCTTTTACTGTGAAATACTTCTCAGATGAAGGATTCAGTTTTAACCCATTGAAAATAGAGGTCTTTGTACAGACTCTGCTTCATTTGGCATCCAAATCGTTCAGCCACTCCTTCAGTGCTCTTGCAAAGTAAGTACAAGCCAAAAGAGGCGTAATTTTTGCCTAAAGTTGTCAAATATGAAAACCTTAGCATTGTATACCATTTCATATGGAGCGATGTGATTTGTGGTAGCTAAAATCTACCCCATAACTTGTGTCTGTATGCACATTCATATAGATGTAGAGAGGAGCTGGTGAATACCCGAGTCCTCAGGCAGTCTATTGATACTGTCAGAAACTCAGGCTAAAATTAGCATCTGAAAACCCATCTTTACAGCTTGTCAGAGTGCGAAAGAAGAAAGCATGGAGATAGCCCTCTTTCCGGATTCTGTGCAGCTTCTATACAAACTGAATTCTAATCATAACTTCTGCATCTGTGAAAGGATGTGGCTAATATTTGGTCATTTTCCATTTATATTGAGTAACTTTGAAAACATTAAAATGCCTAATGAATGATGTTTTTCCTCCATTATCCAAAAGGTTTCATGAAGTCTTCAAAACCCTAGCAGAGAGTGATGAGGGGAAGCTACATGTGTTGAGAGTTATGTTTGAGGTTTGGAGGAACCACCCACAGGTAAGAATTACTTAATTAGATATGTGGAAGCCCAGATAAAAGTGATTAATTAAATTTGATCTTGCCTCTTAAATGTTTTCAAATCTATAAATTATTTGGAGTTGTGGGAATTCTTTAAAGAATGTTACGATTTTTTTTTTTTTTTTTTTTTTGCCAGTCCTGGGGCTTGAACTCCAGGCCTGGGCACTGTCCCTGAGCTTCCTTTTGCTCAAGGCTAGCACTTTACCACTTGAGCCACAGTGCTACTTCTGGCTTTTTCTGTCTATATGGTACCAAAGAATCAAACCCAGGGCTTCATGCTTGCTAGGCAGGCACTCTACCACTAAGCCACATTTCCAGCCCTATGGTTTTTGAACTATAATGATCTCCACAATTTATTGTTTATTAAGAGTATTTGTTGCGGGGCTGGGGATATGGCCTAGTGGCAAGAGCGCTTGCCTAGTATACATGAAGCCCTGGGTTCAATTCCCCAGCACCACATATATAGAAAACGGCCAGAAGTGGCACTGTGGCTCAAGTGGCAGAGTGCTAGCCTTGAGCAAAAAGAAGCCAGGGACAGTGCTCAGGCCCTGACTCCAAGCCCAGGACTGGGGGGGGGGAAAAAAAAAGGGTATGTGTTGCAAGTTTGTATTAGGAAACAGTTACATAGTCTATTCAATTTCTACAAACAAGACCCTGGTTTCTAAAGCCTTAACATACTATTTTAATACTGCATTTTATTAAAAGGTATATTTAGAAATGAATTTTTAAAACTACTAGTCAAATTGATTAGTTCCTTTATAGCAAAAAAATACATATATAGTCAGTCTTGGAGTTTAAACTCAGGAAAGGCTAGTACTCTACTACTTTGAGCCATAGCTCCACTTGCGGTTTTCTTTTTGGCCAGTCCTGGGGCTTGGACTCAGAACCTGAGCACTGTCCCTGGCTTCTTTTTGCTCAAGGCTAGCACTCTGCCACTTGAGCCACAGCGCCACTTCTGGTCATTTTCTATATATGTGGTGCTGGGGAATTGAACCCAGGGCCTCATGTATATGAGGCAAGCACTCTTGCCACTAGGCCATATCCCCAGCCCCCACTTGTGGTTTTCTGTTGGTTAGAGATAGTCTCATGGACTTTCCTGCCCAGGTTGGCTTTGAACTGCCATACTCAGATCTCAGCCTTCTGAGCCACCAGCACCTGGCCAAAATAAATTTTTTTATAAGCCTTCATACTTTACTTTCAGAGAATCATTATTTTGTGAAATACCTTTCAGATGAAGGATTCATGGTAGGCAATACTTTCCCTCCAAGCCATATCCTGTAGTCTTAAAAAGAAGTATTACTTTGTACTATTTGTGCAAGTGTTTTTATTTTGGCTGCTTATGAGATTTGACCTAATTCTCTCATTGTAGATGATTGCTGTCCTGGTTGATAAGATGATTCGCACACAGATAGTTGACTGTGCTGCAGTAGCAAACTGGATCTTCTCTTCAGAGCTGTCTCGTGACTTTACAAGGTTTGGACCAGAATTTGGAGTTCATATTATAAGAGACCTCATGTATACCAATTCTTAGAAAAAAATGAACTTTGCAAATAATTCTTTCTACCTAGTAATGGTTCTTACTTGTAAAAGGTTACAGTCCTTATAGTTGATCAGGACTAGAACATCAGTTGACATATCTTCAGTTCATTTCTTGGTCACAGTACTACCATATCATCGTTCTATCGTACAGAATATGAAAATGTCACAGGGAGTTTAGCCTGTCCAAAATGACACAACTAAATTCAGAATCAGACACATTGAGATTGCTCAAGATCTTCATCTGTTCTGAACACCTGGCTAGCACCTATATTTCCAACTCTTCAGAGCTTTCCCTGACTTCTCCCCAAGTTAAAGTCTGCTGCTTAGTCCTGTCTGCAGAATCTAGACTTAGAGTTTTAGAATGTTTTATTCTCCTCTTCCTAAACTGTCATCAAGGCCAAAATTTGTGAAGGAAGTACTACTCTGTATTGTGCCCTGCCTAGTTTATAGCCATATAAAGGACTACTTTAAAAAAAAAAAAAAAAAGAAATGGGCCATATTTGCAGCAAGTATTTTAAATCACCTTTGAAGTAATCCTTATATTTGATCTGTTTCCTAATTTGGAAGCTGACAAAGTTTTATCTCATTCTTAAACCCACAGTCCATTGTGAACTAATGAGTTTCTTGGATATCCCACAAGAACTGGCAAAGTGCATTAGGAAAGTTCAACATTTAAGGTTTACATTTGAAGTGAGAACTACATTTGTTTCTCTTCCTGTTGTTACTGTTTTTCTTAGTTTGCCACTTGAGTTCAGTAGATGTGTACACACACTGTTCACATCTAGTTATTTCTAGTTATAGAAGAACATGCCAAGGATAATTGCCTTCAGGGAGCTTACTTGAATCTAATGGGTAGCAGCAGATATGTACACAATTTACAATAACAGGCAGTTTCTAAGTTTCTAATTCTGACCATAGGAAGGAAGGCAGTATCAGCCCTTAAGACTGAATAGGTTATAAAATTTGAGAGGTTAACATACAATAACCAAATGCCATATTACTTTAAGATTGTTTGTTTGGGAAATCTTGCACTCCACAATCCGCAAGATGAACAAACACGTTTTGAAGATCCAGAAAGAGCTAGAAGAAGCTAAAGAGAAACTGGCAAGGCAACACAAACGGGTAAGTCTTATATAAAGAAATTCTGGAGAATATTCAAAGACATTACCTTGGTGGTAATTTATTTTTCTGAGGCTAGGTTATACAAAGTTGTAGAAGCAGAGGGGAAGTCTGTTGTGTGCTCTTGACCTGCATGTCATACAGTGGATTTCTGAATGCCTTCCTCTCTGCAGCGAAGTGATGATGATGACAGAAGCAGTGACAGGAAAGATGGGGCCCTTGAGGAACAAATAGAGAGACTGCAGGAAAAAGTCGAATCTGCGCAGAGTGAGCAGAAGAACCTGTTCCTTGTAATATTTCAGGTAGGTCGGCTTGGAACATTGGTGTATGTAAAAGAAATCTATACTGTTTCTTCAGTTTTTGTGTGTTGTTTCTGTTTTGCTTTTTGAGTCAAGGTTTTACCATGTTCAGATTGGCCTTGAACTTGTGATCCTCATGCCTCAGACTCTAAAGTGCTGGGGTTACAGGTGTACACCATTGTACCTAGTAAAAATGTTGCTTTTGAACACAAAAAGGAATGTATGCCCATTTAGAAGAGCTTAAGATGTAACAATTTACAAAGGAAATAAAATGTCACCACTTGGAAGCTACCATATATACCTCTGAGGTCTGTGCTATTACTTAGCATTTCAATGCCAGTCCTGTGCTTATTTAGCTGATTTAGATGATTGCTGTTCTTCCTGTGGACATTTTTGGGTACAGATCCCTTTTAATCTTACTTCCTTAAGAGTCAAGAAGTAATATCGCTAGAATAAGTAATTTAGAGATTAAAGATCTTTCTACATTGCCAAAAAGGATATACCAACACAAAATATTACTGGTCTTCCTTTTTAGATGGACAGTATTTCAGTGAATCCTGAAAGGCAAGAGTGCAGCACAGACGGAGTCGTATAAGCAATATTTTTAAAGCCCTTAATTATTAATTTCTGAAATGTAAGATTCTCCATCTAATACTTCAATTTAATTTGTCCTTTCTAGCGTTTTATCATGATCTTGACCGAGCACTTAGTACGATGTGAAACTGATGGGACCAGTATATTAACACCGTGGTATAAGAACTGTATAGAGAGACTCCAGCAGATCTTCCTACAGGTTTGAGAACAGCTTTGAGTAAATGACAAACACTATTCTCAGCCACAAAGGTTTTCTTTTTTTTTTTTTAATAGTCCTTATTAGGCTAGGGACATTAGGCTCAGAGGTAAAGTATTTGCCTACCATGCACAAAGCTCTGTGATCCTCAGCACTAAAAAAAAATAAATCCTCACGAAATTTGCCAGACTGTAGATTCTTTTTCATGTCCGTTGACAGCTACTATTGGGCATCAGGTAATCTAAACTGTATAGGAAAACTTGCTAAGGGAACAATATTTTACAGGTAATTTAAATGCCACAGGGACATGGTAAACAGTGCCCACAGAAGCCAAAGCAAGCTAAGGTCTCTGTAGAAAATGCCAACACTGCTCTTAGCCATCCTGGCAAGATGTGTAAAAGTGAGGCTGGTTCTTTATCTTCAGGCAGTGTCCATTTGTTTATTGTACAGAAGTCATTAGTGCAAAAGCCCTTTGTGAAGTTCAATTCTTTAAGCTTTCCAGTAGAAATTCCTTCTCTATTTTTCCAGTTAATTGTCTGGGGGCTCTAACAACCCCTAGTCATGTACAAATATTCAAATATATTTGAGTCTACCTACAGCAACTAGAAGAGTTCCTTTTATATTTTGACATGTCTTGGCTTCATAGCTCAGACCTGCCTAGGCTGTTCTTTATTTAGCAAGTCACCATGTACTGGGAGACCCAGCAAAGCTGGTCTGTAGCAATAGCTGCAAGCACTGCCTTGCGTCATGAACTGCATTTCCACAGAAGCTCCTGAGGACTGAGGTGCTTGAAGTTATTACCGAGTGTCCCTTTCCCCACTGCCTCTACTGTTAGGAGTAATGGGTTCCTATAAAGTTTCCTCTATCAGCATGGACTGTCTTTTTTTCTGCCTCTTTCCTTCCTCAGTGTGGGTGGGCTGCTAAGGGACATTGTCTAGTTGATAGCTTGCTTGCTTTTTTCTGACCAGCACCCTATTTTGTGTCCACAGCATCACCAGATAATCCAGCAGTATATGGTAACCCTGGAGAACCTGCTTTTCACCGCAGAGTTAGACCCTCACATCCTGGCTGTGTTCCAGCAGTTCTGTGCTCTGCAGGCCTGAGGATCACAATTTTCCTCATGTTGATTTTTTTCTAATATCTTAAAATAATTTGTCTTTATTTTTGATGGTTTGATGCTTGCTTTCTTGTAGCCTTTCACTTCTTAAAAAAAACAAAGGGGGAGAGGGGAAGTGAGAAATATGACATTACCCTTATTTGTCTCTAAAAGGCAAAGACTTCTTAGTGATAATGTGATAATGACCGTGATGTATTATATATGCGACAGACACAACTTTTTAGTGATCAGTTTGATATTTTCTCTCGTTAAGGCACAAAACAAGTTTGAGGTGTGTGAAACAATAGAGGTTCAATTTACAAAGTTGTAGGTAGACGGTGGGCTTATTACCAGGTAGCATAACTTGTCACAGCTCCTGGATACCCTAACATGGCTGAAATAAAGCTAAAAATATGTTTTGTAAACTTTGGTATTTCATGACTTAGTATCTTAAGTCTATTTTTAAATAGGTGGTTTCTTACTGAAGGCACACATACTCCTTTAGTATTTTCACTTCAAAATATTTTTCCTTAGTACTTTAAAATACTACTTCTTAATATAGAAAAGTGTTACTATTTAAAGTTCACTTTCCAAATTTGCTTATACAAATCACCTGAGAAGCCCCTAGAATCATGTTAAAACACCATGATGTCTGAAATGGATTTCTCCAGGTGGTTCTGGTTTCAGGAACAACCATCGTTTTAGAGCATCTGATAACTTCATTCCTGAGCCTATTTGCTGTTATGGGATCAGGCTTAAATATAATGAATTACCTGACATTTCAAATTTCTAAGAGCTGCTTTCGCTCAAGATTAGCTAGCCCCCTACCTACCCCTTGAGCCACAGTGCCACTTCTAGTTTTTTCTAAGAGATAAGAGTCTCACTTGCCCAGGCTGGCTTTGAACCACAATCCTTAGATCTCAGCCTCCTGAGTAGCTAGGATTACAGGCGTGAGTCACCAGCACCCAGCAGTTTCTAGGATTTTTAAATATACCATTTAATTCAGTCAATAAGTATTCAGTAGATCAGTGCTATTTGTGAAGTTACCAGCAGAAAGAGGACTAAACCCATGTTGTTAGCTAAATATTCTGTTCACACAAATCTTCCCATTGCATAAAACACAACACACTAGTTTGAAATGGTTTTTCTCCTCAAGAAGCAAGACAACTATCTTAAAACACTGGTAAACTTTGCCTTGAACTGCTTTGTAATTCTCTTCACAGTACAAGTCTGGCTGGTTATACTTTTTTTTTTTTTTTTTTTGGCCAGTCCTGGGGCTTGAACTCAGGGCCTGAGCCTCTCTGTGCTCAAGGCTAGCACCCTACCACTTGAGTCACAGTACCACTTCTGACTTTTTCTGCTTATGTGGTGCTGAGGAATAGAACCCAGGGCCCCATGCATGCTAGGCAAGCACACTGTACCACTAAGCCACATTCCCAGCCCCTTTTTATACATTCTAGAGAAATATGTATTCATTTCCTTCCAGTTGATCCTTTCCATGTGTAATGGTTGCTTCTGACAACTTCATGCTGTAGCCCTGCTCTGTCCCTTTCTAGCAAGCAAAGTGTATGGAAAACTGAACTAGGGATTAAAATTTTTAAGAAGTAAAAGAGAAGATGTTCAATAGTTGCTTTTTCTGCCAGTGAACTATATACAGAAAAAGGCCACACATACCTTGCAATAAACTAAATTCTATTGTTATCCTTATGCCATTTAACATAATTGTATCAGGTCATTTTTATACCTAAGTGACAATGGGAACAGTGCCATCCTGGTAGAGCAGATTTGACTTCAGAGTATATCTGGATACCAGATTATCTTAAATTGAAGTTAATGGATGGATAAAAATAAACCTCAACTAGATAAATCTCATTATTGGCCATGGCTCATTATCTAGAGGCAGTTATGTTTCAGATTTAAGACTCACCATATTAAATCTTAAATAGTACTGTGAGAGGTGGTTATATTGATTTGACATAAAAAAAAATAGGCCCAATGAAGAAGCTTGTCCAGGGTCCACAACCAGGAAGTGGAACTTGAACTTGGATCCATTGGCTGAGAGCCCTTTCTTTCCCCAAAAAGCACTGATGCTCTTCACAGCCTGAACCCCTTTGCTCCGTTGTCATCAGTCCACAAGCTTCCCTCACACACACAAATCTGGACGCCCATTCAAAGTCAATTTTTACTGAGTTTAATGTTTATAGCACATGCAAAAAAAAAAATCCCTGAAAAATACATTGACCATTTCCATGTTGAGCATTTATATCCAGGACAATTAGTAATACAATCCCAAGAACCTAATTATTTGAGTTTGGGTTTTCTCCAAGTATAATTCCCAATGGCTAGTCCAGAAAGGTGGAAATGTATAAACTTCCCATTTCTCCTATTCGGAGTGGATAGAAATTGATATCAATTTGAAATGTTCAGTCTATTTCAACTTGAATTTCATCAAAATAATGATGCCTCAGTCCTTTAACTGGACTTTTGTAATCCTTTTGATAGGAGAAAATCTTACTAAGCTTTGCCCAAATACCTGGGGTGAAATTGCTACTAAACAAGAATGAAGCAAGTTGTCTCTGCTGCTTCCCCCTTTCCCCCAGATTAAATGAGAATACCTGTAAGGCACTTAGAAGTGTTTAGATAAACTTAGTTTTGAAGACAGCTGTTTTCCTTTTTGAGACAGCATTTCAGAAGAGCTGTCTGTAAAGCCCTATGGCATCAGGCTCTGAGAGTGCAGAAAACATGATTGGATTCCTAGTGTTCACTGTTCTTCTGTACGTACATCAGCACTTTTTCCCGTGATGGTTCTTCCCTCCCGTCTTCAGGGCAGTAGCTGGATGCTGGTGGCTCATGACTGACAGTAATCCTAGATACTCAGGTAGCTGAGCTCTGAGCATCATGGTTCAAAACCGCCCAGCAGACAAATCTGAGACTCATGTCCAGTTAACCAACAAAAGGCTAGAAGAAAGGCTAGAAGTGGAAGCACAGGCTTTAAGATCAAGTCCTGGTATTTGCACCAAAAATAAAAGTCCCCCAAAACCTCACCTAGACTGATGCAATACTGTGCCACCATCCTTATGGTAAAAGGTAAAAGATTTACATGATCTGAAGAGAAGCCAGAGCATATCCGCCATCATTATAGGTTGTGTCCAGTTCAGTCAGCTTTGGCCTTCCTCAGAAGCTTTGCCTCCTGCCCTAGTCTAGGGTTTGTTTATTCCTCGATGTGTAGCCAGTTGAGCTGAACCTTAACTAAAATCTGCGTTTAAGATGAAAACACCCGGTGAAGAATCAGTTACAAAGTGTTTCACTGTAAAGCCCACATTGTGAGTTTAAATATAAAATTCTGTAAAAAATTAAAAGGTCACTAAACTAAAAAAAATCACATCTTTTCATATGTCAGTTCGTGGCCACATATAGTACAGGTCTTGCGGTACATGTCATCTTCTAAGTTTTCTTCTGGTCCATACTCATGTTGATGAACAGCTGTTTCTCTTTTCCACACACTGCTTCTTACCGCTCGCCGCAATTCTAAGAAAACAAGTTTCTCACTGAATCCAAAAAATAAATCCAAGCTGTTGGCCATATTTGCATATTTAAGCACCTATGGTATACCTTAAGTTTATGACAAATCAAAGTTGATTATACAAATTTGGCAAATTTTCCTTTCTTACCTCACCTTGCCTGTGAATCATTGAAGTCATTGCTGGAGTGGTATGCGGTGAGACTCAGAAATGGGCACAGAATGGGTAATGGTTAGGAATGCAGCAAAAGAGAACAGGTACAGGGTGCTCAAGGACATGAGATGGGAAAACAGGATGTCAGAGCAGCAAAGGAGGTCCGCTAAGAGAAGGGAAAGGGGAATGTGACTTAAATTGCGTGTTTACAAGTCAGGAGCCCCTGCTTTAAAAGGCATGTTACATTCTTTTTTTTTTTTTTTTTTTTTTTTTTGCCAGTCCTGGGCCTTGGACTCAGGGCCTGAGCACTGTCCCTGGCTTCTTCCCGCTCAAGGCTAGCACTCTGCCACTTGAGCCACAGCGCCGCTTCTGGCCGTTTTCTGTATATGTGGTGCTGGGGAATCGAACCTAGGGCCTCGTGTATCCGAGGCAGGCACTCTTGCTGCTAGGCTATATCCCCAGCCCCGTCATGTTACATTCTTGAAAGAAAACTAGAGAGCCAAGATTACCATTAGGTGCTGATGTATTTTCATGTTAGCTCAAACAAGTGGTATTAGTAAGGCTGTTGAGTCCTTTGGCTCTATAAAATGTCACATTATTTTAGGAATTGAGTAAAAAAATCACAGAAGATTAACAGAAAAGAAAAATCACATTTTTATTTTGCTTAATTTTATTCTGCAGGTAGGAAAACAGCAAAGACAACATGTGGCTTAAAGTACTTGGAACTTTAGGCCTATATGCTGCTAATGGCTTTTGCAAAATTTACATTGCACATTCTAACACTTTGCTAACTGGAAATGAACAAGCTGGTAACTTCCCAGTTTCTCACTTAATGACTAGAAACCAGCACCATCTGTCTACATTTCTCAGTTCGTCAGCATTTGACAGTTTAATATATCAGGTTATAAATATAATGAATCTTTTTTTTTTTGCCATTCCTGGGGCTTGAACTCGGGGCCTGAGCACTGTCCCTGGCTTCTTTTTGCTCAAGCCTAGTAGCACTCTGCCACTTGAGCCACAGCACAATTTCTGGCCATTTTCTATATATGTGGTGCTGGGAATCAAACCCAGGGCTTCATGTATACGAGGCAAGTACTCTTGCCACTAGGCCATATTCCCAGCCCAATATAATGAATCTTAATGTCATCTATTCTCCCTATCCTCCCAGCCCCACCCCTATCCTCAAGTAACCAGGTAGCGCGTGTATTCTTAAGGACGTCAAAGCTAGGTAGCGTGGTAGATGCTTATAATCCCAGTACTTTGGAGGCTAAGGCAGGAAGCACCCTCATTCATCACCACCACAGTACCTGTCACACTCTTGACACCCTGACTCTAGCACTTACGATGGCCCAATGCCTGGCAAAAGAACACTTGAAACATTCATGGGAAGGTGGGAAGTAGGTAGGTAGGTAAGTGGATGGATGGATGGATGGATGGATTGATTTAAGGACCCATACACACATGGATAGAGGGATGAACAAAAGAATTCACAGACAGAAGAACCAAGAGCTATATGCTGAAATAAATGCACTGATGGGGGAATGACAGTATATATGAAGCGTTCCACTCAAAAAAGCCTGGGTCCTGTTCCTACATTTTATACATGCCTTCCTGGAATGTATAAAAATGAAAGTGCTCAGGCAAGCTGCCATACAAGTTCATTCTAGTGGTAGCTGGATATGGCACATGCCTAAAATCTCAGCAATCAGTACACAGAAGCAGGAAGATCATGAGTTCAAGGCCAACCCAAAATAGGTTAAGAACTTGTCTTAAAAAGAAAAGTTCCTTTTAGTCTAGTGAGACTTGACATGATTTTTCATTGGAAGCAATTAGAGAAGTTTGTTGGTGAGCCTTTTTTTTTTTTCCGTGCCAATCCTGGGGCTTGAACTCAGGGCCTGGGCACTGTCCCTGAGATTTTTTTTTATCAAGGCTGGGGCTCTACCACTTGAGCCACAGCTACACTTCTGGCTTTTTTGGTGGTAAACTGCAAATGCGATCGGTCTCACTACCTGGTCTTTCCTCAAATCTCAGCTTCCTGAGTAGCTAGTATTACAGGTATGAGCCACTGGTGCCCAGCTTCAGTAATATTTTTTTTTCCTTTTGCCAGTCATGGGGCTTGAACTCAGCCTAGGTACTGTCCCTGACCTTTTTGCTCAAGGCTAGCACTTGAGCCACAGTGCCACTTACAGCTTTTTCTGTTTATGTGGTACTAAGGAATTGAACCTGGGGCTTTATACATGCTAGGCAAGCATTCTACCACTGAGCTACATTCTCAGCCCTGTGTACTATTTTTTTTAAACACTGGATCATAATATTTAAATGCAGCTGGGGGGTGGTTGGGGGCTGATGCCTGTAATCCTAGCTACTCGGGAGGCTGAGGTATGAGGATCATGGTTCAAAGCCAGCCCGAGCAATAAAGGCTTATCTCCAATTCAGCACACACAAAAAAAGTCAGAGTAGAGCTGTAGTTCAAGTGCAGAATGACAGCCTTGAGCAAAAATAGCTCAAGCACAGTGCTAAGGCCCAGCCTTCAAGCCCCAGGACTGACAAAAAATATTTAAATGCCAAATTTTTAATTTTAGATGCCAAGTTCTTGACCAGCGCTACCATCCCCTTCCCGGCACCATTCATATGTAAGCACAATTACCTGAGCATGGTGGTATGAAACCCAGAATGAGGAGGCTTAGCGTTGCCATACTTCAACCTACCTACTTGAGGGCAAATTTCAAGTCATTTTTTTAACCTATGAAGATAGACACATTCCAATCAATGGGTAGCGTTGTCTTTAAACAAACAAGGAAGTGGTGCTGTGGCTCAGTGGTAGAGTGCTAGCCTTGAGCTGAAGAGCTCAGGGAGAGTGCCCAGGCTCAGAGTTCAAGCCCCATGACTGACCAAAAAAAAAAAAAAAGACTGCCTAACAAGGCTTTCTGTAAAACCCCATCAAGACTCAAGATGGACCACTTACCTTTCACCTTCTTATCGAACTTCTTCTGTTTCATTTTTTCTCGATTTTCCTGTCGCACTTCCTTTGCTTCTTCCAGTGCTTCCTGACTCCCCCAGACTTCAAGAGACCTCTTCACAATCTACAACACAGCCCATTCTGGAGTTAGCTATTCACAGATTACCAAGTTAGTTACCAAGCACACAGCTACTGAAGAATCATCTATCTTAAAGACAGATATACTATTTGGAACTATTTCAGATATGAACGGCAGGAAACATCTTAGAAACTGTACTCCGGCTTTACTAGGTTTAGAAATTAGAATTTAGTTGGTGCCAGTAGCTCATGCCTGTAATCCTAGCTACTGAGGAGACTGAGGCCTGAGGATCAGGGTTTGAAGCCACCCTGGGCAGGAAAGTTCATAAGACTCTTATTTCCAATTGAGTAGCAAAAAGCCAGGAGTGAAGCTGTGGTTCAAGTGGTAGAATGCTAACCTTGAACAGAAAAGCTTAGGGACAGCTGCCAAGCCCTGATTTCAAGCCTTAAAAGAAGAAAGAGGAAGGAAAATTAGAATCTGACTACAATGAGTGATATTCTGGCCCCTTTAGCATATTATGAGTATATCCTAAGCATAATCCATTTTGTCCACACACAAAGACACACATTTTGGTGGCATTGGGTTTGTTGAGTCACACCTTTAGCTCTTTTTGCTTTAGTTATTTCTTGAGTAGAGTTTTGTGTTTGTTTGTGTCTTGACCATCCTGGACTGAGATCTTCCCATTTATTCTTTTTTTTTTTTTTCCTGTCCTGGGGCTTGAACTCACGGTCTGGGCACTGTCCCTGAGCTTCTTTTGCTCAAGGCTAGCACTCTACCACTTGAGCCACAGCACCACTTCCAGCTTTTCATGTTTATGTGGTACTGAGAAATCAAACTCAGAGCTTCACACATGCTAGTCAAGCACTCTACCACTAACCCACATTCCCAGCCCTTCCTATTTATTCTTGTGTAATGGGTAACAAGTGTGTATCAACACATTCAGCTTTTATTGGATGAAATGGGGTCATGCTAGTAACTCTTTGCCTGGGCTGGCCTTACATTGTGATCCTCCCAATTTCTGCCTCCAGAATAGCTAGTATTACAGACATGAGCCATTTGTACCTAGCCATATTCTGGATTCTCTTAAAAAGAACAGAGGTATATAATTCAAAGTCTTAAAATTAGAATGAAGACTTAGACCATAAAAGGCCACTAGGCTTCCAGCTCCAAAATAAACAGCAAAAAACTGGGCTCAAGTAGGTAAATGCTAGCTGAGCAGGCCAGCCAAGTGAGCGTGCAAGGCCCCTGCATTCAAGCCCCAGTACTGGGGAAGAAATTTTGTTTGTTGGTTGGTTGGTGGAGGATCCTCAGTCCTTAATGGGGAAGGAATAAAGTATCACTCTTAAATCTTTCCGGCTTCAGAACTGCACAAACCTCACCCACCACCTACATATTTGTTCCAAAATGTCACAGCAAGAGGCAAAATAAGAAAACATGAAAAAAAAGAAAGAAAAAGAAAACATGGCAATTAAATATATCATTACACATGACTCTGATGCATATGCCAAACAAGGTAAAGAAAGGGTCCTTTTCACACTAAGCAAAATCAGAACTAGAAGTGGTTTTTGTTAAAAATTTCACAAGGGGCTGGGAGTGTAGCTTAGTGGTCCTTAAGAGTCCTTGCCTAGCATGCATGACGCCCTGGTTCGATTCCTCAGCACCACATGAATAAAATTAAAAACTGAAACAAAAAATCTCAGGAATACAAGTTATTGGAGACCTGCAGTTTTAGGTAGAGCTTCATATCACCCCACTGTGCGTGATGAGGATTCTTCTTCACAATGAACTTCAGAGCTGGTTCTCTTTTCTCCAAATCACAGTCTTTCAGAAGGTATTCTTGCTTTGCTTCAGTTTTGGTTATAAGCTTGTGTTTATCATCAGCATCTCTGAAAACAGATTAAGTCCATTATAGAAATTATTTTAAATAAATGAAGTTTTCAACTAACCCAGCAACCCAGGGAAATGCATACCAGAAAGACATATAACACTTCTTCCTAACTGTAATTTTCCTAGCATAAAAATTCTACATAAATACTTCATCTTTTACTTATTCTAAGAAATTAAATTAGCACTTAAGTCCTTTAACAACTTAAGAAACTCCTTAAAGTTCCTCTTCCTCCTGAAAGAGTTTGAAATTACTTATAATAGTAGGGAAAATGTAAGTGAGAAAACACAAAATAAAGGTCAAGATGACCTGTGCAGTTCAATCTCAGTGCAGCTGGAGTCCAGTGGGCTCTGGGTGTTGTCAAAAGCCAGGTAAAATCAGAGACAGAGTCAACTAACACGGGTCTCATTCAACTGTTCTCCATCCATATGCCAGGCACGCTTCAAGGGATATAGTCTTGCTTTAAGAACGGCCTAAACCTTTGCCTTAATGAGGCTTGCACTGTAGGTAGAAGACAGTCAAGCGTACTGGCAGGTTGAGGTGCTATAGGAATATGAGCACAGTGAAGGATAGATGTTCTCAGAGAGGAAGGAATCAGAGAAGTCTGTTGGGAGCCACATGAGCACAGCCCTTCGAAGTCTGGGCAGCCAGCACTCCCTAGCAGAGGGGAGGCCAGGCAAGTGGTGTCTCGGGGCAGCACAGGATTTTAGAACTCCAAGAGAGAAAGGTGTAATCAGAATGCTTACAGTAAGTGATGAGGAGGTGGGGAGGGGAGAAAAGTCAGAGAGACACACAGGCCTCCTAAGTGATGGTGATGACATCAACTGGGGCAAAATGCCACAGAGAGAAGGGACTACTGGAGGTACACAGTGGGGAAGGGTGGGCAGAGAGCAGTTAGAGGACAACACAGTGGTCCAGTGGGCCACAAAGTGCTGATGATGGACTACATTATGTCAGCAGTGGGAGAGCGTGAGAAGGGGGTGGGTGCAGGATATGCCTTAAACAGAACCAGATGGACTTGGAATTAAACAGAGAGAGCCAAGGGACAAAGCCAGCCATTACTAAGGAAGAAGGAAATCAAACTTTCTATCACAGAACCTACATAAAACTGGAAATAACTCTAAAGAAGGATAAATGACAAGGAAAGTAGGCATAGACTATTCTGTACTAAAACTGAAACAGACCAGGCGTGGAAGGGAGCTGTGTTCCTAATTACGATTCAACAAAAATGGATTTTCCAGACTAATACAACTTCCTTTAACTTCATGTTAATAGTCACTCCATTTTCTCCTGTTACTCAAAGCTAGGACAGGCTTCCAAGAAGGGTGGTCCTAACCCTGTTAGGACCCTGGTAGGAACACTCTGTGGGAAGTGAATTCATAATAACTGGAGAGCTGGAACATGGGAGATCAGGGTCATCACTACCACTGTGTGTTCACTAAGGATTCCACTCAGCAACAAGCCGCTGGTGATGATGACTCTCATGGCACGTCCTCTATGCTGGGGAGGAGACATCTAGTACTACAGGTACAACACAAGCCTTCAATGGCAAAAGACACCATCTGCCTAAGTAGACAGCAGGGATAGGAGAACAACAGAGAGTAACAGGAATAGTTCTAGGATGATATAAAAATGGATGCAGATGGGGGCTGGGAATATGGCTTAGTGGTAGAGTGCTTGCCTTGCATGCATGAAGCCCTGGGTTCTATTCCTTAGCACCATATAAACAGAAAAAGCCGGAAGTGGCGCTGTGGCTCAAGTGGCAGAGTGCTATCCTTGAGCAAAAAGAAGCCAGGGATAGTGCTCAGGTCCCGAGTTCAAGCCCCAGAACTGGAAAAGAAGCATGGTAGAAAAAAAGAATGGATGCTAAGCATGGTAGTTCACATTCATAATCCTAGCACTTGGAAGATAAGGGGCAGGAGAATCGTGAATTACAGGTCAGCCTCGGCTACATAGCAAGACCTTACTTCATTTAAGCTCTTTACTAGTATAGTGAAGCCCTGGGTTTGATCCCCAGCACTGTTGAATGAATGCATGCATGTCAGGTAAGGGCTGGAAGAAGAAAAAGACTGAGGGGAGCAAAGGGGACTGGGAAGGCATCTGTGCCTTCCTTCCTCTCGCAAAGGCCCCAGTCCTCTGGCCAGGAAAGCCTCCCAACACATTGGGGTAAGAGAGAAACAGGATCCTTAGGGCAGGGGAAGAAAGGGATTATGAACTGGCTACTGAGAGAAGGAGGGAAAACAACAGCAGAGAAACAGAAAGGAAGGGAACTTCCTGTGGCAGACTGGGGCATTCACTCTGTCCTATGGGGCACAATGGAAACTTGGATAAACACAGGGTCCTATTGTTTCTTTGGCAAAAAATGGAAGCCACAAAAAATTTTGGAACCACCCTTCAAATAACAATCATAATTACAGAGAATAATACAAACAAATATAACCATTATTTTCCCTAATCCTACACAAATATTAGATTTTAGCAATTTAAAAATACCATCTGGCTTGTAATCCCCACTATTGAGGAGGCTGAGGCAAGACAGCCTCAGCATGGACAACTAGCGGAACCCTATCTCAAAGTTCAAGAGCACAGTGGAAGAGCGAGGGCCTAGCCTGGGCGAGGCCCTGGGCTCAATCACCAGAACTGTTAAAAAAAACAAAGTAGGAAGCAAGGGCGCAGCAGAGAGGGGAGCAGAGGGGAGGGCAGGGGAGGGAAGAAGTAGGTACTGAAATAAAACTCAGTACCTGCAATTATCACAAGTTGCCAAATCAAAGTGATTCATGAGATAAGAATCCATAAATTCTTTCCCACATTCTTCACATATTGTGTAATCAAATTCCATGATGGGCCCTACAGAAAAGATGAGTTCTGTAAGTTTCCTTTCTTTTTTTTTTTTTTTTTTTTGCCAGTCCTGGGCCTTGGACTCAGGGCCTGAGCACTGTCCCTGGCTTCCTTTTGCTCAAGGCTAGCACTCTGCCACTTGAGCCACAGCGCCACTTCTGGCCGTTTTCCATATATGTGGTACTGGGGAATTGAACCCAGGGCTTCATGTATATGAGGCAAGCTCTCTTGCCACTAGGCCATATTCCCAGCCCTCCTTTCTTTCTTGACTACATCAATATACACTTTCTTTTTTGTTTTGGTTTTTGGTAATTAGAAATGTTTTTATTATTATTATCATACATTTGTTGTACAAGAGGGGTTTTATTGTGACAGTCTTTTTTTTTTTTTGGTACCAGTCCTGGGGCTTGAACTCAGTGCCTGGGTGCTATCCCTAAGCTTCTGTACTCAAGGCTAGTGGCTCTCCTTGAGCCACAGCTCCATTTCCAGCTTTTTGGAAGTTAATAGAGATTAAAATGGACTTTCCTGCTCAGGCTGACTCTGAACCATGATCCTCAGATCCCAGCCTCCTAAAGAGCTAGAAGTACAGGCATTACTACCTGGCAGCCGGCTAAGTTTTAAGCCTGGCCATTGGGACATTTCAGCTCATGTAAACAGTATACGCTAATCAACTTCACCCCTCTACCGCTCTTCCTCATCTCCCCCTCTCAAGACAATTTCAGCAGGCTTCATTTTTCTATTTTCATATGTGCAAATAAACTATTTTGACCATATTTAGCCTTAGCTATCTTCTTTGTTTGCCTTTCCCCTTCCCACTGGTGCCCCTCACCCAAGCTTGCTTTGCTTTCCTTTCATTCACTTTGCGTGTGTGTGTGTGTGTGTGTGTATGTGTGTATGTGTGTTACACTGATTACTCAGAAGCTGGCAGCACACTGCTCAGTCTTCCCTCTCTCCATGCATTCAGTCTTTGTTTCTTTCATTCATGCAGCTTATTATTACTTATAGAGACTTAGGGGCTCCTATTACTTAATGGTGGACAGTGCCTTGATGTTCATCACTTTGGTGGCCACACTTCAGAATTAGCAGTGCCTCCTCTGTCCCTGTAATATGCCTCCATTATTTCTCAAAGCTTGCCTATTATCTAGTATTATAAGCTGGTCCAAACCGATCTTTCAGCAATGCACTCAACCTAGAATCAGCTAGTTCTCTGAGTGATCCTGTAAGTGGGAAACAGTCTTAGCACGCAGGATCCAGATGCCAGGTAGGCTTCAAGACCAGGCCAGGCGTGCTACAGTCCTAGCTGTGCTTCACCATGTCCCTGGCGGATGACAGGCTTACACCACTACACCCACACACTCTGCATCCTCTATATCTATGGATAACAGGCATGTGGTTAGTTAAGATGGCATCTCTCAAACATTTTTGTCCAGCTTAACCTCAAATCAAGATACCCCTATGTAAGCCTCCCAGGTAGCTAGGACTATAAGCGTGAGCCACCATGCCCATAAAGATTGGGTGTTTTATGTCTGCATACATGTAGGTGTGTGCATGTGCATGGTGTGTGTATGTGTGTGTGTGTGTGTGTATGCCAGTCCAGGGCTTGAATTCAGGGCCTAGGTGCTGTCCCTGAACTTGTTTTTGCTCAAGGCTAGCACTCTACTACTTAAACTACAGCTCCACTTCCGGCTTTTTTGGGTAATTCCCGCTCAGGCTTCAAACCATGATCCTCAGATCTCAGCCTCCTGAATAGCTACATTACAGGCATGCGCCACCAGCACCTGGCTAAGAATGGGTTTTAAGCCATGATATTACACTACTGGCTGTCAACTTTATGGCCACAGTGTACACATCTCCTCACCTTGGGGATATGTGTATATAGAATGCATTTAACAAACCATTGATCTTAGAAAATAGATTCATATCCTTCTTTATGTGTCAGGTCTCCCTGTCTTCTACTTTTTATCCCCTTCAAACATAAAAGACACGGGCTGGGGATATGGCCTAGTGGCAAGAGTATACATGAGTATACGTGCCTCTTATACATGAAGCCCTGGGTTCAATTCCCCAGCACCATATATACAGAAAATGGCCAGAAATGGTGCTGTGGCTCAAGTGGCAGAGTGCTAGCCTTGAGCACAAAGAAGCCAGGGACAGTGCTGAGGCCCTGAGTCAAAGGCCCAGGACTGGCAAATAAATGAATGAATAAATAAATAAATAAAAGACTGTCCTTAATTTGACCTCTTGGGTTCTTGTGTTTCTGGCCCCTAATTTTAGCTTATAATGACTTTTTTTAGAGAGAGAGAATCTCATTGTATTGCTCAGGCTCAAATGGGCAATATATTGCTGTAGGCCCAAATGATTCTTCTGCCTCCTCAGCCTCCCAAGTAGCAGGGACTACAGGTTACAACCATCATGCCCAACTTATGGAGATAATTTTGAATATTTATTCTATTCATCAATATATTATCTGACCCTGCTCATTTAAAAACAATAGACAACATCAATATACCTTTGTACACAAGCCACAAATTGAGTTTCCACCTTTATGGTTGTTTCCTGGATTCTTTTCGTCAAAACTGTCAAATATTATCTTTACTACAAAGATAGTCTGGTCACAGACCAAAGAAGCTATGGTATTATTTAACATCAATTTGCAAAGAATTAAATGTTACTCAAAATAGCCAATCTAGATACTTATTTTCTGAAAAATTCACACTTTACCTGGCTGATGAATCACATTTACAATTTTATGTTCTTCTTTTTCTTCCTCTTCCAAAATGAAGCCTCCTCCTGTGTCGATTATTTTGGGGGCTGCTTTTACGTTAGCCACACCTACAAAAGTAAATAAAAGTGGTCATTTCTTGAAGGAAGCCCATATGTCCCCTTCCACATAAACAGAAACTTTCCTGAACAGATATCACACAAGGCAAGATGTTTGGTCACATCTATCATCGTTGTGCTGAAGTCTGCCACTCTGTACTACAAGAAAACCAAACTGCACAAAGGCTAGAATGAAGTAAAACAGTACTCATGCACAGAAAATGTCAGTTTATGTCAAATATCCATAAGAATTAAGAAATAATAATAATGTATAGAATCTCTGCACTGAAAACCAAAAGCTAAGAAAAAATTTAAAAATGAATAAACCACATGCAGATTTTAAGCCTGGATAGTATAAAAGTCAAATTTATCTGAAGATTCCAGGTGATCCCAGTTGATCCCACCTCCCAAAAGTTGGATGCTGCAGGCGGTAAGAACTGCCAATAATCTGATCCTACCACATATTTGAATAGTAAGAACCTAGACTAGCCAATACAAGCTTGAAAAACAAAATCAGGAAATTTATCTGAGCAAATGCAGTAGATTCATTTTAAACCTTCAGTCATTAAAGCACTGTGTTATTGGCAAAAAGACAAATAGGCCAATGGTGCAGAGGAGAAAGTCCTAGAATAGATATACAGGTATCTGCACTTTCATGGCAAGACCTCCATGGCATGGGAAAGAATAACAACCTTTCAATTCATGGTGCTGGTATTTTACCACAATGCACCACCACTACAGTAGCACTGGGAAGGTAGTCTTCTCAGTAAGTGAACTTTGACTCCATCTCCAACAATACACACTTAAAATGGATCATAGTCTTGAATGTGAAAGGTGAAATAATAAAACCCCAGACCAAAACATAGGAGTAATTTCATAAACTTGAGATCACAAAGCCTCTTAAACAGAACACAGGAAGTCCTAAGAGAATAAATACTATTCTGGACTTAACTAAAATTATGAATTTCTCTTCATCTACACCACTGTAAGAACAGAGAGCAAAATGAAAAGTGGTATCTGTAATGTCTGACAAGACTTGACTCTAGAATATGTAACAAAATCTTATGAAGCGATAAAAGATAAATATCCCAACCTTAAAAAAAAAAAACACACAACACCTGGATACTTAACAAGGTAATTCCAAATGGCCAATGAGCATATGAACATGTTCCACCAACACTAACCACCAGAAAAATGCTAACTTACACCAAAACAAAACATCCTGACGGTCCCACCAGAATGTGTGACATGAAAGACCAACCCCACAGGGACCACAGGACTGCTGTACACTGATGGTGAGAGGCCGACGAACACACTCACTGTGTGGCAATCTCTGCCAAAGCTGAGCCCTCTACCACCCAGCAGTTCCAGAGACCTAAGCAGATACGAGGACAAACTGTACTGTTTGTTCTAACTACCAGTTAGAGTGGAGAAAAAATACTCCAAAGTCCAAGTTCCCAGATATTATAGTACCAAAAGACATGCTTTAAGCAATCCCTTCTGTGAATGGGTCTCCAGCCTGCTACAAACTCTGCACGAGAAACTTAGGAAGACAAATAAACAGCATCTGTGACAGCAATGATAGTAGCTAAGGGCTGCAATTCTAACTACTTACTTAGGAGGCCTGTACAAAGTCAAAGAGGAGATTTCTGGTCCAGCAACAGGACAAATGCACTAGCAACTATGAAAGGAATTTTAAAATGTATACTGTCATAAAATAAAAGGGTTACCATTTAATAGTGGTCACTACAGGACCCCTTTGGTGGGGGAGGAGATGTAAGAGAGATGACCCTTTCTCCCAATCACGAAAGTATTATCATGCTTGTGTTAGGGCATGAATAAGACACAAGACAAAGCACCTGTTTTCAAGATGAAATCTGGTGAGCTGAGGCTCCAGGAACAAGGCAAAAAGGATAAAACACACTGTACTGCTGACAGGTGAGAGCAGAGAGAAGGCTGAGGAAATATGGAGGAATCGGGTAACGTTAAAGAGCTTTACCATGGAACCAATGGAACCAATGGAAATTTTGGGAATATTAGAAAGGAAAGGAGCTGGGCACCTGCCTTTGACTCATGCTTGTGATCTTAGCTACTCATAAGGCTTTCTGAGAATCACAGATCAAAGCCAGCCTGGGCATGAATGTCCATGAGACCCATATCTCCAAACAGTCACCAAAAAGCTGGAAGTGGAGCTGTGGCTTAAGTGGTAGAGCCCCATCCTTGAACAACAACAAAAAAAAGCTAAGGGGCAGTGCTCAGGCCCTGAGTTCAAGCCCCAGTATTGGCACAAAAATAAACAAAAACCTAAAGTATGTGAGGCATTCAAGACTAGAAAGAAAGAAAAAAAAAAAAAAAAGCTACTGAAGCATGCATGAGGAAGAGGGGAACTGATTCCAGAAGTCCAGAGTGACTTCTAATAGCAATGTCAGCGGCTAGAAACAGGATTGGTAGGTTTGAAAACATGACAAATGAGAGCAGCTAGGACTTAACCAAAGCCAGGGGACCGATGGAAACCTCTTCCTCCCAGGGAGTGAGTAAGGTGCCTGGGGCAGCAGGGGGAACCGGAGGGCAGAAAGGAGAGGTCCCGCCCCGATGTCAGACGACCCAAACTGCTGTTCTCAGTCTGGCTAGTGCCAAACAATAGATGCCAAAGCCTTGTCCTTCTTATTTTCCAGGATGTCTGGGAGAATCCAACCAGACAACCTGTCTGGACGTGTGGAGCCTCGCAGGTGCGTGCCACCGACGGGGCGGGCGGGGGCCGGCCGCCGGGCACACCGAGGACGCGGGGACCGGGCCTGTGATTAATGTGGGTGCAGGAGGCCCGCCCACCCCACCCCACCCCACCCCCCGTGATGTGGGCTGAGGGCTGACAGGAGGGTCCGGGACTGCTGGGGGCGCTGACAGGCACCAACTAGAGCCTTCCACCGGGGACGGCTGCGCCCCCGAAACGCCAGGTGGAACCTGGGCGGCCTAAGTGCTAGCGAGACCGCCCCGGGGCTGGGGTCGGGAGGCCTGGGGTCGAGGTGGAACCGCCGAGGCCAGAGCCGGACCCCGAGGGCAAGCGCCACCGGGAAGGGGGGGGACAGGGCCAAACCTCCGGTCGCTGCCGCAGCCCCCGCCGCCGGGTAGGGCCGGGCCGCCAGCCGGGCCTGGCGCAGCATCAGCGCCCGCTGCCGCTTGCGCTCGATGCTGGCGCGCACGGACGCGGGCAGCTCCGCGGGCTGTTCCGAAGATGAGGGTTCCGGCGAGGCCCGCTCTCCCGCAGCCGCCATCTCCACGCTACACAGCGAACTCGGGCTCCGGGCATGCGCGCGCGCGCGGGCCCACGGCCGCCGCGGGCCTAGCACCAAGGCCTTCACGCCTGAGTGCGCCTGCGCAATCAAGGGAGTCGTGGGTGGAGTCTGAGCATGCGCAGAACCCTGAGCTTGTATCTGTACCCACTTAATCATTTGTGCTCTGCTTTTAGGATTGGTTCTGAGGTCATACCCAGCCCCCCCCTTTTTCCCCCTCTTTTCCTTTGTTTAAATTAAGTTAGATTATGAGTACAATGTTTCCTGTTCATAAATAAATTTTGCTTAGTGGTTCACAATATGGACTTTAAATTCGGACCTAAAAGGTTTAAATCCAAACTCTGACACTAGGCACATTGCTTAACCAGAGTTCAGTTCTTTCAGTGATAAAATAATACTAATGGACCCACTTCCTGGGCCCCTGGGAAGATGAGCTGAGCCAACACAGTGATGGTAGTGGATAGTAGTATTGGTACCAATCACACAAAGAGTTGATTGATCTAACTTTATGTTGGACACATGGCCCAGGGAACAGAGCCTGGCATTTGAAATGAGAGGACGGGGGCTGGGAATATGGCCTAGTGGCAAGAGTGTTTGCTTCATATACATGAAGCCCTGGCTTTGATTCCCCAGCACCACATATATGGAAAATGGCCAGAAGTGGCACTGTGGCTCAAGTGGCAGAGTGCTAGCCTTGAGCAAAAAGAAGCCAGGGAAGTGCTCAGGCCCTGAGTCCAAGCCCAGGACTGGCAAAAAAAAAAAAAAAAAAAAAGAAAGAAAGAAATGAGAGGACGGGTTCAAACTAGTGTAATGCTTGGTACCAAAGCTAGTTTACATAAGGTTCACTATTGTTTCCATGGAATTTTCTTTTAGTGTGGCTGAGCTGCTGTTGCTGATACTGCAGCCAAATTGAGGCCAAATAGCCTGACTTCACAAAAGTGTGACAAGTGGAACAAAACAAACACTGTAGTGATTCTCTAAAAATAATAATAATAATTAAAGCTAGAAAAGATTCAATTCTAAAGAACTCACTGCATACATTCTGTGACTAGTTTTTAGAAAGATCAACCTGATACACTGAGTGTTCCCAGTTATAATAGAGTTTGGGAATTACAACCCAGTAGTTACAATCTACTGGTCACGTGCATTATTCATGGGTGGGTATTATTTATATCTGTTGTACAGTTAGCCTGCCTTATTTGCAAATTTATTAACATGATTTTGACTAAGTACAGTCAAAATAAAATCAAAGAAACTTCAAAAACAAAAAAAATTAAACTCCTGACACATGCATTACACTTGTTCGGTTGTTGTAGAGAAGCTCTCTGACTCTCACTACCATCCATTGTATTTAAATCATCATGTTATCTGTTAAGTTTTCCTGCTTTTTTGTTACATTTTTATCTTTAAGTAGTGATACAAAGTAGTTACCATTCAACAAATCAGTTTGTGAATATTGTTATCACCCCTTTCATCATTTTCCAAGCTCCTCAATTTTCTTAATTTTGTAGAATATGCATTGAGTTTTATGATTGCATTCCCCTCCCTCCACTCCCCCTCTCTTGTCAGTCATGGGGCTTGAACTTAGGGTCTGGGTGCTGTCCCTGAGCTTTGGGCTCAAGGCTAGTGCTCTACCACTTTGAGCCACAGCACCACCTCCAGTTTTCTGGTGGCTAATTGGAGATAAGAGTCTCATGGACTTTCCTACCCAGTCTGGCTTTGAATCATGATCCTCAGATCTCAGCCTCCTGAGTAGCTAGGATTACAGGCATGAGCCACCAGCACACAGCTCCTCTCTTCTTTTGTCTCTTGACCCTAGCTTAATTTTCATGTACCAATTTCCTGGTATTCATTTTGTTGGACTGTGAGTTAGTCTTTCTAAGGAATTACACTGTTTAAATTTTCTCCTATGGATGGAATATGCCCTAGTGGCAAGAGAGCTTGCCTTGTATACATGAAGCCTTGGGTTCAATTCCCCAGCACCACATATATAGAAAATGGCCAGACGTGGTGTTGTGGCTCAAGTGGCAGAGTGCTAGCCTTGAGCAAAAGGAAGCCAGGGACAGTGCTCAGGCCCTGAGTTCAAGGCCCAGGACTGGCAAAAAAAAAAAATCTCCTAAAAATACCATATTTTAGTTAATTTGTGCACACTTGCATCCAACTCCAGTGTGTTTACTTATGCATTTATAAATTAGTTCTAGCTTCTACATGTGAGAGAAAAGATGTATCCTTTGTCTCTCTGGGCCTGACTTACTTTACTTAAAATAATTTTCCCAGGTCCATCCATTTCTTTGAAAATGATATAATATCATTCTTCCTGATGGAAGAGTAAAATTCCATTGTGCATATACAGCACATTTTCTTGATCCATTCCTCCACTGAGGAACATCTGGGCTGATTCCATACCTTAGCTATGGTGAATAGATTTTCAGTGAACATGGTTGTTCCACTAGTTTTATTGCATTCTGGTTTGTAATTTTTTGGATAAATGCCTAAGAGTGATATTGCTAAATTGGTTCTGTATTTGATTTAGAATCTCCAAACTGCTTTCCAGGGTGGATGAACACATTTACATTCCCTCTAATCATGTACTAGGGTTCCTTTCCCCCACATCTGTATTATTGTTTGTATTCTTTTTGATGATGGCCATTCTAACTGGGGTGAGGTGGAATTGCAGTGTCATTTGGATTTTCAACTCCTTTATGGCCGGAGGTGTTGAGCATTTCTTCATGTGTCTATTGGCCATTTTACTTCTTCTGAGAAGTCTCTATTTGGCTTATTTGCCCATTTATTAATTGGGTTGTTGATTCATTGAGAATTTTGTTTCTTAAGCTCTTGGTATATCCTGTGTATTAGGCCACAGTCTGATGTATAACTGACAAAGATTTTCTTCCATTCTGTAGACTGGTCTTTTTTGCTAATCAATTATGTACTTGGCTGTGCAAAAATTTATTAGTTTAATACATTCCTGTTTGTCCATTTCCCTGCTGTTGATTTTGTGAAAATACAAAATACCTCCCAGAAATTAATTGTTCCCAGAAATCAATTGTTTCAAAAAAGCAAGGAAGGAAAAAGTTAGGATAATCCTCCCAAGCCAAAAAGGAGCTTAATGTGTTTAATTCAGGTGAAAGTGAAACTTTTATTTAGGTTTGTTGGAAACAGCATATCTTCAGTGCAAGTTGGGTAGAGGTATGGGAAAATAGGTCAAGCATCTGCAGTGCCTTACAGTTCTGAACTCTATTCATGCAGAACATTTGAAGTATTTCCTCTACTTCCCCATCCACTGACCTTGACCAGCTGAAAAAAGTTTCAGATTCCATGACATCCAAAGAACAAGCAATAAAAGAAAAAAATGTATCCCATTAAACTTAAAAGGCTTTTATGCATCAGAGAACACTATCAAAAAAGTTAACCCAAGAATGGGGGAAATCTTTGCAGTTTTGATATTTGATAAGAGACTAGCATCCAGAATATGTAAATAACCATTTCAACCTAACTTACGATTCATTTACCTTAACTTTTTACTAAAGACATGCCACCAGGCACTGGTGGCTCACAGCTGTAATCCTAACTACTCAGGAGGCTGAGTACTGAGGATCACGGTTCAAATCCAGCCCAGGCAGGAAAGTCGGTGAGACTCTTATCTCCAATTAACCACCAGGAGTCTGAAAGTGGTACTGTGGCTCAAAGTCGTAAAGGGCTAACCTTGAGCAAAAGAGCTCAGGGAGTTCAAGACCTATGGGTAACAACAACAAAAAAAAGGCCAATTTTTAAAATGAGCAAAGGACTTAAACAGACATTCATTCCTCCAAAGAAGATAAAATGGATGGCAAACAAGCACAGAAAAATGTATTTAGTCATTGGATTCCAGCGGCTCATGCCTGTAATCCTAGCTTCTTAAGAAGTATAAGGTCCACCCCCAGGAAGGCTCCATGCAGATGCCCCCTACCTGTTTAAGTCTGCGCCACGTACCTGAGTTACCTAAGTAACTGGCACACCTGGAGGCAGTTACCTCCTCTTCCTCTGAGATCACATCCAATTCCCCTGGCTGCCAGGCCACCAGAGGACTCATAGGTGCCGAGAATAAACCACTTCCCTATCAGAACACACCATCTGCACCAGCCGTTCCAAGAAACACTAGCCTGAGACTAACTGAAACCACCCAGACTTGCAGAACAAACTATGTGCTAACTATCACCGCTGACCCGAAAGTTCCCACTGACTAGATGCTCCACTTTTTGTCTTGGCTATATAAACCCTGCCTTAAGTCAGGCCCAGGTGCAACCTCTCTGATCCTGACCAGAGGGTCTGCCTGGGAGCGTACCCCAATAAACTCTCTTTCAATCACCTCTACTTCTCTCTGCGTGTTCTCTCCTCACCTAGAACCTTACACTGGCCATATCTCTCACCTTTTCCTATATAATCCAAGTCACGGCACCAGATGTAAGTAAGGTTCACCAGGAAGGAAACCCACCACATGGCTCAGGCAGAAAGGAGTTTATTGTGGGGAAAGCAATCTGCCAGCCCACACAAGATTGAGGCATGGGAAGACAGAGGGGTAGGAATACAGGAAAGAGAGAGAAAAAAAGAGTAAGAGAGAAAAGGAAAGAGAGAGGGGACTATGTTGGGCCAGTTTATATAGGAAAAGGTGAGATATATGGCCGGGGGGGTTGGAAGTGACCTCAGAGAAGCAGGAGGTGACTGCCTCCAGGTGTGCCAGTTACCTAGGTAACTCAGGTACTGGGGACAGACAACCAGGTGTATGTGGGGGAAACATCTGCATGGAGCCCTCCCAGGGGTGGACCTTACACTCAGGAGGCTGGAATCTGAGGACTGTGGTTCAAAGCCCACCAGGGCAGGAAAGTCTGTGAGACTCTTATTTCCAATTAAGCACCAAAAAAGTGGAAAGTGGAGCTATGGGTCAACTGGTAGAGTGCTAGCTAAAAAGTTCAGGGACAATGCCCAGACCTTGTGTTCAAGCCCCAATGTAGTATGGTAAATTATCTGAGAAGCCACATTTTGAAGGATCAAATCTTGGAGTCTTTATTAGAGCATTAGCAGTCTGCAGGCAGCCAGTTGCTACAAAGGCCTGCAGCCCACAAGGACCCTTAATACTGTCAGCAAACAGATCAGAGAGGAAAGAGAGAACAAAAACAATACCAACAAACCAATCCAGCTCCAATGGAGAGCTGACTTGGGATGCCATGTTGACTGGAGACCAGCCAGGAGACAGGACATAGGACTCGAACACGGAGACAATGTGGCATGGCATAATGGCGCCTGAGCTGGCCTGACCCTAAATAGGGTCAGGTAAGGGGACAGGGTCACAGGAAGCTCCCAGTCCCAGGCACTTGACTGACAGGTTCAGTAACCGATAGGTCAAGTCCCCATCCCTGTCTCTAGGGATTCAGGAACACCCATCACCTTGGGGTGGGACTTCCCTTCCTCTATGAATTCTAGCACACCCATCAAGACAAGATGCCAGATAGTACAACTCATCTTGTGGCCAATGATGGTGCTGGCCAGATCTGACCTCCTTACTACACCAGGCCTGGCATGTGCATGTGCACACACACACACAGGCACACGTACACACATACACAATTGCAAATAGCAAGTGAGGATATGGAGAAAATGTAACACTTGTACATTGCTGATGGCAGTGTAAAATGATGTAGATGTGTAAACCCTCACTCTCTTGCCCTGCTCCAGCAGGTAATCTATGGGGCGGCACACCTTGGTTGCACACCAGCACCTGAGATGAACCTGTAGGCTCTACTTTGCTAACTCTGTGAGGTTGTGGAGTGTTTCTTGTCTCTCATAGTAATCTTTTGAGTGATCATTTCCCAGAACCTTCTTCCCCAAGAAGCATTGCACCCTGAGCATAGCAGGACACAGAGCACAGCTTAGATACCACACAGACTCCAAGGCTTTTGAAACTTCCTGGCAACCTCTTAGTCTTCTTTTGCTGGTTACACCCTCTCCTTTGTCACAGGGACCTTTGTTGGTGAGTTTCATGTAATTGAGTCTGAATTGGGAGCTTGATGCCTCAACCAAGCTAAGCAGAGACTCCCACTTAAGAGAAAGGACAAATGCATGCCCTGATTCGTATATCTCACCAGGAGGCAGAGGCTATGGGCCTTGGCCTGAGCAGACAGCTTGAGTCATCTTGCTGGGGCACAAAAGAAAAATACTGTAAACCAAGACATGCATTCTGCCTCTTCCCCATCCAGTTTCAGGAGAAACGTGTGACTATATCCATCTTCTTGCCTTGTATTTCTCTCATCTCCCATACCACCAGATTCTGAATAAAAGAGGGGAACTAAACAAAGAACAGACAGAATTTAAATCCCTAGCCAAGCCTAGAAGAGAGCTGGTAGGGCAGAGTGAAGTCCTGGAAGGAAAAGGAAGTTGGCAGTATTTCCGGACAGGGCTTTCTCTTCCCAGCATATTGCTGGGCTTATTCATTCTTAGGTGGTAGGACATGAACACATTTGTCGTGTGTGTGTGTGTGTGTGTGTGTGTGTGTGTGTGTGTAAACTCAGGGCCCAGGCACTGACCCTTAGCTTTTTCACTCAAGGCTAGTACTTTAGCCCTTGAACAACAGCTTTATTTCCAGCTTTTTGATAGTTAATTGGAGATAAGACTCTCACAGACTTTTCTGCTCAGGCTGGCTTTTCAATCCTCAGACCTCAGCCTCCTGGGTAGCTAGGATTACAGGGATGAGCCACCAGCAACCAGCATATTGGTTTTATAATCTGTAAACAGTACATGTGTGTAGTTTTCTTTTTTCTTTTACTTTCTCTCTCTCTCTTTTTTTTTTTTTTTTTGCCATTCCTGGGGCTTGAACTTATGGCCTGAGCACTGTCCTGAGCTTCTTTGCTCAAGAATGGAGCTCTACCACTTAGGCCACACCTCCACTTCTGACCTTTTTCGTAGCTAATTGGAGATAAGAGCCTCACAGAGTTTTCTGCTCTGGGCTGGCTTTGCACCATAACCCTCAGAACTCAGTCTCCTGAATGGCTAGAATTACAGGTGTGAGCCACTAGCTCCCAGCTCTTCTTTTACTTTTCCTCCAGTTCCCTGGGGTTTTACTCCTTCACATAGTTGGTTTGGCATTATTGACATCCACCCAGAATAGGAGAAACATCTGGAGATAGCAGAGATCTTTCTGGGACAGGACTATAGCACTAGAAATTATCCCTGTGCTGTTGACTTAAACTGTGTGGGTTTAGTAATCCAGAAAACATCACTGCTTTATTTGCTGTTATCAGCTGGGAAGGCTTAGATCTCAACCTCCTGGATCTAAAAGATCAAGAGATCAAGACACACACATCATAGTGGAGCTTTGATCAACAAAATTAGTGTGCAGAGAGATTTAGAAAACACCTTGAAGATTCTCAGGAATTGTCTTTCCAAAATCAGTAAAGGAGAGAGCAAGTCCAAATGATTCAACGAAGGGTAGAGCCTTGACTATCCACTATGGAAACCCAAGTCTTTTGTCACTCACAGAGCATGAGAGATGGGTCCTTCTCACTGTGCATCTTCCAGATCCTGAAGATGGCCTAGAGGACCTTGCTTCTCACTGCCTCTCGCAGGAAGCTTCCCCTGACTCCCTTCTCTCCCCATCTCATGGCTGGCATTGTGGCTCTTACCTGGGTGCCATCCTTATTAGGTTATTATGGCTTTGAGAGCTGGAGTTTTCTGATTCGTCTCAATATCTCCAGGGTTTCACATGGTATATGGCACACCATAGCTCTTCTGTAAATGTTTGCGGTGTTCATTTAATAAACAATGCTGAATAAGTGTCTGAATAAGCATTGAAAACTCAAAGTCCAAACAGAGCCTTGCAGCCACCTCTGCACATGTCCCTTTGGTAATAAGCAATACTATTGAACAGTCAATCCCATTTGCCTTCTGGATCTGTTATTATAGCATATAATAAGGTGTTTTATATGTTATACATTATATAAGGGATAAATATTACATTCATATACTATTGTAACAATACCACTGCTAGCAAACACTTCCATAGTACTTGCTATACAAGAGTTTTAAAGCATTTTGAATTTATGAATTATTGTAATCCTAGTCCTTATTAATTAATAACTTCTGGTCTATTAATTGACTCAGACTCTCTAGTCCTTGTTTACAGATGAGACAGCTCAAGTGGAGAGATGTTGTGTGGCTTGGTCCAGATCACACAGGTGGTGCATAAAGAACTGGCTTCAAGGAGGCATAGCCCAGTCCAGTATCAGTATTCTAAACCACAGAGTGACAAGTCCTTAAATTAGAACAATTCCTCCTCTGTGTCTTCTGCTACTGCTTCAACTGCTTGTGTTACTGCAGGGTGGGGATTAGAACCCAAGCCTTGCTGATTCGCCATGCAGATAACCACGGGTGAGCCTTTTCAGGCTGCAGCTCATCTTGGGCCAGGTCAAGGGAGGATAAACACTGTCCCAGGTCTGCTTATTCCATGAATGAACTTCAGCACACACAATAGGTTTGGTATCCTGTTCTCTTATTTCCCCCATTTGGGGTTTCTCTCTCAATTACCTTTCTTTTTTGCCCTGGAGTTCATTTCGATAAATATTATTTTATATGATTCTATGCACATAAGCATTGTGCCTTTGTGTTCTTCCCCTGTGAATATCCTCCCTTGGTCTCGCTGCGGAATTACCTTTCTAACACTTGTGGTTGCAGCTTCAAACTACAAACCACTTATATTTTATTAGCAGGTGCTTCCTCTGATCGCCATAATTCTGTTGAATCCATATTTGTTACCAGACGCACTTGTATTGGCAGTTTTCTTGATTCCTGGGAAGAGACTGAGTGTTCCTGCTTTTTGTACATTCCCAGGACCCACAACTCTGGGCCTAGTTTAGTCCTCACTTAATCATTTCCTGGACAGCCATCTGACCTGGTCTCCAGCCTCAGGCTCAGCTCCTCTAATCCATCCTCCACACCAACATGCAGCTTCATCTTGCTCAAGTATAGCTTTGAACCTGATTCTGCTCTGCTCAACCATCATTTCTTGACTCCTAGTTGTGCCTAAGGTCCCATCACCTGGTCCCAGCAGGTCTTTGGTGGTGGTGGTGGTCGCGGGGGGGGGGGGGTGCTTAGCCTCCATAAATCCTCATCATGAAGTCATGAACCAGGCTCTGTTTGCTAGACCTATCCTGCACTTGGCTGCTGGGCTTTTACTCCTGCCGATCTTTGGTTCATGCCTTTCTATTCATTCTTTTATTTGCATTGTTCATTCACAAACCTTGCTCTATACCAAGCCAGCTCCTCATCTGAAACTTCCATCTCCCATTGTAATTATGCTGATGCTGCCAGGCACCAGTGGCTCACACCAGTAATTCTAGCTACTTGGGAGGCTGAGATTTGAGAACCATGGTTTGAAGCTGACCTAGGCAGTAAAATTGGTGAGACTCTTATCTCCAATTAACCACCAAAAAAGCCAGAAGTGGAGTTGTGGTTCAAGTGGTAGTGTCCAGCCTTGAGCAAAAGGTTAAAGGAGAGTGCTCAGGCCCTGAGTTCAAACCCCAGTGCGCACACGCGTGTGCACACACACACACACACTACTGATGCCTTATTCTCCTCATGTTCAGAAGCCTGAGTCTTCTCTGGCTTCTTGAGGCAGAATCTTTTTTGCACAGAAGGGCCAGTGGAAGGACCAGAATGGACATCTATTGAGGTATTGCAGTTGATGGGCTCTGCAGGTACCACAGCCAGGGAGAGCACAGCACAGACAGGTTACACAAAGCCCTCATGAAAGGTAGTGCCTCCCAGAGAATCCACAGGCCGTACAGTTTACCCACTCAGTGTGCACAGTTCAATCAACTTCAACATATTCTATGTTCACGCATGCAAATAAGTTACTTCCACCATGTTTATCCTCATTCACCCTCTGTTAGCCCTCCCCCTTGCACTGAGACCCAGCCCTCCAGCCTGTCATTCATTTTTTTAAGCATGTATTAATTGCACCAAGGGATTTCACTAGGGTCTTTCAGATGTGCATATATTGTGCTTTCCGCGGAATAATACTTTCTGTGGCTTTCTTCTTCCCCTACCCTCCCAATCCCCTATCGCTCAGTTGAGGTATTGCGCTTTCACTGGTGTTCCTTAGTGGCTTTTTCATACACAATTACACTGTATTTTGAAATTATTCATCCTCATTTTGTTGTTGTTGTTGTTGTTGTATATGCTGGTACTGGGGCCTAAACTCATTACCTGGACACTGTTCCTTAGCTTTTCCACTCAAGGCTAGTGCTTTACCACTTGAGCCATGGCTCCACTCCTGACTTTAAATGAAGGTAAGAATCTCAGAAACTTTATTTCCTAGACTAGCTTTAAACCCAGATCATCAGATCTCAGCCTCTGAGTAGTTAGGATTACAGACATGAGCCACCAGCTCCCAGAATCCTTCATCTTTTTTTCTCTCCTCTTCCCCTCATCCTCCTACATAGTACCATTTAGGATCATGCTTTCTGTGTATGTCTGTGTTTATAAACATATGTGTGTATATAAATATATTTGTATACACATATATATGTATATATGTATGTAAATGACAATGCATATTTCTGTATTTTAGGTCTAGTTTCTACATTGGAGTGAAAATATTTGCTATTTGGCTTTATTGGCTTTATCGGCTTTATCCCACTCAACATGATATTCTCTAATTCTACCCATTTTCCTGAAAATTACATTATTTCATTTTTTTATGCCTGAGGAATATTCCATGGTCTGTAGGTACCATATCTTCTTCATTCATTCATCTGTTATATTTTGGAATTTTTAATGAAATGCTCTATTTTTCTTAAAACTCTTTAATTTTTCCTTTTGACTTGACAAGAAGAATGTGGCTGGAGAATGTTGTCTTGTAGTCCTGAAGGGGTTGAACTCAGGACGTTGCACATGCTCTACCACTTGAACTACTCCATCAGCAATTTTTATTTTGGTTATTTCAAGGTAAAATCTGACTGTATGGACTGGACTGTGCTTCCTAGCACAGATGCAAGCCACACTGCCCTTCCATTCATCCAGATGGAATCCTGAAACCTGTTCCCTTCCCCCAGGCTGGCCTTCAACCACAATCCCCCATCTCTGCCTCCCAAGTAACTAAGATTTCAGGCTTGAGCCATGGCCCCAGCCGTAATCACTGTGAGGGAAAGCAGTACACAATGTAAGGGCTGACGAGTGGTGTTGATACTAAGCTACAGAAGGAAGGTAGAGTCCCACAGGCTGTTTCAACGCAGGCTCAGTCAGTATAGGCAGATTATACAATCTCTTTTTGTTGTTGTTGTTGTTGGTGGTGGTGGTGGTGGTGGTGGTGGTGGTGGTTTGTCGTCGTCATAGGCCTTGAACTCGGGACCTAGGTGCTGAGCAATTTTTCTCTACCACTTTGAGCCACAGTGCCACTTCCAGTTCTCTGATGGTTAATTGGAGGAAAGAGTCTCACAAACTTTCCTGCCTTTTCCTTTCCTGGGCTGGCTTTAAACCATGATCCTTGGATCTCAGCCTCCTCCTGAGTAGCTAGAATTACAGGTGTGAGCCACCAGCACCCCTGGCTAGATTATATAATCTCCATGAGTTTTGGTTTACCTACAATAAAATTATCTACAGGCTGGTTCTGCTGAATGACCTGTACAGTAGCTACCCAGAGAGGGGAGTGATTGTTGTCTTGGATTGCCAGTAGAGGGCAGCAAATCATCCTGTAAAGGAGACCATCCCAGGTGTTGAGGCACAAACGCAAGAAAGCCTTGGGATACAGACTGAGACCCACCAAGTGTGTGTGTGTGTGTGCGCGCGCGCGCGCACACACACACACACACAGAGAAAGAGAGGGGGAGGGAGGGAAAGAAAGAGGGAGAAGGAAGGAAGGAGAAGGAGAGGGAGCTTGAGATAGTGGAAAGAAGAGAAAGCCTTAGGGGATGCATGGCCTTGTCCTTGCCCTAGTACTTATGCTGTGTGATCTTGGACAAGTTACAGCCTGTGTCTGAACCCCTTCCTATAGCCCCAGAGGGTTGGGCCAGGCCATCTCTATAGAATCTTCCAGAAATGTGACTAAGACTGGCATGCACTGTGCAGGTGGTAGGGTACAGGGGTGCATGCACTAGGCAACCTCCGGATGCCCTCCCTGGGGCTGGGTGCCCAGGATTTAGCACAGGCCAGACCAGGAAACCACCCGTGGCTCAACCAGGCCTCACAAAGGGGTGAGGCTGGAGGGGATGGGAGCCTGGGTGTGTTTCTGCACACAATACTTACCATCTTCCGTGCAGGTCGCTGCTGAAGCCACCAGACCACCCAGCCTGACAAAGAAAGGAATTCTTGTCTGCAGTTGACAGCCTTCAGGTTGACAGCTTTCCATTTGCCTCTGGGGCTGTCACTCCAGAACAATGGCTACAAGCAGGGTGGCTCTCACCCGAGACACTGCTGCCGCCTGAGGAGGGGGGCCAAGGGGTTCGGATACTACGCTCAGGTAGTAAGGTCATGGCCCCCAGCTCCAGTAGCTTGTGGAGGGCTCTTTCCTGTGTGGATTGTGTCTCTACTGACTAGAAAGCAGTAAGCACTTAGGACGTTACTCTTCGTTTACTTTTTTTTTTTTTTTTTTTTTAGGAAGTGGCGCCATTGCTCAAAGAGAGAGTACTAGCCTTGAGCAAAAGAGCTCAGGGACAGTGCCCAGGCCCTGAGTTCAAACCTATGATTGACAAAAACAAACAACAACAACACCAAAAAAAACAAAAGCCCTAAAATAATTTTAGCCAGGTGCCACTGGCTCTTGACAGTAATCCTAGCCACTCAAAAGGCTAAGATCTGAGGATTGCAGTTCAAAGCCAGACTGGGCAGGAATGTCTGTGAAACTCTTATCTCCAATAAACTACTCAGAAAAAAGTGATGCTGTGGCTCAAATGGTAGAGTGCTAAGCCTTGAGCAAAAGAAGCTCAGGGATAGTGCCCAGGCCCTGAGTTCAAGTCCCAGGCCCAGCTAAATGAATGAATGAGTAAAAATCTGTAAAGTATTATTTTGAGCAAAATGAGTCACAGATTAAAAGTACACCTATCTTGTAATTTGTAATCTCCATTTCAATGCAGTTGACAGTTGACAAAACATCCTTGCTGCCTATAAAGGGTGAGAAAGAACTTCCTTGAGGTTGGAAGAGCTGTAGATATTCAGCTGAGAGGGAAATGGTACACATATCCTTATAAAACTCACCACACTGTGGCTTAAAACCAGTGTTCCTGCATGCAAATTATATCTCAATAACACTGATTTTTAAAATTCAATTGGAAAAAAAACCTTGTTATAGTGTTATTCCTCTGTCTCACAATAAATATACATTCACCCCAGAAGACTATGAAAATACAGATCTTTCTTTTCAAAGCAAATAAAAAACAACTATAATTCTATTACCCTATTTCCTATATATTTATTCATGTATGAATTGATGGACACTGGGTTGTTTAAAAGGATTTGTCAATTATGAATAATGCTAGTGCTACTATGAACATTCAACCTTTCTTCCTTCCTTTCTTTTTTCTGTCTGTCTGTCTGTCTCTCTCTCTCAGTGTGGGCACTGGGACTTAAGCTCAAGGTCTTTCATTTGGTTTTTTCATTCAAGATTGGCCCTCTACCACTGAAGCCAGAGCTCCAGCTCAGATTTTTTGCTGGTTAATTGGAGTCTGTCAGATTTGTCTGTCTAGGCTGGCTTCAAACCTCAGTCAAGAGATCTCAGCCTTCTAAGTAGCTAGAATTATAAGAATGAGGCACCAACACCTGCTAGTTAAAATTTTTATATTGGTAATAGTACCAGTTCTTTTTTTTTTGCCAGTCCGGGGGCTTAAACTCTGGGCCTGAGCATTGTCTCAGCTTCTTCTGCTCAAGGCTAGCACTCTACCTCTTGAGCCACAGCACCACTTCTGGCTTTTTCTGTTTATGTGGTACTGAGAAATCAAGCCTGGGGCTTCATGCATGCAAGGCAAGCACTCTACCACTAAGCCACATTCCAGCCCCTAATTCTTTATTTTCACAAAAAAGAGAGTAGTTTAGTTTTATAATCCAAGTTCTATTTTTTTATTTACCTTGACCTTCAATTGACAATGTACACACACAGTTAAAACTTCACAATGTTCCAGAAAATCATAAAATAAAAATGTATTCTCTCCCTTTCACTCTCCAGCATCAGTCACATTCACTAGTTACTTAAATATTCTCTTAAAGATACAACAGACACTTATAAGCACATGTGAGGTTCCTTATGGAAGAAGTGGAAGCATTCTATGCAGAGCTTCTATGCACTCATGTTAACCTGAATTCTCATATAACCTGACAGGTGGAATCTTTCTGTGTCATGAAAATGTTTACACAATGATTTTTTGTTGTTTTGTTGTTTTTATTGGTCATGGGGCTTGAACTCAGGGCCTGGGTGCTGTCCCTGAGTCTTTTTGCTCAAGGCTTGCTTACACCCCTACCACTTGAGCCACAACTCTACTTTTGGCTTTTTTGGTAGTTAGGTAGAGATTAATCTCACCAGGACTTCCCAGCCTGGGCTGGCTTCGAACCATGTGTGATCCTCAGATCTCAGCCTCCTAAGTAGCTAGGATTACAGGTGTGAGCCACCGGTGCCCAGCTTGCAATGTTGTTTTCTGCACAGAGTACAGTAGAACATAAAATACAAAAGTGTACAAAATCAAATGAATAAATCTCAAAGGAAGGGCTGGGGATATGGCCTAGTGACAAGAGTGCTTGCCTCATATACTTGAAGCCCTGGGTTCGATTCCCCAGCACCACATATACAGAAAATGGCCAGAAGTGGCGCTGTGACTCAAGTGGCAGAGTGCTAGCCTTGAGCAAAAAAGAAGCTAGGGACAGTGCTCAGGCCCTGAGTCCAAGGCCCAGGACTGGCAAAAAAAAAAAAAAAAAAAAAAAAAAAAACCTCAAAGGAATTTTACATATTGCTTCTATTTTCTTATGTAGTATCAATATAAAATAAGAGAACATTGCCAAAATCTCTCCAGTTACTCTCCCCAAAAGTAATCCAAGCAGGAACCTGGCTCAAGTGTTAAGAAGCTCAACCTTGAGCAGAAAAAGCTAAGGAATAGTGTGAGCAGACTATGAGTTCAAATCCCAGTACTGGCGCATATAGAAAAAGTAAAATATGTAGCAATATATAGGTATTGTGGATATTAGCTACTATCTCCATGAAATGTAACCTTTTTTGTTGTTTATTTTTGTTTGTGGCTTGGAAGATGAATGGGTGCCCTGTGTTTGATAAGATGACAAAGACGAACTAAATAAGTGATAAAGGGAGTGGGAGAGGCTGTCTTATTCTTCGGATGCCTGGGATGTTAGCCAAGCCCTCCTAATGTGTCTCCTTAGCTCCCTTATGCAGATGAAGAAACAGCTCTGAGCAGAGGCTGAACTCTCAGGCAAGAGCATAATGGGGCCATGGAGCCCCATTCAAGGCCTGGGAGTCCCCTCTGCTCCAGGGAAAGGGAGTCAAAGGTCCAAGGTGTGTACACAGACAGCCCTGGAAAGGAATGTGGGGTTTTGTGGCTTGGGTTTTTCCTCCCCTTTCTAAGTACGCTCCGCATGCCAGTAAAGGGTGGGCATCTTGTGTTGAGGAACGGGAGTTGAGGGGTTACTTGTCATTCCTAAGCCGTTTTATAAAAGAGGTCAAAGCCTGGAAACTGTCATGGAGCTCCCGGTCCCTCCCCGTCCTTTGGTGCCTCTCATCAGAGCCAAACGCCTTCCAGGTTGCTGAGGCCCTTGGGTGGGAATGGGGCTTGGGCTGCATGCAACGTGACTCACGAGGCATGGGCTTCACGCTCCCGACATGCCTCTTTTGTTACAATAGAGAGAGACAAACCCTCAGCCTCACGACCTCGAAACTAAAGGTTGAAAAGGCAGAAAATGTCTCTGCATGCCTATGAATCCGCCTGACCCAATAGAAGTCACCTTTGTAGAGGAGAGAAAAAAAGATTCCGCTCAAAGGCCTCAGGCCAAGACCTCAGATGGCACACCTCTCTTGGAGATTCACAGTTAACCATCAGTGTATCTGAGGCCTCACGAAGTCACTGCTTTAACCTAGAGTTCAGCCAAAGTCTCTGACTACTGAACCTATTCTCAGGTAATAAGTAAAACCTCTGACTGCGGTTAGTTTTGAGATGGGGATCTCACTTTGTACCCAGGCATGCATCTGGGCTGCGATACACCTACCTATTGAAGCTTCTTGTTATGGCCAGGAACACAGGTGCATGCCATTTTGCCCAGCTTTCCTGTTGAAAAGGGGAGTCTCAAAAACTTTTCTGCCTTGGCTGGCCTTGAACCATGATCTTCCCAATCTCAGCCTTCTAAGTAGCTAGAATTAGAGACAGGAATCACCAGCAAGCAGCTCCAACTCCTTTTACACTTATGCTCTGCTTTTCAATGTATCAAATATTTCTTACTGCAACTATTTTCAGAAAAATGAAGGTTTTTTCCTGCTCATACATATAGTTTTAGTATGTAACAAATATATTGTTTTTTTTTTTACTATGTTGCACATTTTGAGTGATTCAGAATTGGCATCTTTAGCCATAGTCATAAAATATCTTGTTTCCAAACATCAGTATTAGTCATATTGGCATTAACTTTATGAATTTGTTACATGTAATTTTCCTGAATAGTATATACATGGACTTTATCTTTAGGACATCAAAAATTTTGGAATATAATATTTTTATTATAAGAGTATGTTTGTTTGCTTGTTTTGCCAGTCCTGGGGCTTGAACTCAGGGCCTGAGCACTGTCCCTGGCTTCTTTTTTGCTCAAGGCTAGCACTCTACCACTTGAGCCACAGTGCCACTTTGGGCTTTTTTCTATATATGTGGTGCTGAGGAATCGAACCCAGGGCTTCATGTATACGAGGCAAGCACTCTCTCACTAGGCCATATCCCCAGCCCTTATTATAACAGCAACAGATGCTCCCTTTAACTTTTTTTTCCCTTTGTAAAGCATTTATTCTTTGTACTAACATAATATGGGCACCTTCCCTGGCAACCAATGGACTATTAGATGTCCCTAGAATTTGGGCCTCCTCCCAGCAGCCTCTGTCCTATCTGGCCCACAGTTAACCCTTCACATCATCTATTATATCAAGGCCTGAAAGAATGCCACCCAGCTGCCTACTTCTCTAGGTGGTGGCTGCCAAGTCTTTAGATAGTAGTTACCGCAAACTCATCATTTGCATCAGTCTGGAGAAGGAAGGGAGAGAGCACTCATTGCCCCAGCCTGAAAGCTCTTGGTGGTGCTGGACATCAGTCATCAGAAGCATGACATGCTCTGTGGGGAAGTTCTCTAGGGGGCAAGGCACCCCAACTGGGTTCCACATTGTCTTTAAATTGCACTTCTTCACCATCAAGGAGCAACAGCAGCTCCTGCAGCTCCCTCTTGTTTTCTGTCTTCTCCTGGGACAGCTGGTTGATGCACTCATCTTTCTCCTGATACAGTTCATCCAGGACTGCCATCTGTTCTTTACAGAAAGCTATGGCGCCCATGTGTTCTAACAGCTGGCTGCTCACTTGACTCTGGTGGTCCACCTTGTCCGGCAGGTCGTGGATAAAGCAGGTTTTCAGCTTCTTGGGCACCTGTGTGTCCTGCTTCCTGACCCCAGACATGCCATGGTTCCAGCTCTTGGGGAAGAGGGCCTGGTGCTCCAGCGTTGTCCGGCACTGGGCTGTCAGGTTAGCCAGGCACCTGCAGCAGGCCTGCTGCTCCTGCAGCTGCTTGCTGAGTTTTACCTGTTTTGATTCAGCAGCTGGTAGCACTTTAAGGTAAAAATCCCTTGTGGCTTGTGGGTTCTCCACGTCCTCTGTGAGAGTCACATCAGGTGGAGTTGCTTCCTCACCCTTCTCTTCATCCTTGCTCACTCCTTCACCTTCCCTAGAGAAAGCCAGGCAGCACAGCTGGACCTGAAGTTGCTCCTTCTGTTGTCTGTCTAGTTGCTTCTAGGCACTTCAGAGGGTCCTGCAACTTTTGAGGCACCAATTGGTCCCCCAACGTGGTCTGGACCAGCTCCTGCTTCAGCTGCTCCAGCACTGACTGGGTCTGCCTCCGCAGGTGCTGCTGCAGGGCCTCCTTCTCTGAGGTCAGCTGCTGATCAGAGGCCCTGTACTGATCACAGGAGGCCCTGAGCTCCTGCAGCTGCGCCCGGTACTGGTCATGCAGCTCCTGCAGATCCTGAGCCGCTTGGCTCTTTATCTCGGCCACCTCTTTCCATTATTCCAGCTTCTCCTCTAACTGGTCCAGCTTTTCCTGCAGATGTTTCTTCACCTGCTGCTCTGAGTTCAGGACTGCTCAGCCTGTGGAAGGCATCCTGCAGCTGGGCCAGCTGATCTTTCAGCTCTCTGTTGTGCACATATGTGCATCGTGTGGTCTCAAGGATCTTGTGCCGATCCACAGCATGCTGATCCCATTTCTCAGCCTTCGTCTCCAGTTCTCCACAGCTGCTCCATGTTCTGGAGACTGAGGCTCTGGTTTTCCTGTACCTGGAAGTGAAGTTGTTGCTCCAGGTTCTTCAACTGCTTTTGCATCTGGTCAGACTGGGCCTGCATGCTGCTCAGCCTGAGATGGTCCTGCAGGGGGCTGCAGCTCTGCCAGCTGCTTTCTCAGTTCCACCAGGTTGGTCACCCCTTGCTCTCTCTCTTAAGTTGGTTCATCTGCTCTGAGAGCTGCTGGACCTTCTCCCACAGGGACCTCTCCCCACTCTGGTGTCTCTCTACCAAGGTGTCTCTCTACAACTTTTAGTGCAGACACCAACCTTTTCATGTTGTCTAGTTGTCTTTTCAGTGCTGTCTGCTCCTGTAGTGCTTGTTGCAGCTTGTGAATTCTGATCTTCATGTTGGTCTTCTGTGTCCAGAGCACTTCCAGCTTCTCCTGCAACTCAGCGTTCACTTCCTCCAAGTCATCATAGCTTCTGGTCTTTGCCTGGAGCTGAAGCTTCACAGTATTCAGGTCTCCGATGAGCTGTAGGTTCTTCTTTCCAATCTCATTCCGTGTGATGGTGACTGCAGACAGTGTCATCTCTAGCTCTGAGACAGTCTGCTGTGGAGCCAGCAGGCGGCTGGCAAGACCTTCGTGCTCCACTTCTCTTTCATTGGCTCCCTCTGGCATGTGGACTAGGACAGATTGTAAATCACATTCTTCTGAAACCAACACCTGTATTGATAGCTTGTGGATTTCCAGCTCTTGTTTTCGGTGCTCCTTGCACATGGGCGATCTTCTCATTCTCCTTCTCTTGTTGATCCTGCAGGTCTTCGTTTTCCTGCTTCAGATGTTCGATCTTACTGCAGAGCTGTTGGTTTCTTATTTTGCTGGAGTCCAGGGCAAGCAGCAGGTGTTGGTTGTGCCTCTCCAGATTCCTCAGTGTCATTGGGGCGGGGGGTGGGGGTTGCCTGAGAGACTCTCAACCCTGGCAGTTCTGACTGTGCCCAAAGGCAGTGGAGGCTCAGGGTCAGCGTGATCTTTGGCTGTACCCTCAGTTGAATTACAGTCCCCAGTGTTTTTTGTCTTGGGGTTACCTCCTTTTTTAGTTTTCCTCTTTTTCTTGAATTTTGCAGGTCCATCAAGACAATTCTTCAGCTGGTATTCTTGCAGTAGTTTCTTTCCTGAAGCTATTTTTTTTTTCCCATCTTGTTTGTTCAGACATCCCAGTGCTGGGACATGGAAGATGGGCAGGCCACATTCCCAGGCTTTCTGAAATCACCTCTACTCTTGCAATCACTAACAACTATGTGTATTTCCTACTATATCTCCAAAGTCACCTTGATTCTCTTGCTCACCACTCAGCCACCTCTACCTTCCTCAGCTGCTGGTAGTGGTGTAAGCCAACAGAGGGAATATCAGTGAAATGTGGGCCTGGCCCCAATTCTTGTATCCCCTTGGTCAGGAAACATGATGTAATAGGGGGTGTGGCCGGAATCTTGTGATCCAGGCAGAATGGGTGGAGTCATGATGACATCTGCTCCTGCAGCCCCAACCCCATCTAACTCTGTCCAGTTTGGTTGGGGGCAAGGGTGGGATCTGCTTTAGCTGGATAGGTGCTCAGTTTTGCATGTACCTTCCCTGGCTTCCCACACACAGCTATGGCCACCAGAGTTTCCCCAGGCTTTCAATTGTCCTCCAGGAAGTGACACAAGAAACACAGCCCTCTGCCCATGTCCAATGTCTTCCTGTTGTCACTCCATGCAGAAGTAGCTGTATTGTTTTAACCATATTTGCTGACCCTTGTATTCTGATCAGGGAGTCACTGAGGCTCATAATGTCCTTGATATAACGGGCTCTTCCAGTCCCCAGGTGGAGGGTTCAGGAACATCACAGGTCCAGGCCTCCTTTCCATGAGTGTTGGCCATGCTGCTCACCTAGGCGTTTTACACACTTTAGCTGGTGATCTCAGAGGAATCACAAAAACAATCATGGGAGAAGTGAGAATGTCTGAGAAGTCTATGCCCAGGACTGTGTAAGATCCACACCAGCACAAAAAGAAGAACTTGCACATGACTGAACACAAATCTGCCAGCCAAGCAGTCACAATCCAGCCACATCCAAATGATGTTGTATCCAGAATCCAGGTTCTGGGGCAGCCCTCTACCACTCCAGAGCCCTTGGATATCTGTTTTGGCATGGGCCCTCCAGAGATTGGCTGAAGTAATTGATGAGTTCATTATGTGTGGCCAGCTTTTCCTTCCGATGAAAATCCATGCTGGTTGTGGTGGTACACACCTGCAGTTTCTGCTCAAGTCACTTCTCTGGATTAAGTCATTGTCTCCAGAAGGCCATTGTGAATTACATGTTACAGGGACTTGGTTTGGTGGTGACACCTCAGTCCCTCCACTAAGATGGCAGCTGGTCCTGAGTCCCCTTTGAGCAGCTTGACCAGGGTGCTCTTCTGCCTGCTCTTGGCTAGGCCTCGCTGCTCCAGTGCGGCCTTCAGGTCAGTCACCTGCAGTGCCTGAAGAGGCTTCCGCCCAGAGTCACATCTTTCAGTCCTGCCATCTTGCATCTTTTTTTTTTTTTTAAAGAAAATATAGAGCAGACAGAAAACCTATTCCTTACTTGCTCTCAAATACAAACACGATTAATATTGACATCAGACTTTTCCTTCTACTCAGTTTTTACATGGTTGACCTTCCACTTTATAATTATCTTCCTTTGTTAATTTTACACTTTAGCATCTGTTTTCATACTAGTTAAATGTATAAGCCAGGGCAGTGTCTCACACCTGTAATCCTGGCTACACATGCAGTAAAGATGGGAAGATTGTACCTCAAGGCCAGTCTTGGCAGAAAAGTTGTCACAACTTCCATCTCAACCAACATGGAGAAACATAAAAAGCAGAAGCTCAGTTCAGGCTGGCCAGGGCATTAATGCAAGACTTTATTCAAAAAATGATTAGAGAAAAAAAAAAAGTGGGGGGGAGCTCTGGCATGGCACAAGTCATAGAACACCTGCCTAGCAAGCACAGGGTCCTGAGTTCAAACCCTAGTACTACCAAAAAAAGAAAGAAAAAAATGAAGGAAGGAAAGAGGGACAGAAGAGAAAAATGAGACTATCTTCCAGGAGATATTAGTGGTGTCCAATATTTGAGTTCCAGAAGGAGTAGAAGATGTTGCTTATGGAATGCAAAAACATACCCTGTGGTATTGGACAAAGACCATTATAGGATACCAGTTGCCCCAGCAGTGGCCCCTCCCCACAGATAATCCATTTGCCACACAAGCTCTTCCCACCCCAGGCACTAAGATCAATCCCTCCATCGGTCAATCACATAAATCAAATACTTCGATCTTCATAAAGTGGAGAAAACCCAGATCAGTGGCTCAATCGCTGAGTTCCCCTTGGTCATAATATAATAATAATAATAATAATATATAATAATAATTTTAATTGCACATTGTGTTCTAGTGTGAGTTCATGATAAATACATCTGCTAATGGAATCCTGATAAGAACCTATATGGGTGTTGTAGTTGGGACCAAGAGGTCTTCAGTCATGTGGCCAAGATCCTTTCTGGCTGCCAAGTGACAGCTTAGGACTCAAGCCCTGGTCTCTGGAGTCCAAATCTCTTGTCCTCCCACCTTTTTTTGTGCCAACCTGCTCCCTGCTTTAGGGCAGACACAAAAACAGCAAGCAAAATGCCAAGCCAAAGTATAGCTCTCCTCGGCTGTGCGGAGCTGGAAGATATTTCCATCCAATAGAATGAATGGGCTTATGACAAAATCCTCCTAATTCCTCAGTCAACTCCTCTGAGCTCCGGTTGTGGGTTCTCCGGTGCGGGGTTGTCATCTGCGGTTGACAGGTGCTGCACACTGAAGCTGAAAGGCACGCAGGCCTGGGAGGTGGCTTTGGGTTTCATAAAGGCCACAGGTGTTCTTGGTCTGCTTTTCTGCTTCACCCTTTTCACACTTTGCCAGACGACAAAGGCCTGATGACGAAGGCAGGCTTGCCTTTCTGAGCTCTCCTTGACTGCAAGGATTTGAAACCTGCATTCTCTTGCCTGTCTTTCCCCTGGGAAAGGAAGGCTCTCAAAAACAGCTCTAAAACATTGAGGGTGGTTCAGGCTTACATCTCAAGAATGAAAGGTTAAAAGGAAAGAGAGTGAAGATTAGGGTTGTGAGATTAGGGTTGGAATTTTTCAGGAACAGCTAGAGAATAGTGACAAAGGAACCAAATTCGACTTGCTTCTTTAAAAACAAACACATTTCTGCGGGGCTCCAGTGCCTCACGCCTATAATTCTAGCTACTCTGGTGGCTGAGATCTGAGAATCGAAGCCAAACCATGGGCAGGAAAGAAAGTCTGTGAAATTCTTTATTTCCAATTAACCACCCAAAAGCCAGAAGTGAAGTGGTGACCTCATGGTAGACTGCCAGCCAGAGGGGGGAAAAAACTAAACTAAAGGACAGCACGCAGGCTCTGACTTCAAATCCTAGCATGAACAATTAATTACTTAAAAACACATCTCATCCTAAGAAGTATGTCCCTTTGTCACTGACACTATTAGAAATGAACAGATTCTTAATCCAGAGGCTCACAGGATGCCAAGGTGAGCCTTCCTTCCTTCCTGTCAGTCATGGGGCTTGAACTCAGGGCCTGGGCACTGTCCCTAAGATCTTTTGCTCAAGGCTACAAGGCAAACATTTCATCTTTTTTCTAAGCCCTTACATTTCCCTGAAAGATGGCATAGGAAACTTGTCATTTCTAGTGTGGGTCTCATGATCCATATGACCAACTGAAGATCTTTTTTTATTAACAAATAACTTTTTATTTATTATAGTCATAAACTATTTTATACATCATACTTATGTTTGCATTTTCTTACATAATTATATAAGTCATTGGATTGGGTGTTTGAATCCAAGACAACAGCAGAGCTAGGATAATATTTTCAATGTCTTTTTCACAATTTGTGAAGTTCTGACTTGGATAGCACCTAGAACTTTGATTTGGGGAGAACTTAGAATTCCCAAGGCACCAAGAGCATGTGTTCAGGAGCAGCTTACTGAGAGAATAGACATGGAAGTGCTAGACCATGGAACCCAAGGTAGAACTGCATCTGCTTTACAAGTGTACACAACCTTTCAAATCTGTGTTTGATTCCCATTTCAGTTGTTTTCATGGAATACTAGATAATATATAAGGAAGTTGAACTGTTGGTTCCAAAGACTGGGAAGTCCATGATAAGAGTAGCCACATCTGACCAGGGCCTTGTTCTGGTTCATAGCATGGTAGAACTCAGAAAGATGAGTAAGTATGTAACCAAGAGACAATCTATGAGGGGCAACCTCACGGAGTAGAAACTTGTTCTGTGGTAACTAACCTAGTCCCATGCTACAGGCATTCATCTCAGGGTCCTCGTTTAGTTTTTGTGATTGTTATATCGAGCATGTTGTCTTAATTACCTCAGGTCTCCCCACTCAGTGCACAGGATGTATGATTCCCATCCCCAAGGAATCACTCACTAGGGGAGGCTGAGACCAGCAAGAGACTTCCAACCCACAGGCAGGCCCTGCACACAGGGCAGGAAGCACGGGAGTGGAGATTCTGTCCTGATGAGAAGACGTCATGGAGAAGTTGGTACTGCTTAGCCTCAAGGGACAGAGAAAGATGTCAACACATAGAGACAAGGAGGCTAGAAAGTCTAGGTAGGGGAAGAGCCAGAGCCAAAGCAGGGAAAAGGAAGCAGGTGACAGGTAAGCTAACCTGGCTTCCCATCTTTTATATGGATGTTACAGCGGCTCACATGGCCAGTAGGAGGCGCTTCTCAACTCAGGCCTTTCCATGCTTGGAATGGGTTAACAAGCAGGGGGTGTTGGGTGCTGAAGAGGGATGGCTGCATTTTTGTCATGCCAGGGTCATTTCTGATGGACTGGCTTGCCTGTGGCAGCTTCTCTGGGTGCTGATGGAAACCCAGGTGACAGAGCATCAAGAAGCCTACTCTGTGAGCAGCGAGGGTATAGTGAGCAGCATTTGAGAAAGGCATGCACCTAGGCTACAAGGACAGGCTCTGGGCCTTTCCCACGGGCGCCCTCTCCCTCCATGCCCTTTCTTCTCAAGTACCACATTCTGGTGGAAGCCATGCATGGAGTCTTCAATGTGAGGAACACACTTACTGACTCCTGGATTCTTCTCCTCAGTGAGGCTCTGTGTGTGTGTACAGGAAATCTTCCTTCAGGAGATAATGCTTATCTTTTCAACAGAAAAGATGGGGAGATGTGATACACCATATCCCATTGTGTGAATGTCATTTGAGGTCCTCTGTCTTCTAGCTGGCTAGACTTCAATCTACTTGTTTTCTTTTTTTGTGGCAGTACAACAAACGGCTTGAACTCGGGGCCTGGACACTCTCCCTTAGCTTCTCACTCAAGGAAGCACTCTACCATTTGAGCCACAGCTCTACTTGCAACTCTTCCACTGGCTAAAGTCTCACAAACAGGGGGAAATGCAGTTATAAAAGTCAGCATCGCCCGGTGCTGGTGGCTCACACCTGTAATCCTAACTACTGTAATCCTTGCTACTCAAGAGGCTGAGATCTTAAGATTATGGTTCAAAGCCAGCCCAGGCAGAAAAGTCAATGAGATGCTTATTTCCAATTAACCAACAGGAAATGGTAGTGTGCGAGCCTTGAGCAAAAGAGGTCAGTGACAGAGTCCAGGCCCCGAGTTCAAGCCCCATGACCAACAACTTTTTTTTTCAGCATATATCCTACAAAATTAAGAAAATTGAGGAAAGGGGTGGCTTGGAAGGGATGGGGAGAATGATAAAAGAGTTGATACTGATCAAGATTCATTGCATTCATATACTACTTTGTTGAGTAGCAACTCCTTTGTACAATTACTTAAAGATAAAAAATAACTTTTGTAAAGAGCATCACAAACGTTCCTGTCTAGCTGACTTCAACCTCAATCCTCAGAACTCAGCCTCTTGAATAGCAAGGGTTATAGGTGTGAGTCACTAGTGCCTGGCTGATTCTTTTTCTAACATTCTGTCCAAAACAAACGGAGCCCCATACCTGCACTTCTCAGTCTTTGAGAGGAGGGCTAAGGCACTGGAATTACCCCCGCAACCATGGGTTTCTGGTCCTAATCCCCTGTGGCCACCTGCTGCTCCACTGTGGTGACCGCAGTCACATCCCCCACCCCTTTGGACCCCTGAATGAGGAATGCAGAGAATTAGCCTTGTGCATAAGTCCACTTGACCTTCTGCCCGGTGACATGGTGCTGAGACAGGCAGGGAGACCTTTTAGTGGCAAATGATTCTTGCCTGGATTGGGTAAACATTCTTTAAACCTCCATCACTCTCAAATATTTGTCTCTCTGATGCTCACTTCATTCTTTCTGTGTTAGATGAAGCCAGAAAACAACCTGGGAGGTTTCCAATCTGTTTACACCAGCCCAGAAGGAAATATCTTCCTTCTTCCCCTCTATCATTAAATATAAAACGGTAGAATGTACAGTCTTAGGGAACAAGGTTATTTTCTTTGTGTGGGAGAAGAATGGCATTTAAATTTGCAGGAAATGGCCAGACAGGTTGTGTCCCAAAACACACCCAGCATCCTACGACTGCCCTGTCCTATCTACAGACATCAAAAACAAAATCAGAAAAAGTAAAAAAAAAAAAAAAATGCAATAGAGGTCGTAGCAATCAACCAGATATTGAGGATGACCCCAAAACTGCACAGAGGCCACCCGGACACTCGGGGGTGCTTCACAGATGGGGGCCAGCATCTCTAGCTGCAGTGCACCCAGCCAGATGACAGTGCTCTGAAGCACGCATGTCAGCCAAATCAGCAGCTCGCCCCTTCGGTACGGTGCTTCATGAAGACAGCCTGACTTGGTACCCACAAGTCACAGGCTTCCAAGGAGCTCTACCTTTATTCATCATCACTGGCACTCTACCACTTGAACCACACCTCTACTTCTGCCTTTTGGATGCTTAATTAGAGATGGGAGTCTCTCAGAATTGGTCTGTCCAGGCTGGCTTCAAACTGTAATCCTCACAGCTCAGCCTCCTGAGTAGCTAGGATTAAAGGCGTGAGCCACTGGCCCCTGGCTGCTTTCTACCTTTTGATAACAGTTGAGGATTAAATAGAGAGAGATGTTGCAGTTGCTGGACAGTGTGAAGCCTGGGTCCTGACTTCTAACCCAAGGAGCCGCTCTGCAGCTCCCTTGGGCTTCTTGCAATAGTCGCCATCGAGAAACGGGTCTTTGGAGTACTACCCAGAAAGAGGAATTGTACTTCCTTCTCTCTTTCTGTTTTTTATATATTTGTTTTGGTTTTGTGCTGGTCCTGGAGCTTGAACCCTGGGCTAGGCACTGTCCCTGAGATTTCTTTTGCTCACAGCTGGCATCCTACCACTTGAGCCACAGCTTTTTTGTGTGACTAATCAGAGACAAGAGTCTCTGAGACTTATCTGCCTCATGTGACTTTAAATTGACATACTTAGGTCCTCAGCCTCCCGAGTAGCTCAGCTTGTTGCTTTTGAGATAGGGTCTCACTAATTCATTCTGGCCTTGAACTCTCAATCTTCCTGCCTGGGCCTTCTGAGTGCTGAGATCACAGGCATGCATCATGCTGCCTACCATTCTTTCTTCTGAAGAAAGACGTGTCAATGCTTCATTCAAAAACAAGGTGTGGTGAGGTAAAGGCTGAGCAGAGGGGCGTGTAACGCCGTGAGGGTAACATAAAATAGAAACAGCAATACAGATGCATTGCTCCATATCTAAATTATGATCTGGTCTCAGGAAAAAAAAATGAGCCAAATCTAAATTGAACAACAGTTGACAAAAGCTGCAATGAGGACTCCTCAAAACTGTCAAGGTCATGAATTGGTGGAACAGCCGAGAAGCTGTTACAGACCAGAGGATCTCGAGGAGAACACCTGCCTGCAACAATGTGGTGTCTGGATTTGCTTCTAGAGCTACAGAAGGTATCGTGTGAACAATGAAGTAGACAGCAGGGCCGGAAGTTCCATCTCTGTACCAGTGCAGGTTTCTTTATGTTGGCAAGTGAACTGTGAACACAAAGCACATTGGGTAACTTTCTTATGATGAAAAGCGATACTGGGTGCCAGTAGTTCATACCTGTAATCCTAGCTACTCAGCAGACTGAGGTCTGAGGGTTGCTGTTCAAAGCCAGTCAAGGACAGAAAGTCCTTGAGACTCTTTTTGTTGTTGTTGTTGTCACTGTTGTTGGTCCTGGGGCTAGAATTCAGGGTCTGGGCACTATTCCTGAGCCTCTTTGTGCTCAAGGCAAGTACTCCACCACTTAAGCCATGGTGCCACTTCTGGCTTTTTTCTGAGTAGTTTATTAGAGATAAGAGTCTCACAGACTTTTTTTTTAACCTGAGCTAGCTTCACACCACAATCCTTAGACCTCAGCCCCCTGAGTAGCTAGGATTACAGGCGTAAGCCACCAGCACCCTGCACAAGACTCTTATCTGCAGTTAAGCATCAAAAGGCCACATGTGGAGCTGTGGAGCTCAAGTGGTAAAGCACCACTAAAGGACAGAGCCCAGGCCCCAAGTTCAAGCTCCAGTACTGGAATAAATAGATCAGAGAAATAAAAAATAAAATAAAAGCAAATTCCCAAACATAATGATTACTTTTCAAATAATTTCCCCCTCATAAGTTAGCTCCCTCCAAAGACTCCTTCAAATCAATTCAGTTGCATAACATTCTTCACATTTATTGGTTAGCACATACTGGAAGCGGGGGGTGGGGGGCGCCTCGGGGGGGGGGGGGCCTCCACGCAGCTCTGCCCTCTCGCTAAGGCATGCAGTGTGGATGCAGATAGGCCCCCAAACGTTCAAGGGGATCTCACTTTAGCCTTGACAATGAAGGGGTCGATGCCTGAAGTTGTACATTCAGAACAAAAGAAATAAGTGAGAACCAGTGTCTTACCCTGGACAAGCCTTTGCCAGGAACCGCACGAGTAGGGAGACTGGGCCCAGTGTGGTTGAGCAACCCGCCCAAGCCCTGATCTGTCTGACTCAAAGCCCACACTCCCTTTTCTATGCCATGTCACATCCCTACACTGGGACTCATTTCTTGTCTATGAAGGGCCACCCAGGAAGAATCTTTCATCCATCACAGAACCCTAGATAGAACCTACCAGTCCACAGAAATCCCCAAGTCCTTGTGGTGGCATTAGTGCCCCTACCCAGAGCCACCCCATCTTGAATTCACTCCCTACAAAGTACCAGAATAGGTTGACTCATGACCTTTGGAACTCCAGAGAGTGGCGCCTATGTCTCGAACGGGGTGGTCCATCTCCTGGTTGCAAAGCCAGTGTCAGTGATTTGGGGAGAGTCAGTTAGAAAAACAAGTACCACCCCAAACAAAAAACCTTGTGAGCTCATCAGCTCGCTGCTCCTGTATTGTTCTTAAAAGTAGCTTCCCCACATCCTGCATTTGGAACATGAGCAAACATGCAGAGGAGCGAGACACATGGGAGCGCGAGTCACGCAGACCTCACACCTAGCTGGGGAGCGGTGGTCCAGAACACACATCAATGGCTGGCCCTGCCCCCCAGGGAATCTTGGGTAAGGCACAGTCACCTCAGGCCTGAGCATCCCATCTAGAAAACTGCAAAGCCATGCCTAGTGGAGTAGTGATTGAGAGGCCCAATGCCATACCTGAGGGAATCACAGAGCATCCAGCCCAATGTGCATATAAAAGTGCTGTTATCCACATTTGTGTCTGACTTTTATAAAACTAAATGCAAAGCCAAGTGCTGGTAGTTTATGCCTGTGATCCTGGCTATCTAGGGGGATGAGACCTGAAGATCACAGTTTGAAGCCAGCCCAAGCAGGAAAGTTTGTGAGACTTATCTCCAATTAGCTAGCAAAAAGCTGGAAGTAGACCTGTGGCTCAAATGGTAGAGTGCCATCCTTGATTGAAAAAAGCTAAGATACCCTGATTCCAAGTACCAACACACACACACACACACACACACACACACACGTGCCCACTCTCACACACATCCACACTAAATGCAGTCATTCTCCCTCCACCCCCACTTAGGATCATTGATTCAACATCCCAGAACACACAACCCCAGTCAAGAGTTAAGATATAAATGATCAGGCCTCCAAAAAGCTATGTAAAATTATATGAATGTACATACTTTCCTTATAATGAAGCTACTAGGCTTGACACCCAGTGACTGGCTTTTCTTTTCCAGGCAGTTATAACATGCTTAGTTATTATGTCTGGTTTCTCAGAAGCAAACAAAGACTCCAGCAACTAGGTCACTGGCCCTCACATAAAGCATTATTTAACAGCTTGACAGGAGCTGTAGTCACTCAAGATCATAGTCCAGGGTCAGCAGCCTCCATGCTCCAGCATTCCTTGGTGTTGGCAATGACTCAAGACACTAAGAACCAAGTGGCTTTGTATTCTGTGCCATTTAGTAGATCTTGGAACATAGCTTAGTGGCAAAGTGCTCATCTATTATGTGTGATGACCTGAGCTCACTTCCTAGCACCCCTCTTCCCCCTGCAATGAAATCCTGCTTCTACCCCAAACCTATGGCCTGAGTCTCTCTAAAGCAAGAGCTAGGTGTATTTTAGCAGGTATCCTGGGTGATTTTGCCAGGTGTGGAAACCTTCCTGGTGTCTGTACGTCTATGGACTGTAGGCCATAAAACCTAAAATGCAATTTTCACCATCCCAGGGAGCTCGAGTCAGACAAGAGTGAGTCTCACCAGTCACTAGAGGCTCTCGCCTGTAATCCTAGTTATTCGGGAAGCTGAGACCAGAGGATCTCAGCATCTCAGCTTAAAGTCATTCCAAGCAGATACATATGAGTGACTCTCATCTCCAATTAACCACCAAAGAGCCAGAAGTGGAAGTATGGCTTGAGCGATAGAGAACCACCCTTGAGTAGGAAAAAGCCAGGTGAGAGCCCAAGGCCCTGAGTTCAAGCCCCAGTACTACCAAGACAGAAAAGAAAGAGGGGGAAAAAAAGTGGGTTCTCCCCTTCTAAGCCTCCTCATTGCCTTTGCTGGTAAAAAGCCTGAGTGAAAACTGGATGGTTTATCAGAACCATCAACTAGTGTTGATGCATCTGGTCTCTTCCCTGATTGCCTCCAGGAGAAAAACCAAGATCAGGGGATGAAGGAGAGCCTGTGGGGAGTTGGGGTCAGTAAAGAGATGCTCCCCCTTCTACCTGCCCAAGGAAATGCCTGGTGCAGATCCTTGAGGGTGGAGGGCTCTCAAGGGGGCTAATGTCATTACTGAAGTTCAGGCCTGGGGACAAATCTCCTCACTAGCTCTCAAGCCTCAAGTCCCTCCTCTTGAACATGGGATCAGGGCTAAGTTCAGGTTGAATGCTAACTCAGGTAAGTGCCAGAGTAGGTGCTGAATAAATGCAATTTCTATGAGGAAGGTCTTGGCCAAGGAAGGTCTGGCACATTCTGTGGAACATCACAGAAGCTGGGTGGCAGAGGCGGATACCTGCTCTTTCCCGATGCCTTTACTTATAAAGTCCCTGTCATTGAGGAACACCCAACCAGGTCAGCAGAAAAACGTGTACATGGGCAGCCACAGTATAGGGGACAAAGTCAGAGGAAGTGGTGTTTGGGGACAGCAGAGGCTGAGGACTCCAGTGGGCAGAGATAATGCACCAATGAGTGCCAGACCCTCAGTTTACTGATGGGAAATCATGTGTCAAGGGGCTGGGGCAGATTCTCCCAGGGGCTCTGAAACCTGCATCCCCTGCCCCCAAGTGCCCTGTCTCTTCGTCTATCATGGAATTTATCTTTTAGGGAAAGTTGGATTCCTACAGTATCAATAAAGCATCCAGTGATAAGCAGGAACAGTATAAACTTGCATGCAGAAAACAAATCAAATGCACTAAGCAAACGGAGACTCATAAAGTCTCTCTGGGATAATGTTTCATAAGAGGAACCCCTCCAAGGCAGAATCTATATGAATCCATGTTAATAACTACTGTTTACAAAGTATGTTGGCATCAAAATGACATCCACATGGAAGGTCAGGTGGGAGAGTAAGAAGTTGCCTTTGACAATGCTCTGCTCTTTCCAGGGCTGAACTTGGGCTTAATGAGCAGCTGGGAGTCAGGATGCCCATGTCCTGGCCAAGCCAAGTCTGATTTGCTTTGTGACATGGGCAATTCAGTGTCCCCATTGGGCCTCACTATTTCTGTCTATGAAAGGAAAGCCCAATGCTGTCTCCCCAAGGCTCTTTCAGATTTAGAGTTCTCCAATTCTAAGTCGCTTGGGTATTTGCAACAGACCTGGAAGGTCTGTTGTATGTGTGCAGGTCCTGGGGCTTGAACTCAGGGCTTCAGCACTGTCTCTGAGCTTTTTTTTGTGCAAGGCTAGTGCTCTATCACTTGGGCCATAACTCTGCTTCTAGCTTTTTGATGGTTAATTGGAGATAGGAGTCTCATGGACTTTCCTGCCTGGGGATGGCTTTGCAGGTGCTCCTCAGATGTCAGCCTCCTGAGTAGCTGGGATTATAGGTGTGAGCCACCACCAGGCACCTAGCTTTCAGTCTGTCCTTTTTACAGCAGAACAGTCAAGGCTCAGAGGAAGATAGTCAGAAGTCACTGCAGAATCAGGGGCTGAACCAGATCAGAACACAGAGCCCATGCCATTCCACATGTGTGTCCCCAGAAAGCCACGTGTGTCTGTGTATGCAGACACATTTCCACGTGTGCCCCCAGAGCTGCCGTGTTTCCTTGGATCCTGCGTGTGTAGACTTGTCGTCTGGGCCAGATCTGATCCAGTCCTGACCTAGGCAGTTCTGCCCAGAGGAATGGGGAGGAGAGAGGAGAGAGAGGAGGGGGAGGCAGCTACACCTACATTTTTGTGCCGCTCACTGATTTCAGCTGCTGTGTACTTAGCTAAGTCTGAGTGACTCCAAACACAGGCAGTGGGCCGGAACGCTGCCTTCCAAGCGTCAGAACTGACAAGTTCCTCTCACATCTGGGGTTCTTAACTGCAGGAACATTCATAACCCTTCTAGTTCACAGAAATGCACATGTGCATGAAAACACAGTCATATACACACATGCACAAACACATGCACACACAGCAAGCATCACCCCCTGACTGACTTTGGTAAAAATGGAGATGAGTATCTTTGCTTTACCAGAGGACTCTAGGTTTTGCAAAGTATAAAGTACTAGGGAGACGCTGCTGAGATAATGTTCATCCAGTCTGTTTATGTGACTGGTAGAGAATAGGACTTCTTTTCTTTTCTGTAATAAGTAATATAAAGCATGCCGGCTGCCTTTAAATGGACAGTAGACAATTTCACTCTATTATGTAGATAATACTCTATTACCTTAATACATAGTTGCTATTTTCAATCTCAGAAGCATGCTGGTGTGCTTTCTCTCAACCAAATCTAGAAAGGTTTGATGGTCAGAGAATGCCCTGATTGATGACTCAAAGAAGAATAAAGTGTTCAATGGAGGGGATTCAGGAACCAGGCACAGTGGGTGATGAGGACCCCAGTTACTTGGGAGGCAGAGGCAGAAAAATCACTAAGCGCACAACGCTGAGGCTAGCTAGTCTGGGCAAAATAAAAGGGTACCATCTCAAAAGAAGGGGGACAGAGAGTCTGGGTTCAGCTACTAGTTCTATCGCTAGCTTCTTAGCTGCATTGCCTTGAGCATTATGTTTTAATTGCTCTGTGCCTTCAGTTCACATCATTTGTCATGAGAGGGTTGATTACATCTCCATTAGGCAGTTGTTAATGTCAGCACATGTAAAAACTGTTGGATAAGAGCAGGAGTTGGTATTTTGTTTCCTTGGAACAATAGGTAGTGGTGGTGGCGATGGTGGTGTGCAGGGTCATTTTGTTGGTTCATTGCCAGTGCTGTGGCTCGCCCTGAACTCACCTGATTTCCTCCTGCTTGCTCTGGCTCTGAGGACCTTTTATTATTGAATGGGGAGCGTCCACAGCCCACAGGAGGTTCCAGTGAGCAAATGGGAGGTGTTTTCTGCTCACTCCCCACTGTCTGGGCCTGGGTGAAGAGGCCTTGTGGGAAGGGATTTGGGATCCTGAGGGTTGCAGGTATTTGTCAGGAAAAGGACTGGGCTAAACAAAGAATCAAGCTCCAACTGCTGCTCTGGAGGACAGGCAGGGTCACCACACTTCGCTGAGCCAGGCGTTGTTGGTCTCATGCAGGACTCTCTTGGTTTGAAGTGATACAAACAAAACTCATAGGAGCTTCAGTAAAGAAGGCAGTAAATCACAGATTTTATACATCTGTTTGTTCTGTTTGTTTGTGGGTGCTGGTCCTGGGGCTTGTACTCAGGACCTGAGCAGTAGCCTTAAGCTTTTTTGCTCCAAGGCTAGTACTCTACTCTACTTGAGCCACCTCTCCACTTCCAGCTTTTTTTGGGGGGGGGGTGTTGAGGGGTGGAGGTAGCTAATGGGAGGTAAGAGTCTCACGGTCTTTCTTACCTGGATACACATCAGTTGACCACCGAAGGTCAAAGAAAATCAATGAAATACTTAAAAGAAATTTCACAAGCAATAATTTTAATTCGTATGCACATATTACATAGCTCAGTTGGTGCAGTGAAGTGGTCAGGCCCACATGAGTGATAGTTGTTTAAATCATCATGTGATCATCTGATAGATATGTTTTGTGGAAGTCTGCCTCCCCAAAAGCAAATGGTGCCCCAAAAGGGTAATGTGCTTAATTTAAAACTATATCTTTAGAGGAAGTTGAGTGATGTTATGAGAAAAATGAATTAAACATCCACAGTACAGTACTGAACTCAGTATGTGCAGAGCAGGCACGGTTTTCCTCAATGAAGTCTGCTTGGAAGCACATAGCTGTGGATACCAAGGCTTTACTATCATCAAGGTCTGGGGTGAGCTGCCTTTAGAGAGGTCTGGGACCAGGGATTTGGACACCAGCAAGACTCTGTCTTCAGCTTCTCATCTCTAACTACTGGCTTTATCCTGTCCAGCTACAGAAGCTTTCTATAGGGTGATCACATGGCTTCCAACAGTGATGGTGCTTTCGATTTTCCACTAGCTTAAAAAGAAAACAAACCCAAGGGAGGGATGGGGGAGGATGATGAAAGAAGAGACATTAATCAAGATGTATTGTACTTACAAACTGATGTGTTGAACCCCTTTGTACAACTACTTATGAGTAATAAAAATGTAATTTAAAAAATCTCACTGCAGGACTGGGAATGTGGCTTAGTGGTAGAGTGCTTGCCTAGTGTGCATGAAGCCCCGGGTTTGAGTCCTTGGTACCACATAAACAGAAAAGTCCAGAAGTGGTGCTGTGGCTCAAGTGGTAGAGTGCTAGCTTTGAGCAAAGAAGCTCAACGACAGTGCCCAGGACCTGAGCTCAAGCCCCTAGACTGGGGAAAAAAAAAAAAATCTCACTGGGTGCTGGTGGTTCACACCTATAATCCTAGCGAATAAGGAAGCTGAGAATCTAAGGACTGTTTCTTTTTCTTCTTTTTTTTGCCAGTCCTGGGGCTTGAACTCAGGGCCTGAGCACTGTCCCTGGCTTCCGTTTGCTCAAGGCTAGCACTCTACCACTTCAGCCACAGCACCATGTCCAGCCTTTTCTGTTTATGTAGTGCTAAGGAATTGAACCCAGAACTTCATGCATGCTAGGCAAGCACTTTACCACTAAGCCACATTCCCAGCCCTCACATTTATGAGAGTTTTTTGTTGTTGTTGTTGTTTTTGTCAGTGGTGGGGCTTGAACTCTGGGCCTAGACACTGTCCTTGAGCTCTTCAGCTCAAGACTAGTGCTCTACCACTTGAGCCACAGTGCCACTTCCTAAGGATTGTGTTTGGAAGCCAGCCTGGGCAGGAAAGTCTTGTGAAACTCTAAACTCCAATTAAGCACCAAAAAAGCTAGAAGTGGGAGTTGTGGCTCAGGTGATAGTTAGCCTTAATGGAAAAATTTCAGGGACAGTGCCCAGGCCCAGAGTTCAAACCTTTCAGTCAGCAGCAAAAAAATAAAATAAAATAAAATAATAAAAGTGTTTGGCTGTGTCACATGACTCTATTTGACCAATCTTCATTGTCAGGAGGATGGAGTCCTCTGATTGGCTAAGGAGGACTGAGTCATCAGCTTTTCCCTGAAAGAAACAATACTACTCTGCACTAGGTGCTGAGGATGGCATGAAGCCATATCCTACAGGTGCTACATGCTCTTAGTGGGGCTTTGGTATTATGTTTATCCTAAAATGTACGCTTTGTAGAAGGTGCTCCACTTAATGCAGCTTAATGCTGATCAAATCCTCCATCCTCAGCTGCTGTTTGCAGAGCTTACGCAGCACTCACAGTAGACCAAGCCCTGGCACTATGGCGGTCTTGCTGGAGGGGCCAGTGTGAGCTTTCCTTGCCCCAACCACAATCTCCAGCCTCAGCAAGATCCTGGCTTCCATTTTCTTGGTTGGTGCCAGCAGATCTCAAGGAGACTGAGGAACTATGCCTGAAGCAAAAAGAGGTGCTGGAAGGGAAATCATTTGACTTATTTCACATGTGGGGTACACATAGCCCAAAGAGGGTAAGGGTCTGCCCACCTAAGCACACAGGCATCATATACCCCCAACCCCTGCATTTGTTTTGTGTGTGTGTGTGTTTTTTTTGCCAGTCCTGGGCCTTAGACTCAGGGCCTGAGCACTGTCCCTGGCTTCTTTTTGCTCAAGTCTAGCACTCTGCCACTTGAGCCACAGCGCCACTTCTGGCCATTCTCTATATATGTGGTGCTGGGGAATCGAACCCAGGGCTTCATGTATACGAGTCAAGCACTCTTGGCACTAGGCTATATTCCCAGCCCCAACCCCTGCATTTGGAAGATCCTCAATAAAAGGTGGATGGATGGAGAATCCAGGCCTCCTGATTTCCAGACCCAAATTTTTCCTGCCCTACCATTTCACTTCCCCTTGAGTGTTGAAAAGACTCAATTTCTACATTCAAAGTCCTTTCTGAAGCAGCAAAATCATGACAAATACAACTTATAAAAAGTACCTTTAAATAAAGTACATCCATCCATGTCAGGCACCGATCAATGGCCACCTTACCACCTGCCAGCTCCTTTCGGGGCCCCACCCTCTCCAGGCTTCCTATCCTCCTAGTGGGTGGCAGAGACTCCAGGAAGGATGTCATAGACCATGCCAACCACAGTCTCTCAAACTGTTCCTGTGGCTCTGACAGATGCTAAGAGTGAGCTGGCACATGCCTTGCCCTCTCAGCGGTTGCAAGTCTGTCCCTGTGCCACACACAAGCCTAGTCTTAAGTCACCCAGCTCCTGAGGTTGGTCTGCACCCCTTATCCCAGATCCCTGGGTCTGAGGACCAGGAACCACCAGGTCACAGGGTGAGGAAGAACTGGGCACCTCCTATTGTTGAGGGCAGACGGGGGAAAGGGGTGAGCAGGTCTTCTCTAAAATAGCCCTGTGCAGCAGGGGTAGCACCTGGACCCAGGATGTTCTTTTTATTTATCAGTGTTTTAAAATCTTTTTTATTGGCTATGTGGAAAGAGAAGAGGGGATGGCAGAAGAGAATGGACTGAATTTAAAGTCAGCAGACTTTGGCTTAAAATCATTTAGTTTTGCTGATTCTTGGCTAAGCAAGATATTCAGTTCTGCATACCTCAGTTTCCATGATTGTAAGGTTGGGGTTCTATTGCTCATCTGACAGCAGAGAAAATGTTGATGGAGAGCACCTAGTAGTAATGCATGCTTAATGAAACTCAGTGGAGTCCAAATCTGAAAAGATTTTTCCCACTTCCAGTCCCATACATGGTGACACTCCAAAGCGTCTAAACAGAAACATCATCTTCACAAACATTCCTGGGAAGTTTATAGCAGGGGATAGTATGGAATTTCCAGAGGTGTGCCTGAGTTCAGCTTCTGTATGAAGATGGAGAGGCCTTGTGAAGAAAGTTAAGGAAGGATTGCACTCATGGTGTCTAAATTGACATATTGCTGGATTTGTGCTCTGCCGCATGCTTTGTACATCTGCAGCATTTCTCAGTGCATTTGACCACATGATTCTTGTTTACCAAGAACACTAACTACCTCCGTATATTGTGTGTGTGGGGGGGGGTGTCGTAGGGACAGTTTATGATCTCCTAGGAAGCCATCTGTGGAGATTTTTGTTTGTTTGCTTTTTTGTGCTAGTACTGGGGTTTGAACTCAGGGCCTAAGCACTGTCCCCTTAGCTTTTTCACTCAAGGCTGGTGCTCTACCACTTGAGTTATAGCTCCCCTTCCAGCTCTTTGCTGGTTAATCAGAGATAAGAGTCTCATTGATTTTTCCTGCCCGGGCTGGATTCAAATCACAGTTCTTAGATCACAGGCTTCTGAGTAACAAGGATTACAGGCATGTGTCACCAGTGCCCAGCTTGGCTCTGTGTTGTCTGTCTGCCATTTATTCATTGTATGACCTTACACATGTCCCTGACCCACATGAGCCTTAGTGTCCCCATCTGTAAGCTAAGGTGAATGGACTACCCAAGGTACTTCCAGTCTGGTTTGCTGGGTCTTGCAGCTCTCCTCTGCTCTTAGGTCCTTGTTGATGGCCTTAGAACCGTAGATCTGGACCAGAATAGTTCCGGGTACAGGGTAGAGATCCAAAAGGGGCAAACCTGCAGGCAGTCCCAATGCTGGTCTGCCTGCTCACCCCTGAAAGGGTGGAATAGAAAGGGGCAAGTCCCTACCTGCAGTCAGAGGAGACAACCCCTCCCCCCCAGGACAGTCAGCTGCTGGGGGATTAAGAACAGGCCCAGCTCCCATTCAGGCCATTCAGCCAGCCTGGAAGCCTAGCACGCTCCTGCCCGCCCACCTCTGCTGGGCAGGTCCAAGGGATTAATGCAAGAGTTGCGCTTTGTGCTAGAGACTGGCACAAAGCGAAGCCAAGCCCTCCAGGAAAGGCCCACTGGGTCTAGATCCTTGGGAATCCACTGCCTGGTACCAGAGGCACCAGTGGGCTGCAGGCTGTGAAGCCAGAAGCTGAGCCCTCTGTGGGCAGCTGCTACAGTGCCCAGTGTTGTCCTTCATCTGTCCACACTGGGGGGCTCCCAGCACCCAGTGGCAGGGTGAGTGCCATCCCCTCCAGCCCCTCCCTTCTGATGAGGTCACATCCCTTCCTTCTGTGACGATCTGATGATGGTCATCATCGTGTGAGCTCTCTTTTGGCCTGCAGACGGCAGTCCGCCTCCCTCACAAAGCAGTGGTCTTACAAGACAGTCGTAGGATGGTGGTGATGATGGTAAGGACAGGTTCTTTACCAGGAGCAGGAGGCTCCTGCAGGGAGCCTGCAGGGACTCCCCTCCCTCTCACCTAATCCTCACTCTAGACTCACTACATCTGACTTAAAGGTTACTCTAAGACCCAGATATCCTTGTTGGTTCCCAGAGGCTGATGGGAGGTGTCACTGGATATGAGGACTCTGCATCAAGTGCCACACTCAGGCCATTTAAAGAGATGGCCACTGACCATCTGGTCTCCTGTCCAGATCTGTGCTTGGAGCAAATCAGTGCGTGTGGCCCTTCCATCATACCTAGTTTCAGCCATGTCAATGAACACCTGTGCCAGATACTTCTCCAGGTGGTCTCGGAGCCACCTTTCTGGCTCATAGTTCTCGAGAATAATTAGAATGTACAGGGAAGGCAACATTTCCAGACAGGGAGGGAATTGCCAGAACCACCCAGACTCTTCCAGTTTATCCCAGGCACATGCTGTCCTTCAGTGCTGTCACCCAGCACCTCCAATTACCCTGTGGTATAAAACCTAGGGCTGGAATCTTTCCACGGCCCCTCAGCAGGTGTAAGTAGGGGTACACACACAATCTGAACTCCATCTGCAGCTTTCCTGAGTCTTGGGAGAACTGGCTGCAGGTGAATCCTGGGCATCTGTTAGTCTATACTGCCGATCTCAAAGTATTGAGCCTGCTTTTCGTGGCTTGTGTGGGGAGATCTGTCTCAATGGACTCAGACTGTGTAATCAGTACACAGTGAACCCACTTTACAACCTGTACTATTATTGGTTTAATGTGTTGCTTTATACCAACTTGCTTTTTAGCTAGAAAATATAGTCTTTGGGTAATGATATATGCAAAATAATGGCTTTATATGCCAGTAATCCCAAATACAATAACTTCTGTCATAAAAAATGATTGGTCCCAAGCTGGGCACTGGTGGCTCACATCTGTAATCCTGGCTATTCAGGAGGATGAGAACTGAGAATCTTGGTTCAACACCAGCCCAAGGAGGAAAGTCCATGAGACCCATATCTCCAATTAACCACCAAAAAGGCCAAAAGTGGGGGGGGGGGGCATCTCAAATGATCGATCTCTAGCTCTAGCACAAAAACTCAGGTACAGTGCCCAGGCCCTGAGTTCAAGCCCTAGAACCAGTTTAAAAAAAAAAGTCCCTATTCCACCTAAAATAAATTTGGGAATTGTAAAAGTGAAGTCATAGAGAGGACAGTCAGAATCTCTAAGCTCCTTTCCAGTCTTGGGAACCACATTCACCAAATACTGAGAATCCACATGTTATGGATTCCAAAATTCCCCAGGCCTTCAAGAGTGATCTCAGACTCCTCTTTCCTCCATCCCCTGATGGAGTGGCCAGTTCGTCATGCTTCCTGAACCTCTCCTATCTGTTCCCTTCTTTCCATCCCAGTAGCCATTGGTTTGGGCTTTCAGCCATTCTGTGAATTCCTGCAACAGCCTCCTCGCTGACCTGCCTGTCCACTTCCTGTCCATCTCCATGCCATGCTCTACTTTGCAATCAGTCTGGCTTTTTAATGCATATGTATAATATCAAGGGCTTAGTATATCGTAAACACCCTAAAAAAGATAGTTTTGATTTTTTTCCTACCAGTCCTGAGGCTTGAAATCAGGGCCTGGGTGCTGTCCCTGAGCCTCTTTGTGCTCAAGGCTAGCACTCTACCACTTGAGACCCAGTGTCACTTCCAGCTTTTTCTGAGTAGTTCATTGGAAATAAGAGTTTCCCAGACTTGCCTGCCCCAGCCAGCTTCAAGCCATGAACCTCAGATCTCAGCCCTCCTGAGTATCTAGGATTATAGGCATGGCTATAGCTTTGATATTTTCAAGAGATACAAGTCTAATCCTGTCACTTTGCTGCAGAAAAGCTTTCTATGGTTATTTCCATGGACCTTAGGATAAAATGAATTTCCTTAGCCTGACATGGGAGCTTCTTTCTTACCTAACTCTCTCCTTGTTCAGTGATATCTCCCATTGTTTCCTGGGTTTCATGTAGTTTCATGCCTGATTCTGTCACTTCTACAGTTACTGGGACTGAGCTCACAGCCTCTTGTGGTGGCTGTAAAGCTGAGTAGTTAGTGTTGATAAGACCTTCATGATAATGATAGGGTACATTCTACCCACCCACCCACCCCTGTTTCCCCTAGGAGAGAAGGAGGACAGGCAGAGACACATCAACTCTCTTTGCCTCCACCAGTACAGTGCACCATACTGACTTCCCACCAGCCACTAGAGAAAGCCTAAAGGCATGTGTGGCCTTCTCTCTCACCTGAGGAGATGCACCAGAGCATCCTGCTACATCCAACAGGGCTCCCGTGTGACAAATGATCATTGAGGGAGATCTCCAAGAGATGGAGAACCATGGTTTACCATGCCTGCCATGTGCTGGTGAGGACCAAGCATGATTACCCATGGTAATCTTGAATGACAGAGTGTCATATGGATCGGGTACTAACAAACAATATCTCTACTTAATGTATGAATTAAGAGGTTCAGAGATAGCCAAATATGGTGGTTCATGCTTGTAATCCTAGGTCCTTGAGAGACTAAGGCCAGCCTGGGTAAAAATTTCTAGGGATCCTGCCTCCAACCAATAAACATTGAACGTGGTAGCATGCACCTGTCATCCCAGCTACATGGGAAGTATAAATAATAGGATGGACATCCAGGCTAGCCTAGGGAGAAACCTAAAGTGTGGCTCAAGTGCTAAAACACCTGTTTAATAAGTTCAAGGCCCTGAATTCAGACAGAAACATGTGAGGAGCCCTAGGCCCTATCACTCTTGGCTTATTCTACCCTCTCTTTATTTTGAGTCATATCTGGAGAAGACAATGTATAGTTCTAGCTATGAAGATTTTTTTTTCAAATTTTTATTATCAAACTGATATACAGAGAGGTTACAGTTTCATACGTTAGGCATTGGATACATTTCTTGTACTGTTTGTTACCTTGTCCCTCATACCCCCGTCCCTCCTACCCCTTTCCCTCCCCCCCCCCCGAGGTGTTCAGTTCACTTACACCAAACAGTTTTGCAAGTATTGCTTTTGTAGTTGTTTGTCTTTTTTTACCCTGTGTCTCTCAAATTTGGTATTCCCTTTCAATTTCCTACTAGCTATGAAGATTTTTATGTTCCCTTTACAAGATAAAGCTAACTTCAAAGGCCTAACTAAAATACAATGGCTGTGCCCTAAAACCCTGCCATAAGTACATTCCATTACCATTTCCATTCACTGCCAAGCTCCTGCTCTCCCCTGCTGCCTCTTCATAAAGATAGCAGTGCCTCTCCCACACACATTGTCTAACATACTGCTTCCTGCCCTTGAAGATATACAAGACAGAAAACGTTCTGGGAGGGGGAGGGGAATGAGGCTCAGAGAGGTGAACAGATTCATCCCAGGTCACCCAAGGCTTTAGGGGCAGAGCCAAGCCCTATCCCAGGCCCTAAGTCTTCCACCCCAGAGGCCTCCTGATGACTGAGGGGCTCCACCTGTCAAACTCAGAGGATCCTTGAGACGCTTCCTCAGTGGTGTCAGGCTGGCTAGCGTTTGATCCCAGCTGGGGACAGTAGCCAAGCTGCCTTCTCTTTGTGAAGACAGGCCTGATTCCTAGCAGGGGCTTGTCTGTGGGCAGTAGCTCCTAGACCAGAGCTATGCAGGGCTTATAGCCAGCCTCCTGGACAGCACACCTTAAGCCCGGCACTGCTAATTCTGCTTTTCACCTGAGTGCTGAGGGAGGGTTAAGGTCTCTGCTTTTCTTCTGGGGAGCTCCTTGTCTAGCGGGCCCTGCCCACAGAGGGGATGCCAAGGATTCCATTCTAAATCCCCAGGCTTTTCCCTAATTCTTCCATTAGTCTGTGGACCGTGCCGCCACCCCCTCAGCCTGGTTTGCAGTTTGCCCAGCCATCACCTATAAAAACCTCTTGTAGACACCAAAAAGACCAGGCCCCCTGGCTACGTCCTGCGACTGCCCAGGGAGAGCTCCTAAGGAGGAGCTCTGTGTCCCCTCTTCAATTCAAGCATCATGGTGGCCATCACAGTGACCACAGCGTCTTCCCTGCAGACCTTATCCCCCACAGGGACTGTCCAGCCCGCCATACAGGTCACGTCATGAGTATGCTCCAGCTGTTTCCTCTGCCTGCGGAGGGGAGTTTTCTTCCTCATGCACCCACTAACTCAGGTGTGCCTTGGGCCTCAGCTAAGTCTCCAGGAAAACTTTCTGGATGCCCTCATCCTCTCCTGGCCCTTCCTCTCAGCAGATGAAGAGTCACTCATTGGGCTGGCCTCCACCCTAGTGCTTAACTGTGCATTAGAACCAGTATCCCCTCTAGGGCAGTGAGCATGGGAAAATCAGCTGTCTTTCCCATGCCTCATGGCAGGGCCTGGCACAGAGGAGGAGCTTGGTACCATGTGTTTATTCAAACATGCTGTCTCCCCAACCCCTTACCACAGCCCCGTGTCTGGCTGCTCAGCCGTCTGGATTCCACCCATTATTATTATTATTTTTTTTTTTTTTTGCCAGTCCAGGGCCTTGGACTCAGGGCCTGAGCACTGTCCCTGGCTTCTTTTTGCTCAAGGCTAGCACTCTGCCACTTGAGCCACAGCGCCACTTCTGGCCATTTTCTATATATGTGGTGCTGGGGAATTGAACCCAGGGCTTCCTGTATACGAAGCAAGCGCTCTTGCCACTAGGCCATATCCCCAGCCCTGGATTCCACCCATTTTACAGAGGTAGAGACCGAGATACAGAGAGGCAAGTGCCTGTCCTAGGCCTTCATTGCTGAGTGGTGAGCCAACCAGTTACCAATACCTCTTGTCCCCTGGCCCTGCAGCTGCTGCCCTGAATGTCCAGGTCAAGGCCAAAGTGAAGCAAGCGGCAGCGACTCAGGGGTCTGTTGCGGCGGCAGTGGGATCAGACACCTCCAGCACAAAGCTGGCCAAAGTCCAAACTTCTCATCCTGGCACTAGGGTCTCTCCAACTTCTCCAGGCCCATCTTTCCACAATCACCCTTACATTCCTTCTCAGAAATTCCTTATATATCACACTTTTCTGCTCACTCTTCACCGAACTCCTCTGAGTCTTCAAGACCCTGAAACTTGGCAGCCACACCGTCCAAGTCACATTCTAGGACGCTGGATTAGAGAAACTTGGGAAAGAGGTGGGACAGGTACTCTTGAGGGGTGTGGGGGGGGGGGGTGACAAAACAGCAAAGCTTTCAGATCAAGTAATGACATGATGACCAGCACCACCCAAGCTACACACATGGACTCTTGGGAGGAGCACAGAGGCATGCTACGCAAAATAACGCCCAGGCCTCATACTGATGATGCCTGAGTATCTTCCAGGCATTGCTGCATGTCGATATCCACACAACAACTCTAGAAGATAAGTTGTATTTTTTTCTCTCAAGTATGACTAGGAAAACTGCAGCTTAGAGGGGGAGTTGAATTTCCCCAGGTTCCCACACCTAGAAAGTAGTATCAAGGGTTGGGAATATGGCCTAGTTGCAAGAGTTCTTGCCTCCCATACATGAAGCCCTGGGTTTGAGCTGTGGCTCAAGTGGTAGAGTGCTAGCCTTGAGCAAAAAAGAAGCCAGGGACAGTGCTCAGGCCCTGAGTCCAAGCCCCAGGGCTGCCAAAAAAAAAAAAAAGAAAGAAAAGAAAGCAGTATCAAGTGCATTACAGCTTATTCTCTGCCTGCCTGATTTTATGAAGAGACAGAGGCAAAGCTTCAAGGAGACTAAACGTTCTTCCTCTATTATTATATGTGGTCATTGCTTCTTCCCAGAAAAACCTTCATATAGGTATTTATTATATTGAAAACATTAATTTTAGTAGAAGCTAATAATAAAATGGATTCTATTAAATTGCTGCTATAGTCTTTAGATAAATTAAAGGAAACTCAGATATAAAGTAATGTGATATTAGCTACCTTACCATATGATATTGAAAGAATATACTATTATAAAGAAAAGAAAGCACTGTAACCTCTCTGTACATCAGTTTGATAATAAAAATTTGAAAAAAAGAAAAGAAAGCCACTATTTCTGAGAATAATATTGTGATACTTTAAGTGAGTCATTCTCAAGCCTCATAGATGCAAAGAATCTACAATAGTTGGCGTACTACTGTTTCCTGTAGCTAGAGTTGGCAAAGAAATACAAATAAAACAAAGATAGATTATTTCAAATTGGAAAAAAAAAGTAGTATGGAGGATTCCAAAGCCAGACTTTTTGCTACTTTGTGAATAACCTTCTTTGCTTCCTTGCTTGCTTTTCCTTTCTTTCTCTTTCTCCTACTCCTATTTCCTTCTTGTTTGTCTTTTTGTTTCCTTTCTTTGTTTTCTCTTTCTTTCATACTGGGTTTGAAGTCAGAGTCTGCTGTTTGTTAGGCAGGCATGCTACAACTTGAGTCATGCCCCTGGCTCTTTTTTTTTTTTTGCTAGTCCTAGGGCTTGAACTCAGGGCCTGAGTGCCTGGGCACTGTCCCTGAGCTTCTCTTGCTCAAGGCTAGCACTCTACCACTTGGGCTTCAGTGCCACTTCCATCTTTTTCTGTTTATGTGGTACTAAGGAATCGAACCCAGAGTTTCATGCATGCTAGGCAAGCACTCTACCACTAAGCCACATTCCCAGCCCTCATTCCTTTCTTCCTTTCTTCTTTCCTTCCTTCCTTCCTTCCTTTTCTTTCTTTTTCTCTCTTCCTTTCTTACTCTTTCTCTCTTCCTTTCTTCCTTTTTCTTTCTTTTTTCCCTTCCTTCCTTCCTTCTTTCCCTCCCTCCCTCCCCCCTCTTTCTTTCTTTCTTTCTTCTTTTGCTTGAGTTGTTTTTCAGACAGGGCCCCATGTTTTTGCCAATGGCAAGCCTTCAGAGTCCTTCTACCTATGTCTCCTGCTTAGCTCAGACATCCACAAATGTCATCCTTTCTGTCTACAACTCTTTTCTTCCAGGAAATTCAAGACTCGATTAACAGGTTAAACCCCTTGAGGATTCCTGTGTATATTTAACTAAACATCTCCCCCACTTATTGGAGACTAGAGCAAATCCCTCCCATATACTATTTGTTTCTTGAATCTATTCACAGCCCACAATTACTGATTTCTTCTGAACACGGTTCATAAAAGATACCACTGGGAAACATCGACTTTATTGTTCTCAGAACCCAAGAGCACTGGACAGAGAGATAAAGGGAATATGGCATCCATCCTCTGTGAAGAGCCTTTTTATTATACATGGGGTTCCGATGCCCACAACAGAAAGGCAGGGGTTGTATAGCTAGAGAGGAGAGAACAGAGAGAACGGAGGCAGCAGGCTCCTTTCCCAGAGCCCAGATGGGCCACTGCTCCTGTGGGCTGGGAGATGGGGAGAATTTGGGGAGCTCCCTGCAGGTGGTATTCCCCACACCTTCCTGTAGAGGCCGCACAGACTTCAGGAGATGGAAAGAAGCCTGAAACTAAAGGACCACAAAGCCAGGTGTTTCCACGGGTAAATCAAATCCAATTGCCCCAACATAAAGGCCCAGAGAAGAGGAAGACATGCAGAGGCCACAGGAAAGTTCACCGCCCAGCTGGTGCTGCCAGCTAGGCCTCCTGCTTTCCTGCAGCCCCAATGTGGGTGTGGGCTCAGCCTGGTCAGAGGCCCCGAGAGCAACAGGAGCTCCTGCTCCAGCCTGACTTCCAGTTCCCCACATTAAGAAACAAAAGGACATCATGACTTTGTGAGTGAATAAATACACTTCATTTTTTAACCCAAAACACTGTTTCTTATCGTGATGACTTACATGGCTAGATTTTTGACTATCCTTGAAAACAAATGTATCGTCAAACAACAACAAATACAGGCTACCAAAGAAATATCAGCAACACTTACATTATATTGATCTACGTATATGTACACACACACACACACACACACACACACACACACACCCCAGCCCTATTCTGTTGCCTTCAGAACGCTTACATTCTGGTAAAACAGATCCTTATTAAATAATTCATTTCATAATTAATTAGCCAATTAAAACACTGGTAATTGCTTAGTGAGGAGAGTACACTGTGATTAGCTTGGGCAGACTGGAAAGTGCCAGTTCATCCCCCAGATGTTTTGAAAGCTGGCATTAAAACAAACTTTTCCATAGTTACATACAATAAATTAAAAAGACAGGAGGAGCAGAGCACCAATGGCTCACACCTGTAATCCTAGTTACTCAGGAGGCTGAGATCTGAGGATCACAGTTCTAAGATATCCCAGGCAGAAAAGCCTCTGTGAAACTCTTATCTCCAATTAACCACTCAAAAACTAGAAGTGGCGCTGTGGCTCAAGTGGTAGAGTACTAGCCTTAAGCACAGAGAAGCTCAGGGACAGTGCCTAGGCCCTGAGTTCAAGCACTACAACCACCACCAACAACAACAAAAGGACAGGAAGAAAGTTGTTCTTGTTTATCTGAGAGAAGTAAAAAGGCATCCTTGGCCAACACATATTATTGGAACAAAACATCTCAAGAGGTATTGAAGATATTCACAGATGCTCAATGAGAATCTCCTATAAGTCTCTCCTTTCTGCTGGAACCCTGCTCATTAGGTGCAAGCTCTCATCCTTTAGAGACACTGAGGTTCACCAGTTCTTCAAAGCAGGACAGAAATGGATCACAGCAACACTCAAGGTCTTTCCCAGGCTGCCTTGCAGCTTCTGATCTTTAGAGCTCATCAGCCAAGAGTTGATACTCCAGGCTCTTGACATCATAGGCATCCGAAGTCTTCTTGTCATACTATTTCCACTCCACAGGGCCCTGGAGAGGAAACACTGCATTTTCCAGGAAACCAAAGGGATCAAAATGAGAAGATCATACATGATGTAAGCCACACTTCTTGGGGGAATGGTTGATTACTGGAATGATTACATTCCTTTCCCCTGAGATACAGGGTTCTTGAACAAAAAGCTTTAATATTTCATTTATGCAACTGGAAGAACCAAGCTATCTCTCAAACAAAATGCTCAGGTGAGCTCTTTTCTCTGCCTGTTTAAGACTTAAATATTTGTTTTCCTTCTTTAAGGCAATTCTACCTCTTGGTACAGCCAAATCTTAAGCAGAGTTTCTGGCCCAAATCTCAGGAGCAAAAACTATTTCCTCCTAATTTAGTTTGCTCATAGCTTCTAAGCAAGACTTTAGCTTTCATTTGAAGAGACAAGGGCTCATCTTTCCTGGATCTAGCCTGTGGCCTAGAGACAATATCTTATCATCCTCATGGCTCTGCCTCCACAAATACCTTTCCTCCATCAATGACAAGCTCTTTGGCACACTTTCCAGCATCCAGAAAGCACCCAACTGTGAGACAGGGAAGTGGAGGAGACTGTGTCTTGGCCAAGGTGCCTTCCTAGGTCCTGCTCTTGGAGGTTGGCTGCTCCCACCAGCCCAACTGCCCTTCACCTCAGGGTCTGGGGACCCGAATGTCCACTGTGCTACTACTTCAGAAGCAGGCGTTCTGCCTTGTGGAGGGAGCAGGGAAGAGGACACCGGACAGACGTGTCCAAACAGCCCTCCACCTGAGAGCCTGCCTTTCAGGTTCCTAAGAGCCCTGTGCCTGTGGATTCCATAATGAGGAGGGATTTGTTTGTTGAAGGATCTTTTCAGCTTTATTGCTTAACTCAAAGGTGAGAGGAGATGGGGGCATGATGAGAATTACTCTTCTTTGCCTTCTTGAATAGTCCAAATTTAGGCTTTGCCTACACCTGCCCTGAAATAGCAGCCAAGATGGAAGGATAGAAACCAAGGAGTTTCCCCTCTTCTAGAGTTCATTCTTCTCATCTGTTCAATGAGAACATGTCGTAGTAAGAGCTGTGCCTTAGTTTCTTCATCTGTGCAGTGGTCATTTTCTGACTCCCTCCTCCTGATTATTAGAAAGATAACGTAACATCAGGTCACCTAGATCTCAGAACCCAAAGCCTCATTTTGACAGGTGTGTTAGAATTGTAAAACAGGAACAAACTGTCCCTGATTTGAGATTTTTTTTAGTAGTGGCTACCAACCTCATTTTGCAACAAATTCAATTTTTTTTGTATCATACTGGTTTTTTGTTGTTCAAAACTTCACCTCCATTTCTGGCTTGTTTGCTGATTAACTAGAGATAAGAATTACTGGAATTTTTCTGTCTAAGCTGGCTTCAATCCATGATCCCCAGACCTCCATCTCCTAAGTATCTAGGATTATAGGTGTGAGCCAATGGCAACTAGCTCAAATGCATTTTGTTTTTGTCAGTCCTGGAGCTTGAACTCAGGGCCTGAGCACTGTCCCTGGCTTCTTTTTGCTCAAGGCTAGCACTCTGCCACTTGAGCCACAGCTCCACTTCCGGCTTCTGTTTATGTGGTACTGAGAAATCAAATCCAGGGCTTCATGCATGCTAGACAAGCAGTCTATCACTAAGCCACATTCCCAGCCCTCAAATTCATTAATAATTTTTTTTTTTTTTTTTTTTTGCCAGTCCTGGGCCTTGGACTCAGGGCCTGAGCACTGTCCCTGGCTTCTTCCCGCTCAAGGCCAGCACTCCGCCACCTGAGCCACAGCGCCGCTTCTGGCCGTTTTCTGTATATGTGGTGCTGGGGAATCGAACCTAGGGCCTCGTGTATCCGAGGCAGGCACTCTTGCCACTAGGCTATATCCCCAGCCCCTCATTAATAATTTTAATTATTATTATAAATGTGATGTGCAGAGGGGTTAGAATTATATAACAAATGCAATTAAAAAAATTGTCCTTTCGGAATACCAAATTTGAGAGACACAGGGTAAAAAAGGAGAAATAACTACAAAAGCAATACTTGCAAAACTGTTTGGTGTAAGTGAACTGAACACCTGGGGGGAGAGGGAAAGGGGGGGAGGGAGGGGGGCATGAGGGACAAGGTAACAAACAGTACAAGAAATGTATCCAATGCCTAAAGTATGAAACTGTAACCTCTCTGTACATCAGTTTGATAATAAAATTTTGAAAAAAAAAAAAAAGATTCATTGAGGAAGCTTGATCTAAAAAAGAAAAAAAAATTGTCCTTTCACTGGGTACCAGTTGTTCATTCCTGTAATCCTAGCTACTCAGGAGGCTGAGATTTGAGAATTGTGGTTTAAAACCAGACTGGGTAGAAAAGTCTCTGAGATTCATATCTCCAATTAAGCACCCAAAAAACCTGGATGTGGAGCTCAAATGTGGCACCTGTGGCAGAGTGCTAGCTTTGAGCACAAAAGCTTAGGGATGGCACCCAAGCCCAGAGTTCAAGCCCCAGGACCAGCAAAAATAAATAAACAAAAATGAAAAATAATTGCACTTTGAAAAGCATTTGAGTTGTAGAGGAGTTGCAAAAGCCAGAACAGAGACTTCCCATCTATGTCCTTCACCTCGCTCCTTACATTCACATATTACATGACAGGACAATGCTTAGCAAAGAAATGAACACTGGTATGATCACAGGAGTGAGACCACAGACTTCACTCGTGTTGCATGGTTGTTCATTTTTCTCCCACTGATGTCCTTTATCTGCTTTCAAAATCCAAGTGCCGCAGGCTACTTCGTTGTCCTGTCACTGAGGCTCCTCCACTTTGTGACTATTTCTCCATCTTTCCTTTTGCTTGTGACTTTGCCACTTTTGAAGAGTGCTGCTCAGGAATTATGTAGACAAACTTGAGTTTGTCTGATGCTTTCTCATGACCTGACAGAGCTGATGCTTCAAGGGAAGACTACACCAAGAGCACACCAGTGGTATGATGCTGATGACGTTATGTATAGTGACATTAGTTTGCTCACTTGGTTAAGATGGAGCCTGACAGACCTTCCCACTCTACAGTCCATGCCAAGGTCAAGGAGCAAGGAATTAAGCTCCTCCTCCCAGAGAGAAAATTATCAAACAAATGGGGACATGTTAAATCATTTGGTAGGGGGTTCCTTTGAGGCTATATTAACATCGTGTTTCTGCTTAAAGTTTTTCCCACCAATTTTATCATAATCACCAGTGGTTCAGGCAATTGTAACTCATTTCTTCCATATTCATTTTATTTGAAATTCTCCTACCTGCTTTCCTGTTTACTTATATCAATATGGACTCATGGGTACTTCTTTTACTACTAGAGCTACAATTCCAGCCTACATTTATTTACTTGGTTGCTCAATTTTAACCACCAAGAGCTCTTTCAGGTTTACTCTTCTGTCCTTTTAAGACGTCCCATACTTATGTTTTTAGAAAGTTATCCTTTCTGTCACTTCTCTAAGGATTCTTTTCTTTTTAACAGTTTGAACTCAGGGCCTTACACGAACTAGGCAAGTGCTCTACTACTTGAACCATTTCTCCGGTTGTTTTCCCTTTGGGTTTTGGGGTTTATTTTTTTGCCCAAGCTGGCCCTGAGTGTGATTCTCCCATTTGTGCTTCCTGTGTAGTTAAGATGATAGGTATGCACCACTATGTCCAGCTCTTATTGAAGGAAATGGGATCTCTCAAAATTTTTTGCCCATGCTCAAACAAAGTTTGTCACAGTCCGTGATCGTGCCAATTTCAGATGTCTGAGTAGTTGGTAGCTTGCAGGAGTGAGCCACCACGGCTGGCTTTCTTTAGGTTTTTAAGATCTGTATTTTCCTTGACTCAATCCTAGAACCAGCCACTTCTCCAGGAAGCCCTGATTCCTCTTATGGAGATGGCATTTAGAAACCACGATCTGGCTTTCTGAGTGTGCTAATGGGCTTCACTACTTCTGTGCCTCCTCAGTGGACAGAGAAAGGAAACAATATGTCCTTAAAGTCCAAAAATCTGAAATGCTCCAAAACTTTATGAGTACCAAACACAAAGAGTGTCAGATTTTGGATATTTGCATTAGGGATGTTTTGCTGGTAAAGTCTATGCAATTTTTTAAAATTTTTAAAAAGCAAAACAAAAACTCTAGAATCTGAAACACTTCTAGTCACAAGTCTTTTATCCAATATTCAACCTACAAATACACATACATAACATATATGATTATATATGTAGATGTATGTCTGTTAACTCATGTATATGCATATATAACGTGATTAGATGCCATGTATGTATGTTAACTCGTACACACATACCTATGGTTCTGTAAGTACCTACGTATATATTAAAATAAACATGAGTTCATATGATGATTTCCATATAACACAGCCCACAAGGCTGATTGAGTCTTTCCAGGACTCATTTGTCTTTCTTCTCTGACAGTAAGAAATTTGGCTCTGGTTCTCCACTGTTTACTTTGTTCAACCCTCATACCCATGCAAAGCAGTTTCAGCAGGTAACTGTACTCCTCGGAGTACAAGTGCACTGTTTGTAAATAGTCCTCTTTGCCTTCCACCAAGTGTCATTTCTTATGGTAGAAGGCCTGCATGCAAACCCTACTCTGCCACTCACGGCTGCACTGAAGTAAGACACACTCTTCAGGTCCCTGTCTTCTCAGTTTACTCATCTGTAAAATAAGCATAACGGGCTCTGTCCTACCTGTTTCCTAACTCTGATAGGAGTGGGAGATCAGAGGAGATAACACTGGGCACCCCACCAATGGCTGATAGGATCATAACATCCCCAACCCTAGATCTGGGTTCAGGACTTGCCCAATGGCAGCTCCTGTCTTCTCTGCCCTGTGCTAATCTAAGGCACTCACAAGTATCCACTCCTTTCTGCATCTGACTCAGTGAGGCCGAGCCAGCCAAGCTTGGGGAGAGGGGAGGGTATAACCTGGTCTCTGCCTAAACAAACTCAGACAGAAAAGCATTTGGACTCTTGGAGGCTCTCAACCTACTGGGGCATTTCAGTGCAGCCGCCTGGCTGGAGCCCAGGTCGACCAGGAGCCTTGCTCCCTGCTGCTTCACCTTCCACAAGTAGCAGGCCTTCCTGGAAAGGGAAAACTTTGTTCTCACTGTGTTTCAAAGTAGTAGAGACCCACCCTTCTCTGACCCTCACTTTCCCTAACAGTAAAAATAAGGGAGTTAGAACAGCAGTCCCAAACAAGTAACAGGGTTCATTAGCATTTTCAGTATGTTTAACAAAAGGGAAAATTTTATATTTTAAAACAGTTAGGTTTATAGAAAATGGACCAGGCAGAACTCGAACAAATAATGTTGAGCGAGACAAGCCTAGAACACAGAAAACAAAGGGGCATGATCTCCCTGATATATAACTGTTAAGAAAGGGAGATGGAGAGACAGTAGAGACCAAGTCTGTGAAACCAAAAACTGCTTGTCAAATAGTATTCCCCACAGGATTGGGGCAGCGACCCAACAGTATGTAACTAAACCCAAACAATTACTCAACATATAAAGGTCAAAAATTGACCTCTCAGGGGAATACAATACCTCAAAAGCTATGTATGTACGTTCATATAAGACTACTGTCGACATATTATCGACATTGCATTTAAAGCCCTAGGTGAACCTTCTTGGGCGTGGCCACGTGGCTACTGTATATGTTCTTGATACATTGTATATTGTATATATGTCTACCTGACCTAGAGAATGGATAGAAAAACAGGGTGTAAGATATCACAAGAAATGTACACACTGCCCTACTATGTAACTGTACCCTTTTTGCACAACACCTTGTCAAAAAAAATTGTGTTCAATTAATAAATAAATTAAATTTTTTTAAAAAAGAAAATGGACCAGGAAGAGTACAGAAGCCCATGTATCCTATTCCTGCCCCAGCCTATGTTTCCTTTATTATTGACATCTTGCATTAGTGTGGCACATTTGAAATGATGAACCAATGTGATTCATTAACGAAACCCATAAGTTAGGGCTTTCTTGTGACTAGGGATAAAACCAAGGGTCTAGAGCAAATATTCTATCACTAAGCTATACTCCAGCCCCTAGGGTTCATTTTATGTTGTAGAAATCTACAGGTGGGGTGTGACGATAGTGTTACACCTTCCTTCACTATTACAGTAGTATACACAATAGTTTGGCTGCCCTAAAAGAATCCGTTTCATCTATTCTACATTTTCCCTTCTTCTAAACCACGGATCTTACTGCATCTATATTTTTGCCTTCTACAGAGTTTTACATATGTGGAATCACATGTAGTCTTTTCAAATTCACTTCTTTCACTTTATATTTATTTAAGGTTTCCTCCTATCTTTCTATGCTGAGTAATATTCTATTGTGTAGGCATACCATGGTTTATTATCCATTCACCATTATGATTTTAAGATGGAATAGTTCCCCAGAATTCAAGACTGGAAGGAAGGCTTTGTACTGAGATCCAGATTTTCAGAGCCTCCTGAAAAACTGGAGGATTTGGTAGTCCGGGTCTGTCTTTCCAGATAGCAATAAGTGGTAGCAAAGGAGTAGCAGCTGCCCTCTTTGGATAGAGTAGGAGGGACTTGTCCACTGGTTTCTTCTTCCCTCAGTGACTTTACCATGATCTGATCAATATTTGGATTAAGCTTTGCATCTGACTAGCAGAGTGACTCCAGGCAAATGTCCTGGTGATTTTCCATCGGTACTGCGTCCTTGCCCACTCCATCCCCCCGTCCTATCTCTTCCCTTTTCTGTCCTGCTCTGTCCCTGGCTCCTTCACTAGCTAGCTTCCAGATGATTGGCTATAGAAAGCACTGACAAGAGCTCAGAGGGGGAAGACAGGGACCACTCTGTGCTCCTACCTGTGTGGCAGTAGCTCCACCTCTCCAAAGACCATGGCTGCTACTAGGCTTCCCTTCCCAGAACTCTCAGTCCTCCCTGGCACTGGGCATCCATGCCACCCTCTGCTCCTTTCCACTGCACTGAGCCTTTACCTCTCTCAACACCCCTGTTTGAGTGCCTTGTTACTCCTCTGCGAGAATGCCTTTCATTAAAGCCTCTGGTATTTGAGCCATCTGTGTGTATCCTGCTTCCTGCCAAGACTGACACAGCCAGTTGCTTATTTTTATCATGCCTCAGCTTCCTTGTGTGGAAATGAAAGCTGTGGTAATGGCCATGTTATACGGGTGACCTGGCAATTAAATGAGGAACTGTTGGCACAGATGAGAGCTCAGTGAGTGTTCATTAATATCATCGTGATCATCACTTGTGACCCTGGAGCTGTAGGTCTTCAAACATCAACAGAATATGAATGAGTGATTCACCACAGAGTTTTCTGACAATCCTTCCACAAAGGTCATTTTAATCTCTTGATCTCCAAAGAGAGTTGAGGCTTGAGAAATATGAGTTGTAATTATCTCTTGCTCTCCCTATATAAGCGGACTATGCTGTTTAGGGACAGCTGTGATGTCAACCATGTGAAACTTTCATCCCTCTTACAGATAACAGCCAACATTTATGGGACGCTTTCTTCATGCCGTGGAAGAAGCCTTCATCCATGGAACTGAGTGACACGACTCATTTCTACCTCTACAGATGAGACAAAGGAACTGTAGAGACTCATCCAGGTCACACAGACACCAAGTCTAGTGAATTTCCCACTGCACACCCTGCCCCTTTCCTGGCAGGGACTGTGTCACATCAGTCCACACAGGATTTTCCTCACCACAAAAATCTTTCTACTTCGAAATTGAAGTATCGCTGCATCTTAAGAGTCTCTCATTAAGTTAGCAAAGAGCCTGAGAAGTGTAAAGTGATACTGTTGAGGGTTGAGTGAAAGTCAGTCCCTGTCCACCCCTTTTCCTGCCAGGCTCCAGCAAACAGCCTCCACTCCCTCACTTCCTGATGCCAGTCAGTCCCATTGACTGAGCCTCCACCCAGCCTCATCTGATCCCCTCTGACATGTCTCCTTACAAGAAAGAGTGACTTCACCTGAGGAGCCCAAAGAGAAGGAAGCAGAAAAGAACTCAGATTAAAAAAAAAATCACCCACACCCCTTCCACCCATGGATGAGAGCACTGCTGACAAAGATTCGTGGAATAAAAGATAGGAGGAAGAGTCAGTGAATCTACCACAGTTATCATTGCTGGGTTAACTCCAGGGTGTAAACCGACTCTCTGGTTCCCTTAGTTGAGCCTCATTTCTCCCTCCGTAGAGGGCTGTGGTTGCTGCTGGTTCTTAAGTGCTATCTTAGGCCAGAGGAATCGAATGTACATTGGTTCCTGTCATCCTGCCAACTCTTGGTGATGCTTCATTCTCGGCCCCTGTGTTGTTGCACATTCTTTGACTTTTCTCAGCCTTCTAGAAACATCTTCTAGCTTGACATCTCTGTGGTGATGATAGCAATGGCATCTAAAAATCCTATTTTGGATTCATAGAGAGCTAACAGCCCAGACAGCTAAGATTGTAACTTTGTGATATATATATACACACACACACACATACATATATGTGTGTCAATGGAGGATAATATTTACATGGTCAGTGCTTCAGAAATATTAGTGATTTAAAGACTAGTGATTGATATTTGTTTTGTTCTGTTTTTTGGCCAGTGCTGGGGCTTGAACTCAGGGCCTGAGCACTGTCCCTGGCTTCTTTTTGCTCAAGGCTAGCACTCTGCCATTTGAGCCACACCACCACTTCTGGCCTTTTCGATATATGTGGTGCTGAGGAATCAAACCCAGGGCTTCATGTATACGAGGCGAGCACTCTTGCCACTAGGCCATATTCCCAGCAGTGATTGATATTTGGACCCTGGTTGTCTCTTTACACTCTTAGTAGATACTCTTCCTGGACAGTTTGACATTTGTGAAATCACCAGACAGCCTGGAAGATGGTAGGAAAGGTGATCCCTATTATATTGGATGGTAGGTATGTAATCCCTATTATATCAACAAAAAACCAGAGACTGTGAGGTGATAGTCCTTGTCAAGATTATAGAGGTCTCCTGACTCAGAATCAGTTTTTCTTTCCTGTTGGGCTGGCTGTTTCTCTTTGATGGGAAGAAAGGGGCAGCCTTCAGCTGGCCTTCCAGAAATGCTTCTCTCAACCTCAGGAGGGCTTCTCCCAAGGAGAAGCAGTTGGGTCAGGGCCCACCACAGTGGAAAAATTAATGAGGACAGAAACTCAGATTTTTCCAACCCTTTTCTTTAAGCTCTTCCTATTCTGCTATGTGTCAAAAGGAAATAGATAAAAGGCAAGGAGTACTTGGGATGAACAAAGTGAGAGCGCTCTTTCAGGTCCTTACATCCTCTGCTATATCAAAAATCCCCCCAGTGTGATGAGGAAAAAAAAAGAGTATTCAGTCCATATTCTTGCTTGCCCAAAGGATCGAGGACCTGGCTAGGTCCTTGGAGTTTGGGCCTGGCTGCCTGGTTGCTGTCCAGGAGGCTCCAAGATGACACTCAAGCCCAGAACTGCAGGATGGAGCCAGGTTTGGGGATCCCAAGGTGTCTGGAAACACAAGTTGTTCCCTCTAGCCTGGTTCCTGAGCCACAGTTACAGGCCAGTGGACACTCAAGAAGGGGCTGGGAAAAGAAGTGGCCAGGACTGCTGTAAGGGCTCCAGGACACACTCGACTCGTCTCTCAATGGAGCCAGGAACACACTCATGTGATGCCCATGGCTACTTCCTCAAAGGACCCCCTGCCTCTCTGGAGCCTGCCTTTGGCCCTGCCAAAAGGAACCCATGGGAAGTAGTCAGAAGTTCTCACCAGATGGAGCAACCAGAGGGAGCTGGGGGACCCGAGAGACTTATAGATAAAATCATGTACTTAATAATTTTTCAATGCAACCAACATTTCCCAGTACCTGCTGTGTCACTCTACACCAGGATTTGGGGATTGTGCATGGAATCAGACATGCACCCAAGTAGTCAAAATACAAAGCAAAGTATGGCAGGGCCCTAAGGAAGGACCTGAGAATTGTGTTGAATGGTTTAGTCTCGGCTTAGCCTACAATGCTGGTCAAGTTGTTTAATCTCTCCACTCTCAGTTCCCTTCCCCAAATAGCTACTCTAAAATGAAGTAAGGCAATGACTTTGGAAGTGAAGATAGAACAGGGAGAAATAATGACTAGTATTTCATGTCATCCTTAATGTAGATGCCATTTATCCAGACATTCCAAGTACCAAGTGTCATATACAATTATTCCAACTGGCCTGATACGGCTATGCTACAGTCTGTTAACGTTTCAGAGATGGTAACTAGCGTCTCAGAGAGAAGAGGCAATTTTCTGATGATTACACAGCTTGTCAGTGACAGTGGTTAGTATGGAACTAGGCCATTTTGGACTCCAGAGCTGATGTTCTTTCTGTACATTCCTCTGTGGCTTCTTATTTCCTCTTCCCTCCTTCACTCAGCAATGACTTATTGAGCCTGCTCTCCTAAGCACTGTGTAAGGCTCCAGATGCACAGAGGTGAGCAGGATGGGCCATGGACTCAGAGTCTAGTAGGGAGAACCAGCAGTGAAGAATATTTACAAGCATAACAACTCTCACCAAAGTAGAGGATTAAAACCTCATGGGTGTATGAATCAAGCAAAAACTTCCAGAGACAGTGGTACTTCTGATAAAATTGAAAGCTGGCTGAGAGGTAGTCAAACAAGAACTGGGTAAGAGGAAACAATCTAGGGTCAAAAGTGTTCAAGGGCCAGGCATGGAAGCACACATCTGTAATCTCAGCAGACAGGAGACTGAGATACGAGGGTCATAAGTATTTGGATAGCCTGTTCTACATAGCAGCACCCTGCCTCAAAAAACAAAACAAAAAACCAACGAAAATGTTCAAGGAATAGGAGAAAGCAGAACACATTATCATGGAAAGTCAGAAAGGCTGTTGGATGGGGTTGGAGGCATGGCTCAGTTGGTAGTGCACCAGCCAATGAGCAAAGTATTAGGTACCAAGTTCAAATCTTGGTGTCACAAAAAAAAAAGAAGAGGAGAAGGAAAAGGAAGAGGAAGAGGAGGAAGTAGGTGCTGAGGCTGGTTGAAGAGGAAGGCGGGGACCCTGTGACATCCGTAAAGAGTTTGACCTTATCCTGAAGGACCTTAGCAGTTGAGATCTTACATATTTGCAGCTCCTCATTGCCCTCTGACAGACTAATTCAACAGCAGCGACAGGGGTCAGGGGAACTGACAGTAGCCATCAAACCAAGGTTAGCAAAAAGCTCGTGGAAGTTTAGAGAGGAGTAGGGCAGGGGCCAGGTTAGGGCCCAGATGAGGGTCAGGGGTGGGGCAGCATCTGGGACAGCTCTCCATGGCTCATGGGACTCTGACTCAAGGGCAGTCAGAGAGCCTGCCTGTTTTCCTGCCTTCTTTATTTCCTTTCTTCCTTCCTTCCCTCTTTCCCCTTTTCCTTATTTCTTTCCTTCCTTCCATCTACAAATGAAGTGCATGCCTACTGTAGCTCTGGGTGCTGCTCTGGGCACTGTGGGATACCTCAGAAACCACCCAGATAAAATCTCCTGTCGGGCTGGGAATATGGCCTAGTGGTAAGAGTGCTCGCCTCGTATACATGAAGCCCTGGGTTCGATTCCTCAGCACCACATATGTAGAAAAAGCTGGAAGTGGCACTGTGGCTCAAGTGGCAGAGTGCTAGCCTTGAGCAAAAAGAAGCCAGGGACAGTGCTCAGGCCCTGAGTTCAAGCCCCAGGACTGGCAAAAAAATAATAAATAAATAAATAAATAACAAATAAAATCTCCTGTCCTCCTGAAGGTAACTTTCTTGTAGAAGAAGACAGAAAATAAACATACCCAATCAGCCAGTCTAAGTGGCTAGTGTGTAGAAAGAATCATAAGGAGAAAGATCCAGAGTAGGGCTGAGTATGGAAAGAGACCCTCTGGAGTGTGGCCAAGTGGGTCCGTGAATGGACCACTCTCCTCAGACGAGGCGGAGAGGGAAGGTCTGTTGGAGATCCACCATATGCCAGGCGCTCTACCTACACGGTGCCTACTCCTCTTGGCCACGCTGTGAGGGGGGAATTATCACCTCCACCTTTCAGACATGGAAAGTGAAGTTCTCAGAGATTAAGTTACTTCTCTGAAGTCACACGGTTGTTAGTGGTGGAGCTGAAATTTGAGCCCTGGCCTCTGATGACTCCCACCCATGCTCTGGCAAGACTCTGTAGTCTAGATGCCATTTGCACTTGCTTTAAAAGCCAGGCAGACTGGAAACATGTAGAGGTGGGGTTGAGATGGGGAAGACAACAAAGAGTCAGGTAGAGAGTGAGTGAGAGGGGGAAAGAAGGATGATAATTGTGGGCTGCTGGGTTAAAACTAAACTATGAAAACTGTTGGAATTGTTTGGGGAAAGGAGTAAGGGAAAGAGGGAGAGTGATACAAGAAGTGGTCTTGACTGAAATGCGTTATAGACACATATGGAAATGTAACAAAGAAATCTCCTCTGTATAACTGATGTATGATAATAAAAAAAATAGTATATAGATGGAGCTAAGTCTGTAAAGACACTTAGGACCTTGAATGCCGGGTAGAGGCAGGGGTTTAATGAGAAGCCTCTTCCCCTTGTGCCCAGAAAGCTTTCAAGCAAATGGCCTTAGTGGGAAGGGTAGAGCACAATCCACAACAGAAAGAAGATGGCTTTTTCCATCATATTTTACCAATTGATTTTAGTAGACTTTTCAAGGGAAAAAAAAATCACAAAACCTGCTGGGCTTTTCTTGCTAGAGTCTGCAAGGGAGTTTTAGAGACAGACAGGTTTGCAGATCAAAATATAAGGCTTACCACTTAAACAGCTTTATTTCTGAACAGCTGTGTTAAATCCCAAAGTCTCCCAACACACAGGAGGTGTCAGCCGGCACCATTTCTCCCATGGAGAATATATGACTCACACTGTAGACTCCTTGAGCCCCAATCAGACCTTGGAAGGGAAGTGGGGCTTGTCCCCAGGAGGTGGTTGCAGAAGGGCCTAAGAAGGCTAAATTAGAGCTGCTGAGTGGCAAGTATAACATCTTAGATCTTAGGCCCATTTTTCCTCATCAAGTCCCACCCTAACCCTGACCTTGGAGCCCAAATGAAAAATACTTGAACACTTGGGAGAGAGGTATTGAAAAACTGATCTCAGAGTGCCTCAACAGTCCTCCACTCCTAGCTCCATAGTGTGCTTCCATTTGCTTTGCTTTACAGTCATCAGCCATACGAGGCAGCTACCAATGCAAGAGCCCACCATGCAAAAGCTGTTGAGAAGATCACCCTCCCAGTCCAGTGCACCCTCAATGCTCTACAGCCTACCCAACAAGAGCTGATAGGTCTATCATTCACTGCTGATGGTCAGGGAGAACAGCAGGGTATTGTACCACAAAAAAGGAGGAGGAGGAGGAGGGGGTGGGGGAAGAGGAGGAGGGAGGAGAAAGAGAGAGAGAAGGAAGGAAGGAAGGAAGGAAGGAAGGAAGGAAGGAAGGAAGGAAGGAAGAAGGGAGGGAGGGAGGGAGGGAGGGAAGGAAGGAAGGAAGGAAGGAAGGAAGGAAGGAAGGAAGGAAGGAAGGAAGAAGGGAGGGAGGGAGGGAGGGAGGGAAGGAAGGAAGGAAGGAAGGAAGGAAGGAAGGAAGGAAGGAAGGAAGGAAGGAAGGAAGGAAGGAAGGAGAAAGAAAGAAAAATGCCTTATTCTTCCCATATACTTCCAAATGGTCATGTTTGGCACACACACATACACATCAATCTTCCCAAGCTAAGCAGAAATCCTCAAAGACAATATAGACTCTAGACCACTAGAAGGAAAACACTTTCTCAAAGGCACACCCTCTGCACAGATTCCCTGCCGAACCAGCTGTCTTGTATGTCCCCTTTCTTGCATAAGCCTGTTGGAGTTGAGTTGCTATAACTTAAAGCTGAAAAGGTCCTGGGAAATGCACCTCAACTTCTATGTGTTAGGAAGCTTTCAATTACAAATAACCGATGGACACTATGTCACAAAATAGAAGTCAAGAGGTAAGATGGTTTTCAGGGTAGGTTAAGTGGTTATTGGTGTCTTAAAGTTCCCCATTCTTCCTAAAAATGCTTGCGATTCCAGACATTAAGCCCTTGGAAAATATCACCATGAGGTCAATCTGAGAGGTAATGGACCCTCTCTTTCTGTCTCTCACGGCTAAGGCAAGGTAATCCCCCGTCCCCCACAATCCCTAGCACACATTTCCTGTGTTTCATTGGCCAGCATCGGAGCTCACGTTTTTACCCAACCAATGAACTGGGACAGAGACAATGGCAAACCAGAAGAAATTTTCCTTCTATCAGTCATATTTTCTTCTAAAGTTGTCGGTAGAGTCATATGGCTATGGCTGGAATGTGTGCTGGGGCTGCCTCAATAACATTAGGGTTCCATGGGATGAAACAAAAGGAAGAACGTAGGAAAGGAAGCCAGCAACATGCACTGTGCTGCATTCAATGGCACTCTAGCTGAAAGCATCACATAAACATGAGCCATAGCCGATTTTTAGGCAGGAAATGTGCACCTACTAGTCTCTTCCAGAGCAGTAAAGACATCCAACCTCTTGTCCAGAAGCTGCTTTGGGGCGATGACATGTGTCTTTTCTGGCCACACTGAGGAAGGTTCTTCTGGCTATGGTGAGGATTGGGCTTGAGTGATGTATGGCTAGAGCATGAACTCCAGGTAGGAAGCCAGGCTGCTGTCAGCCTGTACCCTGTGAAGCCAGAGCCAGCCCAGAATAGCAATATGAGACATGAGTAAGCACTCAGTGGGAAGTGGAGGACAAAATGGTGTGTGCTTTCTGATAGTGCACTCTTGGAGATCCTGCCACAAGACCCTGCCAGAGCCCTGAACCCTTCCATGGCTCTGCAAGGGCAAGGCAGAAAGGCAAAACTTCGTAAGTAAGGGACATACGGAAGAGCCCTCCCCCCGCCCTCCCCCTCAGCCATTCTCTTCATTTTTCCTAACTGGACAGAGTGGTTGGAAAGATGAGGCCCTCACCATGACTGCCTCTGATGGTCCCATCTCATTAGCTCAGGGCATTCCTTGGTAGCTGGACCAGGAAGTCCATCCTCTCTTCAGCCTGCATTCTCGGTGCATTCTATGCTTTGTTGTACCTGTCAAACCCCCGCCTGTGCTGATCTCCCCACCAGAAAGGTTTTCCCTGCCACAACTCTCTACCTCATCCCTCACAGCACAAGTTCCAGATTCCCAGGTGAGCTCCTGATTTGTTCCCATACAGCTGCAGGGCAATGTCCACACACCAATCTGTCTGACTTGCAGATAAACTGCAAGCTCTTCAGGGGATACAACGAATCTTCCTCATCTTGGTGACCTCCCCAATGCCTAGCCCAGTGTGTGATCACAGAAGCTTCACAGGAGGTAAGAGCAGGGCAAGCAAGAAGGAGAGAGGTTCCCGTGACCTTCTCCAGAGCTATAAGGTAGCCAGAGCCACATGAAACAAAATTCAGTTCCCTCAACACAATGGCTACCTTTTGGGGGCCAAATGCTACATGTGGATAGTGGCTATTGATTGGACATTATAAATGTACAATATGGCCATCATGGTAGAAAGTCCTAATGGACAGGGTGGCTCTAGAGGATCAAACTATCCCTGCACCTATATGGGTAGCAAACTTTCTACCACAAAAGACTGTCTCCAATTCAGCACCTAGCACAAGGCCAGACACATCCCTCTTGCTTGTCCCTCTCCTTTTGCCACCTGTCTTTCTCCACCTGTCTTTTTCTACCTCATTTCCCATATCCCCAGAGGACCGGGTTAACTAATTCACAGCAGCTTGGGTTCACCAAAGCCTTTTCCTAGCCTGGGCATCTCTGACACTTCCCTACTGTCCTGCCAGATAAGAAGGCCTTACAACGTTCAGAGCCCAGAGAGTTGAAGACAGTTTCTCAAGGCTCACACCTGTAATCCTAGAAGGCTGAGAGCTAAGGATCGAGGTTTCAAAGCCAGATTAGGCAGGAAAGTCGTAGATCAGCAGAGTGAGTTACTAGGCATCATTAGTACTAATTTACAAGCAGGAGGTTAAAGGAGATAGAGACTGGCTCCAGGCTCAGGGCAGAGAAGGGATCCATGAAAACCTGGCAGACACTACAAGTTGCTTCAGAATTGGGGGGGTGGAGTATAGGAGAGAAGAAAGGGATGTCCCAGGGATAGGAACCAGGCAAGAATCTGCTTCTGCTCTTCATGGACTTTAAAGTCTCTGGAAGGGACTGGGCCACTTACCTCCAGGCACAGATGAGTGGATTCAGGCCCTGAGATGGGGAGGGACTGGCTCAAGGTCACACAACCAACATTGCAGACCAGAGATTCTCAAGTGAGGCTTCTCCTGGTGCCTCCTAAGAATTGAGCTTCCTCTCTGGCCCTCCGGAGATTCCTAGAGAAAGCAGCCAGCTGTAAGCCCCCAGGGATTATGTGTGCACTAATGGCCTGAGACAAAAGCAGCAGGATAAGCTGCCTGCTCTGCAGACTAAACAAGGCTCAAACAGTCAAGTCAAACAAAGGAGAGAGGCTTCAAGTGGGCCCAGCCTCTTGGGAGGCCAGGCTCACAGGCCAGAGTCTGGAATCTCCCTTTCTCCTTCTGAGGGCTTCATGGCTACCCACTGTGGGGTACAGAATGCATTTCTATCACGTGCCCCAGGAGAGGAGACTAGTCCAGAGAGGGGAAAGAATATAATGTCTAAGTCACACGGCAAGTCAAACAGGAAACTGGGACCTAAGACTTCCTGACTCCCACTCCACCAAACTCTTCAATAAATGACATGACATGTGAACACGCAGGCAGAGAAAAATGGAATACAGAATTCCCTCTTACCTATAGGAGGATACATTTCAAGGTCCCCAGTGGAGGCCTGAAACAACAGATGGTACTGAAGTGTGTGTGTGTGCACGCACGCGTGTGCACACGTGCCCGTGCATGCATGTGTGTATTGTGCATGTTTCTTTCTGCATATGCATAGCTATGATGAAGTCTAATTTGTAAATGAGGCACAGTAAAAGGTTAACAGTATGATGAATAACAAAACAAGAAAATTCATCCTATAGTAAAAGCTATATAATTTCTCAAAATCTCCCATTCCACTATAGATCTTAACAACCTCAGAGAATGTGTTTTTCTTTCTTTAATAAGTTGGGATTTTCACTTGAAATCCTTACAATTTATTTCTAGAATATTGAGTTTGCTCTATTCTTATGCTTGGGGTCATAATTAAGTAAAATACAGGTTACTAAACAAACACTATAATGCCACAAGAGTTGATTTAGTAACTAAGACACCTGTTAAATGACAAGCCAGTTTGTAGCACATTCAGTGTGGAAACGCTGGACAAAGAAGATGACTCACACCCCCAACAGTGAGAGATTTCATCATACTACTCAGATTTAAAACTTACAAGTTATTTATGTCTGGAACTTTCCACTTAATGCTGTCTGTAGCTAACTCAAAGTATGGGAAGCAAAATGACAGATAAGAGATCTGCTATACTCCAATTTCTATCCAAATCATCTGGGGTCTCAGTAAAGTCCATGAGCTCAGGCTTTAGACCCAGAAAGGATCCAGTTTAAGTCTTACTTCTGTCTTTTGCTACCCCTCCCAACTTTGGTAAATTACCTCACTATTCTAAATATCGGTTTGCTTATCTCTGACAAAGGGGAAATAGTGGCACCCCTCTTCTAAAGTTGTTGTGCTGATTAAGTGAACCATGGGTACAGATGTGTCTCTCCAGCCTAGCATATAAGCAACCAATTACAGCTACTGTTTTTAGCAACTCCAGCACTAACTGGCTGGGTGGTCCTGGACAAGGCCCTCCACCTTGCTAAGCCTTCTTCTAGCTCAAATGGCATGTCACAAAAATTCCTTCCAACTCCAGAGTTCTGTGGTCTCTGTAATCCAACCCAGTGGCCTCAGAAGAGAGGAAAGGGTAGGGGCTTTATCACCTCCCTGGATCCTTTCTAGCCCAGCTGCTAGCTTCAGCCCAAGGTTCCATCCAGGTTCCTGCTGAAGGAGTTCTGAGGAAGGAGCTCATACAGCAGCCACCCCATCCACTCCCAGAGCTGAGTTCAATCATTACCAGTGTGTTGGATAGGTTTGGTGTGACTCCCTGGGATCTTGAAGTTCTCTAGGGAGAGCATAGAGATTCAGGTTGAAGAAGAGGCGCAGAACATGAGGATAATGAAAGGAAGAACATCACACCATTCTCCCCTGGCAGTGCCACAAACCCCCGTCTTGGAAGTATAAATAGCTGAAGAGATAGACATCCTCCAGATAGACACCACCAGAAAAATTAGGCATCCTTCTCCATCCCTTCCTTGGTCACATGTCAAAAGTTCCTCACCCCAGGGGCTGGGAATATGGCCTAGTGGTGGTAGAGTGCTTGCCTCGAATACATGAAGCCCTGGATTTAATTCCTCAGCACTACATATATAGAAAAAGCCAGAAGTGGCGTTGTGGCTCAAGTGGTAGAGTGCTAGCCTTGAGCAAAAAGAAGGCAGGGAGAGTGCTCCGGCCCTGAGTTCAAGCCCCCAGACTGGCAAAAAAAAAAAAAAAAGTTCCTCACCCCAACCCTAATTGTGTAAGGATTATCCTAGTCACTTCTAAGTGTACCTCCTTTTTTACATCATAGAGCTCAGTTCAGAAAAATAAAATGAGAATGAATTGGCTTCAGGCCAGAAGCCCTTTCTCATTTCTTGCCTCCAGGTTCCCAACAGGAGCAGGAAGAGCTGTGCCTCATTGTGGATTAAGATATGATTGGTCTCCACCAGCAAGGGAGCTGCAACAAGACACATGAGGAGATTATCTACCTGTCCCTGCTCACCTACAAGTGTGTCAAGTTTAAGCCCCTGGAGGGATATGTGTAACACTGTTTAGGTTAAAAAATACAGACCCTTCTACTGGGATTAGAGGTGAGGACATATTCTCGCCTTTCACACCAAGGCTTCGGACGGGTGCCAACTCCTTCGTCTGCCAGTTGCTGAGCCCAGCTCTGTTCAGAAGTGACTTGTGCCAGTATACCAAAATGAATAACATCCTAGAGGCCCCTTCATCTTTACGGAACATTCTGGTGCTCACCAGTGATGACTCCAAGGAATGCTTCTAGACATAGAATAGCTGAGAAATGCTGGGTCAGAGATAAGCAAACCTGTGCCTCCAGGGCTTGCTATGTGGCGTTAGGCAGGTTATTTTCTCTTTCTGGGCTTCTATTTCCTAACCTGTAACCAGAGCATAATAATCTCCATCCATGTTCATTGTTTGTGGACAGGAAAAGGTACTTTCTAAAGTGTATAATGTGGCACGACTTCAGGGGAAAAAGAAAAGAAAATGGAAATGCTTAGAGAAATGGATTCCAACTATCAGTCCACAATGGAAATGCTAATGTAAGATCAGCAGAGGATAATTATTGGGAGTGTTATGGTTTGTATCTTGGTCTCCCAAAGGTATATGTTAAAGGCTAGCCTCTATAATTGTGGAACTACTGGGAGGTGATGCATACCCTTGAAGGGACCTTGTTCTCTTGCCCTCTTCTCCCTTTGCTTCCTAGTTGTCATGAAGTAAACAGTCTCCTCCATCACACACTTCTACTACACACACACACACACACACACACACACACACACACACACACACACACACTGCCAGTCCTGAGGCTTGGGCTTGGGCAGTGTCCCTGAGCCTCACTGTGCTCAAGGCTAGCACTCTACCACTTGAGCCACTGTGCCACTTCCAGCTTTTTCTGTTTATGTGGTACTAAGGAATCAAACCCAAGGCTTCATGCATGCTAGGCATCTACCACTAAGCCACATTCCCAGTCCCTTCCACAATACATTGTGAGCCACAATAAATCTTTTTCTCCTTGAAGTTAATTCTCTCAGATATTTTGTCACAGGGAGAGAAAGCTGACCAACACAAGGAAGAATTAATTGACCTTCAGTCTAAATTTGTGTCTGATTATTTTCTTTTTGTTCCTTATTTTTTTCTCTTTTGGTGCTAGAGATTAAATCCAAGACTTTAAGAGATAGGCAAGTATTCTACCACTACATTACATATCCAGCCCCAAATGCACTTCTTTTGTGGGATAATAATATATCTTAGTTTTTGATGGCTTGTAAGTTTCTTTGTCCTGCCTTAGAAAAAAAATTAGACATTATAGGCAGATACTTCCCCCTCTACTCTTACTTTATATATTGGCTAATCTAAAATATTGAGAAACACTGGCTCAGAAGACTAAGATGAAGCCTAATAAGCCAGTTATGTTGGCAAATTAATGATGGACAGTAATAGCACGGAGCAGTTACAATCATGGTATAATAGTTGTTCCTCCTCCCCCTCAAATCCCAATCATAAAAGGCCTCTTTAAAAAGTGAGTTTTTAGGAGATATGCAGGTCCCAAGAGACAAAATATTTCAGTAGTTAAGAGTTTGGGGGCTGGGAACATGGCCTAGTGGCAAGAGTGCTTGATTCGTATACATGAAGCCCTGGGTTCGATTCCCCAGCACCACATATATAGAAAACAGCCAGAAGTGGCACTGTGGCTCAAGTGGCAGAGTGCTAGCCTTGAGCAAAAAAAAAGAAGCCAGGGACAGTGCTCAGGCCCGTAGTTCAAGCCCAGGACTGGCAAAAAAAAAAAAAAGTTTGGACACTAGCTGGACAAGGCCATACATTCCTGTAATCCTGGTTACTCGGGAGGCCGAGAGAGGCAAAGTGAGACTTCAAGGGCATCCAGGGGAAAGTTAGCAAGCCCTATTCCCCTATGTAGGAAGCCTAGTGGCTGGGCACAGTGGTACAGAGCTGCCATTTTCAGTAAAATAGAGAAGCACAAGTAGGGAGACTACAGACCAGGCTGGCCTCATCATAAAAGCAAGTCAAAAGGGGGCTGAAGGCATGGCTCAAATGGTATGAGTTTGTTTTCCAGCATCACACACACATGCAAATGTTTTTTCCAGACTGAAGGATGTTAAGTTTTCATAATGAAAGAACCCCTGAGAATCATGTCTATGAATTAAAAAAACAATACTTCACAACAGGCAGTCACTGCAAAGTTAAGGATGCTGGTGCTTATTCACAATAGCCAAGATATGGAAATAGCCCAGATGCCCCACAAGAGATGAGTGGATTCAAAAACTGTGGTACTTGGGGCTGGGAATATGGCCTAGTGGTAAAATGCCCATCTCATATATATGAAGCCCTGGGTTTGATTCCTCAGCACCACATATATAGAAAAAGCTGGAAGTGGCACTGTGGCTCAATTGGCAGAGTGCTAGCCTTGAACAAAAAGAAACCAGGAACAGTGCTCAGGCCCTGAGTTCAAGCCCCAGGACTGGCAACAAAACCAAAACCAAGCAAAAAATGTGGTACTTATATACAATGGAATTTTACAGAGCCATTAGAAAGGATAAACTAATGTCATTTGCAGGGATGGAACTAGAACAAATCATGTTAAGTGATGTAAGCCAAGATCAGAGAGACAAATGGTGCATGTTCTCTCTTATTTGTGGAAGTTAGATCTAAAATGCACTGGAATATGACAAATTACACAGGACTCTAGACACTCACATACAGTGAGAGCAAAAGAAGATTGTTTTAGGAGAGAATCACAAAGGTGCAATGCCTAAGTGCCTCTTCACATTTATATAAAATAATGTACAGGGCTGGGAATATGGCCTAGTGGCAAGAGAGCTTGCCTCATATACATGAAGCCCTGGGTTCGATTCCTCAGAACCACATATATAGAAAATGGCCAGAAGTGGTCCTGTGGCTCAAGTGGCAGAGTGCTAGCCTTGAGCGAAAGGAAGCCAGGGACAGTGCTCAGGCCCTGAGTCCAAGGCCCAGGACCGGCAAAAAAAAAAAAGAAAGAAATGGTAGCTTCTCTGTACAACACCTTAATAAAACAATATAAAAAATAAAGTAATGTACATATTGACAGGAACTCCAAAGATATGAAAACAAAAGACTTTAAATTTTGTTTTTTTCTTTTTCTGATGATTTTGTATTCTTTAACTTATATACGGTGTATTCACATGCATATCTGAGGAGGGGGGAGCCACAGGATCCGAGGAAAATGGGTGAAGAAGTGCAGCAGTGGAGGGCACTAGACATTGATGAAAGTGAACTATGCAACTCGTGGGTGGAGATGGGAGGGAGGGCTTTGGAGAGAATGAAGGAACAGATGAAACTGTACAAAAGGCAATGCACTGATTATCTGAGGCATGTAAAAGTAACCCCTTTGTATATCACCTCTATAATAACAATAAAGTGAATTAAAAAAAAAAAGAATACTGGTGCTGTTGGGCTCTGGTGGCTTATGCCTATAATCCTAGATACTCAGGAGGCTGAGATCTGAGAATCAATCACAGTTTGAAGCCATCCTGATCAGGAAAGTTCATGAGACTTTTATCTCCAATTAACCACCAGAAAACCAGAAGTTATGCTGTGGCTCAAGTGGTAGAGCACTAGCTTTGAGAAAACGAGTTTCAGGGACAGGGCCAAGGTACTGAGTAAAAGCCCCACAACACCCCACCCCCCCCCCCCAAAAAAAAAATAGTGGTGCTAAAGAGAAGAGCCTGCAAACTTCCAGAGGGCAAAACCAGGCCGCATATAATGATCAGCAATTAGATTGACTGAAGACTTCTCCAAAGGAACATTGGAAGTCAATTGGAAGACAATGGGACACACCTTTAAAATTCTGAGGGAATATAATTTACTTAGCTACATGTAAGAATAAAATAACAACATTTACATACCAGCCCAATTTCAAAATGTTTGGCCAGAAGTGGCGCTGTGGCTCTAGTGGCAGAGTGCTAGCCTTGAGCAAAAAGAAGCCAGGGACAGTGCTCAGGCCCAGAGTCCAAGACCCAGGACTGGCCAAAAAAAAACAAAAACCCAATTTCAAAATGTTCAACCTATCCAGGTTGAGCTGAGCCACATTGGAAGTTGAAGCAAAAGAAAGAAAACAGCACTACGGATTCTGCTTTCATTTAAAATTCTGACATTTTGCTCATCATGGATATTTTCACATAAATTCAGGTTTGGGGAAAGAACTACAATAAAATGCTATTTATGCCAGCTGGGTACTGGAGGCTCACACCTGTAATCCTAGCTATTCATAAGGCTGAGATCTGAGCATTGCAGTTTGAAGCCAGCCAGGGCAGAAATGTCCCCATGAGACTCTTATCTCCAATTAACCACTCAAAAACCAGAAGTGAAGCCAGGCGCTAATGGCTCATCCATATAATCCTAGCTACTTAGGAGGCTGAGATCTGAGGATTATGGTGCAAAGCCAGCCTGGGCAGGAAAGTCCAGAAGACTCTTATCTCCAATTAACCACCAGAAAACCTGCAGAAGTGGCACAGTGGCTCAAGTGATAGAGCTGAAGAGCTCAGGGAAAGCACCCAGGCCCAGAGTTCAAGCCCCATGACAGACAACAAAAACCACACACACACAAAAACAGAACCAGAAGTAGAGCTGTGGGTCAAGGTGGTAGAGCGTTAGCCTTGAGCAAAAGAGCTCATGGACAGCACCCAGGCCTTGAGTTCAAGCCCCACAACTGACAAAAATAAATACATTTTTTAAAATTAAATTAAAATTTTAAATAAAAAATATCAAAGGACTTGAACAGACATTTTCCCAAAGAAGATATATCAGTGACCAGCAGGTATATGAAAAGAATCCAAATCACTATTCAACAGGATGTTAGTCAACTTTCATTACTGTAATGAATACCTGAAATAAATCATAGGTAGCAAAGGCTTATTCTGGCTCATAGTTTTGGAGGTGTCAGTCCATTGACTTTAGGTTGGTGGTAAGGTAGTACAAGAGCTGTTCACCTCTTGAAGCCAGGAAGCAGAGAGAGGATAGGCAAGGGTCTTCAAGGACAGACCCTCGACCTAACTTCCTCTCTCTAGGTTCCACTTCCTGGAACTTGCACCCTCTCCCAATATTACCTCTGTGCACCTAAAAAGCAACTGCTAAATACTGATTTTCTGATGCTTCACAGGGTCCTGAGTTCAAGATGAAAGAGTTTAGAAGGAAAGATGGATAGATGTGTGTGGGTGGAAGGAGGAATGGATGGAGAGATAGACAGACAGATATTGAAGGGGGCCAAGCTTAAGGTACATGCCTATAATTTCGGTACTTGGGAGGCACAGAGAAGACCTGGAGTTGGAGTCCAGTCTGGTCATGTAAGTAGACTCTGTCTCCAAAAAAAAGAAAGAAAGAAAGAAAGAAAAAAACAAAACTATTGAAGGGCAGTCCTAGAGAGTTTGTGTGATCCAATCACTCATTACACAGAAAAGGAAACAGGCCACAAGCTGAATAGATGCCTGTGCAGTGTCATGCAGTACTGATGTCAGTCCAGGTTGTATTCAGACTTCTGGATTCCTGCACCCCTTTCCTCACAGTGCCTCCTCCATGGAATACTTCCTTAACCATGGCTCTAACAAATGAAGCTGAGGGCTCATGGTGTTTTACCCACCTCACATAGACATCCTTGGGCAATTACTGGTACTATTGCTTTCAGTGTAGCAAGTTTTGACTTCTTCACTCTCTGTTCAGAAAGGTAAGTGGGGAGCTTTCTGGAAACACCCAAGTTCATTGAACCCACACCTCTAAGTCACTCACCAGAAAGATCTAAAACAACAGAAATGAAACTAATTGGCATAGCTTTGTCTTGCCATTTCAAGAGATGCGTGAGAATTCTTAGTTACCGCCTGTGTCATGGGTAAAATCCAAAATCATTTTGTGGCGTTTGTGATTGTTCCAACAGCTGTAAGAGAGCCAACATCTGCATGTACCAACATCTCTTTCTAGTATTACTTCCTGGATCTTTTTTTTTTTTAAGAGTCACTGTGAAGACAGACATTTTGGCAATGCACGGTGACATTTTTGGTTGTCACAAGGAGGGTAGGGTACTATTGGCATCTAGTGAGGTTCAGAATGAGACTGCTGGTAAGCACACTAGAACTCACCGAGCTGACGCCACCAACACTGACTTATCTGGCCCAAATGTCGGTGGGCTTCAAACGACAGGGCCCCAAGTTCAACTTGCTTAAGCAAAAGGAAAACAAAACTGAAGAACAGGGAGGTTATGGAGTAAGTGTTATAATGGCTTTAAAAATTAAAATAAAAGTTTTTTAAAAGAATTTAAGACCTGACATAAGAGGAAAGAACTGAAAACTCAGAACAGAAGTGGAAAAAGAAATCTAAAGCAACCTTAAGTTCAGTATTATACCTACAAAATTAGCAAAAACACTTAAGATGATCATTTACAACACTGTTGAGAAACACTGGTATGTACATACATCAATATTAAAATAGAAACTCTTTACTTCTTTGGGAAAACAAGTTACTCATATACTCAAAAGTCCAAAATTCGGGCTGGGGATATGGCCTAGTGGCAAGAGTGCCTGCCTCGGATACACGAGGCCCTAGGTTCGATTCCCCAGCACCACATATACAGAAAACCGCCAGAAGCGGTGCTGTGGCTCAAGTGGCAGAGTGCTAGCCTTGAGCGAGAAGAAGCCAGGGACAGTGCTCAGGCCCTGAGTCCAAGGCCCAGGACTGGCAAAAAAAAAAAAAAAAAAAAAAAAAGTCCAAAATTCAGTTCTGCCTTCTGGACCACAGGGATCCAGGCATCAATAGCTCACACCTGTAATCCTATTCAGAAGACTGAGATCTGGGGCTGGGAATATGGCCTAGCGGTAGGTGCTTGCCTCGTATATATGAAGCCCTGGGTTCAATTCCTCAGCACCACATATATAGAAAAAAAAAAAAAAAAAAAAAAAAAAAAAACACCAGAAGTGGTGCTGTGGCCCAAGTGGTAGACTGCTAGCCTTGAGCAAAATGAAGCTAGGGACAGTGCTCAGGCCCTGAGTTCAAGCCCCAGGACTGGCAAAAAAAAAAAAAGACTGAGAACTGAGGATCACAGTTCAAAGCTAGTTCAGGCAAGAAAATTCAGGAGATTCTTATTCTTATCTCCAATTAACCACCAAAAAGCCAGGAGTGGAGCTGTGGCTCAAGTGGCCAAGTTCTAACCTTGAGCAAAAAATCCCAGGACAGTGCCCAGACCCTGAGTTCAAGTCTCAGTACCAGCATAAAAGAAAAAAAAATGACCCTAGGGAAGAAATCAACTGAATAAAAAAGCTTTGTGTGCTCCCTTGAGCAGCTACACTAATATTAGAATGATACAGAGAAAATTAGCATGGCTTCTGAGCATGGATGACATACAAATTTTTTAATTTTTCAGCCAAAGGGCTGTCACTGTAGGTCTATTTTCATACTCCCTCTGCCATCAATCTTCTGTAAAAGGTCTTCTTATAAAGGATGTCAAATGAAAAGAAAACAACAAACAAAACATTCTTTGAGTCGGTAGCTCACACCTATAGTCTCACTATTCAGGAGGCTGAGATGGAAAATGGAAAAGGATCCCAAAGACCTATGCCTCCCAGAGGCTATGTGCTTGTACACTACTTTCTCCTTGAAACTGGACCATTCCTGGGCTCACTTCTCACATGTAAACAGTAGAATGGAGAAAATTCTTTACGATTTCCTAGGCGTGGTCAGAAAAGGCCTGTCTGCTTCTATTAAGTCTCTTGGAATATTCTCTGGGAGCCCTGAGCTTCCATATACAAAGTCCAAGGACCATGTGGAGCCACTCCAGTTGGCAGTTCCCACTAAGGGTCAGCCTTTTGGCTATTCCTACTAAGTCATCCATGAGAGTGGAGCTGTCTGGGTTTCTCCAAACTAGCCCAAGCTCATGCACAAGCGGAATCCACCCACACAACCTCAGTGGATGCCACAGACAAGAAGAATCACTTCACTAATCCTGGCCCAAATGTCTCACATACAAACTTGTGTAAAATAATAGTTTGGGTTTTTTTTTCTTTTTAGAAGTGTGACCCAAATTCCTCACACACAAACTTGTGAGAAATAATAGTTTGGGGGGGTTGGAGTTTTTTTAGGGGTGTTTGTTTCTTGTGGTGCTTTGTACATGCTAGGCAAGTGCTCTACCACTTAAACCATACCCCTCAACTTTTTGTTTTTGTTTTTATTTTTGAGACTGGCCTTGAACTAAAAATCCTACTTCTGCCTTCTGAGTAACAAGGTATTTTTTTTTCTTTAGCCACTAGATTTGGGTAATGAATATGTATCAACATATAACCAGCATGTCACCTCTGGAAGATATTTAAGAATAAACTCATTATTCCAAAAATAGAAAAAAATACAAAGGTAAAGATCCAACATTTATCCTGTCTTTTGTATATGACCTATTCTTAGGACTAACCAAATAAGCAAGCTAGTAATTATAGCTAACAAAGAAAACTCAGAATTAGAACATCACCTGAAATCTCCAACTGAACAATAGCATTAGGCAAGGATCAACAGCTACTAAAATCATTAGGCAAAAGACTAACACGATGTTTTGATGACAGACCAGGCTGTGAACACCTCAACCTACTAACCCATATCTTTCCAGTAAGCCAAGATGAACCATGTGCCTAGCAATCTGAAGCAGAGCACACAGCCCCATCTCTACAACTTTCTTGCCCTCCAATTCAGTGTCCTAGAATCTGACCACGCTTCTAGAAATCTCCACCAGGAAGCAGAGGAGCAGCAAATGAACCCCCATAGAACGCAATCAGCAAACTCTAATGTCCATGAACAACTTAATAGGACAACTAAGTTTCTTCAAAAGATAAATGTTTACATCATAGAGGTGGACTAGTTGAATGGCTCAAGTGGGAGAGCACCTGCCTAGCAAGCCCAAGGCCCGAGATTCAAGCCCACTATAGCTCAGTGGACGGAGTTCAGTGCAGATATTCTTCTCCTCATCCCTCTCTCCCCCTCTAGCCAAATCCTCCTGCATTCATGAGATGAGAAACCTAAAGAAGTATCTGCAGTCCATTATGAAGATATATAATGGAGGGAAGCTTGGAGTGGGAACAAAATTACTAGGGAGGATTATATTGTCACCACTAGACACAATGGGGATTGTAGCTCTTAACTGCCTTAAACAAGTCTTACTTCATACCAGAGCTGCAATTCAAGCCGGCATCGCCATGGGAAGTGGATCCTGCACAGGAGATCAAATCTTTCTTCCTGTCTGGGTCTTTGAGAGCTGGCTCCCTGCCTATACAGATAGAAAGTGGACATGCCTCTTAGAACGCACTTGAAATCCTTTTTTCTCTTCATGGTGTCTTTGTGGCCAGTTGTCTTGGAAAGCCCAGGAATGAAAGAACCTCTGGGTAAGGTTGGCTAGTCCTACCTCCAAGGGACTAGGATTCTAGGCTGCTTTTCTGTGTGTCTGTTTCCTCCAGGTTTAACGACAAGCAGTATGGCACTGAGTTAGCCAGGTGGCTCTGAACACAGGTAGTTCTACAACTCACCAGCTGTTCAAATTTTGTCAGGTTATACCACCTCTGTGCCTTCCCTATTTATAAAGTGAGGATGACGACTTCTGCTTTACATGATTGAAAAGATAAAACTAGATAATGTATTGTAAGTGCTCACCATGGTACTTGGCATAGAGTCAGCTCTTGATTCATAGTTGTTATTATTATACATTTCTCCATAATTGGAGAATTGGATCTTATGATAATTAGAACATTGGATCTAATAACTGTTACAGGTCCTTCTATATCCTAATGTTGGAGAATTTACTGACACAATAAGCTGTACACCATGGGGCTGGCTCTGAGGTAGTGACATACATGAGATTGGAGTTAGGGGCTACAGTCAACATATCAGACAAAAACTCATTCCCACCCCCCAAGTTACTCGTGAAAATCCCTCTACCCTTCCACTGACCACCCACTCACTTCTCAGAGGTACTTGGGTAGGGGCAAGGGCCACACAATTTGATAGACAGATGACAGCAGAGGGATCTTCAGGATGTGGCACTTTTCTCCTCAGGAGAGAACAATCGAACATGCACATTCCCGGCAAAGCGCTGCTCCTTCCATTGCCTCGGGCCTCAGCCCCAGTGCTGGGTGAGAAAGTGGTCTCACTTATTCAGGTCACCTCCTATCAAGTTCAGGGTTGCCCGACAATAGGCTATATATAAATAAACAGAAAGAAATTTATTATGAAGAATTATCTTGTGTGTTTTTTGGATACTGAGAAATCTCCTATGTTGTCTATAGGTTAAAGGCCCAAGCCTGAAAAACAAGAGAGCCAATTATGTAAGTCCTGGTCCAAGTCCAGAAGCCCAAGAACCAGGAACAGCACTGATGTCTTCTGCCAAAAGGAAGTGGAAGTCCTGCTTCCATTAAAGAAAATTCACCCTTCTCCCACTTATTTGTTATTGTGGGGCCTTCACTGGGTTGGCTGATGTCCACCCATAATGAGAAGGCTAGATCTTTTCTTACCATCTACTTCTTCAAGTACAAATCTCTTCTGAAAACACAAAGACACACCCAGAAGTAATGTTTTACCAGCTATATGGGAATCCTTTTGCCTTGTCAAACTGACACATAAAATTAATCATCCCTATTAGCACAAACTGATTTCTACTTTTTAATAATCACCTTCCCTTCTGAGTGGACAACAGAAAGCAGAAGAACAAGATAGAAGTGGAGAGACTAGTTAAAAGATGGCTGCATAATGTGGGCGAGAGCTGATGTCAGATGGCTCGAAGGTGTAGCAGTGACAGTGAGAGTTCTTCTAGAAGATGGATGTTCAGTAGAACTTGAGGAAGCAAGATATCACTAAAGTACTAGGCCTCATCATTCTGTGAATGAGTGTTACTGATTGGGATGAGGAAGACTGAAGGGAAGAACAGGTTTGTAGATGGGTAGAGAAGCTTTGAAACAAGGTAAGTCTGGCATACCTATTCAATATCCAAGTGGGGAAATATCCAATAGGAGAAGGGATATGTATGAATCTGCAGTTCCTAATGGTAGACACAGCTAGAGAGAGTTTTGGGAGGCACTATTTCACATACTATATTCAAAGCCTTGGACCAGAAGAGATTACCGAGGGGATAAAAGGTAGTAAAGAAAGAGATCTATGGTCAAGACTTAAGAGTACTCTGACATTTAGAAATCAAGCAACAAATGAAGCAGCAAGCTAAGGATACCATAAAAGGGTTACTGAAAGGATATGGTATTCTGGAAGCCAAGAAAAGAAAGCGGTTCAGGAAGGGTATGGCAACTGTATCAAAAACAGCTGAGAGATGAAGTATGGACACAGAAGGACCAAGGCGGGGAGGGGTGGTCATCATGATAAACACTCTCAGAGGGCCAGAGGAAAGAGAAGCCCATCACAGGGGGCTGAGAAGAGAAGTGGAGGTGAAGAAGTAGAGGCAGGACACAAGAGCCTGGTAAAGACTATTGTGAAGGACAACAAAGAGGATATTGGCTACAGGAAGACCAAGGCTAAAGGAAACCTCTACAAACACTGGACATTTTGTTGAGAATGGTCTGAATGGAGAGGAAGAAATCAGAGATGCAGCAAACATCAAAGAAGACAGTGAAGTGTCTTAAAAAACCAAAGTCCTTTGAAAAACAAGAAGCCAGAGTATCTAGCTGACAAGTTAAAGAATACTGTTTGGTAAATACAGGATAAATCACGGTTTATCCGCAGAAATGTGAAAGCAGGCAGGGAATGGAATACCATTTACTCATATTCTCAAAGAGAATATGAGTACTATATGAGTACTATACCGATACATCACAATCAGACTGCTCAAAACAAATGATAAAAGGGAAAATCTAAAAAGCAATCCGAGGAAGAAGTATATTACATGCAGTGGAAAAAATGATGATGGCAGCTTCGTTACTGGAAGTAATACAATAGAATATAAAACTAGATGAGATCCCAAAACTGGAAATAATATGTGTTGAAGAGGATATAAAGAAACTGGAACCCTCGTGCCTTACTGATGGGTATGTAGAATGATATAGCCACTGTGTGGTGGCTCAAGCCTGTAATCCTAGCTACTTAGGAGACAGAGGTCAGAGGATCATGGTTCCAGGCCAAGCTGGATGTAAGAGTTCATGAGATTCCATCTCAGGCAGCCAGTGGGCATGGTGGCTCGTGCCTATTATCCCAATCACAGGAGAAGCACAAGTCGGAGCACTGGAGCCAAAACTGGCTCAGGCATAAAAATACAACCCTATCTTGAAAAGGCAAAAAGGAACTGGAGGTATAGCTCAAGTTGTAGGATGGCTGCTTTGCAAGCACAAGGTCCTGAGTTCAAACCCTATATAAGCCCCTGCCCCCAAAAAAGTTAACCATAAAATTACCATATGAGGCAGCAATTTTATACCGAGGTATAGAATCCTAAAACTGAAAATATGTTCAGATAAAAAACCTCCAGACAAATGCTTATGATAACATTCTTCATAGTAGTCAAAAAGAGGACCCAAATGTCCATCAACTGATGAAAGGTCAAATAAACATGTATGTAATAGAATACTATGTAGACATAGAAATGGGAAAAGTAGATATGTCAACACAAATGACACTTGAAAACATTGTGCTATCTGAAAGAAGCCAGTCTATAGATCTTTGTGATTCCATTTTGTCCATATTCCATGTTCCGTTATAAAGTATCCAAATTCCAGTTCAATTTTAAAAACTTACTAAGCATTCAATGAGTTTTGCTTATTACCCTGAGTCAATACTGTGACTATACTAAAGACTGCTAAATTGCATGCACACTTTTAAATGGTTAAAATGGTGATTTTAATTTTCTGTGGAAGGGCTAGGAATGTGGCTTAGCGGTAGAGTGCTTGCCTAGCATGCATGAAGCTCTGGGTTCGATTCCTCAGCACCACATAAACAGAAAAGGCTGGAAGTGGTGCTGAGTGATAGCCTTGAGCAAAAAGAAGCCAGGGACAGTGCGCAGGCCCAGAGTCCAAGTCCCAGGACTGGCAAAATTAATTAATTAATTAATTAATTAATTAAAAAATAATTTCCTGTGGATTGTAGCAGAATTTTTCAAACCACAATGAGATAGGTATGTCTATTTGAAGAGTTACATAAAATTTGGAGCAAACAAAGTGCTGACAAGGAGAAACTAGAACTCTTTGCTATACATCACTGATTGTAATATATGTTACAACCAAAACCAAAACAGTCTGGCAGTTTCTTAAAAAGTTAAACATAGAAAACTTACAAGATCTAGCCACTTTTCTCCTAAAACCCGTAAAAGGCCCAATGGCTCAAGCTTTGAGCACAAAGAGGCTCAGGGACAGGGCCCAAGCCCTGAATTTAAGCCCCAGAACCAGCAATACATAAATAAATAAATAAATAAATAAATAAATAAATAAATAAATAAATAAATATTTAGGGGAGAGGAAGTAGATCACACATATTTTCCACTAGAATGCAGTTATAATTTTTTTGTTTTGTTTTGTTTTTGGCCGTGCTGAGGTTTGAATTCAAGACATGTGTGTGTTAGGCAGGTACTTGACCAGTTGAGCCATGCCTTTCGGCCCCTTTTCCTCTGGTTATTTTGGATATGGTGGTATGGCTTTTGCCCTGCACCAATGAGGACCATGATCCTCCTATTTACGCTTCTTGCCATGACTGGGATGACAGGTGAATGCCACCATACCCAATGTTTTCTCTTGACATGGGAGGGGTCTTGAACTTTTGGCCTGGGCTGGACTCCAACTGAGATCCTCCCAATCTGTCTCCCAAGTAGCTGGAATTACAGGTGTGTGCCACCACACTCAGTTAAAAATCTTAATCTTGTTCTGAAAGGTAAATGTTAGATTTTAAAACTTTAGCACTCAATGAATTGGCTCATTCCTCTGTGGGTCAGAACAGGCTAAATAGAGCCACATAAACAAACAGTTCAAATAAAGTAGCTCAATACCATCAAGATTTACTTCCTGTTATATTTTCATGGTATTCTCCCTGAGACACAGGCCAACAAAACTCGAACATGCTGGAATATGTGGTCTCTTTGGTCCTTGAAGTGAAAAAAAAGAATTAAAGAGCTAAGCACAAGATGCAATTCAATGGGGGTGTCAGCACCATGTGACAAACACCACTTCAATTAGCATTTATTAGACAAACAAGTCACATGATCAAACTTTAAGAAGTCAAGAACAAGTGAGTATATGACTCATCTACCTAGAAAAGGAGGCCAGTTGGATAGGTGAACATCAATCATCTATCACCATCACCCATGGTAGTAAAAGAATTTCCGGGCTGGGGATATGGCCTAGTGGCAAGAGAGCTTGCCTCGTATACATGAGGCCCTGGGTTCGATTCCCCAGCACCACATATACAGAAAACGGCCAGAAGTGGCGCTGTGGCTCAAGTGGCAGAGTGCTAGCCTTGAGCAAAAGGAAGCCAGGGACAGTGCTCAGGCCCTGAGTCCAAGGCCCAGGACTGGCCAAAAAAAAAAAAAGAATTTCCATACTGACATATTGTAAAAAGATACTAAAAAGAATGTAAACTTTCCAGAAAAGGAGGAAGAGATGAATTTCAGCCACACTAATAAGTCTCCTATTTTCATGATACTTTCCCCCTGTATAGGCAGCCTAAAGTCTAAACAACCAGGCAACATTTCGGTGGCAGCTCTATTAAGTAGTCTTCTTTTTGTTGCCCAGAAGTCAGCTTTTTGTACTTACAATGCCTAACATCAGATGCTGCTCCTCGCTGGCTCCCTAGCATGCCCCTTTGCCCAAACCCACCTCCAGGGCCTAACAGTAAGAGGTCTCACTAAGATGCTTTGGGAACATGGCAGAGGGAGTAATAATAAAAAAAATTGTTTTAAACGTGGACCTAGCCGCTTTTTGATTTCTGCTTTTGTGATAGTCATCTTGGTTCCCACCTTGCCAACTCTGCAGCTTAGCTTTGTGGCCATGGGCAATCCTTTTACCTCTTAGGCTCAGCCTCCTCGCCTGTAAAATGGGAATAAGGAGGCCTACCTCCCAGGATGGTTGTGGGAACCAGAATGAGATCATGTCTATGGAAATGCTTTGTACACGGTAAAGTCTTCTACCAGTACAAGTTATCATCACCATCAGCGGCGGCATGGCTGGCTTGGAGTATCTAGAAGGGGAGCCCCAGGGATGGGGAAGGCCCAGAGGAGAGAGGGGCTCCCAGACGACCCCTGGACTCTGCAGGAGTAAGGCCTCTCTAATTAACTCCTCCTGGCAGGAGTTTCTTGCAGGACATGTTTGCCTACCAGCAAAAAGCCAGGCAAGGCTTCCAGGGGCCGCCCACTGGCCCTGACACACGCGGGAAGAATGGTGATTCACAGCCTCTAACAGCCTTGCTGACAGGTCTCTGGCCCAGCCCAGCAGGGACTGTAAAGGGCTGCCAAGGGGGCAGTGGGGCTAACTGGGTATTTTAGAAGCCAAGGGAAGATCAGAAAAAGGGAAGGGTGGTAAAAAGAAAGACAAAGGCAAAGAAAGAAAGGCAAAGAAAAACAAAACTGGAGGTGGAAAAACTAAAAGGGAAGAAAGCATATGGTGATCACTATGGTGTAGGGGGATTCAAGAGTTGTTTAAAAGGTGCAGATTTTGCTTTGCAAAATGAAAAAAAGTTCCACCGATCTGCTGTTACAACCGTGTGAATACAGTTAACACCACTGCACGCTTAAAACTCAGTGAAGCTGGTACAAATGTGTCTTTTTAACAATTAAAAATGAAATTATTTTTAAAGGGTTAGAGATGAAAAAGCGGGAGAAGGAATGGAGGGATAGGAGAGAGGAAAGCATTGGGGGAAGGGAGGAGAGAAAAGAACTGGAGGGGACTGAGGAAGTGGAAGATGAGAGACGGGAAGAGAGAAGTCCGAGGGAAAAAAGGCAAGCCGAGGAGATGACAAGGGAAACCAAGGACGAAAGGAAGGCCGCTGGCAGGTGGTGTTCCACCACTTTCTCCTCCGTGGAAGGGGGCGTGGCCTGCGAAGTGCATCCGGGGCCTGGCTTGTGTTGCGTCATCGCATCGCGCAGTCGCCCGCCTTCATTCCCACGCCCGGGGGATTGTGAAATCACACATCGTGCTGGTGGCCGCCTGGCCGGCTTCTCCTTGGGTGGTTGAGAGTCCCTCGGCCTCGGGCCTCTTGCCCAGCCAGCCCTGGCGGCGGTAGGAGGGCGGTAATTGCCCAGAGACGCAGCACTTACCTGGGCTGGTTGTGCAAGGCCGCGGGAGGCGGAGGGCCTGGGGCGACCGCAGCAGCTCTCACGCCTCAGCGGCCAGGCATGCGCGCGGGGGCGGCGACTTTGGGGGCGTGGCCAGGTGTGGTGACGTCGTTCTGGGGGGCGGAGAGAGGCCTTCCACCCCGGGGGAGGGGAGGTGTCAATCTGGCACGCTGGAGACCCAGGCCCAGCCCCTGCTACCTGACAGCGTGTGTGATGTCAGATCAGTCCGGCGCATTGTTCCTGGGCCCCAGGCTCCTGGTACTTGGAATCATAAAATTACCACTAGTAGTGATGGAACGGACTTGATGTATTGCGGTGGCAGACTGGAACAATGCCAGGCACGCATTAGTTCCAGGTCCACGGAAGCCACGCTGAAATTCTGTGTCTTACCTCGCCCGTGGTCCTGGTGCTGCCAATCAAAACTTAATTCGGACCTTGGAAAATTTGCCTCCCCTCTCTGTCTTCAGTTTTCTGATACTGAGTGGATGATGGTTTCTACTTCAATCTGTCAGGATGATTAAATGAGATGGGATCTGATAAAGTGAGACTGCCTAACACTGCCCTCTCTAGAAAAAAAAAAAAAAAAAAAAACGAAAAAACACCTTTCTTTTAGTGTCCATGGCAAGCACCTCTTGTTTTCTCCCTGTTTCCAGCTGCTTCCTATTCTCTTTGCCCTGCCTCCCTGTCACATCCCTTAAGACTTGCTGTACCTAAGGGCTTGTTCAGACAACCCTCTCTGCAATTGCCTGTGGTTTGATGACTGCCACCCTCTCCAGGACTCCAATTCCCGGCAGATATTGCAGTCCAGACCTCTCTTGTGTGGGCCCAGGTATTTATAGAACATCTCAAATGGTCCCATGGTAATGTCATATTCAAGATGCCTGAAGCTGAACACATCAGTCTATCTCAAAACTATACAAGTAGACCAGGATGTAGCCCAATATCCTGAGTTCAATCCTCAGTACAAAAAAAAAAAAAGACTATATGGCAGCTCTTAGTTCTCCACATCCTCTCCAGCTTTATGAGTCAGCTTGATGTCTTTGCTCTGTCCATCCTCCTGCTAGTCAAATATCTTTTAGGTCTCATCCTTCCTACCTCTTCAACATCCCTACCATCTTCCCACAGTTGCTGTTCCAGACTGGCTACTTGGCAGACTATAAAAGCTTACTAATTTGTCACTCTTAAGTAAAGCCTTCCCCTCCAATTCAGTCTCTAAAGAGAACTTCCTCTCATCTGCCCTAACCTTCTCTTCTTTTCCCTCCTTTCCCCTTCTTTTCTTTTTCATTTCTATTCTAAGATAGGATCTTGATCTGCAGTCCAAACTGACCTCCACCTTGCTTCCACCTCCCAAGTGCTAGGATTACAGGTGTATATAACCATGCCTGACTCAGAGTGGTCTTTCTTTCTTTCTTCCTTTCTTTCTTTCTTTCTTTCTTTCTTTCTTTCTTTCTTTCTTTCTTTCTTTCTTTCTTTCTTTCTTTCTTTCTTTCTTTCTTTCTTTCTTTCTTTCTTTCTTTCTTTCTTTCTTTCTTTCTTTCTTTCTTTTTTGCCAGTCCTGGGGCTTGGACTCAGGGCCTGAGCACTGTTCCTGGCTTCTTTTTGCTCAAGGCTAGCACTCTGCCACTTGAGCCACAGCGCCACTTCTGGCCATTTTCTATATATGTGGTGCTGGGGAATTGAACCCAGGGCTTCATGTATATGAGGCAAGCACTCTTGCCACTAGGCCATATTCCCAGCCTTCAGAGTGATCTTTCTAAAAAAAAATTGTCATATCACATTGCTGTGACCTGTCTGTTCCCCAGAAATGTATATGTTGAGATCCTAACCCTAAAACTGGTGGCACTAAAAAATAATGCCCTGATTAAAGATATCCAGAGTGGCTTGTTTACCTCTTTCACCATAAGAAGACACAAGAAGAGTTACTATCCATGAGTCAGGAAACAGACCTTCGCCAGTCACTAGGTCACTTTCATCTTGGACTCTCAGCCTGTAGAGCTATGAAGAAAAAACTTCTGTTCACTTATGGCACCAGCATATGATATTTTGTTGTAGCAGCCTAAAAGCAACCCATTCTATAACTGTCTCCACTCATTTTTCCAATTGGTCTTCTATTAATAACTTGCCCTTCGTAGCAGTACAGAGCTTGGTTCTGTTCTGAGACTGTCATGCCTCAGGGAGCTTCTCATATACCCTACCCTCTGGAACACCAGTCACCCACTGGTACTTGTCCTATAGTTTCCCCCTGCACAGTCCACTCACATAGCTTTCCTTGACCTTCCCAACCCCAACTAAGCATCCTTTCTATTTTCTCTCAAAGTAGAAATGCATGCATTCTTAGAGTAAGTTTTTAATCCAGATCTATGGATATAATTTTTAATTAAAATATATAAAGAAGGATAGCTGTCAGATTTTAGTAATGATCATCTCTGGGTGATAGGATATTTTAATTTTGTACATCTGTATCTTTCCATTTTGTATTACTTTAAGTAGTTGTGCAAAGAGGTTTTAATTTGTTGTGTCAGTTTATAGTATAATGTATCTTGATAACTATATCTTTTGTATTTGCTAATTACATGATTTTTTGAAAAACATTCAGTTTGTTGACAAATGTTCTTATCCATAGGCCTAAGGCAACATGGCTGGCTGAGAGATAAGCTAGGCTTCTTAGAGCTCCTTGCCAGCTTGAAAGGGGAGGGACCTGGATACCAAGACAGAAATGTCCCATACCTATACTCAACTCAAATAATAGCAATGCCAACAGGAAGGAAAATCAGTTACTGCTTTGCTAGAAACAGATGTGGAAGGAATTTTCATTCATTGGAATCTTGGTGTGGGTATTTCTAAATTGGTAATACTCATCTAGGCCTAGGAGATCTTCAAATTCCACCCCCTCACCTTGGAAACCCAAAGATAATTGGTGACTTGCCAAACCTGCCAGATCACACAAGAAGGTGATGGCAGAGCTGGAATTTGGACACGTTCCCTCACTGTCTGGTTGCTGTTTGTTCCAATATATTGCCACCCATATCCAGCAGTTGGCCCGATTAACACAAGGGCACACGTGTGTACATACCAACACACACACACACACACACACACACACACAGCCTTCCCATCCTTGAGAAGCTGACTAGTTTAAATCCCTCACCAAACTGTTCTAAAGAGGACTTTATAACTCTATGACAGTTCATCTCAAACTTCATTGTCTTCTATAGTGCTTCCTCTATGCCACACTCCTTTCATAAATGATTACCTTTAGTTTTACATTTTTATCTTATTCTCCCTATGAAGTAGGTATTGGTGAGGAAACAGATTTAAGGAAGTTCAGTTACTTTCTCAAGGTCACAAGTAGCAGAGCCAGGATTTAAACCTCCACTCTCAGATCAGAAGACCCAGCCTACATTAGTGCTAAGGAGCCACCTTGCCATGCCGTACCAAATGTCCTGTGGGGGAAAAGGGGCAGTTGTGCAGCTTGAACTTGGCCTGGGCACTGTCCCTGAGCTCTTCAGCTCAAGGCTAGTGCTCTGCCACTTGAACCATAGTGCCACTTCTGATTTTCTGGTGGTTAATTGGAGATAAGAGTCTCATGGACTTTCCTGCCCTGGCTGGCTTTGAACCGTGATCCTCAGATCTCAGCCTCCTGAGTAGCTAGGATTACAGGCGTGAGCCACGGGTGCCCAGGTCCAAATATCATTTTTATATTCTACAGACTCACCCACAAAAAAAGGGGGAGCTAAAGATGTCTTGGAGGTCCTCATTAGATGTCTTGTCCTATTATACAAAGACACCATGTTTAATGTAGTTTTAACCTTGAACTCTGGGCAGAAGTCCTGGATTAAATCCTGGCTCTCTCTCACTAATCATGCAATTTTGGGTAAGTTACTTAACTGCACTGGACCCTCGGAATCCTCTTGTGTAGGGTGAATAACAATAGCCCTTAATTCTTAGAGATAGTACAAGGCCAAATGCATTATAATATGAAAGCACATCAAACAGTGCCTGATACATTAGACCCCCCCCAAAAAAATAGAAGGTCATCGTCATCATCACCACCAGTGTCATAACTTAATAGAGAGCTTATAGTATACCAGATCTCAAGCTAATGAATGGGAAGACATGAGACTGTCCTCTCAAAAACATTCTACCAAAAGAGGCTGCAGACATCATATAGAATCGCAATGTAACTATTATGATAAATGCAATAATGAACTCACTTGAAAAAAAAAAAAACAGCTCTCCCAATCATCCTTCCATTTCTTCATTGGTTGGGAATTTGCCCGTGGACTGCTTCTGGGGGCGTGAACTGACATCTTTCCACGCGGCCACGCGGCATCAAATAAGAAGTTCCTGAGGCCACAGCTGCCTCAGCTAAAGATGTTACTAATGTGTAGAGATAGTCAATAAACATCTGCTGAATGAGTCAATGAATCAAAGGCATTAGTGAGAGGCCAGCCAACTTTCTCTCAGCTCCCAGCTTCTCAACAGGTAAGCATGAGGCAATGGCAGCTCAGAATAGCCCTGAGGAGCCCTGGGTTGGGGGGTGGGGGGGTGGGGGGCGGCTGCCCACTGCTCTTCTCTCAAATGCTGGAGCACCAGTGTGTGTTGGCTTTCTCAGCCACAGCACTTTCTAATTCCCTCAGGGGAGATTCAACTTCTCTGATTCAATTCTACAATTTTATTATTTTTTTCCCTTTTTCTATTATCCTTATTGTTTTTGTTATGTTTTCTTTATTTTGCACAATCTTATTCTTTCTGTGAGCCCACCTCTGGAGAGCAGAAGGTAGATCAGCCATTGCTCTTGCCCTCGGGGCTCACATTCCAGCAGAGTAAATTAACAGACAAATCTTGCATGTAGCACATGATTGGGTTCCTGAAAGGGGGACAGATCAAAGATAACTGGAATTTGGTTAATAAGGGCTCTCATAGATAGGGTGGTACCAGAAATGTCCATGTCCTAATTCCTGGGACCTGTGAGTATTACTTTACATGGTAAAAGGGGCCCATGTCGTGAGATTAAATTCAGAATTTTAGCTGGGCACCTGGGGCTCATACCTACTCTTAAGGCTGAGATCCAGAGAATGATGGGTTTCAAAGCCAGCATAGGCAGAAAAGTCCTCAAAACTTCAATTAACCAGCAAAATGCCACAGTGGAGGCATGGCTCAAATAGTAGAACAGCAGCCATGAGCTAGAAAGCCCAGTAAGAGTGAGGTGAGGCCTCTTTAATATAAGGCTCCAGTATCATGCATGCATGCGTGTGACACACACACACACACACACACACACACACACACACACACACACACACACATGCTGGTCCTCGGGCTTGAACTCATGGACTAGATGCTGCCCCTGAGCTTGTTTGCTCAAGGCTGGCACTCTTCCAGACTTTTTTTTTTTTTGGTAGTTTATTGGAGATAAGAGTTTCATAGACATTCCTGCCCAGGCTGGCTTCATACTACAATCCTCAGGCCTCAGCCTCCTGTGTAGGTAGAATTATAAGCATGAGCTACCAGTAACCAGCAAAAAAAGAATCTTAGTACAGAGAGACTATTCTAGATTTTCCCTGTGGGACCCTAGTGTAATCATTTATTTCATCAGCATAGGAAACTAATAAAGAATAGACTGCAGATTATATGTGAGGTACTTTCATTTGGATTATCTATGCACTGGGAGCCTGGATTCAAATCCTGACCTACTGCCCTTTCATGTGGCTTTGGTCAGCTCACCTCTGTGGACTTTGAGTTCCCTCATTGATAGAAGAGAAATACAACTCATTCCTTCCATAAGAATAATGTGTAGGAGATCTTTAAAGGTGCAGTTATTTGGTTTGCCTTTCTTTCTTGGGCATCTGGGAGTCTACACTTCTTTCTCCCTGCAGAAAGGCAGCACCATGAGGCTAGTTCTGGCAAATGATGTGTAAGTCTAAAAAGCTCTAGAGGAACCCCAAGTCACATAACAACTGATACACATATCAGTATGTCAATCTTGGGGACATGATGAACCTCTCTCTGTGTCCTTTCCAGCCCTCACCCTCCAGGCCTCTGAGCATCGTGGCAAAATGGACAGTAAATAAGATAGAGGGGGGAAAAGAAATGGGAAAAGACTCCAGAGTCCGTGTGAAGCATGTGTGCACACCACCGAAGATAATACACACTTGAGTATTAATTTAGTTATTGTAATAGTTGATTTAACTAATGATAGCAAATTATACTGTGTTTGCCGTCTATGCTTCATTTCTCGAATAAATGTATGTATGTTGTTGTTGTTGTTTTTAAGTGAGTTGATTTAAAGTAAAAATATGGATTCCTCTCATAGGAGGTAAAGGAAGAGTGAAAAGATTAAAACCATGGGTGACATCCCTGGCATGGTGAGAGGAAGATGGGCTTTGGGATCAGATGGGGGTGGGGGGTTCCACTTGCCACGGTGTGACCTCGTCAAACTCACTGGGATTGCTTCCTTCCGTCACAAGCCTCACAGGATGCTTGGGACTTAGTTTCACGGTTGGGACCTTATATTCTTCCCTACTATTGGGGCCATGAAGTGCTTGACCCAGTTTGGAAATGAGAACCTCATGCTCTCCCAGAGGTCCCAGTCTAGTTCAGCCTGCCACAGACAGAAAAACGCTAAGATCCACAGCCCAAAGACCCCAGTGGGCATGGGAACACAGAGGTGGCTCTAAGGACAAGCAGAGGCACAACTCATGAGTGGGCTTTCAGTGGGCAGAGGGCAGGGAATGCCTATACCAGGCTGCCTCACCCTGAGCCTCAGTTTCCTCTTTGGGCACAAGTGAACAGTACCACTTATCTTGTGCTGTGCTGCTGGGAGGATTAAGTTGGATAAAGCCTAGGTAGAGTCTCCCACAATGCCAGGTGTGTATTAAGCACTGGATAAATGGAGGCAATTACTTTCTTTTTTTTTTTTTTTAATTACTTTCCATTGTGTCGGATAATGATGCCCCAGTGGGTGGCCTCCTTCCAAAATGGAACTGTCTTCTTCCCTGTGATTCACCACCAGGGGACTGCCCACAGGCAAGGGTGTCCCAGGATACTGGGCAGGTTAGAACCATCCACTCCCTGGAGAAAGGATTTTACTCAAAAGCAATCAGTGCTCAAGTGAGCTCCTTCCTCCCACATCCCATGTTGCACACACAGATCTGGATCCTCATGAAGAAAAGTCAGACCCAGGCCTTACATCCAGATTTCCAACATCTAAAAGGAACTGAAATCCTCTGGGATTTCCTATGTGTGCCACCAGGCCTGGCTATCCATATTGAATTTACATACTGCTTACCTACGTGAACAGTATGTAATATGGGTACCAAATATCAATAATAAGTACTCATTTCCTGTGGGAAGTACAAGTTACTATACACTAGGTACAAACAGAAATTTAAACAATAGAAAGTTATTTTCTTGTGGCTTATGTTCTAGGAGGTTTGTAAGTCCAAAATCAAGGGGTTGGTAGGGTTACATTGCCCCTGGAGGCTTCCCCAGTCTCTCCTACCGTCTTCCCATGACCCATCTTCCCGTCTCTCTTTGGTGTTTCTATTTGTAAGATTTATTTTTCATTGACTCTAAGGCCTATCTGGACAATTCAAGGTGATTTCATCTTGAGATCCTTAATTATCTCTCCAGAGTCTCTTCTTCCAAATATGCTCAGATTCACTGGTTCTGAGGATTAGGGTATGGACATGTCTGTTGTTGCTTTGTTTTGTTTTGAAACAGAGTCTTGCTATACAGCCCAAACTGGCCTCAAACTCCTGTCTCTGCCTCTCAAGTGCTGGGATTACAGGTGTATACCACCACACTCTGCCCAGGTCGTAGGGGACACCTTTCAACCCACTCAACAAATGCTGGCACAAACGTGGGAATGACAGAGCCTTCATACACTGCTTGTAGAAATGTAAAATGTTGTAACCACTTTGGAAAAGTCTGGTTGTTTCTGGTAACAGAAAAAGTTACCATACAATCAACTCTTAGGTACACACCCAACAAAAATGAAAATGGACATCTATGCAGAAACTTGTAAAGGAAACCACCCAAACGTCCATCATCTGATGAATACATAAATAATAAGTACTGTATCCATACAATGAAATTTTATTTAACAACAAAAGAGAATGAAGTACTCGCCCATGCTACAACATGAATAGATCTTGAAAGCAATAAGCTATGAAAGAATCTAGTCACAAAGGGCCATGTATTGTATAATTTCACTTAAGTGCATTTTTCAGAATAAGCTGATCTATGGAGACAGAAAGCAGGTTAGTAATTGTCTAGGGCTATGGAGAGAGAAAGACTGGTGTTAGAAAGAAATGTGAATGAGCTGCGAGTGAGATATAAGTGGTAGAGTAGTACCTGTGTAGTGAGCTTGAGGTCTTGAGTTCAAACCTCAGTACTGCAGAGAAGGAGACAGAGAGTGAGGGTGAGAGAGAGAAAAAGACAGGACTTTTGGTGTGGTAAATATGTTTTTAAATTGATTTAGTGGTAGTCACACAGTTCTGTGAATATACTAATACTTTAATGGATGAGTCAGGTGGAGTGTGAATTACCTCTCAATGAAGCTGTCATTTTAAAAAATAAGCAAATGTATCACCCTGCCTAGTTCAGGCAGGTGCTCGATATGCACGAGTTGCCATCCCAGCAGATCAACCTTCCTGTGAGTAGTGCGGCAGAGATCCAGGTGAGCAGCCCAGCCTGGAGAAGTCGGGAATCAAAGTCAGAATGTCTTCAGATCAGCTGAGCACAGCTATCCAGGTGCATCCGGGCACTTCCTGGGTCCTGGCTCTATGGAGGAATCAGAAGGTTGGTGCAGAGTCAGAGAGAGAGATTGCGCAAGCCCCTGCTGTCTCCCATAATAAAAGGGAATATGCCCTTCACCTTCCTGCCTCCCCCATTTTCCCTATCGAATCCCTCTCTTCTCTTCCTCCATGATTTGTAAGCTTTCCTCCAAGAAAACTGCACTTGTTCGACAATTTAGTGTTCATCTCCACCGCCAAAGGCACTTTCTTTTACCTACAGAACACCTGGAGGGATAATGCATCTTGCCCTACCTCCTCATTCAACATGGGGAAGAGGGAGGAACCTGAGACACTGCAGAGGGTGAAAGAGGCTTCATTCATGGCCACAGGATATCAGGAGCAGAAACCAGAACCACCAGGCCCTGGCATTTATTCAGTTCTTTTCCTTTTAACAAGTAAGACTTTGATGACAGTGTGTTTTTGTTGAATTAAACAGGTGTCTGGCTGCCTATATGCTTCTCAACTTGAGAAGTCAGAGGCAGCAGCAGAGTAATTGACAGCCTGGTGGTTGAGAGGATTACATGACTAACTACAGAAAAATTAGTATATATTGCCAGTCATGGCATGTCTGTAATCCTAGCCCTTGGGAGGCTGAGGTAGGAGAATCATGAGTTCAAGGCCCATAGGTGAGACTATATTAAAGAGAGAGAGAGAGACAGACAGACAGACAGACAGAGAGACAGAGACAGAGACAGAGAGACAGAGACAGAGAGACAGAGACAGAGAGAAACAGAGTCAGAGAGAGACAGAGAGACAGAAACTGAGAAAGAGAAACAGAAAGACAGAGAAAAGAAAAGAAAGGAAAGAAAAGAAAAGGAAGGGGAAGGGAAGGGAAAGGAAGGGAAGGGCAGGAAAGGAAAGGAAAGGAAAGGAAAGGAAAAAAACATTGACTGCTGGTTACAGAAGTGTGAGCAGGAAGAAATGGAGAAAAGGAGGACAGTGAAGCAAGGATACAAGTTAATGGCCTCCCTAATATCATCGTAGCTACTTGGACAGGGTCATTCTTTAAGTTCTAACCCTTCAACACACTAATGGTCCCAGAGTTCAGCCATCCATCTTGGCTGCTCTAGAGGCTCCAGCTCATTTCACCCCTTCAAGTCTCCTGGTTCTATCTTGTCTCTCTTTGCCTTACAGGTTCCAGCTTCCTGCAGACAACTTGCCATACTGGCTTCATCCCCCAGAAACCTGGCAGGTAGAGCTCTTCAAGGGCCCTGATTTTGCAGGTGATGACTCTGAAATTTGCCAAGGGCATGCAAAATTCCTACTTAAAGGGGTTCAAATTCTAAGCTCGCTATCAATGGTCTTCAACCATTTTGTGCTGCTATAATGGACTATCACAGGTTTAGTCATTGGTAATGACCAGAAAAATAATTGGCTCACCATTCTGAAGACTGCAAAACTCTTAAGATTGAGGAGTTGCATGTGACTAGAGCTTTCTCACTGCCTAATAACATAGCAGGTACCCCGTGGACAGTGGAGTGTAAGACTGAGTACATCTTTTTATAAGGAACCATTTCTGATATAATATCATTAATCCATTGGTAAAGGCAGTGTCCCCTTGTTCCAAACACCTCCGATCAGGTCCCCATCCCAGCACCACCACATTGAGAATAGAGTTTTCCCCGTACAAACTCTGAGGGATACACTCAGACCATACCACCCCTCACCTTCCACATGCGGCAGGTGGCATGAGAGACTCGCGTTCACCCCGCCTCACAGTGGCTCTAGGAGTCATTGAAGTGATGGACAATCTGTAAATAGTAAGAGAAGAATTGGAACATGAAAAGGTCGTACCTAGGTTCGAGTCCTAGCTTCATAGCTTATGTCCTGGGTGACTGACACTCTGGAGTTGTTTTCACAAAGTGGAGACAATAGCACCTGACAGTAGGCTCTAATCAGATGACAGCTCCCAGGCAGAGTGTCCTCCCTGACACAGGAAGCTCTGGTAAGTAGTTCTTCATAGCAGCAGAATCTTAAGCCCAAGAGCTCACTAACCAGAGCATTAAAAGGGGGAGGGGGGGAGAAACAGGAAGCCATAGAGTCAAAGCCAGATTAGTATCGGGGAATGTGATTTACATTGGTATAAGAAAATTCTGAATAAACAAAACGGGCCAAGCCAGGTGTGAAAAAGAAGATCCTGAAGACTGGTATTTTTAGCAGCCATTTTGACTGCCATTCTTACTTCATTTTCCTACCTTTCTGTGGGAACTGCTTTTTAAATATTTGTCTGCTGAGCTCCAAACAAATCCTCACTCAAGAAGATCAACAAATGCTCTCCATTCACTTTTCTTTCCATTGATTGTTGGTCTGCTCAGTAGACATTTGCTCAGCCCTTGCTATGGGCCAAGAGCTATGGCAAGGGATGAGGTTACAAGGCCCACACTGTCCAGCTCCTGGTCACAAGCAGCTTCTAGTCTAGTCCAAAAGAAAAAGAAAAACAAGGCATGTTAATTGCCAGGAAAGAAGTGGCACTCAGGAAATCATCTAGTTAAAGTTGAGGCAGAGAGGTAAGGTAAGTCAGGATAGGATAAAAGTAAAGCAAGAGAGAGGAAAGGGCAAGTAAGGAGAAGCCCATAGGAAGAGCCAACATGAAGGATAGAAGAAGAACTCAGAACAGATGGAACACATGCACGAGCTAGGCAAAGTGTGCACAGAAGCAGTGCTTGTGCGCTGATGTGTTCAGAGTTTCTCTTGGCACTAGGTTCTCAAAGGATCAAAGTTTCAAAGCTAGCTTCATCCTAACCTACTCTTTGACGTTGGCAAGGTCATTTTCATATACTCTAAGGCCTGACAGGAAAGGAGACAAATCAAGATTATAAACATTGACCCTCCGGGCCCTGAACCAGCACATCAAACAAAATCTGTTCTTATCTGATGCCAGGGGGAGGTGTTTATCAAATTGAAAACCTTTCAATGGACTTTGAGTAGACTGCATAAATGCATATGGTCACATGATTCAGGCTGGAGCTAACATTAGTGTCTGTGGAGGATTTATACAACCTAAGAGTTAATAAATTCAGTCTAAGGGTAGACACATTGGTATGTGTGGCTAAGCTAGCAAGATCACACACAACCAGCACTTCCCCCTCCCCACTCCAGAAAGTCTAAGCTTGCCCACATCACTAAGATTATAAGGACACTGAACAGCAGTGAAAATGAAGCAGCTTTCCACATTGGTCTCTTTCAGCTAGATCAGTTCTGGACTGATTGCTCTTGAATTCTTCAAAAACCCACCTCAAATTCAGCTGTATTTGTTTAATAGACTTTAAATACTCCTTATGGGATGATTCTATTCCTGAACTCAATACTTTTTGTTTGTTTGTTTGTCTTTTGGCCAGTCCTGGGGCTTGAACTCAAGGCCTGAGCACTGTCCCTGGCTTCATTTTGCTCAAGGCTAGCACTCTGCCACTTGAGCCACAGAGCCACTTTTGGCCTTTTCTATATATGTGGTGCTGGGGAATCGAACCTGGGCTTCATGTATACGAGGCAAGCACTCTTGCCACTAGGCCATATTCCCAGCCCCTCCTGGACACAATTCTAAAGAAAATATTGAAAGTTGCAACAACTCATTCATTACCACATAGAACCACATTCTACTATTTATTTTTTGTTATTATAAAGATGATATACAGAAGGGTTACAGTTTCATAAGTCAAGGGATGAGTACATTTCTTTTTTGGACAATGTTACCCCCTTTCTTTGCTTGAAATATAGATTTATTTGTGTGTGTCAGTCCTGGAACTTCAATTCAGGTCCTGGATGCTGTCCCTGAGCTTTTTTGCCAAAGGCTAAACATTCTAACATTGGAGCCACAGCTCAACTTCTGGGTTTTGTTTGGTTTAGTTTGGTTTGGTAGTTAATTGGAGATAAGAGTCTCGTGTACTTTCTTGCCTGGGCTGGCTTCAAACTGCAATACTCAGATCTCAGCCTCCTGAGTAGCTAGGATTATAGACATGAGTCACCAATACCTGGCCAAAATGTCAAACTTTTTATTAAATTTAAAAATTTAGATCAAGTTGAACACTATTGGGGGCATATCTGTAATTCTAGTTGAACACTATTGAGGTCATATCTGTAATCCTAGCTACTCAGGAGGCTGAGATCTGAGGATGGTGGCTCAAGGTACTAGCCTTGAGCAAAAAGAGCTCAGGGACAGCACTCAGGCCCCAAGTTCAAGCCCCACAACTGACAAAAAAATAAGAAAATAAAAATATAGATCAAATATATACACATTTTCTCTAATTCATATATAGATCCAATACAACCTTAATCAAAACCATAACAGAAAACTAAGTAAATTAACAGACTACTAAGTGGCATATGCAAAGTACCTAAGAAGTTTTTCTCTTTTTTCTTTTTCTTCTTGCCAGTCCTGGGGCTTGAACTCAGGGCCTGCACACTGTCCCTGAGTTTCTTTTTTATTCAGGGCTAGCACTCTACCACTTGAGCCACAGCGCCCTTTCTGGCTTTTTCTGTTCATATGGTGCTGAGGAATGGAACCCAGGGCTTTATGTATGCAAGGCAAGCACTCTATACCATTAAGACACATTAAGTAACAAAACTATGGACATCCTTTAATTAGTTCCCCCCACACCCTATATTGTACTGAGAAGAAAGTTGTTGTTGTTGTTTTAAAAAAGGTCTTTGAGGGAAAAATTTAATAGTACAAAAAAATGAATCGTTTGCAAAACTAGACTGATGTTATTTTGAGGAATAATACTATTTTTTCTCAATTCAGTTTTGCTGACTTGTACCCAATCATACAAAAATCAAGCCCAAATTCAAAGTTGATGTACGAGAGAGAGAGAGAGAGAGGGAGAGGGAGATGACATAAACTCAAGTACATGACAGATCTGGCAAAATATAAGAATGGAATCAATTCTACAAAGGGGCTTTGTTTGTGTTTGGATGGCAACGCCCTTCTCTGGCGACAGTGTCTCCGCGGGATCTGCAGTCACAGATTTGGAGCTACCACCTGCTGCCAAGGCACAGCTGTCACTCTTCTGCTCAATCAACCCACCGCAGTTGTTTCTGCTCTGTACACAGAAAGTTTTTATGCCTATCTTTAAAAGCCAGAGTATAAATCATTACGTAGGATAAACTCACATTCTGTGTAAAAAGTTGACCAAATTAGGAACCTTTTGCAGATGGCTAAGCAGCAGAGAGGTTATGTGGTTCTTAACCTTCACCATGCTTCAGAATTCCTGGAAGAATCTTACAAATATGCAGACACCACACTAAAAGGTCCCCATTTCCACTGTCCTGAGATGGGCCATCCATTCATCTTAAAACTTCCCCAGGTAATTCTTTTTTTTATTGCCAGTCCTAGGCCGTGAACTCAGGGCCTGAGCACTGTCCCTGGCTTCTTTTTTGCTCAAGGCTAGCACTCTGCCACTTGAGCCACAGCACCACTTCTGGCCATTTTCTGTATATGTGGTGCTGAGGAATCGAACCCAGAGCCTCATGTATATGAGGCAAACACTCTTGCCACTAGGCCATATTCCCAGCCCTCCTCCCCAGGTAATTCTAATGAGCAAGATTACAAGAAGGCAGAGATGGATAGAGAATAGGAAAATGGAGAGATGAGTGAACGGATTGGTAGATAAACAGATTTTTGATAGAAGATCGATTTCTGATAGATGATAAATTATAAACATAGAAAATGGGCAATATGTAGGTAGAAAGTAGCTGAAGATCAAAGGAAGAGAGGAGGGAGGCAGGAAGGAAAGGAGGAGAAGGGATTCTGGAGTGAAACAGCCACATCTGAAACCAGCAAGGCTCAGGCTTTAACTCTGCAAAGAAGAGAATGAAATGAAAGTGAATATGGAGCCATAAAACAAACGTTGGATACCTCCAGCAACTGCCATAAAATGTATGCGCTGTCTGTTATTTTATTTTAGACTTGGATTCCATACCTCTGGTCTCTTCACAAAGATAGCTGGAATGTCCTTAAGGTTAAAGAATGGAGGTGTGGCTGCTTGAAGGACTGGCAATGCAAAAGTTCCAGAAGTAGATAATGATAATGATCACACGGCACTATGAATGTACTTGGTGTCACTAATGGGAAGTTTTATGTTATGTGTTTATTGTCACAATAAAATATATATGGCTGGGAATGTGGCTTAGTGGAAGAGTTCATTGCCTAGCATTTATGAAGCCCTGGGTTCGATTCCTCAGTTCCACATAAACAGAAGAGGCAGGAGAGGTGTTGTAGCTCAAGTGGTAGAGCACTAGCCTTGAGCAAAAGAAGCTCAGGCTGGGGCTGGAGATATAGCCTAGTGGCAAGAGTGCCGGCCTCGGTATACCCGAGGCCCTGGGTTCGATTCCCCAGCACCACATATACAGAAAACGGCCAGAAGCGGCGCTGTGGCTCAAGTGGCAGAGTGCTAGCCTTGAGTGGGAAGAAGTCAGGGACAGTGCTTAGGCCCTGAGTCCAAGGCCCAGGACTGGCCAAAAAAAAAAAAAAAAAAAAAAAAAGAAGCTCAGGGACAGTGCCCAGGCCCCAAGTTCAAGCCTCAGGACTGGAGATTATATATCTATATCTATCTAGATAGATAGATCCAATGATTGATAGATAGATAGATAGATAGATAGATAGATAGATAGATAGATAGATAGATAATCTAAGAGAACCAATTAAAGAGGGATCTACCCTCTTGCCAGGCAGTTGGGATGACTTAATTAGGAAAAGTACTAACTTGGTTCCTCCTAGCTGTTAAGGAAAGAAAAAAAAAAATCTGCAGTGTGGGTATCCATACATATTCACAGGTTCTTTTTTCCCCACTTCCTGTTCCACATGCACAGCACAGCTAGTTCAGGAGTGAAGGCAGGAGTCCTTTTGGTCTGACTATGTTAAAGAAGCAAGAAGAATCCGACAGCTGGGAGAGACAATTCGGGGTCCAGCTCCTTCCCATATGGAGCTAGGCTTCTGCCCCCAACCTAAGAACCTAAGAGCAGTAGCTCCCACCACAGGGTGGCTTTGCTGATGTGTCTGAGCTGTTGTTTCCACCTGAGCCCAGCAGCAGTGCCCTGGCAGTGCTGGCTCCAGGCATTATGGAAGGAGACTTAGCTTTCCTGCCTCAGACAAAGAGGACGATTTGACAGGCAAAACAGAGCCAGCCTCCTGGCTTCCAGAAGCCAAGGGGCTATTCAAAGCTGGGGGCTTAGAAGATTTTCATGAGATGCTGACATACAAGGCCGGAATGCAGCAGGAACAGGGCAGGACTGCTGCCCTGTACAGTCAGGCGTGGTGGCCACTCTGGTATCCAAACTGGGTCTAGGAGCTTTGATGGGGCCCCACTAGGAAAGAAGAAGGAAAAGAAAGAAAGAGAGAGATTTGGGTGGGGGGAGCAATTTTTAGGGCCATCCCTCAGCAGACCATTTTTGCTACTGTTCAATAGATGAAAACCTTCCAGGCCTCTCTCCTGGAAATACAGGACTGAGGTGGTGCCTGGCCCTTTATTACTGAGCAAGTTACCAACATCAGCTCTAAAGAAGAAGGTGTCTGATACTCATTGATAAGAAGCTTTACTACCAAGGTTCTCTATTCAGCCAGATTCACCTGCATGGGAGCCAATAAGGTAAGGACATTGCTACCTCTGTTGTGCACATGAGAAAACAAGAGTATTCACAAGAGAAACTGGTCCAAGTCACACAGTTGGGAAATGGCATCCCTGGATACCTGAGCCTGTGCTGGAGACCACTCACAAATCCCACAAGGCCCTAGAATCCAGATGTTTTCTCCCACCCCCAAAGAGACTCTGATATGTCCCAGCTCTGTGAGTCTGACCAATTCTTTCTCTTCTCGGAGCCTCAACTTCCACACATAAGACACAGAGATGAGGGCACGTGGTTGTGCTCTGGTGTTAGGTCAGCAGTGCTGACTCCATCACTATCCTTTGTCACTTTTCAGAAACCGCTTGTGCCCCCGAGAGAGGTAGCCACACCTGCATGCATGGTACTTCCCTGTTCTTCTCTGGACAAGCAATCTAACAGCAGAACTGCATCCCAAAAGGGTCAGCACAGTGGCCAGCACGCTGGAGGGACTCCACAACTGCTGATGGATGAACAGAGACATGAATTTGATCTTGCCACAAGATAACATGCCATGTTATGAAGAAAAGGGCTGGGAGTCAGAAAACCTGCCTCTGGCTCCACTAGCAACGTACTCTGTGGCCCTCTCTGGACCTCAGTGACCACATCTATAAACAGAGGAAAGTGAATGTGGTTCTCTCTGATTTTTTTGTGTGGTTCTCGAGAGTTAAGAGGAAGAAAGGTGACACTATAACCCAACCTTCCTCCTTTCATAAAAAGCTGAAGCTGTATTATAGTCACATGTGAGGATAGTTTTGGATTACTCTGAACAAGTATAGGTCCCTCCTGCTCTAGTCAGAAATAGGCAAGCAACTATTATGAACAGGTAAGTCTCTCAGTCTACCAGAGTCTCACTTGTGAATATACCTTTCTTCACAATTTGCAAAACGCTTCCCTTCTGTTCTTTCATTTAAGCCTGGGCATGGCCCTGTAAGCAGTCTTATGGAGGCCTTACATTTCCTCATCACTAAACAGAAGTCATCACAGGGATGATGTGCCTTGTCCAGTAGCAGAGCTTGGGCATATGCCCAGAATTAGGCTCCTTAGCCCCAAATTCAGCCTTCTTCCTTTACATAGCTCACCTGTACACAGGCAGTGATGAGAGGAATTCATTCAACCAAAACCAAATTTGGAGGTTCTCAAGTTGACCACCTGGGTGGAAAACTGCCCAGCACAATGGAGCATTTCAAAGTCAAATTTGGGGCAGAAGGGTGCACACATTGATACCAGATAGGCTTGTGGCCATAGATTCAGCTGCACAGGAGACTAAGCCCTTACTGTAGGCATTGAATGCCATCTCAGTGCAGCAGCTGGAGAAGTGCCCATACAGGCTCTCTGAACACTGAGATACTCAAATACAAAGGAGGAGCTCCCACTCCTCTCTCTCTCCTCCCTCCTCCATACCCCAAGTTGTTCTGGTTGTCTTAGACCCTCTGGTGGAACTCCATCCTGAGCAGCCTTCAAGGTCCTGCAACGGAGGGGTTAAAACCTGCAACAAGGTGCTAACAAGCTTCCATTCTGTTTTTTTTGTTTTGTTTTGTTTTTTTGGGTTTGTTTTTTGTTGTTGTTGTTTTGTTTTTGGCCAGTCCTGGCTTGGACTCAGGGCCTGAGCACTGTTCCTGGCTTCTTTTTGCTCAAGGCTAGCACTCTGCCACTTGAGCCACAGCGCCACTTCTGGCCATTTTCTGTATATGTGGTGCTGGGGAATTGAACCCAGAAGCACTCTTGCCACTAGGCCATAGCCCCAGCTCCCAAGCTTCCATTCTGATAGGTCACCTGTTCCAGCACATGCATTCTGATTGGCCCATATCCCTCATTATACTACATGTTAAACATTTTTTTTCTGTATACTTCTCCTTCAGGCTAAGCTGAGACCTTGGGGGAAAGTCTTAGTGCTTCCCAATTGTTTCAAGTGTGAGGATAGTTTTCAACTGCCATAAATTCCATTACTATAAATTTCTCTCTGATACACATACATGTAAACACCAAGAAATTTGTTGTCCCACCCCCTCCAAAAAAAAAACCTTCAGTAACATCTTTAAGTAAGTTTGCATTTTATTTATCATACACAGCTTAACATACCTTTGAAAAGTAGTTTTATATTTGTGTGCAAAACCTGTGAATGATTTGATTTAACCAATAGAAAAGGCCTCATGCTCATATAGACTAGAGCATACCTTGCCATTTTTATTTACAGAGGATAAGAGATACTCATCTAATTGGCCAAACCTGCCTCTTGAATTCTCCCAGCTGAAGCAAACAGTGTGAATTGCCCAAATCCACTGTCTGGTAGCTAAAAGTCAAGGCAGTTTTATATCCAAGATTCAGTATGTGTTGGTTATTTTATGACATGCTGCCTGGGAAGAGACCATCCTGGGCTGGGCCATTAGTGCCTCTAACGCTATAGGGCAGAAATCACACATGTCAATGTATGGTGAGACTTGTGGTCCTGTCACTGTCTGAGCCAACCTCACCGGGACCACTCCAGTACATTAGACTTGGAAAGTGAGCCACAGAACTGAATCTCCTACGAGAACCTAGGCTGCCTCTGAACTGCTACACCCACTGAATTGAAAGAATTTTATCACATGCAAAGAATGTCTCAATAGCAGGGTTCTTTTTTTTTTTTTGCCAGTCCTGGGCTTGGACTCAGGGCCTGAGCACTGTCCCTGGCTTCTTTTTGCTCAAGGCTAGCACTCTGCCACTTGAACCACAGAGCCACTTCTGGCCGTTTTCTATATATGTGGTGCTGGGGAATCAAACCCAGGGCTTTATGTATACAAGGCAAGAACTCTTGCCACTAGGCCATATTCCCAGCCCCAGTAGCAGGGTTCTTAAAGGGCATTACAGTAAACCAAGCAAGAGGTTATCATCGCTCAAACCAAGATGATGGTAAGGAAGACCAACAAGGTACATGGGCAAAGCAGAAAGACAAGACTTGACTATTGACTGGTGATGGAAGGAGGGTGAGCGTGAGGAGCCTTGAACTTCAGTATGAATCGCAGTCTAGAAAGTAATACTTCTGAAGTGGAGAAGACTGGAAAGCATCATTGTGAGGCAGAGGAGAGGACACAAATTCATTGGTATGTATTGTTTGTGATGCCTGGGAGATATCCAAAGGAAGTCAGAAAAAAATAGAAAAAAACGTTTAGAGCCATGGAATGTTTGGGATAAAATATGCATTATCTTTATTTGGTGGTTTAAAAAAATAAAAAAGGAAGGGAGTACACTGGGTGTCAATGGATCACCCTTATAATCCTAACTACTCTTAGGGCTGAGATCTGAGGATTGAAGTTCAGAGCCAGCCCCAGGGTCAATACACACACACACACACACACACACACACACACACACACACACTATTTTCTTTTGGCAGAACTCAGGGCCTCATGCTTGTTAGGCAGGCACTCTACAATTTGAGATATGCCCCCATCACTTTTTGGTCTCCCTAAGTTTTTTGTGTGGGGTTTTTCTTTGGGGAGGTGTTTTGGGGGTTGTTGTTTTTTTGTTTGTTTGTTTGTTTTTTGCAGCTTGAACTCAGGGCTTGGGTGCTGTCCTTGAGCTCTTTTGCTCAAGGCTAGCACTCTCTCACCTTGAGCCACAGCCCCACTTCCAGTTCTTGAGTGCTTAATTGGAGGTAAGAGTCTCACAGAGAATTTTCTGCCCAGGCTGGCTTCAACCCACAATCCTCAGATTTCAGCCTCCTGAGAAGCTAGGATTGTAGGCATGAGCCACCATTGGCCAGTTCGGGGTGGCAGGGCAGGGAGGGGCAATTTTTATTAGCTTACATTAGTTGTGCAGAGTGGGGATTTCATGATTACATTTCACACATGGTCTTGTTAGTTTTGATACAGGATCTTACTTTTTGCCCAGGCTGGCTTGAATGGCAATCTTCTTTGTACTCTTCCCACTGTAGATGGAATGACAGGTGTGTGCTATTATTAGTTGAGAAGGGGACTCACAAACCTCTTGTCTGGGCTATTTTCCAACATGATCTCAGCTTCCCAAATAGCTAGGTTTGCCGGCCCAAGCCACTGATACCAGGCAGGAATACACATCCTTGTCATAACAAGGATGGACGAGTGTCAAAACAGTTATGCGAAGTGAAAAGCAGTAAGGTATAAAAGACTACAGTACACAATTTCATTTGTTTAAAAATGCTATACATTTTAAATATGCAAACTCATCTATAATGATCTAAAGCAGATCAATGACTGCTTACAGATAATGGAGACGAGATGATTAGGTCACCAAAAGGCATGCAGAAACTTTTAGGAATGATAAATATGCTAACTCTCTTGATTAGGGTGAGTTGTAAGATATATTTGGAGACAATGGATAGCATTATACTAAGAACTCTAAAAAAATATTCGTGGGCCTATAAATCTTGCTCTTAGAAATTTGTCTTGAGGATATTTCAAAAGAAATAAAGAGCTCTTTATACAAACACATTCCTGGCAGCATCACCTATATCAAAGATACTGGAAATTATCTAATTGCCCAGCGACCATAAAAGGGTTAGATCAACACTAGACAATTGCATCCACAATTACAGCCTAAGTGAGGAGCAACATGTAGCTGTGTTTACAAAATAATGCAAACACACTGTGTGCAAAGACCACAGAAGTATATGTACATCCATTCTGGTTTTAACACCTATGTAAACGTACATGTTCTCTTTATGCATAAGAATATAAAGAAAAGAAAACACACATAACAGAAAAATCTAGCGATGAATGACAGGTAATTGGCATGTGGGGGACATTTTTTCTTCTTGGTTTGTCTCCTGTAAAGTTACAATGTTTTCATAACAGTTTTTAAAATGTCTTCTTGTTGGTTTTGGCTGAGTCTCCCAGCCTGGGATTACTGCATACCTTGGGTCTGTCTGCTCCCAGCATGGGCACCTCCATGTGGTCAGACACAAGCCCAACAAGCCTGCCTTCTAGGTCACTGATAAAATGCAGGTTGTGTAGGACATTCCCTTTCCTTCATGGTGGAAATCCTTCAGTTCTACTCATATGTTTAGGTTGTTTTAATACCATGAACATCAAATTCTAGAAACAGAGTTCCCAAGCAAAGATCTGGACAGTGGGTCAGCAACATAAATATGGTGAGAGAGAAGTAAAGCTGCTCCCAGGAGCTTGGATGGTCTTGCTCACTCATTGGGTAAAGCTGATGTCAATCATCTCTGAGCAGCACATCTCCAGATGATGAGGCAATGCCACAAACCAGCTTTGGAAAGATAGTCAAAGTCTAGGAGAGGCTTAGAATTTTGAGAAGGGAGGTGACTGAAGCCTACAGAGGCTTTGGGGGACCATTACTATGATTCCTTCCATAGGTAATCACTAGACCCCTGCTTCCTGTAAAATAATAGGTGCTCGAGGACAGTCCTGGGACAGTGGCAGCTACTGATGACTTTTCCCAAGTCTTGTCAACTCCTCCTCCTGGCCATTTCAAAGAGATTTTTCCTCTCCTTGATCTTTCTTCCTTCCCCACAACCTTTGCATATATCCAAAGCTTTACCACTTTGTGTTAGTCCACCAATCCAGAACCAAGTTCCAACTGGCCATATGTCCCATCATCTGGGGAGACTTTGGCCTGGCCATGGCTCAGGGAGGGCAGTGAGACACACACACAATCACTCTCAAAGGGACTCCAACAGTAGTATCTCACTTTTCCTCACTCCTGGCTTATCTCTAAGGCCACTAACTAGCCTGTGATTCTCTGGTGTCCTGCCCAGATGGCTAATGAACAGAGAGTATGGATAGTTTCTAAAGACTCTGCATCTGAACGCACAGAAGCTGGGATCCAGCCCAACACTGAAGAGTTCCCCACCCTCCTGCCAAAGGGTTGGGCCAGATTTGCTCAGGCAGAGGCCAGGGCAACATGCAGACCCAAACCCCTAAGTTCCTAGGGAGAGGCTTCCCCCTCCTACTATGAGACCCTCAGATCCCAGCTGTCAGGGCTATGTTATCCATACTGCCCCTTTTTGGTTTGTCTTCTCTTCTCTTTTGTTCTAGGACCATCCCAAGGTTCCACTACACCAGATCTTAGAGAACATGCTGAATCCCCTCCACACAGGTCCACTTACCTTCTGTAAAATGCCTGCTTGCGAGCTCCCTTTGGGCTCCTGTGCACCTGCCCACTTGCCTATATGGTCTGTCTTTCCAGTTACCGTGCCATCCAGATTCAGCACTCTCTGCAGTTTGTCCTGGATGAACGCCCAATATCCACTTAGTGACAGGCCCAAAACTTGTCCCATAATGTATTTAAATATGTGAAGTAATTAAAGCAGTGTCTGCACATATAAGGTTTGTGTATATATGTTTATAGCTTCAGCCAAGTGTGGTCGTTCACATCTATAATTCCAGCTACTCTAGAGGTCAAGGCAGGAAGATCTGGAGTTTGAGGCTAGTCCAGACAATGTTATAAAACCCTATCACAAAAACAAAAGGTCGGGGGGTGTGGCTCAAGTAGTACTTGCCTGATGTGCATGAAATCCTGAATTCAATTAAATCCTAGCACACACACACACACACACACACACACACACACACACACACACCAATGACTTTCACTCTTTCTTATAACACTAATATTATTTCCATTTTGTAGATTGAATTTTTGAGGTTCAGAGTGCATACATACTGGGCCCAAGATTGCATAACAGAGACAGGCATTGACCCAAGACTGAGGAACTCTGAGATCCAGGTTTTTACCTCAGGCTGGTCATCTGGGGGTCCAGGGGCATCAGACCCCAAGCTGGAAAGGTTCTCCCTTCTTCAGCTCAGATGTCTCCTCCTGCAGGAAGTCCTTCTTGATCTACCTGGAGTAGGTTGAACACCCTAGGGGTAATGGTCTGAAAGGCACTCAAGCAGAAAGACCTGACTCCTACTTGCTCCAATGGCCTCCTGAGGAGATGTCCTGCTGTTCTAACCTTGCCTCTCTCTTGCCTGGTCCTTCAGGAGGGAAGAGGCAGTGGGAACTGACTGGTGGGAATCACTAACATGTTACTTCCCACCTGCAACATTTTTTAGTAACCATATTGGGTATGAACTTAGGGCCTCACAGCTTGGACTTTTTCACATATTCTGGTGCTGTAGCACTTGAGTCACAGTTCCACTTCCAGCTTTTTGGTGGTTAACTGAAAAGAAGCGTGTCATGGACTTTTCTGCCAATGCTGTCTCTGAACCATGATCCTCAGATCTCAGCCTCCTGAGTAGCTAGGAGCCACCAGCCCCACTTAGAGGGGAAATATTGGGGAGAAAAGGAGGACACTTACATTTGTAACAGATGAAAGCTAACAAAGACAGACACACACTCTAGACAAAGACAAAACCAAAACAAATTGAAGGCTCCACAGATTGAGAAGACCAGCAGGCTGCCCTGTGTGGGTCCAGGGCTTAAATATCTTCCAGCTCCCAATGCCACCACCTGCCTCATGCTGTGGACTCAGAACAGCCAACCAGCTCTGTTAGGGTGATGGTGGGGGGCCACTGCCTGTCCTTGGGCATAAGTGCTGAGTGCCCAGAAGCCTGGAACCCAATGAACAGGTGTGTCTACCAGCCAGACTAAGAAAACTGCCATTGTGGCTGGTGGTTTTGCCAGGCACAGATGGCTCATGCCTCTAATCCTAGCTACTCAGGAGGCTGAGATGTGAGGATCATGAGTTGAAGCCAGTCCAAGCAGGGAGGTCCAAAAGACTCTTATCTCCAATAAACTACCAAAAAAAAAAAAAAAAAAAAGCTGAAAGTGGAGCTGTAGTTCTTCTTCCAGTGGTAGAATGTCAGCCTTGAGCACAAAACCTCAGGGATGGCGCTCAAGCCTTGAGTTCAAGGCCCAGGGATGGGGGGTAGGGTGGGGGGAGGGAAAGGAAAGAAGGCAGAGTTCTCGTCTGGCCGCTGGTTGGCTTTGCCGGCAGTGTCCACCGCCCTTCCCGCCCGCCCGGGTGACTCCCGCTTGGTGCACCGGGACGCGTTCAGTGCTCGATGTTCCTCTTTCGCTGGGTGACAACGATCGCCAAGCGCCCTGAGCGCAGGGCCGGCGGGGGGGGTGGAGTTGCAATGGCAGGGTGTACACTCCAGCTACGCACAGGGTCCCCAGCCCCAGCCTAATCTTCTCTGCCCAGCCCCGGAGCACGCGCCCCCTTTCCCCACCCCTCCACCCCCCCATCCCCCCTCCCCCGCGCTCCAGTGGGCAGCTTTGGGAGAGAGAGCCAGGGGGTAGCTGGGGAATGTGCACGTCTGTTTGCAGTATTTATGCAAACGTACCGTAAGAAAAGGCTTTCCGACTCGGCACTGGGGGGGGGGGGGGGGGGGGAAGGGTCCCCGCAGCCACTGTGGGACTGGAAAAAGTCCGCGCCCTCCAGCCTCCAGAAACAAAATCCCTGCTGGATCAATCACCCGAAGTAATTCCCTTACTCAATCCCACACTTCTTTCTCTTCACCCAGCGGCGGCTTTTCCCAGGTCCCCGTTTTGCACTGATAACAATATAAAAGAAAACGATCGTGTTTGGGTGATGCACCCCAATTCCATCCTCTCGCCTCCCTGGGAGAGAAAAGAAAGACGGAGGATCCTCGGCTTCGTAGAAGTAGAAGGCGAATCTGAGGCCTCAGGAGGGACCAACGATGGCAGGAAACCACTGAGCCGGTGATCGATCTACCTTGTAAAACACCGAGGAACAGCGATTCAGGACAGACCCCATCCCCTCCCCAAGGTGGTGCAGACCCTCTCTGTGTCTCCCTCCGATGCTCTCTGGATGCACTCCTCCCTGGGGACCATGACAGAATGTCCTAAAGTACCCCCCACCCCCACACACACATTGCAGAAGGAGTTTCTAGAAACGATATGCAAGTATCTGGTACAGAGCTTTCTTTGATGCTGGATAAGAAGAATGCCCAAGTTGGAAAATTAGGCACCAAAGAGTCTTTAAGAACTCAGGAAAAGATCAAGAGGTCATACTGTCCAGGGGTAAGAGCCCACCACCACCCCCAACAAAAACAAAAAGCTGTTTTTCTCTCAGCCTAATGCACTGGTCTCTTCCAATCCTTCAGTCCAGGACCTGGGCCCGCGCTCCCTCAGCTCTGATTTCCAAGGACTCTGTAAATGAAAGAGCTGGCTACCTCTGTTTCAGCACTGAGTATCTGGGCCAAGGAATGTGGAGGCATTTTCCATAATCCTCGGGGTCACCCTCTTTTTATTTACAAACCTTCCCAGGGTGCTTCAAATCCTGGAAAGTAGTTATTCTAAGGGAGTGAGTGTCCCAGGGCTTCTACAGAACCCCAGTAGGTCCCTCCCATTCCCTCCCCCCCACCCCCACAAATGCACATGAAATGGCCTGGGAGGGGGTAAGCTTTTCTGTGGAGTGCTGGGAATCTCTGGGGCCTAACACTGGAAGGGGATGGAAATCACTTGGCTTACTCTGGCCATAAAACCCTACCTCCACTGGACTTCCACGGGGCTGGAACTCCCTCACTTCCAAAGGATTCTTAATGAAGTCTCTGACCCCACAACATTAAGAGAGGAAGACCTAAGTGTGATCACCCTACCCTTTACTCAAGAAACTGGGATGGAAATGCCCTGGCACCAAGGAGATTTCTCTATTTTTAATCCCTAGTACCCATCAAATAGTTTCATCTAAACTTCACCGTGTGGAGTCCTAGATTTTTTCAAAGTATACAAAGTTGAAGTACCTTGGTTTTGTTTTTTTTAATGTTATTGTCAAGGTGGTGTACAGAGGGGTTACAGTTTCATAATAAGGTAGTGAGTACATTTCTTGTTATATTTGTTACACCTTCCCTCATTTTTCTTTCCCCTTCCCTCGCTCAGATAAACATATATACCAGTGTACCAAAATCATATAAAGTGACCACAGGGGGAATGCCATAGGAAATTCACCTAGTACATTAAACATAATGACAACTTTAAGATCCTCCTGTTTCCATCTCTTGGAGTTCATTTTGCTTAGCCTCATCTTATATAATCATGTTGAAGTACCTTGTTTTAATAAGACATTTGTGGTACAGAATCTTAAGGGTCCTTTGTTCATGAGGTTTTTAGAATTGTGAGTTTGTTTTGTTGTGCTGAGGCTGGAACGCCAGAGCTTAGCCCATGCTAAACACGCTCTCGAACACTTAGCTGCATCCCCAATTCTTGACTTTGAAAATTCTAATCTCAAGGGGGCTAGTGCTTAGTCTGGAAGAGAAGTATAGCTGGGCAGTAACAACATTTCAGAAAGGGGGGGGGTCTGAATTCAAAAAGAATGAAGGCACAAGACACCATCCAGGAGGGTCCTGGAGGAGGCTTTCAGCTATAGTCACTGGGCTCAAAAGAGAGAAAGCATTAAAACACACCATAATAAATATTAGAATTATTGGAGTACAATTCTTTGAGCTGCAAAACAGTGGATCTAGTACTCATATTTTTGGAATTTAGGAAAAAGAAAGCTGTGGGTTTATAGGATACATGTCTTACAATCACACACAAAACAACATACACTTTGGAGCTGGCTAAAAGCAACAACAATAACAAACCCTAAAGCTAGAGAAGAAGCAGCTCCCGATAGTGGCATCATAGTTTCCCCAAACAAAACCCTAGTCTTCACATCTTAATACTATAATTACAATTATAATAAGCTTCTAGGCTTTAACCAGGAGTTCCAAACCACAGAAATATACAATCATGTCCCTTGGTTCCTGGGATCATGTTGAGATAATGGTCTAGAATTTAGACTCTAGAAATCTGAATCTATGAGTCTTAAAAATACAGAAAAGCAAAGGACTTATATGAAAAGATCCAAAGACACAATATGGTTTAACAAGTTAAAAGGTGGTGGTGGTGGTGGTGGTGGTGGTGGTGGTGGTGGTGGTGGTGGTGTGTGCCCAATGCTCATTGAGGTCCGGGACTAAAACCCCAAATTCCATTTCAGCCAGAACGTTAAACACCCTCCTCTAATCTCAGCACCACAGTTCCTCCCCGAAAGCTGCGTCCTAGCCTCTTCTCGGCCGGGAATCCTCAGGGTGGGGTTGGGAGGCGTCGGAACTGCGCGAATACAGAGGCCCTTCCCGTGCAAAGGGGCAGACTAAAACATCGGCCATTGAAAGGGGCTGCACTAGGGGTCCCAGGCTCCCAGCACTTAATCTTGCCTTTGGCGACCCCAGCGCTCCTCAGCAAATACCAGACACCTGCGAAGCAAACGGGTTGCGCCTGCCGACTCCTTCCCGCCGCCCCTTCTCCGGCCCCCGGACTTGTACACCGCTCCCGGTAGTAGATTCCTCCTCCCTCACGCTCTCGGGAAGAGACTACTAGTCTGCACGGGGCAGTATCGGAACTCCCTGAAGCCACCTCCGGCTCCGGAAAGGGGTGACCGCGAGAGAGCAGGCACCTCCCCTCCAGCATCTTTACAACGTTACCATCACTCTCCATACAAAAGGGCCCTGATCCACTCCAAGACGAGGGACGGGGTGACGGTGCTCTCCCTAAATATCCACAAAGGACAGACTCTCGAGATCAGAATCCTTTGCTGATGAACCTGGGACTGCCCCTCTCCAAAAAAAAGGCAGCTGGAAATGGAGAAGGGCCACATCTGGCACACAGCTGGAAAGCGCAGTCCTCAGACACAGGTAGTAGGTAGTCTCCTCTAAGCCGGGAAGTCGCGGCGGAGCTACGGTCAGTCACCTTCCTTCCCTTTGGGGTCTGGGAATCCTGGTCTGGAAGTTGGGACTGGACCGGGGAGTGGACAGAGCAGCGATGACCACCAGGATCTTAGAAATCATCCTGAAAGGCCAGTCACTTGGAATTGCTCCATTCCTACCCTCTACCACAAGCGTCCCCCACCCCTAGCCAATCCTCACCCTCTCTGGACCAGGAAAAAAAAAGAAAAAGAAGAAGAAGAAAAAAAAAAGTCAGACGATCTCTTCTTTTCACCCGGGAGTCTCCATCCGTCCTTGATCGCAAAGATCCCGGAGGCGCTGATTTCCCGCAGTGAGATCTCCGGAGAGGGTCCCTGGAAACTTCCAGCCTCAGTTTCCCCGTTGGCCTACAGGGAGGGGCGGACCTCTGACATCTCCAAGCGCCCCCACGGCTCCCCAGCGTGTGTGAGGCTCCCGCTTGGCCTCCACAGCTGCCGGCACCTGGGGAGGTGCACCTGGGGGGCGGGCAGTTGGGGGGCGGGCGGGGAACCGGCTACGCCCCAAGCTTCCTGGCGCCTTTAAGGAGGAGAAACGGGCGGAGGGAGGAGCTGGTCCCGGTGTGTTCGGGGGAGCGCCACGCCAGTGGCCCCCGAGTGCAGCGCTGAGAAGGGGAGCCGAGCAGATGCCCGCCGCCCTGCCTGGCCCGCGCCCCGATCTTGCTGCCGGGCCTCCCCTCTCTCTGCCCTCAGCACGGCCGGACGCTTCGGCCGTGGGGCTCGCGCTAGGGCGGCCGGCCGCCGCCGAAGTGTCCCGCGCCCGCGGGCCACACTGACTGCTCCGGCTTCAGACCTTTCACCTGCAGCCTCTGCCGTGGCCACGACCTCGACGGTGATCCTCTGACCAGCGAGGACCCTGGACCAGCTGCAGTCGCCCCAATCTTGGTATCACTTCCGGACCCCTCGATCGCCCGGTACCAGGGAACCAAGGAACCTAGTCCCGATCCCGGACACTAACGCCGCCGCTACCTGGCCTCGAGCCGCCGCTACCTGGAGCTGAGCTGTCGGGGAGGGGGGGGGGGCGGGACACCGAGGAGCCTCGGTCCCCAGTGCGCTAGGCCGGGGGGGAGAGGGGAGGGAACCCGGGGACGAGGAGCCTGCAGCGCGCCCCAGCCAAAGCAGCTGTACTCTGGGCGCGAGCCGGTAGCGCTCCTCCCAGCGCCTAGAGCCGCTGCCTGGGAACTGGGGTCCCGAACCCGCAGCTCCCAAGCCCGACGATCTACCCCCCCCCCCCGACGATCGACGCCCACGAAGGGCGCAGAAGCCCGGGGAACCGTAGGGACCGCCGCGCCATGACCGCCGAGAGCGGGCCGCCGCCGCCGCCGCCGCCGCCGCAGCCCGAGGCGCTGGCATCCGTGAAAGAGGAGCGCAGCGAGGCCGCGGTGGCCGGGGCCGGGGTCCCCGCGGAGGCGTCGGGCCGGGGCGCCGGGGGGCGCCGGCGCAAGCGCCCCCTGCAGCGCGGGAAGCCGCCCTACAGCTACATCGCGCTCATCGCCATGGCCATCGCGCACGCGCCCGAGCGCCGCCTCACCCTGGGCGGCATCTACAAGTTCATCACCGAACGCTTCCCCTTCTACCGCGACAACCCCAAAAAGTGGCAGAACAGCATCCGCCACAACCTCACGCTCAACGACTGCTTCCTCAAGATCCCGCGCGAGGCCGGCCGCCCGGGCAAAGGTAACTACTGGGCGCTGGATCCCAACGCCGAGGACATGTTCGAGAGCGGCAGCTTCCTGCGCCGCCGCAAGCGCTTCAAGCGCTCGGACCTCTCCACGTACCCGGCTTACATGCACGACGCGGCGGCCGCCGCCGCTGCCGCCGCCGCCGCCGCCGCCGCAGCCATCTTCCCCGGTGCGGTGCCCACCGCGCGCGCGCCCTACCCGGGTGCGGTCTACGCGGGCTACGCGCCGTCCTCGCTCGCCGCGCCGCCTCCCGTCTACTACCCCGCCGCGTCGCCCGGTCCTTGCCGGGTCTTCGGGTTGGTTCCCGAACGGCCGCTCAGCCCGGAGCTGGGCCCCGCACCGTCCGGGCCCGGCGGCTCCTGCGCCTTTGCCTCGGCCGGCGCCTCCACCACCACCACCACCACCACCGGCTATCAGCCCGCCGGCTGCGCCGGGGCGCGGCCAGCCAACCCTTCGGCCTACGCGGCCGCTTACGCCGGCCCCGACGGCGCGTACCCACAGGGCGCCGGCAGTGCGCTCTTCGCCGCGGCCGGTCGCCTGGCGGGACCCGCTTCTCCCCACTCCGGTGGCGGCAGCGGCGGCGTGGAGACCGCGGTGGACTTCTACGGGCGCACGTCGCCGGGCCAGTTCGGAGCGTTAGGGCCCTGTTACAATCCCGGCGGGCAGCTGGGAGGGAGCGGTGCGGGCACCTACCACGCCCGCCACGCCGCCTACCCCGGAGGGGTGGACAGGTTCGTGTCAGCCATATGAACCGACGGCGCACAGATTTTTTTTTTTTTCCTAGATACCTCCGCTGTCCACAAGAACTGAATGTCCCCAATTGAGACCCACGTGGAAGGGACCAAGAGGGCCCGACACCCCGCTGACACACCCGATTTGCTTTGTAAATGGGAGGAGGCGGGAGAAGCGAGTCGCAGAGTTTGGCCACACGCGAGGAACCCTGGGTTAGGTGAAGCCCCAAAGGACGGATCGGGGACCGTTCTGGTGTTCTACCAGCGAGGGTGCCAGGCGACAAAAGGAGGGGACAGCGTAGCGCCTCCGAGTTGTGAGAGTTCCAGCGTCACCTTTTCCTGGGCTGCGCAAAACTCGGGCCCTTCTCCGTGGTTCCTGCTCTGGTGCCTGTGGCTACCTTACTGTATGGATAAAAGGCTCCGACGGCGCCTTTTTATTCTTAAAATGACACGTTTGCGAAAGAAGTAGCCCCCTCTCTACACACCCCACCCCCACCCCCATATAGGAGATTTTTGTCCTGGCTGAACCAAACTGGTTTTCCTTGATTCAGAGAACTGCAGATGTCGCTGGCAGTGAGCACTCTGCCTCAGTTGGACTTCCGGTTGCCCCACGGGCTACAGGAGAGAGCAGCCAGGTCCTACCCTCCTCCTGTCGTTTTTACGGGCCTTCTGAATGCCACTCCGCAAGTTTAGTAGCATCTCTGGGCAACCCGGGGCTTCTGAATAGGCGCCCAAAAGTCTAACCACCATTCAGGGAACTATGTGGCACCTGACTTAAAAGGGCCAGGGCTCGCTTCTAGCAGCAATGTTTTGAGCAAGTGTACTGGTCATTTCACAGCTATAACTCACAAATCTCTTTCTCCGTTGAGGCAAGTTGAAATACACTTCTGCTTTGCTTATGCTTTCTTTTCATCGAGATGTGGAAGGAAAGGAGGGGGGGAGAGAGGGAGGACAGAAGGGGGAAAGGAGGGAAGGAAGGAAATGAGAAGGAAGAAAGGGAAAGGAACGAAAGAAAGAATGAAGGAAAGGAAAGGGGAAAAAAAGAGACAAAATTGGGCAGTCACTGAAATGATCTTCAGGAGAAAAAAACGCTGAACTTTTACCTTTGTTTCATGTCATGCTGTTTTAGGCAGTAGGCTGACCAAAATCAGAAAAAATCGAACTCTTCTCTGACAAAAAGAAACAACCTCTTCGGCATCGTTAACTTTAGTAGAAAAGAGCGGAATTGTGAAACGGGTTGTAGAAGTATTGGATTTAGGGTATGTTTTTTAAATTTTGGAGACTGCAATGTCCTCTACAGTGAACTCTCTTCAGTCCAAACTGGAATTTGTCTAAATTTTTGCAACCCAATAAGTACATAGTACAAATCAGAATTGCAAAATTGAATGTTCTAGCAGCCACATTAGTGAAGTAAAAAGTAACACGATATTCGTTTTAACAATACATTATATTTAATCCAATATATCAAAAAATTCAACATATCAACAATAAAATTTGTTAGCTATTTTGTCCTTTTTTATACAGTATCTTCAAATTTTGCAGTGTATTTTACTAGATTTTTGGGCTGACACCTGCAGAATGATCATTAGTAGACTATATTGGACAATTCAAGACTAAATATTTCTTTTTTGCTTTTATGATGGTAAAAGATCAGTTGGAGACAAATGCCAGCCAGAGCTCTGAGCCTGCCCAGGTGCACCTGGAGTCCAGACTGTCCTGCAACCTAGGAAAAGGCTTGGGCCTCCCTCCTCCCCCTTCAAGGTATAAAAAACAAGGGTTCTAGGGGCGCAACTAGACAGGCTGGCTCTGCCAGGCACGAGGCCAAGATGCCTCGCTGGCCGGAGTAGAAATTGAGTCCAACAATCCCTTTTGACATAACTTGTGGCAGGTTAGTGCTGGAATCTGGCTTTTGCTTTTGTTTTTGGTTTTTTTTTTTTTTTATTCTTTGCTAATTACCTATTGCAACCCTTCTACCATGCCATGAATCTTAAGCCAGTCTCTTTTCTAATGTCCTCATTTACATGGGAATTTGTGACTGCTACCTCAGATGGTCCCCCTGAAAAGCAAGTAGATGGTGCCAAATACATACATACACACATATATATGTGTGTGTATATATGTGTATATACATACTATATATATATACTTGGTTAAGGGGAAAGAGAAAAAGAAAGGAGATGCGTGTTGAAAACCAAGAGCCTGGACCTAGGCGGAAAGGAGAAGATTGTTTTTAAGTGAAGTCTTGTCACAAAACCAGGAGCTTCTCGATAAATCCCCGGGAAGGGTCAAGTTGGAATGGCCCAGAGCGAAGTGTCCCGCTCTCTCCTCTCCCCCCCAGTCCTCGTGGGCTCCGGACTGTGGATGGCGTTGTGCCCAAAGCCAGGGCTCCGGCCAGGAGAGCAGACAGACACTGCAGAGGGAACTGAGTGTGTTCTTCCAGGGACCGGGAGACCCAAGAAGGTTGTGAGCCAGGCGCTGAAGACCGATCAACACCCTCCTCGGTCTTCCAGCCGAGAGCTAGCTGTCGCCTGTGGGCTGGAGGGAACGGGGCCGCCGGGCAAAAAGGGCGCCGCCACCGCGGGATAACCCACGCCGCCCAGCCCTCCCGGCCCGCCGCAGCGCCGGGGCCCTCTAACTCCAGGAAAGCCTAAACCCTGGGGCGGGACCTCCCAACCCCTCACCTGGGGGTTCCGAGACTGGAGGTGCGTCTCTTTTTATCTTTTCTTCCCCTTTCTAAGAGCAGAGAGAAATAGTTTGGCCCGCTGCAGGACCTGCACCCCAGCGTGGTGTGCAGGCGCCCCGGGGCTGGGGTAATTAGATGCGTTCTTCCCTAATTGCCCTAGGCTCGTTAGAATTCGCCCCAGAGCTGCAGCGTTTATTTTCTTTCAAATTAACTTTGCTTTGCAATTAAGCTGAGGAAACCAGCAACAAAAGTAGACTTGGCCCCAGGTCGTGTAGTGGGAAAACCCGATTAGGAAGAAAGGGGCGTGTGGCTTGGAGGTTGGGGGCGGGGGGGGGGGGGGAGTGTCCAGACCTGATGGGGCTTAGAGGGGGCTGTAGAGGCGGAAGGTGGGGTGCAGTGACTTTGGCAGTGGCGTGACCCTTCTCCTGATGGCGGTGACCCTCCTACAGCCAGGCTGTGCGTTTTCCAGGACTACAAAGAATCTTGTTGAAATGACTTTGTGGATGGTTTAGCTGAACTCCACACCCAGGACTCGAAACTTGTGCGTAGTGGCCCATCACCAGGCACATTCATTATGTCATTATGTTTAAGAACTCTATGGGAAACTTTCTTTTATTAAAATATTTTTTCTTATTATAAAATCAGGATGTGTTCATTGTTTTTTAAAAATGCATCTTACCTCACTTTTATAATAGCAATTTTTTAAGAAAAAAAAAAGTGCTAACCCAGGCACCCATACCCTGTACTCAGGAGGCTGAGATCTGAGGATCCCTGCCACTCAAAGCCACCCCAGATAAGAAATTCCTTAAGACTCGACCCAAGTGATAGAAAGTTTGTGAGCTGTTGTGTGGCTCAATTGGTAGAGCACTAGCTTTGAACAAAGAAGTTTGGAAACAGTGCCCAGGCCCCTGAGCTCAAGCCGCAGGACCAACACACAGGAGCTGAGCTGATAAACATATACAGAGTCAGGGCTGGGAATGTGGCTTAGTGCTTGCCTAGCATGCATGAAGCCCTTGGTTCCATTCCTCAGTACCACGTAAGTAGAGAAGGCTGGAAGTTGTGCTGTGGCTCAAGTGGTAGAGTGCTAGCCTTGAGCAAAAGAAGCTCAGAGATAGTGCCCAGGCCCCGAGTTCAAGCACCAGGACTGGCAAAACAAATATATACAGGGTCATATGCATATATAAACAAACAAATTGACAAAAGTATGGTGCAGCAGGAGAAGATTCCAGTGGTGTAATTCCTCTGAACAACTAATGAACAATTTAACAAATTAACACCAGAAACTGAAACATGGGGTTTTTTTGGGGGGGGCAGATGAATGGAGAGAAGGAAGGTGGGTGAATACCATCATATTCAATGTGCATATGTGAAAATGGACCCATATGATTTGAAGGAATGGGTAGGATTGGGAAAGATGGGAGGGAAATGATGGAAGGAGTGACATTGATCAAGACGCATTGTTCTTATAAACTGATTTGAGGTTATAAACTGATTTGTACAACTATTTTAAAAACACAAAAACAAGAAAGAAGAGGGGAAGAGGAAAACAAAAGAAAAAGAAACTCATAATTTATAACCCAGAGTTAATACTACAATATCTTTTCTGGTTTTGGAAGGGGCTAGGGGAAGGTATTAATTGTTGATCTCTCCCCCAATGCAGTAGGCCCAAGTCTTTACTTGTTCCATGCAATGCTATGAGATTTTCCACCAAGTTCCTTTTGGAATTGGCTAGACCTCAGTTTTGCCATCCTTAAAACTAGGTGGCAGTCCCTTGAGACCTTCTGTTCTCTGACCCCTCTTGCTTCATTGTTTTAATTGAGCTAGAGCATTATATATTCTACACTAGTACTCTCTGGGCACTGGCTAGAAATGCAGAATCTCAGGTCCTATCCTCAACTTAATAGAGCAAAATCGATCCTTTCAATGACCATGTCAAGTGACCATGTCTCCCAAGAGGCAGCACTTTGAAAAAATGGGGGGAGGGAGTTATGTTATTGAGAGCAAAGACTCCAACAGTATACTATCCTCAGTCCCCAGTTTCTGATCAAGAAGCCTAACTAGCCATGGGTGGCTCATGTCTGTAATCCTAGCTACTTGGAAGGCTGTGATCTGAGAATCAAGATTCCAAGCCAGACCAGGCTTTTCAGAAAAGTCCATGAGCCTCTTGTCTCCAATTAACCACAAAAAAGCCAGAAGTGGTGATATGGCTCTAGTAGAGTGCTAGCCTTGAGCACAAAAACTCAGGGACAGTGCCCAGGCCCTGAGTTCAAGCCCCAGAACCAACACACACACACACACACACACACACACACACACACACACACACACACACACACACACACCCCTAACCAGCACCACAGCACTACCTAGTGGCTCTTATTACAAAGAGAGAGAGGCAGATTTCCAGGGGACAAGGCTTGGATGGAGTTCATTGCCTCATCCCTTAAGTGATATGAGTCTCAGAATCTTGGACCTTAGAATGCATCTCGCCTCATGTTTCCAGCTGTACAGATGACTGTGACAATGACACTCAATGAGAATGTATTTGAAAGCAACTTGAAGGTCAGGTGACAGAGCCAGAATAGCTCATGATTCCCATCTGAGGCATTTCAGGGACCTTGGATTCTGATCTCTGTGTCTTCCCTAAATTGTAGTGTATTTTCCCTAAATTCAAATAAGGAATCGACAACCCCTACCCCCTCAGTTCTAGCTCCATGTCTGGGCTAGCTGGAGGTTTAAGCAAACAAATAAAGCTTTCTTCTTAGGAAATAATAGACAGCAGGAAAGGACTCTATCTCTGAGCTAGTGGAAGCAAGGGTATCCCCCTGTAGACATCCAAGGACCTAGCTGGAATCTCCCCTGCCTCAGACTCAACCACCTGTCTGGGATCCAGCCTGTTCCCAGGAAGTATTGACTTGTGTGGGGGGTGACATGACAGAGTAACTGGGAAAATGTCCCTGGTGCAACACAATTCCAACAAGAGAATATATCATGAGGGGTGAGCAGGGATGCAGAGTAGGGCAGTACTTTCTCAGGATCATGTCAGTATGCACTAGGAGAGCCAGAACTCACATCTCAGTGCTTCTGTGAGTTCTCAATATTATCAACAGGATGACTCTTCATGTGTGCTCTGTAGAGCCCACAAGGGGCATGTGACTTGCCCAAGATCTCACAGCTGATAGACAGCCTTTCCCAAGGAAGACTGAATGTGGTTATCATCATCATAATGAAAGGCACTATGAAGAAGATGTTATTAATTGTGTGGGTGTGTGGGTGACGATGAGGATTCAAGGTTAGGGATGGGGTACAGCTTGAGAGAGCGTCCCTGTAAGGGCCCCTGTTACATGAATGGGCAAATTGAACCACTGGTTAGTTAAATAGCTCAAAACTGCCTAGAAGGAAATCAGTGTGGCTAGTGTTTCTCCAGCCTGGAACAAAATTAAACACTGAGGTGGACAGGTGAACAGGAAGCAGGGAGGAGAGATAGGGCCTTTGTGGAATGGTGCTTAGTCTCCCCATGCTTCGGCTTTCTCTCTTGCTGAGGCCAACGGGGTCTTGGCAATGGAGTGGCTCTCCCTTGCTTAACCCTAGAATGCTGTCTGCTTCCTGGAAAGCATCCCATACCCCTTGGCCAGCCCACACCCAGTTTCTTACGTTAGCTCAGAAGGGTTAACTGGGCACAGAGAGGCGAAGTTTGGGAGGCAGCAGGATTAGCTATTAGCTCCTCCAGAGGCAGGGATTGGCAAGTTGAAATCAAGGAGACTTTAGATGGGTGTAGAGGGCTGGTTTGTCGGGCTGTCTGGGAACCTCGAGTGCTTTTTCAGAGCCAACTATGATTCTGCAGGCATGGAGGAGCTCAGCAACCCAGAAACAAAGTGTGAGAATCACAGCTTCATGGGGGTTATCCCACCTCTGCAATCATTCCTCCCTAGCACTCAGCCAGCACAGAGCCACATGCTCACCTCCTGCCTCCATCCATCCTGCTCCCTCTCCCAGCTCATCCTGCCGGATTCAGTCCAGCACAGCAAGCTCCCTGCCAGCCTGTACAGACAGTTTTACATGGCTCTTCTCCTGGCACTCGGGGACCCAAGGAATCACTGAAAAAGCCAGAAGTGGCACATGACTCAAGTGGTAGAGCACTAGCCTTCAGCAAAAGGAACCCCAGAGACAGCACCCAGGCCCAGAGTTCAAGCCCCAGGACCGGCAAAAGCAAAAACAAACTAAAACACTCTCCTTGACATTTTGTATCAACAAACACGAAACTAGCAGGATTTATAGTCCTACATCTTGTTTTGAAGGGGGAAACAGGAGGCTAACTTTGCTTGTTGCACAATGAGTTAACATGGTAAACTCCAGGCCAGGGCCTGGGATTAACAGGACGTGGCTAACTGACATGACTCCACCACTATTCCAAGTGTGCCACTCTACCACTGTACCATTGTGCCAAGGTTGTACCACATGTTTTTACATGGCATCTCTTTGGATTCTCACAAACAATTGGGAGACCGCCAGCAGGTTTTAGCTGCATTTTGTTCTGATGAGGTACAAGAGGACAATCTCTCTGGGTGCTAGTGGTTCATGCCTTTTCTTTTTTTCCTTTTTTGTCAGTCCTAGGGCTTGAACTCAAGGCCCAAGTGCTGTCCCTGAGGTCTTTTTGCTAAAGGCTAATGCTCTACCACTTTGAGCCACTTTGCGTGCCACTTACAGCTTTTGAGTAGTTTATTAGAGATAAGACTCTCATGGGCTTTACCTGCCCAGGCTGCCTTTGAACCATGATCCTCAGATCTCAGCCTGCTGAGTAGCTAGGATTACAGGCGTGAGCCACCAGTGCCTGGCTTGGTTCATGCTTGTAATCTGGATTGAGATTCAAAGCCAAGCCAGGCAGAAAAGTCTATGAGACTTTATCTTTATTTAACCAGCAAAAAGCAGGACTGGAGGCATGGCTCAAATGGTAATGTGCCACGCAAGTTCAAGGCTCTAGGTTCAAACTCCCATAATAGCCACCCCCCAACAATCTCAAAAGTTACATGTCCTTTTCATAGGCAATGGGATTGACCTTCAACAAGTCCACAGCAAGGTGAATCAAAAGTCTGAGGAATTTTCCTCCAGAGATGTACAATCAGGAGACTTGCTTATTTGTGCTGCCTGGAGTCCTCTCTCTGGAAAGCTCCTCTGAATGACCTTGGCTTACCTTCATGGAGCATGTATCTTTACAATGTCTGTGAAGTTCGTGGATCTGACTGCTTCAAAGAAGCTAACAAGCAGGACCAGGAGTGCCAAAGTTGGGGACTGGTTGTTGCTAAAAGAGAGCCGCACCTTTGTCGGTCAAAGCCTTCTGCCAGCCTACCCTGGACTCTCCCCAGCTTGATTCTACCAAAGGCAAAGCTGTAGGAGCAGGCCAGGAGTGTACAAAATACCAGGAAAGGCTGTGGGTAGCTGGGTAATTTCCAAATTAATTGTAGGAGAAACCTAACAAAACAATCTGCCAGCTAAGCATCTTAGAGCTCAGCCTCCCTTGAGACCAACAGCCCGGGAATCCAGTACACACAATGTGGACCACAGACAGGAGGGCCCTTCCTCCTGGGGGGAGGAGGCCTGACTTCCTTCCAACAGGGGCCCGTTCAGGCCTGCAGCAGAGGGGCAGAGGAGAGCAAAGCTAGGACTGAAACAGGTTTTCCACACAAACTCTGAACAGTGGTTATTGCAGTTAGCATAGACAATTTTCCCCCAATCACTCCTTCCAGGCTGCTTAGCCTGCTGAACTCTGCCCTGGCACACATACTTGGCTCTCCAGCAAGAGGCTCACAGGCCTCCTAGTGAGGAAACTAGGGTGGTCCCCCTCCCCCCTTCAGACAACACGCACAGGCAGCAACAAGGTTCCTGGTGCCTGTACAGTGGTAGCAATCACAGATCTCATGTGGCCTTTATGCTGTACTTTGTAGCTTTCTAAAAGAGGCTACCTGGCTTCATGGGAAAAGCACTGGGTCAAGCCTTGGCCTCAACTATCCCAGCAATCAAATGGATACCGAGCCCTTTCCCTCCCTGGTGCTAATCATGTGCCAGTTCATGTGCTCTTGCTCTGGGGAGTCCTATGGGGAGCACTGGGCTGGGGCTTCAGGGGCTGACCATCAGCCGGGGGCCTAGGCAGAAGCCAGGCAGTGTGTTTTCGAAGCTTTCCAGGAAAACAAAAACAAACAAACAAACAAACCTCCTTGCTTTCCTGAGAGACTAGATGTTGTAACATCCAGGACATGGTTCCTGTGCAGGCCTGAGCAGAACCAAGATCTAGACCACACTCCATGCTGCGGAACCGCGTTTCCTGGGTCCTACATATTGCTGGCACCCACTTAGGCAAGCCCCTATGAATAGATAGCCGAGAAAGTTATTCATACACTGTGGGTTTCCACGTGCAAAAAAAAATTACACAGTGCAGCAGCAAGAATATTGGATCGGAGCCTTGAGTCACAGACCAACCCCCTTTTGGGGCTTCGGTTCTTCACACTGAGTGTGGTAAACTTCCTCATCCCATTTTGGGGCTTTGTGAGGATTTTATGAGATAATGGCATGGTTGGGGTTGGAAAATGTAAGCTATCATGCCACAATTGACCGTAAATTTCACATCCTTTATGCCATTTCTTTTCCTGATGTTGGGAGGATAACTTAAATTGCCAAGAGTTGGCCTCTGTCCATACCCACTGTGTTCACCCTGCTGGTATAGCACTGGTGAGTGTCCAGGAGTATCCAGGGGGCCCAGGCTCCCTGCCCTCTTTGTCCCTCCCTGCTTACTCCACAGTCACAAAGCGCATGGTCAGGCTCTCACCCTGGCTCACAGTGATTCTGCATAATCCCTTCCTGAGTGGGTTGGACCTACTAATTTGCTTCTAATGACTAGGAAATGGCCAAATTGATAGACTATTCCTTGTGTGCATGTTACAAAGAATTGTGCATTCATTATGGTTGGAGATGGGAGGGGAGAACTGGGAGAGAGCAAGGGAAGGGGTTCCAGAAAGAAACGTGCTCTTTACCTGTCTTATGGAACTATAACTCCTCTGTATGTCACCTTTATAATAAATTTCTTTTTGCCAGTCCTGGGGCTTGAACTCAGGGCCTGGGCACTGTCACTGAGCTTCTTTTTGATCAAGGCTAGCACTCTGCCACTTGAGCCACAGCATCACTTCTGGCTTTTTTTCTGCTTGTGTGGTACTGAGGAATGGAACCCAGGGCTTCATGCATGCTGGGCAAGCACTCTACCACTAAGGCACATTCCCAGCCCAACAATTTTTTTAATTAAATTTTACTGACAAGGTGATGTGCAGATGGAGGACAGTTACATAATAAGGTAGTGAGTACAGTTCTTGTCTTATTTGTTACACCCTCCCTCATCTTTCTTTCCCTTCCCTAGTTCAGATAAGCATATATACAATATCCAGTGTACCAAAATCATATACAGTGACCACAGCCCGCCCAACAATTTTAAAATTTAAAATAAAAAGAATTATGCATTCACCTGATGAGTACTCTCTCTTGCTGACTCTAACAAGCAAGCTTCCAAGTTGTCTGAGTCTGTCTAGAGAGGCCCACGCCATAAGGAACTACCTGGCTAAGGAGGAACTGAGACTTTAGTCCAACTGCCCACAAAGAACAGAATGCTGCCAACAGCCATGTGAGACAGCTAGGAAGCAGCCCTTTTCGTGGCTTGCAATGACTATGGGAGACCATGAAGCAGAGGACCTGGTAAACCAGACCACAGAAGCTGTTAGATATTAAATGTTGTTGTCTTAAGCCACTATGATTTGTGAGTAATTTGTCATGTGGAATTAAATAACTGGTGCGCATGCGGCTCCCTTACTTCTAGCCCAGTTCCCAGCCAGGATGCCCTAGCACACATACAGGCACACACATGTAGGCACACACAAGCAGGCAAATATAGATGTCTCTGTCCTCTTGGTCTTGTTTTGTTCTACAAAGAGTGTAAGATTTGGGTCCTCTTGACAGGTCAGCCAGTATTTATTTAAGGGGTCCTTGAAACCTGGGGACCTGGCTCTTAGCATAGTATTCTTTTTTTTTTTTTTTTACTGGGATTTTAAACTCAGGGCTTTGTGCTTGGTAAGCAGTTGCTCTACCACCTGAGCCATGACTCTAGCCCATGTTCAGCATTCTTGACACAGCCAAGAGACCATGATGCCCTCCTGAGAAGACAGAAAAAAGGCTGGGGAGCTGGCTCCTAAGGAACCTGGGCTCCAGACCCCAATTATCCAACCAAATGACACTGAGTATTTCATGAATTCTGTGGACTGAATCCAAATTTCACAATATCCAAATCCACTTTGTAGCCTTCAAAAAAATAACTATGTTTAATGGTAATAAATGTAGATTCAACCCATTTTCTTTTGGACATTAAAGCTGACATTAAGATTAGAATTAACTGCTCCCAAAAGGAAATGAGTAACTGGCTTTAGAACCTTAAGTGAGAGGCTTACCTTTGGAGACCTCAGCCAAGGCTGAGCCAGGTTGAGGTTGATTTCTGCTCCAAGCTGTGTTTGGACACTTAAAGACAAATGCAGTGTTTGCTAACTTCCCTTTCTGCAAAAGAAAGACTGCAAGGGGAATCTAGATGTGAGCAAGAGCTTTCTGACTGATCCACAGCAGAGCAAGGCAGTATCTGTTTCGTTTTTTAACTAGAGCTGTGAATTGTAAAAGAAAAGAAAGTGCTGCACCCGGGCCAATTGGAGAAGCCAGGATGGGTAGCAGCATGTGTGAAAAAGGCTTAGTGACTGCTAAGCTCCCTATGAGTCAGGAGTGTCATAAGCCTGCTCTAATGGTGAATTTTATGTGAGGATGTATTAAAAGAAATAGAGCTAGGCATCAGAGGCTCATGCCTGCAATCCTAGCTACTCAAGAAGCTGAGATCTGAGGATTGTAGTTCAAAGCCAGGCAGCAAAATCCATGAGACTCTTATCTCCAATTAATCACCACAAAACAGAAGTAAAGCTGTGGCTCAAGTGGTACAGCACTAGCCTTGAGCAAAAGAGCTCAGGGACAGTGTCCAGACCCAGGCTCAAGCCCCAATGCTGATGCCAAAAAACAAAACAAAACAAAACAAAAAAACAATTACCCCAGAGCTAGGAGGTAACAATGCCTCTGAGCCTCTCACTTTTTGGTGAACATTAACTAGAATTATATTATGACTTATATTATGAATTATATTATGACAGACTGGGGCAGGGGTTATAAACTTAGTACAGGGAAGATGAGCTCCTCAGCCTGAAGAAAGTCAGACTAGGGCATGTTTCCCTTTCTTTGTCTCCGAGTAGCCTCCAGGGCAGAGAAGAAGGAGTAGGGGGCACTTAGAGAGACACAATACTATGGAGCATCAGATATAAACTAATAAAAGAAAGAAGTTGGAAATGGTAGGAGGCAGCCAGGGGTGAAGCTGGCAGCTTCAGGAGGTAAAAAGCTCCCCACTCAGGAAGCATGTCAACGACTCATAAAAAGGCCCCCAGTGAAGATGTTGTAAGAACATCCACTCCGGGGGTGGGGGTTGAGTCCTGGTGACTCCTGAAGACTTTTCCAGGCCCATGTCTCTGGGATATCAGGTACCAATGAAGAATCAGGTGCACACATTTTTTGGTTCCGTGCCCATCTTCTAATCGGCAGGCAAGTGAGGTCCAAGAAGCACAAAGCTAGGCAGCCCTTCCCATCCATTAAGATGCTTTGATGGCAAGCAACAATGTACAAGTCTAAATAGTTAAACGGTGACAGGAATGTACTGGAAGGCACAGGATAGTTCACAGAATGAAGGGAAAGCTCAGCCATCAAGTCTTGGTAGTACATGATTCAGAATAGTAAAGATCAGGAACCAATGGGGGTGCTCTTCTGAAGCCCACTGCCAGTGTGAAGCAGACTAGCAGCCACTGAGTACACTGTCTGACTCATTTCTCCAGAATCACAAACCAACCCCCACTATCCTTGTCACTAAGTAGGACAAGATATGTTGACCAACCATGACCAAGTCTGGTAAAGAAGGATTCACCACAATGCCAAATCCGAGAAGTTATTGAAAGAAAGGGCTACTGTGTTTGCACAATACAAGATCTGGGACTTGTTTTTGCCAAGATAAGGCAACAGGGACTTGTCAAGGGGACTGTAGTGTCTGTTCTCCTGACCGTATAATAGGTACAGAGGGCATCAGGGGGTGGGGTCTTATTGTCTCAGTGGTAGAGTGCTTGCTTATCTAGCAAGGACAATGTGAAACCCATGTACCAGGTACACAAAGGCAAGGTCCTTGGAAACAATGATCCTTCCACATGTGGGTATAAAGATATTGCTGAGAAAAGCATCAAGACTTCTTCTTCCAGCAGCAGAAAGGACCCTATACCCTTAGAGACCTTCTCTTAGAAATAGCTAAAACACTGGAGTAAAATATTCCTTAGAATACATTGCTGAGTCCAACATAATGGTGCACACCTATAATCCCAGCACTCTGGAGACTGAAGGGGCAACATGAATGTGTTCCTTGGACTCACAGTCAAGTAACCTGGTGTTACTAATTCAGCTAAAGGAGAAGTTCAGTGGTGGGAGTGGAAAGAAGTTAATCACTGGATCTAGGACAAAATGATTGTCTATACCAGTGAAATCTTAATTGGGGATTTTAAGATTTTTTTTCTTCTTTTGCCAGTCCTGGGTCTTGGACTCAGGGCCTGCCTGAGCACTGTCCCTGGCTTCTTTTTGCTCAAGGCTAGCACTCTACCACTTGAGCTACAGCACCACTTGTGGCTTTTTCTGTTTATGTGGTGCTGAGGAATCAAACCCAGGGCTTCATGCATGCTAGGCAAGCACTCTACCACTGAGCCACATTCCCTTAATCAGAGATTTTAAAAGACAAAAAGTCTTGAATCTAAACCATTCTCCAATGTCTAGTTCATTTCCTTTTTATGTTTAATGATTAAACAGAAGCCCAAGCACTGGTGGCTCACACCTGTAATCCTAGCCACTCAGGATGCTAAGGATTACAGTTCAAAGCCAGTCTGTGTAGGAAAGTCTGTGAGATTGTGATCTCTATTAGCTTTCAAAAACAAAGCCAGAAGTGGAGCTGTGGCTCAAGTGGTAGAGTGCTAATCTTCAGCACAAAAGCTCAGCAACAGAGATAGGCCCTGAATTCCATCCTCAGGGCACCTTCCCTACCCGAGCCCCCAGAGAGATAGATAAACAGAGTAAGTTTATTTGAAGGTGAAAGGGAAGCTATGGGAAAAAAAAAACATAGCAAGACTCTCTATTCAAAGAGGAGTTCCTCATCTTCTTAGAGTAATATTGTTCTGGGAAAAGATCTTCACATCCCTTCTTCCAGCCCCCTGGCCAATGCCTACCCTAATGACCCACAGCTGGAATTTACAGCTGATCTCTTCCGGCTTTGGTGAGTTGCTGAGTGATGCTCCTGGATGCTTTTCTCTCCTTGAACGTAACCCCTGGGGCAGTATAACCACAAAACCCCATCTTACAGCCCACTCGCATCCAATCGCCTCAAGGCCTTTACAGAAGCCCCTGGTGCAAATGGATCTTTTCTATCCCATGATGGCACTGCTCTGATGCTTGTCTTTTCTGTACGTGGAGAGCTCCTAGTAGATTCATCTCTTTATCCTTTAGTTCTTAGGAGTCCATAAGACCAGAATTCGTCAGCCTATTGAGATTTGGAGCTTGACCACTACTTGTTTTACAGGGGACCATTTTATGTATGGTAGCATCTCTGGCCTCTAGAGAGTGCACAATACCCATCTCCTCCTGAGCTGATATGGAAAATATCTCCAGACATTGGCAAATTCTGCTAGGGCTCAAATCACTCCTTATGGAAAGCCACTGCTCCAAGCTCTGACCACTCTGTGGCTGGGAAGGGTCCTTATTTACTTTGTGCTCCTGCACATCTGACATTGGCCTGGCACAGGCAAGTTGCTTTGTGGTATGAAATTCAATGTACTAAATACCTCTCTGTGTCAGGCAATGTGCTGGAATATTCTGACACATAGCAGGTTAACCACTGATCATGCATTCACAGACCACCCTGGTTTTTGCCTATATCTGCATGCAACTGATCCCCTAGTGACTTTGCTCTATTAGACAAAATCTGGGATTTTTGCCTTCTCAGAGCTTTATCATGGCCATAGATTAGCTTCCTGTCTTACTATATAAATTCAGGTAGCAAAGGGTTAAAAAAAAAGCATGAAGAAGGCAGCCTGCTGTTCAGGGTGAGGCTGAAACATGACACATACTCCTATCCTCACCTTCCATTGGTGAGAACCACTCCCAAGGCCCGGCTCAGGCAAGGGGGTCTGGGAAATGGAGTCACTGGTGAAGCAACTGCTCCCCAGGAATCAGTTACCATTGTGGATCTGAGTGGACAGCTAGCTGGACATTGTGTCCAGTCATGTAAGACACTGCCACTTCACATAAGGGTCTGTTTTTCACCCCCAAAATGTCCCCTCCACAACACTCTACCACCCAAGGCCTTGAAAAACCAATCAAACCATTTTGGTAGTGACAAATAACATACTTGGATGGTGTCAGAGGGGCAGACCAGAAAAACACTTGTTTCTACTAAGTGTTCCCACTTTGGTGTGTCCACCACAGCCCTCCTGCCCTGTTCCATTAGCCACAAGGTGAAACCAATACAGGGGAAAGGGACTCCAGTAAGACAAGAGTAGGGCAAGGCTCTGAGCTGCAGGCAGCAGTGCACCCATCCACCCACCTTCAAGGAAGCGGCCCAGGGAATTAGCCCTGATGCCCACGCCCCATGCTCAAGTTCCTGACACCTCTTTTTGGATCCAGGCCCTTTGAAAAGGAGCCTTTCGAATAGGAGCCATCACCACTCACAGAGGGTGGGTCTTAATCCATAGAGGATCATTAGCTTCACCCAAGTGATGGGATGTCCATCAGCACCTCTCATTCTTCCACCAATTATCTATCTGCTAATTATCTAGGATTAAGAATTGACACGGAGCGACATGGTCATTAACCACATATTTGCACGGCTTATTCATGTTAGCTGGGCTGCTCCGCCTCACCGAGTCTAATTGGACACGCCCACCATGCTTCAGAACACATTTACACCTACCTGGCTGTCAGCAGCCAATAAAGGACTGTAGGATGTGTTTACTTCCAAAGGGACTTGGCTTTTGGCAAAAGCTTTTTCACAGGCATGCTGATGTCCTGGCTTTCTGGCAGAACAACCTACAGCTTAACTCAGCACACACATTCAATTATTTGTCAAAGATTCATTAGCTCATGCATTGTACCAGGCATAGCACTGGCCCCAGGAGATTTTACAAAGATGAATGAGACACCATACCTACTACCTTCCATCAAGGGAACACAGCAAGGAGGGCAAGCCAGGAAATAAGAAAAAGTGTAGATGGGGCTGGGAATATGGCCTAGTGGCAAGAGTGCTTGCCTCCAACACATGAAACTCTCGGTTTGATTCCCTAGCACCACATATATGGAAAATGGCCAGAAGGGGCGCTGTGGCTCAGGTGGCAGAGTGCTAGCCTTGAGCCGGAAGAAGCGGGACAGTGCTCAGGCCCTGAGTCCAAGGCCCAGGACTGGCCAAAAAAAAAAAAAAAAAAAAGAAAAAAGAAAAAAAGAAAAAGAAAAAGTGTAGCTGAGCACTGGTGGCTCACACCTGTAATCCTAGCTACACAGGAGGCTGACATCTGAGGATCACAGTTCAAAGACAGCTTGGGCAGGAAAGTCCATGAGACTCTTTTTTCCAATTAACCACCAGAAAATGAGAAGTGGAGCCAGGCACTGGTGGCTCACATCTGTAATCCTAGCTACACAGAAGGCTGAGATCCAAGGATCAAGGTTCAAGGCGAGCCTAGGCAGAAAAGTCTGTAAGACTCTTATCTCCAATAAACCACTCAGAAAACTGGAAGTGGTACTGTGGCTTAAGTGGTAGAGTGCTAGCCTTGAGCAAAAAAAGCTCAGAGGAATTACCTAGTCCCTGAGTTCAAGCCCCATGACCAGAAAAAGGAAGGAAGGAAGGAAGGAAGGAAGGAAGGAAGGAAGGAAGGAAGGAAGGAAGGAAGGAAAGAAGGAAGGAAAAAATGGTGTGCATGGTAATGTAATATCAGAGAACAATGTTCCATCTGAGAAATCAGAAAAGGCTTCACAGAGGAGGTGGAATTTTCAAATAGAACCAAAGTTTAAAAAAAAAAAAAAAGACTCAAGGATGAAGGGGAGGGGCTGGGGATATGGCCTAGTGGCAAGAGTGCTTACCTCATATACATGAGGCCCTGGGTTCAATTCCCCAGCACCACATATGCAGAAAACGGCCAGAAGGGGCGCTGTGGCTCAAGTGGTAGAGTGCTAGCCTTGAGCAAAAAGAAGCCAGGGACAGTGCTCAGGCCCTGAGTCCAAGCCCCAGGACTGGCCAAAAAAAAAAAAAAAAGGATGAAGGGGAGGCAAAAGCAAGAGCAGAGACTGGTGAGGAGAACTGGGGCAGCGCGGGGGGGGGGTGGTGATAGATGGTGCCCATGTCCCATGGAGGAGGAGGTAGTTTAGTGGTTGATCACACCATGAAGAGCTTTCAGTGGTCTGTAGGACTTGGAACTTTCTCCTCCAGGTGTGATAGGCTATGGAGATACAATATACAGATAAGAAAAACGCAGCTTTTTTCAAACTGACAACTTCTATGAAAATAGCACCCAGATAAGAAAACAAGTCAACAGGAAAACTCCTGAAACCCACTGGGTCCCCTTTAAGAAACTTCCTATAGGGGCTTGGAATGTGGCCTAGTGGCAAGAGTGCTTGCTTCATATACTTATGAAGCCCTGGGTTCGATTCCTCAGCACCACATATACACCAAAAAAAAAAAAAAAAGGCCAGAAGTGGCGCTGTGGCTCAAGTGGCAGAGTGCTAGCCTTGAGCAAAAAGAAGCCAGGAACAGTGCATAGGCCCTGAGTCCAAGCCCCAGGTCTGGCAAAAAAAAAAAAGAAAGAAACTTCCTATACACAAGAGAGTACTGTTCTAAATTGGCTACTACCACAGACTTGTTTCTCTCTCACTCCATCCCTCTCTTTCTGTGTGTGTGTATGTATGTGTGAGTTGCCTTCTTTCACTCAAAATATGTTCGCAAGATGTATCCATGTTGCAACACATAAGGGTAGTTTCTTCTTTCTCAATCCAAAATAACATTTCATTGTAGGGACTCACATGGCTGGTGAGCTCGGTATACTTTCCAGTTTGGGGCTGTCAACCTTGCACATGACTTTAGTGGGGTGGGGGGAAGAGTTGTGCGCGCACGCATGCTCAGGGCCTTATAATTTTGCTTGGCCATTTCAGTGAAAGCTGGCACTTTACCACTTGAGCCATACTTTATCTTCCAGCTTTTGCTAATTAATTGGAGATAAGACTTATGAATTTTTCTGTCCAAGTTGGCTTCAGATCTTATCTTCCAGAGTAGCTAGGATTACAAGCATGAGCCACCAGCACCCAACTTTGCACATGCCTTTTGATGTACATTTGGGTGAATATTTGCTGGGTTCCGATCTAGGAGTGGGATTACTGGGTCACAGGATGTGTATTACCTACCTACTTGCCTAGATAGTTGTCATTTTCCAATGTTGTTTTACCTACTTACACACTCGGCGGGAATGTCCAGAGGGTCTGCTTGCTCTGTATCCTTGTCTGCACTTGGTATTGCCAGATTGTTTTCATGTTTGCTGCTTGCTCAGAGGAGCAAGGGAGGGAAGTCCCCTTTGGATGGAAGGATGCTTTGAGGGCAGTGTAGAGAGAGGGCAGTGATAGAGAAGAGAGAGATCAGTGGTTAGAGAAGAGAGATGTAAGGGCAAAAGGGACTGGTCACAGAGCTACATGCAAATGCCAAAGAAATGGGGTGGTCAAATCAATGGTGATGGAGCTGAATGAAAACATTCAGAGAGCTGGGCACAAATGGCTCACGCCTGTAATCCTATGTGGAGGCTGAGCTATGGAGATCTCAGTTCAAAGCCAACGGGAACAGGAAAGCTCTTGGAATCCTTATCTCCAATTAACCACCAAAAGCCAGAAGTGAGCTGTGGCTCAAGTGGTTGAGCACTAGCTTTGAGGGAAAAAAAAAAAAAGAAAAAAGCTAAGGGACAAAGCTTAAGCCTTGAGTTCAAGCCCCAGGACCAGCACACACACGCACACACACACACACACATGCACATGCACACGCACACACACATACACACACACACAGGGTAAAAAGACAGATCATGATAAAGAATGTACAAATTTGGACCCTAAGTAGAAATACACCAAAAGAAGAGCTGCAGGAAGGTGACTATATGGAGGACTGGGTGGGGAAGGGAGCTGATTTGAAGGCCAGATCCCAGTTTGGGACACAACATGGCTGAAATGTAGGGAGATAAGATATCCAACTCAAGACAGAAGTGTTGGCTCCATGGGTTATTGCTCAGTGATGAGGACAACACAGTTAGGCATTATCCTGGAAGCAGGGATAGGGGGCTGAAGCCAGGGATGTGGCTGAGATTTCCCAGGAGCCTGAGTATAATGAAAGAGAGAAGGGCTGAAGGGCATACGCTTGCCTGTAGGGGATGAGGAGAAGGAAAGGAGGGGGAGACAACATCACTTCCATGTGAAATGCTGGCAGGGGCTGTGAAGCCTGAGTCAGGCCCTTCCAGCCTCCACAGCCCAGGGTCCCCTGCAAGCAGCCCTGACTTTCTCCTGAATGAGTGTGTATCACTTGCCTCACACGCTGGGTTGTGAAATCCGCATCAGATTGCATACTCTTGGCGGCGTCCTAGGAGCAGTGGGCCCCTAAGACTCATCGCATCCTGAGGATGGAGTAGTCCTCACCTCCACAACATCCTTGCCAATTAGCTATCCAGCACCCCAGGCAGGAAACTCATAACTTCCCACGGTGGCCCATTCCATCACTGAGCAAGTGAAAATAGGAAGAAAAACAATCTTCCCTGGGTGGAAAAGTTGAAGGAAAAGAGAAGGCTATATTCTAATGCCAAGAACCCTAGTTCAAGTCAAATACAAAGACTAAGTAAGCACCCTGCACATTTTTCTTCTATTCTTGTACTCGCCAGTGCGTTCTTTTTGGAGCATGAGGTTATAGCATCACTCCCCACCTCTTCCCCAGGAAGCTGCAATGATTTCATCACTGTTTGCACACGGCACAGGAATGTGCTCAGCCGCTTACAGGCATTCCTCTGGCTTCCTCAAGCTGTGTGTGTACCTAGCCCTGGAACCTAGCCAGTGTCTCAGGACTGAAGCAGTGCAAGCTACAGCACAGACCCACTAGGCTGGACACGTGCAAAGGATGAGCGGCTGTCTGATGAGAGCAAGCTCCACGCAAACAATGTTGGCATGATGCTATTCTACTTTGGCCTGGTGCAGGTCTCTTCAGAGATGGGACAGATCTGATTAAGAAATGGTCCCTACTTTAGGAACTGAGAGAGATGGATGCTTCAAGAGACAAGCATGCAAGAGGAAAATGTAGTTCCATTTTCCCAAGTAATATTTCTAAGTAGTTTTCTTCAGTAAAACTGTGTCAAAAGACTTCTAATAAGAGCCAATGTCCCCTGGCCTGGCCTGGCCTGCAATCTGTCCCAGCCCCATTCTCTAGAGGCAGCAGATGATAAGCTGTCTCTTAGATTGTTCTTTCCACCGTTAAATCATAACCTGCATCAGGAATAGGCACAGCTCAAACCCTGCTCCTGTTTTGTTTTGTTTTTGGCGACATGATACAAGAGATGGAACCTGGAGCCTCGTGCATGCTAGGTAACTGCTTAGTATTTTCAAGTAAAATGCTAATGTTTTTGCCAGTCCTGGGGCTTGAACTCAGCGCCTAAGCACTGTCCCTGGCTTCCTTTTGCTCAAGGCTAGCACTCTACCACTTGATCCACAGAGATGCTTCTAGCTTTTTTTTCTGTTTATGTGGTGCTGAGGAATCGAAGCCAGGGCTTCATGCACACGAGGCAAGCACTCCTCTGCTAAGCCACATTCCCAGCCCCAAATACTATTTCTTGATTTTTTTATGTTAAGTATTTTATACTGTGAGGGTCTTTTGGCTTGTATGTTTTTTGTTGGTTGTGGGGCTTGAACTCAGAGTGTAGGCACCCTGAGGTTTTCTGCTCAAGGCTAGTGCTCTACCACTTTGAACCACAGCTCCACTTCCTTCTGGTGGTTAACTAGAGATAAGAATCTTTCCTGCCCGGGCTGTCTTCAAACTGTGATCCTCAGATCTTAGCCTCTTGAGTAGCTAGGATTACAGGTGTGAGCCACCAGTGCCTGACTTTTTTCTTTCTTATTTATGCCTGTACTAGGGCTTAAACTCAAGGCAAGGCCATGTTCTCTCATTTTACTTTTTTGCTCAACTGGTGTTCTACTGGAACCATGTTATACTTCCAGATTTTTGCTGGTTAGTTGGAAATAAGAGTGTCATGGGCTTTTCCTGCCTGAGCTGACTTTGAACCTTGATCTTCAGATCTCAGCCTCCTGAGTAGGATTGCCAAGGCCTGACTTATATTGACTTCTATTTAAAAAAAATTAAATTTATGGTCAAGGTAATGCACAGAGAAGTTGCAGTTACATACGTAAGATAATGAGTACATCCTTGTCATACTTGTTTCCCCTTCCCTCATTTTCTCCCACCTTCCTCCCCCCTTATTGACTTCTTAACATAGATGATGAGAATCTGCCTTTTACCACCTCCTTCCCGTCCTCCACAGTTTTATCACAAATTTTGATTCCATCAGTGCTAATTGTCTATGATAATATTACTATGTATCTCCTTTCTTTTAGACTCTGTGGGGGCCATTTCACTGAAAAGTGAGCTAATTTTGTTTGATACTCACATTTAGTATCTGGAGTCTTGCCTCCAGAATCTTTGTTTTCCCCAGAGCAAAACACTGAAGTCTCTTGCATAGGGTCGTGTATCTGCTGGTCTAATTCCTAGTACAAGAGACAGCAAAATAGTGGCCTGGAAAGCAGGTTCTATAGACTAGGGCACAGGTTTTCAGTTCATCCTGCACCCCTAGTACAAACATTTGCTCCAGAAGCAGTGACAGAGAGCTGGAGAATGGAGGACACAGGAGAGAGGGACCCGGTGTGGATTGGAACTACCCGGATAGTTAGCCTCACTCTCCTGGCTCAGCTCCATGACTTCCTGAATGTCTTAATTTGGTGTGTCAAGATCCTGAGGTTCCTGGGGTTTGTGGGTGCTTTGGCTCACCTCTCCTAGGCCCTCTGCAGGCTCTTAGGGTTGGTAGCATCCAAAGTTCTATGAAGAACCCTTCTAGTTATCCTCAAGGTTTCTGTCTTTCCCTTTTAGGAGGAAGGTGGGAGGGGAGGGAGCAACAAGTGTGTCTGTCTGCTTACATGTACACATTGTGTAATGGCCAAATCAGGCTAATTAGCATTTGCATCTTCTCAAATATTAGAAAGTTGTGTGTTACAAACCTTGAAAGTCTTCCCTAGTTACTCCAAAATGTCTAAAAACTGTTGTCGATTATAATCACCCTATGGTGTTACAGAACACCAGAACTTACTCCTCCCATGTAAATACATTTTGATATTCTCTATCCACACAATTCCCCCACTACCACTCTCTGCTTTTCCTAGTGACTACTAAGTCTACTCCACTTCTATATCATCAAGTTTTTACCTTGAGAACAAATTAATGAGAACATGTGATATTTGTCTTCATGTGTCTGGCCTTTTTTTTCACTTAATATAATTGCCTCCAGTTCCATCCAAGTTGCTGCAAATTATGGGATTTTATCCTTTTTTGTGCTGGATAGCATCATATTATATATACATATATATGTATGTGTAATATGCATGTATATATGTGTGCATATATATAAGGTTCCATCTTTAATCATTAAAATGTTCATTTACACCATAGCTGACCTGTAGTGCTTGATAAAATATTAGCTGTTATTTATTATTGCTTTCACAACTTTCATTCTCCATCATATAAGGATATTTTATGGGAATCCCTCCTGTCAGATAACTACAACTACTCTTTGAGGATATGGTAGCTATATGTGTGAGCTGTTTCTTTATAGCAAGCCACACCCAAACCTAAGTGATATGGCTCCTCTTTCCTTTTTGTCTGGATAGCTCTTCTAACCTAGACAACACAACGGAGCTGGATGGTCTCAGAAGGCCTCCCTTACATGCATAGGGACTGGCCCAGTATCTGCTGAGATTTGATCCTATGTTTCTTAGCACCCAGCAGGCTGACCCTGGCTTGTGCACATGGAGGACAGATTCTCAGCAAGAACAGAGGACAAGCTCTTATATTTAAGCTCCTCCCACAAATCCCAGGGAGCATTTTGTGCATGGCTCCTCTAATCAATCTATTTCATGTCACGTATTTCCCACTTGCTGCCCCTCGTCATGTTATCCTACTACTTGGAGGATGTCCTCATAGGTGATCGTGGATGTTAGGGAAAATCTTAGGGAACAAAGCTCAGCTCTAATGTAATGCACAGGGCCTTGAGGCATCTGCATGGTCTCCCTAACTTCTAGGATTCATGTTTACCTTGGCTCTGCCAGTTCTCTCAAATCTCAACTCTTCCCTTACCCAAGTGTGACCACACAAATCTGTTGAGAGCCCTACTAAACTCCACACTCAGGCTCTGCTTTATACCTGCCAACAAACAATCCTGGCATTTCTCCTGGGTCTCCTCACACTACATAGCACAGCCCTTGTCCCCATGGGCACAGCCAATCTCCAGCCTCAAATGTGTCTTTTATTGCTACCTGAACTGACTGAGCTCTGAGTTTCCATTCTGAGAGTGGACAGACTGGCCTTGGGGTCAGGAGAGTGACCACTACAGCCACATAGCTGAGGCAGGAGGATCTTGAGTTCTAGGGCAGCCCAGGCCATAGCTGATGAAATACACACACACACACACACACACACACACACACACACACACACACTTGCCATGCCACACTTTGTGGTCTGTTAAATGTGGTTGATATCCATCAGCCTTCTCCAAGCCCTCTCCACCCATACTGGGAATTGAACAAAGAACCTTGCACTTGCTAGGAAAGCACTCTCCTAGTTGAGCCACACTCCCAGGTGAGACTGGTGTACCAAAGGAAAAATTACTCAAACAGCTTGAAATTGTGAGTTTCTCTGCAAGCTGATGAAAAAAAAACCAAACAAATAATATTAATAAGTGAATCAGCCATCAAGGGCTCCCCCTACAGGCACCAAAAAGGAAAGGTGCAGGTGTCATTTTTAGTCATCAGAGGATTTCCTGCCTCCTTTTGGAAAACATTTCTAAGACAAAAAGAAATAAGCTTCCTCCTCTTCCTTGCTCTTTTCTGTGTTTAGAACTCCTTTTATTTTTTTGCCAGTCCTGGAACTTGAACTCAGGGCCAATGTACTGTTCCTGAGCTTTTTTTTTTGCCAGTCCTGGGCCTTGGACTCAGGGCCTGAGCACTGTCCCTGGCTTCTTTTTGCTCAAGGCTAGCACTCTGCCACTTGAGTCACACCGCCACTTCTGGCCATTTTCTGTATATGTGGTGCTGGGGAATAGAACCCAGGGCTTCAAGTATACAAGGCAAGCGCTCTTGCCACTAGGCCATATCCCCAGCCCTGTTCCTGAGCTTTTCTCAAGGCTAGTGCTCTACCACTTGAGCCACAGCACCACTTCAGGCTTTTTCTGTTTATGTGGCACTGAGGAATCAAACCCAGGGCCTCATCATGCATGCTAGGCAATCACTCTACCATTAAGACACACCCAACCCTCCTTTTATATATATATTTTTTTTGGGTGGGGGGCAGGGTCTTGGACTCAGGGCCTGAGCACTGTCCCTGGCTTCTTTTTGCTCAAGGCTAGCACTCTGCCACTTGAGCCACAGCACCCCTTCTGGCCGTTTTCTGTATATGTGGTGCTGGGGAATTGAACCCAGGGCCTCATGTATACAAGGCAGGCACTCTTGCCACTAGGCCATATCCCCAGCCCCCTCCTTTTATATTTTATTTTTACTTTTTTTGTCAGCCTTGGGGTTTGAACTCAGAGCTTGGGTGCAGTCTCTGAGCTCTTTTTGCACAAGGTTAGAGTTCTACCACTTTAAGCCACACAGTGCCACTTTTGGTTTTCTGGGGGTTAATTGGAGATAAGCGTCTCACTGGACTTTCCTGCCCAGACTGACTTTGAACTCAGATCTCAGCCTTCTGAGTAGCTAGACCTCCTTTTATTTTACCACATCAAGTTTTCCTCTAGCTCAGTAGCAGCAATATCCTTTTCATATTATTTCCTTCAGTTTAGCAGCCCTCGTTTCCTATGGCTGCTTGTCATCGGCAATGTTGTTCCACATCTCTTCCTGTGTCTTGGCAATATCACCAATAGACATACCAGATGCTCCCCTTTGTGTTTTAGAGTGATACTCTGAACAGAACAAGAAGGCTGAAAGATGTGGCGTACCCTACGTGGTTACTGTATATGATTTTGGTACACTAGATATTGTATATATACCTACCTGATCTAGGGAAGGGAAAGAAAAATGAGGGTATAAGATATCACAAGAAATGTATTCACTGCCTTATTATGTAACTATACCCCCTCTGCACAACACCTTGTCAATAAAATTTAATTAAAAAAAATAAAAAGGCCAAAAGAGGCTTCTTGGTCACCTCAGCATCCTTGAGCTTCTTTCATTTTCCTTTCATAGTGAGCCTTGTCCATCTTGGCCATGTCTTCAAACTTCCCCTCTCTTTAGCACACAGGAAGGTGAGGGAAACAGAGAATGATGAAGAGGAAGACAAGAGGATGAAGCTGAAGATGATGAATCATTGGTTTTAGTGCATTTTTTGTTTATCAAACATTTAACCCGGGCTGGGAATATGGCCTAGTGGCAAGAGTGCTTGGCTCATATACATGAAGCCCTAGCTTCAATTCCTCAGCACCACGTATATAGAAAAAGCCAGAAGTGGCACTGTGGCTCAAGTTGGCAGAGTTCTAGCCTTGAGCAAAAAGAAGCCATGGACAGTGCTCAGGACCTGAGTTCAAGCCCCATGACTGGGAAAAAAAATTAACCCCCCTGTACACAACTCCTTTAAGGGAAAAAAAGTGGTTAAGATTTATACAAGTTTCAATCTGCATCAGAATTTTTCTATCATTTCTACTATCATTTGTTTGAATACTATTCCATTGCATGTATATTATTCATATCTCTATTGATTGGCATTTGAGTTAATGAGTGATTTGAGTGAATGATACATATATGATACATATATAAATGTTATACTCTTGTGTAAAGAACAAAAAGAAACTGAAATGTAAGGCTGTGTAATATTTTTTAACTATCTATGTCTTTTGTTTGTATACTTAACATACTACCAAATGTGTCTTCAGATAGTCCTGTCCTGGTGGTAATTTCAATAATCCCTAACCGAGCCTGGTACAGTTTGGGGTTTCCAAATTGGCACGGAAATTTAAAGCAGGTTCTTGTTGGTACGTAACAAATAATATATGCTTCCATAGTTTTTCATCTTCAGCTGTCTCTGACGCAGCTTCTACAAAATAATCATTCTGTTAACTGAATACCACTCTGTAATTGCAAAAAAAAAAAAAAAGGTGCCACTGACTTGTGCTTCATGCTTATTCTTTCTGGAAATACAACAGGACATTTGAAGTTACATCACAGGGACAAAAGCCCATAGCGGGTACTCAAGAAGGGGAGCTGGGAAGCCACCTCAGGCCATGTTATGTGAGACACAGAAGAAAGTGGAGGTGCTCAGTTAAGGTGTGGGCTGACAGGCCTACTTGGGAGGACAGTCTTCTGTGGGGCCCACTCCTGGTTGGGGTTGATGGAAAGCAGAGGTGGCCTCACATAAGGGACAAGCACTTCAACAATGGGGATGGGCCACACAGAACAAGTTCCACAGGGCAGGGTGAAGGCCTGTCTCACAGTGCTTGTGCAGGAGCTGGAAGGCCAAATGCTAAGAAACCTGAAGACTCACCCGCTGGAAGAAAAACGAGCCAGTTATGCTACAAAAGCCTGAGACTACACTGTGAAACTCCAAACACCTGAGTACTTATCTGAAAACTGGTTGGTATCATCTCCAGATTAAAATATCAACACCTGAATTGGTCTTTTGGTAAGGATCAAATGTAACCATCAACATTTTGGGTTTCAAACCCTGACAAAGTTCACCATAATTTTTTAAGAGAAAAAAACACATCAAAATCAATCTAAAAGACAGTTGCAGCAGTGTCAACTTCTTAGCTTTAGTGTTATACTACAGTTATATAAGATGAAGCTAGGCAAGGCTACAACTTCCTACAAACCCATTTCTTCAAACTAAAAGGTCATAGAAGACTCACATTTAAGACACCCTAAAAAAGCAACAGAGACAACCATTCAGTCTAGCTTAGGAGTACTATGTCTTCAGCACAAGCATCCACAGGCAGGGCTTTGTTTCCAAGCCATGATCTGTCCGCTACAAGATCTAGTTTTGGGGCTGGGAATATGGCCTAGTGGTAAAATGCTTGTCTTCGTATACATGAAGCCCTAGGTTCAATTCCTCAGCACCATGTATATAGAAAAAGCCAGAAGTGATGATGTGGCTCAAGTGGTAGAGTGCTAGCCTTCAGCAAAAAGAAGCCAGGGACAGTGATCAGGCCCTAGGTCCAAATCCCAGGACTGGTCCCCCCCAAAAAGAAAGAAAGATCTACAGTTTTGACTAGGAAAGTTTGTGTCATGTCAACAGGTATCTAATTTGGGTAGGCTGACAATAAACTTTCAATTATCTTAGAATATCTCATTAAAAATCACCTATGGGGGGGGGCTGGGAATGTGGCTTAGTGGTAGAGTGCTTGCCTAGCATGCACAAAGCCCTGGGTTCAATACCTCAGCATCACATAAACAGAAAAGGCTGGAAATGGCTCTGTGGCTCAAGTGGTAGAGTGCTAGCTTTCAGCAAAAAAGAAGCCAGGGACAGTGCTCAGACCCTGAGTTCAAGCCCCAGGACTGGCGAAAAATAAAAGTCCTGGGGTAGGGCTGTTCAGACCTATGAAAGGTAGGTGGGGATTCAATGACCCTACTTCATAGGCTCCAGACTTGGGTAGGCCCTCCCCACCACCAACACCTAAACCTAACACAATAAACAGTCTAAGAACACATAAGAAATAAATCAATAATGACTTTCTTTTTTGATTGCTACAAAGACACCCAAAGAAATATGAGTACCTTGGAATCAGGATTAAGTGTGTGTGTGTGACAGTCTCTGAAACACAGGAGTTAAATCTCTAAAGACCCTCACACCACTTGTTTTTTGCTAGTCTCCTAAGGTACTGTAACTCAGTTTTATTTAGAACAAAATAGCTCTCTCCCAGACAAGAAAACCAAGGTGAATTGTTGAACAGATCAACTGACTTAAGTCCCTGCTAGGATGACCTCTGCCTAACTCTAACAAGTGTCAACAATAATCAGCTTTTGGAAATCACCAAGACGGTATCATCTTTTAATTTCTGTATAATAGCAAGTTAAAAAATATATGGTGAGGGCTGGGAATATGGCCTAGTGGTATAGTGCTTGCCTTGTATACATGAAGCTCTGAGTTTGATTCCTCAACACCACATATATAGAAAAGGCCAGAAGTGGTGCTGTGGCTCAAGTGGTAGAGTGCTAGCCTTGAGCAAAAAGAAGCCAGGGCTAGGAATATGGCCTAGTGGCATGAGTGCTTGCCTCCTACACATGAAGCTCTTGGTTTGATTCCCCAGCACCACATATATGGAAAACGGCCAGAAGGGGCGCTGTGGCTCAGGTGGCAGAGTGTTAGCCTTGAGTGGGAAGAAGCCAGGGAAGGTGCTCAGGCCCTGAGACCAAGGCCCAGGACTGGCCAAAAAAAAAAAAAGAAGCCAGGGACAGTGCTCAGATACTGAGCTCAAGCCCCAGGTCTAGCAATAAATAAATAAAATGTGTGTGTGTGTGTGTGTGTGTGTGTATGTGTGTGTGTACAATATATACATTATGTATGGTGATTCCTTTTTTTTGTTATAGTTTATTAAATACATATTTTCAAATAAATACTCTGAACAGTCTCAATCAAGCAAATCAGAAAAATGACTAAGTGTTGCATGGTTCTGCAAAGAAAACACATCAGTAGCTTAAACAGGAAACCAGAAGAGGTTGTTCCAAAGATATGAAGTCTCTTAAGATCACAATGACACCAAGGACTCCTCAGGTTCAGTTATCTGAATGGGTTCAGAAGCTGGCTTGATCCTTAGAACCTCTGCAAAGCCGTCACCAAACCAGCATGTAACATGTGCTATGTCTACAGTAAAATAGAAAAGACGGTCCTGGCAGAGCTTCCGCCGGTACACAGACCGGGGATCCGCTGACAGCACGGCCTGGATGGCACACTTGGCTTCCTCTGCAGACTGAAAATATTTAAATGACATCTTTCCAGTACCTGAAAAGAGAAGAACAGAAGTCGGTGTTCAAAATCACACATCCCCTTTTTCACTACAGTTAGTTTCAATATGGAATGTGCTGGCTCCCTACACATCACTTAAAATGAATAGATTTTGAAATCTCAATCATTAACTGGTATTTACTGTTACCGATCAAACTCACGTAGCCCAGGGCTTTATTTCACTGAATGAAACATCATGGTGGGATTTTTTTCATTAAGTATCCCAAATAGGAGAAGGAAACTCTCATTTTCTATCCAAGTGCCATTTTCTCTATACCTATTTTTCCCTGAACAAAGACACGATCTAGGATAAACATGACAGTATTCTCAAAAAACACACCCAGAGCACTAGCCAGCAAGGGCACAGAGGAGAGGGTGGGATGGGACAGTCTCAGGTTATACAAGTTACTAAGTGTCTATGGCATGAAGACTAGGGAGATTTCAAAGACAAACATGAAGGCACACTTGCTTAGCATGTACAAGATCTTGGGTTTGATCATTTAAAAAAAAAAAAAAGTAAGCCAGGTGCTGGTGGCTCATGTCTGTAATCCTAGCTACTCAGGAGGCTAAGTCTGAGAAGCACAGTCCAAACCCAGCCTGGGCAGGAAATTCTTTTTTTTTGGCCAGTCCTGGGCCTTGGACTCAGGGCCTGAGCACTGTCCCTGGCTTCTTCCCGCTCAAGGCTAGCACTCTGCCACTTGAGCCACAGCGCCGCTTCTGGCTGTTTTCTGTATATGTGGTGCTGGGGAATCGAACCTAGGGCCTCGTGTATCCGAGGCAGGCACTCTTGCCACTAGGCTATATCCCCAGCCCGGAAATTCTTAATTAACCACAAAAAGCCAGAAGTGGAGCTGTGGCTCAAAGTGGTAGAGCACTAATCTTGAGCACCAAAGTTCAGGGATTGCACTTAGACATGGGATTCAACCCCCAGTGCTGTCACACATACAAACAAACAAAAACATCAGGGAATCTACTATCAGGGTTGGCCAAACTATATTTTCTGGACATGGAATGAAAGCCTTCACAGATTAAGGAATTTCAGCCTACCTATGTCCCCTACTGATGTGTGCCTTCCAGAAATCACTTATAGGCCACACTGGCTAGTGATCTGCTCCTAGAGTTAGCCCCCTGCTCTCTGGGAATACACAAGTAAGGTTCCTTTCCCTCTACTTCTCCCTGGGAAAACATTCAAGCCCTTCCAATGGCCTAGGAAGCCCCATGTACCCTCGTGCCCTTCCTGTAGCCTCTCTGATTCAGCTCCTTCCAGTCTGTCCTTCCTCAGTCTGCTCTGTCAGATGCTATGCACCTCCACCCTGGGCTGGGCGCCAGCTATCCCTCAGCTGGCATGTCCTTCCTCTGGACAGACTGCCTGCTTCATCTTTTAGGTTTCTGCTCACGTGTCTCTCCTCTGAGCTACTCTGAACATCCATTTAAAACAATACCCTAGCCAGGTGCCGGTGGCTCACACCTGTAATCCTAGGTACTCAGGAGGCGGAGATCTGAGGATTGCAGTTTGAAGCCAGCTCGGGCAGAAAAGTTCACATGACACTCTTATCCCCAATCAATCACTTAAAAATCAGAAGTGGTGCTGTGGCTCAAGTGGTAGAGCACAGCCTGAGTACAAAGAGGCTCAGAGACAGTGCACAGGCCCCGAGTTCAAGACCCACAACCTACCAAAAAAAAAAAAAAGCAATACCCTGACACCACCCCTGCCCCCCTCTGTCTTTTACATTTTCTTATAGCCTTGCCCTCACCTTCTCACAAGAAGTCATGTGTTCATGTGTTTATATGTTTTGTACAATAGTGTGCTTACTATGGTTTTAGCTTATCTCTGTCCATTTTCATTACTATAGAAGATCCATGAAGCATGAAGGTAGGGATTTTTTTTAAAAAAATCTGTTTTCTTTACTTCCATATCCCAAGGGCCTAGAATAGTATCTGGTACCAGAAGAAGCTCAGTGAACAAGTGTAGAATAAATGAATGTATATCCTGATTTTTGTCATTGTTGCTTTTAGTAGGGTAGGCTCAGTGTGTAGTAAGACTGATGTGGAACTTGGAATCATCCTGCTATAATCCAGCACTAGATTACAAGTGGAAGCCACTACCCCTGGCCCATTTCCTCTTTACATAGCTGTTAGGGTCCAGCCTTTGGACTTGACAGGGGATGGGCATTGGGAGCCCTCCTGAGACGCCGCCCTTCCCCCAGCCCTGGGGAATGCAGAAGCAGGCCACAATTCTCTGGGTCCGGAACAAGAAGAACCGGCTTTGCGAACAGCCCCCAAACTTTCTCGCCAGCCCATGCGCCCCCAGTCTCTCCCTGGCCTGGCGCTTTCCGAGTGATGTTAGCTCATGAGGGGGTCATATGACAAGCTCGTAGCCTATTATCAGCGTCCTGGCCAATCGCCTTCTCTCATCCCCTCCTACAATATTAGTCCTTGCCCCCGCCTTAATAAATCAGATTGCTCACGAAGCATCTCCGAGATCCACATATGCCTGGCTTTCTTCACTGGTAAGGAGGGAGGTAAGCGATCTTGTTCAGCCCCGCGCACTTGAGGTCTATGCTGACTCCCCCACTCCACCCTGGCCTAGCCTGCGGGTCGGGTCACCAGGGGAGAGGGTGAGAAAGGGAGCTGTGAGAAGCGTAGTAGAGCCTTGATCCCCGCGCCAGGGGAGGTGAACCGAGCCCGACACATAGCTATGTTAGCTCTTTGCTGAGAGGCAACACAAATAGCTTTCTGCCTTTTGGAAATCTGCCATCTCCTTAGCAACCAACTACTTCTTTCTGGCATCACCACTCCCTCCCACTTCCCAATAGCTGCACCTTTCATTCTAGTATCTACTATGGCCCAGGGAAGCCAAATAACATGTGCCAAGAACCACCTGCTAAGTGGACTCCACAAAAGGTCCTGTGGCCCCTCTTCTGCAGGAAAGCACATGTCTGTCAGGCAAGTGCTATGCTAAGAGATGCTTCTTTTCCTGTGGGCTCCTCTATGCCAAAGGCTGAACTATTGGCCTGCCGAATGTTAGAACAAACGTTTCTTTAGTCACATAGTTAAACAGGAAATAAATGAGTAATACAAAAAAATGAAAAATGAGAGAAAATACCTAAGTACAGAATAAGCACAACTCAGCTTCTGAATGCTGTGTGAAAACCATGGGCACCATGTGAGGTGTCAGCCTTTCTTTCTCTACAGCACCTGAGCTGAAGTCATCATCTGATAGAACTGCCTGAAGAGTGGAAATACCAAACATGGCTGAGATAAAGCTATAAATGAAGCTCACTTCTTGGACTGGGGTTGCTACTCAGTGGTAGTGCTTGCCTGGTGTGTGTGAGGCCCTGGGTTAGATCTCCAACACCACAACACAAAAATAAAAACAGCAACACCACCCCCTGTACTTCTTGTTAAAATCTGGAGAACTGAAGCTACCTGGTTCACCTCCTGGGCTGAGCTGTCCAAGGTCCATCTCTGCATGAGGAGTAAACCGGACTTGCAAAGGGGCTGCGGGGGCCTCCCTCACCCAGGCAGGAACCTCGCTGTGGGGTGTCCTGTCAGCCACTGGGGCAGGGCAAGGAGGAGCCACGTGCCGTGTCTCCACACAGCTTCCTCGCAGGACCAAGGCACTTTCCATGCTCCTTGGCCTCTTCTCTATACCTTCCTCCAGAAAGTTCTTCCCTGGACCAGGTGAGCCAAACTGTTCTGTCACAGTCTGACTCTCACTACTTCTTGATTCCACACCCAAATCCATTACTCTCTCTCCGTGTTCGGGCCAGGTTCGCTGGGCGTTTGTTGTGCTGCTGTGTTTTGGGAGGTTTTCTTCTGGAGCTCCGTCTTCAGAACGTCCAGGCTTCTCAACAGTTACATGGGAGGGCTGGGGTCCATCAGACCCTGAGAGCTGTTGCTGGTCACAGCTATCAGTCTTGTCATCACACTGGGACATAGTCCTTGGTTTAAGTCGGTTATTCTGTAGATTAAGGTCCCCTAAAGGCTTCATCAAATGTTGTGGGGAGTCATAATCAGCTATGTAGGGTTTTATATCTAGCACAGGTGTGCCATCTATCATGTCAATGCCAGATAGGTATATAGTTCCACCTGGAAGGTGAAAAAAAAACCAAAAAACATCTTACAAGCATTCACAGTGAAGAACAGTGCCATGAATTGGAGAATATACTCTAACTCAGTCTGCTCACATTTCTCTCTACACATACTATTAACATCTGCTTCCTTTCCTATCTGGGAACCCAGCTTACTTGACAAAATCCTACTTGTTTTTCAAGGCGCTTGTGGGATATCTCTTCTACAAATCTTTCTGGCTTTTCCATACACAAGCATTCCTCTGGGTTTCACTGAGGACCCTGTATAAACCGCTACTAGATCCTCTTTTGCAATGGCCTGCCTGGACCTCCACAGCAAGCAGGCCCTGAGCATAGTTTGGAGTCTACTCCTTTTTGTATCATGGGCTAGGCACATGATAGTCCTCAGTGCATTGCTGAGGGACCAAGAAAGGTTTCCACTGGGGGTAAACAAGACTCTAGTTGCCCATCGTATCTTCATCCCCTGCTGCTCTTGAGTCCTGCTGCTCCTCCAGTCCAGTTAGATTTTAGCTAACAGACTATGGAAAAAGAGTTGTGACAACCTTTGGGGATTATGTTTTCAGGTAAGACTGCTGAAATCTAGTAGACTCACTTGAGAGGTTCTACCTGTACCCTGTTGGAGTAAGGAGGCATGCTGGAAAGGCCTACCCAGGCAACAATCTGCCAGGCACCTGCAGAAACTGAAGGGCCTCCAGCAAACAACCAAAATAACTAAAGCAAAAAAGGCCTTGGGGCCGGGTACTAGTGTCTCATACCTGTCATCCTACCTACCCAGGAGGCTGAGATCTGAGGTTTAAAGCTAACCTGGCAGGAAAGTCCATATTGACAATTAACCACCAAAAACCCAGAAGTAGAGTTGTGGCTCAAGTGGTATAAAGTACTAGCTGTAAGGAAAAGGTAGTTCAAGGATAGTGCTCAGGCTCTGACTTCAAACCCCAGATCCAGCGCACGCACGCACGCACGCACGCACGCAAACACACACACACACACACACACACACACACACACACACGGGTGGGACACAACTCAGATGGTAGAGACCCTACAGAACAAGCACAAGGCCACAAGTTAGAAGCCATAGTACTACCAAAATAAATAAATAAATACACAAATAAATAACCTAACTGTTTTTGACACAGGAATGATAAGACAAAACTCCGAACATCCTATAAAAACTTATCTCATAATGTCTTCAAGCTAACAATCATGGTATATTTCCCACTGGTATTCATACAGACAGCAGCTAGCTCTGAAAATGAGATGATTTCTTAGGACTCCCGGGGTAAAAGTAGAAATGAAGTGGGTTACCTTCCACCTTCTCCAGCTTGGCCAGCGTCAGTCCTATAGCATTGGGACGATGAGGGCTCCGTGTGGAAAACACCCCAGTCTTTGCACCGTTCAGCCTGGGGGGCTGCACTTTTGCCTTATAGCTCAAGTGACCATTTTTGTGAAAAACAAATAAAATCCTGTTGAAAACAGACCAAACCGCTGATTAAGAAAAGAACACGGGGGGGCTGGGGATGTGGCCTAGTGGCAAGAAGGCTTGACTCGTAGTCATGAAGCCCTGGGTTCAATTCCCCAGCACCACATATATAGAAAATGGCCAGAAGGGGCGCTATGGCTCAAGTGGCAGAGTGCTAACCTTGAGCAAAAAGAAGTCAGGGACAGTGCTCAGGCCCTGAGTCCAAGTCCCAGGACTGGCAACAAAAAACAAAAAACAAAAACAAAGAAAAGAACACGGGGGCTGGGGATATGGCTTAGGGGCAAGAGTGCTTGCCTCATATACATGAGGGCCTGGGTTCAATTCCCCAGCACCACATATACAGAAAACAGCCAGAAGTGGCGCTGTGGCTCAAGTGGCAGAGTGCTAGCCTTGAGCAAAAAGAAGCCAGGGACAGTGCTCAAGCCCTGAGTCCAAGGCCCAGGACTGGCCAAAAAAAAAAAAAAAGAGGATCATGAGTCTGTGACCAACTTGGACTACACAGTAAGATCTCAAAAAAAAAACAAAAAACTTCCCAAACAACACAAAACTAAAAGACAACAAAGGAAAACATTAACACTTGAATTTATACACTCATATATTATAAAATGTCAGCCTAGGGGCTGGGAATGTGGCCTAGTGGTAGAGTGCTTGCCCAGCACACATGAAGTCCTGGACTCCATTTCTCAGTACCACATATAGTAAAAAAGCAGGAAGTGGCACTGGCTCAAGTGGTAGAGTCTTAGCCTTGAGCAAAAGGAAGCCAGGGACAGTGCTTAGGCCCTGAGTTCAAGCCCCAGGACTGGCAAAAAAAAAAAAAACCCAAACATTAAATAAAATGTCAGCCTAAGAGAAAAATATTGACTGCATACAATGAATGAATTAGTATCTATGGTATATAAATGACTACACAAAGACTAGATCAGAACATTCATGGGTTTTTTTGTTTTGTTTTGTTTTTCTATCTTCCCCAGTGCTCAAATGAAGATGTCAGAATTAACAATTCATTTTAGGTGTCTACCAGTAAAATAAGACAAATTTAGACTGTAAATGTTAGACAGAATTGCAAATGACACAGTAATATCCAGATTTCTAAGGACTCTGACTTTTGGAAAGGGTATATCTAATTCTGTAAAAGGTCAGATAGTAAATATTTTAGGATTTGAGGGCAGCAGGTTACTTCTGCAACTGTTCAATTATGCTATGATAGCCAGCTGTACAATGGCAGCCACATGCTTTATAGACCATGGGCTTGGCTGTGAGACTATAAAAATAACTTACAAAAACAAGCAGAGGGCCATACTGGTCCCTAGGCTATTGTTTGCTGACTCTTGGTTAACATAATGGCCATGGGCAGAATCAGACATCTACAATAGAAGGGACCCATCACAATCAGGACCTCCAAGGGTGCCCCGGAAACAATTCTGGTATAATTATAACACAACTTACCAAACATGAGAAAATTGTTCTAGACCCATCAAGGAATGTTCAGGATTATTAAAGATGCTCTTTCTAATCCTCAAACAAGCCCGTGAATGGCTACAAATAGATGGCTGCCTTGGGGTACCATTTTTGGCTGAGAAACAGGATTCCAAGTAGCCTATTGGCTCAGTTAAAAGGATACCTACAGAAGAAAATTAGATAAGAAATCATTAAGTCAAAAAGTCACATGAAGTCAAGCACTGGTGGCTCAGGCCTATAATCCTAGCGACTCAGGAGGCTGAGATCTGAGGATTGCAGTTTGAAGCCAGCCAGGGCAGGAAAGTCCATGAGACTCTTATCTCCAATTAACGACCAAAAAACCCAGAAATGGCGCTGCGGCTCAAGTAGTAGAGCACTAGCCTTGAGCTGAAGAACTCAGGGCCCAGAGTTCAAGCCCCATGACCAACCAAAAAAATTATTTTTAATTTACATGAAGCTATAAGAAAAAATGATCTCTAATTCACTGATTTCATAATTTTTAAATCTACTAGCTAAAAGTTACTGGTGGCCAGGCATGATGGTACATGCCTATAATCTCAGCATTTGAGAGGCTGAGGCAGGAAGCTGTAAAGTTAAATGCCACTTTAGGTTACACATAGCAAGTTATAGGGAAGACTGGGCTAAGTAATGAAACACTATCTCAGAACTATTTTTTTTTTTTTTTGCCGGTCCTGGGACTTGAACTTAGGACCTGGGAACTTTCCCTAAGCTTCTTTTGCTCAAGGCTAGCACTCTACCACTAGAGCCACAACCCTACTTCTGCCCCAAGGCTTCATGCATGTTAGGCAAGTACTCTACCACTAAACCACATTCCCAGCTCCTCAAAACGTTGTTGTTGGTGGTGGTGGTGACACCTGAAATTGTAATCTTTTTTTCCCCCTGTTGCTGGTGGAGCTTAAACTCAGGGCATACATGCTGTCCCTGAGCTCTTTTGCTTAAGGCTGGTGCGCTACCATTTTGAACCACAGCTCCACTTCTGGTTTTCTGATGGTTAGTTGGAGATGAGTTTCACAAACTTTTCTGCCTGGGCTGGCTTTGAACCACAACCCTCAGATATGTCAGCCTCCAGAGAAGCTAGGATTATGGCATGAGCCACCAGTGCCAGGCCTGAGATGGGAATCTTGACATATTTCCCAGGCTGGCCTGTAACTCCCAGATTCAAGTGATCCTCTGGTCTCCGTTTCCCAAGTAGATGGGATTACAAGTATGAACCACCCACCATACCTAGCCTATTTGGATTTACAGGTAACTTACGGGTAATTTACAGGTAACAGTGTCCTTTGGAGCACTTTTCCTATATAAACGTTTTATTATTGTCGGTCATGGGGCTTGAACTTGGGGCCTAGGTGCTGTCCCTGAGCTAGCATTCTACCACCTTGAGGCACAGCGCAACTTCTGGTTTTTAGTAGTTAATTGGAGACAAGAGTTTCACAGAGACTTTTCTGTCCTGACTGGCTTCTAACTGTGATCCTCAGATCTCAACCTCCTGAGTAGCTAGGATTACAGGTGTGAGCCACTGGCGCCCAGCAACTTTTTATTTGATGCTTCAATTCTGACTATTGGCATATATTACATTGTAAACCTAACATACAGCTGGGCATGGTTCAAAGCCAGCCAGGCAAAAAAGACTGTGAAACTCTTATCTCCAGTTAACTATCAAGAACGCTGGAAGCGGAGCTGTGGCTCAAATGATAGAGTGCTACCCTCCAACAAAAACAAAAAAAAGCTCAAGGACACCACTGAGGCCCTCAGTTCAAGTACCAGAAATTAAAAACAAAATCTAAGATATGAATCAACATCCCTAGCAATATAAAGATATGCTGACAGACAATATCATTTTCTAAAATCTTTTGACACATACAAAAAATAATGTGCAACCCATATATCACAAAGCACAATAGACCCTCTATAGCCATCAGCCGCTCAAAGCCCTAGGCTACTACTGCCAACACCTCGTGCCTTTTCAAACTGTTTTCCCCCTGCCTCATACTCTTTCTTCCCCTGAGATGAACACCAGCCTCAATTACATTCACTTTCCTTTAAAATTGAATTCCATCATAATTACATGCATACCTCAATAATATTTCAGGTGCGGGTCTAAAACTGTAAAGGTGGGGGGAGGTGGTGGACAACTTCCTCCCTCCTCCCTTCCTAAACCCTCTATCCGTGGCCCTTATTAATTCCTAATCGGCATGACTCCAGCTGGGCGCGTTCGATCTCCCAGTAACAGATCAACTACTTCACTAAATCAGTCTCTGCACATTAAAGCGACAACCAGTCAGTCGTCTTTGAACGTCCCTGGAAGGACTCCAGGAAGGTGGAACACTGCATGAGCTCACGAAGGGAAAGCAGACTCGGTGGGAGGAGGCGGGATATTTGTAGCAGGGAGAGCTCTCCACGAAGAAAGGCGGGCAGCTCGGCGGCTGTGCCCAAACCCGGCCGACCCTACAGATCCACCGCAACCCGAGCTCCACACGCGCGGTGACGTCACGCCCCTAGGGTCAGCGGGTCACGTGGTCGCCAACGCACGTGACTTTCCCCTCCTCCCTCCCCCCTCCCCCCAGGATTCCCAAACTAGGAAACGTGATCTGCGTCAGGTCAAACGCTCACATTTTATATCCACCTCGGCCGGGTTTAGGCCTGTCCTGCTAACGGCACCGCCACCGTCTGATTCCTACAAGTTACCTGTCTCCAGGGCGGGCTTCGCGCACCCACACGAGGTCGCTGTGGGCCGAGGCCCCAACTCCTCCGCCAAGCCGCGCATGTCTAAGAGTCGCTGAGGAGCCCAGGCGATTCACCCAGACTTCCGCTTCCGCTCCCGAGGACTGGCGCCTGCGCAATAGCCGCGTCATGGCGTGGACCCGGAAGGTACGTCCGCGGAAGTGGCGCCGCGCGGGCTGTGGTGAGGGCTTTTTCTGGGCGCTGAGGTCTCGTGTGAGTTCGGATCCCCGCCCCGACCCGACAGTATCGGTCCTGTCATCCGCTGTGGTTGTCCCCTCTCAAAGCAGCCAGCGGCTCGGAGCTTTCCTGCGCTACCCAAGAGGAGTGGACACGACGATTCACACGCAAAGATGTCTTTGGATTTATTAGTAATAAGCGGCCTGTAAACCACGAATGACCCTGCATGTGTGCTGTTGCTGAGCATTTTCATTTTCTCAAGGCTAGTGCTTTGCCACTTGATCCACAGATCCACTTCCAGCCTTTTGATGGTTAGTTAAGAGATAAGTCTCATGGACTTTCCTGTCCAGGCTGGTTTCAAACTGGGATCCTCAGATTTCAGTCTCCTCAGTAGCTAGGATTACAGGCATGAGCCACCAGCGCCCGGCTATAATCCTTTTTTTTTTTTTTTTTTTTTTTAAGAAAAAAGGATGTGTGGGGCTGGGGATATGGCCTAGTGGCAAGAGCGCTTGCCTCGTATACATGAGGCCCTGGGTTCAATTCCCCAGCACCACATATACAGAAAACGGCCAGCGGTGGCGCTGTGGCTCAAGTGGCAGAGTGCTAGCCTTGAGCAAAAAGAAGCCAGGGACAGTGCTCAGGCCCTGAGTCCAAGCCCCAGGACTGGCCAAAAAAAAAAAAAAGAAAAGAAAAGAAAAAAGGATGTGTGTATCAGTCATACAACAAAAGAACTGGATATTAACTATCCAGAGTTGTCCTTGGAAGAGGGATAGAGATGGTTATACTTTTTGCAAGATAAAAGCTATTTGTCAGAAAAAAATCCCAAGTAAATCACTTAGATGTATGATGAATGTTGTAATGGAGCCCCACTACTGGCTGGGGAGTTGGGAGGGCATCACTGAAGAAGCCTGAGCCTCACTGGAACTGAAGTTAAAGTGAAGTTTATGAAGCAGTATGCATATGTGGATAAAATTATTGTCATTGTTTATGAACACCTTTTTTAAAGTACGGGCCAACAAGAATCCTGTTTTGTTAGTCTTATGTCAACTGGAGACACGAATCTGGGGACTGGCACAGGGTCACAACTGGACAGAAATAGCTGCACTTGTCACTAGGCAGCTCTGTTGCCAAACATGGTAGTCCTTTCATGGAAAGCAGAAGAGGTATTTGTCCTCCTAGAAGGCACAGTAAACGTTTGGTAATCACACCAAAAGCACATATTTGCCAACTGTGACATGCTGAAACTCAAAAAAAAAAGCACACATGAAGGCACCAATGAAACAGTTTGCAACCTTTCTGAAAGGCAAAGATCCTCTGAAAACAATATGCTCTGCACTTTTGTTTTCAATAGTTTTTGTCATTTTATCTGAATTTTCTACTGTTTAGAAGCTTAATTCCTTCTCTGCAGATAGAACCTACAATCTGCCTTAGAAAACAACTTAAATGATCGATACACGTAGTCATGTATCAAGAAGCCCTTCTCAATATAATGAAGTGACTCAACTTCTCCTTTAGGTAATGGCCATTTTGAGACAAGTAATGTTTGGACCTTCTCACACATCATTTTGGATATAATATCTTAGCATTGATTTTTTTAAAAAAGCCACCATTGTATGTGTACTATGAGAGGAGAGTAAGACAATGCAGGGCTCAGATGGATTCTTGCAGAATTTTAATTCTTTTGACTTAAGGGTTCTAAAGCCAAGAAGAAAACAGGAGGGAAGAAAGAACTTAAATGAGAATGGGAGGGCTGGGAATATGGCCTAGAGACTAGAGTGTTTGCCTCATATACATGAAGCCCTGGGTTCAATTCCCCAGTACCGCATATACAGAAAACGGCCACAAGTGGCGCTGTGGCTCAAGTGGCAGAGTGCTAGCTTTGAGCAAAAAAAGAAGCCAGGGACAGTGCTCAGGCCCTGAGTCCAAGCCCCAGGACTGGCAAAATAAATAAATAAAAATAAAAATAATTTTTAAAAATGAGAATGTGAAGGTAGAAAGAGGTGATAGAGGCCTAAAAGGTAGAAAGCCACTTCCTCTAGTGTACTATATCCCTCTTTGAAGCTACTTGGTTTTTTTGCACCTTAGTGCTCCTTGTACAGAACTTGAAATTTCAGTTGATTCCCTACCCTTGCTCTCTGGCAGGTAAAATTGAGACCAAAGTATCCCAACAATGAAGCATTATGAAAAGGCCCCGAGCACATCAGATGTGACTTCTGGTGAGTGCCAGCCTCTCTGAGGTTATTCCCACATCTGTGGAATGGGAATGGTATTCATTGCCCCATCAGTTTGATAGACTTCTGTGCCTATTAAGTATTATGGGTTCTGAATCATTGTATAATGAATATCCCCGGGTAGGGGGTGTCTACATGAAGAGGGCAGCAAATAGGAGGGAAATGCCATTGTAACTTCCTACTCTGTTACTGGTTCTCAGGCCTGTCAATTAGAACCATCTGGAGAACTTTAAAAAATAATGTGATAAGGAAGGTGTTGTGGTGCAAATCCATAATCCTAGTATTTGGGAGACTGAGACAAGAGGATTTTATCTAAAAAAAAAAAAGTTAAGTATGCCTGAAATACAATGCTATATATCCTGGTTAGCTCTTGAAGCAAGGATGGAACATTAGTAGAAAAACTGGTGAAAACCAAATAATATCTGTAATAGTTAATGAGAATGCAATTATCTTCTTAGTTTTGATGAATGGACTGCAGTTATGTAACATTAGAATAAACTGGGTGAAAGATACACAGAAACTTCTCTGCCATCTTTATAACTTTCCTATAAGTCTAAATTTACTTCTCCAGTGAGATTCCTTAAAGCATAAAATTAAAGATGAATATATCTCTGCTTAGATGCCACCCAATCAAAATAGGGAAATTAGGATCCCCAAAAGTTGAACTTGGGCACCTGTATATTTGAATTCTTCCTTGGTGATTTTCATGTACCACAGGGCCGAGAAAACCATTGCTATATTCCTTGAGGACCAGAGGATCTAGGATCCTGTCTTGTTCTTTGATATACTCTAAGCTTCTAACACATAGTCTATATGGAGCTTGTGTGTTGTGGCCCTGTTCAATGAACTTTAGTTTGAAAAAAATTTACTTTTATAGTCTGTTGTAATAACCAAAGAAAGAATAATAATAAAAAACCACCATAGAGGATGGGTTTTCAGATATCTCCCGAACCACCTAAAATAGCTTCAATTCTGACCCTAGTCTTTTGTCATTTTCAGTTCAACTTTGACCCTTATCGTCAGATGAATATTTCTGAAGTATAAAAGCTGCTACCCTATTGTTCAAAAGGCTCATCTATTTTCCTAATTCCTAATAATATACTTCTTAGGTCATCAAAAACTGTCTACACTGCAATAACAGATTCACTGTCTAATGAAAGAATTTTTAGCATGCAGACCAACTATTGCATCTGGACTCTATTAACCATAATCTTACATAGTTATCTTAAACTCACACTTCTTGGGGTCACCTGCAATAATGCTGCTTTGCCTGTCCAAATCTTCTGTCTTTCAAGATTTCACTCCAGTATCAGGTGAACACTTCCTGTTCAAATGGCTGCAGCCCTTACTGTTTTCTGGGTTGTTATTATAAAGGGGATGTACAGAGGGATTACAGTTAACTGTTTCCTGTTGTATTGCCTCGGTGAGACAGAATGAAGCCCTAGTTAGCCAGGCCTGTGTGCACAGAGGTATCCTAACTACTCAGCACTTACCATGACGCTGTCACACAATTAAGCAGGTAGTAGTGATTTAATGTACATTTTGCACAAAAACAATATTTTTTTAAAAAAATAGGAAATACAAAAGGCAATGACCAAAAAATAGTAAATGACATTCATTATTTTAATAATCCAAACTAAGAATTGTTCTAGTTATAAAGAGGGCAGATATGTTCAAATTATATTGTATACATGTATGGAAATACCACAGTGAAACAATTGCTTTGTATAGTTAATGTATTCTAGCACAAATGATTTGTTATAAAAAAGAATTGTCCAGATTAAGAGGTTCCTAAAGGCTGGGAATGTGGCTTAGTGGCAGAGTGCTTGACTAGCATGCATGAAGCCCTGGGTCCAATTTCTCAGTACCACACACACAGAAAAGGCCAAAAGTAGTGCTGTGATTCAAGTGATAGAGTGCTAGTCTTGAGCAAAAGAAGCTCAGGGACAGAGCCCAGGGGCCTGAGTTCAAGTCCCAGGACTGGGGGGAAAAAAAAGAGGTACCTAAAGCCTCACTAAAGTTTTGGTGTTATTATAGCAATAATTGACTAAATTTATAACAAAACTGTATACTTCCAAATTTTAATTGTTCACCATCACTTATCTGGCTCTTAAGAATTAAGAACTTAATTAAGCCTAGCTCCGGTGGCTCACGCCTATAATCTTAGCTACTTAGAAGGCTGAGATCTGAGGATTGCTTCAAAGCCAACCAGGGAAGGAAAGTCCATTAGACTCTTATCTCCAATTAACCACCAGAAAACTGGAAGTAGCACTGTGGCTCTAGTAGTAGAGTGCTAGCCTTGAGCTGAAGAGCTTAGGAACAGTGCCTAGGCCCAGAGTTCAAGCCTCATGGCCAACCAAAAACAAAAATAAGAATTTAATTAACAATCAAATAAGCCAGGTGTGCTGGCTGAAATCTGTAATTCCAGCTACTCAGGAGTAGAACATCTGGAGAGTATCTGTTGAAAGCCAGTCTAGCCCCCCCCTCCAAAAAAAAATTGAGAACCAATCTCAATTAGTAAGCCACATATGGTGGCACATGCCTGTAATCTCAACTAGTCTGGACACCATAGGTGGGAAAATCTGGGTCTGAGGCTGGCCCCAAGCAAAACATCAGGCCCTCCCTGAACAAATAAATCTTAAAAAGGCAGAGGCATGGCTCAAGTGATAGAGTACTTGCCTAGCAAATGCAAATGCAAGACTCTGAATTCAAACTCTAATGCTGTCATATATGTATGTGTATGTATATATATATATATCAGTATATATATATCAAATCAATTATTCAGCCCTCCCTTTTCCCCTTTATCCCCTTTCTTCTACTCTCTTCTCCATTTGCACATATATACCCATGTACACAGTCACACACACCCTCACACACACTAGCAGAATATTATCTACTTATTAGAGCTAAAAAATATTCTCTCAGAGATATGATCTATAAATGGGAAATCATGTGAATAAAAATTGTCAAAGCTTCTACAACATTTTAAAACAATCACACACATAAAATATCAAGATACATATTTCGTTGGTCTGCAACTTTATGCTTGAACATTGCTAAAACAAAACATAACTGTAGACATCATTTTCTTGTCGAATCTCTTGAGGGGAATGTGGAATTGCTGATATTTCCGGTTCTTCTGCTTTGGCTTTTTCATTCACTTCTGGAAAATGAAATACAAAAATAGATTCAGCAAACATTGGGACCATTTGTTATCCACTTAGAGAGAAAAACCTACCTCAGACAGACACAAAAATTAATTTCAAATGGAGTAATTTTTTAAAATTTGTCAGTTATGGGGCTTGAATTCAGGGCCTGGGTGCTGAGCGTTCCTGAGCTCTTCAGCTTAAGGCTAGCTCTCTACCACTTGAGCCACAGTGCCACTTCCTGTTTTCTGGTGATTAATTGGAGAGAAGAGTCTCACTGCCTTTCCTGCCTGGGCTGGCTTTGAACCCTGACCCTCAGATCTCAGCCTCCTGAGTAGCTAGGATTACAGGCATGAGCCACCAGCATCCAACTAAGTCTGAGACTCTTAGCTCCAATTAACCACTAAAAAGCCAGAAGTAGAAGTGTGGCTCAGGAGGTGAGAAAAATAAAGGACAGTCCCCAGGCCCTGAGTTCAAGTCCCAGTGCCAACATAACAGCAGCAGCAGCAGCAGGAGCAACAACAATAATCACAATAATAGGAATAGAATTGTAGCCCAGTTGGGAGAGTGCTTATATAGCTGTGCAAAATCCTGGGTTCAGTCTTCAGCACCACAAAAATACAACTACTAATAAAATAAAATTAAACCATGAATATCAACTGGGAAAATATGTACAATATTTAGTGAAGGACTTAAAAAGTTTTATTTTAGGCCAGGCACTATGTCTATAATTCTAACTACTCAGGAGATTGAGATTTGAGATGGTGGTTTAAAGCCAGCCTGGTGCAGAAAAGTCAGTGAGACACTTTACCTCCAATTAACTAGCAAAAAGCCAGAAGTGGAGGTGTAGCTCAAGTAGAAGGAGCACTAGCCTTTAACGAAAAAGCAAAGTGAGAATGCAGGGCCTTGGGTTCAAAACTTTACTTTTCAACTCAGGAGACTGAGATCTGAGGATGGAAGTTCAAAGCCAGTCCAGGCAGGAAAGTCTATGAGAGTCTTATCTCCAGTTAACCACCAGAAAACAGGAAGTGGTGCTGAGGATCAAAGTGGTAGAGCACTAGCCTTCAGCAGAAGAGCTCAGGGACAGTGCCCAGGCCCTGAGTTCAAGCCCTATGAGAGACAAAAACAAACAAACAACCCCCCCCCAAAAAACAACCCCAAAAGGTTTATTTTTCAGTGTTGCTAGGGATTGAACCCTGACTGCATTCAAGACAGTCTGTGTTTTATTTTTTTTTATTATTTTTTATTTTTTTGGCCAGTCCTGGGCCTTGGACTCAGGGCCTGAAGTCCCTGGCTTCTTCCCGCTCAAGGTTAGCACTCTGCCACAGTGCCCCTTCTGGCCGTTTTCCATATATGTGGTGCTGGGGAATCGAACCAAGAGCTTCATGTGTAGGAGGCAAGCGCTCTTGCCACTAGGCCATATTCCCAGCCCACAGTCTGTGTTTTAGATGAGGGCTTCTGTGAGCTTTTCCTAGGCTGCCTCAGAACTGTGATCCTCTTCCCTCTTCAATAGATAGATAGGGTTAGAGGAGTAAACCAGGAAAAATTAATTTTCTCAGAAAACCATCAAGACTTCCTGTTAATCTAGACTTGATTGTCTTTTAAAATATTTTGCTCATAATCTATCCTATTCTGGGCTCATTTCAGGTACAGGTTCTCAAAATAGTATGTTCAAGTACCTATTGTACTTGCTTACATTTTTTAAGTTCTTTTCTGTGAATTCTTTGGAAATGTGTCAAAAAAGAATGTTCATTTTTATGAAAAAGTAGTTGAAAATAGCCAAAGATATTGGTAGCCATTGAGATAACTGGCTTTTGTCAAAGAAAGCTAGCACTCTCTGCCATGAGGGAAATGTACTTGTGTTGTTGCTATAAAGAGCCCCTACCCCCTTGCATGCATGAAGCCCTGGGTTCAATTCCTCAGTACCACATAAGCAGAAAAAGCCAGAAGTGGTGCTGTGGCTCAAGTGGTAGAATGCTAGACTTGAGCAAAAGAAACCCAGGGACAGTGCCCAGGCTGAGTTCAAGCCCCAGAACTGGTAAAAAATAAATTAATAGATAGCCCTACCTGGAGGAAAAGTGTAGACTTTCTTAGCATCTTCCTCTTGAGCTTTAGGATTCTGGCCTTGGGACCCACTCTCTTCTTGGTATGGTTCTGGAAGGCATTCTTTAGGCACATCTCTATTCTTGTATGCCTTAGTAGAGAGATCTTCAGGCCCTTGGTATATTTCAGGTGAATAGTCTTCAGGCTCAGGTGTTTCTTCATATGCCTCATGAGAAAAGTATTCAGGTTTAACTATTTCTTGATAGGTTTTTATAGAATGGTTTTTAGGCACAGTTACTTCTTTGGTCTCAATTGTTCCTTGGTCTGGTTCAAAAATGAGTTCCTCTGGTCCGGCTGTTCGTTGAGTTGTGTCATCAGCGTAGCCTTTAGGCTCCTCCAGTTTGGGAGATGCTTCAGGAGAGCATCCTGTTGGGCCGGCTACGTCTTCGGATGTAAAGGGAAGAGCTTTGGGAACAGCCACTTCTTGGCACACTTTAGTTGAGGAGACTTCCGGTTCTACCATATCTTGATACATTTTCAAAGGATGATATTGAACCACAGCCATTTCCTGGCTTGTTTTAGGAGAGAGAACTTCAGATTGAGCCATATCTTGGCATACGTTGGAAGAATGGTCTTGGGCCTCAGATGCTTCCTGGCACATATCAGGCAAGAGGGCTTCGGGTTGAGCCATGTCCTGGCACATTTCAGAAGGATCATCTTGGTGTTCAGCTACTTCTAGGCATATTTTAGGAGAGAGATCTTCTGGTTCAGCCAGATGCTGGCATGTTTCAGAGTAGTGGCTTTGAACCACTATTTCTTGGTACTCAGAAGAATTTTCCTGGTGGGAAATGCTTTCTTGGTGTATTTCAGAAGAGTGTTGGGGGAAGGCTATGGAAGAGTGGGCTTCGGTTACACTCCTAGGTGGCTCCATTTCTTTCCCCGTGGGTGCCAGTTCTTTCTCCATCACTCCCTTTGCTGTTTGTGATGGAGGCTTCACCATCGGTTCTGCATTTTGTTTTTTCTTTCGGCCTCTTTGATTTCCTTTTCCTGTCCTCTGCCATTTGCGTTTTTTCTCTTCTCTGCAGAGAGATTAGAATTGGTGTCAGCAGTGCAGTGATAGAATTCAAATAAAAACTAATGAAAGTTCTAGATTTCTCACTGTCTTCACAACAAGCCACTTAATCTCTCTGGATATTAGTCTCTGTAAAATGAACTGTGCTAGATGTTCTAAATTGCCAGATTTCCAAAGTGTGTGTGTGTGTGTGTGTGTGTGTGTGTGTGTGTGTGTGTGTATGTGTGTGTGTGTTGGGGAGAATATTGATATTCCAGTTTATAAAGTCATCTCTTTGGGTTTAGTCTGTAGCCTTACTAGCCTCTGGGCAAATTGATACAACTGAGTTTCTAGATCTACAATCCAGCAAGGTTCTTCATTTTGCAGGCCAGGTGGGTAGAGTATTTGCTTGTCTGATAGTGTTTTCTGAATAGGTGCCAAGTAGCTAAAGTATATAAGAAGCAGTCAAAACTGAAAAAAAAAATTGGGGGGGGATTAAGTAGTATGGTGGAAAGGCACAAGTGGCCCTATTAGACCTAATTAATAGTCTAGAAGATGAAAGGATACACATAGAAACTGCAGCCAGTGGCAAATCATTAGAGACTGCCAGTATAGCCAGATACAGATGCTAACGCAGATGGGCTGGAAGGTAGGGGGAGGGGAAATACTATAAATAAGCACCCCATCGTTTCTCCAAACTTGTTGAAATTTTGAATTGTTTGGGAAATAGTTTCCCTAGTTACTGATTACTAAATAGTTTGCTATATAGATTTGCTTCTGAGTAGATATCAGTAACGTAGTGGCCCACATCCTCCCTGGTAGCTTTTCAAAATATGTAAAAAATATTTGCCCAGCCTAAACTTCAGTCTGTACTCCTATCTATGATGGTTGGCAAGTCGCCCACCTCTCCTTGCCTTGGCTTCCTTACAAAATGAGGTGAATAATGGCAGCTTAACGTTATGTGCTGGGTCTACATAGAGAATTCCATGGAAGAGTCATTCAGGTAGAAATTGGTACTCTCCTATTAGTATAAGGAATATTAATAGTCCTTCCCATGTATTGGAAGTAATTTACTTGTTATAGAATCTTCATGTCAGCCTATGAGGTGGATACAACTATCTCTCCTGATAAAATGGAGGCACTGAGAAGTGGAGTAACTTGCTCAAGTTCTATGGTAGGAAGTGAAGGAGTCAGGCTTCAGATCTAGTCAGTCTGGCCTGCCAGCGAGGCTCTCTTAACCATTACATTCTGCTGCTTACTGCTCCTGACACCTCTAAGGTTTCACTATGGCTGTGTATTGTGATGAGGGAAGGGGGCATGTCCCAGTAGCATATAGATGTGTCCCCAGGGCAAGTGTAGTCAGCTGCCAAGAAGCTCCCCAAGATGTCATCCATTTTGGTGAGTTTCTTAGCCCTGCTCCAACCTCACCCCAGTTGAATAAGCTAGACAGTTGAACTCTATCAGCACAATGACAACATTAGCTGCATATTTCAAGAGGGAGCTTATTTTTCAAGCACAGAGAGAAGAGAGAGAGAGAGAAGAGAGAGAAAAGGAGGAGGAGGAAGAGGAGGAGGAGAAGGAGGAGGAGAAGGGAAGGGAGGAAAGGAAAGGGGAGGAAAGAGGAAGGAGGGAGAAACATAACAGGGAGAAATATAAAGTGACAGGCAGAGAATGCAAGAGAAACAAACGCACTTCTCTGCCAGCAAGTCCTTGGGAAACCAGTAATAGTCAGAGGACTACTCATGGATGTGGAACTAGGGAGCTGCCTGGATAGTCCTCAACAGTCACCTGCCACAGGAACCAAGCACAGAGTCTCTGCTATAATTCATGTACATGTTTCCCAGTTCACTGTCACTAAAAAGTGACAGTGGTTGTGGGAGGAAAATTGACTTGAGACAAAGGACTCATGCCCATGCATCCTTTCAACACTAAAGACCCTTGGTAGTAGGAGAAAGGCCCTGGATGGCTGCCTACGATGGCTGGAGGCTGCCCTGGGCGATAGTGAGAGTGGAGAAAAGTTATAGATCAGGGCTTGGAATATGGCCTAGTGGCAAAAGTGCTTGCCTCACATACATGAAGCCCTGGGTTCAATTTCCCAAATTCCCCAGCACCACATATACAGAAAATGGCCAGAAGTGGCGCTGTGGCTCAAGTGGCAGAGTGCTAGCCTTGAGCATAGAGAAGCCAGGGACAGTGCTCAGGCCCTGAGTCCAAGGCCCAGGACTGGCCAAAAAAAAAGAAAAAAAGAAAAGAAAAGAAAAAGTTATAGATCATACCTGTAATCCTAGCTACTGAGGAGGCTGAGATCTGAGGATCTTGGTTTGAAGCCAGCTAAGGCAGAAAGGTCTCTTATCTCCAATTAACCACTTAAAAAACTGGAAGTGGAGCTGTGGCTCAAAGAGCTAGAGAGCTAGCCTTGAGCAAGAGAGCTCAGGGATAGTACTCAGGCCCTGAGTTCAAGCCACATAACTGACAAAAAAAAAGTATCCTTTCAGGCTCACAGTTATTGAGACCTGAGCCAACTTGAAACCTATGCAAGCTCACGAGGTAGAGAACCCAGCTGGGCTGGTGTTGGGCTTCTCTGGGGAGCGAGTCCTGGGTTTGGGCTGAAGAGCGCTCTGGGCTAAAGAGGTTCCTGCCCTCAGAGTGACTAAGGTACATCCCTTTTCCTGTCCCCAGTATTCTAGCTCCTTTGGATCAGGAAAAAGGATAACCAGTATCTCCTACATTCTACTAACATCATTTTCCTCTTTATTAGTCTGTGAGCTAATGGATTATGGAAACAGCTGTGGTTACCACAGCACTGTGCTAGTTCTTAAAAATCCTCCTCCTTTTCCCTTGAGACAGGGTCTCAATCTGGCCTCCAATATGCCATTCTCCTGCCTCAGACTCCCAAGTGCTAGGATTACAGATGTGAACTACTGCATTGGGCTAGAGATGAATGCCCCCCCGCCCTTTTTTTTTGGCCCAGTCCTGGGGGCTTGACCTCAGGGCCTGGGTACTGTTCCTAAGCCTCTTTTGCTTAAGGTAGAACTGTACCACTTGAGCCACAGTGCTACTTCCGGCTTTTTCTATTTATGTGGTACTGAGGAATGGAGCCCATGGCTTCATGCATGCTGGGCAAGTACTCTACCACTAAGCCACATTCCCAGCCCCATGCCTTTTCTTTTTTTTTTTAATTCTTTTTTTTTTTTTTTTTTTGCCAGTCCTGGGCCTTGGACTCAGGGCCTGAGCACTGTCCCTGGCTTCTTGCCGCTCAAGGCTAGCACTCTGCCACCTGAGCCACAGCGCCCCTTCTGGCCACTTTCCATATATGTGGTGCTGGGGAATCAAACCAAGAGCTTCATGTGTAGGAGGCAAGCACTCTTGCCACTAGGCCATATTCCCAGCCCCATGCCTTTTCTTAAGAAGAGTGTTTGGCATAGGTTAGAGCTTCTCTATGAGGAGTAATCTTGCCTTTCTCCCCACCACACCTCACCGCACAGGATATTAGAAATGTGAACATTTTAGTCATCACAGCTTGGATGGGAGGGAGGAAGTACTGTTGACAATGCTACTAAACATTTACAGTGTATAACACAGCCTTCCCCAACAAAGAACTCTGCCCAAGGTGTCTTCGATGCTCAGGCAGCAGAACTCTGCCTTCGATGGATGTTGTGTCTTGTGGTCTTTGGGTTCACTCACTATCTCCAAAGCAAGCAACTCTCCTCTTGCTTACAGGCACATTCTAAGTGGATGCAATTACATGCTGCCTAACTTTTAATCATGTTCTCTTGTTCCTGTAGTCCCTCCCTCCCTGATTTTAATACAGATGATTTTTCTCTTTTCTTCTTTTTTTTTTTTTTTGTTTTTTGGGGGGAGTTGTTTCTGTTTTTTGGTTTTTGGCGCTGATACTGATGCCTGAACTCAACGCCTGGAAACCCTTAGTTTTTTTCTACTCAAGGCTGATGCTCTACCATTAGAGCCACATTTCTACTTTCAGCTTTGTGTTGGTTAATTGGCTAAAAATCTCATGGATTTTCTTTCCCTGACTGCCTTTGAACCTTGATCCTTAGATCTCAGCCTCCTGAATAGCAAAGATTATAGGAGTGAGCCACCAGCACCCAACAATACAGGTTACACTGGATGGACACTGAGAACTCCAAAGTTTTTTACTCTTTAACCATGTTTTGTTTTACTGTGGGGAGAAGTGGTCACACTCATTCAGCAAGGATTTTTTTTTTTGGCCAGTCCTGGGCCTTGAACTCAGGGCCTGAGCACTGTCTTTGGCTTTTTTTTTTCTTTTGCTCAAGGCTAGCACTCTGCCACTTGAGCCACAGTGCTACCTCTGGCCATTTTCTGTATATGTGCTGCTGGGGAATCGAACCTAGGGCTTCATGTAGACGAGGCAAGCACTCTTGCCACTAGGCCATATTCCCAGCCCTCAGCAAGGATTTTATCCACAGAAAGCTCCTCCCCAGTTTTTTCCACTCTACCCAGATGCTTGTATGTTTATATGAAGCTGCACCCCAGGCTTTTCTCCAACACAAGTCAGTTGCCCAGTGCTTTAGTTAAGAGACCAGGGGTAAAAATACTGTTGCCTCAAATCTCCTGTGTTACAAAGGTAAGAGAGTTAACCCATTGGAGGCTGCTTTCCCTTTTTATTTGGGCTCACAGCACGTAATTAACAGTCTGGTTGGAGGGACAGAATGGGGTGTGTTAGAGTGTGTCCACATCTGCATGGTAGTCTAGCCTTTGCCTTGTGATAATACTGTACCGAAAGATCCATTGTGAGGTCTGCTTCTCTTGTGCTTCAGCTTTTCTTTTCCTGAGTTGCTCTCTGTTTCGCAAACTCCAAGACCCAATGATTTCTGCAGGGTAAAATGTAAGTTACTGGAGAGTGATGGCCTGTGGTGTCAATCAGCAAGAATCCTACTGCAATACGGTAAACTCCCTGTGCTTTTTTTTTGTTGTGTATTCATATGTGTGCCTGTCTAGGGGCTTGAACTCAGGGCCCAGGCACTGCCCCTTTTTTGCTCAAGGATAGTGCTCTACCACTGGAACCACAGCTCTGCTTCAGGCTTTTTGGCAGTTTATTGGAGATAAGAGTATAATATATTTTTCTGTCCCAGCTGGCTTGAACTATGATTCTCATATCTCAGCCTCCCAAGTAGCTAAGATTCCAGGTGTGAACCACTGGAGCCCAGGTTTCTTCGAGACTTTTTTTTTTTTTTTTTTTTTGGCCAGTCGTGGGCCTTGGACTCAGGGCCTGAGCACTGTCCCTGGCTTCTTCCCGCTCAAGGCTAGCACTCTGCCACTTGAGCCACAGCGCCGCTTCTGGCCGTTTTCTGTATATGTGGTGCTGGGGAATCGAACCTAGGGCCTCGTGTATCCGAGGCAGGCACTCTTGCCACTAGGCTATATCCCCAGCCCTCTTCGAGACTTTTGAAGGCAAGAACCATGTCTTAAGCTGGGCCCCAGTGGCTCATGCCTGGCTACAACCCAGGAGACTGAGATCTGAGAATCACTGTTCCAAAGCCAGCCCAGGCAGGAAATGACATAAGACACTTATCTCCAATTCATTACCAGAAAACTGGAAGTGGTGTTGTGGCTCAAAGTGGTAGTGCTCTAGACTTGAGTGAAAAAGCTCAGAGACAGTGCCCAGGCCCTGAGTTCAAGCCCCACAACCAACAACAAAAATCAATACCAAAAATAACCCAATATCTTAGTTATCCTTGTACTTCAGCTTGGAGAAGAATTTTTTTATTTTTTGAGACAAGGTATTATGGAATACCACACTAGTTGTAAATTGCAATCTTCCTGACTCAGCTTCCTGGAATTATAGGCATATACCACTACATTTGGCTTGGGTGTTTGTGTGTGTGTGTGTGTGTGTGTGTGTGTGTGTGTGTGTGTGTGTGTGTGTGTGTATTTTACTGTTCTGGGGACTTGAACTTTGGGCTTAACTTCTGTCCCTGAGCTTTTTGGGCTCATGGATAGTACTCTACTGCTTGAGCCATAGCTCTACTTTCAGCTTTTTAGTGATTAATTGGAGATAACAGCTTCATAGACTTTCCTACTAGGGCTGGCTTTGAACTATAATCTTCAGATCTCAGCCTCCAGAGTAGGTAAGATTACAGGTGTGAGCCACCAGCAATAAGCTGGCTTAGGTTTTTTAGTTTGAATTTGTTTTTCTTTTTTTTTTTGTTTTGGTACTGAGGTTTGAACTCAAGGTCTTTGCTCTACTTGGGCCTCCCTTTAGTAAATATTTTTGAGTGAAAAAGATTAAATCAGAGACATACTCAGTCACAGTAGCTATGTATCAGTGTGCTATCAACTTATTAACTTATTTTACATGTACAAATAAAGAAAAATCATTTATATTCTGTCATCTTTAATTTTCATTTCATTTCAGTCTTCATTTTCATCCAAGCCCTATATTACGCAAAGTTGTAATGATAGCAACCATGATTTTTATCTTTTTTAACCTAACATTATATCAGATATATTTACATGATATAATCTTCATAACTATAATTTAAATAATGACATAGTGCTTGATCTAGCCACTTGTATTGAACATTTAGGTTGTTACTAGGTATTTTCTGCCCTGTATATCAAGGTATTAGTAAGCAAATTCAAGCTGTAAGAAACAAAACAAACATATATCTGGGATTTGGTGCTGGCATTTGAACCAAGGGCCTTGTGTTTATTAGGCAGGCCCTCTACCCCTCGAGCCACTACACCAAACTGCTTTTTGTTGGTAATTTTCAAGATAGGTTATCACTTTATTCTCTTGCTAGCCTGGACTTTTATTCTCCTGTTTGTTGCTGAGATGACAGGTAAGAGCCACTGAACCCAGTCATTGTACTTCACCTTGGCTGGAATGACAGGTGCACTCCATCTCCCCAGGGCATTGGCTGATAGGGAATCTCTCAACCGGTTACGCCTAGCTTGCCTCCAACATTCCCCAGTCTCCACCTTCCAAATAGCTATTTTGGACTTGAGCCACTGCATCCAGCTACAATGTGGTGTTTCTTGAAGTTCTTTGGAATGTTAAGTGTATGGAACTTTTGTTGCCATCTATGTTTGACAAAAATTAATGGATCCCAAAACCTGTGGAGTGATCCAGAGCTGAACTGGTGTGCCCCCTGGACCACAGCACCTAATATATTTTTTTAATTTTTATTATCAAACTGATGTACAGAGAGGTTACAGTTTCATACATTAAGGCATTGGATACATTTCTTGTACTGTTTGTTACCTCGTCCCTCATTCCCCCCAGCACCTAATATTTTTAAGACAAGGGTTGTTTGGGGTTTTTTTTGTTTGTTTGTTTGGTTTGGTTTTTGTTGCCAGTCCTGGGGCTTGAACTCAGGGCCTGAGCACTGTCCCTGGCTTCTTTTTGCTCAAGGCTAGCACTCTGCCACTTGCTTTTTCTATATATGTGGTGCTGAGGAATCAAACCCACAGCTTCACATATACGAGGCAAGCACTTTTACCACTAGGCCATATTCCCAGCCCCGGGTTGTGTTTTTAAAATCCCAGTCCTGGGGCTTGAACTCAGGGCCTAGGCACTGTCCCTGAGCCTCTTTATGGTCAAGGCTAGGGCTCTACCACTTGAGCCACAGTGCTACTTCCAGCTTTTTTTTTTTTTAATTTGGAGATAAGAGTTTCATGGATATTTCTGCCTAGGCTGGCTTTAAACTGTGATCTTCAGATCTCAGCCTCCTGAGTACATAGGATTACAGGCATAAGCTACTGGCCAAGACAAGGGTTCCTGTGGTGAAAATTTTTACCAACCTCTAATTACAATGAGAATTTTCTTCAATTATCTGCATTAGTGACTAGCCACAGTCATTTTAGCACTATATGACTATCACTTATAAGTATTAGAGATACCCTAAAATATCATTTGTTTGGTATCATTTGATTGGTATTATTGGATCTGTCACTGTAACATCTCATTAAATAACACAGCTACAAGTAAACACATATAGTACAATATCACAATTTAAAAAATTGATAACTATCCTAATATAACTGCTTCATTTATAATCCTATGTATTTAATTTTATGTCTTTATTATTTTAAGAAAAAATGTGTAGATTCATCAGAGCCATAGATCTATCAGAGATGGATCAGAGATCTCCATTCTGATCCATCAAATAAAAGAAGTTTGAAACATTGTCATACAGTATCCCTAGGTCTGCACAAAATATTTTGAAAACTGCTACTTTAGGACAGATCTAAAGTCTGAGATCAGGAGTCCAAAAAATAAGTACTATTTTAGCTCTTGCCACCTACTGCCAGATCTCTTTCTAAGAGTTACACTAAATTTATACCCCTGTAAAAGAAGAGGTTGGAGTAGAGTTGTTTTACCATAACCACCTGGGCATTTTCATTATCTTTCATTTAAGTGATTTTTTTTCTTAATAATTTATCACTACCTTGTATTTCTCTAACTTATGAGAGTCATAGTGCTAAAAAGTTACCTATATTTAACAGGAAGTTAAATACCCATTTAAGGGTATATGAATGTACTCAATTATACTACACTCATCAAAGAGAAAAATCACTATAGTCCTCAGTCTTCCCAACAGCCGCCCTTTCTTACCGTCTCTTTCATTACCTGGAGCAGAGGCCTTTTTTGGATGAGGGTCTGATGTCTGCTGTAGCTTTGGATGAGATTGGTCCTTTCCCAAGTCCATCTTGCTGCAATACCTTCCTGGTATTTGCTCTGACTTCTACAAGCAGCCTAAAAGCTTTTGTAAAAATATCAAAAACAACACTTAAAAAAAAAAAAAAAGCCACCACCACCCACACAGAAGTTCACTTGTCACTTGACTTCCCGCCTAAAGTTTTATCTGGTTGAACTGCAGCTGCAGACAGATTCTCCTTTCTTTATCACACTGCACAGGTGCGAGCGGAAAAATGGCTGGCACTGTGCTCTGGTCCTCTGGCATAGATTGCTGTTTATACAGAGAACTCCTCAGGCCCAGCCTGGCATGTACAGCCTCTAGTCCAGCAGTCATTTGGTTCTATGGTTCTATGTGCCAGCAAGTGTCTGAATTTCTTTTCTAGGTCACCAGATGACTGTACTAGAGGCAATGCCATGCCAGGCTGGGCCTGGAGCGATTCCTTTTTGATGGCCTGGTATAGAGAGAACACTGGGTGGGGTGTAGGCTCCAACCAGCAGCAGCCCAAAGCAAGTCATTTCCCTTTCCTGTGACTCTCTTCCTTATTTGCAAAATGAGCAGATAATTCTTGTCTTGCCTCTTTCATAAAATTGTTGTGACATTGAAAACAAGTAATGTGAATGAATAAAGAGTGCATTTAGATATTAATCTTAAATTCTTTTCCTGGGCATCTCTTTTTTCCTGGGCATAATCTGTTGCAAAGTAACATAAAGTCTTGCTGTATATGTCATAGACATAAGGATCAAATTAGGAATTCAAAACAAATTTGTACCCTCTTTTTTTCCCCCATACACAATCATTCCAAATGACTTAAAATAGCGAGTGAAATCTACTTCTATTCATCCAGAGGAAAGTCAAATGCATTTCCTAATGAAAATATTACTGTATTATGTCCCAGTTGAAATCAAATCTCCAATCAGTAACCCCATTTGAGGACCCACAAAGACACACAGAGGACCATGGTTCAACAAAGGAAGGAACACTGAGCCACTCCTGGTAAAGCAGTGGGTCAGGAGACCCAGAGTTAACTGGGTTCTGGAACCAGAGTAAAATAAAGAAGGCTTAAATTCCAGTGTTCAGTCCCTAATTCAGTGACTTTAAGCAAGCTGGATAGCCTTGGTACCAGTTTATCTATCTGTAATATGGGATTATATTGACATCTACCTCCATCCTATTGGGATGGGTGCCTAGTATATTAAACTTTTATAAATGTTAGCTGATTTTGTTCATTAAAAAACACTGTAACTGGTATGGTGATACACATCTGTAGTCCTAGCAGTTGGGAGGCTGAGGCAGGAGGATCATGGGTTAGATCACATACACACACACACACACACACACACACACACACACACACACACACATATTAAGTAGATTTTGGCAAAACAAACCATAGTTTAAATGCACTAAAGAAACAATATCTGAAGGGATTCCTTATTATGTGAGAAGGCACACCTACTTTCATAGTCTTTTTTTTTTTTCAGTTCTGGGGTAGAAACCAGGGTCCTTACGTGTTAAGCACATATTCTACCATTGAGCTACACCTCAAGCCATCACAGAGTCTCAATACATCAATACTGGAAGAATGGAAAACTGATTAATCCTTGCCCCCTTTTTATGTGTGGAGAAATAGAATCAAGGAAGGGAATCTTCTCCTCTCAGCAGCACCTCTCACTGATGGTGACATTGACTACCTTTTATGCTTGATCCTGTCTGGGTATGAAAACATGTATGTAGTGTGAAGGTACAAGAGGAACAAGCTTTCAAACATTCTGAAAAGTATTGAAAGTGATATAGCCCACACCACTAAAGCTTATCTTTGCTTTTCAAACCCAGGCCCAAGGACATTGATCAAGTTGCATTGTATTCAAACTGACATGTTGAATTGAAATCCCTTTGTACAACTACTTAAAAATTAAAAAAATTAAAATGAACCCAGACCCTAATACTTAACTATGTTTTTCAATTCTTAGGGTTTTTTTTTAATAGTACTGATCAGGTTCCAGTCTTTAGTGAATCTCTATCAAAAAAATTCAAATAGCTGTGACAGCCTTTATTTATTTATTTATTTATTTATTTATTTATTTATTTATTTATTTATTTTTGGCCAGTCCTAGGCCATGAACTCAGGGCCTGAGCACTGTCCCTGGCTTCTTTTTTGCTCAACGCTAGCACTGTGCCACTTGAGCCACAGTGCCACTTCTGGCCATTTTTTGTATATGTGGTGCTGAGGAATCAAACCCAGGGCCTCATGTATACGAGGCAAGCACTCTTGCCACTAGGCCATATTCCCAGCCCCTAGCTGTGACAGCCTTTATGCAAAGGAATTATAGGGATAGACAGGCTTTTTATGTAATTTTATGTCTTGAAATTTCTGTATTTTCAGATACGGGATATAACTTTAAACATATGAAGTATGTTTTATAATCTAAGCTAGTATTCCTTTGGAATGTTTTAATTCTTACTAAGTTAAGTTGTTTCTTACTAAAATTCAATGGGATACAGGGGATGCAGAGACACTTCTTGTTGATACTGTTTTATTCTGAGACAAGTTCTTACTGTGTAGCCCAAGATGCTCTGAACCTCTGGATCCTCCTGACTCAACCTTCCAAGTGCTGGGATTACAGGCTGGTGGCACCATGCCTGGTCAGAGGTACTTCTTAAACAGGATTTTCCAAGGCTATGAACGTAATTTACTAGTAGAACATTTTCCCAGCATACATAAAGCCCTGGGTTCAACAGTTCAGCAAACTGGACAGAATGTCCATGCTGTGCCAACTGAGCAAAGCTGTTGGGCTACAGAGATGGGTAGTGAATTCCTTGAGCTCTGCATATTTTAGGCTCAGGACAGTATACATCTTTTTTTTTGAGTACTAAGATTTGAATCCACATCCTTAAGCACACTACCATCTGAGCTATACTTGTAGCTCTATACATCTTTATTGTAAGGAAATAATATTTAGGTTCTTCATACCCTCTGACAGAGTTGACTTTATCCTTGTCCTGTATTTCCTGTATCTATAAGCAGAGTGTGGAAGACTGGAAGAGGGCGGGGTCTCTAGTGAACAGCCAGGGAGCACTGTGCTGGGTGGAGAGGCTGGTGGAGAACACTTTGGAGCAAACTAGATTGGAAGTCAGGCAAGGTGTCTCTGGTGTGATAAGCAGGCCATGAGCGGGAATTTGGAACAAAAATAGTCACCCCCTAAGTTTACAAGCCATAATTTATAGTTACTTCTTTCTATAGAGCTAAAACTCTAAAGCTATTGTTATCATGTGAAATATTAGACACTAAAGAGCAGCTAGTTAAACCAATACTGCCTTGTTCTAGAGTTCTATGCATATGTACACAAAATCTCCTCCTAGACAGGATCTGCTCTTGAGTCACTTCTTGGTCTCTACAGCATGACCATGAGGGAGGCTGGCCACCTGTCCCCACAAATGCCTTCCTCCCATTCACAGATCCAACTTCTGGGTCATGCAGCCCAGGGAGGTAGATGCTCTGCCCTAATAGAGTAACAGCATCTGTCCTAGAGTTCTTTCTGTTGTCATTCTTTCTCAGTGCCTGGCAATGTCCCCCGTGCTGGAGACTCAGCAGTTAAAAGGCAAAGTCCCTGTCCTTGAGTCTAATGCCCTTGAGTTTAATGGGGGTGGAGTGGGGGTGGGGGGGGGGAGAGAGATTAAGCAAATAAGTTTAAATGGATCTGATGGTGACTTTTTTTTGGAGGGGGGGTGGAATTGATCTAGAATAATGGGACTAGGAATAAGGGGGACATTGATGATGTCTGCTTTTTTTATGTACCATGATTAGGAAGGCTTGACTGACGGGCGAGGAGAATGGAAGAAGAGAGCCAGCAGTGCTGATGTAAGCCAACCTCCCATGAAGTGGGCACCAGCAAATGACCTCAAGAGAAGGAGTGGTAAGGAGGTAGGAGAGGATGTCTTAATACCCTTCCAGAGATTTCTGCCCTGAGGTGGGTAGTCATGAGATGGTGTGAACTGCAGTCAGGCTGTCTCATGTTCTGGTTACTATAAGGGGCAGGGAGGAGGCAGACATCACAATGACTGAGGCAACAGACGACTATGGCATGGACTATAATAGTGATGGTGAAATTCTGGATGAATTTACAAATTACATATGGGTTAAGAGCTAGACATGGTTTTGGCCTGAGCAACTGAAAGAATGGAATTACCATTACCAGATGAGATAAAGCTGGAGGAGTTCGGGAGTTTAGTTTGATATAGTAATTGGTTAGGAAGAGCACAGCAAAGGAGAAGTCAGAGGGGCAGAAAGAAACTAGATACATAAATATAGCATCCTGGAAGCAAAGAGACTGCTCACCTGTGTCAAATTTTTCTATAAATGAAATAATAGAGTAAACATTTATTTCTTATCAGGTCAAATCAGCCCATTGCAGAGAAGTTACATGTAGTCCTGGCCAAGAACATACAGGTTTAGACAAGCTAAATAATTTTCAGAGGCTTGGTGCAAAATGAAAACACAAGGCTTCTCCTTCAAAACATTAAGAATTTCAAGACTGGGGCTGGGAATATGGCTTAGTGGTAAAGTGCTCGTCTAGTATACATGAAGCCCTGGGTTCGATCGCTCAGTACCACATATATAGAAAAAGCCAGAAGTGGTGCTGTGGCTCAAGTGGCAGAGTGCTAACCATGAGCAAAAAGAAGCCAGGGACAGTGCTCAGGCCCTGAGTTCAAGCCCCAGGACTGGCAAAAAAACAAAAAACCAAACAAGAATTTCAAGAGAGCTAAACAGAAAATTAAACCCAGCCCAGGGCCCTACTTTTAGAAATCTTTCACTGGGTCCTTGTAGCACTTTTTAAAGTAGTTATTATCCTCATTTCTCAGATCAAGAAAATGGTTCTCAGTGAATTGAATAACTAAAGTCAGAGACTTGACTGATAGTTGTAGTCTCCCAAATCTGGCCCTCTTCCTACTAGTTTGAACCATGTATTGAGGGAGAGGTCTATTCTTCTGCCTCCTAAGCATCTGGTGTGGGCTTAAGGATTGAGGCCATATTCAAGCATTTTTGAAGGGATAATTGAACTGGATAGATGTGGATATGGAACTGGACAGATTGCTAAAAACCCCTCTTTATGATAATAAGGGAGCATAGTTAAAGTAGCTCACACATGGTGTGGATCCAGTATAGTCTAAATCATGACCCAATAAAAGTTCATGTCAGGCTGGGGATATGGCCTAGTGGCAAGAGCACTTGCCTCGTATACATGAAGCCCTGGGTTCGATTCCCCAGCACCACATATACAGAAAATGGCCAGAAGTGGCGCTGCGGCTCAAGTGGCAGAGTGCTAGCCTTGAGCAAAAAGAAGCCAGGGACAGTGCTCAGACCCTGAGTCCAAGGCCCAGGACTGGCAAAAAAAAAAAAATTAAAATTTAAAAAAAAAAAAGTTCATGTCAGGCATGTCGCTTAGTGGTAGAGTGCTTGTCTAGCATGCATGAAGCCCTGGGTTTTGATTCCTCAGTACCACATAAACAGAAAAGGCCGGAAGTAGCACTGTACCTCAAGTGATAGAGTACTAGTCTTGAGCAAGAGAAGCTCAGGGAGAGTGCCCAGGCCCTGAGTTCAAGACCCAGGACTGGCAAAAAAATTAATGTCATTTCAGGCTAATCTAATAGATTTTTAGTGTCACCAAACAAGGGAAATGAGAGTCTTGCTGCACTTCGACTTGTCATATCCCAGCTAGCGTGTCATACTGTGAAGGTCTCGCTAGTGTTTATTTGCAGCTACTACAAAGCGCAAAGGGAATAGGGTTCTGCCATTCTCTACTTGGTGATTTTGGGGAAAACCACTTAATTCTTTCTAATCCTGCTTCTTTCCTTGTAAAACAGAAAAGTAATACCTCATAAGGATTTTGTGAGGATTAAAGAGATCATACAAGCTTTTTTCTAAAATGAAAAGCACTGTGCAGATAGATAAGTTAGGCCATCATTCATAGTATTACCAGTAGAATGTTCTAATGATGCACCTGAGTATATTCCTAAAATACATTGGGGAAGAAATAGTGTCTTTGAAGGCTTGTTTTTCTTATACTCCTTCCTTGCTGAAATAACTTTTTTTGGAGCTTTTGACTATTTCTCAGAGAATAAATGGAGCTTTGTTTTTCTGCTTGGGGAACGAGTTTTTTCTTTCCCTTTCTCACAGTCTGTAAATATATGATAATTGAGCTCTGTCCTTGTGCAGACACTCTTGTACATACATAGATAATGGGGCCTACAGCTTTGGAGGGATAGAACCTGGGGTTGATCTAGTTTGTTCCAAAGCCCCTCCTCCAACCTCTTCAAACCAATGTTGCCTCCTATTAAAATGTAAAAAATTAAGCATCTCTGAATACACATTGGTGAGAGGCTCTTTATCTGGAGAAGGACAATTCTGCTCCTACCTTGACCCACTATCCTAATTCAGTTTTTTCATTCCTGAACTTGTTGAGCTTGTTTTGTATTCTCAGGACCTCCTTCTCCCACTCTACTTCCTTCACTGGAATCCATAATCCAGTTTGTTTTTTCTTCTACATGAGTTACTCATGTCCAAACTTAGTGGTCTCATCTTAGTTCTTTCTCTTTAGCTTCTATATAGCTCGTGATTCTTCTGAGTAAATTTGTGTGTGTGTGTGTGTGTGTGTGTGTATACGCGCACACGCACCAGTTGTGGAGCTTGAACTCAGGGCCTGTGCACTGTCCTTGAGCTTTTGTCTTCAAGACTAGCACTGTACCAGTTGAGCCACATCTCCACTTCTAGATTTTTGCTAGTTAATTGGAGAGAAGAGTCTCATGGACTTTCCTGCCTGGGCTGTCTTTGGACCATGATCCTTTGAGCTCAGGCATCCTGAATAGCTAGAATTATAGGCATGAGCCACAAGCATCTAACTTTTTTGTTTATTTGTTTTGTTTTTGTTGCCAGTCCTGGGGCATGGACTCAGGGCCTGAGCACTGTCCCTGGCTTCTTTTTGCTCAAGGCTAGCACTCTGCCACTTGAGCCACAGCGCCATTTCTGGCCTTTTCTATATATGTGGTGCTGGGGAATCGAACCCAGGGCTTCATGTATACAAGGAAAGTACTCTTGCCACTAGGCCATATTCCCAGCCCAAGCATCTAACTTTTTTATTTTTTATTTTTGTCAGTGCTGGGGCTTGGAACTCAGGGCCTGAGCACTGTCCCTGGCTTCTTTTTGCTCAAGGCAGCACTCTACCACTTGAGCCACAGCACCCCTTCTGGCTTTTTCTATATGTGTGGTGCTGAGAAATCGAACCCAGGGCTTCATGTATACGAGGCAAGCATTCTTGCCACTAGGCCATATTCCCAGCCCTAACTTAAAAAAAAACAAAAACAAAAACAACACTTACATTGTCCTTGAAACTTTCTCTGCTCTTGGTTTCTGTGAAGATGTATTCTTCACCTCTCTCAGTCTCCCTTCCCACCTCTATAAGATGTGGGAGATGTTTTCTAAGGGTGAGTCTTTATCCTTTTCACTTTATCTTTGTTTCTATCTTTCAGCTATTACAGGTGTTTTCTTTCTTTCTTTTTTTTTTGCCAGTCCTGGGGCTTGAACTCAGGGCCTGAGCATTTTCCCTGGCTTCTTTTTGCTCAAGGCTAGCACTCTCACTTGAGCCACTTCCGGCTTTTTCTATACATGTGGTGCTGAGGAATCAAACCCAGGGCTTCATGTATACGAGGTGAGCACTTTGCCACTAGGCCATTTTCCCAGCCCCTACTGGTGTTTTCTAAATAAATGTCTGAGTGGTAAGATCACATTTTTCAAGTGTATCTTGGCATTCTTGACCTGGAGGTTGCCTCAAACTTAGCATAGCTAAATTAATCTTTAACTTTTTGATTGGAATAGTAGCATCATGTTTCTGGCCATGCAGTTGTATATCTTCAGAATTAACCTTGACCCTGTCTTCTCTTTTTTTTTTTTTTTTTTTTTTGCCAGTCCTGGGGCTTGAACTCAGGGCCTAAGCACTGTCCCTGGCTTCTTTTTGCTCAAGGCTAGCACTCTTCCCCTTGAGCCACAGCACCACTTCTGGCTTTTTCTATATATGTGGTGCTGAGGAATCGAACCCAGGGCTTCATGTATACGAGGCAAGCACTCTTGCCACTAGGCCATATTCCCAGCCCGCCTTCTCTTTCTTATACAGTTCTGTCAGTTAATTCTTCCCCATGTCCCACGTGCTTGCTCATTTATTCCCTCTTTATTCCCACCCCAACCACCACACACAGAGACTTGACCCTCTTATTCCCCATACTGAGAAAACTGAAGTTTTCCTTCTAATTTTGCTTTCCCTAGTCTAACCTGTATAAACAAGCCAGAACATTCTCCCCACAACTGGCTCTGAACTAGACGTCCTGTAAGGCTTCAGAACTGCTACAGAATAAAGACTAACCTCAATTTGGCATTTAAGGTCACCTTCCCAGTGTTCTCTCCCATTACTTCCTTGAAACCATGCAGTGTTCCGATTAAATAGCACTCTGCTTCTCATTGACTCTTTAAGCACACACAAGACCTGTATTCCTACCTTCTAGTTGTTTAGTGCTCTTCTCTGTATCTGTCCATCGGTCAGTGCCTCTTGTCACAAAGCCTTTGATGATGCTGATGCTGATGCGGGGGAGGGGGGAGGTGTTAGACACTCTCCACACTCATAGTGGGTACCTTGACACCACACCTGCATTGTCTCACCGAGTTCCTTCAACCAATATGATCCCCATGTCACAAATAGGAAATTACAGTTTAAAGAAGTTAGGCACATTCCTAGGAAACAAACACGTAAGTGGCATAGTTAGGTCCCAAACCAAGACTACCTAGCCCCATATCCCACAGGTTTCACCATAATTTCATATGGCCTTTTTCCTACTTCTTATAAGGGATTTCTCAAGTTACGATTATTAGGAGCCTCTTATATGGTTAATGACATATAATTTTGAAATTTTTTTGTTTATGTATGACATCTTTTGTATTTTATTTATTCATCAAACATTTATTGAGCGTGTGTGTGTGTGTGTGTGTGTGTGTGTGTGTGTGTGTGTGTGTTTGCCAATTCTGGCGCATGAACTCATCAGGGCCTGGGCACTCTATTTGAGGTTTTGGTTTTAGTTTTGTTTCCCTCAAGGTTAATGCTCTACCACTTGAGCTATAGTTCTATTTGTTGTTTTTTTGTTTTGTTTTGTTTTTAATTTTTTTAAAAATTATTTATCTATTGTCAAAGTGATGTACAGAGGGGTTACAGTTTCATACGTAAGGCAGTGCATACATTTCTTATCCAACTTGTTACCTCCTCCCTCATTCTTTTTTTTTTTTTTTTTTTTTTTTGGCCAGTCCTGGGCCTTGGACTCAGGGCCTGAGCACCATCCCTGGCTTCTTCCCGCTCAAGGCTAGCACTCTGCCACCTGAGCCATAGCACCCCTTCTGGCCGTTTTCCATATATGTGGTGCTGGGGAATCGAACCGAGAGCTTCATGTGTAGGAGGCAAGCACACTTGCCACTAGGCCATATTCCCAGCCCCTATTTGTTTTTTTGTTTGCCAGTCCTGGGCCTTGGACTCAGGGCCTGAGCACTGTCCCTGGTTTCTTTTTGCTCAAGGCTAGCACTCTGCCACTTGAGCCACAGCGCCACTTCTGGCCGTTTTCTACATATGTGGTACTGGGGAATCGAACCCAGGGCTTCATGTATATAAGGCAGGCGCTCTTGCCACTAGGCCATATTCCCAGCCCCTGAGCCATAGTTCTAATTCCTGCATTTTGGTGCTAAGTTAGGGATAAAAAGTCTCATGGAGTTTCCTACCTGGGCTGGCTTTGAACTGTAATCCTCAGATCTCAGCCTCCTGAGTAGCTAGGATTACAAGCATGAGCCACCAGTGCCCAGGGTTGATCCAGTTTTGAAAGTTGAATAAGAATTAACTCAGGACACAGCAAGGCCCAGGGAAATATAGGCTCTGGAGTTTGATCTCAGTTCATCAGACCAGGTTCTGTGTGACCTTGAGCAAGTTATGTAGAATTTTCTAGCCTCAACAGCTTTATGTACAGAATGGGCATTAGAACACACACCTTTTTTTCTTTTTTGGTTGGTCATGGGGCTTGAACTCTGGGCTTGGGCACTACCCTGAGCTCTTATGCACAAAGCCCATGTTCTATCACTTTGAGCCACAAGCCACTTCTGGCTTTTGAGTAGTTAATTTGAGATAAGAGTCTCATGGACTTTTCTGCTTGGGCTGGCTTCCAGCGGTGATTCTCATATATCAGCCTCCTGAGTAGCTAGGATTACTAGGTGGTGTGAGCCACCTGCACCCACCTATAACACACAGCTTTTATGGCTCTTGTGAGAATTTAGAATGGTGACTTAGGGCAAGCTTCCAGCACAGCGCCTGGCACAAAGCAGACCTTAACAGAGCGATGGTTTTGATTGTTCTTGATCTCAAAGTATAAGTGAATTTGAGCTGCCAGGTCATAAAGCTGGGCATTGGAGCTATGTGATAGGGAAGGAACTAGAGACTCAGAGAAAGGCTACTGTCACATAGACTGGCTTAGTGGCAGTTGGGACTGGAACTTGGATCTTCTAACAGTTCTACTGCCTCCCCCCACCTCTCTGGCATTTGGAATGCCATTGTGTTCAAGTCAGTTCTCCTCATTCCCTGATTTAGAGAAGCAATTCCCAAACTTACCAATCATTAACTACATATTTTGTGATTATTGTGTGTGTGTGTGCTGTTACTGGGGCTTGAACACTTAGCTGGGGCACTATCTCTTAGCTTTTGTATTCAGAGCTGGTGCTCTACCACTTGGACCACAGCTTGACTTCTAGTTTTTGCTAATTAATTGGATAAAAGAGTCTCATGGACTTTCTTGCCCCAGCTGGCTTCGAATAGCAATCCTCAGAGCTTGACCTCCTGAGTGGCTAGGATTACAAGCATGAGCCACCAGTGCTTGGCTTCATTGTGTAGGGTGTTTTTTTTGTTGTTGTTGGTTTGTTTTGTTTTTGCCATGCTCTGGTAATATCTATGTAGCTACTTTGTATCTTTCCCTAAACTCACTTTTAAAATTTTATGTTGCCATCAATATTTAACTAACAATGTCACCTATGAAATCACCTGTTTGTGGTTGTAAAAAAATTGTATTTCTCTGAAGATACATGAAAATAGATACCAGGAGCTGAGAATGTGGCTTAATGGTAGAATGCTGGCCTAGCATGCATGAAGCCCTGGGTTCTATTCCTTGGTACCACATACATAAAAAAAAGCTGGAGTGGCACTGTGGCTCAAGTGGTGTAGTGCTAGCCTTGAACAAAAGAAGTTCAGGGATAGTGCCCAGGCCCTGGGTTGAAGCACCAAAACTGGCAAAAAGTAAAAAGTCCTGGCGCCCGGCTCCCTTTTTGTTTTTTGTACACCAGTACTGGGGCTTGAATCAGGGTCTCATACTACATTTTTTTTGCTTAAGGCTGATACTTTATTACCTGAGCCACTTCCAAGACAAATACCAAGATATTCTGTATAAAATTATCTGATATATATTATATATCCTTCTTCTTAGTATATATATCCATATATCCGGTAGTATGCATCCCACATCTTGGAAATACTGGTTTATATAATTAATCAGTTAATTACTTTTTTTTGCCAGGCCTGAGACTTGAATTCAAGGCCTAGGCACTGTCTTTGAGCTTCTTTTTTTCAAAGCTAGCACTCTACCACTTATGCTGTTGTGCCAAGTCGCAAGACCACCCCCAAGAAGACCACCGAGATTCAGACACTCCGAAATGCAAAAGCAAGGCAAGGGTTTATTGAACGAGCTGCCAACTCGGGCCTCGTCCTACCCACCGACACAGCGGAGGTTAGGAGGAAGCCCCGAGCTGTGATTACACAGGGCTTATAAAGGCAAAGAACAAGGTTACAACAATCAGCTGTGCAAGCAAGATTAGCACACAGGTACAAATCTGATTGGCTCAGGGTTCGATTCTAAAATGGGGTTCACGTGGTGGGGCCTGACTTCAAAGTCTGGCACCTCATTTCCCCCTTTTTCTTTTTGGTACCTTGGGAGCCAATCATGGCTCCATTCTGTCCATTTCAATGGCTTGCATGTCTAGGGGATGATATAGAGGTAAGGCATGGGCCAGTAGGACCCAATGTAGTAACCAAAGGGCCTGTCACCATTTCTTACAAGAATATTCTCTGTACCTCTGTTCTGCATGTCTCTAGTTTATCCTGCCTCATCTTCCCAAAAACAACTCTGGTCCCTTGATTTTAAAGGGGGGCTGATGGGTGAAGATCATCCATCTTCTGTAATTTCTTCAGGCTGACTCAGGGGCGTTGACCTTACCTAGCCAGGAACCTATAACCTTAGTCTACTTTTCCAAGGGACTGCAGGATTGCTGCAAACTGAAAATTAACTTTCAGCTATACAGACTTACCATTAGCTCTATAGTGTTTAGTATCCAAATGTAAGCAACAAAATAATACATAAACTTCTCAACTGTGCTCTAAGGGTCGGGTGGCTATACCCGTATTCCTGAGCAAGCTCAAAACTACCTAAAATAAGGGGGTCACCTCACTTTGGAGTGAGCTGCCAAAATGACATCAACACTAGCCAGGGTAGTAAGGAAAGAAGGCAAAAAGAAAATTATAACAATATTCAGTCTAACTTTCTTTTCTTGAGGCGAAGGCGAAGCGGCTGAGTTGGGTGCTTGGAGACCTCCCATGTTCCATCACGGTAGTTGTCATCCAGGGCAAAGGGGTCAGCTGGCCTGGCGTGGGAGCAATGGACCCAAGTGGTGACGCCATCTACTTTAAGGGCCGTGGGAGTAGTCAGTAGCACCACGTAGGGTCCCTTCCATCGTGGTTCTAAGGATTTGGAGTTATGCCTCCGGACGAACACCCAATCTCCTGGCCTGAATAAATGGGGGATAGGGACAGAAGCAGAATCATATAATGCCTTGAGTTGGGGCCACATTTTCTTGTGCACGAGCTGCAAATAATCAAGTTTACACAAAAATTCAATATCATCCAAATCAGTGAGCAATTCAGTCTGAAGGCTAGGGATAATGGGCGGAGGGTACCCGTACATTATTTCAAAAGGAGTAAAGCCAAGTTGATAGGGAGAATTTCTTACCCTAAGTAGAGCAAAAGGAAGGAGTGACACCCAGTCTGCGCCAGTCTCTAAGGCCAATTTAGTTAAGGTCTCTTTTAGAGTCCGATTCATTCTCTCTACCTGTCCTGAACTCTGGGGTCTACAAGCACAATGCAATTTCCAATCTGTCCCCAGTGCAGCGGCTATTCCCTGACTTACTTTTGAAACGAAAGCCGGTCCGTTGTCCGACCCAATGGTGGATGGGAAGCCATACCTGGGTAGGATTTCTTCCAGGATCTTCTTAGCCACTATATTCGCAGTTTCATGCTTTGTTGGATAGGCTTCCACCCATCCTGAAAAGGTGTCTACAAAAACTAGCAAATATTTGTATCCAAATTTTCCAGGTTTGATTTTTGTGAAATCTACTTCCCAATACACGCCTGGCCTATCCCCACGGAAGCGAGCTCCTTTAGTAACTTGTTGATTGGGGGCATTGGTAAGCTGACAGGCCTTGCAATTTTTAACAATATTTTCAATAAGTTGATCTCCTTGTCTAATTTTTACTTTGGAATGTCGGAGCAAGTCCTGCATTCTTCGGGTTCCCATGTGAGAAGCTCGGTGGATTCTTTTAAGGATCCCCTTACCTAGCCTTTGTGGCAAGATAAGTTTCCCTTCACCAGTTTTCCACCAGTCATCGTTTCCTTCTCTGTCCAGGGTTTTGTGGGTCATGGGAATTTTTTTTATCCACTCCAAGTCTTCCTGGGAATACTGGGGTACAGGAGGCAAAGCTCGTGGTCCTGGGTCTACTACAGTCAATACTTCTGCTCTGGGATGGAGGGCTGCTTCCTTAGCTGCCTGGTCAGCCAGATTATTCCCTCTAGTCACCGAATCAACTCCCTTTTGATGACTCGGGCAATGCATAATGGCAATCTTTGCTGGTTCCCATAGGGCCCGGATGAGGCTTAAAATCTCCTGTCTGTTTTTAATGGCCTTTCCTTCAGCTGTCAGTAGCCCCCTTTCTTGGTAAATGGCTCCATGGATGTGTACAGTGGCAAAAGCGTACCGGCTGTCCGTATAGATATTTAGTCTCATTCCTTTTCCCATCTGTAAAGCTTTTGTTAGTGCCACTAGTTCTGCTCTTTGTGCAGAAGTCCCCTGAGGGAGTGCCTCTGCCCACAATATCTCAGTGTCCGTAGTAACCGCCGCACCCGCATACCTTTTTCCATCTCGAATGAAGCTGCTGCCATCGGTGAACCAGGTGTGCTCGGCATGTGATAGCGGCAAATCCAGCAAGTCTGGCCGGAGGCTATGTGTTTGGGCCAGGATCTGGTCACAATCATGCAGGGGCGCTTCCAGATCCGGATCCGGCAGCAGAGTTGCTGGGTTTAATGCTGTTGGTACACAGAAGCTGATACGTGCCGGGTTAAGTAACAACGTTTGGTAATGGACCATGCGGGCATTGCTCATCCATCGGTCAGGTGGTTGTTTTAGCACCCCCTCTAGAGCATGTGGAGTGGCTACAGTCAGATTCTGTCCCAGAGTCAACTTATCTGCATCTTTTACCAAGAGGGCTACTGCAGCTATTATTCTTAAGCACGGAGGCCACCCAGCGGCGACAGGATCCAATTTCTTTGACAAATAGGCGACCGGTCGTCTCCAGGGCCCAATTGGCTGGGTGAGCACCCCTTTTGCTATTCCTTTCTTTTCGGCCACAAACAATGTGAATGGTTTATTCACGTCAGGTAGGCCTAAGGCTGGGGCTTCTAGAAGGCTTTTCTTGATTGCCTCAAAGGCTTTTTGCATCTGCTCAGTCCAATGAAATTCTGGGAGGTTTTTGGTGGCTTCATATAAAGGCTTGGCCATCTCAGCGAACCCAGGTATCCACAGCCGGCAAAAACCCGCCGTTCCCAGGAATTCTCTGACTTGTCTCGCTGACTTAGGCACAGGAATTTTTAGCACAGTCTCTTTACGTGCATCTGACAGCCAACGCTTGCCCTCTTTTAATATGAAGCCCAGATAGGTGACTTCAGGTTTACAAATTTGTGCCTTTTTAGTGGAGGCCCTATAGCCCAAATTGCCAAGAGTCTTTAAGAGCCTAGCTGTTCCCTTTAAACAACTATCCTTGTCTGGAGCAGCTATTAACAAATCATCTACATATTGCAATAGACTTATTTCAGTATTTTGGGAGCGGTACTCACTTAGGTCTTCATGTAACGCCTCATCAAAGATTGTAGGCGAATTCTTAAATCCTTGAGGCAGCCTGGTCCAGGTCAATTGACCGCTTATCCCGATTTCAGGATCGTGCCAAGTAAATGCAAAGTAGCTTTGGCTCTGTGAGGCTAAGGGCAGGCTAAAGAAAGCATCCTTTAGATCCAACACAGTATACCACACATGGCTCGGTGACAGGGAGCTCAGCAGGGTATATGGGTTTGGGACTGTTGGATGAATGTCCATTACTCTCTTGTTAACTTCTCTCAAGTCTTGCACTGGTCTATAATCATTGGAATTAGACTTTTTTATAGGCAATAATGGAGTATTCCAGGCTGACTGGGTGGGCTTCAGAACTCCTAAATCTAATAATTTTCTGATGTGAGGAGTGATCCCTTTCTTTGCTTCTAGTGACATAGGGTACTGGCAAACTCTTACTGGGTCAGCTCCGGCTTTAAGTTCCACAAAAATTGGAGGACGATGTTTTGCCAGTCCCATTCCCCCAGTTTCTGCCCATGCTTGGGGAAACGCCCGTAGCCACTCATTTTCTGGAGACTCGGGCTTGAGATGCTGGTATAGCCTATACTCTTCTTCTAACTTGCTAGTTATTAGTATACTAACAGGCTTTTCTCTTGAGTTCGTCACAGAAATCCCACTGTCTGTGAACTGTATCTGAGCTTTCATTTTCGTTAAGAGATCACGTCCAAGCAATGGATAGGGGCAGTCAGGGATGACTAAAAACGAGTGGGTTACCTGGCCCGCTCCCAAGTCCACTGTTCTTTGAGTAGTCCATTTATAGGGTTTAGTGCCCGTTGCACCTTGGACCCATGTTGTTTTAGTGGACATCGGCCCTCTCGGGGCTAGTAATACTGAATTTTCTGCTCCCGTATCTACCATGAACATGACTGGATTCCCCTCCACTTTTAATGTTATCCTGGGCTCAGGGAGGGGATCTGAACCCCGACTCCCTCAGTCACTGTCCTCAGCCATCTCTAAGGTTGACAACACTCTTGATCCTACTTTATGTTTTTCCTCCTTTTCCTGGGCTAGCTCTGGGCAGTTTCTGATCCAATGCCCCTCCTTCTTGCAATAAGCACATTGATTCTTCCCCATCCTTGGTTGGGGTTTGGGCTTTTGCTCCTTACTTGGAGAGGAGGACTGTCTAAAGTTTCCTGCCTGCATAGAGGTCAGGATTTCCCTGAGTTCCTTCTGTTGTTGTTCCAAAATCCTAGCCAGACTCCTTTCCTGTCTTCGTTCTCCTGTTTCTCTCTTATTATAAACCTTTTCCGCCACTGCTACTAGATCCCTAATAGATTTTTCCCCAAGCCTGTCTAGAGCCTGCAATTTCCGCTTTATATCCGGTGCGGCTTGATTTACGTAGGCAAACATAATCATCTGAGCAGATTCCTGGGTCTCAAGATCATATGGGGTGTATTGACTAAAGGCTTCCATAAGACGCTCAAGGTATGCTGCCGGACTTTCACTTTCTCCCTGTCTGATATCATAAACTTTGGCCATATTTGTAGGTCGGCGAGCCGCCGCCTTGAGACCTGCCAGCAGAGCCTGGCGATAGACAAGGAGTCGCTCCCTACCTTCAGCCGTATTGTAGTCCCATGCTGGTCGGGTCTGGGGAAAATAGGTATCAATCAAGGCAGGATCCGTGATGGGTGCTCCGTTGGGGCCAGGGATAAGTCTCCGGGCCGCTTCTTGAATACGACCTCTCTCCTCATTGGTGAAAAGTACCTGTAAAAGCTGGCTACAATCATCCCAAGTGGGCTGGTGAGTGAAAAGTATAGTTTCAAACAAGCGAATTAAGTCCCGAGGTTTCTCAGAAAAGGGGGCATTTTGGGCACGCCAATTGTAAAGATCACTAGTAGCAAATGGCCAGTATTGGAATTGTTGTCGACCGTCCGCATCCACAGGACTTATAGGGCGTAGGGGAAGGGTAGTAGATTTGTGAAGAGATGTAATTCTTTGGCGCCGGCGAGTTGATTGAGCGGGGCCCTCCGGGGCAGAGGGCACAGCTGAAACATCTTCCTCAGAGTCCTCCTCTTGGAGAGTTAACTGGGGTGGGGCGTATGGAGGGGGAAGCATTTCCTCCTCTGTGCTTCCTCCCTGGAGGACAGGTGGATATAATTTCTTTTCTCCCCTCTTAGGTTCTCTCTTGGCACCCCGTGTTTTTTGAGTGAATATTGGGGTAGGGGAAGGAGTGGAGGAGGGAGTTGGTAAGAAAGGCCGAACCCAAGCTGGAGTGTCCCTGTCAACTAGTTCTTTCCAGGTGTCTATATAAGGAATCTGGTCTATATAGCCTGAACGAGGGGCTTCGATTAGGCTTTGTAAGGTACTGATCTTAATGATGTCAAAGCTTCCCTCAGGTGGCCAATTAACTCTCTCAAGGGTGGGCCATTCTGACTTGCACAGGGTAATCCACTTTTCCTTCTTAAGGGCCACACCTCGGTTCTGAGCTATCTCCTTGATCTCCTTCCAGTGAACTAGAGTCAAATCTAGGGGGCTAGATGGAGGACCCCAAGATAGAACGTTACCCATAGCTCTGATCAGATGTTTAGTCCAAAAGGCTACAAAAGAAAAGAAACCAAAACAATTAATACAGAAGGAAAAAAACATAGGCAAGATCAAGAACAAGAAAAACTGGAGATTTCCCAAGTTGGCCCACACATCCCCCTGCAAGGATGCAGAAAGAGTGAATTCAAGTTGAAAGCGGGGCTCCAGAGATCCCCCTTTAAGGGTGAAGAGTCTGGGACATCCCCCGGTCTCACCAGGATTGTCAAGTAAGTACATCTGCTTCGACAACCCCTTCAAGAAATAAGCAAAAGCAAGACAAACAAACAGGCACATTACAGGACAAGACAAATGAACAGCGCTGTTTTCTTACCTTCGGAGTCTGGGATCTCGGGGTCTCTGGGGCTATCCCGGACGAGCCCCCAAATGTTGTGCCAAGTCGCAAGACCACCCCCAAGAAGACCACCGAGATTCAGACACTCCGAAATGCAAAAGCAAGGCAAGGGTTTATTGAACGAGCTGCCAACTCGGGCCTCGTCCTACCCACCGACACAGCGGAGGTTAGGAGGAAGCCCCGAGCTGTGATTACACAGGGCTTATAAAGGCAAAGAACAAGGTTACAACAATCAGCTGTGCAAGCAAGATTAGCACACAGGTACAAATCTGATTGGCTCAGGGTTCGATTCTAAAATGGGGTTCACGTGGTGGGGCCTGACTTCAAAGTCTGGCACCTCAATGCCACAGCTCCACTTTCAGTTATTTTTGATAGTTTAGTGTAGGTAAGAGTCTCACAGACTTTCCTGCCTGAGTTGGCTTTGAACCATGATCCTCGATCTCAGCCTCCTGAGTAGCTAAGATTACAAGTGTGTGCCACTGGCACCTGGCACTACTTTATTTTTTATTTTTTTGAGATAGGGTCTTGCGATGTATCTCTGGGTAGCCTGAAACTCATGATCCTCTTGCTTCAGCTGCCCCATCACTGGGATTAATTGTTTGTTGTTGTTGTTGTTTGGCCAGTCTTGGGGCTTGGACTCAGGGCCTGAGCACTGTCCCTGACTTCTTTTTGCTCAAGTCTAGCACTCTGCCCCTTGAGCCACAGCGCCACTTCTGGCCATTTTCTGTATATGTGGTGCTGGGGAATTGAACCCAGGGCCTCATGTATATGAGGCAAGCACTCTTGCCACTAGGCACTAGGTCATATCCCCACCTGGGGTTAGTTTTGTATTCCATATCTAGCTACTGAATTCTTTGTTTCCACAAAACTTCTAGATTATGTCCAAACTCATCCTAAAAGCAGAACTTTCCTCTGCTGTGATTAGTTTATATCCAAAAGGGATAGAGAAAAGGATCAGACTCACACCCTGGCCTGCCACCAGCCTACTGTTATTTATATCAGCTAGGCTCTATGTGATCTGTTGTTGAATTCTTGCCTTCCATTTTAGCTGACTTTTTCAACTTAAAGTTTTCAATTTAAAGTTCCTTGCATATGTACTACAACCTAACCTAATGCATAGTCTGGGCTGTATAGAAACCTCAACATCCTGCTTCCAGAGGAGTTTAGAGTTAGAATAAAGTAGATCAGACTCTGCTCAAAACAGAACCTTCCAAATGGTTCCATTCACTGTGCCTGCCAGAGGCTGTATACACTCAGTGCAGAGCTCTTGGCTGAACCCACTTAGCCACTGGATGGATGTGAGTGACACTTGCATCATTCTGTGAACTGGGTCACAAGCTCTGGCTCCAGCACTTTCCCTTGGAGGTAGTTGGCCTTGCTCTCTCATTCCCTGACACTCCCTCCTCTCTCCCTAGGCTTCCTCTGGGTGAGTTAAGCTTAGAGATTGTTTGCATACCAAACACTTAGCTAATAGATACCTTATTCTATCACAATCTACCCAACAAATGTTAGGACTTTTTCTTGTGTATATTGTTATTATCTACTGACAGTTTGATTGTATTTTTAGCCTAGTCAGGGAGGGAAGAGGAGTAACTCTAGCAGGCAGTAAACATATTGTGAGGTCTTTCTTGCCTGGCTTTTCCCTAATGGTCTGTGAGTACCATGACAGAGTCCAGGGTCTGATGTGATGTGGTTTTATCAGCATATGTCCTGGGAACATTCAGTGTGTGGATGAAGAATCCCTTTCTATTTCCCTTTCTATTTCTCTATGTTCTGTATTGTGGTTCTCTGTGCAAAGCCTCATGCCCCCTTGGAAAGGAAGGGAGTGGCAAGCCTGCCTAGACTTGTAACTGGGACCCATATTCGCAAGAAGCACATCTTATTCTTAGGTTTAAATGTCAGGATGTTCTTGCTAATCAAGAAAGAAATTAAAATAAAACCAGAGTAGCCATCCTCAAAGTCTGCTAGAAACACCGAGAATTGCTCATACCTCTCTGAAGGGCCTTGGACTTTCAATGAAGCAAAAATAGGATGTTGTACTTTATAATTGATACAACTTTCATCATTAAAATTGGAGATTGCATTTCACTTCTCAGGAAACACTAATAAGAGCAATTATTGGCCAAATAGTGTGTGTAAAAATGGATAGATCAAGAGCGCTTGTTTCTCTCTCTCTCTCTCTCTCTCTCTCTCTCTCTCTCTCTCTCTCTCTCTCTCTCTCTCTCTCTCTCTCTCTCTCTCTCTCTCTGGTGCTGGTCCTGGGACTTGAATTGCAGGCCTGGGCACTGTCCCTGAGCTTTACTTATTTGCTCAAGGCTAGTGATATACCACTTGAGCTACAGCTCCACTTCTGGCTTTATTATTGTGATTATTATTGTTATTATTATTATTATTATTATTATTTGGTGGTGGTGATTAATTGGAGACTTTCCTGCTTGGGCTGAGTCCAAACTATGATCCTTAGATCTCAGCCACCTGATTAGATTTACAAGCATGAGCTGCTAGCCAGTAGTCCGCAAGGACTCTTTCTTAGTTCTTCTATTATCCTTTTTTCCCTCTCTCTTAAAAAAAAGCAACAACTTTTTTGTCAGGATCTTGCCATGTAACCCAGCCTGACTTTGCACTCTTGATCCTTCTGTCTCAGCTTCCTGAGTGCTAAGATTACAATTGTGTGTTACCACACTTGGCAAGAGCCATGACTCTTGAACCAGAAGATAGTAGGGTGTCTATTTCTACCAACTTACTACTAACTTCTATTTTTACCCAGTTTGGATACCATACTTTGTTCTCATACAGGGAGGCTGGGGAGAATCCTGTGAGATATCTTAAATAACTGAATCCTTCTAAGAAGCAAACTTCCCTTCCAGAAAAACATGTATCTGCACTGACCTAGCAAAAGTCTGTTCTTATATTCACTATTCAGTATGGTAGTGAAAAAGCTCAGGGACAGACAGTACTGGGGCCCTGAGTTCAAGCCCCAAGATTGGCACATAAAGAAAAAAAAAAAAAGGAAATCAGTAATGCATGATGACAGTTCTGCTCCAATCTTGACTTGATAAAGAAATGACTCCCTTAGCTAAAAATCCTGTTTAACACCTAGTAGAGGAAATGAAGGATTGACCAAGTAATGAGGTTCCCGTTTGTAGGAAGCAGACGGAGTGGGGAAAAATAGATTGATACGTGGGTGATAGTGGAAAGGAAAACCTCCCATTATCAGAACTAGCTCAACCTGGTAAAGAAAAGCCTGCTACTGCCAGAACCAGCTTGACAAGAACTAGCTTGACCTTTACATTTCAAGTAATTTTTGAGAAACTTTAACTGTTGGGGTAAACAGAAACTCAAAACGCCTGTGCTAGCCAGGTGCCAATGGCACATGCCTGTAATCCGAGCTACTCAGGAGGCTGAGATCTGAGGATTGTGCTTGGGAGCCAGCCTGGGCAGGAAAGTATGAGAAACTCTTACCTCCAATTAACCCCACAAAAAAAAGCTGGAAGTGGAGCTGTAGCTCAAGTGGTAGAGTGCTGGCAAAAGGAGCTCAGGGACAGTGCCCAGAACCAGCGTTCAAGCCCCAGACCAGCAGAAACAAAACATAACACAACAAAACAAACAAAAAAACTGTGCTGAGCCTGGAACTAAAACCTGGAATCCAAGTGCTACGAAAGGATTGGACTGCTGCTGGTTGGAGCTCATACTTCAGAGTAGGAACTCCTCTGGGCCCACCAGTGTAATAAACCTGAGTTCTCCAACTCTGAGTGCCTTTTGCTTTTCCCAGAGTCTTGACATTTTGATGAGCCAGACAGTTGCAGGACTGGCAAGAGTGCAGTTTGCTCCAGAAACTTGAGGGTGTGTGTGTGTGTGTGTGTGTGTGTGTGTGTGTGTGTGTGTGTGTACGTGCTGGTACTGGGGCTTGAACTCAGGGCCTGTGTGTGTGTGTGTGTGTGTGTGTGTGTGTGTGTGTGTGTGTGTACGTGCTGGTACTGGGGCTTGAACTCAGGGCCTGGGTGCTGTCTCTTAGTTTTTTCATTAAGGGCTAGCATTCTAACACCTGGAGACACAACTTCACTTCTAGCTTTTTGGCAGTTAATTGAAGATAAGAGACTCATGGACTTTCCTGACCAGGCTGACTTTGAACCATGATCCTCAGATCTCAGCTTCCTAGTGTTAGCTAGAATTATAAGTGTGAGCCACCAGTGTCCTACAAGAAATTATTTGTAAGCTGATTATTTTAGGAGTTACATAAACTTGAGAGAGGTACATACAAAATTTAGTAGAGGCCAAGAAATATGGGGTTGGAGGTTGTGTCTCAGTTGGTGGTAGAGCTAATGAGCAAAACTGGCAGGTACTTGAGTTCAAGTTCTGATACCTTTTTTTTTTTTTTTTTTTTTACAGTCCTGGGGCTTGAACTCAGGGCCTGAGCACTGTCCCTGGCTTCCTTTTGCTCAAGGCTAGCACTCTGCCACTTGAGCCACAGCGCCACTTCTGGCTTTTTCTATATATGTGGTGCTGAGGAATTGAACCCAGGGCTTCATGTATGCGAGACAAGCACTCTTGCCACTAGGCCATATTCCCAGCCCCAAGTTCTGATATCAAGTTCTGATATCTTCAAGCCAGGTAATTACACACCTGTAATTTGAACTACTTTGTATGGACGGATCATTACTTCAAGGCCAGCCTGAGTGACAGTAAAACTCCTATTTCAAAAGAAAAAGAAAAAAATATTTAGTGTCATCTGGTCAGTTTCCAAAGATAGGACTAAAACTCCCTCTACAGACTCCATTTGTTAGAAAAAAGTGCTTTAATTTTATGTGTATTACTGAAAGATGCTGGGCACCAGTGGCTCACTCCTATAATCCTAGCTACTTAGGAGGCTGAAATCTGAGGACTGTGGTTTGAAGCCAGGCCAAGCAGAAAAGTCTCTATGAGACTATGATCTCCAATTAACCACTCAAAAACTGGAAGTAGAGCTGTAGCTCAACGTGGGAGAGTGCTAGCCTTTAGCCTTTAGTAAAGGAGCTGAGGGACAGTGCCTAGGTACTGAGTTTAAGTCCCACAATTAATAAAAAAAAAAAACCACAGGAAAAAAATTATATTACAGTTCTGATTATTACTTCATGACCCTGGGAAAATGACTTTACTTTTATGGTTCTTTGCTCATAACTGGTATGTCTGTTGAAGCAAGTGCTTTCCCTTTCTGGAAACAAAACGCTAGTAGGTGTTTTGTTTTGGTGGTGGGTTACTATCAGAGATTGAACCCAAGGCCACAACCCTCTGATTACTAGTGTCTTTATCTATAAATAACAACTCCATCCCTGCCTGACCTACTTCTCAGGGTAGATAATTGTCTAAAGAAAATAGTAGTGGAAGTGTGTTAGTAGTCATTAAGATATAGCTTATGGCCAGGCACTAGTGGCTCATCCCTGTAATTCTAGCTCAGACGGCTGATATCTGAGGATTACAGTTCAAATCCAGCCTGGGCAGGAAAGTCCAAGAGACGTTTAGCTTCAATTAATTACCACCCACCCCTGAAAAATAAAATAAATAAAAAAGCCAGCAGTGGAGCTGCAGTTCAAGTGGTAGAGTGCTAGCCTTGAGTGAAAAAGCTTAAGGACAGTGCCCAGGCCCTTAGTTCAAGCCCCAGTACCAACACACACACAAACACACACACACACACACACACACACACACACACACACACACAGAGTATCGCTATTAACTGTCACATTCTCTAGCTAGAGACATCCCTTTCTATGTAATAGGGCATTTCATCCCTCCCCATTCTACTAAAAGGTTTATCCCCCTTGCCCATAATTCTCCCCTACTGAGTTAGCCACAGATGGGTCCCTTCAAGAACATTCTTTAAGGAGTCCAATGTTATTTTGTGAGAAACAAGGAAAAGGCTTGTGCCAGCTGCACGTCTGCTGGGGTCACAGTGAGCAGACAAGAGAGGCTTTCAGCAGGAACAGTTGCAGGCCTCTCACCTTTGCCCACATCCTAAACCACCAGAGTCACAGGTTCACAGGCCGTGGTTGAGCCCCAAGGAGCATGGTAACAGCAAGCCATACAGAGGATACTCAGAGGTCTGGGAATATGGCCTAGTGGCAAGAGTGCTTGCCTCGTATACATGAAGCCCTGGGTTCAATTCCCCAGCACCACATATATAGAAAACGACCAGAAGTGGCACTATGGCTCAAGTGGCAGGGTGCTAGCCTTGAGCAAAAAGAAGCCAGGGACAGTGCTCAGGCCCTGAGTCCAAGGCCCAGGACTGGCAAAAACAAAACAAAAAAAAACAAAAAAAAAAAAACAGAGGATACTCAAAGTTGTCCGGGTCAGCCACTGGAGAAGTTCAGAATGGTGCAGATTGTTGTTCAGTCTACTGGGTGTGTAGTAAGTAAGTATTTGGTATGAGTAAGGTCCAGCTCACCACCAGGGATGAAAGATGAGTCAGACATGCTGCTGGTCCTTGAGACCTCACAGTTTACTGGAAGAACAGACCCATGAGTGTCATACACAGGAAGTGTGATGGCCATCGCCTGTAGTCTCTGGGCACATCTGATAGATCGCTTAAATCTGTCTGAGGGCTTAGGGAAAGTTTTGCAGAAGAGATGAGATTTGAACTGGACCTTAACCCTTAACTGGAATGTAGAGAAAGGGGAATTTCAGATGGAGGGAACTGGAAGTGTAAAGGCAGAAAGATATGGAAGGGTATCATGGCTCTAAGCATGGGACCAGTGAGGCTACTGAGTAGAGTAGAAAGAGTCAGAATAGGAGAAGTAGTTGGATACTCAAGGATCCTGGCTAAGGTATGTTGTGACAGGGAGTCACTGATGGGATGAGAGAAGAAATCTGATGGGCAGATAAGACTCTTAGAGCTTTGAGGGGGTAGGTAGTATGGGGGCTGATGGGAAAGAGAGATGAGAAATGAACTGAGGGACAAGAATTTAAAGAACAAGAAAGATAGTATACTTTTGGAAACTTCTAATAGAATAGCATCACTAAGGGAATGCTTAGCGAATTCATTTCCACACAGAATAAAGCACACCTGGATTAGTGTTTCAGGTTCTGAAATGCTTTAAGAGGATCCAGGCCCTGGCTGGCTCATTCCTATAATCCTAGCTACTCAGGATGCTGAGATCTGAGGATTACAGTTCCTAGCCAACCCAGGCAGGTAAATCTGCGAGACTCTTAATCTCCATAAACTACTAAGAAAAAGCTGGAAGTGACACTGTGGCTCAAGTGGTAGAGCATTAGCCTTGAGAACAAAAAGGCTCAGGGACAACACCCAGGCCCTGAGTTCAAGCCCAAAGACTGGCAAAAAAGGCAAGAAAAGAGGAATCACTAACAACTAACAACCTTCAACTAAGAGGATTGGCCATGAATGGAAAAGGGATTAGTAAAATGCCATAATAGGATGTGAGACCAGTAAACAGATCTTGGGACCGAATCATTGCCTCATTCTCTGAAGGACAGTCACAAGGCTCCAGAAGGCAGAGAGCAGAAGCTAACAAATGAAAACTTGAGATTTCAACTCAGTTCCTCCAAGATGTTTTCAATGGTCAGAATTATGATTTCTGGTGGCCTAACATGCAGAAATGTCATTTAGTTAGTAAAGAACCTAGAGGAGTGATAACAAATATGCCCCAAAGCCATCCTGCTCAAACATGGGTTGTCTCCTCAGTGTTGTATAGCTATCTCCAAATGTGTGTAGGCCCTGCACTTGTTGACCCCCTTTAGTTTATAAGGGTTGTTTTTTGTTTGTTTGTTTGTTTGCCAGTCCTGGGGCTTGAACTCAAGGCCTGAGCACTGTCCCTGGCTTCTTTTTGCTCAAGGCTAGCACTCTGCCAACTTGAACCACAGCGCCACTTCTCGCCTTTTCTATATATGTGGTGCTGAGAAATCGAACCTAGGGCTTCATGTATAGGAGAGCACTCTTGCCACTAGGCCATATTCCCAGCCCCAGCTTATAAGTTTTATATTAAGTTTCAGAGTCTTTTCATTTCAGCTCAGCATTCTAGTGAATAACCATGACTCCTTGCATGTGGAAAACAGGTTTCAAGCCCAGAACCCCTAACACCAAGCAGAATGGCAACATAATTTTAGCTCCTGAAGAAAATGAGTCTCACAATAGCGTCAGTACAGTGTGCACATTAACATTTGAATATGCTGTATAATAAGCATGCTAATTATAGAAGAGAAGAATACTTGAAGAATAAAACAAGCTGTGATCATTAGAGGAGAAAGGGACTGGTGTTTGATAATATTCAAGAGTACATGATGACATAATGCCTCTTGTCCCAGGGGAAAGAGAATCATCATCATCATCATCATCATCATCATCATCATCATCATCATATCATTATTATTATTGCCAGTCCTGGGCCTTGGACTCAGGGCCTAAGCACTGTCCCTGGCTTCTTTTTGCTCAAGGCTAGCACTCGGCCAATTGAGCCACAGCACCACTTCTGGCTGTTTTCTACATATGTAGTGCTGGGGAATCAAACCCAGGGCTTCATGTATATGATGCAATCACTCTTGCCACTAGGCCATATTCCCAGCCTGAGAATTATTACTATAAAAAAGTAACAATTGCTGGGCCCTGGTGTCATATGCATGTCATCCTAGCTTCTCGGGAGGCTGAGATCTGAGGATTGTGGTTCGAAGCCAGCTCTGGCAGGAAAGTCTATGAGACTCTTTTCTCCAATTAGCCACCAAAAACCTGAAGTGAAGCTGCGGTTTAAGTAATAGATCATTAGCCTTGAGTGAAAAAAGCTCAAGGACAGTGCACAGACCCTAATTTCAAGCCCTAGGACCAGCACAAAAAGAAAAAAAAAGTGATGGTAGCAAATAATGATTAGAATTTTTATTGGAAATAAATTTGTGGTACAGATTTTCTTTTCCTTTCTTTCTTTTTCTTTTGCTGGTCCTGGGGCTTGAACTCAAGGCCTAGGTGCTGTCTCTGAGTCTTTTTGTGCTCAAGGCTAGTGCTCTACCACTTGAGCCACAGAGCCACTTCCAGCTTTTTCTGAGTAGTTTATTGGAGATAAGAGTTTCACTGACTTTTCTGTCTTGGCTGGCTTTGAACTGCGATCCTCAGATCTCAGCTTCCTGAGTAGCTAGGATTACAGGCATGAGAGACCAGTGCTTGGCTAAGTTTTTTTTTTTTAATATTCAGATTTACTTATAAGAATGTATTGGGGCTGGGGATATGGCCTAGTGGCAAGAGTGCTTGCCTCATATACATGAGGCCCTAGGTTCAATTCCCCAGTACCACATATACAGAAAATGGCCAGAAGTGGCGCTGTGGCTCAAGTGGCAGAGTGCTAGCCTTGAGCAAGAAGAAGCCAGGGACAGTGCTCAGGCCCTGAGTCCAAGCCCCAGGACTGGCCCCCCCCCCCCAAAAAAAGAATGTATCATCATAAAAAACAAAGAATGTATCATCATTTGGTTGTCTGGTTCCTTTAGACAATTTAAAAAATGGCTGCATGGTTTCCCTCATTTGTGGTAACCAGAATGTGTCTATAAATCAACAAGTAAGCACACTGAATGATTAAAATAAATAAATATACATATATATATACATATATATATATATATAGTGAAGTGCCAGACTTTGAAGTCAGGCCTCACTTTACTACACGAACCCCATTTTACCACGTGAACCTGAGATAAGCAGGCCCTGTGAGCAAACCCAGGGCAAGCTTATTAGGGCCCAGTCGGTCAAGAACTCTAACCACTGGGAATGCTTAACTCTAACCACCCCTAGAATGCCTCGAGCCCTATCAGATTTGTACCTGTGTCCTAATCTTGCTTGCTTGAACACCTGATGCTGTAACTTTGTTTTTGCCTTTATAAGCTCTGTGTAATCGCAGCTCAGGGCTCCCTCCTAACCTCCGCTGTGTCGGTGGGTAGGATGAGGCCCGAGTTGTAGCTCACTTGAATAAAGCCTTGCCTTGCTTTTGCATTTCAGAACATCTGAGTCTCAGTGGCCTTCTTGGTGGTCGTCTCGCGACTTGGCACAACATATAGGTGCACACACACTGGGACAGGGTCAATTATGTAGGACTCTAGACATTTGCACACTGAGGCCAAAAGAGGCTATACATAAGAGTAGTTGGCAAAGGCTTAATAGCTAAATGCATATGATCATATAAAACAACCTAAGAAATGAACTGCAAGAAAAGGAAGCAAGTGACATTTTCTAGTTGCCATTGTTAGTATTTTGTTTTCTTTTCCTTTTGTATTGTTTGTTTGTTTGTTTGTATTTGGGAGGGTAAGGGAGAACACAGAAAAGGTGGATCAAGGATGAACAAATACAACAGTGATACTCACTAGACACAATGTGGAAAATGAAGCGTATATCTCGTGGGTGGTGATGGGAGGGAAAAACTGGGAGAGAGAGAAGATAGGGGAGGCATTGTTTTTTTTGTTTTTTTTTTTTTTTTTTGCCAGTCCTGGGCCTTGGACTCAGGGCCTGAGCACTGTCCCTGGCTTCCTTTTTGCTCAAGGCTAGCACTCTGCCACTTGAGCCACAGTGCCACTTCTGGCCATTTTCTGTATATGTGGTGCTGGGGAATCGAACCCAGGGCCTCATGTATACAAGGCGAGCTCTCTCGCCACTAGGCCATATCCCCAGCCCCAGGGAGGCATTGTTCAAAAAGAATTTTACTCCTTATCTGATTCATGTAACTATAACCCTCTGTATATCAATTCTACAATAACAATAAAAAATAAAACTACTAGGGCCGGGAGTGTGGCTTAGTAGTAAAGTGCTTGCCTAGCATGCATGAAGCCCTGGGCCCAATTCCTTAGCATCACATAAATGGAAAAAGCCAGAAGTGGCTCTGTGACTCAAGTGATAGAGAGCTAATTTTGAGCAAAAAGAAGCCAGGGACAGTGCCAGGCCCTGAGTTCAAGCCCCAGGACTGGGGGAAAAAATTAAATAATAAAAAAATAAAAGAAATGAACTCACTGTTAAATGACTGATCTCAGCTTTGTAGAAATGACTGGCAGATTCTTCACCAGAGATGAGAGGCTATGATGGGGAGGTAGGACAAGGTGATATGAGAATCTTTTGTGTGTGTGTGTGTGTGTGTGTGTGTTCCAGTCCTTGAACTCAGGGCCTAGGCACTGTGCCTGAGCTTCTTTTGTGCAAGGCTAGTGCTCTACCACTTGAACCACAGTGCCACTTCCACTTTTCTGGTGGTTAATTGGAGATAAGAGTCTCACAGAGGACTGGGAGTGTGGCTTAAGTGATTGAGCACATGCCTGGCAAGTGGAAGGCCATAAGTTCAAAAGCCAATACTGCCAGGAAGGAGAGGGAAAGAACCCATAATTCTCTCTGTATAAATAAAAAATTTTTTGACAATAAAAATTTTTAAAAAAGAGTCTCACAGACTGCTGCTTAGGCTGGCTTTGAACTGTGATTCTCAGATCTCAGCCTCCTGAGTAGCTAGATTACAAGTGTGATCCACTGGCACCTAGCTGAAACTTTTTTTTTTAGATTTTTTTTTTCTTTAGCCAGTCCTGGGGCTTGAACTCAGGGCCTGAGCACTGTCCCTGGCTTCTTTTGCTCAAGGCTAGCACTCTGCCACTTGAGCCACAGCCCCATTTCCTGCTTTTTCTGTTTATGTGGTACTGAGGAATCGAACCCAGGGCTTCATGTATACTAGACGAGCACTTTACCACTAAGCCATATTCCCAGCCCTACTTAAGTTTTTTTTTAAGCATAAAAAAAAGTTTCTGGGACTGGAAGGTGGCTTAGCGGTGGAGTGCTTGCCTAGCATACATGAAAGTCCTAGGTTCGATTCCTTAGCATCACATAAACAGAAAAGGCCAGAAGGGGCTGAAGTGGTAGAGTGCTAGCCTTGAGCAAAAGAAGCTCAGGGACAGCACCCAGGCTCTGAGTTCAAGCCCTAGGACTGGCAAAAAAAATTTTAAGTATAAAAAGGCAAGTGCTAAAAAGCTTCATCTATCCCTCCTGACTCCTCTCTCCCTACCTAGGGTGATTTGCTAGTTTTTATATGAACCTTTATAATAAGAAACTTCAAGTCAATTCTAATTCTCACAACAATTCAAGAGTGGAGATCCCGAGACTGGGACTGAAAGAATGAAAACTTGAGCAAGTTCCCATCCCATGTTTTTCCCAGTTGATCACGGTGGCTAGTGAATACATGACTGTATTTCTAGCACTCAGAAGGCTAAGGAAGGAGGGTCACTGAGGTGCCAGACTTTGAAGTCAGGCCCCACCACGTGAACCCCATTTTAGAATCGAACCCTGAGCCAATTCGATTTGTACCTGTGTTCTAATCTTGCTTGCACAGCTGATTGTTGTAACCTTGTTCTTTGCCTTTATAAGCCCTGTGTAATCACAGCTCGGGGCTTCCTCCTAACCTCCGCTGTGTCAGTGGGTAGGACGAGGCCCGAGTTGGCAGCTCGTTAAATAAAGCCTTGCCTTGCTTTTGCATTTCGGAGTGTCTGAATCTCGGTGGTCTTCTTGGGGGTGGTCTTGCGACTTGGCACAACATCACCAGTTCAAGGACAGCCTGGCATACAGAGGGAGACTCTGTGTAAGTAAGTAAAGTAAGTGAAGGTTTGATAGCGCAAACAAGCCAGGTATTGAGGTGCCAGACCTTGAAGTCAGGCCCCACCACGTGAACCCCATTTTAGAATCGAACCCTGAGCCAATCAGATTTGTACCTGTGTTCTAATCTTGCTTGCACAGCTGATTGTTGTAACCTTGTTCTTTGCCTTTATAAGCCCTGTGTAATCACAGCTCGGGGCTTCCTCCTAACCTCCGCTGTGTCGGTGGGTAGGACGAGGCCCGAGTTGGCAGCTCGTTAAATAAAGCCTTGCCTTGCTTTTGCATTTCGGAGTGTCTGAATCTCGGTGGTGTTCTTGGGGGTGGTCTTGCGACTTGGCACAACATTTGGGGTTTCGTCCGGGATAGCCCCAGAGACCCCGAGATCCCAGACTCCGAAGGTAAGAAAACAGCGCTGTTCATTTGTCTTGTCCTGTAATTTGTCTGTTTGTCTGTTTTGCTTTTGCTTATACTTGTAGGGCGCGAGTCAGTTTGGTTTTTGGCTGGAACTGACCAGGAGGGCCTCGTAAACGAGACTCAACCCGCCCACCTTGTACTTGGGTCTGCTCCTTCTGCTTATCTGGCAGGAGATTGTGGGCCAACTCGGGTCCACTCCTTCTGCACCCTTGCAGGAGGTTGTGGGCCAACTCGGGTCCACTCCTTCTTGCAGGAGATTGTGGGCCAACTCGGGTCCATTCCTTCTGCACCCTTGTAGGAGGTTGTGGGCCAGCTTGGGAGATCTCCAACTCGTAGCTTTTCTTAGGCCTGTGTGTTTTCCTCCTTTTGTATTAATTGTTTTTTGTAGCCTTTTGGACTGAACATCTGATCAGAGCTATGGATAACATTCTATCTTGAAGACCTCCATCTAGCCCCCTAGACTTGATCCTAGCTCACTGGAGGGAGGTTAAGGAGATAGCTCATTTTTGTGTGTTTCTTTCTTGCACTGTGCCTGACAAACGGATGATGGGGAACGTTCCTTCCACTCCCCTGGACTTGACTTTAGCTCATTGGAAAGATGTACAGGCGATGGTTCACAATCACAGTGTGAGTGTCCACAAAAAGAACTCTGGGGGGACCCCCACCCAGCCTTCTTAAGCAGAAAATTGTTTGGTGCGCTAAAATGTTTTACTAAGACTAAAAATGTTTTACTAAAACTATCAAGCCCTGGAAAATGAGGCTGGAGAATGCTAAAATCATTTGTTAAAGGTTTTTGTCTTAAAATGTACGGCCGATGCTTATTCAGCGTGCTTTAAGATCTTTTGAAAATGTGTGTGTGCATGTGTGAGTGTGAACATGTTCAAGACTGCAGTATGATGCAAAACTAAGTTTAAATTCAAAGGTCTTCATGCCATGCAGTAACTGGGACTGAAGAAAAAAAAAAGGCTCTTTTGAAACAAGCAGCCCGTAAGCAAAGGGCGGCACCTGGTTTCAGATTGCCTGTGAGCTTCAGTTTTTCCGATGCAGATAAAAGCTAAAGTGTTGTGTTAGTGTTAAAAAGGCTTTGGAAATCAAGAATACATTTCTAGATAAGAAATTTGGAAGTAAAATTGTCCTAAATAATTATTGCAAAGTGAGAAAAGGAGAATTATGGCTACCAAAATGTTTAATTGCCATTCCAGCTTCTTTGTAGGTTTTTTGTAACAGTTTCCAGCAGGCCCACAGAGAAGCACAGGTGATTCCTACAAGTTTGTCAAGATCTAATACTGACCCTTAATAAGTTCCAGGTAAGAGAGCATGCTTAAAAACTACTTCTGTGTGGACCACCTTGTACCTCTGTGTGGACCACCTTGTTGCTTATAATTGGAGTAAAGTGGCCCCTTATAAGACTCATTGATCTGAATCTGCAGTTCGAAGCCAGCCCGGGCAAAGAAAGGTCCCTGTGAGAGACTTGTCTCTAATCAGCCAGCAGAGTGCTGGGAACGGAGTAGTGTGGAGCTCAAAAGTGGTACGGTGCTAGTCTTGAGCTGGAGAGCTGAGGGACAGCACTCAGGCCCTGAGTCCAAGTCGAAAGTCACTCCTCCTGGGACAAAAGTGATGGAGCATCCAGAGGCAGTAAGCCACTGCTTGGATGGCAGAGATGGTGTCAGATCCTAGAGTCACTACTGTTGGCCTTTCAAAAGTTAAAGCCGGGAAGTCCTAGAAGAATAGTTCATGAGCATGCCTTTCCAGTGCCCATGTCTGTCTACTTGGCAGGAATTTGCCAGTCATATGTGATAGTGGTTGGTAAGGGTAAGTTTGTTAAATGAGAGGATAGATTAAAATCTCACCCCCCGCATTTACTCAAAGCCCTGACTGGCAGTAAGAATTTTAAGTTGATACATCTGTTTAGGAAAGAAAGCTTGTAGACCTGAGATTGTGTTGTCCTTATTGAGATCTGTTAAAGGCCTGTCAGCTTGCCAATGCCCCCAATCAACAGATTAACCACGGTGGAGGGGACCCTGGACGGCATCGCCACTTGGGTTCATTGCTTCCACGCCAGGCCAGCTGACCCCTTTGCCCTGGATGACAACTACCGTGATGGAACATGGGAGGTCTCCAAGCACCCAGCTGGGCCGCTTTGCCTTTGCCTCAAGAAAAGAAAGTTAGACTGAATATTGTTATAATTTTCTTTTTGCCTTCTTTCCTTACTACCCTGGCTGGTGTTAATGTTATTTTGGCAGCTCACTCCAAAGTGAGGTGAATCCTGCAGTCCCTTGGTAAAGTAGACTAGGGTTATAGGTTCCTGGCTGGGTGAGGTCAACGCCCCTGAGTCAGCCTGAAGAAGTTACAGAAGATGGATGATCTTCACCCATCAGCCCCCCTTTAAAACCGAGGGACCAGAGTTATTTTCGGATACTACTTTTGGCCCTACTGGCCCATGCCTTACCTCTATATCATCCCCTAGACATGCAAGCCATTGAAATGGACAGAATGGAGCCATGATTGGCTCCCAAGGTACCAAAAAGAAAAAGGGGGGAAATGAGGTGCCAGACCTTGAAGTCAGGCCCCACCACGTGAACCCCATTTTAGAATCGAACCCTGAGCCAATCAGATTTGTACCTGTGTTCTAATCTTGCTTGCACAGCTGATTGTTGTAACCTTGTTCTTTGCCTTTATAAGCCCTGTGTAATCACAGCTCGGGGCTTCCTCCTAACCTCCGCTGTGTCGGTGGGTAGGACGAGGCCCGAGTTGGCAGCTCGTTAAATAAAGCCTTGCCTTGCTTTTGCATTTCGGAGTGTCTGAATCTCGGTGGTGTTCTTGGGGGTGGTCTTGCGACTTGGCACAACAGTATGACATTTGGGAGACTGAAGCATTAAGATCATAAGAGCATTAAGATAATGGGGTGTGTGGTGTATGTTGGAGGGAAGAGGTTGATTTTTTTGTCAGTTTTGGGACTTGAACTCAGGGCTTGAGCACTTTTCCTGAGCTCTTTTGCTCAAGGCTAGCACTCTACTCTAGGGCTTTAAGCCACACAACTCAACTTCTGGTTTTTGAGTAGTTAATTGGAGATAAGAGTCTCATGGGCTTTCCTATGTGGATTGGCTTTAAACCACAACCGTCAGATCTAGTCTCCTAAGTAGCTAGGATTATAGGCATGAGCCTTTTTTGTTGTTTTGTTTTTGCTAGTCCTAGGGCTTGAACTCTGGGCCTGAGCACTGTCCCTGACTTATTTTTTTTTTTTTTTGCTCAAGGCTAGCACTCTACCTCTTGAACCACAGCACCACTTTCAGCATATATATGTGGTGCTGAGGAATCGAACCCAGGGCTTCATGTATAAGAGGCAAGCACTTTACTACTAGGCTACATTCCCAGCCCCTAAAACCTTTAATAAATCACAAGAATAAGACTATTTTAGTTCTTGGCAAATCTGGCTTATTTTTGTTTTCAGAACTTGAGAGAAAATAAATTTTTGTTCCTGAAATGTAAATTCAAATGCTACAGCATCTAACCGGTTTGAAAACTAAACCATGTGCTGAATATCTTTCCCCCCGGCCTTTTTTGTTTTGTTTCTTGCCAGTCTGGGTCTTGAACTCAGGGGGGGCCTGAGCACTATCTCTGAGCCTCTGTGTGCTCAAAGCTAGCACATTTTTTTTTATTTTTTGCCAGTCCCTGGCTTCTTTTGCTCAAGGCTAGCACTCTGCCACTTGAGCCACAGCGCCACTTCTGGCCATTTTCTATATATGTGGTGCTGGGGAATCGAACCCAGGGCTTCATGCATACAAGGCGAGTACTCTTGCCACTAGGCCATATTCCCAGCCCCTCCCCACCTTTGAATAAGAACTTTTTAAATGCCATATCCTGCCTAGAGCAAAAGGATTACCTAAATCAGGAATTGCCCACTGCTAGGGTAGGTATCAATGAACCTTTAAGTTTGAAAAGCTACTTAGCATTTCTTAGTTTATCCTAGGTATTTACAATTCGGTACTGGAGCTTTGTTATTATCCCAATGATCAAGGATTCAATCCTATGCAATCCAGATGCTTTTATTATTTTTTGGCCAGTCCTGGGCCTTGGACTCAGAGCCTGAGCACTGTCCCTGGCTTCTTTTTGCTCAAAGCTAGCACTCTGCCACTTGAGCCACAGCGCCACTTCTGGCCGTTTTCTATATATGTGGTGCTGGGGAATCGAACCCAGGGCTTCATGTATATGAGGCAAGCACTCTTGCCACTAGGCCATATCCCCAGCCCCAGATGCTTTTAAGTACATTTTGAGCTATTTCTTTGAGGTGGCTCTATTAAGAAAGCTTACCCTCTCCTTCCTCACTGGTAGAGTGTCCCTAGAGTTACAATGTGGCTTAAATAATTTTTCTTTTTTTGGGGGGGGGAGATCTGTGCATTTCATGGAAACCCAGCACCCTATGTATCCCCAAGAAATTAAGATCATCTGTGTTGTAGGGAGCAGAGCTGATTCCATCTTGACTAGGGAAACATGGTAGGAAATGTTGGGGGAGTAGATTAGGTCAACCTGATCCCAAAATTCTGCTTCTGTAAATGGCTTGCTTAACTTGTTTGTTGCTTGCTCTACCCCCTGCATCAACCCCCTACATCTGTGCTACGCTTTTACCTTTATAAACCCCAATTTGCGGACTGCTCGGAGTCACAGAGTCAGCTCCTGAGTCTGCACTGTGTACCTGGCCGGTCAGCCTGCTTTTCACTGTCCCAGTTTCAGCTCCCGAGTCTGTGCTGCATCCTTGGCTGGTCAGTTTGCATTTTGCTTCTCCAATAAACGCATCTTTTTGTTTGAGACGCTCTCTGAGTGGTAGACTCTTGGAGGGATGGGGAATCCCCTCCCTCGAACCCTGTAACAATCTGCATACTAAAATAAGACTCTACAGCTTATTAAATTAAGCACCTCAATTCCCTTGATAAGGAATTTCCAGTCATAGTAAGTTTAGTTTCTGACACATTATAGTGATCTGTAGAGAACAAAAGGTTTTATTAGTCATTTGGGCTACTTTTAGCATCAGATTTAATGTTTCTGTAAGGTCCAGCCCAGGGAGGGCTACATGCAGATGCCCCCCACCTGTTTAAGTCTGCACCCAGTACCTTAATTACCTCGGAAACTGGCACACCTGGATGCAGTCACCTCCTGCTTCTCTAAGGTCACATCCAATCCACCTGGCCAGATCCCACCCTTTCCTACATAATCTGGCTCAACACAGTCCCCATTCTCTGTCCTTTTCTCTTTTTCTCTTCCTTTCCCTCTGTCTCCCCACACCTCCACCTTATGTACGCAGGCCAGCAGTTTGCTCCTCCCCACCCCCCAAAAAACTCCTTTCTGCCTGAACCATGTGACGGGTTTCCTTTCTGGTGAACCTTACAGTTACCCCTTGCAAAAATAGGATCAAAATTATAATAGTTGAAAAACAAGCTGGGAGATGGTGTCTTATGCTGTTATGCCAAGTTGCGAAACCACCACCAAGAAGACCACCGAGACTCAGACATTCCAAAATGCAAAAGCAAGGCAAGACTATTCAAGCGAGCCGCGGCCCGGGCCTTGTCCTACCCACCGACATAGTAGAGGTTTGGAGGCAGCCCTGAGCTTTGATTACACAGGGATTATAAAGGTAAAAAACAAAGTTACAACAATCAGGTGTTCAAGCAAGCAAGATTAGGACACAGGTACAAATCTGATAGGCTCAGGGTTCGAGGCATTCTAGGGGTGGTCAGAGTTAAGCATTCCTAGCGGTTAGAGTTCTAGACTGACTGGGCCCTAATGGGCTTGTCCTGGGTCTGCTCACAGGGCCTGCTTATCTCAGGTTCACGTGGTAAAGTGGGGTTCACGTGATAAAGTGGGACCTGACTTCAAAGTCTGGCACTTCATTTCCCCCTTTTTCTTTTTGGTACCTTGGGAGCCAATCATGGCTCCATTCTGTCCATTTCAATGGCTTGCATGTCTAGGGGATGATATAGAGGTAAGGCATGGTCCAGTAGGGCCCAAAGTAGTAACCAAAGGGCCTGTCACCATTTCTCACAAGTACAGTCTCTGTACCTCTGTTTTGCATGCCTCTAGTTTATCCTGCCTCATCTTCCCAAAAACAACTCTGGTCCCTCAGTTTTAAAGGGGGGCTGATGGGTGAAGATCATCCATCTTCTGTAACTTCTTCAGGCTGACTCAGGGGTGTTGACCTTACCTAGCCAGGAACCTATAACCTTAGTCTACTTTACCAAGGGACTGCACACATCAAACTGGACAGGACTCCTGTTCATCATGTTGTGCCAAGTCGCAAGACCACCACCAAGAAGGCCACCGAGACTCAGACACTCCGAAATGCAAAAGCAAGGCAAGGCTTTATTTAAGCAAGCTGCAACTCGGGCCTCGTCCTACCTACCGACACAGCGGAGGTTAGGAGGGAGCCCCGAGCTGTGATTACACAGGGCTTATAAAGGCAAAGAACAAGGTTACAACAATCAGGTGTGCAAGCAAGATTAGGACACAGGTACAAATCTGATTGGCTCAGGGTTTAATTCTAAAATGGGGTTCACGTGTCTGGCACTTCAATCACACTCAGGAAGTCGCTTATTCAGGTTCGGGTCCAAGTGATCTGGCACATCCCAGTTGCCTGTGGCCAGATCACATAAGTAAGTCTGGCCACCAGGTTCCTAAAGGGGCTTCCTTAGTTGCTAAAATAAGGGGGTCACCCCACTTTGGAGTGAGCTGCCAAAATAATTGGAAAGGCTGGTGAGGGTTAACGTCAACATTAGCCAGGGTAGCAAGGAAAGGAGGCAAAAAGAAAATTATAACAATATTCAGTCTAACTTTCTTTTCTTGAGGCGAAGGCAAAGCAGCTGAGTTGGGTGCTTGGAGACCTCCCATGTTCCACCACGGTAGTCGTCGTCCAGGGCAAAGGGGTCAGCTGGCCTGGTGTGGGAGCAATGGACCCGTGGCGATGCCATCTATCTTAGTAGCACTACATAGGGTCCCTTCCACCGTGGTTCTAAGGATTTGGGGTATGCCTCCGGACGAACACCCAGTCCCTTGGTCTGAATAAATGGGGGGTAGGGACAGAAGCAGAATCATATAATGCCTTAAGTTGGGGCCACATATTCTTGTGCACGAGCTGCAAATAATCAAGTTTACACAAAAATTCAGCATCATCCAAATCAGCAAGCAATTCAGTCTGAAGGCTAGGGATAATGGGCGGGGGTACCCATACAGTATTTCAAAAGGAGCAAAGCCAAGCTGATAGAATTTCTTCCTCTAAGCAGAGCAAAAGGAAGGAGTGACACCCAGTCTGCGCCTGTCTCTAAGGCCAATTTAGTTAAGGTCTTTTTTAGAGTCCGATTCATTCTATCTGTCCTGAACTCTAGGGTCTTGGGGGGGGGGCCTCTGGGGCTATCCCGGATGAGCCCCCAAATGTTATGCCAAGTCGCGAAACCACCACCAAGAAGACCACCGAGACTCAGACATTCCAAAATGCAAAAGCAAGGCAAGACTTTATTCAAGCGAGCCACAGCCCGGGCCTTGTCCTACCCACCAATATAGCAGAGGTTTGGAGGCAGCCCCGAGCTGTGATTACACAGGGTTTATAAAGGCAAAAAACAAAGTTACAACAATCAGGTGTTCAAGCAAGCAAGATTAGGACACAGGTACAAATCTGATTAGCTCAGGGTTCGAGGCATTCTAGGGGTGGTCAGAGTTAAGCATTCCCAGCAGTTAGAGTTCTAGACTGACTGGGCCCTAATGGGCTTGTCCTGGGTCTGCTCACAGGGCCTGCTTATCTCAGGTTCACGTGGTAAAGTGGGGTTCACGTGATAAAGTGGGACCTGACTTCAAAGTCTGGCACTTCAATGCCTGTAATCCTAGCTATTCAGGAGACTGAAATCTGAGCCTTGAGGTTCAAAGTTACCCCAGTCCATGAGACTCTTATCTCAAACTACTGAGAAAAAGCTGGAAGAGGTGCTGTGGATCATGGAAAGGTTCTGTGGCTCACGTAGTAGAGTGCTAGCCTTGAGCACAGGGACAAAGCCCAGGCCCTGAGTTCAAGCACCAGATGAGAAAAAAAAAAAGAGGGCTGAGAATGTGGCTTATTCGTAGAGTGCTTGCCTAGTATGAATGAACCCTGGGTTTGATTCATTAGTACCACATAAACAGATAGAGCCAGAAGTGGTACTGTGAGCTAGCTCTGCCACTTGAGCAAAAGAAGCTCAAGGACAGTGCTTAGGCCCTGAGTTCAAGCCCCCAGTACTGTTACAAGTGAAAGTTAATAAGAGAGATATCTGAAGTGCCAGACTTTGAAGTCAGGCCCCACTTTACCACGCGAACCCCACTTTACCACGTGAACCTGAGATAAGCAGGCCCTGTGAGCAAACCCAGGGCAAGCTTATTAGGACCCAGTCGGTCAAGAACTCTAACCACTGGGAATGCTTAACTCTAACCACCCCTAGAATGCCTCGAGCCCTATCAGATTTGTACCTGTGTCCTAATCTTGCTTGCTTGAACACCTGATGCTGTAACTTTGTTTTTGCCTTTATAAGCTCTGTGTAATCACAGCTCGGGGCTCCCTCCTAACCTCCGCTGTGTCAGTGGGTAGGACAAGGCCCGAGTTGCAGCTCACTTGAATAAAGCCTTGCCTTGCTTTTGCATTTCGGAACGTCTAAGTCTGGGTGGCCTTCTTGGTGGTCTTCTCGCGACTTGGCACAACAATATTATTGTCAGCTAATTGGCAGGATATTTGCATCTTTGTTAAGAAAAAATATACAAAAGTATATATAGCAAAAGTATAGTATTCAATTCATTATTTTTAGTACATTCATAAAGTTGTGCAATTATCACCCCACCAAACTCCTGAGCCATTACTCCTAAAAGAATTCCCGTTCGCTGCCACTCTCTATCTCTAGACCCTGGTGCTACGCATCCATTATTTGCTTCTATGAATTTGCCTGCTTATGGCATTTTTTCTTTTCTTTCTTTCTTTCTTTCTTTTTTTTTTTTTTTTTTTTGCCAGTCCTGGGCCTTTGACTCAGGTCCTGAGCACTGTCCCTGGCTTCTTTTTGCTCAAGGCTAGCACTCTGCCACTTGAGCCACAGCGCCACTTCTGGCCATTTTCTACTTATGTGGTACTGTCTCAAAATAAAAATAAATGAATATATAAGAAGCACCAAGGATGAAATTTAGTGTCAGAGCTCACCTGCCTAGCATGCTCAAGGTTCTGGATTTTTTCCTAGAAACACACACACACACAAAACTAGAGGGAGGTTTCCATTTCCTGGAGTTTGTTTGAATATATAGTTATACCTTTGGGTTTCTCCTGTGGGTATTCTCCTTTAGTCTGTGTGGAAATGCCTAGAGTCCTGTACAGGCTATCACATCCAGCTATATTTTAGTTCTAGCTTCCACATATGAGAGAAAGCATGACCCATCTGTTCCTCTGAGCTTGGCTTACCTCACTTTGCATGGTTTGTTCCAAATCTGTTCATTTTCATAGGATCTTGCTCTTTGCCCAGGGCAACTTGGACAGCAATTCTCCTATTAATGCTTTCCAGGTAGCTACAATGATTGGCATTCACCATTATATCTAGCTTTTATTGTTTGACGGACTCTCATGAACTTTTCTTTCTGTTTTATGCCCATACAGGGGCATGAACATAGGGCCTGGGCACTGTCCCTATGCTTTTGTGCTCAAGGATAGCTCTTTACCACTTGAGTCACAGCTCTACTTCTGGGGTTTTTTTTTAATTATCAAGATGATGTACAGAGGGGTTACAGTTACATACGTAAGGTAGTGAGTATATTTCTTGTCAAACTTGTTACCACTTCCCTCATTTTTCTGACTTCTAGCTTTTTGACAGTTGAAGATAAGGGTTTCATAGGCTTTCCTGACCAAGCTGGCTTCAAACCATGATTGTTAGATCTCACCTTCTTGAGTAGCTAGGATTATAGGTGTGAGTCACCAGGGCCAGGCTCAAGAACATTTTGCCCAGGCTGGCCTTAAATTGAAATCCTACTCAGTTTCCTAAGTAACAAGGATTAGAGGCATAAACCCATTTTGCAGGGTTTTGTCAGGGTTTCAATATGCTGCTTTTTCTGTGCATGTGGTACTGAGGAATTGGACCCAGGGCTTCATGCATGCTAGGAAAGCACTCAACCACTAAGCCACATTCCCAGCCAAATTATTATTATTATTATTTTTTTTTTTTTTGGCCAGTCCTGGGCCTTGGACTCAGGGCCTGAGCACTGTCCCTGGCTTCCTTTTTGCTCAAGGCTAGCACTCTGCCACTTGAGCCACAGCGCCACTTCTGGCCGTTTTCTGTATATGTGGTGCTGGGGAATCGAACCCAGGGCCTCATGTATACAAGGCATGCTCTCTCGCCACTAGGCCATATCCCCAGCCCCCAAATTATTATTTTTGAAGAGATATCTGCACCTTTGTGTACACAGAGCATTGTTCACAATAGCCAAGAAATAGAAACAACTGTAATAGGTATTTATTTATTTATTTATTTATTTTTGCTGGTCCTGGGGTTTGAACTTTGGGCCTGGGTACTGTCCCTGAGTTGCTTTCACTCAAGTTGAGTGGCTCTACCACTTGAGCCACAGTGCCAGGTCTGGCTTTTTTGAGTAGTTCATTGGAGATAAGAGTCTCACGGAGGGGCTGGGAATATGGCCTAGTGGCAAGAGTGCTTGCCTCGTATACATGAGGCCCTGAGTTCGATTCCCCAGCACCACGTATACTGAAAATGGCCAGAAGTGGCACTGTGGCTCAAGTGGCAGAGTGCTAGCTTTGAGCAAAAAAAGAAGCCAGGGACAGTGCTCAGGCCCTGAGTTCACAGCCCAGGACTGGCCAAAAAAAAAAAAAAAAAGAAGAGTCTCATGGAGTTTCCTGCCTGGGCTGGCTTTGAAACATGATCCTCAGATCTCACCCTCCTGAGTAGCTAAGATTATAGGTGTGAGCCACTGGCATCTGGCTTAAGTGTATATATACATATATATTATATAAAATAGCACATATATGTAATATACGTACACACACACACACACACACACACACACACACACACACACACACATATATTTGCCAGTCCTGGAGCTTGAACCCAAGGCTTAGGCATTGTCCTTGAGCTTCTTTTGCTCAAGGCTAGCACTCTACCACTTGAACCACAGCACCACTTCTGGCTTTTTCTGTTTATATGGTACTGAAGAATCAAACCAAGGGCTTCATGCATGCTAGGCAAGCACTCTACCACTAAGCCACATTCCCAGCTCCTTAAAAATAATTTTTTAAGTACATCATGAAATTGCCGTTTATAGTAAGATCCCACTTATAAACATTATTTGTTTTACATATGCATAGACAATCATAGAATACTTGGAAAATATTCACAAAAATGTCAGTAGTGATTGCTAAGTAAATTCATTTTATTTTTTGTAAAGTTTTTTTAAATTGTTATTATAAAGGTGATGTACGGAGGGGTTACAGTTACATAAATTAGGTAAACACTACATTTCTTTTTAGAAAATGTTACCCCTAAGCTGGGTACCAGTGGCTCCTGCCTGTAATCCTAGCTACTCAGGATGCTGAGATCTGAAGATCATGGTTCAAAGCCAGCCAGGGCAGGTTAGTCCGTGAGACTCTTACCTCCAATTAACCACCAGAAAACTGGAAGTGGCCCTCTGGTCAAGTGGTAGAGAACATGTGGTTGAAGTGGTAGAGCACTAGCCTTGAGCTGAAGAGCTCAGGAACAGTGACCGAGCCCAGAGTTTAAGCCCCATGATCAACAACCCCCACAACAAAAAGAGACCTCCCTTTTTCCTAGTCATTTTTCTTGTACACTTTTTTTATTGCATGAATCAGAAAAAGATTTTAATTTTGTAAACCAATATCAAGGAATATATGTTACAGATGTGAGAAAAAGTGTATTTTCTAACAAGATGCTGCATTGCTTAAAAGTTCCTGTTTGTGGCCTAGTGGTTTGCCTCCTTGTTATGGAAAAGAGGAACTGCTTGGGAATAAGAAAGGATTTGTAAAATATAAGGTTTCCTTTAAACTAGTTTCTTTTCAAGATGGAGATAAGCCCCAAACTGTTCAAGAAATAGCAGAGTATATAGGTATATTTTGAGATTTCTTGCGTACTATTAACCTTATTTCAAAATAACCTTGTGTAAATACATTTTATCCTATTCAAACTAGCCAATCATAAGCAAATTGTAAACCTGAACTCAACCAATTTGAGCAGAGGGGCAGGGCCTGATGTGTTAGGGATAAATAGAGGAGCAGCCTGCCTTCTCTGTGTGCTTGCTTGTCAGATTTTTGGCTGATAGAGCACCTTTCTGCACAGAAGTAAATTTTGCCTTGCTGAGACATTTCTATCATTGTGACTCCAATGTTTTCTAGAGCATATTTACAACATAGAAGACCACTGGATGCCCTGGAAATATGTGCAAAATGTATTGTTACTTGAAAATAGTACATCATGTTTATTATCCTACTTTGGAAAGTTTTTTGGGTTTTGGGGTGGTTTTTTTTTTTGTTTTGTTTTGTTTTTGGCCAGTCATGGAGCTTGAACTCAGGGCCTGGGCACTGTTCCTGAACTTCTGTTGCTCAAGGCTAGTATCTACCACTTAGCCACAGTGCCACTTCCAGATTTTTCTGTTTATGTGGTATTGAGGAATCAGACCATGGGCTTCGTGCATGCTAGGCAAGCACTGTACAACTGAGCCACATTCACAGCCTCTGGGCAGTTTTTATAATGTAATATAACCCTTTCTATGTCCCATTGTACATTTTCCCACTTCTTACTAATTCAAAAATAAGGATATCTCTGATATATGAATAGTTAATGCTGTGGTCCTTTTGTCTCCTGAAAAGCTGTCACTAATGAGAAAATGGTGCTTCTCAAAGTCTAAGACAGTGCCATCTGTATGCAAAGAAACAACTGGAAGAAGAGTCCCACTGTTGAGATAGATGTCCCTGCAGCTTTCCTTCTATACTTTATTTTGTTTCTCAGGGCCTGAGTGAAGTCCCTGAGCTTTTTTGCTCAAGGCTAGTGCTCTACTACTTTGAGCCACAGCTGCACTTCTAGATTTTTACTGGTTAATTGGAGATAAGAGTCTCATAGAGGGGCTGGGAATATGGCCTAGTGGCAAGAGAGCTTGCCTCATATACATGAAGCCTTGGGTTCAATTCCCAGCACCACATATATAGAAAAGGCGAGAAGTGGTGCTGTGGCTCAAGTGGCAGAGTGCTAGCCTTGAGCAAAAAGAAGCCAGGGACAGTGCTCAGGCCCTGAGTTCAGGGCCCAAGACTGGCAAAAAAAAAAAAAAAAGTCTCGTGGAGGGCTGGGAATTTGGCCTAGTGGCAAGAGTGCTTCCCTCATATACATGAAGCTCTGGGTTCGATTCCTCAGCACCACATATATAGAAAACGGCCAGAAGTGGCGCTGTGGCTCAAGTGGCAAGCCTTGAGCAAAAAGAAGCCAGGGACAGTGCTCAGGCCCTGAGTCCAAGGCCTAGGACTGGCAAAAAAAAAAAGTCTCATGGACTTTCCTGACCAGGCTGGCTTTGAACTGTGATCCAAAGATCTAAGCCTCCTGAGTAGCTAGGATTATAGGTGTTAGCCACCAGTGCTGGCTACATTTTTTTTTTTTAATGTTGGGGATTTAAATTGAAAAAAAAAATGAACCATTTTTGGCCTACAACAGATTATCTTCTATTTGTTTAAGTAGTTGCCTGGCTGCCCTGGTTTTTGAGAAAGAATTAGAAGGTATTTAGAAATTTGACCTTTCTCAAGCAAGAGACTGGTGCATCTCTCCGTGGTGGGAGGGTCCAGAGTGAGGGACACAGCCTGCCCACCAAGGGCTCCTGGCTAGGGAACAGATGGTGATGTTCGTCAGCAGGATGAGGGGTCTGATTTTGGAGGGGCCTTGGTTCTGTGTGGACAAGACAATCCCTGTGTGGTAGAGACACTCCAGATGGCAGTGATGCCAACTAATCATGGAGAAGGGGATGCACAGCTATTTTCCAGTCTAGCTCAGGAACATGTCCCATATTCCTCACAAGACCAAAGACTGTCAATCAAAGCCTGATCTAGCCTGCCCCTGTACGAGTCCAAACTTACAATGGTTATTAGCAAGCCCTTCTCTCCTAACAGAGGAGGCAATGACCTGGAGCAGGGGTGGATTGGGATTCTGCCTGACCTCAGGGAGAGCCTTGGGCTTGGGGCTTGGCTATTTAGCCACACCTCTACTCCCAGTTTTCTGATAGTTGGCTGAAGATTAAAAAAAAATCCTCTATCTCAGTCTGGACACTGTCCCTGAGCATTTGGGCTCGAGGCTAGTGCTCTACCACTTGAGCCACAGCACTACTTTAGTAGAGATATGAGTCTCATGGACTTTTCTGCCTGGGTGGCTTTGAACAGTGATCCTCTGTTCTCAGTCTCCTGAGTAGCTAGAATTACAGGTGTAAGCAATTGGGCCCAGCAATCATTTACTTTTTATTTTGTCCTGTAAGCGAATTTTATTAAGAGTATTAATTTTACAGAGGGACTTCATATATGTTATAATGTACTTTGATCAAGTTCACCCTTTCACTCTTTCTTAACCCTTTTTTCCCTTCTACCCATATTCCTTTTCATATTATAAAAGTATGTGTAGTACAGAGAGAAAAGCTCCAAGGACACACATCTTTAGGTGGGGCATTACTGGAATTGCAACTCTGGGCCTTACAATTGCTGGGCTGGTGTCCCGCCACTTGAGCTACACCCCAGTCCTTTTTGCTTTGATTATTTTTCAGATAGGATCTCAAGTTTTTGCCCAGGTAAGCCTGGACTGAAATCTTCCTATTTGATGACTATGCCATTTAGATAGCTGGGATGACAGGCGTGAGTCACTGACACCCAGCTATTGGTTGATATGGGAATCTCACTAACTTTTCCACCTGTTGGCTTCAAATTGTGATTCTCCTTATCTCTGCTTTCAGAGTAGCTGGGATTAAAGTCTTGGGTCACTATACCTGGCAAGCGCATGTGTGTGTGTGTGTGTGTGTGTGTGTGTGTGTAACTATATCTGTATCTCTGTGTATCTTAATGGTGATTATATCTTAAGGGTTGGAATTTAATTTTTCTGTTTTGTTTCCTGTTTTTATCTTACACAAAATAAGCATGGTGTGTGTGTGTGTGTGTGTGTGTGTGTGTGTGTGTATGTATGTGTGTGGTGGGAATGGAACCTTGAGCCTTGTAGACTCTGTAGGCACACACTCTATACTGAAAACTCTACTACATGCCCAGGCTATAAATATTCTTAAAGTAGGGGGGAAAAGTTTGTTAGGAAGCATTTATGAATTTATAAGAACTAGTGGATCAGAGCAGTGAGAACAAATGGAATGAGTCCTTAATGATGGATAAATCCAGCTTCTCACTAGCTCTCTGAATTCTAGTAAACCCACTTGGCTTTGCTGCACTTTTTCCTAACATCAAAAACAGAATTGTCTTGTTGCAGGGAGTGGTCAGGATTGACTGAGACTCAGTGTACATGAGTATCGCAAACACAATTCTTGGCATCAAGACAGCTATGATTAGACCTGACTTTTATTTTTGGCCAGAACTAGATCTTGAACTCAGGGCCTGGGTGCTGTCCCTTAGCCTCTTTGTGTGCTCAATGCTAGTGCTCTACCACCTGAGCCACAGTGCCACTTCCAGATTTTTCTGAGTAATTTAATGGAGATAAGAGTCACATAGACTTTCTTGCCAGTTTGAACTGTAATCCTCAGATCTGTTTCCTGGGTATCTAGGATTACAGACAGGAATGAACCGCTGGTACCCAGCTTTAGACCTGACTCTTGGTAGCTCTCTCTTGCAGGAAGGCCTGATACCTATGCCTAATTTGAGTGGAGAAAAGAATCTGGTTCCTTTGACAAGGGTTTTTATTTAAACTTTTTAAAATTGTTATTATAAAAATGATGTACAGGGTCTGGGAATATGGCCTAACGGCAAGAGGGCTTGCCTCACATACATGAAGCCCTGAGTTTGATTCCTCAGTACCACATATATAGAAAAGGCCAGAAGTGGCACTGTGTCTCAAGTGGCAGAGTGCTAGCCTTGAGCAAAAAGAAGCCAGGGACAGTGCTCAGGCCCCGAGTTCAAGCTCCAGGACTGGCCAAAAAAAAAAAAGATGATATACAAAGGGGTTGTAGTTGTATAACTTAGGTAGGGTACATTTCTTTTTAGACAATGTCACCCTTTCCCTCTGACAAGGGTTTTTAATGGAACCAGAGCTGCTTGCACACTTCAGGTCAAAACACTGCTCTGTTTCCACCACATGGAAAATAATAAGCCCTCATTCCTTAGTTTGGTGTTTGGGTTTTTGTTTACACCTATTTGCTGCTTCCTCTCAGCAATCTAAGCTGCCTAGATGGCCATTTTTAGTACATGTGACATTATTTTCAACATAACACAAATTTGCAGTGCACCTACTATGTTTTAAAGATGGCCCTGAGCTTCCTCCTCCTAATTCTTATCATCTAGAAATAAGTGAATGAGTTCACAGTGGAGCTGAGATGTCTTTTGTTCTTGTCTGCCAGACTTGAACAGGTCTGTGCTTGAACAAGGCCCGGGCACTGTCCCCTGAGCTTTTCTGCTCATGCTAGTGCTCTACCACTTGAGCCACAGCTCCACTTCCGTTTCTTTTGTTGGTTAATTGGAGATAAGAGTCTCATGGACTGGATTTCCTGCCTGGACTGCCTTTGAACCTTGATCCTCCGATTTCAGCCTCTTGAGTAGCTAGGATTACAGACATGAGCCACATACCCAGCTTAGAAGTTGGATCTTCAATGACTATCACTTATTCCCCAGCTGCCACAGCAGAGGTGCCCACATCAGGTTGCAGAAATGGTGAGCTTTTTTAAAACTTTAAAAAGTTATTAAGTAATTTTAGATATTGAATTACAAGCTTTCACAGACTTGACAAATATTAACATGTGTCTATATTTTCTATTTCTCCGTGTATGTGTGTGTGTGTGTGTGTATGTGTGTGTGTGTGTGTGTACTGTTTTGTGCTGTTACTGGGGCTTGAACTAAGCCTGGACACTGCCTCTTAGGTTTTTTGCTCCATGCTAATGATCTACCACTGAAGCCATAGCTACAATTCAGAAATGGGGAGATTTATTCTTACCAGTGTTCTTACACATGTGTATAGGAGAAGTTTTTTTGTTTTGTTTTGTTTTTTGGCCAGTCCTGGGCCTTGGACTCAGGACCTGAGCACTGTCCCTGGCTTCTTCTTGCTCAAGGCTAGCACTCTGCCACTTGAGCCACAGCGCCACTTCTGGCCATTTTCTGTGTATGTGGTTCTGGGGAATCGAACCCAGGGCCTCATGTATACAAGGCAAGCTCTCTCGCCACTAGGCTATACCCAGCCCTGGAGAAGTTTTTTTTGAAGCGTAATGATTTCCTTACTCTATATTCTGTATCAGAAGTAATGTCTATGAAAGAGAAACATGCCCGTTCTGTTAAAGTGGCTATAAAACCAGTTAAACCAATTGTTAAGCAGGCTACTTCCATCTTCACATTTATTAAAGTCTGTCCACAACTACAATGTTTGTAGAAGACTAGTCATTAGATGATTTGTGGTGAGCTGCTACAATTACAAAGTAGCTCAGTGTTCTCCTCAGACATTTTAGAGTTTGTTGAAATACACATACATGCACACACGCACACGCACACAAACACACTAATGGACAGTTTTAAGACTCAAAGGGGGGGGGGCTGGGGATATGGCCTAGTAGTAAAGTGCTTGCCTTGTATACATGAAGCCCTAGGTTCAATTCCTCAGCACCACATATATAGAAAAGGACAGACGTGGCGCTGTGGTTCAATTGGTAGAGTGCTAGCCTTGAGCAACAAGCCAGGGACAGTGCTCAGGCCCTGAGTTCAAGCCTCAGGACTGGCACACAAAACAAAACAAAAGACTCAGAGGGATGCCATGACCTGGAATTGCTTGACACTTCGAACACTAACATCAATGGAAGTAAAAAAAGAAATCTTTCCACAGTTCAGTCTCCTAAACAAAGTCATTTTCACCTTTTCTTCCAGCCCTTATTCAAATCTGTACATCCGTGAATAAGATAATAATTGCAGATTAGACACAATTATATATTCCACATCTTCCTCACACACACATATGCACACACAAGAATAATAGTAAGCACAGCAATATTCCAAACCAGGCCCTGTGACAACAGCCTGTTCAGGCCTGTGGACTGACAGTCCCATAGTAGTTGGGAGGGCAGTGAGACACACCCTGTTCTGCCTGTGTTATTTATGCCTCTGGCAGTGAAGCCCCTGACAAAGAAGCATGTCACTGGAACACATGCTCTTTGTTCACAGAGGTGCATGCCAGCACCGGCTGTGTGAGAAAGCACAGTGCTGGGTCTGTAGTCTCCCCTCCTTTAGCTCCTTTGCTTTCTTTTTATTGGCTGTATATTGTGGCTATGTTTATTAATTGCTTTGTAGCTTTTTCTTATGCAACATACACTTATCTGGGGAGCTAAGAACCTGAGAGTTAGCCATAAAGAGAAAACAAAGTCTCAGGATTAGTCCTTAAGACTTTTCCACCTGGGGTGCTATCCTCAGGACACCGGCTTCCTTGCCTTATAAGCCACAGGTCACTACTCTCCAGGACAGACCCAGCTGTCTGTCACATTCTGGGCTCCTTTAGTGTCTCTTTATCTGTAAGAGGACACCTGCATACTGTCTGGTATTAAAAGCTCTCTGCAATGATTCCTAACCTATTGTACCAATCCAGACTACTTGCTGGTGGAGTAGAAATTTGGCAGCGTTCCCAATATCTATGTGGGTCTGAACCCAAGCTCTACCTTAAGGTACCTGAACTTTAGCTCCTCACATGCACAATGATTAAAACATCACCTACTACATAAGGTTGTTTGGGAAACAGTAAATCAAACCCCTAGGGCCTGTTTGGAGCCGCCTAGTAATTTTGTAGAAGCTTCAGGAATAAATCAAGTGCCTCACACCTGTAATGCTAGCTACACAGGAGACTGAGATCTGAGGATTGTTTTGAAGCCAGCCCAGAAAGGAAAAGTTGTGAGACTCTTACCTCAAATTAACCAACAAAAAAACGTTAGAAGGGGAGCTATGGCTCAAACGGTAGAGCGCTAGCCTTGAATAAAAATGCTCAGGGGCAGTGCCCATGTCCAGTACAAAATTAAACAAAATTAAAAGCTTCAAGCATAGTCTCCAGAGCCCTGTTGTTACAGATCATTTGTAACTGTGCAGCTTGAAGCAAGTCCCTCATCTGTGACAGGAGTCAGAAGCCACACACTATTCTTTTTCTCTTTTACCCATATTCCTTTTTAAAACTTTCCTTTGTCTTGGAATGTTAATTCATTCAGTATTTTTAAAGTGGTCATTGGTTTAAAACTAAGTTTGGGATATTTGGCTGCCACTGAGGTGAATGGGAAAATGTGAGCTCCTTTAACTCTTCATTAACTTGAGGTTATCGCACAGGATTTTTTAAGTTTTCCTCTGATTGTGCATTTTCAGGGCCTCCAATCACTACTAGAAATCAGTATTTACTAACTCTAAGCAGAACAGAACGTTAACTCGGTGACCCCCAGGGACCTCAGAAGGCTCACCATGACAAAAGTTGCCAGCTGGGAGAATTTGCACACCTCCCCGGGATGCCCCTTGCAGATCTCCCCCCGGTGTGGAAACCACAGGTTCCATTAGAAATGCAAATTGTTGCCAGGGGTCGGAGGGTCGGGTTTATAACCCCAGCTACTCAGGAGGCTGAGGTCTGAGGGTCTGGATTCTACGCCAGCCCAGGCAGCACGGGAGGCTCTTAGCTCCCATGAGCCGTCTCAAGCGGTGGCTCCAGGTGGTCAGAGCATTCACCTGGAGCAAAAGGAGCTCAGGGACGGCGCCCAGACCCTGAGTTCAAGCCCCAACACTGACAAAAAAAAAAAAAAAAAAAAAAAAGAAAGCGGTTTCCTTCGCTTTGTTGGGCTTTGGGCAAAGGGGCCGGGACTGCTGGGGTCCCAGGCCAACTCCGTCCGGCGCCACCCCGTGGGACTCGGCCGCGCCGACTGTCCGGGATGGGTTTCTGTAGGGCCACATCCGACGTCCACCGGCCACGGACCGCCGACCCCAGACGGTGCCGGGCTGGCGGGAGCGACCCCCAAAGCCCCCGCTCGCCACGCCGGCGCGGGCGAGTCTCCGCGAATAGACTCGGCCCAGCTCCCGCCACCGTCGGGTACAGCGGGGTCGGGGGTGGGGGGGGTGGAAGGAGGGCCGGAGGAAGCGCTTACATCAGCCGCCCCACGTGCGGCGGCGGCGAAGGAGGAGGGGGCGGGGGTAAGAGAAGGGACGAAGGGGCTGGGAGGGAGGTGGGAGGAGGAAGGAAGAGGGAGGAGGGGGCGGAGGGGAGGCGGCTCCGCTCCCGGCCGCGCCTTCCGCAGCCCCTGCCCCGCCCCGCCCCGCCTCCCCGCCCGTCCCGGCTGCGGCGTCCGCGGGTGAGCCGAGCCGCGCTGCACGAGGCCGAGGGCAGCCGAGCAGTCGCCGCGCCGCGTCGCAGGTTTAAGCGCAGTGCGGGGCCGCGGCCGGGGGCGGCGGTAGTGAGGCCAGCGCCGCGCTCCAGCCCCCTTTTCCCTCCATGGTTTCTCTCCGCTCCCGCGAGTAACTTGGCTCCCGGGGCTCCGCTCGCCCGCACGCCGCCCTGCGCTCGGGAACGCGCCACGCGCCGCCGCCGCCCGCAGACCCCTTCCGACGGCCCTCGCCGCGCAGGCCGGGACGCCTCTCCCCCCTCCGCCCCCGCCGCGGAAAGTTAAGTTTGAAGAGGGGGGACGAGGGAACATGGACATGAAGAAGAGGATCCACCTGGAGCTGAGGAACCAGACCCCGGCCGCCGTAAGTGCAGCCCCTCGGGCGCCCGCGCCCTCGATGACTTGCACGTAATGGTGGCCACCTGCGGGGCGCGGGCCGCGGGGAAGGCGCAGCTCGCCGTTCGGACGGGGAAGGCGGGCGAGCGGGCGGGCGGGCGGGCGCGGAGGGGGGGAGCGCGCGCGCGGGCATTAACTCTTTGGCGCCCGCGGGGAAGCGGGCGGGCGGCTGGGGGAAGCAAACTTTGAGGTGCTCGCCCGCCGGGTTCTCGCCCGCCAAGCGCGCGGGCGCGCGTGGCCCGCGGCGAGGGCGGGCTCCGAGGTTGTGTAACGCTGGGAGCCATATTTGCAGCCTCCTGGGATGCGCGGCCCGGCGGAGGCCGGCCCTGCCGGGGTTCCGAACGCCCGGGCCCCGCGGGGAAGAGCGCGGGCGGGCGGCTGGGCCCGAGCCCGGCGGGGGAGGGGAGGTTGTCCCTGGAGGTGGTGGGGGGCGCGGACCCCCGTGGCGCGGGGCCGGGGCGGGCGCGGCCTGGCGCGGAGCGGGGGAGGGGCGGGCCTGGCGGCGGCGGTGGCGCAACGGCCGCCCCTCCCGAGGCCAAGTTTGAAAAAAGGATGCAGTTCCCGCCATTTTTTTCAAGCCTAAAAATAAAACTTTGTCCTCGCCCCCATTCGCCTCGCTCTCCTTCCGCCTTCGGCCTTCCCTTCTCCAGCCTTGTCCAGGCTCGGCTGGGTTCGCCAGGTGCGGCGGTGGAGGCTCGGGCTTCGCCCTCCCCCGCGCGGCAGCGGCGGCGGCGGAGCCCGGGGCTCTGCCCGCGAGGCCGGCCCCTCGGTGTGGGCGGGCCGCGGCTCCGCGCGCCACCGGGGCGCGCCACAGCGCCATGTTGGCGGGCGCCGTCTTCCTCCGCCTGGTGAGCCGGCCTTGCCCGCCGGCCGCCCCGCGCCGAGTCCCGGCCTGGTCACCGCTCCGCCGGTTAGTCGTGGCGCCCCCCCCCCCTCCTGCCGCCGCTCTGTCCCCTGGCGGGCGCGTCGCCAGCCCCCTCCTCTTTAAAGGGCCACGGAGGCCGGCGGCCTCTGCGGTCGGCCGCGGCGCGCATGGGAGGCGACGGGGCGGGCGGACCCCTCTCGGGCGACCGGCGCCCCCGGTCGCGAGGAATCCCGCAGAGTCCCCCGCCGCCCCGGCTAGCCGGAGGCCACGCTCCGCCTCGGCAGGTGACCGTGGTTAACAAGTTGGGAACTTGCGCGGGTGGATCCGGGCGTGCGCGGCCGGGGCTTTGTGTCCTCGCCCGCCGCCTGGAGCGCGCCCCGCCACGTGGGGCGGCCGGCCGCCTCCGAGGATCGAGGGCCGCCCGCCCGCCGGTCCCGGGACGGCGGCGCCGGGCTTCTCCGGCACGCGCCCTTCCGCCCGTCAGTCAGACATTTTGTGCCCGCCACGTGCTCGTGCCTTGAATGGTAAACCCGCCTCTCCCGGGAAGAGGAGGTGTGTTCCCACCACCAGGACCTGCTCCTTCCAGACTCTTCCACGTAGAATATCGAGTAACTAAATTTAGCCCACGTTCCCTTGAGAAGAAGTACACGGTGTGGGACTTGGGGGGGGGTGCTTAAAAACGAGTTAATCTTTAGGACGTTTGTAGGTTTGTTAAAACGCGGGGTTCTCGCGGGTGGGGGGGGGACGCCTGTCTGGCCGATTCCAGCGTGTGTGTTTAAGGTGTGTGAACTGACATGACCTGTGCATGGACAGGTGTTTGCCTTTCACGCTAAACCTGAACCTTGCCGAAGACAGGCTGGAGTCACGCCGACTGGTGAATGAAAAGTAAATACCCTTTGTGGGTCCTGGTGTTAAACACATTTAGCTCCCAAAGCAACAAGTGGTTTGGTGGAGGCTGCATTGGACAGCACTGCTGGTGAAATAGTTGGCTGCCCCACGAGGTGCCCCAGAGCCTGGGAAAACATGCCCTGGCTTTTAAACCCTGGGGACCTCCTCAGTAGTGGTGGTTTGAGGACCTTAGAATGATGGAAGATTGCCAAGGGTATGAAATAGTACAGTTTCTGAAGAGGGATGAACCTAGTGGCAGGTGCTCAATTGGGAGACCTCTTATCTTTAAAAAAAAAAAAAAAGAAAGAAAGGCAACAAAACACTATTCCTTATACTGGGATTCCACTTGATCCACCCTGCCAGCCATTATGGGGGGGGGGGAGGAGGTGTTTCCAGTCCTGGGGCTTGGACTCAGGGCCTGAGCACTGTCCCTGGCTTCTTTTTGCTTAAGGCTAGCACTCTGCCACTTGAGCCACAGCGCCACTTGTGGCTTTTTCTGTGTATGTGATGCTGAGGAATCAAACCCAGGGCTTCATGCATGTTAGGCAAGCACTCTACCGCTAAGCCACATTCCCAGGCCCCCCCCCCATCTTTTCAAGACAGGATCTTGCTTTATATAGCCAAGGTCTGCCTGCACTTTCATAAGTGTTTCCATTTGTCCTTGGAGTGACAGACACACAACCATTGACATGAAGTCTCTCAAATGCTTGGGCTGGCCAGCAAGCAATCCAATCTACTCTTCTTACTTAACCTAGAATTGGGCTTAAGTCACTGTACCCAGCTAAAACAGCTTTTTGGAGGACGGAGGTAGAGAGATACTTCGGTTTTTGTTTTTGACACAGTCTTATTACGTATCCCTCCTGTCTTGCACAAGTATCTTCCTTAAGGCAAATGAAATTTTTGAGATGGCACCTTGAAAATAAGCTAATCATGTGGAACTTTAGGTGTTACATGCAGGGATATGTTGTAGACTGCAAAAATTGTTAATCATTGTCAGTCTGCTCTGTCTGCTACAACTCCCTAAATTTAAATATTTTCATTTGGGGAGACCATAAGATAGCATTTTCCCGTGGATTGTACTTGTACTGTTGGTGGTATGGACCCTAGACTGGAGTATAGGGCATGACTATCATATCTTATATAATGGGTTTCTTTTCCTTTTCTTTTAGGTAAGGATCTTTCACTATGTAGCCTGGGGTGGCATTATACTTGATTTGCATTGCATTGCCAGCTTATTCTGTGATGGGGGGGTGATTTTTTTTTTTTAACTTACATAGTTTTAAGACCAAATGGACTTTGGTGTGTGTTTCACAGCATTTTCGTTTTATTTGAAGTTTGAACAGGTTGCATTTCTTAATATTTGCCTTATGCTTTTTGGACAATTCAAAGGCCACTGCTACAGGTTCTGTTTATACACACACACTTATATACATACAAACATACATACATACATTCTAATAGGTAAGAACAAGAGAATGTGTGTGTGTCTATCCATCCGTCCACGCCTACTCTCACAACTGTGGGTTAAACCCAGAGATCTCTAGAGCTACACATATCTCCTAGGAATCATTTGATATAAAAGCTAGCACTGGCTGGGAATGTAACTCAGTGTGTGTTCTCAGTTACTTCTCTGATAATAAATTTTACAGTACGATGGAAATTGGTAGTATTGTATTGTCAGTAAGGTGAGACAGACACTAGCAGTGGCCAGTTATAAGCCAAATTTAGTTGTGCTCCAAGATTAGAAAAGAATACCTGCTCTTCACCATGAGGTTCTCATCGTTCCATTACATGCACATGCAGCTCTGTCATGAGTAGCTCTTTAAACGTACCTGTGGTCTGCTTGCCTTCATACTAATGCTCTTTATGGTCCCATTCAAAGTTAGAAAACCAAGTAGTTTCTGAGGTTAAGAAGATCTGTGAACTGAGCATGAGTGTACTTGCTGTGGTATACAGTACTGCTACTTTAGTTCTGTTTGATGTGGGGGACAGTTAGATTTGCTTGGCTTGCATCTTTTTTGACATTTCTCCCAACTTTTGGCATGTATTGAGTGTTTTTTTTTTTTTTTTTTTTGCCAGTCCTGGGGCTTGAACTCAGGGCCTGAACACTGTCTCTGAGCTTCTTTTTGCTCAAGGCAAGCACTCTGCCAACGTGAGCCACAGTGCCACTTCTGGCCTTTTTTTTTATATATGTGGTGCTGAGGAATTGAACCTAGGGCTTTGTGTATAGGAGGCAAGCATTCTTGCCACTAGCCCATATTCCCAGCCCCCTAATTTTGAGTTCTTATATTGGATGTTATAATTGGTTGCATGGCAACTGTTTTTCTTTTCATACGAATAGTATACCTTTGTTATACAAATAAGCAAAAAATAGCAGATGCGGTTAATCAAAAAGAAGAAAATAGAAATCATACATGCTTATCTAGCCTTGTATACATTTTGGTATGATCCAAACTTTTGGATCATACTTGTTTATAAGCCTTAAAAAATAATACTGTGACTGTGCACTATGCTGAAAATGAACTTGTGGGTGGGATGGAAGGGGAAACAAACTAGGAGGGAAGGAGTGAACATAGTCCAAAAAGAAATGTACTCATTACCTGATTTTTGTAACTGTTAACTCCTCTGCACATCATCTGTATAATAAAAAATTAAAAATAACATGTTTCTGTTGTTTAATATCATATAGGCTCCTTTTTAGTGTCAATGTTACTATAAAAAAGCCACAATTTAACCATTCCTTTAGGTTGTTAACTGTTCTTTTCCTGCCAAATTGCTTCTGGAGTTTTGTTCTCGACATACCAGGAGGCTATGCAGGTGCTCCTTCACTCTTACAAGCATTTCTGCTGCCTGGACACATTTTTGTGTGGGTTTTTTGTTGTTGTTTTGCCAGTCCTGGGGGTTGAACTCAGGGCCTGGGCACTGTCCCTGGCTTCTTTTTGCTCAAGGCTAGCACTCTGCCACTTGAGCCACAGTGCCACTTCCAGCTTTTTTCTATATATGTGGTGCTGAGGAATCGAACCCAGGGCTTCGTGTATACAAACCGAACACCTTACCACTAGGCCTTATTCCCAGCCCTGCCTGGTCACATTTTTGTCATTTTGTGGTTTTACTTCATTTGTGGATGTGTGTTTTTGTATGTGTTTCCACATAGTGGTGCTAAGGATTGAACCTCACAAATGCAAATGCTAGGCAATGTGCTCTACCACTGAATCTCCCCCACACCCTCCACTGTCATTTTGGAAGCATTCTTGTAAAATAATAGGGTAGAAGATATGAGCATTAGCTCAGAAGGATGGAAATTGAACTGCAGGAATTTGTTGTATGAAAGGATTTCAGTTTCAAGTCAGATTATGAATAGAATGCATATTGGTCCATGTCACTGCTTTTTCTATTTTGGATCATCTTACTGTAATCGTGTGTTTTTAATTAAAAAATTGTTTCCTGGGGCTGGGGATCTGGCTCAGCAGAAGAGTGCCTGCCTGGCGAGTGCAAGGCCCCGAGTTCGGTCCTCAGCTCTGGGGAAAAAAATTGTTTCCTCTGTCCTTTCCCCTTTCCTATCACAAAAACATGCTATAATTGGAGGAAGTCACCCCCAGACAATTAAGCAAATTGATCTTTTTTTTTTTTTTTTTCTGAGCAGCAAGGGAGTGGCAAGTGAGGGCAAGTTGGAGACAGGAGGGGAAATGCCTGTGGAACTATGTAGTTCAAGATTTTCAGTGAAAAAAGTAGGAAATAGTACTGTTTACTGCAAACTGTAGAGAACAAATACAAGAGTTAAATAGAAAGTGGGATGGGTATTTTTAGTTCTTTAAATGCTTACCATATTCATGTTTATGGAAAACAAAGTTCATTTGAAGAAGGAGGGATGAGAAGAAGAATGGACTTGACCCCCAAAGTTCAAATTTTATCTTTTAGCAGGCTACCTGTCGAGTGCTTGCTCAGCCTTCACCTCACTCCTTAAATACCAGCCCTGGGAGGGCTTGGGACACACAGGGTTTGAGCCCTTTCTCCCTGGATTGGATTTGCTAATTCGTTCTTGATCTAGACTGGGAAGGGATTATACTGGCCACTTACTGTCCCTAGCACCCTCTTCCAAACCTATTCTCTCCTTTGCAAAATAGTGGGGGTCACTTCATACCCAAGACTAAATGGGAGGAGAAGCTTAGTTATACCACTGAGGGGACCCACTCAGACACAATTAGCTACAAAGATGAATTATAAATGGAAGACTTGAGCTTCAACAAGTGCAGAAGGATTTCCACTTGGAGTCTATCTGACTTAGCAGCAAAATACAGAGAAATGGTAACTAAAAGTTCTCCAAAGCAGTCTCCTCCCAGGACAGAGACCCAAAATGAATCCACCACAAATCTCTTAGGTGTTTTTTCTAAGAGTACTCATAACTTGTTTAAGATTTCACTTTTTTTTTTCATTCATTCTAGAAATTTTTTTTCATGCTCAAATCATTTATTTTAATGCCTTCCCTCACAGCTAAACTTTGTTAGGTAGTTTTTTTTTATTTATTAATTAAAGAAAAGTTTTTTTGACAAGGTGTTGTGCAAAAAGGGTACAGTTACATAGTAGGGCAGTGTGTACATTACTGGTGATATCTTACATCCTGTTTTTCTTTCCCTTCCCTAGGTCGGTAGACATATATACAATATACAATGTACCAAGAACATATACAATAGCCACGTGGCCTACGCTGAAGAAAATTCGCCTAGGGCTTTAAATGTAATGTCGACAATAGACAATATGTCGTCAATAGTCTTATATGAATGTACATACATAGCTTTTGAGCTATTGTGATCCACTGAGAGGTCAATTTTTGACCTTATATGTTGAGTAGTTGTTTGGTTTTAGTTACATAGTGTAAGGTCGCTGACCTAAACATGTGGGAAATACCATTTGACAAGAAGTTTTTGGTTTCACAGACCTGGTCTCTACTGTCACCCCTCCCCCCACCTTAACAGTCATATATCAGGGAGATCATGCCCCTTTGTTTTCTGTGTTCTAGGCTTGTCTCTTAACATTTGTTCAAGGGGCTGGGGATAGGGCCTAGTAGCAAGAGTGCCTGCTTCATATACATGAGGCCCTGGGTTCGATTCCCCAGCACCACATATACAGAAAATGGCCAGAAGTGGCACTGTGACTCAAGTGGCAGAGTACTAGCCTTGAGCAAAAAGAAGCCAGGGACAGTGCTCAGGCCCTGAGTCCAAGCCCCAGGACTGGCCAAAAAAAAACCAAAAAAAACCATTATTTGTTCAAGTTCTGACCATTTCCCTGCGAATGCCAATATTGCACCATTTCTAATCACTATGTAGTATTCCATTGTGTATAGGTACCATATTTTTTGGATCCATTCATCTGTGGAGGGGCATCTGGGTTGTTTCCATATTTTGGCTATTGTGAATTGTGCAGCAATAAACATGGATCATTCTAGAAATTTTATATGCCTTCCTAAAGAAACCTATTCCCAAAGGAGACCTTCCTTCCTTTTGTTCTTGGAAGGCAGATATGCACACTTCAAATTTTAAAAGTTCCTCACTTGAGTGTATATATGTGCTACACATATACCTAAACTTCTGTTAATCTATTTTTCAGTAAGAGGGTAGGTGAATTTTATCGCTCCCACTTCAAATGCCGAAACTATCTGAGAGCAAAACACCGTGCTGTGCTTCTGCTTAGAACTTTAAGCAGACTTGAAGTCAACTGATAGGGTTTTCAGACCTGCTATCTTGGAGCACAGCCCTAAGTGAGGCCCCACTTTTTGTGTGGTAATTCCCTGGCTCTTTACTGTGCTCATCCTCTAGTGGTTCTCATTGTGTGTGCTTCTGGAGCTCTTCTCTGGAGGGTAGCACATTTCCTTACATTTTTCCCAGCTTTCCTGGAAAAGTCAAGGGAAGAACCCTTTCTGTGTAGCCATTCTGCCCCGTCATCCCAATAAATTGTGTTATTTTTTGGTAGAAAGAGTTAAAGGTCTGGTGAGTTGTCCTTGCTCTCCCACTTTGAAACTCGCATCTATACCTAAGTCTTTTCTTCAGAGGAAAAGCTGTCCCACTGCCACCAAAAGTAGATTGCTCTGTCACTGAGCTACATTTGCAGCCCCTATCTCTTCTATTAAAATAAAAATAAGTCTTCCAATATATAACCCATGCTGGTCTGGAACTTGAAATTACCTGCCTGAGTGCTAGCATTACTAACATACACCATCACACCTGGCTTTCTTGCTCCTTTTGTCTTTCCCTCTCCCCTCTTCCCCTCCACTTCTCCATATCCCTCTCTTTGCTGGAGTTTGAACTTGGAACCTTATGTTTGCTCTGTTTGTGCAAAGTACTCTACCATTGGAGTGTGTCGCACCTCCAGCCCTTCTTCATTTGTTTTTACTATGCATTTTACTTAAAAATTATGGCTAAGTTGTTGGGAGTATTTCTTCTGATGTATTTTTCCCCCTTGCTCATGGTAAAGATATCCATGAGAAAAAGTAAAAGGCAAATAGTTAGGGTTTTGTGATTTCCTTTGCACGTTCCTGTATTAGGGCTTGAACTTGGACCTGGTGCTGTTCCTTTTTTCACTCAAGGCTGGTGCTCTACCACTGAGCCCCTGCTTCATTTCCAGCTTTTGTTGTTCTAGGGCTTGAACTCAGGGCCTGGCTACTGTCCCTAGACTCTTTGAACCGTAGACCTCTACCATCTTTGATACCCAGCAAATAAACATGTTGTGTCAGCCACTTTATAGCCTTTCTCTCACCCTCCCTTCAGTGATTATCATCCTGCTGTTTGGTTCAGTGCTCTACCACTTTGAACCACAGTGCCATTTCTAGTTTTCTGATGGTTAATTGGACATAAGAGTCTCAGATTTTTGGGCTGGGAATATGGCCTAGTGGCAAGAGTGCTTGCCTCCTACACATGAATCTCTCCGTTCGATTCCCCAGCACCACATATATGGAAAGTGGCCAGAAGGGGCGCTGTGGCTCAGGTGGCAGAGTGCTAGCCTTGAGCGGGAAGAAGCCAGGGACAGTGCTCAGGCCCTGAGTCCAAGGCCCAGGACTGGCCAAAAAAAAAAAAAAAAAGAGTCTCAGGTTTTCCTGCCTGGGATGGCCTCGATCCTCAGATCTGTCTCCTGAGTAGCTAGGATTATATGAGCTTGAGCCACCAGCACCCAGCCCATTTCCAACTTTTTGATGATCAATTAGAAAGGTCTTATAGACATTTCTGTAGAGTCTGGCTTTGAACTGTGATTCTTGGATCTTAGCCTTCTGAGGATTATGTGAGGCTCTAGGACCTGTTGGTATGTGTGTGAGCATGCAAGTACCATGACTTGAAATGAGTCTCGTACTCTGGGCTGGCTTGCATGCACACAGCTGGTGCTCTGCCACTTAGGCCACGCCTTCAGTTCACCATTTTGCTAGTTAAATGGGAGTGGGGGGAGTCTTGCAGTTTTCTGCCCCAGCGGTCTTCAAACCCTAATCCTCTAGGTCTCAGCCTCTGAGTAGCTAGAAATACAGGTGTGACTTACCAGTGCCTGACTAGATTTTCATAATCAAGAAAGGTCACAAAATTAGAAGCCCCCCCCCCAAAAAAAAATTCTGAGCATCTTAACTTTCAGGGACTATTGAGATATGTATTATTATTAATTTTTTTGGCCAGTCCTGGGCCTTGAACTCAGGGCCTGAGCACTGTCCCTGGCTTCTTTTTGCTCAAGGCTAGCACTCTGCTACTTGAGCCACATCGCCACTTCTGGCCATTTTCTATATATGTGGTGCTGAGGAATCGAACCCAGGGCTTCATATATGCAAGGTGAGCACTCTACCACTAGGCCATATACCCAGCCCCTGATATATGTATTTTTAAGAAAAGGAACCTGTCTAGTCCACACATTTTTGTCATGCATCTATTCTAGACATTTTTCATGCCAACGTAAATTCTAGGAACAAGTCTTAGTAATGGACATTTAGGCCATTTTCTAGAATTTTTCCCATCATTTTTCATTACTTATGCCTTATCCTTTGTCTGTTTGGACCACTAATCAAATGTCTTTCAGTGTCTCTTTGAACCTCTAATCAAATGTCTTCCAGGCTAGGCTGTGTGTCTTGATTCTGTCTCAAAAGAGAAGGTAGGAGGGGTGTGTGTGTGTGTGTGTGTGTGTGTGTGTGTGTGTGTGTGTGTGTGTAATATAGGCATATAAAATTCCTCACAGTTCTGGAGGCTAGGAAGTTCAATATGAGTGTCGTCAGATTCAGTGACTGGACAGGGTTTGTGTTGTTTCAAAGATACTGACTTGGCTTGTGCTCACATGGTCAGAGGGACAGGGTAATCTATTCGGTCTTTTTTTCTTTTTTTTTTTTTTCTTTTTTTTAATCCATTCTGACTACCCTTACTTTCCTACCACTTTCTATTACCTGATGATTCCAATCACAGCACTTCATCGCAGACCTCCTTCAACTCCAGACCCAAGTGCTGATGGACTGTTGTATATTTTTACTTGGACATCCTATGGGCATCTTCAGCTTGGCATTCCTTGTGGTATTTATTCTGTTCCCTTTTCAAAAGCTGCGCCTTATTTCTGTGAGGTTCTCTTTTTTCTTCAGACAGGATCCTACTACTCTGTAACCTAGGTTGGTCTGGACCTTATGATCTTCCTGCCTCAGACTCCTGATTGCTGGAATCACAGATGTGCACTGGCACACCTGGCTTATAGGTTCTCATTTATTAAATTCAAACCGTAGACCTCTACCATCTTTGTTTTGTTTTGTTTTTTTGTGTTTTTTTTTTTTGCCAGTCCTGGGGCTTGAACTCAGGGCCTGAGCACTATCTCAGGCTTCTTTTTGCTCAAGGCTAGCACTCTACCTCTTGAGCCACAGCGCCTCTTCTGGCTTTTTCTATATATGTGGTGCTGAGGAACTGACCCAGGGCTTCATGTATACGAGGCGAGCACTTTACCACTAGGCCATATTCCCAGCCCTCTACCATCTTTGATACCCAGCAAATAAACATGATGTGTCAGCCACTTCACAGCCTTTCTTTCACCCTCCCTCCAGTGATTCTCATTTTGCTGTTTGGTTCAGTAAGCATGCTCTAACCTCCATGTGGATTCTCTGTGGGTTTTGTTTTTGTTTGGAGACAGTCTTGCTAAGTACCCAAAAGGCTGGCCTCATTCAGTCCTGCCTCAGCCCTACTGTGTTGAGCTTGCTATGGTATTTTTTTCTTCTAATTGTTCCTGAAGCATTTTTCCCTGAGCTGGAAGGCAGTAAGGGGGGGGGGGGACCTTGTAGTTAATTCTTCCTTGTTTATTAACCTTTTGGCATGTTAAATGTTATTCTGTATAACTGTTTAGGTACCTTGTCAATCACAGAAAATCTCTTAAATCAAAGTGGGTGTATTTTAATTGCATTTTAACATTGCTTAGATGGGTGGGCAATTGCATTTGGCTGTTGTGGTTTTGAGACAGGCTGTCACTGTTGTAGCCCAGGCTAAATAAACAACAGAAGTTCTTGGTATTTCCCGTTCCCTTTCCCCGGGGTTGTTAAGTTTTGAGCATTTAATCTGACCCAGAGTTGTTGTCTACAACAATTTCATGAGGTTGAGATAAATATTATGCTCCCTTTTTAGTAAACTAAAGCCCAAGAAGGTTAAATGACTTTTCTAAGTTGACAGAGGTGGTTGTGTCGAGGCAGGATTGAACCCCAGGTATCTGTTTCCATAGCCTGGCTCTGTTAACAGATGACCTTTTGGTGTGAGAAAAAAAAGAGAGAACAGAGCCAGGGGTATTTAGCAAAGTGGAAGGAAAAGGTATAAGTGTGTGCATCCTGAAACCAAGGCTCCTGAAGAAGTAGGGTAGTAAGAGATAGACATTTATGTATTGATGGGAGAGTACCAAGCCAGTGTGTATACCATAATTGCTAGCAATTACTGGACTAGCATCATTGGATTTGTATGGGAGGATAAAGACATTATTCTTTTTCTTTTTCTTTCTTTTTTTTTTTTTCAGTCCTGGGGCTTGAACTCAAGGCCTGAGCATTGTCCCTGGCTTCTTTTTGCTCAAGGCTAGCACTCTACCTCTTAAGCCACAGCGCTACTTATGGCTTTTTCTATATATGTAGTGCTGAGGAATCGAACCGAGAGCTTCATGTTTGTGAGGCAAGCACTCTTGCCACTAGGCCATATTCCCAGCCCCGGAGACATTGTTATTTGTTGCTGTTCTTTTTTAGACTTTCAGCATCTCCCATATGTGTACTTGTTTAATACTGTTAATTAAACATGATAGCTTTATGCAAGAATGCCTTTGGCAGTTAAAACTGTAATTTACATCACTGTAAGTAGAAGTAAGTGTGCTAAAAGATTCAAGCCTTGAGTCAACTGTTACACAACAAAAATGACCATAGGAATTACCGTAGATTTGCAGAATGGTCTACTAAATAATTAGAATTCAGAATCAACTGTGATACCCTCGGATGGATTTGAATTCTGCAAAAGGAAATCTAAAGGACTGAAAAAGAAATCTAATGTTTTAACAGTTTTCTATTCTAGAATGGTCTTTCTCAAATGTAAAGATGGGTCTTTATTTTGGATTAGTAGATGCAGGGTTGGAAAGTGTGTTTATGGAAACCATTACCCAGAACTTGAATAGTGATCTTGATGGAAAAAAATATTGTCCTGTTTTCTGTGATCACATCCAGCATGGGCTTTTAATGGGTATCTTTACTCTGATTTGCAGTTACACAAAGCCATTTAGGAACAGCCTTAAATCTTTAGAACTGAAGTTAGGTTGTGCATCTTAAATCTTAAAATCTTAGAACTTAAATCTTTAGGACTGAAGTTAAGTTGTATAACATGGCATATAGATCATTTATATCATGAATTAACAGTTCATCTTTGAATCTGTCACATATTTTAAATTTCATTTTTAACAATTTATTTACCAGTCCTGGGGCTTGATTTCAGGTCCTGAGCATGGTCCCTGAGCTTTTTTTTGCCCAAGGCTAGCATTCTATCACTTGGGCCACAGTGCCACTTTCAGACTTTGCTGTTTATGTGGTACTGAGGAGTTGTACCCAGGGCTTCGTGCATGCTAGGCAAGCACTCTACCATTAAGCCCATCCCCAGACCTTTTCTGTATTTTTGACAGCTTGTTTCCTCTTTATTCTTTGTTATCCACAGGTTCGAGAACTTGTCTTGGACAATTGCAAATCAAATGATGGGAAAATTGAAGGCTTAACAGCTGAATTTGTGAACTTAGAGTTCCTCAGTTTAATAAATGTAAACTTGATTGCAGTTTCAAATCTCCCCAAGCTACCTAAATTGAAAAAGGTAAGTGTTTTGTTTTGTTTCTAACTTTTAAGTACCTGAGGGGAAAATTACATCATTTTGCCTGTAAAGGGAGTACCTGATTTTGCAGAAAGCCCTGCACAGATAACAGGTTGGATTCTGGGTATGTTGCTTCCTCCATGGGTGACTGCAGACTAGTTTTCCAAGGTTCTGTTTCGTCATCTGTAAATGTTCTTTGTATAATTGAGGTGATGTTTGGAAAGAGGATGATCATTTCATAAGTGATTTGTTAATTTTGTTTTATGTCTATGATAATTCAAATTAATTCTGTAATACTTACTGACCATGAAATTTGAAATGTATTGTCATTGACCAAAAGAACTTAAGAGGTTTTTGTCACAGAGCACCAGATTTCTAGAGCTGAAAACTTTTCTTTTTTGGTGGTATTTGGGTTTGTACTCAAGGCCTTGTTCTTAATAGCTCTTAACCAGTGAGATGCCCCTAGCCCATTTTTTGTACCAGTTTATACGTTTCACAGAATTCACCACTGTTTGGTCATTCATTTTATTAGGGAACTTAAGTTGAACTTTTATTTAGACAAAAGCATTTAAAAAGAAACTTGTAATCTAATTTGGAAGATTAGGCTATTCCTAGAGCTTGAGTCCTAGGAGACTTGGGTAGGTTTGTTCTCTGGTTAAGCACATGAATTAAAAGTAATACTCTTTATTGTATCTCTCCCCCCAATTTGCTTTGCTTAGGTAATAAGTGCTCAAGCAGTCTTCTTTGAGTTTTAGGTCACAGTTGGGCTGATGAGAAAGCGATTTTTCCCTTCTAAATATCAGTACTGTAGAGATCAGGCCTAATACTTTTGAATTTGCATAGACTATCAGTGATTTGGAAAACTGATTAATCCAGTTACACATCTCTTCATGAATTTGATGCAGATCCATTGTGTGTTATGTGTTGTTTTTCTAGCACTTGATAGGATTTCCTGAAATACCATGATCTGTGTACTGTCAGATATATTCAGAAGTGTGATTACTTACAGAGCCATTTTTAAATCTTTCTCTGTGTGTGTGTAGATCTTGTGCACTTTCCTACCCAAGTTGGCTTTGAACTGAGATCTTCAGATCTCAGCCTCCTGAGTAGCTAAGATTACAGGCGTGAGCCACTGAAGACCAGATCTTTTTGGAATTTTTAAATATTACATATCACCATAGGGCCAATGAGAGGAAACCATACTTAAAATGAATATTGAATGCCCCTTACCTGATATGCCTTCTTCATACACTAGAGCACAGACTATTTACAAAGAAACAAGTATTGAGAAAATGCTCAGGGTTTACTTACCGTACATTTCCTAAATGAATACATTCAATATGGACATGCCAGTAAATACTATCCATCAGATTAACTTTGAAAAGACATAATATTGTGTGTGTGTGTGTGTGTGTGTGTGATTCTAACCACATGATGTAAATACAAACCAAGAAAAGTGTTCTCATTTTTATTTTCACTAAAATCAGAGCTAGTGCTTGGATATTTATTTATTGGAGGCTGGCATCTTTAAAAGCCTAGATAGTGACTTGATTCTCTATTCCGTGTCATGTAGCTTGTTCTATGACGTGCCAAAGATTTCATCACATGAAGTTTCCATACATTGCATGGTTGAGAGAGCAGGGGTTCTTAGAATCTTTGCTGTCTGGCTTCATTCAGGTTATGCACCCAGTGTAATAACAGTGTGAGATCTTGGGCTTGGGCCATTTAGGTCTTTTTTAACTCATTTTTCTCATTTGTCAGTGGAGGCAACAATTCTACCTACCAAGTGGAGTTGTAAGATATTTTAGTGCTTTGAATAATGCCTAGCACTTAAGTACTATGTAATGTTTCCATACCATTACCATTGACACTTAAGATAAAAATAGAGAATTGGAATCAGCTTCTAGGCCTGAAGGTTTGTTGTTGTTGTTTTATCTGCAAAAAGAGCTTGAATTAGATGTTCTTTACTGGGGCTGGGAATGTGGCTTAGTGGTATAGTGCTTACCTAGCATACATGAAGCCCTGGGTTCGATTCCTCAGCACCAAATAAACAGAAGAAAACTGAAAGTGGCAATGTGCCTCAAGTGGCAGAGTACTTGCCTTGAGCAAAAAGAACAGTGCTCAGGCCCTGAGGCCAAACCCTAGGGGGTGGGGGGAGATGTTCTTTACTACTTTCCAAGCTCCAGTTCCTTGCACTGTAGGACCTAGTATTTCTTGGGGAGGCTCATGCCTTCATTGGCATACTGCTTTGCCTGTGCTACTTGACCTGCAGCTAAGAAACTAGAGTAGGTTCTTGTAAAGGATTAGTGCCAGTTGTTTGTAAGAAGTGGCCTCCAGGGAGCTGGTTTCATAAACCTTGAAGCCATTGCCCAACTCTCCCTCTTTTTTTCTTGTTTCTTTTTCTTTTTTACCCAGCATAAAAAGAAAGTCAAATTTGATGCTGAGAATTAAGCCCAGGGCCTGTCCTAGCATATACTCTACTACTGCCCCATTCCCTCCTCCCCCTTTCCTGAGGTCTTAAGAGTTCTTTATGGGTTCATTTCTGGAAGCTATTTTATTTTCTATTATTGCCTTCTGAGCAGTATTGTCTAGAACCAGTGTTTGAAGTGGTCAGTGCAAACTTGGCACAGGAGATAAGCCACTCTGAATGCATAGACCATGTACCCTTTCTGGCAGGTACAGAGCTATTACAACTTTTAAGAGTTTTCATTGTAGCAAAGCATCAGCCACGAGCAAGAAGGCTGAAAAAGAGCACAAGGCCTGAGTGCAAGTCCTCATACTTGCAAAGAAGAGGGGAGAAAAGTAGAAAAATGTCTTGGCCATATACTGTTCTCTACCCAATAGAAATAGGTTTTTTTGTTTTTGTTTTTTTTTAATGGTTTGCTGTTTGCAATACCTTATTGATGTATGGTTCTCTGTATTTGTGTGTATGCTGTATGTGTTTTCTTTGCAGCTTGAGCTCAGTGAAAATAGGATCATGGGAGGTCTGGACATGTTAGCAGAAAAACTTCCAAATCTCACACATCTAAACTTAAGTGGAAATAAACTGAAAGATATCAGCACATTGGAACCTTTGGTAAGTAATTGAGTGTTTGAAAACTAAGAGTTACTGGTCATTTTCATTTTCATATTTATAGTGGGGAAATACTTGGGAATAATAGTTCATTAGGCAGTGATCACTTTTTTTGCTTTTTATAGGAGTCCCAGTTCTAAAGATCAGGACCTCTAGTTATGTGTATTCCTACAGCTGAGTTATTATTTCTGCCTGATACTGCGGAGGCATCCTTCAAAGAGAATTCTTTATTCTTTTTGTGCTTTTAGAAATTCATCTATTTACAGTAATGTTAAACGTGTCTTAAAGTTTTTACCCCAAACTTGTGTACATTAACAGGAAAAAACTATTGGGTAGCACATCTGAATTGTAGGTGGGACAATCAAGGACAGCACTACTAAGCTTTAGGTCTTGTCACTATGGCCTAAAATTTTTGCCTGGAAAGCCCAAGATCTTCCTTAGATTTTTTTAAATGTATTGAGATAACTTGAACAAAGCTAAATTTTAAGTGTCGCTTGGTTGTAGACTTGGTGTGTGACCTTGGACAAATTCCTTTTCTCTAGACCTCAAATTTCCTCATTCAAGAATTGAGAGGATAGTAATTCTGCTGTAATCCGTTACTGTAGGGACAGAGTCAGATGGTTTTGGAGTTTGGGTGCAAGTATGGGACAGTCTCTCACCCTATGCTGTGTGGAGAGGGTCACATGCAGATAGGAGCTGTCTTTCAGGGCTTGAGACAATTCTCTTGGTATACTAAAGTATGGGTTTCACCTCATTTGTAAAGAATGTTGCTATTTAGTTAAATTGTGATTTTAATGAACAGGATCTCCAGAGAAAATGAAAGGGTCTTTTTCCAATAATTGAAACTAAGACAATAAAGTCCTATTTTTTGTGATGTTAAGTGAGTGGTTTCTCGTAACTATTGAGAACTACTTACTTTGTTCCGTGAATTTACACTTCTTATTCCTTCACTTTTGTTAGTTTTGTTCTTTTTCTACACACCAGCCCCTATTCCCAGTGATTAGATCAATATCAAATTTTGCAGTGTCCCAAGAAACATTAACATTTGCTCATATGACCTTAGCGAAAAGAGAATAATTGTCCTCTGTTTAGAGATGAGGAAACTGAACTTGGCCTAAGTAATTGCATGGGATAAAAGAGTGTAGATCAAGCCCAATTTCACTGTATTTTCTTCTGCCCTTGACCTGTTTTCTACCTGTCAACTGCATACCCAATTTCACAAAAACCAGAAATTGAGACAGAACATTAGGTGCTGATGTCCAAGTGCTCAGTCAGGTGGACTGCACTAAGTCTTTTACTTTAATGGTGGATGGCAGGTCTCTCGTTCTGGTCCACTATTGGCAGCAACAACTCTCCTCCTACCCTTATTCTTTTAAACAAGATGGTACCTTTCTGTGCTAGATGACTGGCTTATTCCTAGTTCTTATTGTCACAAGCCTGTGTCAGTGTTCTAGCATACAGAGGCAGAACAGAAGCAAGTATTTTGCAGAAGTTGTTTACCTTTGTGTTGCTGATTTGGTCTGTAATATATGAGATTCCCCATGAATGCCTTTGTCTCCAGGACAGTGAAAGATGAGAAACCACTTTTTTGTTTTATTTACCGTTTTAGAAGATCTACTTATTCTACCCATGTCATACACTGTAGGTGCTTTATTCAGATTCTGTAAGTAGTAATTAAGTTGGGGGGGAGCATTTTTACCAATTATTAGATAGTAATAGTATTTATGGCTCTTGGTTTACATTGAAGAAGCTAAGAATTGGGAGAGTCTGAATCTCTTGTCCAGAGTCAAGTGTAACTCTGTCATACTTTTGTAGCAAGGCTATGGTGCTGCACACCAGGGCTTTTCAGAATAACTTGAGATACCCACTATCTTGCTCTACTTGCTGGTTAGATTGCTTGGGGATGCTAAATTGGTCTCCTGACCTAACTTGGAATAAAGAAAATGTTGGAAATGGTGAAGTGGGAACATGTTGGGTCCTTTTTGACTTCTGAAAGTATTCTTCAGTGGGAAAACACCATCCTCATCCTCATTAACCACATACATTTTGAACACTACATCAAGCCCAGTTCTTACAGTCAATGCAATGATTGTGAATGCCTCTGCTTGCTACAGGGACATTAATCGAGAGACAAAGAAGGCATCAATTCAAACTTCCTTGGACACCTTTTTTAAGAGACCTGGGCCATCAAAACCATCCCCCAAAGCCCTTCTAAATTCTAAGAAGGCAAGCAAAATTATTGTTAATAAAATGTTTAATGTTTATTATGGCTAGCCTATTAGTTTAGTTCAGACTTCTGGCATGATAAACTTGTAAAAAAAATTTTTTTTTTTATCAGTGTTGACACATTACATTGTGATCCAGGGTAAGCTGTGTATTTTGTACCTGTTGGGCTTTAAGCACAATCTTAGTATGTTAGACAATCCTAGACTGGTAGTTATTTGGGAATTATTGTGTATACTTGCTTTCATTTCAGTTTTCTAGCATACTGGTAGGCATGTCCAAATTATTTGATGTTGAGTGCTTTGTCAGGAGATAGCCAAAATTCTCAGATTCATGTTGTGAAATGAGAGTCCTGGTGGCCCTGTTTATTAGAATAGTTGAAACTAGAGCAGAGGGTATTGTAGAACATTTTATAAGTATCATAGGAAGCATTGTAGGCACTCATTCTTAGGAAATATTCTAGAGATGTAAATGACTCAATCCTGTTCTCTCCCACCTACTGCCTTGTTTGTCAGTATTTTAATTAAACAACTTTTAGTCATGGTGGCCAAGGACACTTAACATCTGTGATAAAGATAGGCAGGAGGATCATCAGTACAAAGACAAAAGGAGATCCTTTCTTTTTTTTTTTTTTTTTTTTTTAAGAAAAAGCCAAGCTTTGTTATGGGAAAGCCAGTGTCATTGCAAGACTTGATAGCAAGTGCTTGTAATTCCGGTCTGAGCTACAGTAAGAGCCTGTCTGAAAAAAAGAAAACCAGTAATAGTCATCCCATCCCTGTTCCCTGTCTCTCCCCCCTTGTTGCAGGAATTGCCATAGGTGGGTTGCCTGGAGGTCGGTGTCTGCCCAGTAGGAAAGTCGCTAAGAACACAGGACTAACAGCACTAGAGACAGCTTATGTTAGCACATGTGGTCTGTGTTTTGAGGGTACAACTTCTACCTTAAACCCTCCTGTTTCCTCAGGGCTATGGTCTCAGGGGCTGCATGGAGAAGAACATCAATATGGGAACTTTCTTCCTGACCTTTTACATAAAGGATTCAGCCTCCCTTCTCAACAGGCTACAGAATCGACATACAAGGCTTTGTGGGCAGTACATTCTCTGTCACAGCTACTCCACTCCCATTGTTGCCCTGAAAGAGCCATACATATAGCATGAGAAAACAAGTATGGTTGTGTTTCAGATAAAACTGTATTTTAGAAAGTGGGTCATGAGCCTAAGGCTGGTAAGCAAGCCATCCTCCACTCTAGCACATATATCTTTCCAAGCTGTTTGTGTCACAATTACACGGCCCTTTATGTTCGGAAAGCCAAGTTTTATCTATCCAAGGCCTATGAACGTTAGAGTAGTTTTTCCAAATAGTTGTAAGCATCATCCTTACCTTTGTTGGAAGTTTTATTCATACAGAGTTTCTGTTTTTTTTTGTGTGTAGTTTTCTTGAAGCATATCAGCCAAGCTTTTCCTCTTGATTCAAAACATTAGAAGTTGTTACATTTATTATATTACCATATGTAGCCCAGGCTTTATTCCCCTTTTCAGGACACTACCACACATAAATAAGAAAGGCCTTTTCGCTTTTGCTTGACTGTGCCTGCTTCTCCAACAGGGAGAGTCTGCTTCTAGCTCCTGTGTTGTCTTCCAGCTTACATTTAATAGCATCCTACTCCTCATCCTCTTTACTCATTCACTGTTAATTGAAATTTAACACACCTGCAATTGAAAATTTGTACATGGATGCAATATAACAAAGTCTGAGTAGAATACATACATAGACTTTTTTTTGCCAGTCCTGGGGACTGTCTCTGAGCCTTTTTTGCTCAAGGCTAGCACTCTGGCCACTTGAGCCACAGCACCACTTCCAGCTTTTTTCTGCATATGTAGTACTGAAGAATTGAACTTGGGGCTTTCATGCTTGCTAGTTAAGCACTCTTAACCCACTAAGCCACATTCAAGTAAAGAACGTCATGTTTCACTATATTTCTGAGATTTTATCTCTGCAACCTCCTCTTTTTCCTGCTCTATATTGACCCCTATCTTCCTTGAAAAATGTGTCTGATGCCACACCTCATGTTTTATTACAGTTCATCCTCCAGTGTTTCGTAGTCCCCAAGGAGAATTAATTCTTAAATGCTTTGAGACCGAAGACTCCTAAAAAAGTCTTTGAATATTTTCCTGTGTTCAGGTTCAAATTAAATGTTTTAACTTATCTAATTGTCTTATGCTGTGAATTGAGGTTTATGTTTTAGGCTTCTCTAATGCTTCCACAAGAAGACAGTTGTCTACAAAAGTAGGGGCAGGAATAGGGAAGGGGTTGGTTAAAATAGAACTTCCTATTGTTTCCTGTTTACAAGGTTTTGTAGGTAGCCACTAATTTAATACAGAACTTAGAATTTTTACTTCCTTAGGGGTTGGGTTTTGTTGCTTAAGTTTTTTTGATTTAGGAGGTGTGTTTTTGGTCTTAACCTTCAGAAAAAGTTAGACTGTCTGAAAAGCCTGGATCTGTTCAACTGTGAGGTCACTAACCTGAATGACTACCGAGAGAGTGTCTTCAAGCTCCTGCCCCAGCTGACCTACCTGGATGGCTATGACAGAGATGACCAGGAGGCCCCAGACTCAGATGCAGAAGTAGATGGTGTGGATGAAGAGGAGGAGGATGAAGGTAAGGGGCTTGGCATCTAATAGTGACTTCTACTTCCCCAGGATCTTAATACAAAGTACTGAAAGTTGCCTTTACCAGAGCTCGGTCCTCTACTCCGCCCCCGCCCCCCCCCCCCGCCATGATCCTCAACTTTATTTCCCCCCACCCCCTTTATTGCCAAAGTAAAGTACAGAGGGGTTACAGTTTCACATGTAAGACAATGAGTACATTTCTTGTTCAACTTGTTACCTCCTCCCTCTACTTTTAATAAACTCTTAAGACATTGAAGCCTTAAAATGAAAGAAAATAAGAATTGTGCCTAGAGACTATTGACTTCTACATAGTCCACTGAGGTCCTGGCAATGCACTTAGAGAACCTGGGGTTTCATATCCCCATTCCTTTTTCCTAGCTGTCCCTGCTTTCTGCTTACCTAACCTTTCCAAATGCAGCACCTACCAGAGATATTTCCTGGCTCTCAAGCCAGGCCAAGCCACCTACACACCAGCCTCATTGCCTACCTGCAGGAGTTTGTGCCCTTTCCTACCAGGAAGTAGCAGGATCTTCTGGGACAGAGACTTAACTCTCCTGAGTTACTACTCACATAGATTGGTGGTTGTTGGTGGTGGTGTTACTAAATAGAAATCAAATAAGTTTTAAATACCACTTTCCACTCACAGGGCAATAAGCTAGTCAATATAGAGTTAAAACATACTTTCAGCTGGTTGTGGTGGTACACATTTGAAATCCCATCATTGGAGGCTAAGGCAGGAAGATCAAGCTTTTGAAACTAGCTTGGGCTACAATAAGACCTTGTCTAAAGAAAACTTGATGTTTTTTTTTGTTTTGTTTTGGTCAGTCATGGGGTTTGAACTCAGCCTGGGCACTGTCACTGTCCCTGAACTCTTCAGCTCAGGGCTAGGACTCTGCCACTTGAGCCACAGTGCCTCTTCTGGTGGTTAATTGGAGAATAAATCTCAAGGACTTTTCTGCCTGGGCTGGCTTTGAACCTCAGACCTCAGCCTCCTGAGTAGCTAGGATTACAGGCATGATGAGCCACCAGCACCTGGCTTACATATGTTTTTCTATGGGACCTAGTACTAAACAGTAGACATGTTTAATTTGCCAAATAATATGGTGGCTTCATGCTTGTAACCCAATCCTTAGGAGGCACAGGTGGGAGGGTCACCATCCCTAAATTGCAATCCTATGTGAAAAATAGCTAAAGCAAAATGGCCAGAAGCGTTACTCAAATGGCAGAGTAAGTGGAAGCCCTGAGTTAAAACCAGAACTGGAGGAGAAAAAAAAATACGCGACTGAATTTATACTATTTGGAATTTCTGTTTGGCTTTTTCTTGTAGTTTAGATGGTGTATTGCTTTGTACCCCAGGCTGTCCTTAAAAACTTTCCTTTCTGTATCAATCTCCCAAGTGCTGATATTATGGGCAAGCTTCTTCACACCCTGATATTATTTTAAACATCTCTATTTAAAAAGGAAAAAAAAAAGTCTGTTCTTTAAAAAATTAACACATAAAGCCAGGTGCTGGTGGCTCATGCCTATAATCCTAACTACTCAGCAGACTAAGATCTTAGGGTCATGGTTCAAAGCCAGCCCAGGTGGGAAGGTCCATAAGACTTACCTCCAGTTAAGCACCATAAAAGCTGAAAGTGAAGCTGTGGCTTCAGTAGAGTATTAGCTCAGGCACAGCACCCAGACTCTGAGTTCAAGCCTCAGGACACACATACACAACACTCCCTCCCCCAAATAACACACAAAACCCAGTATTAGTTAATCCTAGCTATGTAGGAGGCAGACATTCAGAGGATTACAATTAGAAACCAGCCTGGACAGAACAAAGCCTCAAAACTTGATCTTCAGAATGACCAGCATGAGTCAGGCTGGAAATGTGGCTCAAGGAGTAGAACACAAGTGGAGCAAACTCAAGGCCCTGAGTTCAAACCTTAGTGCAGGCAAAAGACAAATGGTCAAGTAAATGGGAAAAAGGAAGGCATCAGGCATCTTGAGTGCTTTGTGTAGGATCTGGAAGCATATTTTTTTAATTTTTTCAGCAGACTGAGGTAGGCAGGAGTCAACAAGATGCAGGGAGTTAGTGGACAAAGAATAAGACATCATGCCCTTCACTATAGGTTTCCAGTTACTCCTATGAGCTACCTGTGGTCTTTGTTATCTAAATATACCATCATCTGGCAGGCCAACACATTCCAGTGCTATGGTAGGAAACTTCTGGATGGGGGGAAAGTGAATGCTGAGGGTAGACCGTCTAGCCAGCTGGAAAGTTTGCTTGGAGGTATTGGTCTGAAACCCAGGGTCTCAATGTGCTAAGCATGCACTCTCATTGAACTGTATCCCATTCAGGAAGTAAATATTCAAGGACTTCCTGTGTGCCAGGGATGTAAAACAAAACCAAGCCATTAAAAAAAAAGTTGTACTCTTGTTGATGCAGGGCTCAATGCCTACTGAAGGTTTTTTGCCCTATTAATCACCCATAAATACTAGATTAGATACAAGTGAATAAACTATGCTGTTTGCAGAAGCCCTGGGTTCTGGGGTGAGAGCCTATAGCCTGGGATACAGGAGCACTGGTAGGTCAGTAAGGAAGGGAGGGGCTCAGTTAAGGTTGGTAGGAGTTATACAAGCAGGAGTGAAGGTGTTCAACTTATTAGTTCCTGTGGGTGAAGAAAGAGCTGCTAGACTGCGATAGAGGTCCGCAAAGCCCAAATATAGAATGCAGGTGCCCAGAATTATACCCTGTGACCAGACAGGAAGGAGAGTAGTGGTGTCTCCAAGCAGCTGGCTCTGAGGTACCTAACGGAGAGATGCAGCTGTCCACTACTGCCTCATGTTTTCCTTTAAGGTGATACAGCTATTAGACATTAAAAAGTAGAACTAATAGTGAAATAAGTCTCTGTCCCCATCATTCATCTTCAGCACTGATTGATCATAACTGGTCTTGTAGAAATGCATCCCTAGCCACACCACACCTCTTCCTGGATGACTTTAAAGCAAATCCCATCTTTAAAAAAAAAATGACAGCATCTAGAGGGGCAATGTACATCTACTCACTAGAACTTGGAATCTTCTAATTTTATGGTTACTCTTGGGCTAAAGGACTGAGCTATATAGCACCTGGTAAAAAGAGGGGTTTGACTTCAACAAAGGTGAAACCCTGCAGGCCAGCCAGCTCTTAGCTCCTTCCTGTACACCTTGGCAAGTACTTATTGAGCTCTTTTTGGGACTGCTTTCAGAAGGAGAAGATGAGGAGGATGAAGAAGATGAAGACGGTGAGGAGGAAGACTTTGATGAAGAAGAGGATGAAGATGAAGACGAAGATATAGAAGGGGAAGAAGATGAAGATGAAGTCAGTGGTGAGGTCAGTGAATATTTTGTGCCCTGCTTCCTGTAGTAAAGGCAAGTGTGTGTTAGGAAGAAAGACAAGGCAATAAGACTTCAAAATAGTTAATAATGTGAGTCTGACTACTGCAGCTTTTGTTCCCTGTAAGTATCAAATGGAATGCCTACTGAATGCTGACCAAACACACTGCTCAACTTCAAGGTAAGTTTTGGCCTTGCACTTTTACAAAGACAAGAGTAGTTGAGTATTCAGTACATTAAGAAGCTGGGAATGGTGAAAGCTGATATTATGTCAGGGTTTTTTGTTGTTACTTTGAAAAGAAGTATAAATTTACCAAGTCTGAACTTGTGGTATATTTAAGTTTTATTCAACAAATTATTGTGTACCATATTAAATTTTAAAAGTTGAATGCAAAGTTAAATACTTGCTTGAAAGTGTAGGTAATTATTTATGGGGCACCAGTAAAACAGTGTCCTTGAAGATTCCATATGAGGACTGGACAAAGTATAGTGACTCACAGTTGACCTTCAAGAGGTTTTTTGGTTGTTTGTTTTGTTTTTTTTTTGTTGTTTTGTTTTGTTTTTTTGCCAGTCCTGGGCTTGGACTCAGGGCCTGAGCACTGTCCCTGGCTTCTTTTTGCTCAAGGCTAGCACTCTACCACTTGAGCCACAAACAGGTAGAAAAAATGCTTGTTTTCATCAATGAGCCATGCTTTTGAAAACATTCATATGATCTCATAGATAAAATTATGATTGCTTAAGGAAGCAATTATGATTGCAAAGGGGGATGTAGTGGACACTTGTAAGCAAAAGACTTGGGAGGCTTAAGCAGGAGGATCAGAGGTTCAAAACCAGCTCAAGCAGAGTTCACCAGACTCCCATGTTCATGACCTTGATGAGGTAAAGGCCCGGTGCTGGCAGCACAAAGGAAAGGGGAGCAGGGTGCACATGTCTGTTTACATAAACTGCTTGCTTTTGGCTTCTTTTTCTTTTTTTTTGCTGGTCCTGCACTTGAGCTCAGGGCCTAGGCACTGTCCCCTGAGCCTTTCCAGCTCAAGGCTAGGCTAGTGCTCTATTGCTTGAGCCACAGCTCTGCTTCTAGCTTTTTTGTGTGTGGCTTATTGGAGAGGAGAGCCTTACAGACTTTGCTTCCTGGGCTTACTTACAACTGCGATCCTCAGATCTCAGCCTCCTGAGTAGGTAGGATTACAGGCATGAACCATCTGCCCTGGTTTTTGTTAATGTTTTTTGGTGGGGGGGTACTTGTGGGGGGAGGGTGGTTGAGAATGTATCTTTCTGTATAGCCCAGGCTAGCCTTGAACTTGAAATATCGCTGCCTCATTAGCCTTCAAGTGCTATCAGTGGTTACAGGTGCGTACCATCACAGCCACATACCCAGTTTGAGGGGATGTGTAGTTTGTTTTTTTTTCCTTATGGGTTTGTGATGCTTGGGACCAAACACAGGTCCTTGCACACACTAGGCAAACACTCCACTATTGCCCTTCACTCCTAGGTGCTTGTTTTTTTTTTTTTTTAATAAGTAAGTGAAAAATCAATGTTACTACAGCAAGTAATGCGTTTTCTCCTTAATACATGTATTGTTTACTTGCAAGTATATTTCTCTTTGTACGTCTCAGTTTCATAATGGTATTTTACTGCTCTTTAGGAAGAAGAATTTGGACATGATGGAGAAGTCGATGAAGATGAAGAAGATGAGGATGAAGATGAGGATGAAGGTGAGTTTCATGCTTATAACTTGAGTCCTCTAAAAGTGGATGAAAACATGTCCACCTTTTACAACTTGATACCACTAGGAAGATAAGGGTGGCCCTATGGACTTCCTGTCTTCAGTCCCATGGGTGCAATGTGCAGGTGCAGGTGCAGCCTTGGGCTGCTGTAAGCTAAGTATGCTGAGGGCTGGCACTCCCCAAGCTCTGTTTTAAATGTTACAGACCTCCTTGTTGGCTTACTGTCAGAAGATTTCTCTGAAGAATACTTTCATTAATAAGATCTAATAATTGGACTTAATTCTTTAGCATGTAGTAGCACCTTTCTTATTGTGGCATTGTCATTCCTCTTCCCACCACAGCTCAGAATAGTGAAGTGACTTACATAGTTTTCTTGGTTATTTCATTTTTTCCTGAGCTTTTTGCATTGCTTCTCACTTAATCAGCACCCACTCTGTGCCAGGTACTGGATTAAAAGTGGATGTGACATTGGCAAGGACTCAGTCTCTTCTTCTTCTTCAAGAAACATAATTTTCAGAGATTCAATTTCAGTAAAGTCAGCATGGATTTTTTTTTATTTATTTTTGAGTCACGGCGCTTGAACTCAGGGCCTGGGCGCTGTTCCTGAGCTGGCACTCTACCACTTCAAGCCACAACTCCACTTTCATTTTCTGGTAGTTAATTGGAGACAAAGAGTCTCATGGATTTTTCTGCTCTAGCTGGCTTCGAATTGTCTTCAGGATTGTGTGTGAGTTTCTCAGGAGGTCCTAATTCTTTTTGAGAGGGGCTGTTTGGGATGGCTGACCTTTTAAGTCCTGAATTCAAGATATCATTGCCTCGACCTCCTGGAGAAACATTTGTTGCTTGTCCAATTTTTAATAAAATGTTCATTAGTAGGAAACGGTTACGGTCACAAACATAATAGTAGAAATGCACAATTATATATTTTGTGTTCTGTTGGATATTCTGATTTTAAATGAAAACCGTTTACATAATTTATTACTAGCTTTAGTTATCATTTGCAAAATAGTCATTGGGTATATAGAAGTAATAAAATGACTGATAGGAGAAATCCCTTTTCAGTTTTTGCTAGTTTATTGTGTATGTTCCGTGCTGATACTTTGTGTTCTAGCCCATCTAATTCTCAAAATAATCCTTTTGGGTTACTACCACTGTCCCTATCTTATAAAGGAGGAAACAGACGTAAGTGGTTAAGTTCGTAAGTAAGTAAATGAGCAGGGCTCAAAAGAACAAGGTCGCTAACTCTAGTCTTTGCAATTGCTAGATTTTTCACTTGGTGGGGGGGGGGGGCTTATTTTTATTTTATCAGTTGTGGGGCTTGAACTCAGAGCCTGAGTGCTGTCCCTGAGCTTTTTTTCTGACTTTGAGCCACAGCACCACTTCTGGTTTTTCAGGTAGTTAATTGGAGATAAGAGTCTCACAGACTATGCCCAGGCTGGCTTGGAACCGCAGTCCTCAGATCTCAGCCTCCTAAGTAGCTCAGATTACAGGTGTGAGCCACCAATGCCTGGCTAATTACTAGATTTTTAAGTCAAGAAGTTGAAAACAGTGAATATTTGGAAGAGAGCACTTTAAAAGGCTAACTGCTTGTATGTTGAGGTGTTACATTTTACTTCCCTGCTCTGCTCTTCCCTCTCTTCCCCCCCTCCCTACTGGTGCTTGAATTCAGGGCCTGGCCACAGCCTCTCAGCTTTGTCCTCTCAGGGCTGATGCTCTACCACTTGAACCACACCTTCACTACCACTATCTTACTTTTTTTATGCTTAATTCAGAAATAAGAATCTGCATTTTACCTATCTTGATTTCATGACCACCACCTATTTGTCCTTTCAATTCTTTCTCTCAGTCACCAAAACATGGTTGATGCCGGTGGCAATCCTCATGTAGCAAAATGCCTTTCCAATGTCTCACAGTCAACTTTTGTTGTTGCACAGATGAGGAAGAAAGTGGGAAAGGTGAAAAGAGGAAGAGAGAGACAGATGATGAAGGAGAAGATGATTAAGACCCTGATAAATCTGCAAAACCAGAACTGTTCAGTATTGGTTGGACTGCTCATGGATTTGGTAGCTGTTTAAAAAAAGGTAGCTGTGATACAAACCCCAGGACACCCACCCACCCAAAGAGCCAAAGAATAGTTCCTGTGACATTCCGCCTTCCTCTCTTTAGTCCCTCTTGGTAATCCACCAAGCTTGGGGACTTGGCCCCAACAAAATTGTAAGCGTTGTTAGGTTTTCGTGTAAGACTCTTGCTGTAGTGTGGATAGCTGTGATTGGTGAGTCAGCCCTCTGTGGCTACCAGTTACACCAAGATTGTAACAGCATTTTTACTTTCTGTACAACAACAACAACAAAAAAAAGCTTTGTAAATAAAATCTTAACATTTTGGGTCTGTTTTCTTTTTCCATGCTTTTCTTTCTTTTTTTTAATTTTGTTTTGTTTTATCACATCAGGACATTTTATGTGACAACTGCCAGAAAAGTATTTTTTAAGACTTCAAGTGAAATAAACATGTTACTCTTTGGTAAAGCCTAGTTGTTATGCTTACATTTTTAAATTGGGCTGTAATTGTAAGCTCATCCCAAAAGATATTAACGAACAGGTTATTTGGCATTGTTATATTTGTAATCGTTGGTAAGGAAATGCACAAGTAGATCTTCATCCTTAATGACTGCAGGAGTAAATTAATTAGACTTTAGAATAATGTTCAGGGAGCTGGAGTGTGCAGATCAGTGGCAGAGCATTTGCCTATCATATTCAAGTTTAAGAAAATGTGTTGGAATGGGATAATCCTGGAGCCCTGAAGCCCAGGAAATACTTTGAGGTCTGAGTAATACATCAATTAAGGAAAAAAGAATGATAACAAAGGAAAGGCTTTAACTGGGATCCCAGGAGATCTGACTTGTAGTTCTGGTTCTACCATTCATTTTTCTTATTACCTTGTATTGAGGTCTAGGTCTTCTTGCAGTCTAAAATGGCAGTAATGTGACCCTATGGTTTTGTTTTGGGTTTTTTTTTGGGGGGGGGGCGCGCCAGTCCTGGGGCTTGGACTCAGGGCCTGAGCACTGTCCCTGGCTTCTTTTTGCTCGGGTTAGCACTCTGCCACTTGAGCCATAGCACCACTTCTGACTGTTTTCTATATACGTGGTGCTGGGGAATCGAACTCAGGGCTTCATGTATATGAGGCAAGCACTCTGAACCCGATACTGTGGTTTTTTGAAGTCTCTTCAGCCTGGCCCTTGCCGGACAATTCTGGAGGAAAAAATGTGCTTCACACCAATGCTGGAACATACAGCTTGACTGATAGCCCCCACCATCTTGCTAACATCTAAGGAGGAGCAGTGTGTGAGAGAGAGCCTCAGGAGGAATGGGCAGCAGACTTGAGGTCTGCACAGTTCTACCTAACGGATGGAGGAAGTTCACTAAGGGAAGGGGAAGATCCAGTGGTTCAGCCATTTGGTGAAATGGTGTATGACTGCATTGTCAGTAATGCAGTCTTGTGATAGTTTTAGTAAATCGTACCTACAGCTACTAGAATAAATAATAAAGGCAATAGGAAAAGAGTGGGATGAATCTAATTTGAGTTACAACTAGAAAAGATGATATGGTATTAGTGGAACTCCTGTTTGTACTTTGAAATCCATATTTTTGTGTACTTTTTGGTGCTGGTCCTAGGGCTTGAACTCTGCCTGAGTGCTATCCCTGAGGTTTTTCACGCTCCACTTCCAGCATTTTTTCCAGTGTCACTTCTGGCTTTTTCTATTTATGTGGTACTGAGGAATCGATCCCAGGACTTCATGCATGCTAGGCAAGCACTCGACCACTAAGCCACATTCCCAGCCCCTCTGGTATATTCTTTTAGTATTAGTGTTAGTATTGGGTGGTATGGGGGATTGAACCCAGAGCCTTGTGCTTGATAGGCAGGTCCTCTTACCATTTGAGCCATGCCTTGAACCCTCCCTCTGGTATATTCTTAAATGGCTTCTTCTGCCCTTCAAGTTTTATAAATCTTGTCAAATACCAAACTTAACTTTGGATGGTTATTTTTCCTATTAGAAATTTCTAGAACTTTCCAGTACTACTTAGGCTATGCCCAGACAGGTTTTTTTGGGGCAAGAGGAAAATGGGCAGACTTAAAGAGATTAGCCAGCAGGAAGAAGTGAAGACATGAGCCTGAGGATGTTACTTACGAGACCTAGGGACCACAACAACAGGTAGCTGTTAATTGTGGAGCAGAAGTTCTGCATCTTATTTGAGAGGAAAACATGTGACTCAGCTCCTCTCAGCCAGGGGACTGACTATCCTCTGCTAAAAGGCTTGGTTCAAATGTAGTCATGTGACACAGCCAAACAATACTTTCTCTCCCCCTAGGGCTTTCCCCCTACCATTTGAGCCCCAACTCCAGCTTTTTTTGTGGTTAGAGATCAGTTCCACCAACTTCCCTGCCCAGGCTGGCTTCAAACCATGATCCTAGGCATGAGCCACCAACATACCACTTGGTAAAGTCCTTTTTATAGAGAAAGTGGTTTTTGTTTTTTTAGGAGTTGGGTTTTGTTGTTTATTTTTTGCCAGTCTTGGGGCTTTGACTCAGGGCCTTCTTTTTGCTCAAGGCTACCACTCTACCACTTGCCACAGCACCACTTCTGGCTTTTTCTATATATGTTGTGCTGAGGAATCAAGCCCAGAGCTTCATGTGTATGAGGCAAGCACCCTACCACTAGGCCATATTCCCAGCACTAGGGAAGTTTTAAGGCAAAACTTGCATGTGTAAGTAAAAGAGTAGAATTAGTTTTACCCTTTTTTGGCCAGTCCTGGGGCTTGAACTCAGGACCTGGGCACTGTCCCTGAGTTGCTTTGGCTCAAGGCTTGCACTCTACCACTTGAGCCACAGCACCACTTCCAGCTTTTCTATGTGGTACTGAGGAATGGAGCCCATGGCTGTGTGCATGCTGGGCAAGTACTCTACCGCTAAGCCACATTGCCACATGAGGGGGGGATGAGAGCAGGAGACAAGTCCACTAGAACATCTCCAAAATAACCAGCAAAAAGCCTGACTGGATATGGCTCCAGCGGCAGAGTGACAGCTGGACAAGTGTGAGCCCTACCACCATAGTTCTGACTGGCTCACAGGATTAGTACAGGAGGATGCATTGTAGATTGGACCCCCTCCATGACTGGCACACCCACTGGGGCCACATCACCCTGACCATCAGAGAAGACAGTACAACACAAGGGACTGTGTACCCTTTTCTGTGACCTTCGGCTTCAGCCCTGTCATGTTGTGCTGACATCAATTTTAATGAGTCTGATGATACTGCTGTGTTGACAGTTTGAGAGGGGAGTCAAGTTACTAACAAGCTTTAGGCAGCCAAACAGTTGGACAGGCAAGGCACCAAGATTGCAGCGAGGATGGAAGCTCTTCCCAGAGCCAGTTTAGCCAGCTCAACAATCCATGATGGAGTAGGACTTTGGGGGGGAAGGGGGAGGGAGGGTAGAACACTGAAAAATACAAAATTGTGCCATTGCTGATGGAGAGGAGTTGGGCTGTGTGCTTATGACAACACTGTCTCTGCCCCATCTGAGGAAGGAGAAACAGGAGGAAGGCCTCCAAAGAAATCTAAAGCCCTGGGATATGGCCACTGACTGGCATTGGACCCTCCCAGTACCAGTCCCTTGGGGAGCCTCCAGTTCAACGGCACACCTGGAGCCCAAGCTCAGTGCATGCACAGGTGGTTCCAGCTACCTGGACCCTGGTGTAGCCCAGTGAGAGCTAACAGCAGTACTAGTCCTCTCTTCCTCATGCTCTTCCTCCCAGTTCCTCTGCTGAGGAACAAAGGGTTTGTTTGAGCCAGTGGCATGTGACATTTGTGCTTGATGCTCGTGGGAGAGAAAGGGGCAGCAGTAGCAAAAGGCCAGGAGAAGGCTGTTGGTTATGAATAGGGGCAGGTGAGACTCATACCTAGCACTGAGTCCTAGGTGGCACTGGCAGACTGTGGTATTGCTCTGCATAGTAAGAACAACAGATCTGTCACTAAACCAGGAGAAAGGGAGCAGTGCCCACCTGGAGGGTTGTTTTTCAGGGTAGGGGGTGTTTGCTTTTGCTCAAGGCTAGTGCCCTGCTACTTGAGTCACAGCTCCATTTCCAGCTTCTTTGGTAGTTTAGAGATAAGACTCAACACTTTTCTGCCTGGGCTGGCTTCAAAAGGCGATCCTCAGATCTCAGCCTCCTGTGTAGCTAAAATTACAAGCATGGGCTATTTATCTATATGTATGTGCAGTACATTCTCCAGCCCCTTTTTGCTTTTTTTTTTTTTTTTTTTTTGGCCAGTCCTGGGCCTTGGACTCAGGGCCTGAGCACTTCCCTGGCTTCTTTTTGCTCAAGGCTAGCACTCTGCCACTTGAGCCACAGCGCCGCTTCTGGCCGTTTTCTGTATATGTGGTGCTGGGGAATCGAACCTAGGGCCTCGTGTATCCGAGGCAGGCACTCTTGCCACTAGGCTATCTCCCCAGCCCAACCCCCCCCCCCCTTTTTGCTTTTGATGTAAAGTCTTGCTTGCTGTCCAGGCCAGCTAGGGATGTAACCCTCCCACTTGTGCTTTCCTGCGTCACTGCGGATGCCGGCCATGCCGTACCCAGCCATTGTGCCTCCCTGGTAGCTGGGATGGCAGGCATGCACCACTAGGTCCAGCCATGAGTGAGATGGAATCTTGTGACCCTCCTCTAACCATTACCCCCTCATCTCTGTCCCATAAGTCGCTAAGATTACAGGCTTGTGTCACTGGACCTGGCTGAGAAGTATTCTATTTCAATCTTCAAGGTCCCCTCAAATAATAAGCCAGTCCGCTTTTTTAGATGCAAAACTGAAGGCTTTAGAGGTAAAGTACCTTATGTAGGCACCCAGCCAAATAATGGCTGTCCAGGTTGGCATGCCAATCGCCTCTGCCCTCAACCTAAGCCACCACTTGCTGCCTTGTCTTTGAGCTTCTCTGTGCTCAAGGCTAGCACTCTACCACTTAAGCTCCACTTCCGGTTTTTCAGTGGTTAATTGGAGCTAAGAGTCTCACAGGGACTTCACTGTCCAGGCTGGCTTCAAACTGCCATCCTCAGATCTCGGCCTCCTGAGTAGCGAGGATTACTGGTGTGAGCCGCTAGCACCCAGACATAGAAGAAAGCCTTTAAGGCTGATGCTGGGCCGTCTTGTGTTGGGGAGCCAGGACAGTAGTGGGTAGGTGAGAGCCGGCACTGGGGCTGGGCCTGCCAGCCTTCAAGTGGGAGTTCCTGCCAAGCCCTTGACTTCTGTAGTCCCCCACACCCCCACAGGCACCCGCAAACTTCCTGCCAAGCTCAGTCCTGGCCAGCTGCAGTCTAAGCTCTTCTGCGCCTCACTTTTTCCAAATGTGAAATGAGGCTGGCTGTGTGGCTCAAGCAGCCCTGCCTCAGCCTCTGAAGTCCTAGGGTGACAGCTGTGTGACACCACCCAGCTCACTTCTATCCAGAGCAGTGATTGGCCGTCCACAGCTCGCTGCAGTTCCCACAGCTCTTCTGCACTTGTGGAGGAGGTGGCAGGAGGATCCGAAACCATTTTGTAGGAAGTGAGGCTCAGGGTGATGGCTGCAGGACAACAAGGCTGATTTCTTTTCCTGCTTGGTGCCATTGCTGGAGGGAAGCGTGGGAGTGTGGGAACGAGCAGCCTGCTGGGGAGGCTCCTTCAGAGGGTGCCTTATGGAGGGGAACCTCGAAGGCCCCAGCTCTGAACAGCAGGGGTGTTGAGCACGTGGAAGGGCAGGAGGAAGGGAGCATTTCCAGTGACATCCCCTGGGTTTGCATATGGACCCACCTCAGCTCTTCCACACAGCTGCCCTCCATGCAGCTCTGCTCGGGAACCTCCACCTGCAGAGCCCTGTTGCCGTTGCCTCTCCCCACAGCCCACTCCCAACCCCGCTTCCCAGCCTTGCTTTCTGCACCTTCCTGCACACCCGACTTCAACCCTGTTCACAATACTGCTGGTGTCCACACTTCCTGCACAAGCACAAGCCCACATTCCTCCTCCTATGTAAGAACTAGAACAAGGGCGTTAGCTCCAAGGCCCTGTAGGCAAAGTGGCTTCCTTGCGTAGGTCCTCCCTGTGTCTGGAATGGCTGTCTGCTCCATCTTCCCTCCCCACCAGCAAGTCCTCCGGGTTGTGCAGCTGCCTCGTCCCTCTGGGCTTTGCACAGTGGTGCTCACAGCCTTTCCTCTGTGAACCAGGGTAGTAGGGTAGTTTGTTTCCTGGGACCAACCTAAGGAAGTCCTGCACAGTGGAAGCTTCCACAGAGATGGACCAACAGCTCTGTCTGGAGGCAGGAAATCTGGCATCAAGGTGTCAGCAGGACTGGCTCCTCTGAGGGCTGTTTTGGGTTCCTGTCCTTGGCCTGTAGATGGCCACTGTGTGTGTGTGTGTGTGTGTGTGTGTGTGTGTGTGTGTGTGTGTGTGTGTGTACCCCGTACCCTTCCTCTTTCTCTAGTCATGGTATCCATACTGAAACAGCCTTAGCTCCCAGCCCCCTTAATGCCACCACCAAACTGCCTCGATCACTGGACTCAGTCCACTGAGACTTCCTGTGTGTGCTGTGTGCCACATGCCAGGACTGAGATGTCTCCCACACCTCTTGTCCTCCACCAAGGCCCACCCTTCTCTTCTGCCTCCTTCTTTTCCCTTCCTTTCTCCTTCCCTTGTTCCCTCCCCTTCCTGTCTTCCTTCCCTTCTCTTCTGCTTTCTTCCTTTCCCCTCTCATCTGCTTTCTTTGCTTTCCTTCCTCCCCTCCCCTTTTTTTGATGTCTCAGCAAAAATTCATTTTAGATAACAAGAATAAAGTAGGGAGAAATAGAGAAAGAAACATTTCCTGTCTTTCATGCAGGAAATGGGAGTTAGAGACTCCAATAGTTTCTTCTTTTGTATTTTTTTCTTGGCAGTTGCGGGGCTTGAACTCGGGGTCAGGGCTCTGTCCCTGGGCTCTTTTGCTTAAAGCTAATGTTCTACCACTTGCACCACAGCTCCACTTCCAATCTGGTGGTTAATTGGAGATAGGAGTCACGGATTTTCCTACCTGGGCTGCCTTTGAACCTTGATCCTCAGATCTCAGCCTTTCTGGATAGCTAGGATTACAGTTATGTGAGCCACCGGTGCCTGGCCAACACATTCTTATATTTTCTTTATTTGTTTTTGTTGCCAGTCCTGGGGCATGGACTCAGGGCCTGAGCACTGTCCCTGGCTTCTTTTTGCTCAAGGCTAGCACTCTACCTCTTGAGCCACAGCACCATTTCCAGCTTTTTTCTATATATGTGGTGCTGAGGAATCAAACCCAGGGCTTCATGTATAGGAGATGAGTACTTTACCACCAGGCCATATTCCCAGCCCTGAAAGTTTCTTGTAAAACTAAACACGCAACTATCTTAGGACCCAGATATTGCCTCTCATCATTATTTCAGGGAAAGGAAATTTTATCTTCACATACAAAATATGTGCAGGAGTGTTTTCAGCTGCTTTAGTCCTAACAGCCCCTGACTGGAAACCACCAGATATACTTCAACAGAGTAACAGTTAAGACAGCTGTGGTCCCACAATGAAGACACCTGCATACCCATACTTACTGCAGTGCCAGTCACAATGCCAAGCTATGAGGCAACCTAGGGGCCCATCAACAGATGGATAAAGAAAATGTAATAAATATGTGTGTGCTCACACCTGCACTATGGAGTATTAATCATAAAGAATAATAAAATTATGTTATTTGCATGAAAATGGATGTAACTGGAGTCAGTCATGTTAAACAAAATAAGCCAGAACCTCAGAAGCTCCAATACCACATATTTTCTCTCATGGTAGATCTCAGGCAGGTGCCGAAAGCTCACACCTGTAATCCTAACTACTTAGAGGCTTAGATCCAAGGATCACAGTTCAAAGCCAGCCTGGGCAGGAAAGTCCATGGAGCTCTTATCTCCAGTTAACCACCAGAAAACCATAAGTGGCTCTGTAGCTCAAAGTGGTAAAGCATTAGCCTTGAGCAAAAAAACCCACAAAAACCCTCAAGGACAGTGCCCAGGGCCTGGGTTCAATCTCCAGGATAGGCACATAAAAAGAAAAAGAAAGGGAGGGAGGGAGGGAGGGAGGAGAGGAAGGAAGGAAGGAAGGAAGGAAGGAAGGAAGGAAGGAAGGAAGGAAGGAAGAAAGGAAGGAAGGAAGGAAGGAAGGAAAAGAGAAAATATACTAAAGGAACTGAGCCACCATTGCATAGGTTAGGCCCACTGGCCTTGGACTCTGCTTCCCGCCTCCATGACCAGTTAGGGGCCTGGGATCCAGCAGCTGCTACAGGCCCAGAAGCTTGCAGCTGAGTCAAGGTGGCTGCCCAGGGAAAGAAGCTGAGCTAGAGCAGCACTGCCTGCAGAGGAAGGTCAAGGCCAAGGAGGCTGCCGCCCTGTTGCAGCAGTGAGGCGGAGAAGGAGACCAAGGAAAAGAGATGACCATCCTCCAGAATGGCTTCCGGCAGAAGAGGGAGGGAGTTCTAGCAAAACCCTTGGCCTTTGTGTGCAACACCCAGCCGGAAACCAGGACAACTACTGCATAAACTGCATAAATGGACAGGACAAGACAAGCCTTCCCACAGGTCAGTGAACTATGGAGTGTTAGTGAAGCCCAGCTCGATTCTGTGAAAGACAGTAAATTACTTCTGTGTGCTGCAGGCGGTCTCTTCACTTTTTGCCAAATATCCAGTCTCACTTCTTTGTACGAATTTATCCAAAGGTGCATCATGATGCCTCCTATTTCTTAGAGAGTTAATGAAAATATATTGTCTAATTTCCTATGCCTTTTAGCTCAAGCAGCATGTGTGTCATCTTTTTCCTTTTTAGATATCATAGGAACAGACAGAAAAATTGTAATTCTTTGAAGAACAAAAGGGATTAAGTAAAATTTGTTTTGTCCAAGAACAGGAGTGAAACTCAGTATCTGATAATTTTGCTCACTGACAGCACTCTGTTACCTGAGCCACACCTCCAACCCCTATATTAAAATTTTTTTCGGTGGAGGATTAAATATTTTTTTTCCCTTAATGCTTTCTATATGTCATGGGCTTTATCTATGACAAGGTAGTAATTAGTTATTTGTAACTCATACAAAGCAGCAACAAGCCTTAAAGCAATCCATTCTGGCTAAGGGCTAGAGCAATGAAGACTAGTGTACTTGTTTGGGATGCTGTTAGTTTATCTTAATCAAAAGTTATTAGATGATAGGACATCATTTGGTCTACTGATAAGAGTATAGAGTTTGTCATGCATAAAAAATTACACTAAAGATTAAAAACAAAGGTGAAGAAGGTGAGGTAAGGAGGAATAATAGAGATGAATATGATAAAATATATTCATCCATGTAAATATCACAATAAAACCTAATTGAGCAAATATGGTCACATATTTTATATGAATATATGAAAACAGAACCATGAAACCTATTGAAATTATTTTAGGAAGGGATAAAAGGGATGGAGTGAGGTGTTGGGGTACATTGAATGCACAAATGGAAACGTCACACTAAAACTTCCCTTTTGCAAATGAAGGAAAGGCTCTGCCTCATTGTACATTGTACATGCATTAGTAAAAATATGGAAAAGAGAAGCAGTACCATTTCCACACCATAGAATGCTACTCATTAATGACATGGAACACACTTTGATACATGAAACAATCTGGATGGATTTCCTAGATAATTATGCTGAATGGGAAAGCCCATTGTAGACAGTTACATTCTAAAGACTTGCATCTATAAAACCTTGCTGAAATATAGTAATGGTCACCAGGAGTTAGGGATAGGACAGGGCTAGATGGAAAATGCGGGTCAATACACACACACACACACACACACACACACACACACACACACACACACTGAGGAATCCTGGTGGTTTATTAGGATGTCACTAGAGAGAGTCAGAGAATCCAATAGAGAGTCTCCAAAGAGATGGGAAGCTAGATGTCATGGCTGTGGTCCCAGCACTGGGGACACATTTCCCACTAACCTGAGACCCCATCTCAAAACAAAAAGAGAAAATGGAAGGGGAGGGAAGAGGACTGAGTAGCCTTGGACAGGCGGCAGAAGCCCATGATCTTGCTGTCCCTGGGAATGTCTACATTTCCCTAGGACAGCATAAGGGGAGAAGACAGGGAGTTGCTAATGCTTTGGGGATTCTGAAGAGGAGGTAGAGACAAATCATGGACTCACTGTCCTGAGCTACAGGGAGGATCTGGCCAGGGACAGGCTTAAACTGTCAGCATAAAGTCTGGGAGTAGGAAGGCCATAAGCAGCTGGAAACAGGCCATGTAGCTGGGAGAGGCTCTCCTTGTGTTGAGCAGTTCTGGACTGTCAGGCCATCACACTCTTCTCAGTACTGCCCTCTGGTGGTCACTGAACTGATTTCTCCCAGGAGGAAGTTGAGTTCCTCAGCTGGGAGGTGAATCTAGGCCTGTCCCATTCCAGAACTTGTTATTTTTCAGGACACTACTGTTTCAGCATCTTGAGGGGGTCATCATCTTTTTTTTTTTTGCCAGTCCTGGGGCTTGAACTCAGGCCCTGGGCTCTGTTTCTGAGCCTCTTTGTGCTCAATGCTAGGGCTCTACCACTTGAGCCACAGTCCCACTTCTGACTTTTTCTGTTTATATGGTGCTGAGGAATTGAACCTAAGGCTTCATGCATGCTAGGCAAGCACTCTAACACTAATCCACATTCCCAGTCCTGAAATTATCGTCTTTTGGAAGGAAATTGGAGTGGGGGGGGGGTGTCTCAGATTAAATGTTGACTCTTGGCTGGGAATATGGCTTAGTGGTAAGAGTGCTTGCCTTGTATACATGAAGCCCTGGGTTCGATTCCCCAGCACCACATATATAGAAAATGGCCAGAAGTGGCCATGAGCAAAAAGAAGCCAGGGACAGTGCTCAGGCCCTGAGTCCAAGCCCAAGACTGCCCCCCCCCCCAAAAAAAAAGAGTAGATTTCTTTTCTTTCTTTCTTTTTTTTTTTTTTGCTCAAGGCTAGCACTCTGTTACTTAAGCCACAGGGTCACTTCAGGCTGTTTTCTCTATATGTGGTGCTGGGGAATTGCACCTAGGGCTTCTTGTATAGGAAGCAAGCACTCTTGCCACTAGGCCATATTCCCAGCCCCCTAAGGCAAGACTTTCTAAGTGTCCATCCAAGCTCCCTCTTGTACTAGCTTCTCACACAACACTTACTTTGCTGTTTTCATTGTTCTTGTTATAAAGCAGGGCCATGCATTTAATGTGTTCATAGAGTTTATGCAATTATATAGTTTACTGTTATTGTAAACAACTTTTACTGTATCCTACTGTTCACAGGAAGAGGCCTGTGGCCCCATGCCCCCCATGCCATTTCCAATGTCTGGTGCAGTGCCAGGCACACAGGCAGCCCTTCAGGAATGAATTTCTGCATGTGTGACTGAGGGCCACCTGGGAAATGGAAGCAGAGAAGGTGTGGGAGTCATAGGTTAAGAGAACAGTCAAGAGCAACAGTGTGAATGGATTTTCCGCTAACCTGACACCAGGGGGAGGGAGCTTGCTCTCTCAGAGACAGGCAAGAGTCCTCCTCCTGTTGCTGGGAGAGGGGACCAAGGTTGCAGGAGGTAGGTGTGGGGAAAAGTATGGCCAGCAATGGAACCCAGAACTTTGGGAGATAATCAGATTCTGGCTCCTTGATACCAGGACAGGACCTTGGTAGTTGGGGTGGGAGAGCCTGAGTGACTTGATACTTCACTTTTTCCTCAGAGGGAACTTTCCAGAATTCTGACTTCATTGACAAGCTAGCTACTCAGTGACACAGAAATGAACATGTTCACCCAAGAGGCACACAGATGAGCCCTGAAGATGAACGGATGAGGTCAGTTACTCCTCAGACTTCCCTGCCATCTTTCCTTTCCCGCACTTGCTCATTCACAAAGTGTCTCTTGGCACCTACTAAGCCTTGAGAAGTCCTGCACTTGGTGTTTGGGGATGCAGCAGGGACCAGCCAGACTCTGCTATTAAAGCACTTCCACCCTTCAGGACACAGTTCCAACCCAAGGCCCCATCCCACAGGAGGGAGAGGAGGCTGCCACCTCTTCTGGGCACTGCAGATCCCTAAGGGCTTTGTCCTAGGTTTGTTGCTGTCTCAAATGTGACATGGAGTTTAAGTTCACCAACTAGAGGGAAAGGCAGGGTTCCCTCTAGGGTGAGAAGTGAGTGAAGGAGACAGTTCCTTCCAGAGGAAGTTGTTAGGGAGATCAAAGATCTGAAAGGAAGGGATTGGCATGCTGAAGAATCTGCAGAAGGGGCTGGGGATATGGCCTAGTGGCAAGAGTGCTTGTCTCATATACATGAGGCCCTGGGTTCAATTCCCCAGCACCACATATATAGAAAATGGCCAGAAGTGGCGCTGTGGCTCAAGTGGCAGAGTGCTAGCCTTGAGCAAAAAGAAGCCAGGGACAGTGCTCAGGCCCTGAGTCCAAGCCCCAGGACTGGCCAAAAAAAAAAAGAATCTGCAGAAGATGGCCAGGCAAGGCTGTGCCTGGGAGCTGGAGGAGTGGGAAGTGGCACTTACACTTTGCCATGGCCTGGAAGTGGCAGAACATGACCCTTTAAGGGGGACTCAAAATAGTTCTGGGTAGCTAGGCCACACTGTGTCAAAACATTAGGCAGGAATCCTACTAGGAGGAAGGTTTATCAGAGTTTCCGGGGAAATTGGGCATAGTCTGGGTGGACCTGGATCTCTTGATTTTTCCACCTTCAACCTTAGGCCCATGACCCCATGGCATCTGGGTACTGTGGTTTCTCCAAAATAAGGTCCTCTCTTGCTTCAGTTCCCCCCCCCCCCCATGAGCCTCCCCAACTTCTTTTTCTTTTTGATTCTGGGGCTTGAACTCAGGGCCTGGGCACTGTCTTTGAGCTTTTTTGTTGGACTATGCTCTAGCACTTGAGCCAGAGCTCCACTTCCGGCTTGTATGTGGTTAACTGGAGGCAAAAGCCTCACAGACATCTTCCGGCACCGGCTGTCTTGGAACCGTGATTCTCAGATCGCAGCCCCCTGAGGATCACAGGCAAGAGTCACCGGCGCCCGGCTTGTATTCTTGCTTCGGACAAAAAGGAACACAACGATCAGGAACTCCAGAATCTTTTGTTTTCCCATGACATCGTCGGGCGCGCTTCCCTCAGGCTCCCACCCTGCGGAGGGACAGCTGTCTTCCGGAGACCGTCGGCGCCTGCGCTTCCCGACAGTCAGCCCCAAGAGCCGCGCTCCAGGGGACGCACCTCCCACGCCCCGCCCCTCTGCCCGCCCTTCCCTGCGAGGCCCCGCCCCCACTCAGCCCGATCTCGATTGGCTGTCAGGAACGAGGCGGGGCCCAGCGATTGGCTGCGCCGGCGGCCGCGGGGCTGACGTGGCCGGGCCGGCTTGCGGACTCTTAGCGCCGGGCCCGGGACAGAGGATCCTGGAGTGAGTGAGACGCGGGAGCGCCAGCCGGGGCCATGCCGCTGGAACTGGAGTTGTGCCCCGGGCGCTGGGTGGGCGGGCAGCACCCGTGCTTCATCATTGCCGAGATTGGCCAGAACCACCAGGGCGACCTGGACGTGGCCAAGCGCATGATCCGCACGGCGAAGGTGAGGAGACGTGGGCCGCGGGAGGGCGTGGCCGGCTTCCCCCCGGGTCCCGCGTCCGCCCGCACCCGTCACCGATCCTGTTTTCTCCCTCATCCTCCACGCCTTCCTCCTGACTTGTCTGCAGCTCAGCGGTGTTCCAAACTGACCTTCTCCATCCTGCTTCAACACTCGCACTCGGCCAGATCTTACACCCGCGTGGCCATCTAGATCTAGGTGACCAGGCTCCTTCCCCCCCCCCCCGCGGGTCCCGGGGGCAGTGGTTGGCTTCCAGGAGTGCCTGACAGCCTCTGACAGCCCCTGGAACTTTCCCGCCGTAGGGCCCTCGCCAGCCCCCAGGTTTGGAATATGAACCGGTTAGAAGTTAGGTCGCGGGTTTAAGTCCTGCTGGTTATTTAACAGCCTCTGTGAGCTTCAGTTTCCTTATTCGAGATCCGGATTGATAAATAGTAGTACTGACCTCATAGGACTGTTTTGAGTGTCAAGTGAGATAACTCTCAGCCCAGTGGAGCTCTCAGGGTACTGGGCACATGACTCCGTAAATGTTAGTTCTTGTTAGAGATCGGATGCTTGTGAGTAATCATGCTCCTGAATCTTGGTGACGTTCCCCTCATCTGCAGGACCACTTAGATGCCTGCTCCTCTTCCCCTCCAGTCCCTTCTCCCCCCCGCCTCCCATAGTGAAGCTTGGATTCAGGACCACTTAGATACTTGCTCCCCCTTCCTCCCTTTCCCCCCTTCTCATCGTGAGGCTTGAATTTAGGGCCTGGGTGCTGTGCTGTCCCTGTGCTTTTGTCCTCAAGGCTAGTGCTGTACCGCTTTAAGCTGCATCTCGACTTCCAATTTTCTGCCTGGTTCATTGGAGATATGAGTCTCGTGAACTTTCCTGCCCAGGCAGGTATTGACCTGCGATCCCCCAGATCTCAGCCTCCTGAGTGGCTAGGATTACAAGCAATGCCAGGCTTAGATGCCTTTTTCAACCTGTAACCCATCCTGTGTCTCATTTCATTGTGATTACTGTGAAGCCTTCTTCTGTTATGAATCCCCCCTTTGAAGAGAGACTGTCACTATGGCCACAGCCTCCTGCATAAGTTGATTCCTTGGTTTAGAGGTAGTTCCTGTCATTTTTCCTTTCATCAGTGCTGTTCACCTGATTTTCAGATCATTTATGATTCATTTTCATTATTTCAGGACTAATTTTTTATAGACACCTAACCAATGAATTGTAAAAGAGTATCAATTTCTAACAATTAAATTGCCAACAATTTTTGGATTCTTATTTTGAGACACCGGACTAAGTGCTGTAGCTCACACAATGCATCCTATCCACTCATGTAGTTCTTGCAACAACTCAAGGCAGGAGGTGCTGATTTCATTCTCAAGGCACTGAGAGGTGACTTGCCCAGAGTACACAGCTGGCTAGTTATGTGGACCACTGGACTGTAGCCTTCCTATTGTAAAGTTTTCTAGGGAGAAGTTCCTGCTTTTATTTTAAAGGACTAGTTTGTTTTGCCAAGGTGTGACCATTTTTGCCTGCTGAGGTTGTAAAATACTTAGCGATAAGGAAGCCATGGAAACATGAAGTTACATCATTTGTCTTATAACGTCTCTTAGTCTTGGAGGGTGGTGGGAGAGTGCTGGGCTTCAAGCTGTACTGATTGTACAGAATCCTAGATGGGAGTCAATACACATTTACTAGTGAGTAAATCTTTGACAGGTGACTTTCTTCTCTCAGTTTTACTTGCTTTACTGTGTGTGTGTGTGTGTGTGTGTGTGTGTGTGTGTATGTGTGTGTGTGCCCATGGTGGTACTGGAACTTGAACTCAGAGCCTCACATTCTCATTCAGCTTTCTTGCTCAGGCTGGTACTCTAACACTTGGGCGATGTCTCCAGTTTAGAATTTTGCTTCTTATTTTGGAGATGTTATCTTAGCACTTTTCTGCCTAGGCAGGATTTGAACCATGATCCCCCAGGTCTCCGCCTCCTAGCATTACAAGGGGGAGCTACTGGTGCTCAGCTGAAGCAGGCGAATTTTTTTAAATTCCTATATTTCAGGATTTAAAAATTTTTGTTTTGACTTTGCTGCCATTTGTGGATTTGTCACATTTGCTAGTTACCTAATGTGTATTATGTACCATCTGGTTTGCTTATATATGGATATTTACAATAATAGAAATAGAGGGTTTTTGTTTGTTTTTTATTTATTTATTTATTTTTTTGGCCAGTCCTGGGCCTTGGACTCAGGGCCTGAGCACTGTCCCTGGCTTCTTCCCGCTCAAGGCTAGCACTCTGCCACTTGAGCCACAGCGCCGCTTCTGGCCGTTTTCTGTATATGTGGTGCTGGGGAATCGAACCTAGGGCCTCGTGTATCCGAGGCAGGCACTCTTGCCACTAGGCTATATCCCCAGCCCCTTTTGTTTGTTTTTTGTTGTTGGTTATCGGGCTTGAACTCAAGGCCTGGGAGCCTGTCCCCTGATCTTTTCTGCTCAAGGCTAGTGCTCTACCACTTTGAACCACAGCTCTACTTCCAGCTTTCCAGTGGTTAATTGGAGATAAGATTCTCATGGACTTTCCTGCCCGAGCTGCCTTTGAACTGTGATCCTCAAATCTCAGCCTCCTGAGTAGCTAGGATTACATGTATGAGCCACCAGTGCCTGGCTTAGAGGGTTTTGTTTTGTGTTAGTTTTCTTCTTTTTTTTTCCCTCATTATTGTGTTAAAATTGAATAAAAGGCCAGAGGTGTGGCTTAAGTGGTAGAGCACCAGCCTAGCAAGTTCAGGGCTGAATTCAACTCCAGTGTGTACACACACACACACACACACACACACACACACACACACACGATGTAAGGTCTACACGGTCTTAGCCTTTATTTTCATGCCTCTATAGAGGTTCCTCAGAGCACTTTTAAAATCTGAGTCTAGGGGGAGGGAAAGGGGGGAAGGGAGGGGGGCATGAGGGACAAGGCAACAAACAGTACAAGAAATGTATCCAATGCCCAACGTATGATACTGTAACCTCTCTGTACATCAGTTTGATAATAAAAATTTGGGAAAAAAAAATCTGAGTCTAAGCTGGGCGCTGGTAGCTCACGCCTGTCATCCTAGCTACTCAGGAGGCTGAGATCTGAGGATCATGGTTGGAAGTCACCCCAGGCAGAAAACTTCATGAGGCTCCAATAAACTACTCAGAAAAAGCTGTAAGAGGTGCTGTGGTTCAAGTGGTAGTGTGCTAGTCTTGAGCACAAAGAGGCTTAGGGAGAGCACCTGGGCCCTGAGTTCAAGCCCCAAGACCACCACTACTGACAACAAAAATCTGGCGTTAGTTCTGATTGTTCTTTGTATGCATAGAAGAAACTGAGTCATAGATGGGAAATGTCTTATTTAAGAGTTACAGTCAGGGACTGGAAGGGTAGTTTACATGGTGCCTCACAAGTATAAACCCCTAAATTCAATCCCTGCTGCTGGCCGGTGGGGGGAGTTAAGGTCAGAGATAGGCCAGAATAACTCTCCCCTAAATCCTGATCCCCTGCTTACTTACATATTGTGTTGGGCTGAAGTTCAGAATGTAAAAGCATCCTTAACTCTGAAGCTGTGTGTGTGTGTATCTGGTGTTGGGGATTGAACTCAGGGCCTCGTGTAGGGTCTGCCACTGAGGTACAACCCAACCCATTTTAATTTTGTGTGGAGACAGGGTTTCAATAAGTTTCCCAGGCTGTACTTGAACTTGCCCTCCTCTTAGACCAGGAATTATATGTAGGCTGGAACTACAGGTATATACCACTATACCCAGTTTTTTTTCTTTTAATGAAAGAGGGCCTGTTCTTTCTTCCTTTACCTTTCTTTTTCTTTTTTTGAGGAAGGGTCTTTTTGTGTAGCCTGGGCTGATCTCAAACTCACTATATTCTTACCTCAGCTTCCCCCGCTGGGATTACTGACTGGGTATTCCAGGTATGTGTCACCACACCAGTTTCCCATGAAATAAGTTTTACTTATTATAATACAAAACTGGGGTGTTTTTTTTTTTTTTTTTGCCAGTCCTGGGGCTTGAACTCAGGGCCTGAGCACTGTCCCTGGCTTCTTTTTGCTCAAGGCTAGCACTGTGCCACTTGAGTCACAGCGCCACTTCTGGCTGTTTTGTATATATGTGGTGCTGAGGAATGGAACCCAGGGCTTCATGTATATAAGGCAAGCACTCTTGCCTCTAGGCCATATTCCCAGCCCCTGGGGTTTTTTTTTGTTTGTTTGTTTGTTTGTTTCTTGCTTTAAAAAATATATATTATTGGTATTGTAAAGGTGATATATAGAGAGAAGGATTACAGTTACATAAGTCAGGTAACGGGTACAATTGAAAAATTGTTTATCTTTATTATATAAAGGTGATGTACAGAAGGGTTACAGTTTCACAGGTCAGGTAAAGAGTACATTTCTTTTTGGACCGTGTCACCCTTCCTTCACTCTCTCTCACTTTTTCCCTTCCATTCCTACCCACGTTATATAGTTCTTTTTCAATACAGCATCTAGTGACTACCGTCTAGTGAGTACCGTTGTTGCATTTGTTTCCCCTTTGTTCTTGTTTGTTTTTAAAGAGAGAAAAGGAGGGGAAGATCTCCCATTTCCAAACAACGTTTTTTTCCCCTTCCATACTTTTCTTCCATCTCTTTTTCTTTGAGGGTTCCTAAAACCTGTCAGTCCACATGGCCTTAGATGTACTGCGGTAATCTCCTGGTCCTGGAGTTCCTCCTCTCCCTGAGAATCCCCTGGTTACTGAAAGGCATCCTGCTGTGTTGCAGGAGTGTGGAGCTGATTGTGCCAAGTTCCAGAAGAGCGAGCTGGAATTCAAGTTCAACCGGAAGGCCCTGCAGAGGCCATACACGTCAAAACACTCCTGGGGGAAGACATATGGGGAGCACAAGCGGCACCTGGAGTTCAGCCATGCCCAGTACAAGGAGCTGCAGCAGTACGCCCAGGAGATCGGCATCTTCTTCACTGCCTCGGGCATGGATGAGGTGTGTGAGTCCTCTGCCTTTCCCTTGCCACGTTAGCAGACCCACTGGGCAGCCAACAGTTGGTTTCTTTTGTCTTAGGGCCAGCCATAGCCCTTGCTTGCCTTTTCTGCACTCAGCTAAGTGGGAAGCCAGCAGCTGCCAGGCCCAGTGATGTTTGTGAGAAAGTACTATGGTTTTAAAAACTGAGTTCAAGCCCCAATATCTACATTTTAAAGAAAGAAAGCCAGCTGGGGCTCACGCCTGTAATCCTAGCTACTTAAGAGACTAAGATCTGAGGATCATGGTTTGAAGTCAGCCCAGGCAAGAAAGTTCATGAGACTCTTATTTCTAGTAAGCCACCAAAAAACTAGAAGTGGAGCCATGGGCCCAAGTGACAGAGCGTTAGCCTTGAGCAAAAGAAACACACACACACACACACACACACACACCTGCCCTTAAAAAATTTTTTTTGGGGGGGGCCTCTCCAGAAGGAGAGTCTCTTCTTTCCTTTCACAGCTTTCTTCTCAGGCTTAAGTAAATTTACTGTTTACCTTAAAAAAAAAAAAAAAAAAGAATACCTTGCATACGACAGCGTGATGTTCCTTGGGGATGTTAGGCTGAGTGCAAAAGCCACTCACATACTAGCTTTCTGCTGGCTTCTGGGTATGTCGTTGTTCAGGTGGAGAGCAGGCAAGTGGCTGTCGCAGGTTAGAGGGAGAGGGGAGTGTGCTTGGCCTGGAGCATCATGGGAGATTCTTGTAGTAACGGCATTTCTTGTAGCTGCGTGCAAATCTACTGTTATCTGAAAATAAAAACATTGCCCCCACAAAATTTTGATTTTAATCAGGAAAGATGAATAGATAGAAGCCTTATCTTTTTCTGGTTTCCATTTCCTGGAGTTCATTTTTTTTTTTTTTTTTTGGCCAGTCCTGGGGCTTGGACTCAGGGCCTGAGCACTGTCCCTGGCTTCCTTTTTTTGCTCAAAGCTAGCACTCTGCCACTTGAGCCACAGCGCCACTTCTGGCCGTTTTCTGTATATGTGGTGCTGGGGAATCGAACCCAGGGCCTCATGTATACGAGGCAGGCACTCTTGCCACTAGGCCATATCCCCAGCCCTGGAGTTCATTTTGATAAACATTATTTTATGTAATCATATGCACATAGGCATGGCACCTTTATGTTTCTTAAGAATATCTTCCTCTGGGGCTGGGGATATGGCCTAGTGGCAAGAGTGCCTGCCTCATATACATGAAGCCCTGGGTTCAATTCCCCAGCACCACATATACAGAAAATGGCCAGAAGTGGCGCTGTGGCTCAACTGGCAGAATGCTAGCCTTGAGCAAAAAGAAGCCAGGGACAGTGCTCAGGCCCTGAGTCCAAGCCCAGGACTGGCAAAAAAAAAAAAAAGAATATCTTCCTCTGGTTTTACTGTGTGTGAATAGAGTCCTGTATAATTTATCATGTCGCATGTGTTTTAGACCTAATGTGCTCATATGAGAGAAGACATGCACCATTTGTGTCTCTGAGCTTGGCTTACCTCACTTAACATAGTTTGTGCTAGATCCATCCATCTCCCTGCAAATGATGGAAACTTATTCTTTCTGATGGCTGTGTAAAATTCCATTGTGTATAGGTACCACATTTTTTTTTGATCTACATATCTATTGTGGGGCATCTGGATAAGCCTTATTTATTTAGGTTGGTTGTGGGGCTTCAACTCCTGGGCCCAGGTGCTGTTCCTGAGCTCTTCAGCTCAACCCTAGCGCTCTACCACTTTGAGCCACAGCACCACTTTTGGTTTTCTGGAGGTTAATTGGAGATAAGAGTTGCATGGACTTTTCTGCCTACTCTGGCTTTGAACCTTGATCCTCAGAGCTCAGCTTCCTGAGTAACTAGGATTACAGACATGAGCCATTAATGCCTGGTGATAGCCTTATTTTTTTATTTTATTTATTTTATTTTATTTTTTGCCAGTCCTGGGCCTTAGATTCAGGGCCTGAGCACTGTCCCTGGCTTCATTTTGCTCAAGGCTAGTACTCTGCCACTTGAGCCACAGCACCACTTCTGGCTCTTTCTGTATATGTGGTGCTGAGGAATCAAACCCAGGGTTTCATGTATACGAGGCAAGCACTCTACCACTAGGCTACATTCCCAGCCCCAACAAGCCTTATTTTTAAAAAATATTTCTGAGCCAGGTCTTGGGGCTCACACCTCTAATCCTAGCTACTTTGGAGCCTTCATGATCCACAGAGGAAAAAAGATACTGTAAAGCTTTCTTTTGTGAATTAAAAAAAATGCAAAGTAAACCATCCAAGATTAAATACTCAGAAAAACTTTTAAAACAACCCTTTAGAAAAGCATTCATTGACATTGCTTGCTGAGCTGGCATTTCCTGCCCCACAGCTGTTGGAGACGTTGGCCTGGGCTGGTCTCTTGTTCCGTGTTGGCTGGGCAGGTAGTGCCTAGTATTTACCCATGCGGACTTCCTCATGGACACCAGGCATCTAGAGTGCCAGTTTCCACAATGCATGTGCTGTTCTAGTGTGTTCTCTGTGGGCCAAGGGAAGGTGAAAGGTGTGGCCAGATTTTATTAAGGCCAAGAAAACTTCCAGGGCACCTGGGAGCTGTAGTAAAGGGACCATTCTGTGGAAGAAGCAGGCGGAAGGCATGACCTTAGCGTGACCTTAGCAAGTGTGAACTTAGCAAGCATGACCTTAGTAGTACCCCGGAGGACACCTTTAGTGTACAGCAATGACTACCTCAGCAGAGCTGCCCTCCCGCTAGCCCCTGCCTCTGCCCTGCCTTACCTTCCTCTCCTCTCCTCTCCTCTTCTCTCTCTCTCTCTCTCTCTCTCTCTCTCTCTCTCTCTCTCTCTCTCTCTGTCTCTTTTGTGCCAGTCGTGGGATTTGAACTCAGGGCCTAGGCTCTGTTGCTGAGCTTCTTTTGCTTAAAGCTAGCCCCTACCATTGGCGCTACAGCTCTACTTCTAGTTTTCTTGGTAGTCTAGTGGTGATTGGAGTCTCACAGACTTTTCCTGCTAGAGCTGGCTTTGAACCATGATCCTCAGATCTCAGCCTCCTGAACAGCTAGGATATCAGGTGTGAGCCACGGGTTCCTGGCTCCTTTTTCTTTTCCTTCCTGCCCACTAGCAGGTGGCACAATGCCTTCTGGTAGACTTTTAGGTGCAGACTGTCCCACCTTGGGGTGGAGATCCTTTCTTCCTGGCTCATCACCGTGAGCTTCTTTCCTGTCTCCTGCAAGATCCACGGCCAAAGAAGAGAGAATGAGCTTTTGTTTGTTCGTTTTTGATGCCGATACTGGGACTTAAAATCAGAGCCTCACACTCTTGCTTACTGTGTGTATGTGTGTGTGTGTGTGTGTGCGTGCGCACACACACACACACATGCACTGTTAGTGGAGCTTGAACTCCAGGCCTGGGGGCTGTCCCTTAGCTCTCTCACTCAAGGCTGTCACTCTTAACATTTCCAGTTTGGCTTGGAAGTAGAGATGCCTTTTAGAGATATGAGAATGGTTTAGTTGGAAGTAAGTACTTTTTGGATTTGTCTGCCAGGTCTGGCTTCAAAACTCTGTTTCTCAGATCTCAGCCTCCTAAGTAACTGGAAACCAAGAATGATCCTGCATCCCTGCCTCTCCTTTCTCTCACCCCTTCCTTAGTCCAGTGGCTCCTGAGTTTGTCAGTGCACACTAAGGAGAGGGAATTCTGTGCATACACAGTGTCAGCTGTAATTTGTTAATTGAATTAGAGCTTAATAAGTTTTTCGGCCATGTGCCAGTGGCTCACGCCTATAATCCTTGCTACTCAGGAGGCTGAGAACTAAATATTGCGGCTTGAAGCCAGCTCAGATAGGACAGTGTGTATCTCAAATCAACCAGCAAAATGCCCTTCAGAGGTGAAAGGAGGAAGTCCCAGGCCTCACAGATGGAGAGGGCATCTGACAGCAGTGAGAGCAGATTGAGGAAGCCAAGGAGCCCACGCAAGAGAGAAAGGGACCACCAGCTCTGACTTAGCCTGTGGGGCTCCATGCTATCTCAAGACCGTGGCTTCACTAACTGAAGTTGCCACCCTTTCCAGGGCCAGGAATCCAAATTGGCAGTTTTCTAAGTGGCCACTAGGTGGTGGTAGTCCCTCACCCGTCCCAGCAGGATTTTGCCCCCCACCCCTCTCCACCACCATTTTTTGTCACTTGAAAATAGAAATTAATGAAGGTTCCCACCTCCTTGGTAAACTTCTTTTTTTCTTTTTCTTTTGGGGCTTGAACTCGGGGCCTGGGTGCTGTCCCTGAGCTGTTTCACTCAAGGCTAGTGCTCTACCACTTTGAACCACTTCCAGTTTTCTGGTGATTAATTGGAGATGTAAATCTGATGGACTTTCCTGCTTGTTCTGGCTTTGAACCATGATCCTCAGATCTCATCCTCCTGAGTAGGTAGGATTACAGATGTGAGCCACCAATGCCTGCCTGGTAAACTTCTATTGAACCCTCCCTCCATCCCTCCATCCCTTCCTCCCTCCCTCCCTTCCTCCCTTCCTTCCTGTCTTTCTCTTCTTTATTTCTGCACTTGACCTCTTTGTTCCTGTTGCTCTGTGTCTCCCCTGAGCCATCTCATTCCTAACCTAGAAGACTACTCTCAGCCCCTGTCACTTACTCCTCCCTTCTTAAAACAATTTCAATGTTCTATTTTCATCCATACAAAGAAATGACTTTCTACCATATTCATCTTCATTCATGCCTTCCCTTCTACCTCACTCCCCCCCTACAAGTGCTCACTCAACAGTGCTGGTTCTAGTTTCTTCTTATTCTGTGTGTGTATGTGCTTGTGTGTGTGCACACGCATATGTGCACTAATACTGAAACTTGAACTCAAAGCCTAGGTTGTTGTCCCTTAGCTTTTTCCTCTAGAGTTGGTGCCATGCTTGAGTCACACTTCCAGGTTTCTGGTGACTAATGGGAAATAGAGTCTCATGGACTTCCCTGCCTTGTCTGATGTTGAACCTCTCAGCACTTAGATCTCAGCCCCTGAGTCTCTAGCATTATAAGTGTCAGCCACCAGTGCCAGCTTTATTTGTGTTAAGATTGCACCAAGGCATTTCAGTGTGGTATTTTAGATGTACACATATTGTGTTGTGCAGATTTGTGGAGCCTGCCCAGGTCGGCATTAGATACAGGGTGGACAGATGGGGGGTGGGGGTGGCTAGCAGTGCATTCTGGAAGGTGACGAGATGACAGAACAGATCTTTCAGGTTCCACAACGGTGAAAAAGAGCTTCCTTGTTAATTTTTGTAGATGGCAGTTGAGTTTCTACATGAACTGAATGTTCCATTCTTCAAAGTTGGATCTGGAGACACAAACAATTTTCCGTATCTGGAGAAGACAGCCAAGAAAGGTAAGTGGCTTGGCCAGGCGTTGTGGCATACTCCTGTAATTGTAGTAATCTGCCTCCTAAGTTCAAGGCCAGCCTGGGCAAATTTAGCAAGACCTCTTCTCAGGGACAAAATAGGAGCTGGACATGCTGGCTCATACCTGTAATTCCAGCTGCTCAGGAGGCAGAGATCGAGTGGATCATGGTTCAAGGTCAGCCTAAGCACAATGTTCATGAGACTCCCAGTTCAAACATTAACTGAGCATCTGTTGCTACAGCCATATGAGCTACATGAGCTATAGGATATGGTCTTGGTCCAGGCCAGCTTGGGCATAACTAAAAGCTATCCCCAAAATAACTAAAGCAGAACAGGCTGGGGACATGGATCCAGTAGTAGAGCACTTGCTTAACTTGCAATCCCTAGTGACACACGTACACATAGACAAAGTAAGTGTCTCATGTTTGTTGTAAAGTCTGAGCAAATCAGAACATGTACATTTTTACCTTCCTATCGGCACCCTGTTTGAGGTGGCTCTCATGAAGAAAACTCCAAAACCCTTTTTTGACAGCATATACTTCTCCTCTTTGGCTTTGAGGCAGAGCTCAAATGGGCGCAGGGATGGAATCTGCGCCCAGTGCATCCTGGGTGAGCATGGGGTACCATTGGGCTGCATCCCCAGCCCCTGGAAGGTGTGTTCTATTTGCCATCTGTTTATGACAGGTTTTTCTTTTTCTTTTCTTTTTTTGCCAGCTCTTGGGCTTGAACTCAGGGCCTGACCACTGTCCCTGGCTTCCTAGCACTCTACCACTTGAGCCACAGCCTCACTTCTGGCTTTTTCTATATACGTGGTGCTAAAGAATCAAACCCAGGGTTTCATGTATGTGAGGCAAGCACTCTACCACTGGCCATATTCCCAGCCCTGTGTGTGACAGTTTGTGAGGTGGTTTTGCAGCGGGAGTTTGCTCAGCTGACCTCCTAACAATCCAGGGCCTGTTACGTTGCTCGCTGCTCCCTCCATACACGATCCATGTGACATTTCTTCATCGGAAATGTTCTGGGTTTTGGAATACTCTGTGTGCGCGCCAGTACTGGGGCTTGAACTCAGGGCCTGGGAACTGCTCCTTAGCTTTTTGACTGAAGTTCAGTGCTCTACCACTTAAGCCACAGTTGTTGTTCTTGCTTTTTGGTAGTTATTGGAGACAGAGTCTCAAGGACTTTCCTGCCCAGGCTGGCTTCCAACCTTGGTCCTCAGATCTCAGCCTCCTGAGTAAGTGAGAGTCACTGGCACCCAGCTTCCCTTTGGACTTTTGATCTGGCAGAGGAAGGTTCGACCTGTAGCATACCGTGCAGCTTTGCAGTGCCCCAAGAGGCTTGTCTCTTAGGAATGTGGGACATTGGAGAAGAACAGTGTTGGGGTGGCAGGAACTCACGTTGCCCACTGCCAGAGGCAAGAAGCCTCTACCTTGTTCCCCACTGTGGCTGGCACAGTTCATGGTTAAGTTGGAAGCTGAGACTGACAGCTAGGATGTATTTGACGGAGACTGTGATCCCTAAAATGAGAGTGTTGGGTTTCTCAGGTCGTCCGATGGTGATCTCCAGTGGGATGCAGTCGATGGACACCATGAAGCAAGTCTATCAGATTGTAAAGCCCCTGAACCCCAACTTCTGCTTCCTGCAGTGCACCAGTGCATACCCACTGCAGCCTGAGGACGCCAACCTGCGGGTCATCTCGGTGAGGCGAGACTGGGGCCGAGGGGCTTTTCTTGGACCATTGGCTGTGGGAAAGATAGGGACTGCTTTGCTCTGTGTAGTTGTCTGTGTGTTTTTAATGCCAGAGATGGAACTGAGGGCCTGTGGGTAGACAAGTACTCCACACCAGCCCTAGCCTTCTTTATAACCAGCGTTCTAATCAGCCATAGCCCCTTTTATAATTTATTTCGCTGTGGATAGTGTTGTTATAAATCAAATTTGGTTTTCTAGTGGTTAATTAGAGATAAGAGTCCCATGGACTTTCCTGCCTGGGCTAGCTTTGAACCAGTATCCTCAGATCTCAGGCTCCTGAGTAGCTAGGACTGCAGGCCCAAGCCACTGGTACCCAGTTGCATGATTTGTTCTTAATTCTGAAGTCTGTGCTGCAGAACCATGAACACACCCCACAGAAACTTGTATCTTAAAAACATCTGGGACCCCAGATGTTTTCCTTGATTCTCTTTCTTGGTGTGACATAGACCCTTTCTCCCCTGTGTCCTCTGCTCCTGATGAATTGGTGCATATGAGGTACTTTGCGAACCCACCATCTGAGGCCTAGCCCACCTACATCACAGCAGTTCGAATCTCCTGACCTAGGGCTTTCCAGATGCCCTAGGTTTTTTTCTTAATCCTTATCTGAGTCTTTCTGCTGCCTTTAAGCTTTTGTTCACCCTCATCAACAAGACCCACCCATCTTAGGATGTCTTTCGTTGCAGTCAGTGAATTATAGATAATTGATTCATTAATTATTCAACATTTCTTCCAATGGATTGTGTTGAGATTGGGCAAGCTGTGTATATAATTGAAGGTGTCTGAGTGTAGCGCATGCTTGGTTTTAACAGCTCAGGCTAATTCAGCATGACAAGTGCCTTTTGAATAGGCTTAGGTGTTCAGTTTTAGTTATGCTGTTGTTTCCAGTAGTCTATGCAGAGTAAAACATTTATAAAATTCATTCTTTTGGGTTTGTTGGGGTTTTTTTTTTTGGTTTGGTGCTGGTACAGGAGCTTGAACTCAAGGCCTCACACTCTCCCTTAGAGTTTTGCTCAAGGCTGGCAAGCCGCCCGAGCCACAGCTCCACTTCTGGCTTTTTGGTGGTTAACTGGAGATAAGAGTCTCATGGACTTCCCTGCCCAGCTTGGCTTTGAACCATGATCCTCAGCTCAGCCTCCTGAGTAGCTAAGGTGAAAGGCATGAGCCGCCTGGCTGAGACGCATTCTTTGTGACAGCAGTGACCGTTGTTTCAGAGCTTTCACGATGTGCTGGGTGTCCATCCTGCATGCACGGTGATCTCCAGTGGAGGGGCTCAGAGAGCCCCCAGGGTCTTGCTCATTGTTGCACAGCTGGTGAGAGGCTGAACCGAGGCCCAGTATTGCCTAACTCCCACAGTGTGGGGTAAGGCACCCAAGTGGATAACCTTTAACGCTTTTTCCATTTTGCAGGAGTATCAGAAGCTTTTTCCTGACATCCCCATAGGGTATTCTGGGCATGAGACAGGCATCGCAATATCTGTGGCTGCTGTGGCTCTGGGAGCCAAGGTGCTGGAACGTCACATAACTCTGGACAAGACCTGGAAGGGAAGTGATCACTCGGCCTCACTGGAGCCTGGAGAGCTGGCTGAGCTGGTGCGGTCCGTGCGCCTTGTGGAGAGGGCACTAGGCTCCCCAAGCAAGCAGCTGCTCCCCTGTGAGATGGCCTGCAACGAGAAGGTGGGTACTGCCCAGCTCTGCTGGGCTCTGTACAGGGGGAGTGTATGGAGTGGGAGAGAACACAGTGCCCCTGCCTGAGAGGAGGAGTCATTGCAGACCCTCCCTGAGGCAGGTCCATGGGAGGCAGGAGAGCCACCTCTCCCCCCCCCCCCCCCCCCCAAGTGTTCACCGGCTCTTGGGAGCAGCAGAGGAACTTTACCACATCTTTACCATGTCTCTGAAGCGTGGGGTGCCAGGGCTCCTGGACTACAGGCGATATAAAGGGGATAATCCTGGGGTTTGCCAAGCACGGGGTCCCTTGGGTAAGGAAGCCCTGAAGCTTTAGGATGAAAGCCAGCAGAATTCCTACACACCAAGGCACTGGACTAGGGGGTACCCACTGTGGCAGGCTGTCTGGGTCAGGGCAAAGGTCAAATGCCATTCACACGTGGCGAGTGTTACACCTCCAAAGTAGAAATGCATACTTACTGGGCAGCTGGGAGTAGAAGGGAACGAGACGCCTTCCAGGGGAAGAGGGGAGACCCAGGAGTGAGAGCCACAGCATTTGGACGTGTGTTTGGCAATTTGAGCAAACACTGAACCACGACTGGATATAGAACTTGATAATCGTCTGTTGATGTACATGTTCTCCTGGCACTAAATTCTCAGCAGCAGTGATTGCTTAGGCTCTTTGGGGGAGGGATGGAAGACTCAAAATTTTTATTTAGAGAATTGGGCACCAGTAGCTCACACCTCAATCCTAGCTACTCAAGAGGCTGAGAACTAAGGCCCAAAGCCAGCCCAGGCAGAAAAGTCTGTCTCCATCTCGCTTTAACCAGCAAAAAAGCAGGACTGGAGGCATGGCTCAAGTGGTAGAGCACCAGCCATGAGCCAGAAAGCGGAGTGAGGTTGTATGGACCTGATTTCAAAACCCCAGTAGTACCAAATAAACATTATTTAAGAAGCAGAACCACTGCTTGTGAACTTCATATTGCTTCGTTGTCCTCATCTGCTTGTCCTGTGACCTGAACCACAGTTGCTCTCAGTGACTTGTGCCCTCTCAAGCTCTATTTTACCAAACAAAATGGACTCTCTTTGAAGGTCCCTCCAGAGCTGTGGACCAGGAATGGCATTGTCAGTTCTCACCCTGCCTGTTTGTCACCTTGGACAACTCGCCTGCCTTCTTTGGGCCTCACTTTCCCCATGTTTGCACTGAGATTGCGAAAGCAGTCCTGTATTGAGAGTATACTGTTTCAAGAACATTATGTGTTGTCACTAGTCTGTACAGTCATCTCACAAGCTACAGGCACTGATACCTTCCCATTTGACAAGGCATTTACTTACCCCAGCTGACAGGGATCGAGCCTGGCTCTGATTGGCTACACCTCTGAGCTCACACTTCCTGGACAGTCCCCTCCTCCCGGTCTGTGTCATCACCTCGTATTGGCTGAAGCCTTGTGTATGTGAGGTGCTGTTCTGAGTACAGGAATAAGAAGAGTTCTTTCTGTTTGTCATGGTTCCTGTGCAAACTGAACAAAGAGCTTGGGTGTGAAGGGGCACAGAGGAGCTACTGCTGTGAGTCTGACTGTCTCCATCTTGTCCACAGCTGGGCAAGTCTGTGGTAGCCAAGGTGAAAATCCCAGAAGGCACCATTTTAACCCTGGATATGCTCACAGTGAAGGTGGGTGAGCCCAAAGGCTATCCTCCTGAGGACATCTTTAATCTAGTGGGCAAGAAGGTTCTGGTCACTGTTGAAGAAGATGATACCATCCTGGAAGAATCAGTAGAAAATCATGGCAAGAAAATCAAGTCTTAAAATAAAGTGCAATTCTCTGAATTTCCACTCACCTTGCTGCTGTCATTCAGTGTGTAAGGGTGAGTAGAGGAAACATGGCTGTTGTGTTGTTCACACATAGACACACACACACACACACACACACACACACACACACACACACACACACACACACACACACACACACACACACACACACACTATTTCTAGCCAGGCCCTGGGTCCAGCCCACTGGGAGGAAAAAGGGTAACTAAGATGATTTCTGCTTGTTGGCTGGCCCAGAGGGAGGTGGGCTCAAAGCAGATCTAGGCCCTGTATTTCCTGAGGCCCACAGGGACAGGAGCCTTCCCTCTGCAGTCAGCTGCCTCGCCTCTCTCCCTTACCACTCCTCCTGTCCTGGACTCTGTGTTGGGAGCACTCTGTGGTGGCCGTTGGTGCTAGAGAAGGGATTGTTTACACTATTGTATAGGCTGAGGAAAGCACTCCTATCCCTGAGAACAGGGGGGAGGGAGCTAGCACTTCTCTGCCTCTCAGCACGTTCCCAGGGCCTCTGTGCCCAGAACTTCTGGAGCCCTGGACAGTGCAGTGAGCGGCCTTGTCCCTCAGCCTGGCAGGCTCACAGCATACCCCAGCTGGGTGAGGAAGCCTGGCATCAGTTTGTGAGAAGGGGAGGTGTGCAGTAGTGAAGGAAAGAGATCAGTGGGAAGGGGCAGCAGTATGGGGCTTGAAGCTTGCAAATTGAAAATCTCTGAGGGTGATGCTGAGGTCAACAGGATATTATGTCACTCACTGTGAAATTACAAATCCAGAGCCAGGTGCAGGTCACTAATGCCTGTAATCCTAGATACGTAGGATGCTGAGATCGGAGGATCATGGTTTGAAGCCAATCTGGGTAGGAATCAGTGAGACGCTTATCTCCAATGAAGCACATACACACACAAAATAGCCAGAAGTGGTGCTGTAGCTCACGTGATAGAGCACTACCCTTGGGCAAAAAAAGCTCAGGAACAGTGCTCAGGTCTTGAGTTCAAGTCCTAGCCAGCACCAAATTAAATATTATTTGGTGCCAGGGGCACCAAATAAAAAAAAGAAAGTACAGGTCCAGCCAGGGGCTGTTGGCTCATGCCTGTAATCCTAGCTACTTGAGAAGAAGAGATGAGAGGCTCAAGGTGTGAAGCCAATCCAAGCAGAAAAGTGTAAGACTCTTATCTCCAATTAAGTACCAAGAAAGCTGGAACTGGAAATGTGACTCAAGTGGTAGAACACCAACCTTAAGCAGAAAAAGCCAAGTAGGAACACAAAACCCTGTGTTCAGGCCCTAGTACCTGTGTGTTCACACATACAAAATTACAAACCTAACTAATATAGAAGATTCTCTTTTTTGTGTGTGTGTGGGGGCAGTCTTGGAGATGGAACTCAGGGCCTGGGCATGGTCCCTGAGCTTCTTTTGCTCAATGCTAACATTCTACCACTTGAGCCACAGTTCCACTCCCACCATTTTGGCAGTTAATTGGAGATGAGTCTTATGGACTTTCCTACCCTGGCTGGCTTTGAACTATAATTCTCATATCTCAGCCTCATGAGTAGCTAGGCTTACAGGCATACATTGGCACCCAGCTGATTCTTACTTTTTTAAAACTGCTTGAACAAGTACCATGTGTCTTTTAACACCAATGCCATATTTTATTTTCCTTTATTCTTTTTTTTTTTTTTTTTTTGTCAATTGTGGGGCTTGAACTCTGGTCCTGGGCCCTGTCCCTGAGCTCTTCAGCTCAAGGCTAGTGCTCTGCCACTTTGAGCCACAGCACCACTTCTGGTTTCTGGTAGTTAATTGGAGATAGAGTCTTTCCTGCCCGGGCTGCCTTTGAACCACAGTCCTCAGATCTCAGCCTCCTGAGTAGCAAGGATTACAGGCATGAGCCACTAGTGCCTGTTTTCCTTTATTCTTTTGACCTTATACTGAAGTTATTTTCACGTGTCTTTTCAGATTCCTGATCTTTGTTCATATTTATGTAAGCTTATTTACTATAAACTCCTCTTATTTCAGTGGGTATTTGTGTTTCTTCTCAAGTATATATAATCAGCCTTGTAAGTGTAGGGCCTCCCTCTCCTGTGGATCCCAAAACAACATCTGGAGAGGTGTGTGGATGTGTGTGTGTGCACACACACACGGGTGGTGGGGGAGGATCCTGGGTTGTACTCAGAGGAAAAACTGTGAATTGGTGTGCTAAGAACTGAGCTGTGAGACTTCAATTCTTGGCTAGTATTCCTCACCTTTATTTCTCTCTCTAAGCTGCTCAGTAAACAATGCCTTCCTGATTCGCTACAGCAGTAGAGAAAGCGACCATTAAGCAAATGCCTAAGACTTGCTAATCAGAAGAGACATTGGGTGGTAGTAGTGGGTGATGCTCAAGCCTGGATCCTGAGGGAAGGATCTAGGTGCTAGCCAAGGATGTGCAGTTGATTTGATTTCCTGCAGGGAGCTGGGGACCCTGGGGGTGGGGCAGGCAGTCATCTCTAGTCCTGGCAGCCTGGAACGTCAAACAGGCCCAGGCTGCCCTATGCATTGCAAGCTGCGCTGGAGGGGTACTGAAGCCACAGGCCTGGAAAAGACGGTGGGCCACAGTCCAGACTTCACTTCTCAGGGCGTGGGGAAAATAGTGTGATGGTGACAGTGTGATGTATAGTATGGTGAATCACTGTTACTGCTCGCAGCCACTAACAGCTGGGTTAGAAGATTCCTCTTGTTCCCCTAAGGGCTGACACTTGGGCACCCCTCTAGCCAGGTCCAGTTGGGAAGCTGGTTCAGAAGACATGTCTGAGTGCTTACTAGATGGGAGACACTGCCCGGCCCATGGCGAGGTGGCAGACCGGCCTCTAAAGCCACATGTGTAGATTGCTGACATGTTTTTTGTTTTGTTTTGTTTTGTTTTTGCCAGTGCTGGGGCTTGAACTCAGGGCCTGAGCACTGTCCCTGGCTTCTTTTTGCTCAAGCCTAGCACTCTACTCCTTGAGCCACAGCGCCTCTTCTGGCTTTTCCTATATATGTGGTGCTGAGGAATCGACCCCAGGGCTTCACGTATACGAGGCAAACACTCTACCACTAGGCCATATTCCTAGCCCTGCTGACATGTTTAAAAAGGGTCATGGGGAGAAGGATAGGAAAACGGCTAGAAGTGGCGCTGTGGCTCAAGTGGTAGAGTGCTAGTCTTGATGTTCAATCAGGGACCAGCCTTCTGCCACAAGAAAATTGGTGAAGAATATGGAAGTTGTTCAGTTTTTGGGTACCATATACTTTATTGAAGTCACATTAACTCTGAATACTGAGCAGTTATAAGAACAATGTTCATTAAGATAATACACTGGGAAAATGCTGTTATTTGAAAATCCTGCTAGGGCTGAGAGATAGCTCAGTGGTAGAGGTGCTTGTCCAGTGTGGTATGAGGCCCAGCATCACAGAATTTGGAAAAACAGTCTGCAAGTGATTTGCTGTTATCAATGAGGAAACTTTTACCAGTGTACTTTTAAGGGGCACAGTGGTATGAGCACAATGGCATGACTTGGAAACTTCTTTCCTGCTGGCACACAGCTCCAGGCTGTCAGATGTCCTGCACTGTGTCGGGGTGCAAGGGGAACTCTGTTGAGGTACTCTTCCGTCCCATAAAGGCTGGGTAGTCTTTTACACTTTTGAAGGCAATTTCATAAGCTTTGGTGCATTTGAGCATCAGCCCTGGTAATGAGAGCTTTTACCCATCTTGCAGATGCGGTTGCAGAAGTAGTGATCCCAGTTGTGGACTGCAACTAGTTTTCTGGCTAGCACAGACATTGACTTAGAGCCGGTTCAGTTGCTCTTCAGTCCAGCTATCTATTGGCATAGATCCAAGAGTCTCAAACTACATCTCCCTTGGGGTATGAGGCCTCATCTTAGAGCTCAGAGGGGGAAGTCAGAGGTGGAACCATGCCCCACAGAGTGACCAGGTGAAAGTAAAGCATCAGAGGCTGTGACTCAATGAGCAGGACAGGGGCAAGTGGCTATCAAGAATTAACAGTAGGGGCTGGGGATATGGCCTAGTGGCAAGAGTGCTTGCCTCGTATACATGAGGCCCTGGGTTCAATTCCCCAGCACCACATATACAGAAAATGGCCAGAAGTGGTGCTGTGGCTCAAGTGGCAGAGTGTTAGCCTTGAGCAAAAAAAGCCAGGGACAGTGCTCAGGCCCTGAGTCCAAGGCCCAGGACTGGCCAAAAAACAAAAAACAAACAAACAACAAAAAAAGAATTAACAGTAGGGGGCTGGGAATATGGCCTAGTGGTAGAGTGCTTGCATTGTATACATGAAGCCCTGCGATCAATTCCTCAGCACCACATATGTAGAAAAAGCCAGAGGTGGCACTGTGGCTCAAGTGGTAGAGTGCTAGTCTTCAGCAGAAAGAACCCAGGTACAGTGCTCAGGCCCTGAGTTCAAGGCCCAGGACTGGCAAAAAAAAAAAAAAAAAAAAAAAAAAGAACAGTTGGAACTGGGGACAGGAGCAAGTTAACTGTGTGACCTTGGGCAAGTGACTTGTTCTGTCTCCATTGTGCCAAGTGGAGAATAGGGTCAATTTCTCCCTGCTGGGAATAAGGATATAGTGAGTAATTGAAGGGCTCACAGGGCTTCACCTGACAGCGACCAGAGCTACCTGGCTTGGCCTCTGCAGTTTTGGGCTGGGGAAAAGCCTTGGGTTTGTGGAGGTCAATGGATGTGTAGTCAAGTGCCCATCTCCCCTCTGTCAGGAATATCCTCTGCCTTTCAGAATTCAGCTTCAGGCCATTCCCAGCAGTTTTCCCTTCTCTCAGGATGCCGAGAGGATGGTGGATGCTTAGATGTCTACCTGAGTAGAGTTGGAGTGGTTAGAACTAAGGCACTTTAGTCCCTTTTGCCTTGTAGTCTCATGTTGTGTAACATGAGACTACAAGGCAGAAACATGCACCTAAGGAGCTGTCAGGTCAGGATGCTTAGTCCTAGGGCTGGGAATATGACCTAGTGGCAAGAGTGCTTGACTCATATACATGAAGCCCTGGGTTCGATTCCTCAGCACCACATACATAGAAAACGGCCAGAAGTGGCGCTGTGGCTCAAGTGGTAGAGTGCTAGTCTTGAGCAAAAAAGAAGCCAGGGACAGTGCTCAGGCCCTGAGCCCAAGGCCCGGCACTGCCAAAAGAAAAGAAAAGAAAAGTCCTCCAGAGCAGGTACTGGCCCTGGGAAGAGACTTTCTTGCCCTGCTAGAGCAGAACACTCCGTCTTTTTTCCCACTGCTTTATTAAAGAAAACATCTTTCTGGGTTTCCTCCACATGATTTGAGGGATTGGAGCTCCCAAACCCTACTCACAGCTCTTCCTTTTTCTGTTAGGAGAAAACTCAACAACATCACTGTGGATTACTTCCCAATTTCTCAAAACCAGTCATCTCCCAGGTTAAAAACGGGGCCAGTTGGGTCAGATTCTTGGCTGTGGTAGGGGTGTAGAATAAGGCACAGATGTGGGCCTCAGGCCTGCTCCAGCCCTGAGTCAATATAGGTAACTTAAGGCAGCTCTCACTATCTTTCAGAACTTTAGTCTTCCAAACGGTGCAATGAGGTCAAGCTGGGTAATCTTTGAGGTCCTAAGGCACATCAGATTCTTGTGGCCTGGGGAGACGTTGTCCTCCAGCTGGAAGTCCAGGGAGCACCTGAGACAGCCAAGAGTGGGCAGGGTTTTCCTGACAGGAAAAAAATAAATGGCACAAAAGTGCAAAGGGAGAACTAGGGCAGGTTCCAACACAGCGTTTCTGAAGGGGCACCGAGACCGTTTGTGAGAAGTCCTAGAGCGCAGACTGGAATGGTCTTGCATGCTGAGGCAGGGTGAGTTTTGTGTCTGTAGCTCCGGGGACGCCTCACTGTATAGTCCTGTGTGGTCTGGAGCAGGTCTCTCTGACTTCCGGATAGAAGATGAAGATGGGGGAAAGGGTGAGATCAGAAAGATGGTGGATAAAGGGGACGTCAAGGAAGAGAAGAGCCAGTGCCAGGCGACTCGGGCACTAGTGCTTGCTGTGTGCCTGGGGTGCTGGGCGCCCCACGGGAGAGGTGCTCCCAGCCTGAGCCAGGACGCCCCGGCCCCCGGGGGGGGGGGGCTGGCCATCTGCAACCTGAGCTGGGGGAGCAGGTGGCTGGAGGGGAGGTCGGAGGGGGGGGGCAGCAGCGGGGTTCAGGGCACATTTAAGCGAGCTCGCAGGGGGTGGGGGCCGGGGCATTGTCTAGGGCAGCCGGGGGATGCGGATGGCCCCCTCCCAGAGCCGCAGGGCCGGGTACAGCGGCTCCTGGAAGGCGGCGTGGAAGGTGTGCAGGTGGCGCATGCCGCCCGTCACGTCGTAGAAGGCCAGGACGCCGGCCTCGTAGTCCAGGAAGACTCCGATGCGGTCGGGGTCGTCGCGGGGCTGCAGGCGGCTGCGCTGGCCGTCGTGGAAGGCCCAGTATTCCAGGTCGTAGCGCTTGAGGCACCAGGACTGGCGGTTGCAGCCCAGGCGGGCAGCGGCCGAGTCCCCGCGGCGGCGCAGGGACGGGTAGGCCGCGCCCACCCACCAGCCCAGGCCGGCCTCCTGCACGTCCACCTCCCAGTAGTGGCGGCCGGCGGCGAAGCAGTCTCGACTCAGCACCTGCCAGAGTTCATCGAAGCGCGAGGCGGGCGTCGGCCCCAGGCGGCCCAGTAGGCCGCTGCGCACCGTCAGCCCGTCGGCCGTGAGGCGAAGGCGCGCGTGCATCGTGTCCGGGTCCAGCGTGGGCGTGCGTGCGTCTGCGGAGGGGGGCGGGGAGATGGGCCGTTTTGTGGGCGGGGCCACGGAAGGACACGCCCATTTCCTTACCCTTTCCCCGCCGTACGGTAGGGAACCCAGGAACGCTGGCTGGCTTCTGACCCAGACTCCCTGCCCGGGGTGGCTGTGCACCCTTCAGGCTGCTTGAATTTTCCTCTTGGGAATTTTTGAGCTTATTTGCTCAAGGCTGGCGCTCTACCAACTCTGCACCACAGCGCCACCTCCCGTTTTCTCTGGTTAATTGGAGATCAGTCTCATGGGCTTTCCTGCGCAGGCTGGCTTTGAACCGCCATCCTCAGATCTCAGCATCCTGAGTAGCTAGGATTACAGGCGTGAGACACAGGTACCTGGCAAAGTGTTCTCTTTTTAAAAGCAGAAACGCTTGTTGGAAAGAAATTTGGTTACCTCTCCGTACATCACCTTTATAATAACAATAAAAATAAATAATAATTTGGTGTCCTAACAACAAGAGTAGTGGTGCAGAGCTGTCTTCTCCAGGGCTCTCCTCACCTCTACTTCCCACGCTGCCCACCCTCCCTCCACCCCAGGCTTACATTTTAAGAAGAGTGATCTCTCTGGGGAAGGGCTGATTTTCAACAAGGTGCCTGGCTTAGTGCTGGAGGAGCCCGAGAGCTGGCTGTTTATGTCTGTAAACAAATTTGGAGTGGTGAGAAGTATATGCAAGAGCTCATACAAGCAACAGAAATAAAACGCTGAAAGAATATGAGGAAACTCAAAAATTGTATAACCTCACCCTAAGAAACACATGTAAAGTTAAAAGAGATGCAAATTTCACATCAACAGCAGCCCCTCCCCCCCCCCCCCAGGAAGAGCCCAGGACCACGTAGTAGGACCACAAGAGCAGCACCCCAGGGCCAGGAAGTGGCTTCCAGGCACCTGCAGGTTCCCAGGAGGAAGGTGCCAAACAAGGAATCAGAGTCAAGATTGTGGAGAGGTCGAGTTCTCAGCTCTCAGCAAGAAAAGAAGGTGGAAAGCTTCCCCCTGGGGCCATGTCGGACTTCTCTCTGCCTAGATAGCTCCCCTGGACCTTCCCCAAGTAGCTGCTTTTCCAGGTGTTTGGGCTGCAGTTCCTCCCCAGAAGCACTGAGGGTATCCCTTCCCCCCACCTCAGTCACTTGCTCATCATCATCACAGCTAGGATGGCCTCTCCCCTTCCCCCCAACTCTAGACTCATTCATGCTACTGCCTTTGTGATATCTCCACCTGGGAGCTTAAGCTCTTCACAACCATAACAGGTTCAAAAGGCTTGATTCCCAGTGCAGCTCTGTTTAGAGGTGGGGCTCTGGGCAGTGATTAGACCAGTAGCTCTGCCTTCGGTACTCTATTCCTCTATGGATGGACTCAGGGATTGATGAGCTCATTGGGAAGTGATGGAGGTGAGGAAGTGGGCTGTGTCTGAAGGGCCTGTCCTGCCCTGGCTCCTTCCTGTCTGTCTCTCTGCTTCCCGGCCACCATGAGGTGAGCAGCCGCCTCTGCCACCCGCCCTTGCTGCTTTGCTCTTCTTTCTGCCCTGCCGTGGGCCCAAGGCAATGGATCAAGCTGACTTTTGGCTTGAGACCTCTGGAACCATACAAATCTTTCCTACTTTTAAATTGTTTCTCTCAGGTAATTGTCACAGTGACAAGAAAAGAAAAAAACCTAACAGATGACCCCTTCCCTCTACCAGTTAGTAGCTCGGGCCCAAAGCCTCCTCCCAGATGATGCCACAGCACGTTTACTCCCACTGTGCCTCAGGACCTCTGCACTCCCTTTCCCCTCAGCCTGAAGAACATTTCCCAGAGGTGACAAGAGTGAGGACTGTGAACGTTTACATCGGACTGTACCTGTGCTGAGATCTGAGCATTGTGGTTCAAAGGCATCCTGGACAGGAAGGTCTGAGAGACTCTTATCTCCAATTAACCACCAGAAAACCGGAAGTGGCACTGTGGCTCAAAGTTGTAGGGCCACTAGCCTTGAGTGAAACAGCTCAGGGACAGTGTGTGATTTCAAGTGTCTGAGTTCAAGCCCCATGGCTGACAAAAACCAAACAAACAAAAACTTCACTCCTCACTACAACCTCCTAAGACAACATCATTCTTTAGATGTGGGAAAGCCGGGTGTTATTCTCAAGGTGACACGGGGTCTCCCGAGCCCTGCATGTGACCATATGCTTTCCTGTCCCTGGATGTCAGAGTCTGCAGAACCCTGCTCCAGCTTGCCCTGGGGTTTCAAACTCAAGGCCCCATGCTTTCAGATGCTCTTCCACTCAAGCTGCACCCCCAGACCTTTTTGCTTTAGCTACTTAGCTATTGCACCCCGTTTCCAGGACCTTCCCAGCTGCCACTTGAAATGGCATCTTGCTGTTCCATTTTACTTCATAGTGCTTCTTACTACGGACACAAGTTTGCTGTGTCTCACAGCAGAGGGGAATAAAAGGACTCTTGGGACAGATTTTGGAGCACTTGCTTGGTATCAGGCCCTACACGCACATCAGATTTGGCCCCCTGCCCTCCAGGGAATGAGAGTTGAGCAGGGCCTGTGTGCCCAGGCAGGCCATGGGGTACGCCCTGCAGGGCAAAGGTGGAGGGGAGATGGCCATGAGGAAGAGAAGAAGCCTGGGACTGGAAAGTCTTCTAGTCATCATGGACTTCCTGGCAGAGGTGGTAACTGGCCAACTCCAGGCAGTGGAGAACTGACAGCTGGCAAGACTAAAGTGCCCCATGGCCAAAGAGGCAGGCAGGAGATCTCTCAGGAAGAGGAGGTGATGTCACAGAAGGCATTAAGGGCAGGTTGGACACCACACTCAAGAGCCCCTAGCCACCTGGCCATGGGCATCTGTGTGGGAGAGGCATCAGTGGGGGGACGGACCTTCCTAGCTGTCTCTGGGATATGGGGCTCCCCAGGGTGCTAAACCCACATTGTCACATGCTGACTCACTTTTCTTCAGACGAACGTCCAGTGGCTTCTGTAGGGTGCTCTGCATGGCTCCCACGAGGTCCTTGAAGAAGCTCTTGACGGGCTCGAAGGACAGCGGCACAGGGTGGCTCCGCTCTGGGAGGTGGCTCTGTCTCTGTATCTCAGGCTTGGTGGCCATGTACACCTAGCAGGGGTAGTGAGCACAGGGTTAGGGAGGCAGGCTCTGGGGGGCTGCATTTATAGGTGGAAGCAAACCTTGGACATATTTTAGCTAGCTTGGTGGTGGTGGTGGTGGTGGTGGTGGTGGTGGTGGTGGTGGTGTGTGTATGTGTGTGTGTGTGTGTTGCTAGTACTTGGGCTTGAACTCAGGGCCTGGGCGTTGTCCCTCTACCACTTGAGCCACACATAGCTCCACTGCTGACTTTTTGGTGGTTAATTGGAGATAAGAATCTCACAGACTTTCTGCCTTGACTGGTTTTGAACCACGATCCTTAAATCTCAGCTGGAATTCCAGGCATGAGCCACTAGTGCTGGTTAGCTAGCTTGTTGGAGCTATAGTGTAGATAACTTTTCTGAGCTTGTGGGAAAGAATTTGATGGCTACAGATATGAACCAATAGAAGAAATGAATGATAATTAAAAGCAGTGGCCTTGACAATAAGAAAAAAGGAAGAGATGCCAAGCCCTGAACTGCTAGAGGGCAGAACCTTGGCAGGAAGGGTGCCGTAGCTATGTCTTTTCAAGCAGAAGGCCAGGTAAGGTGTCTTACGGGTTTAGAGTTCAACACACTGGATTCTGATGCACCCTCTGCCACCTACCAGCTGTGTGGGCCTAGGACAAATCACTCCACTTCCATGAGCCCCAATTTCTCATTTATAACATGGGGTGAGAAGATCTATTTCTCCGAGTGCAAGCAAACTGGTGCTAAGATCCAGAAGTGCTTGCACCGCAAAGGCCGTGCAGAATAGTGGCCGTTACTATTTGACCAGCCCAAGATGTCTGTCATCTTCCTAATGATGTTAACTCCCTGGCCTTCCATGTGGTGGTGAGAAAGTCTACGTGAGTTTTCCCGGTGTGTAAACACTGCGCAGCCCCTGGATGACTGAGGTAGAATGTGGGTGTCGGGTGGCAACGCTAAGACCAGCCGCCCCAGCATTACCTGCAGCAGCTGAACAGGGTTGGGGTCCTGGCTGATACTCCAGACCCGAGTGCGGAGATCGTCCAGGACTTCCATTTGCTTCCCGAGAGACTCCACCTGCTCCTGGTATGCCTGCAGGGCCAGCTCCATGCTCTTGTCAATGAACTTTTTGGCCAGCACTTGCTCTTGGTCAAGTAGTAATCTGAGCTCAGCGAATTTCTCTGTCAGCCAGGCTTTACTTGACTCTGCGTGAGCCTTAAAAAACAAAGGGAAAGAAAACCTGTTGCAGACAGTAAGTATAGCAACCAGGAAATCCAGAAAAAATCCTGTCTACAAAGTGAGTCCAGCAAGGTAGCCAGCAGACACTGGATCAGCTCGGAAACCAAAGCTTTGGGCTGGGAATGTGACCAAGTGCTCGCCTTGCATACATGAAGCCCTGGGTTTGATTCCTCAGCACCACATATATAGAAAAAGCCAGAAGTGGCGCTGTGGCTCAAGTGGCAGAGTGCTAGCCTTGAGCACAAAGGAAGCCAGGGACAGTGCTCAGGCCCTGAGTTCAAGCCCCGGGACTGGCAAAAACAAAACAAAAAACCCCAAAACAAAAAAGCAAAGCTTCCCTCTGTACTGGGCATAGCTGATTGCAACATTTATGTGGAGAAACAACAATCTGATTGTCTCTCTTGTTTGTTTTTTGAGACAGGGTCTTACTATATATACCCTAGGTTAGCCTCAAATTCCTGATCCTCCTCCAGCCTCTGAAATTCTTAGATTATAGGCATGTAGGCACATGCCAACAGGACTTGCTAAAGATTCCTCCCCCCACCCCCCCTTTTTGTGCTAGTTCTGGGGCTTGAACTCAGGGCCTGAGCACTGTCTGTGAGATTCATTTTTGGCTCAAGGATAGTGTTCTACCACTTGAACCAGAGCTCCAATTGTGGCTTTTGGGGCTAATTGAAGATAATAGTCTCATGGACTTTCCTGCTCAGGCTAGCTTTGAAATACAATCTGCAAGTCTCAGTGTTCTGTGTCGCTAGGATTACAGACATGAGCCAAAGGCTCATGTTGAAAATCCCTTTTGAAGTAAGGAAAAAATAAAAAAAATCTAATAAGAAAACAACACTAAAAGGGTGAATATGTGGCTTAGTGGTAGAGTACTTGCCTAGCATGCAGCAAGCCCTGAGTTCCATCCCTAGCACCTCCATAAAAGGCTATAAATGTCCTGAAAGACACACAAAAAAAATACCTGGAAAAGAAAATGATGGGGCTGGGAATGTGGCTTAGCAGTAATGTGCTTGCCTAGCATGAATGAAGGTCTGGGTTCTATTCATCAGCACCACATAAACAAAAAAAAAGCTGGAAGTGGCACTGTGGCTCAAGAGGTAGTGCTAGCCTTGAGCAAAAAGAAGCCAGGGACAGTGCTCAGACCCTGAGTCCAAGCCCCAGGACTGCCCTCCCACCCCCCCAAAAAAGTTAGTGTCTTAACTGCAAGGTCCATACAACAAAGCAGCTATTTTCTCTTAAAGGAAGGCAGAGGGGTGGCCTGCCATCAGCAAGGTGGACATGGTGGTGTCACCACCAAGTCAGTAACTGGGCCTGGTCAGGGTCCTTGCCTTCCTGTTTTCAGTCTGGCAAAGGTTGCTTCCTGCCAGTCCACAGGCCCCGCCTCAAGTTCTGGTTACATCTCTACAGCCAGGGAAAGACACAAAGCCTTAGCCCAGGTGACAGATCGATCGTTGCCCCCAGTGGTCACAGGTCTGCTTGCAGGTTGGGCCTGTGGGTCCAGAGTCCATTTTCTGCTGTCTGTCACTGTGCTGTCAGGCTGAGCCATGATAGGCTTCGTTCCCAGGATTTCCCTTTAGGGTTTGGTCAACAGGAGAAGGGACTAGACGGAGGCCAGAGGGTGGGACATCCCAGAAGAATATCTCACCGAAGTCTCTTCCACTCACCAGCTCCCATGGAACAGGCCTCCTCTACTTCCAGCTCCAGCTTTACTCATATTTTTGCATTCATTGGTTATCTAAATATTTTAGTATGGGATTTGAATTTAGGGCCTTGTACTTGCTAGGCAGGCACGGTGCCACAAGCACCACTCCCCCAGACTTTTGCTCTCATATCTAAAAATACAAAAGCTCTCAGCAGAAAATTTGGAAGATTCAAAAAGGATCGTCAGCTAGTCCCAAGATTTGAGGGGAAGTTAAGGTAGCAGGTTTGTGTTGGGGTCTCCCTGTGTCTGGAGGTATAGGCAGCTTAACAAGAATAAGGAAAGCCTTGAGCATCTCTTGGCTCAGAATTATGGACTGTCCCCTGGAGTGGTGCTTGGACAAGGCCTGATGTCTGACTTCAACACAACAAACAGCCTTTGGACCTTGCATGAAGTTTACCTATTTACAAAGATGCTATATGGATTGGTTTTCAAGAGAATGACCTTTCCCTTAGTGTGGCTATGGGTAAATAGCACAGGGCAGCAAGCTTGTCCCAGTCTGTCTCTGCTACAATCCAACAGAACACATGCGATCCTTTCATGGTGTGTCACTTCTAGGAGGGTATCCTTAACAAAGAAATCGTGCTAATAAAGTCATTATTATTCTACATTTGGGGAGAACCCAGAAATTATCTGTTTGACATTAGGAAAATGGCTTAGGGAATCATGGTAGCTACACACGGGGGATGAGTGTGGTCACATATGCCTATCATGCCAGCTATTTAGAGGTATGGAAGTTGAGGCAGGAAGATCCTAAACAACAGCACAAGCGCATATATAAAATAACATTTGCTTCTGGCTAATGAAGGAGAGCTGGGCTGTAGCTCAGTGGTAAAGCTCTTGCCTAGTGTGCACGACGCCCTAGGTTTAATCCTGAGAACTACAAAAAATAAGAACAAAAATAACAACAGGTGGCTCCCACCTATCATCCTAGCTACACAGGAGGCTAAAATCCACAGATCACAGTTCATAGTCAGCCCAAGCAGGAAAGCCCATGAGATTCTTGTCTCCAAGAAACCACTCAGAAAAAAACCCAGAAGTGGCACTGTGGCTAAAGTGCTAGCTTTGAACAAAAGAAGCTCAGGGACAGGACCCAGGCCCTGAGTTCAAGCCCCAGGATTGGCAAAAAATAAAATAAATAATAATTAAAGAGTAAAGGAGAGAGTACTGATGAAAGGAAAGTCAGGGAGCCTATCTTCAATTAATCCCAGAAAAAGCTATGGCTCAAGTGGTAGAACACTAACCTTGGGCATAAAAAAGTTTAGGGATAGCACCCAGGCCCATAGTTCAAGCTCCAGTGTATGGGGGTGGGGGGAAGAGTCTCATGGACTTTTTCTGCCCAGACTGGCTTTGAATCTTGATCCTCAGATCTTAGCCTTCTGAGTAGCTAAATTATAGGCATGAGCCACCAATGCTCAGCCTATTTTTTTTTGTCAGTTGTAGGGCTTGAACTCTGGGCCTGGGCACTGTCCCTGAGCTCTTCAGCCTGTGCTAGTTTTGAACTGAGATCCTCAGATCTCAGCCTGCTGAGTAGATGGGACTACAGGCACATACCACCACACCAGGCTAAAACATAAAACTATTAAATGTAACTATTAAACTATTAAATGTAAACATAAAAAGTGGTCCTTGCCAGGTGCCAGCGGCTCACGCCTGTAATCCTAGCTACTTGGGAGGCTGAGATTTGAGGATGATGGTTCAAAGTCAGCCCATGCAGCAAAGTCCGTAAAACTCTTATCTCCAGTCAACCACCAAAAAAAACCAGAAGTGGAGCTGTGTCTCAAGTGGTGGAGTGCCAGCCTTGAGTGCAAATGCAAGTGCCCAGGCCCTGTGTTCAAGCTCCAGGATACACACACACAAAAAGATGGTCATCATATGAATGTACATTTGTGATAAGCAGACAACAGATACCACCAATTTCCTTGTGTTGCTGTTGCACTATTTACATAACTTGTAACACTTGGGACAAACTAGGTAAAGATGCATGAAATTTCTCTGTACTATTTCTGCAGTTTCTTGTGAACCTATAATTATTTCAAAGGAAAAAGTTTTTAACAATTGCTGGAACCTTCTAGGCCTTCCCTTCAGCCCTTCATGCTAGTCCTATTTCCCCAGGGGCCTCTAACCCAAGTCTGCTCCAAGATTTGCAGAGTGGATTGAGCCTCATCTGTTTGTTCTTCAGCCTCAATAGCCGGAGGGCCTTATCAGCCCTGTGGAGCTGCACTTTGTAACTTGGCAACTTTCACTTGCCCAGTCCTTTTCAACTGATTTATCTTCCTGTCCTACTGTCTCTCTCTTAAAGACACCAGGAGCACTCTTCATCTTTATGCTGGGGCCACACTATGAGCTACTAAGGCCCACAGCCCAATTCTGTGTATAAGACCTTGGCAGGGAATGGGATGTCAGGCAAATGGGGGTCAGTTCAATGGCCTGGCCTGGGCTCTGGTGAGAGGGCTCTTCAGCTTCATCCCTGCTAGCCGAGGGCCTGACATTAGGAGCATGGCAGACCTGGGCTTCCTCTTTGCCTGGTGGGGTCTTTCAGGGATTCATATGCATCCCAGTGGGCCAGGCCCTGTGGGAAACCCCACCCAGCCCCTGAAAAGAGGGGCAGCTGAGGCTGAGAGGAAGAAACCAGATCAAGTTAGGCGAGGAGGAAGGCCTCTAAAATCCTCTAAGCAGCTGCCTCAGGGGAAGCGGAACTGCTGACCTGGGCCAGCCACCCTCAGAGGAATGCATTTAAATATGGTAAGCAGGGGCTGGGGATTTGGCCTAGTGGCAAGAGTGCTTGCCTCGTATACATGAAGCCCTGGGTTCGATTCCCCAGCACCACATATATAGAAAATGGCCGGAAGTGGCGCTGTGTGGCTCAAGTGGCAGAGTGCTAGCCTTGAGCAAAAGGAAGCCAGGGACAGTGCTCAGGCCCTGAGTCCAAGGCCCTGGACTGGCCAAAAAACAACAACATATATATATATATATATATATATATATATATATATATATATATATATATATATATATATATATATATGGTAAGCAAAAGGAAGCCTGAAGAAAGTATTTATCCATGGGTTACACTTATTACCTATGTAATTTCTTTTGCAGAAGAGTAGCCTTAAAAATCATTTGCATGTTCACCAATAATACATCTGACAAAGGCCTAATAGCCAAATTATACACAGAGCTTAAAAACCTATGCCCCTCCCAATTAAATCAATCAACATATGGACAAAGGAGCTAAGGAGAGACTTCTCAGAAGAAAAAGTAAGAATTGCAAATAGACATATGAGGAAATACTCACCATCTCTGGCCATAAAGGAAATGCAAATCAAGACAACCAAGCAATTCTGAGAGTTCATCTCACCCAGTTAGATTGGCCATCACAAGAACTCAAACCACAACAAATGCTGGCAGGATGTGGGGGGAAAAGGCACCTTATTGCACTGTTGGTGGGAATGTCAACTAGTACAACCATTCTGCATGGTGTCTTGGAGTTTCCTCAAAAAACTAAACAGAACTTCCCTATGACCCAGCCATACCAATTTTGGGTGTCTACGCAGAGCATTACAAGCCAGAATACCGTAAAGACACTTGAGCATCCATGTTCAAGTGTGAATAGGTACTGGGAATGTGGCTTAGTGGTAGAGTGCTTGTTTAGAATGCATGAAGCCCTGGGTTCAATTCCTCAGTACCACATAAACAGAAAAAGCCAGTAGTGCTCAAATGGTAGAGTGCTAGCCTTGAGCCCAGAGAGGCTCAGGGACAGAGCCCAGGCTTTCAGTTCAAACCCCAGGATCCACAAAAGAGTAAATGTGAACATCCAAGCTATTGGCTTTTCACAATAGCCAAGTTATGCAAACAGCCCAGATGCCCTCCAACAGATGAGTGGCTTAATAAAGTATGGTACATATACACAATGGAATTTTAGTCATCCATTAGAAAGAATAAGATTATGTCATCTGCAGGAAAATGGATGGACCTAGAACAAATCATATTAAGTGAGGTAAGCAAAGCTCAGAGAAACAAACAGTGCATGTTTTCTCTCAAATGTGGAGGTTAGATCTAAAATGCAACTGGGCATGATGATTTATATTAGGTTCTAGGCATTTACACATATATATATACACAAACACAGTCATATTAAAGAAGAGTACCCTTAGGGGAGGAACCCAAAGGTGTAACCTCTCTGAACATTTGCAATACTATGTACACAAAACAAACTTCAGGAAATGGAAACATAGGTTTCACTGTCATTGTTGCTAGTGGGTTTTTTGTTGTTGTTGTTGTTTGTTTTTTGTCATTCATGGGGTTTGAACTCAGGGCCTGGGTGCTGTCTCTGAGCTTTTCAGCTCAAGGCTAGGGCTCTACCACTTTGAGCCACAGGCCACTTCCACTTTTCTTATGGTTAATTGGAGATAAAAGTCTCACGACTTTCCTGCCCAGGCTGGCTTTGAACCTCAATCCTCAGATCTCAGCGTCCTGAGTAGCTAGGATTACAAGCGTGAGCCACTTGCACCTGGCTTTGTTTTTTGTTTCTTTTAGGAGGAACATAGGGAGATACAGAAAGGGAGGGAGGAAGGGTTAACAAATGCATTCATGCTATTCAGTGGAAAATAACCTATGTCACTTGTGGATAGGGATGGAAAGGGGAAACTGGGGGAAAGTAAAGGAAGAGGTAACATTGTTCCCCCATCCCCACCACCAAAAAAGGGAATGTACTCATTGCCTGGTTTAAAAAATGATAGTTCCTCTAAACAACACATTAATAGTGGCAATAAAATTATTTTTGAAATGATTTTTTTGCATGTTCTAGAAGTTGCGCGTTGCCTTGCCTAAGGCATTTTGGGGCATTGGGGTGGGGGAGCAGTGAAAGGCTTGTTCCTGCAAAGCAGAATGGGCTGAGATGGTGGGAGAAAGGCCAGCCTTTTCTCTGCTTGGCGAGGCACACAGGCTCTGGGCAGATTTGCCCCAGTGCTGCCCAGGCAGGAGTAGAAGGGCCCCCTGGTCCTGCATGACCCCTCAGGGTCAGGCACTGAAATCTGTCTCTAATTTTGCATTCTTGTTCCTCAAAAAGAGTTCCCTAAATCAGACAAGTCCCAGACCCCGTCAACTCTGACTGCCTCTTGGAGCTTGGCCTTTATTTTCCCTGGGCAAATGTCACACTAGGGGGACACTTGTGTTCCCAGGGGAAATGGGAACATGTCTACTTGCCTTGAGCTTCTCCCCAGCGTCTTCTATCTGGGTTATGTTGTCAGCGTGCTGCTGCTTCTTAGTGGCCAAATGCTCCAAACATTCCTGGATCAGCTTCTGATGAGTGGGAGGAAAAGAAAAAGTTGAAACACTGTCTCATCCCAGGTAACAAGTGCTCACCTCCCTTCACTTGTGCTCCTTTTCAGCCAAGGTATCTGAGACTTGGAAGGTCCTGAGTGTTGCCTAGTAGCGTGGAAGATGAGCTGAGCCTCGGAGGTCCATGTCAGATATTCCTTGGGTCTGGGGGTCTCCCTCCCACCTTCCTAATGTCTGCTCTATGAAGTTGCTTTTCTTCCAAAGGCCTGCTCTGGTCTCCATCTCCAGTAAGCTTGACGGCCCCATTCTACCTTAGTCTTCCTTAACAGCTGGCCTTCTATTGGCTACTGGCTCTGACCGCAGACTCCCCATGGGGACCATGAAGGACAGGCACTCCGAAGCCTTTGATAAATCAGAATTACTAGGGCCTGCCCACTGCCACTGGTGGGCTGACCCCAGCAAATGATCACAATCACAAATCCCAGAGTGAGAGGAGACCAAGGTGACTCAGCTCTGAGTCCCAACTCTGCTCCCTCCTGTCTAAACCTCTGTCCTGGGAACGAAAGGAGGTCTTGCCAAACAGAGGTGCTCAACACAGACTGATCTGTATCTTCAGCTCTAACAAACCTTCGTTGTAAAGTGCTTCAACTCGGGGCCAGGGTACTAAAGACTGGCACTCTACTACATGAGCCACAGCTCCACTTCTGTGCACAGCTTTGTTTAAGGGGTGGTGGGGTGGAACCAGGAGAATGGTCATAGCTCAAGTAGAGCTTGGCCTTGGCTTGGGGAAGCACATCCTGATCGTGGTGACTCAGAAGACAGCTCCTGTTCGTCTCAGACCAAGAACATCCCAACCTGCAGGTGGCCATGCCTTCTAGCCATAGGCACTTCGGCTGACATCCTGTGCATACTTTCATGGTCAGTTCCAATGGCCAGCTCCCCCACCCAGCCTTCCTGGGCTTCACCGCCCACTGCCTGGGACTCCCCAGTTACAGTACTGACCCTATTGGACTGCCACTCTCCTTCCAGCCAGCCAGACAACTCCTCCCCGTCCACGGCACAGGTGTGTGCTGAGGGATGTTTGATGATTGATAAATAGATAGGTGAGTAGGCATGCAGATGCAAAAATGGGTGTATATAGGTAGAGGTGGGTAGACAGATGGAGAACGGAACAATTGAAGGAGATCTTTGAAGTATTTCTGGAAGCAAGCTTGTTAACTCAGGCTTTTTCTTTTTTTTTTTTTTTCCTGTGGTACAAGGATTTGAATTTAGGTCCTCAAATTTGCTGGGCTGGCACTCTACCACTTGAGATATGACTCTAGCCTTGCTTTTTGCTAGTTATTTCAGAGATAGATTCCAGCCGATGACTTTTCTGCCTCAGGCTAGCTTCAAACCCACCATCCTACAGATCTCAGCCTCCCAATAGCTAAGATTACAAGTATGTATCAATGTCATCACAGACATTTTATAGACACCAAAAGGAAGGCTCTGGAGGTTCTTGAACCCATGATTCTACAAAACAGCCCTATTTCATCTCACAAGTTGCGATAGGAAGTCATTCTGAGCAGATGGGAGTGTGCAGGATATGGTGTCCTGAGGGCATAGGGTGTAGTTCATTGTAGACTTCCTGGAGGTGGCGGCACACCTGTATCTGTAAGGCACAGAAGCCCTGCCTAGCCCAGCCTTCATGAAACCCAGAGAGAGGAGAGATTATCCCAGAGCCCCTGACCCAGTAGGCCACAGGGCTAGAACAGAAATCCAAAGACAATGGCTACCATCAGCCCAGTGAGGACTGCAGGGACAAGAATGGACTTCGTAGGTGGCAGTTCAGCTGCTGGAATCCAGGACTCAGAGTTAGTCTCTAGGTCCAGAACTAACCTTTGGTTATCAGTATGGGAAGGATGCTGCTAATAAAGAGAAGCTCCACTGACTTCTGGCTACTTAAATTATTTAGATTGTACTGATATTTTGTCCAGGCCTTACAGTAACAGCTGATAGCAGCAGGCCTAGGGCTGCCACCTGTGAGGGGTGTGTCTGTGGAGAGCTTGGCAGTAGGCAGGTAAGCAGGTGGGCAGGTAAGCAGGTGGACAGAGAGGCCTCTCAGGCTTTCAAGGCTGTTAGGGGAGTCAGAGCGCCAGTTAGGATGGTCCAGAGCCTCACACAGCCATTTCCTAAAGGGGTGCATAGTAGGGCGCCCCTCTCTTCACTAGAAGGTAGCTTTTCTTCCAGCTCACGGCAGTGTTGTAGGCCTGCATGGTGGGTGGATGAGGTCGAAGACACCTGGATACCACCGGGGCCTCCCAAGTCCCCTCAACCCCCAACCATCCTTGGAAGTTTAATTGGTGGTCTTGGCTCATCTTTGCTCAGTTTGCACCTGAGCCTCAGTTTCCCCATTTAGGTCCTACTGCGGGACCTTGCGTTTCCAAGTCTTAACCGGAAACTGGGTGAGAGACCTGGGGTTTCGCTCTCCTGGCTCGCCCTTTATGCCTGGGCCCCGCCCCCCGCCCCGCGGCCCCCGCGGTCCCCACCTGCACGCGCGCCACCTCCTCCCCCGCCAGGCCCACCGGGTGGCCGCGGTGTGCGCCCAGCGCGGGGCAGAGCGCGCACACGCAGTGGCCGCAGCGGCGACAGAAGAGCTCGGCCGGGCGGTCGCTGTGCTCCGGGCAGCACCAGGAGCGCTCCTCCGCGGGCTCGGCGGGGTCCCCGGTGGTCCCGCACGGCGCCCCGGTCCCCGCCATGCTCAGCTCCTGGCGCCGGCAGCGCGGAATCGAAACCTCGCCGGAGACGGGGGCGGGCTCCGGGGCAGCGAGGGCCGCCGGGTGCTGCTCGCGGGGAGGGGAGACATTGGCCCATGGGGAGGGAGTGGCATCTGCCGACGAGCGCAGGGACCAGCCGCACCGGTGCACGGTGCTCAGGCACGGGTCACCGAGGTCCTGGGTAAGTGGAAGGGGGCGTGGCACGGCGCTCAGCGGGCTGCCGTGGGTCTTCCTCGAGGGCGCTGCCCGCTGCACGCCTCGCCTCCCTGTCGCCTGCCCTTCTCACAACTGGAAGGAGTCACCAAGAAACCCATTGTCCTGGGCTAAAATTTACACGATTCTAGGCTGGGAATGCCTGCCTTTATCTATGGTGCATATGCTGTTTTCTTTCTGCTCCCCAAACAAGCCTTGTCTCGCTCACTTTGACTTAGGGATTTTGGCTTGTCACCTCCTCCAGGTAGCCTTCTTGCTTTTCCTCCCAGACCAGTCTTCCCTGCCCCCATTTTGGCCCTCTCCATCTTCCTAACCACCATGGAAAACGTTTCCGGTGACTGAGAGGCCCTGCACTGGCCCATCTCTTTCCTCAGTCCCCTGGTTGGCCCCCCAACAATAGATCCTTGACTAGTATTTGTGGGACAAATCAAGAAAAGAAAGTTTCATTTTATTAAAATGTCTAGCCAGATGTTTATTGTTATTCTTTCCATTGCACAATTCCATATCTTTCACTTTTATTTTTTTTTGTAGAGATGGATTTTTGGGTTTGTGGTGCAGGGAATGGAACTCAAGGCCTTGAGCATATTAGGCAGGTGCTCTACCACTGAGCTACATTCCCAGCCCTTTATCATCATCTTTTTTTTTTTTTTTTTACAAAGCTACAAGGAGTTTCAGAAACATTAAAACAATCAAACTGTTTCAGGCACGGTTTCATATTAAAAGCATAGATCAAGTTCTAACTTCCTGTTTCCCACCAAGATCAACCTCAAGTATCTTTCCAGGAAGCAGTTGTAGCGCTAAGTGGGCCCACAGCCTCTGGTCTCCAAGTGCTGTCCTCATCTGCAGAAAGTTCCTGAGTCAACAGAAAGAGGGCTCCCAGTTGTGCAGGAAGGAAATTGGCTGGGCCCTTGCCAGGGTGGGCTAGGTATGTTGGAACAGCTCAAGAACATAAAAATATAGTTAAAAAAAAAGATGGCTTAAAAAAATACCTGATAAAAGTTACCTATCCCTCTCCCTTGCTATGAAATAATTTAAATAATTTATTCTAGATGTAAAAAAGGAAAGGTTTGTTCAAAGCTGCCTGTGTCCTGTTTTTGAGTGTGAGGTCTGGGTCCCTTGGGGGAGGGGAGGAGCCCACTGGAAGGGATGGGTTGGGCGCACCGGCACCCACAGGCTCTGAGGCCTGAGGATGTGCTGACTTGTGGGAGACAGCACTGGGCAGTGGGTGGAGGTGGGAGGCTTTGTGAGCTTTAAGGTGCTGCTCACAAATGCAGTGGGGGAGGCAATCCCACCTAGGGGAGCTCTGCTTCCCTGACCATGCCCGTGCTTGGCCATTTGCTCCAGAGTACACTATGAGAAGCTTGGCTGGTGCATCATGGGAGCGTGAGCCCCAGTGACTAAGGAAGTAAGTGATTGGGGGACAGGGGCTGTGACGAGTTAGACAAATGGGGTATCAGCTATGGGTAAGGTGGAAGGGCAGATTGGGAGTACTGAGTTTGAGTTCTAGGTCTTGTCTGGTGCTCATTCTTCACCTTGACTGCCAAGAGGTGCGGAGGAATGAGTTGGTCTCTGCCCTTAACTTTCTTGTAGCAGCTCCTGGGCTTTTGTGTTCACATAGAGGGCCAGGCCCTTGTTTGCAGTCAGCTTCCGTATTCCCTGGGAGGGGCCTAGGCATTTGTATTCCCTGACGTACACTGTAGGCTCAAAGCTAAGCTGGTGGCTCTCCTGCAGTGGCCATCCATCCACAAGGACCTTGAGAGAGAGGGGCAGTGTGTGTGGTCTGTGCCCCAGGTTAAGGAGCGGCCACAGAAAAGTCTCAGCTCTCGTTCTCTGCAGGGATGAGGGTTGGCCCCTGAGAAAGCGAGCTCAGAGCAGTGCTCAGGACATAGACCCACGGAGCAGGGACACACCCTTGACTTTGGACCTCAGGAGAATCTTAGGCCTCTGGTCCTACTTTCTTTCCAGTGTGTTGGGGGGTGGGCGGGCACAGGGCTCTGCATAGCATGTGCTGGGGCTCCCCCACTCCAGGGGTCCCCTTTGCTATCTTGGTTGGGTTTTTTTTTTTTTTTTTTTTTTTGGCCAGTCCTGGGCCTTGGACTCAGGGCCTGAGCACTGTCCCTGGCTTCTTCCCGCTCAAGGCTAGCACTCTGCCACTTGAGCCACAGCGCCGCTTCTGGCCGTTTTCTGTATACGTGGTGCTGGGGAATCGAACCTAGGGCCTCGTGTATCCGAGGCAGGCACTCTTGCCACTAGGCTATATCCCCAGCCCCCCTTTGCTATCTTGGAGGAGGCAGGCTGTGGTCAGGAAGTCACGGATAGCTCTGTGGGTAGACCCTAGTATCTACATCCCTCAGACAGGCCCATTGTGGTGGGAAAGAATCTGGCTCACTCTCCCTCAGTTAGAGCCTCGGTGGGGGCCCCTTTATAGCCAACCTAGGTCATCAGCACCATGCAGGGTCAAGTCAAGGTCGCTGGTGGCCCATCTCACCAAGGCTCACTCCAGGCTCACCTGGTTCAGAAGGAGAAAATAAAACTAAAGAGGATTTCACAAGAGGTCACCCAGTAAGCAGGGCATAGCCAAGGCTAAAACCAGTGGAGTACAGGGCCAGAAACAGTGAACAGACAAGACAGACTGACAGACAGACCCAAGAGATCAGGATCTGAAGCCCAACCCTGCTGTGAAACAGATCCTACTTGATTCTCTCTGGCTTCAGTTTCTCCACCTATAAAATGAGGGAAAAATGAAAATAAAAATAAAGACCACTTGGTGCTCTCTCAGGTCCAGCTCTTCCTTTCTACAATGTTCTTTTCCCCTTGAGAACTTCTAGCCATAGCGAACCCTTACAAACAGAATTCAGCAGGAGGCAAAGTGCCATCTAAGCAAAGCCAGGCCAAAACCACTGTTGAAAGAAGGCAAAGAGAAACACCGGCTCCGTGTCCCACTGCAAGCTCTTTCCGAGGCCGAGAGTTTCCTCTTCACGTAAAAAATATAGAAATAGTGGTTGTTCTTGGGGGACTTGTGGTTTGGTGCTGGACCTCCCCACAGAGCCGCGTGGTGTCCCTGAGGTGAGGGTGGTGGAGATCTCTGCTCAGAACTGTCCCAAACTCATCTGCAGGTTTTTGATTTCCAGTTCCAGCTGCTTGGCTTGGACCTCTCGCTGAGTCACCAGTTCCCGGAGCCTTCGGATCTCTTCCTGCTGTCTATAGAACATCTGCAGCAGCTGGGAAAACAGAGATCAGAGGTCAAGGTTACCTAGCTGGCCTGCGGCGATGCTGGGGCAGAGCACTGGAAGAAATATCAAAACCCCACTGGGATTTGAACTCAGGGCTTCATGCTTGCTAGAGGCAGTTGCTCTACCACCTGAGCCATGTCCCCAGTCATTAAAAATAATTTTGTTACTATTAATTGTACAGAGGGGCTACTATTTCATAAGTCGAATAATGAGTACACTTCTTTTTTTTTTTTGGATAATATCTCTTCCTTTACTTTTCCCATTTCCTCCTTCCATACTTGTCCATAGTTACATAGGTCATTTCCCCTATGATTGCATTTGTTCACCCTTCCTCCCTTTCTGCGCCCCCACTTTACCACTCCCAGGAGAAAAAAAATTCAAAGCAACAATAACAACAACAACAAACCATGTTCCCATTTCCTAGAATCTGTTTCAATAAATAGGTTTTTAGATGTTCTGAGAAATTATACCTTTAGGTCCCTCCTTTAGTCTGACTGTGTGTGGATGCCTAGAGTTCCTATATAGGTTATTATGTCCAGTTGTATTTTAAATCTAATTTCTACATTTGAGAGAAAACACGCGGTTTGTTTCTCTGAGCTTGGCTTTCCTCACTTCATTTGATTTGTTCTAGGTGCATCCATTTTTCTCTGCAAATGACATCAACTTATTCTTTCTAATGGATGAGTAAAATTCCACTGTGTATATACACCACATTTTATTAATCCACTCCTCCATTGTAGCTCATCTGGGCTCTTTCCACTAGTTGGCTATTGTGAATAGTGCAGCAATGAACACAGATGTACAAATGTCTTTATGGCATTCTGACTTGTAATGATCTGGGTAGATGCTCAGGTGTGGTAGGGCTGGGTTGTAGGGAAGTTCTATGTTTAGTTTTTTCTTTTTCTTTTTTAGAATCTCCAAACCTCCTTCCAGAGTGGTTGCACTAGTTTACATTTCCACCAGCAGTGCAATCGGGTTCCTTTCTCCCCACATCTCCACCAGCATTTGCCGAATACATGCTGTTGGCCAATCTAAGTGGAGTAAGATGGAATCTCAGAGTTGTTTTGATTTGCATTTCTTGTTTAGCCAGGGATGTTGAGCATTTCCTCGTGTGCCTATTTGCCATTCTTACTTCTTCTGAGAAGTCTCCTTTGCCAAGGTATCTATTAGTTCCCCCAGCCATGTTTGCTTTAATTATTCGTCAGAGAGGGTCTTACAATTTTACCTGAGTGGAATTTGGACTGAGGTCCTCCTACCTATAGGCTTCAAGAGTAGCTGGGTGATAGTCATGCCCCATCACACCTGGCTTGTTCTTTGAGATCAGGTCTCGATAATTTTTTTTTGGCCAGTCCTGGGCCTTGGACTCAGGGCCTGAGCACTGTCCCTGGCTTCTTTTTGCTCAAGGCTAGCACTCTGCCACTTGAGCCACAGCGCCACTTCTGTCCGTTTTCTACATATACGTGGTGCTGGGGAATCGAACCCAGGGCTTCATGTATGTGAGACAAGCTCTCTTGCCACTAGGCCATATTCCCAGCCCAGTCTCGATAATTTTTTTTTGGAGGGCAGGGAGGGCTGGCCTTTAACTGCCGTCCTTCTCTCTTCAAGGCCTCCCATGGAGCTGAGATTATAGGCATGAACACCCCACCTCCTTGCCCAATGCTGCCACTTTCTGACTCAAGGGGAGGTGATAAAATTAACAAGGGACAGCCATGGCTATGTGCTACAAAGTCTTGTTGATTTCATCCAATAACTGAAATTCAAAAAGGCTGGATGGAATGCTTCTGACGGCTGGCTTCAATCTCCTCTGGGAAGGGGAGTCAGAAAAGTAACCTCACCATTCACCAGGATGGGCAGTAGACTAGATCTTGGTGGGGAGAGTCACTCCAGCAAAGGGAAGAGAGCCCTGGGTCTCAGGCCTTGGGCAGAGCCACTATCACCGCTGCATCCTCCGTGAGACGCCAGCCCTGTGATCAGCTCCTCCACACTGATCTCCAGGGCTGTGGAGAGAACTGAGTCCCAGGTACTGCCAAGGGCCTGCCTGCCTGCCTGGAGTTGCCTTTAACCAAGCCAACTCCACCTTTCTTCTTTTCTTTTTTTGCAGTACTGAGGATTCCACCCAGGGTTCCTGCTTAGGCAAGTACTCTACAATTTGAGCCACAATCCCAAAAGCTTAGAAAATTCCAGAAGGTTGGCAACGGAAGGAGTTGTAATGCCCTTCAGGTTAAATGGGAATTTTCCAGATGCTTCTTCACCAGCAACACGCATTTCCACGTTCATGCTGGTATAGGGCTGGTGCTCACAGCCTGCTTATTGACTGAATTACTCAGGTGAGACAAAGGATCAGGCCAGGCCATGCAGCCGGCTGCATCTCTCATGCCCATATTCCTCCGCCTCCTTCTAGGCCCTTGCTTTGAGGGCTGAGCCAATCTCCTCTCCCAATGCCCCCCTCCCCCCAATGCCTGCTCTTCCCCATACCTCATTCTCCGTCTTTGGTGGAGGACATTCGAAAACATCGTAGCCATTTGTGAGCCAAGTCGACTTCTTCTCTTCCAGCTGGTGTTCTGGTGTCCAAATTGTCACCTTCCCCTCTGGCAGAGAGCAGGGCTTCTGGCCATCATCTGCAGCCAGCTTCGCTGTGGGCCCCAAGGGCGGGGTGAAGGCAGAGGCCCCAGAAATAGAGAGGGGTCTCTCTGGAGGCAGGGGCTGGGGACTCAGCAGTTGAGAGCCAGGCCTGAGAGACATCAGGACTGGATCTGGGAGGAAAACAAAGGGCTGTGAGTGCAGAGAGCAGCCCTAAACAGATGGGCATAGGGCACCGACAGAACGTGACAGAGGTGCCCCCACAACAGGGCAGTCACTATGCACAGCTACCTACACAAAGGATGGCATGTGGGAATAGCAGGGCTCATGCACAAGAGCTACTCCAGAGGCCATGAGCTCGAGGGGAGAGGGCCACCCAACATGCCCTCTGCCATCTACCAAGTTCACTGTCAGCACCCCGGGGAGCAGGGGAGGCAGGCACCACAGACACAGAGGGGAGGTGGAGGCCTGGGGGCGGGGAGGGTGCAGTCTGTATAAACACCACTCAAAACTGGGACATGGCATGGCCACTAGCCGGCAGGGTCAGGACCTCAGCTCCTGGGGTGCATGAAATGTGGGTGTGTAGGCACCAGATGTGTGGGGGCATACTTCTCTTCCTGCTGGGCTGATACTTGCGCTGGCAGAAGGGGACAGTCAGGCCAGGCAGTGGGCAGAGTGCCCAGGTGAGGACTGCCACTCAGGGGTCTCAGGCCAAAGAGTGTGGATGGGGGGGACACACAGGAGTCAAACCACAGTCACCTGCTTAGCCTGCATGTGACATCTTCCACAGAGCAACATCCCTTGAGCTAGACTGCCTCCCTTCTTCCCTCCCTCCCCCGTCTCTTTTATCTCTTTTCTTTTCCTTGCTGTCCCTTAGTTCTTTTGTTCAAGTCTAAGGCTCTACCACTCGCGCCATAGCTTCTACCATTTGAGCCACAGTTCCACTTCTGGCTTTTTGCTAGTAAATGGTAAATAGTTTCATCAACTTTCCTGCCCAGGCTGGGTTTGAACTGCAATCTTTGGATCTCAGCTTCCTACTAGTTAGGATTACAGCCGGGCTGGGCTGGAGTTTCTGAGCCCCTTGGGTGAAGTGCCTGACATGCTAGCCCTATGTGTGTCTGTGTGGCCAGTGAGGATAGACTGTGCAGGAATATCTTCTGAGAGACAGGACAATAAAAGTATAGGCAAAACCCTGCTCAGCTACTCGGGGCCACTGGAAAGCCATTCCCCACCCCACCCCCCACTCTGTTTTCCTCCTTCCTCACCTCTGTTTATCCCACTGAGCCACTCCTGGGCAGACAGGGAGGGCTGGGCCCCTGCCGTGGGTGGGTAGATGTCTTCTTGGTAGGATTCCGACTGCAAGAGAACTCTGTACAGTGAGGGGGTGGCCGAGGGGCGGCTGCCCACATGGGGAGGATCCCCCACCCCTACTGAGCTGAGGCCACCCAGGTCCAGATCTGCCCAGAGCTCAGTGGTAGGAAGGCAAAGGTGGGCGAAGCCCCGCCCCCTGGCCCCAGTGATGTCACACTGACCCCCCCAGCAGGGCCTTTCTCCTCCAATGAGGGGCCCTCAGCCCCCCTGTGGCTGTGCCTCCCCCCCCCCCCCCCCACAGCACGGGCCAGAGGCCCTGGGACCTGGACATCCCTAGGCCTGCCTCCTCCAGAGGACCTGGGCTGCCTTACCCGCCGGGGTACGATCATGGAGACGGGCTCAATGAGGCTTTTGGTTGTGATCAGCTTGTAGAAGCGGAAGATCTCGCAGGAGGACACGTCGAGACCTCTCTTTGGCATGACACCTGTGGACAGATGGCCAAAGAGGGTCAAGAAGTTCTAGCTAGCCTGGGCTCCACGGGCCTAGCGTTCAAGGAGAAGCCAAGCTGCATCCCTGGATCCTCAGTGAAGGCTGGGCGAGGCCCTGCGCTGGACAGAGTCCAAGTAGTCACGCTCCTCTCCATCTTCAAGGGTTTCAATGATTCCAACTCCACTGTCATAGGCACCATCATGCTCTGCTCCAGCCCGCCCTCCCCCCATCTCAAAGCCTCTTCTCTGTAACAGCTGCTTAATCCAGCTTGCCTACTTTTAACTTTGACAGCATTGAGCTTGGAACTCAGGGCCTTGCATTCATTAGGCGGGTGCTCTACCACTTGAGCCATGCCTCAGACCTCTTTTTTTGTGTTGGCACTGAGGAACTCACTGGAATTTTCCTGGGTGTTCTCCCTTAATCTTTTCCACTCCAAGCTGGCACTCTACCACTTGAGCTACGCGTCCACTTATAGCTTTTTGGTGGCTACTTGGAGATAAGCCTCTTTTGGATTTGTCTTCCCAGGTTGGCTTCAGGCACAAATCCTCAACTTTTAGCCTCTGGAGTAGCTAGGATTCTAGGTGTGAGCCACTCGGGCCTAGCCTGGCTCCTTTAAAATTTTTAGTTATTTTTCAGATAGGGTTTTGTGGTTTTGCCCAGAGCTGGACTCCTCCCCCAGCTAGGATGACAGGCATTTAACAGTACGTCTGGCTTAGTGGTTGAGATGGGGATCTCACCAACTTTTCACCTGGGCTAGCCTTAAACATCAATCTCCCTGATCTCCAATTCCCAGGTAGCTGAGATGACAGGTGTGCAGTATGGTGGCTAGCCTCCAGTTTTCTATTCATTAGCGTTAGCATGGTATGTCTTTCTTCAGTCCTTTACTTTTTTAATTTACTGTAAAGGTGGTGTACAGAGGGGTTACAGTTACCTAAGTCAGGTAATGAGTACATTTCTTTTTTTGGGGGGGGGGTCAGTTGTGGGGCAGGCCTAGGCACTGTCCTTGAGCTCTTTTTTTTTGCTCAAAGCTAGCACTACCACTTGAGGCACAGCGCCACTTCTGGCTTTTTCTGTATATGTGGTACCGAGGAATTGAACAGGACGTGTGCATGCTAGGCAAGAACTCTACCACTAGACCAAACTCCTAGCCCCAGTACATTTTTTTTTTTTTTTTTTTTTTTTGCCAGTCCTGGGCCTTGGACTCAGGGCCTGAGCACTGTCCCTGGCTTCTTTTTGCTCAAGGCTAGCACTCTGCCACTTGAGCCACAGCGCCACTTCTGGCCATTTTCTGTATATGTGGTGCTGGGGAATTGAACCCAGGGCCTCATGTATACGAGGCAAGCACTCTTGCCACTAGGCCATATCCCCAGCCCCCGGTACATTTTTTTTTAACAGTATCTTTCCCTCATATTTTCTCCCATTTTCCCCAACCCCGCCCCCTCCAGTCCTTTTTTTTTTTTCCCCCTAAATCAACTTATGTCTTTATATATCTCAAGTGGATTTCTTAAAAACAGCATATAGTTGGATCTTTCTAAACCCCAGTATACTTAGAAAGAAGGAGGGTACTGCTTGCTGGAAGTTCCTTTAGGTCAATGTGTCTTATGCCATTGACACTTTGCAATTGCTTAACCCTGGCCCAGGCCACTTCCTTCTCTCCCAGCTGTGCTCTGCTTCCTGCTTCCTCTTTCAGATCCTTCACTACTGCTTCCTCTGGGAAGCCTCCCTGGCTGGCTCCTTTGTGCTGCTCTACACCTTAGAGACAGCCCTACTGTGGTATGAGCTCCCCACCCCCCCACCCCCCACACCAGGTCTCATATGTGGCAATAAATTCCCACTGGGAAGTCTGAAAGAGGATGGAAATGTCATTTGTGGTGTGTAGGGTGGGGGTCTGGGAGGGGATCCACACATCAGGGATGTCACCAAGGCTGGGCCGAGCCACCTTGGACCTCCAGAACCATGAGCCCAAACACATCTCCTTTGGTTCAGTCCTTTGGTTTGCAGCGCTGTGTAATGGGCACCAGAACTGAGCAATAAGGTCCACAGATCAGCCCCTGCTGTACCTTCCTGCCTCCCCTCCCGGGGCTACCGGGCCAGCCTTGACTCACCGATCCCCTTCTGCGGGTTGTAGGAGCGGTATTCGGTCAGGTAGTTGAGGTGCGGCTTGTCGGCGCTCACCTCGTAGTAGCGGATGTTGCCGTCGCCCTGAGGCGGGGTGGGGGTGGGGTGGAGGTTCAGAGCTGGCCATCAGCACTGCCCTGCCCACACAGCAGGCCAGGCGGCAGAAACCAGGCCTGGAGTGAACCCCGGGGGACACAGCACCCTGGCACCTGATCGCCAATGAAGGAAGAGAGGTTCACCCCCACCCACCCACCCAGGATCCACACACCCTGAGAACAGGCCCAAGTCTCAAGAGAGGCTGTCTTCAGAGACAACCCAGTACACCTTAGCCCCGGGGGCATTTCTGGTTGTGTGGGCATCTGAGGCCAGAGGGTCCTGGTTCCTTTTGGGACAACTTGAGGTAACGTGCTCTCCTCATCCTCTCTCTGCACCCAGAGCCCCAGGCTGCTGGGGAGACAGCAGTGGAACTGAGCTTGGATCTTTTCTGCCTCCCATCTGGCTGGACTGACCTTCCCCACCACGTAGAGCATGTTGGTGTCCGGGTCGTAGAAGGGGAACAGCACACCTGAGGAGCCGTCCAAGTCCTCCTCGGTGAGAGGCACTGACAGGTCTTCCTGCAAGGGGAGGGAGCCAGGAAGGCTTGTGAGGCAGAGACTCGTTTCCCTATGCAGTGTGCACACATGTACACCTGTGTGCGAATCTCATCACCCTTGCCGAAAGGATGTGTCTATATGTGCATGAGTGTTCATGTGTGGCCACATTCAGGTACAAGACAAAAACATGACCTTATGTGCGCATATGGTACCGGTGTACATGTGTGTATCTCACCACCCTTACCAAAAGGATGTGACTATATGCATGTACAAGTGTTCATGTGTTTTTACACATATACACAAAACTCGATCCTATATGTGCATGTGCATAAATGTGCACACCTCACTACACTTGCTGAAAGGACATGTGTGTATGCGCACGAATGTTTGTGTGTGTGTGTAAGACAAAACACCTGATATTGTTGTATATGTATTATTAGTGGCTCCTGGCTCTCAGCGTGTAGTCTGTGGAGATGACATTTAAAAGTACTAAAATGCCACATCCACCTATTACATCGGAATTTTGCTCTTAACACAGTGTGTGTGCGTGCATGCGTGCGTGTGTGTGTGTGTGTGTGTGTGTGTGTGTGTGTGTATCTAGAGATTGAACCCAGAGATCCTGGTGCTTTGTAGGAAGGTGCTCTACTACCTCCTGCCTCCTGAGTAGCTGAGGTCACAGTTGGTTTATCAAGTCATTGGCTTTTTGTTATTGGCTGTGGAGCTTGAATTTAGGGCCTTCGTGCTGTCCCTGGCTGCTCAAGGCTAGTGCTCTACCACTTTGAGCCACAGTGCCACTTCTGGCTTTTTTTGTGTGACTTTTCTTGTAGGCTGACACTTTGAACTGTAATCCTCAGATCTCAGCCTCCTGGGTAAGCTAGGATTGCAGGTGCGAGCCACCAGCGCCTGAGCGCAAGTCATTGACCTACCTGATCTCACACATCTCCTCCCTTCCCTTCCTCGTGTGTACAAGGCAAGCACACTTGCCACTAGGCCATATCCTCAGCCCATTATTTTCTCCTTTATTTGGATGGATGAAGGAGACTCAGAGAGGGGAAGGATCTGTCTAGTCTGTGCTCCTTCCAAACAGCACTGCCAGGCAACCTTTCCCCCTTGGCTTCAGCTGCCCATCCATTAGCTCATTAGCTCTGCACTTGGGCCGGGCTCCAGCTGCACCCTTCTCCCCTCAGGGGCCTTTTCCTGGGGCCTGACCCATCTCCCTCCTAAACGACAAGATGTAAAGCCAATGGGCTGCTGACCTCTCCTGCCCTTAGCCTCTGCACATCAAATCGATGAGGCTAAGGGTGATGGGGAGGGCAGGGGGGTGGCGTGGAGACTCACCTGGTTCCACAGGGCCATCTGCCGGTTGTTCCAGCGGGATGTGCCCGTGGACAGCAGCTTCTTCATGCTCCCCAGAAACAGCACCTTGTTGGCACGGTGCCCCTTGTAGCTGGCTTCCTGGAGGGACATGTGTGTCAGTGCAGGGGAGGTACTGTGCGAGGCTCGTGGCTGCAGCTGGGGTTTCTGGCCTCCTTCTTGCACCCAGGCCTCTGAAGACCACCCCTCAGGGAGTCACCACCTCCAGGAAGCCATTTCCACTCTTGGTTGGAAGGTGGTGTTTTTGAGCTGGGATAGGCAACCTCTGTTGTGGTTCATACTTGCTAAAAGCCTACTTGCCAAACATACTTTGCCTAGCGCTATGCCCAGCAAGGTGCAGGGCTGGATGGGCACTGCACCCGGCATGTTCAATGTGATCCTCAGTGAGGAAGGACTGAAAGGGCTCAGGGAGCAGAGTGCTTGCTGAAGGTGAACCAGAGGGGCCTCAGTCTCCTGACCCAGAACAGTGACCTAGCACAGAGCCGAGGCATCCCGACCAGCTTCGGAGACAAACCAGGTTCAAATCCCAGCTCTCCACGTGGGTCGGTCACTTCCTCTCTGGTCTCAGTTTCCTTATCTGAAAAGTGGGCACGGCCTACTTTCCTCCCCGGGAGGCTGCCTAGCCCCGCCGGCCACAGCAGCCTCCGCACACTGTCCCTCAGCGCCTCCCGAGCCCGCACTGACCTGCAGGACAGTCCCTAACCGGGGGTCGAGAATGCGAATCTTGCGGTCTTTACAGGCGGTGGCCAGCAGGCTGCCGTTGGTGTTGAAGGACATTGAGAGGATGACGTCTTGGTGACAGGCGATTGTCTTCACGGGGCTCATGACGACAGATTCCTTTGTGTCCAGGTTCCAGATCATCACCTGAATGGCAGAGTGCCAGCTCTGATCACCATGGCCTGACCCACCCAGGTACAACGCTGGCAGATCAGGCCAGCTGGGAGGACCCCAGGGGACCAAGTGATCCAGGGGTTTTCTAATTGTTATTAGAAGCATTTTCCATTCTACTTGGATAACCAGGGCTGCCATGGCTAGGTGCACAGGCTGTGTGTGCACTGCACATCTCCAAGGCAACCCACAGCCACAGATCTTTGTGTGACTAGCACCCCCTGGAGGTGGGGATGGGATACCCACAGTGGCCATGTAGACACAACCCCCATTAAAAAACAGCAAGTGGAGGAAAGCCAGAGCCCTCTGGGACAGCTCCCACCCCATCTCATCTACCACAGACACCCCTGAGGTGCATCTGCAAACCCCCATGGAGTTAGAAGAACTGAGAGACTAATGCTGGGGTCTGACTGGCGTGATTTACCTACCCACTGGGAAACAGACCCAGGGAGGCCAAAGGACTCTGGGCTGCATGCCCAGGTGATGAGTCAGAGGCAGGGATGGACAGCACCCAGGCCTCCTGTGCTGTGAAGTGTCCCACTCTCCAGGGCTCGCCGACTGCTTGCTGGGCAGTCGGGGCAGGAGAAGAGTCTTGGAGGGCTCAGCCTGTCCCTGGCAGACAGAGTATAAAGGGTTGATGTGCCCACTTAGACCTCCATGTGAAATCTTGTTTGGAAATAGGGTCTTTGCAGATGTAGTTATATCAGATGTAGTTGAAATGTGGTCATGATGAACCAGGGTGGGCTCTAAATCCAACAGCAGCTTTCTCATAAAGAAGAGAGGATATGGAGGAACAGGGGACCAAATGAATGTTAGGAGAGGCGTGGAGGGGTCTCCCTACTGCCTCTGATGGCAGCTGAATCTGGATCTCCAGTCTCTACCACTGTGAGTGCTCGGTTGCATTCAGCACCTGGATTGTGGTGATGGGTCACGTCATGGGCATCCTAGACTCACCTTGTAGTCATAGCCGGCACTGAAGAGGATGTTGGCAGCGGTAGGGTGCCACTCCACTAGGCCCACTCTGCGCGCGTGGCCCACCAGCTCCTTGCTGTAGGTTGTGAGGTTCCTGGTCAGCAGCTGCTTGGGGATGTCCCAGATCTTAATCTGTGAAGGGAGACATGGACCGGGGAAGGTAAGCCTGGGACCTTGGCCAGCCTAGGCCCTAGATCCAGCAGTTCCTTCCGGAAGGATGGGGGCAGCATGCTCCATGGCCTCCACCCTCAGCTGAGGGGCAGTGGGGGTTTTCAGAGTGACAGTGTGACCCTGGTCAGGAAACAGGCTTTGCTTCCAAGTCTTCCCCAGGGATCTTTGCCACCATGGTGGCCTAGGTGGAGGGGCAGGTGTGTGGGCTGGAAGCCTGTCTCCCAGATGGCACGCATTCCAAATGCCAGGATGAAGGGTTTGTGTTCATGTCATTGAGGGAGCCAGTGCAGGCTCTGGAGCAGGACAGGGCAGGGATAACTTTGTCCATTTGGAGGAACAGTGGCCTGAAAAGGGAGGGAACTGAATTCCGGGAGTCCAGGAGTCCAGGCTGGGACTTCCTTCTAGAGTGGAATGATCTGAAGATGGAAGGGGCTGTCATGACCACCGGTGGTGGAGGGAGACAGAGGCGTGGTGCTGGGGGTAGGGAGGCAACAGAAGGAGTTAGAGCCTGGGATGGTGCCATTTTGATGCTCCTTATGGTCCTGCGAGGTTCTCACAGGCCCTGATGCCACTGTCGTGTTTCCCTTGGAGACAAGATTGCCTCCAGTTGGGCGATTTTTACTTTTGGGTCACCTTGGCTTTTCAGCTAGGAAGTGAATTCTCTCTGGGGTGTGGCTGGGTTCCAGTCAGCGCTGGCTGGTGACGTGGGCGCATCCTGACACTTTGGCAGCACTGACCTCAGGTCCTGGGGGCAGGGAGGAGACATGGGTGCATCCACAGGGGAGGGATCGCTGCTGCCCACAGTCCTGTTCTTCCTGTCCATTCTCCTCCCCTGGGGCATCTGGGAAGGGACAGTAGCCAGCCATGGGGTCTGAAATTTGGGGAGCCTTTAAAGCAGGACTGAAAGGCAAGTGTACATGAGGCAGCCAGTGCTAGAGATCTGGTATCCTTCAGGAGTCAAAGGCTGAGCCTGACACGTCCCTGTGAGAGAAACTGTGCTATTCTTTCCTTAGCAATTGGTGGGTGACACAGATCCAACTTCCCTCCCTCCCTCCCTCCCTCCCTCCCTCCCTCCCTCCCTCCCTCCCTCCCTCCCTTCCCTCTTTCCTTCCTCCCTCCTTCCCTCCCTTCCTCCCTCCCTCCCTCCCTTCCTTCTCCTTTTTTTTTTTTTTCTTTTCTGGTTGTGGGGTTTGAACTCCAGGCCTGGGTGCTATCCCTGAGTGCGTTTTCTCAACGTTAGTGCTCTACCACTTCCAGTTTTCTGGTAAATAATTGGAAATAAGAGTCTTAGGGACTTTCCTGCCCAGGCTGGCTTTGAACTCTGATCTTCAGTTTTCAGCCTCCTGAGTAGCTAGGATTATAGGCATGAACCACCAGTGCCCGGCCTCTGTGTCATTTTTAAGACAAGGTCTCACTATGTAGGCTAGACTGGCTTCAGATTCATGATCCTATTTTAGTCTCCCTAATGCTCAGATTACAGGCATGTACCACTATACTTGGTCTTCTCAGGCTCTTCTGCCTTTCTTTCCTGATGAACTGATCTGTTTCCTTTGATTCAACAGTGAGCCTTCTGTAACACATTCTATTTTTGCTGTAGCAAAAAAAAAAATCATGCCTGGTACAATGTGGGAAGACTAAGTGGAAGGTAAGCCTCCACGGGCATTAGCATACAATAGAATATTATTCAGCCAGGAGTCAGGGGTATGCTGGGATCACAGAAAACGGCAGCTATGGCATCTACCTTTATTTTAATCCTGATTGCATCTGTGTCCTTTGCTTTAAGCTACAGCCACTGTATTTTAGAAGCAGGCACTGAATGGATTAGAAGTAACTGACACCGAACATGGTGAGGGCTGGGACTCTGTCCTTGGGATAGAGCAGGAGGGCTAGAGAGATGGTCAAGGCTTGGTGCTATCCTAGCTGGGATTACAGGTATGAACCACTATACCTGGCTGAAACCCTACTCTTAAAAAAAAAAAAGTTAGACTTTCTGGGATGGTTCATGCAAGTCTCCTACTGTCAACGTTCATGACAGTGCAGTCCCCCCTGTGGTGGGATCTGACACTGGAACACGAGTCTCACTAGGTCTCATCAGATGAGCAGAAGCTATGTGCCCATTTTACAGATGGGGGAAACCAAGGCCTAAAGAGAGAAGCGGTGTCCCCTAACCAAGTCCCGCTACACCCAGAATGTGTCTGTGATCTGTGACACCCTCCCCCCACACAGCGACCTCTCCTTGGTGATGAAGGAGCCCAATGGCCCGGTGGGCAGCAGCCCCCTCCCAGACCTGCCCTGCCTGCCCCCCCCCCCACTACCTCACCCATCCTCCTCAGGCTGGGGGATGCACGAGCCCATTCCAGTGACACTCACCGTGGCATCTTCAGAACAGGAGGCAATCTGGAAGTCATTGAAAGGGTTCCACTTGATGTCTAGGACATTCCCTCTGTGCCCGCAGACCTTGGGGTAGTGAGGGTCCAACTTTCCCGTCTGCAAGACAGTGCCCAGGGTCAGAGCGCGGGGCGCAGGATTAGAGCACGGGGTGCAGGGGTGGAGAAGAGTTAGCAGGCTAAGGTCACTCGTCAGGTCAGTAGTCACGTAAGGGGAAGAAGTGGGCGCAAAGGCAGCCTCCTCAGGCCCCCTGTGTGCCTGGGGGGAGGGGTGCCTCACCCCTTTGAGCCCTGGGGTCCCCCTTTGGTTAAATGGAGGAACTATCGGGCACTTGGCGGGTTGGCCTGAGGGCTGGGGAGGCTGAGGTGTGGGAAAGCTGTGGCTGTGTGCAGCGCACAGGCTGGGTGTTCGGGAAAGGGGCGACCCTCATACCCCGCCAGGGGGCATGGTGCAGGGTGACAGCCTTCTAGAAGGACAGCCTGGAGCACCTTCCAAGTTAACCAGGGTCACCACAGGTGGGTGACCCAGTACCCCGGGAATGATGACAGCACAGATCCACATGGAAGGCATCAACTGTGCCCACCGCGGCATTATTCATCACAGCCAGAGGTGGAAATACCTCGAGTGTCCATCACAGGATAAGTGGAATATATCAAATGTACCCATGCAATAGAATATTATTCAGCCAGAAGGAACCGGAGCACTGATAACAAATTACAATATGGATGAACCTTGAAAACATTATGCTAAGCAAAAGAAACAGATCAGAAAAGTCCTATTATCAGGCACGGTGATGCATGCCTGTAATTTCAGCACTTGGGAGGCTGAGGCAAGAGGGTCAGGAGTTGGAGGCCAACTCGGGTTACATAGTGTCATACTGTGTCTTGAAACAAATAAGCTACAAATTAGCTAACTAAAGTGGCACACACGTGTAGTTCCACTTACAATGGAAACCAAGAAATGAGTCTAGAGATGGCAGCCAACTTGGGCAATATAGCCAGAGCAGCACACAGAGACGCACCGAGAGCCTACATGGATGGTATATAGATGTGGTTTCATTGCTTGATCAAATGAGCATTTCTAGTCTCTGCTTATGCAGAGCCCTGGCTAATAGCTATGAAACGTCAAGAAGAGGCAAATTCATGGAGACAGAGGCAGATTAGGATAACCTGGGGCTGGGGAGGAGGGCTGATGACCCACCCGGGAGGCTCCTTTGTGGAATGATGAAATGATTGCAACCGGAGAGTGACTGACGAGAGTGACGGGAGCCTCATGAATATACAGAGCCCCAGTGCAAGGGTGAGTGTTACAATGTATCTCAGTTAAAAATGGGGGCCTCCTCCCTTCCCTTCCCTGCTCATACCCATTCCTTTCTACATCACAGCGCACAGCCCAGAAGAACCTGGATCAGACTCAGGACCCCTGCCGGCAACGTGGTGCCTGAGCTATGCATTGGGGCCGGGCCACAAGGCACCAGGATGAGCCTGACTTGTTCCAGGATGGCCTGCAAGGTAATCCTTGACTTAAAAGTGCTTTTTTTTTTTCTTGGCCAGGTGCTGGTGGCTCATGCCTGTAATCCTAGATACTCAAGAGGCTGAGATCTGAGGATTGCTATTCACAGCCTGGGTAGGAAAGTCTGTGAGACTCTTATTTCCAATGAAATGACCAAAAAGTCAGAAGATGTGACTCAAGTGGTAGAACATTAGCTTTGAGTGAAAAAAAAGCTCAGATATAGCACCTGGGTCCTGAGTTCAAGCCCTAAGACAGCACACAAAAAAAGAGTTTTGCTTTATTTTGTGGTGCTGGGGATCAAACACTGGGTCTCACACATACCAGGTAAGCATTCTCCTGGAAAGTGTAACAGGCAGGCTGTTATAGTAGCCATGTTTCCATATGTGTGTGCATATGTGTGTGATGTTATGCCAAGGTGGAGGGAAACTGGGAGGGAATGTTAACATTTAGTAGGTAGGTGTTAACCTACCTGATGGGATACATGGATTTTTTTTTTTTTTTTTTTTGCCAGTGCTGGAGCTTGGGACTCAGGGCCTGAGCACTGTCCCTGGCTTCTTTTTGCTTAAGGCTAGTACTCTACCTCTTGAACCACAGCGCCACTTCCAGGTTTTTCTGTTTATGTGGTGCTGAGGAATCAAACCCAGGTCTTCATGTATGCGAGGCAAGCGTTCTACCACGAGGACAGATTCCTAGCCCTGCATGTTTGTTTGTTTGTTTGTTTTTTGTTGTTGTTTTATAACAGTTTTGTCTTTTGTGTTTGTATGTGGCTCCTGGGCTTGGGCACTGTCCCTGAGAATGTCTTTCCAAGGCTAGGAGCCACAGCATCACTTCCGATTTTCTGGTGGTTAATTGGAGATGATAGTCTCACGGACTTTTCTGCCCAGGCTGGCTTTGAACAAAGATCCTCAGATCTCAGCCTTCTGAGTAGCTAGGATTACAGGTGTGAGCCACCGGTGCCCAGCCAAATAGAAGTATTTAAGAACAAAAAGACAAGACTTTCTGAAAAGATGGGTCTTTCTAGGATTAGCCAAAAGACTAGGAATAGTGAACTAACAGCCCAGATGCTTACTTGGTATCCATGGCAGGCATTATGAATGGATGACAGCACTCATGATCTTGAAGAAGGCCATTTTGAAGGAAGGCCTCACTCTGGGTCACTGGGAAAGAGACAGAGGCTCCTCCACCCCTGGTGTGAGCCTGTGGGTGCTTTCAGTGCTGAGAACAGCCTTTTCTGAGTCAGTCTTGATTCACTTCCTGTATATAGCCTTTCTCTTTTCTTGGACTATTCCTGGGTCAAAGGGCATAGAGGTCTGCTTTCTGGCTCAGGGCCAGGCCTTAATTTCTGCCCTGTGGGTTTCTCAGGAAAAGCCGTCAGGCTGGCCTTGGGATGACAAAAGGATGGGGTCTCCTCATAGCACACGTCCCCCTTGCCTCCTGCCAGCTGGAGCCCTGGCTCAGGCCGGCTCAGGGCAGCTCCTCAGGGGCCTGCACTGAGCCTCCAGAGTGGCAGCTTAGCAGCTCAGCCCTGGTCAACTCTTCTTCTTCCTTGGCTTGGGACCCAGGCCTCCTCTTATCAGATGAGCTGCCAATAGCAGGTGAGGGCAGGGCATTTACAACCAGGAAGAAAGGCCATTTATACCTTTCTGCCCATTAGCCTAGAAATAGGCCTTAGATTTATGAGGAGACAGCAGTTAAGCTTGTCCCTCGCAAGGACAAGGCTGGGCTGTGCCTCCTGGACAGGCACAGTTATCCAAGTCTGCACGGGGCTCCCTGGGCAGAGGGGATAGTCTGCTCTGCCCAGCAGTAACCCAGGGCCCCTCCTGGGGCTCTGCCTTTCCTGGGTCTTCCTTCCTCCACACCTCACAGCAAAGTCCAACACCTCAGGGTGGGGCTGCTCTAGCATAGGCCGGGCGGGGGGGGGGGGGGCGGTGATCAGGAACCCAAGCCATAGTCCTGGGGCTCAGGGCGGGTCTCTCCCTGTACCTCGGCGAGGGGCCTTTACCAGGGAGTTCGGGCCTTGGATGCCAGGGCAGCCTGGCAAGGTGCAAAGGGAACTTGACCTTGGACTTGCCCCCAGCGGCTCACCCCTGGAAGGAAGGACCCTGGGACCCCATGGGAGGCCACACTCCTTCAAGGGCACTGGACACTACCTGGGGCAGCTCTGCTATGTCACGATGGCCTGAGGTACGCGGTGGCAGGGCCAGGCGCCGTCCTGGTGACGCGGTCCCTCCGCTCCACTGCCATGTTCCTCTTGCAGCAGGGCAGAACGAGCCCACCTGCCCAGCACTCGTGGCAGCCACCTGTCATCCTAGCTACTAAGGAGAGGAGATCTGAGGACTGTGGTTCGAAGCTGGGTAGGTGAGCCAGTGAGACTCCTATCTCCATTTAACTAGCAAAAAGCTGGAGGTGGAGCTGTGGCTCAAGTGGTGGAATGCCATCCTTGAGTGGAAAAGCGCTCATGGTCCAATGCCCAGGCCCTCAGTTCAAGCCCCAGTAGTGGGGCAAGCAAACACATTAACAAACAAAAACCAGATTAAAAAAAAATCAGACAACTGTGTCTCCTCCTCTTTTGGCACATCACCAGTTTCCGGGCACTTTTCACAGCCCAGCACAGACTATGGTCCCTGGTAGCCAAGGAGGAGCCAAAATAAATAAATAGAGCCAAACCCCAGGAGCAGCAGGAGGTGAAGTGAGAGCAGGCCCCAGCCCACACCCCGATGGAGAGCAGAGCTCGTCAGGGTTGGTGCCTGGCTGTGCAGGGAGCTGGCAGGTTGTGGTAAGGACCAAAGAGGTCAGGTGGGTAAGGGGCCCGCATGCGCAGCAAGCACTGGGCCTGTCAGCACCTGCATGAAGGGGTGGGAACCTCTAGGGATGCTTCTTCCCCTTCTCAGCCTCACGTGTCTGCTCTGGAACGTACACATGGCTACTTAAGAACACTTCAACAGCTCATGCCTGTAATCCCAGCAACACAAGAGGCTGAGATGTGAGGACTGACGTTTGACGCCAGCCCGGGCAGACAAATCCACAAGACTCTTATCTGCGGTTCACCATCAAAAAGCTGGAAGTGGTGGGATGGCTCCAGTAGTCCATGAACAGCTGTGAGTGAAAAGGCCTAAGGAGAGCTGGAGTCCCCGAGTTCAAGCCCCAGTGCTGGCACTCACACTAAGAAACATTTCAACCAAACCCAGGGTGTGCAGCCTACTGAGGTGTGTGTGTGTGTGTGTGTGTGTGTGTGTGTGTGTGTGTGTGTGTAAAGCAACGAAAATGTACAGGATTTGCTTCCAGTGGAAAAATGGATGGAGGAAGCCACCACAGGGAAAACTTGTGATAATTCTAGAATCTGGCAGAGAAGAGAGCATTGTGTTGTTTTTTTATTGACTTCTGTGTTTGAGATGTTTTTCCCCATTATAAGAAATCCACTACTGGGGCTGGGGATATGGCCTAGTGGCAAGAGTGCTTGCCTCGTATACATGAGGCCCTGGGTTCAAATCCCCAGCACCACATATACAGAAAATGGCCAGAAGGGGCGCTGTGGCTCAAGTGGCAGAGTGCTAGCCTTGAGCAAGAAGCCAGGGACAGTGCTCAGGTCCTGAGTCCAAGCCCCAGGACTGGCCAAAAAAAAAAAAAAAAATCCGCTACTAAAGATGGGATTTACAACCCCGCAACAGAGTTGTCCTTTGAAAAACCAGGCCTGGCAAATAAAATCCCAGCTGAGGCTGGGCGTGGTAACTGGAGCTACAGCAGGACGGCTGGCCTGGATCACAGAGCAAGACCCTGCCTCAAAAACAACATAAAACAGAACCCAGCACAGGACGTTCCGTTGAAATCAGATTCCAGAGACTGCAAGATTATTTGTGAAAACACTCTGACAGTTTTCTATGAAGCGAAACACAGAGCAATTCTGCTTCTCCTGACACGCTGGCTGCCGGTGCTCTCCCAAAACACCTGCCGCTTACGGCAGCTTTACTCCTAACGGCTCCAGAATGGAAACAACCAGATGGCTTGTTCTGTTGTATTTCTGAGCTGGTCTCGCCGTATAGGAACAGCTGTCCTGGAGCCTATGACCCTCCTGCCTCTAACCAAATAGCTTCTCACGGGTGAAGGTATCAAATCAACACGAACATACTGTGGAATACTACTCAGCAAAGAAAAGAAACCCATGACAGGCACATTCGTTAATAGCCTGGAGGGATTTCTAGGGAACTGCAGAGTGGAAAAAGTCAAGCTGAGGAACGTGGCTCAGTGGTAAAGTACTAGCCTTGCATGGGGTCTGAGCTCTGGGTTGTGTTCTAGCAACACACACACACACACACACACACACACACACACACACACACACACACACTTAAGCTCAAAGCAACGTGACTGACCACCTGAGCTGAGCCACCATTTTGACACCACATTCTTAAAATGGCCAAAGTGTAGAATGGCTGTTGAGGGAGAGGGGAAGGAAGGGGTGGAGCAAGGCAGCTATGGCTGTGGAGGGGCTTGTTGAGGTCTCTGGGCATGAGGAAAGTCACCGTATCCTGAGGGATTCATTATGGTAGCTGTGGCATGGGCTAGACCTCGGGGCAGAAGAGTCCTCAGCATCTCTGTGACTCCCCACAGCTGCCCCAGGGGCTGCTGGGAATCGGGCTTCCTGCCACACTGAACGGAGAATCTGGGTGGCATCCAAGTGTAGGATGCTGACCCCAGAGCCTGGCAGCTCCCGTTGTGCCTCAATTTGTCAGAGCCAGAGATGTTTCCTTGGATTATTTATGAGACTTCAAAACAACCCACTAGACCATCATTTTTACCTAGGATCAGGTGGTAAAGGACACCCTCCAGTTCCCTCTGTCAGTGGCTTCCTGCTGGACCCCAGAGCCCAGACTCACCGCGGCCTAAGTCACTTTTACACCGGAGCCTCGCTCCTCATCGGACCTCATTTCCACTCTTTTTCTCAAGCAGCAATACACAAATACCCTGGGTCCATTCCTGCCCCAGGGCCTTTGCACTCACTATGGATTCTGACTGCACACTCCTGTAGAATTTCAAGGGGGCTCTGTGCTTAAAGGTCACCTCTGCAGGAGGGCTTTCCAGATCCTCTTGCCCAAATGAGGGCCCCCTCTCTCCACCCGCATCAAACCAATATATTTTCTGGGTATTGGTTGTTAATACCTATTTACACATGCATGAGCAGTTAGTGAGGAAAAACCGTGACAGTTCTGAGTCTGAGTATTAAAAATAAAACTCAGGAAAACCAATTAATTAAACCAATTAATTACTCCTTTAGGGATGCTATTTGTTTGGTGGGCAGAATCTTTAACGAGGAGCCACAAAGAAGAAGGCTCAGGGTCCCATCCCTCCAGCTCTGACCTGCTCATCCCCTGGGAAGTCTCATTCTGTATGTACCCAGCCCCGCTCCAGCTCACACACTTTATCCCCAGAGCACAGTTCTCCTGCCTCATTCCGGCATTCAAGGCCTTTCCATCTTGCCCTGTCTACTTCTCCAGCGTCAAATGATTTCTCTTACAATCCAAGCCAGGGTCTTTCAAGAGTGGCTCTTCATATCTCTCCGTTATGAATGTCGTTGTCTGCTCGATTTGCCAAACACAGCACAGGGTGGGGCTGAGTCCCAGCCTGGGACCGGTGATGTATTGGGGAAGGAGGCACACCTCGTGCGCAATAGCGCTGCCCAAACACACAACCCCAGTCTAACCACATTCTACAAAGCTACCCAGCTTTTACTCTTTTTTTTTTTTTTTTAATAGTTAATATTGTCCAGGCGCTGGTGGCTCATGCCTGTAAGCCTGGCTACTCAGGAGGCTGAGATCTGAGAACTGCATTTTGAATCCAGCCGGAGCAGGAAAGTCTGTGAGGCTCTTACCTCCAATGAACACCCAAAAAAGCAGGAGGTGGAGCTGTGGATCTAGTGATAGAGTGCTCCAGGCCCTGTGTTCAAGCCCCAGCCGGAGTCACATGTGTGCACTCACCCGTGTGTGCACACACAACACAGAGTAAAATTCAAAATATAAAATATGTGAGTGAGAATGTTGAAAGGGGTGATATTGCTCAAGATTGCACTGTATTCATAAACTGCCTCCTTTGTACAACTACTTAAAGATAATAACAATATTCAAAACCAATAAACATATAAAACACAATTCCATAGTGATTTCATCCGTGGCCCATGAATGATATAGACATGTTTTAAGAAGAACAGGCGGGCGAGACCTCAACACTGACCTCGTTCTAGCTTTCTATGCCCAGCGCAGTGTGGTTACCAAGCCCCATCTAGGAGATTCCATTCTGGAGTGACGGTTGTCACTGTGGAGGTCCTTCAGGGGTTGCTGTAGCTGCCTTGCTCACAGGGAATGACATGCCTGGAGGTCTGGGTGAGAATCCCTGCTTCCTGATCTTTAGTCTGGGGTTACTGGCCTGCCTCTGCTGCAGGGTGGAGGTCCCAGCCCCCCAGAAGCCTGAAGCCCGTCTACCAGGTGGGCCTGGACAGAGGCTGCACTTCGCACTAAGGAGTGTCACTTTGGGGGTCAGAAGCACTTGGGTTCCAGCAATGGTACATATAAGGCCTACATACCATCCCCACAACCCCAGGGACAAGCCTTAGCGCCTGGCACAGCTTCCGGCCTCAGATTTCTTTCTTTTCTTTTTCTTTCCCCCTGCACCCCCCCCCCCCCCGCCCCGGGTGCCTCAGAGGGCTTTTGGAAATCTCCCCAACTCCATGTGAGCAAGGAAAGTGACATCTTATTCAAGCAAGGAAAATGACATCTTATTCAAGAAAGAATTAATCTGCCTTGCAGGCAGGAAGGGGGATGGGGGGGCGGGGCCAGCAGCTGGGGGCCGGACTCTGGGTTGCTATTTTTCTTTCTTTTTAATTTTGTCAGTTGTGGGGCTTGAACACAGGGCCTGGGTGCTTATCCCTGAGCTCTTCTGCTCAAAGCTAGCACTCTACCACTTGATCCACAGCTCCACCTTCTGCTTCATGGTGATTCATTGGCGATAACAGTCTCATTGGACTTCTCTGCCCAGGCTGGATTTGAACCACCATCCTCAGCTCTCAGCCTCCTGAGTAGCTAGGATTACAGGCGTGAGCCACTGGGTGCCCAGCGAGGTCTCATTTTTCTCAAGAAGGGAACTAAGGTGTCAAGAGGCCAAAAGGCTGACGGGAGCTCACACAGGACGCACGGGCACCCCTGGCGGGGGTGGGGGGGGCTGGAGGGCCGCGGTGGGCGTGGGTCCGAGCCCCCCACTGGCTTGGGCATGTCACCGGCCTCCTTACCTGGTGCAGGGGGATGACAAGGAAGGCCCCGCCGCCAGCACACTCAGTGACGACGGCGATGAAATGGGGGTTCACGGCACAGAAGTGGTTGTCGTGGACGCTGCGGGTGATGGGCACGGAGTCGTAGCAGTTCTCTTTGCTGGCTGCTTTGCCGAAGACGTGGCGGAACTTGGAGCTGCGGTACTGGGGGTGCCATGACATCTGGGGGCGACAAGGGGGGGGGGGCGAGAGGCCTGAGGCTCAGTGTGCTGATGTGGACCCACAGGACGCAGCAACACACGTCAGGACGGCAGTCAGTCCTGCCCGGACACGGGACCCGCTAGGAAGGCCACCGCCGGAGCAAGCTGTAATTGTGGCATTTCCTGTTCCCTCTGTGAGAGAAGGTAAGACAGTCCACAGTGACTGTCCCCATGGGCTGGAGGGCTCCTATGTCAGGCTTTTCATCTCCTCACGTGTAAACACAAGGCAGAGGAAACTCGCCACCTCACTGAAGGAGCCCACCATGCTGCCACTGCCTGCCCTCCGCTTCCAGCTCTGCCTTTACCGGATGAATGGGGCAACCAAAGTCTCAGATGAGCCAGGTACTGGTGGCTCACGCCTGTAATCCTACTCAGGAGGCTGAGATCTGGGGACTGTGGTTCAAAGCCAGCCTTGGCAGGAAAATCTACGACACTCTTATGTCCAATTAACCAGCTGCAAGCTGCAAGCATGGGTCTAGGAATGTGGCTTAGTGATAAAGTGCTTGCTTAGTATGCATGAGGCCCTGGGTTCGATTCCTTAGTACCACATAAAAAAATACAATTACTTTTTAAAAAAAATCTGAAAGCACAGCTATGGCCTAAGTGATAGAGTGCTAGTCTTTTTTTTTTTTTTTTTTTTTTTTGCCAGTCCTGAGCCTTGGACTCAGGGCCTGAGCACTGTCCCTGGCTTCTTCCCGCTCAAGGCTAGCACTCCGCCACTTGAGCCACAGCGCCGCTTCTGGCCGTTTTCTGTATATGTGGTGCTGGGGAATCGAACCTAGGGCCTCGTGTATCCGAGGCAGGCACTCTTGCCACTAGGCCATATCCCCAGCCCCGGAGTGCTAGTCTTGAACAAGAAAAAGCTCAGGGGGCAGTGCTCCGACCCTGAGTTCAAGCCCTAATACTTGCACGCTTGTGCACGCGCATGCACACACACACACAGACAGTGTCTTAGACCCCGTCATGAAGCTATGTGTCCCCTTCTAGCTTTGGGGGATGACACCAGGGGTTGGTGAAGGAGCCGGAAGCATCTTGCCCTTTGGCCTCAGCCTAGCCCTAACCAGACCCGATGCCCCAAAGGAAAGCTGCAGAAGTGCGAGTGGGTGGCACCCAGCAGCCCGTGTGCACAGGGCAGGAGTGGGCGGGCGGGCGTGCAGGAGCAGCTCGAAGGCACAGGTCGGCTGTGCAGAGGGTGCATGCGCTGTGTGACTCCGGGGTCGGGGGGGAGGGAGGACCCTGGAGGGTGTGCACTCAGGACAGGGCCTGGCTCTCGAATGACTCAGCAATCACAGAAAGGGAGTTCCGCTTTCCCTGCAAGCAGCAGCAAGCCTGGGTTGAGGACTGCACCGCCCGGGGACCGGCTGGGCCCACAGCCAAGCCGCAGCCAAGCCTCCACCGTGGGGCACAGGCCAGGGGTGGCCCTGTTCCCATCCATCGTGCCACCATCCCACCCCCAGTGTGCACGGCAGGCCTGATGCCCCGAGGCTAGGCTCCTCGGGCTGTGGATTGAGTCATGAGTTTCACGAGGCTCTGTGCTCATTCCTTCAGGCCTGGCAGTACAAGGGTCAGGGCCTCACTCCGGACAACCGAGGTAAGTGGGATCACACTCCTCACTGGATGGTAGGAAGACACAGCTGTAGAGAAGAGACTTGGGAGACGTGGGATGGGTCCTGGTAGTGCAGGTAGATGTCAGGCTGAGTCGGTGGGGCACTATGTGTGTGTGTGTGTGTGTGCTTGTGCATGCGAGCGTGTACATAAGAGAGGAGAGGGAATGTTTGCCAGAGCCTTTCTTCCTCACCCTAGTATCATCTTAGGACAAGGGTTAGCTACGGGGTGGGTGAAACCACCCAGGTGGGTGTGACACAAATCTTTCACCATCTCTGTAGGTGGTTAGGATAAGAATGTAATGACCTGGTTTGACACTGCCAGCTAGTACAGTCCTTATGTAAGTGTGGTTCCACATCTAATACGTGAGGGGTACCCTATATCCCTCTTAACGTTTGACCTGTAGGCAGAGGCTTCCCCTGTCAGTGTATCATGGGGTGATGGTAAGTACCCCACTTCGGTCACTGCAGGGGAAGAACCACAGTACACCCAGCCACTTCAAAAAATGAAAAGATTACAGTTAGCAAGAGCAAAGAATATTCTAGCCAGGTGTTGGAACACTACAGACTCACACCTAAAATCCTAGCTACTAGGATGAGATCTGAGGATCAAAGTTCAAAGCCAGACCAGGGCAGGAAAGTCTGTGAGACTCTTATCTCCAACTATCCTATAAAGAGCCAAAAGTAGAAGTGTGACTCAAGTGATAGAGCACCGGCCTTGAGCTGAAAAAGCTAAGAGACAGCACCCAGGCCCTGAGTTCAAGCTCCAATACTATAAGTAAAAAGAAAAGGAATATTCTGCTTGGCATGGTGGTAAATGCCTGTAATCCTAGCACTTTGGAGTTGAGGCAGAAGGATCCTAAGTTCAAAGATAGCCTGGGCTGGGTGCCAGTGTCCTATGCCTGTCATCCTAGCTACTCAGGAGGCTGAGATCTGATGATCGTGGTTCAAAATAAACTGGAGCAGGAAAGTCTACAACACTATTATATCTAATTGTACACCCCAAAGCTAGAAGTGAAGCGGCAGCTCAAGTGGTAGAGCACTAATCTTGAGCAAAAAAGCTCAGGAACAGTACTCAGGCCCTGAGTTCAATCCCCAAGACCACCACCACCAACAAAAACCAAACCAAAACCCAAAGCCAGCCTGTACTAAACAGGAGACCTTTGCCTCTAAAAACAGATACACAAACAATCAATCCTTCCCATCTTGGGGTGTGGGGTCCAGGCCACAGCGGCTCCTCACAAGCATCTCATCTAGTGAAAGTCTGGCAGAAACTTCCAGTGGATGAGACACAGTGCTCTCACAATGGAGTCCCTAAGGGCATCATTTCGGAACTGCACATTCTCAAGCCCCGCCTCACATCCCTGAATGGGCTGCCCTAGGGTGGGCCAGCGTGCCCGGCTGTGTTTTAACCTGCCTTCCTTCCACGTGGCTGGGTGTCAGGACTGAGACGCCAGGCATAATGGACAGGTTTGCTGGCAACACTGGAACCCACTGACCAGTCTCAGCACCGTGCAATTGCCCAATACAAAGCTATGAAGCCGAAGCCAAAGTCCCTATGAAGCTGCATGGCCAAGAAATGGAACCCACCGTGGCCAAGCCTTTGGTTGTTACTATGCACAGGGCATGGAGAAGCCCTCCTTAAGGATGTGATCAGCAAACTCTAGACTACAGGAAACCCTCTGCCTTATATTACTCTGTGTGTGTGTGTGTGTGTGTGTGTGTGTGTGTGTGTGTGTGTGTGTGGTGTGTTGGTATTAGGACTTGAATTCAGGGCCTCACAATCTTGCTTACTTGGCTTTTCGCTTAGAGCTAGTTCTGTACCACTTGAACAATCTTTGCACTTCTGGCTTTCATAATGGTTAACTGGTGATAAAAGTCACTGGGACTTGCCTGCCTGGGCTGGCTTTGAACCTTGATCTTCAGTTTTCAGCCTCCACACAGGTGGGAGCCACCAGCACCTGGCTCATTATCTACTTCCGAGGTTAACTCAAAACAGACCAAAGAGCTAACACTAAAAACGTAAAACACAGGGCAAAAAGCTTGATGACACCGGATTTAGCAATAATTTCTTTGCTATGACCCTAAGAGCAACACACACACAAAATGGATAAGTTGGACTTCATGAAAATCAAAACTTTTGTTTCTCAGGGATACTTTTTAACACAGTAAAACTGCAACCTGACAGAGGAGGATACTCCTAAGGGAGGAACACAAAGGCATAGTGCCTCTGATCATATAAAATTATATTAATCAAGTGAACTCTAGGGGAAAAAAGGCAACCAGTGGAAGGAGGGGGAAACCATGTATCTATTCAGAGATGGATATACAGAATACATATAGAACTCTCAAAACCCAACAGCAAAGTAAAAGAGCCAGCCAGGCATGGTGGCTCATACCTGCAATCTTACCTATTCATACATCTGCAATTCTAGCTACTCACACACCTAACCTTAGCTACTCAGAAGGCTGAGAGCAAGAGTATCATAGTTTGAGGTCAGCCCAGGTGAAAAGTTGGTAAGTCAACATTCCAACCAATACCCAGATGTGGTGGTATAGACCAGTTATCCTAACTACACAGGAGGGGGAAATAGGAGGAGGGGAGGGTCCAGTCTAGTCCAGGGGCAAAAAAGAAACCCTACTGGAAAAGTAGGTAAGGAAAAAAGGTCTGGGGGCATGGCTCAAGGAGTACAGTGTCTGCATAGCAAGCATAGGCCCTGACTTCAAATCCTAATAGTACAAAAAAAAAAAAAAAAGAAAAGGAAAAAGACTTGAGACATTTCTCTAAGATAATCTAATGGCCACAGAGCATATAAAAATACATTCAACAGCACTATCATTAGGGAAACACAAATAAAAACCACACACAGTCAGATCAGATTATGTGACAGCAATATGCTGTAAGCCTCAAATTCGGAGAGTCTAGGTTAACACATTAAAAAGCCCAACAGGGGCAAATGCCACCTCACATCTACTAGGATGGGCTGGAGATTGAACCCAAGAGCCTTGCCCATGCTAGGCAAGTGCTCTACCACTGAGCTTCAACCTCATGGATGGCTACGAAAAACACAAAAATAAAAACCCAGAAAAATCACAAGTGCTGCTGAAGAAATGGAGAACTGTTGGGAATCTGTACAACCCACTGAGGAAAACAGTATGATGATTTTTCAGAAACTAAACGAGAACTGGCTGGGAATATGGCCTAGTGGCAAGAGAACTTGCCTGGGTTCGATCCCCCAGCACCACATATATAGAAAACGGCCAGAAGTGGCGCTGTGGCTCAAGTGGCAGAGTGCTAGCCTTGAGCAAAAGGAAGCCAGGGACAGTGCTCAGGCCCTGAGTTCAAGGCCCAGGACTGGCAAAAAAAAAAAAAAAAAGATAAGAAATTAAATGAGAAATACCAGTAATTTCATCTTGGAATATGCATCCTGAAGAATTCAAGGTAGGAGGTTTGGGATATGGCTCAAGTGGTAGTTCATCTGCCTAAGAAAATGTGAGGTCCTGGGTTCAAACCCTAGTAGCACTGTAAATTTAAAAAATAAGCCTTAAAAGAATACAAATGTATTGTGTACACATATACCCAGATACCAAATAAATACTATATTGTGTTTAAAAAAGAAGAATTGCTGGGTGCCAGTGTCTCATGCCTATAGTCCTAGCTGTTTAGAGTGTTGAGATCTGAGGATCAAGTTCAAACCCAGCCTGGGTAGACAAATCCTCAGGGATTTTCCAGCTAACCCAGCTACCCAGGAAGCAGAGGCAAGAAGAGCTCCTTTAATCCCAGCCAGCCTAGGCAAAATACTGAGTACCTATCTGAGAAACAAAACTAAAAGCAAAGGGCTGGTGGTGTGGTTCAAGTGGTAGACAGCTCGCCTATCAAGTGTGAAGCCCTGCCTATAATCCCTAGTACCACAAAACAACAAAAACAAATCAAAAGTAAATGAACATAAAGCCCAGCATGCCATCTCTCATGCTTAGCTTTCTCCAGTAACATAGGTATCACACCAAAGTATAATCAACAGCGACAGTGTACTACTTTGCCTGTTAAGAACATCCATGCACATCATCAATCCTTATGAAATATGACTTTTACACAGAGGGTAAGTAACCTGACCCAAGTCACACAGCTGATGATGAAACTGAAATGAGAATCTGGTAGTCCACACACCTTGCACAGTGTGTGTATGTGTGTGTGTGTGTGTGTGTGTATAGATGTGACCCAGTGCATACTTAGTGGTCAATGAATTTTCACTGGTGAGACCTCAGGGGCTCCCAATGTTTTACACAACAGTCAGCTCTGATTGAGAATATCCAAGTGTATTCTGAGGGACTCAAACTAGGGGAGTCTAGGCTAGCAACAACAAAAGCCTCATATTAGGAAGTTCAAAACTAGGGGCTGGGGATATAGCCTAGTGGCAAGAGTGCCTGCCTCGGATACACGAGGCCCTAGGTTCGATTCCCCAGCACCACATATACAGAAAACGGCCAGAAGCGGTGCTGTGGCTCAAGTGGCAGAGTGCTAACCTTGAGCGGGAAGAAGCCAGGGGACAGTGCTCAGGCCCTGAGTCCAAGGCCCAGGACTGGCCAAAAAAACAAACAAACAAAAAACCCCAAAAAACTAGGGGCTGGGAAGGTGACTCAGAGGTAGAGTGCTTATCTAGCATGCATGAAGCCCCGGGCTTGATTTCTTAGTACCACATTAACAGAAAAAGCCCAGAAGTGGTACTGTAGTTCAAGTGGCAGAGTACTAGCCTTGAGCAAAAGAAGCTTAGGAGCAGTGCCCAGGCCCTGAGTTCAAGCCCCATGACTGGGGGGGGGGGGGGGGGGAAGAAAGTTTAAAACTAGGCTGGGTATGGAAGTAGAGTGGTAGCTTAAGTGGTAGAGCAATTGCCTTGAGTGAAATAGCTAAGGGACAACACCCAGGCCCTGAGTTTAAGTCCCAGTACTGTCACAAAAAAAAAGAAACAAACAAAAAAAAATCAGGCTCGGTGTTAGGGCTGCAGCCTGGCATGCACAAGGCCCTGGGTTCAATCCTCAGTATTGAAAGAGCAAAGTTCCAAGTAGCCACTGTGGGGCTAAGTGGCTCACGAAGTCCTGAAGACCCTTAGAGCACACCAACAATGCAGAGAGAAAGCTGACCAGCAGTCCTGGCTGAGCAAGATTCGGAGGAGGGGGGTGGGGAGGCAGCCAGAGGAAGCCCTCTGGGCTCTCCATCAGCCACAGCTCAGGCAAGCACTCTGAGCTGGGGTAAACAGGCAGAGGCATCCTGCGGACAGCAAAGCAACCCCATGCCACCCCCAGCTCACTCTGCCAGGGCCCCTCTGCCCAGCCTCCCCTCCTCCATCCTTCTGGTCCAGAACAGACGCCTCCTGACAGGCCCACAGGAAACACAGATTGCTGTGGGCAGTTGCCAAGAAAAGATCTTTTTCCTGATGAGATTAGGGCCTGCGTAAGTGCTTCGCCCACATCTGACACTGTCCAGACCCAGGTCCTTGGGGTGGGTGGGGGACATACCCAGAGGGCAGCTCTCAGGTCTCCCCGTCATTGTCCTCATTATTTCAATGCCTTCCTCTGGTCTTGTGAGGCTCATTCTCTTGGGGGGGGGGCTCTGTGCTTCCCCACCACCCCCAGACCTCACCCCACCCCATTTCCCTTAGGCCTTAAGCCGTGCCCAGATCCCCTCAGTGTGGAGCACACAGGACCCCCTCCTTCATGTCCCCTTCCCCACACACCTGCTGTCTGAGCCAGGCTGGCTGGGGCTTTCTTCAGCATGGACCTCCCTAGATGCCCCATCCTGGCTCCCTCACTCTGCTTGTGGGGGAGGGGGAGAATTCTTGGTTGGCCCTTGGTTAAGCTCATGGAGTACCCTTCCTCTCCCCCTCCTCCTGGGCTGGCTCCAAGAGCCAGCCCTCCCAGGGGCCTCCCCGTGCTGTGAGCCCCCAGCCTCATAGACAAGGAGATAGCCCACAACAAGGAGAGAAGCACCCCAAGTTCAAGTCCTGCACCTCCTTTGCCTTTGCACTCAGCAGGTGCATCTTAAAGGCATCTTGTGCTATGGTGCTGGGACTTGAGGACTAAAGGGGATACTGTATGCAAAGTATACCATATGCAAATTATACTGTATGCAAATTATTTTGTGCACCAAAGGATGGAGGTGTACTTCCTCACTTCCTCCCCTCCCCCTGTAGGCCTAGTAACCCCAAATCACCCCCTTTGCTGCAGTGCCCAGGCTTGGGCACCCAGAGGGTTGTGGTTGGCCCTCTTTCACCAGGAGCTCTGGGCAGGTTGACAGCTCCCGCACTGATTTGCCCTGGGGTCTTAGCAAATCTCATCCCCCCTCTGTCAGAGCCAGGGGAGGAGTCCACATACCAGCTGCCCCAGTCCTTGGAGGGCTGGTGTCCAGCCTGCCTGGACCTTCTGAAGAACAGAACAGAGCTTCCTGATCACTCCCCAAACCAGGCCCCTGACCAAAACTCCATTCAGGTTTATTGCCCCACAAGTTTCTTATCTGGGAGTTTCGAGCAACAAGGGTCACTGGGGATTTTCCAAGACACCTCCCAAGGCTGAAATCCGGGACTCCACCTCTGCACCCTGTCCAGTCCTTGGCACAGAGCTTCCAGATCTGTCTTTGGACAGTGGGGGCCCAAGGCCCACAGAGAGAGCATGCTTGCTCAGTGTCCCGAAAGAACATTCCAGGGAGGTTCCTGTGTTCTATTTTCAACGAGGCCCCAAAGATGGCCCCCTCCAAAAGAATCATCCCTTGCCACCTGTTTCAGGGACTTGTTGCCACAGTCATCCTCAGAGCAGATGCCCTCTCTGAGCCTGACACCATATTGGGTACCACAGACGGGAGATGAGGGTAAAGGAGTGAGGATCAGGCTGCTGGCCTTCTGGATGAATGAGAAGGGGAGGAAGCAGCAAGTTTACCACCAACAGAGAGGGAAAGGCAGCCCGGAGAGGAGGTGCTGTGCCTGCCACAGCCAGCCTGGTATGGGTGCTAGGGCTCACAGTGGGAGGGCGGGAAGCAGGCGCCCAGCCAGGCACAGGGATACACCAGGGCTCGAGAGTGCCAGCCTAGGGCTTAGCCCTCAACAAGAGGCATAGAAGTTCGAGACCAGGCCTGTAACAGTCAGTGCAAAAGTGCCCCTGTCATTAGGATAGCATGTTTGGCCTGGAAAAAGACTTTCTTTCCTCAAGCCTAGAAGAAATAACACCATGGGGAGAGGGCTCTAGGGACCTCCTTGGATGGACTCAGGAGGAAGAGGATGACTGACCTGTGTTGGGGTCCCAGATTAGAATGCATACAGCACTAGGTGCCCATATCTCACACTGGTAACTCTAGCTACTCATGAGGCTGAGATCTGAGGATCAGGGTTCAAAGCCAGCCTGGGCAGATCAATCTGTGAGACTCTTCAGTTAATCACAGAAAACAACAAATAAAAACAAACAAACAAAAAACAGAAGTAGCGCTGCGGCTCAAGTGGTAATGTGCTAGCCTTAAGCAAAAAAGCTCAGGGACAGCACCCAGAGCCCTGAGTTCAAGCTCCAAGACAGACAGACAGACAGACAGACACAGACACAGACACAGACACACACACACACACACACACACACACACACACACACACACACACATTTGCTGATGCTGGGCAGCCAAACACCCTGTCTCTAAACTCAGTTCTGACACAGGAGGATGATGGGAAATTCTTTTGTTTCTCCTCACTAGCTTATTACCATGGAGATAAGTGCTGCTGCTTAGCCTTAATCAATTCCCCAGATAGGGGCTGCAACAGCTGGCAGGAGGCTAGAGGCCTCTGCTCTAATCTGGTGCTCAGGTCTTGCCTGCAGGCAGGAAGGGCTGGGAGACAAACTGCTGCTCCTGGATTCTGGCAGTCAGGGTTTAGGGGTGGGAAGGGTACAGAAAAGACATTAATGTCCCAAAGGAAAAGGCACTTTCTACCTACCCCAAGACTGGCTGCTGGACCACGTGACAGCACCTCATGTACCCACAGGGCTGGGGCTAGACAGAACCCAAGAACCAGAATTTCTGGCAACTTCCAGGTGCCCAGGAAGCAGCTGGTCCTGGCTACTCTCAGAGAATGGCTGTTTGCTAGTCCTGCTCACGGTTTACAAAGGGCTTCCTGGTCACCATTCACTCAAGAAGCACGAGTTCCATCCTCCATCTCCTCATGGGCCTCACTGCCCCTTTAACTGACTTGGAGCAGGGCAGGAACAGAAACTCATATGCAATGATTTATCTCCCAGTCTATCCATCTCACAGCAGGGAGCTCAGGTAGAGCTGGAGACATGCATCCAACAAGAACCCAGATCCACCTTCACCAGCTCCCAACACCTAGCTGTCCTGGGCAGATAGAGAACTTAACAGCAATCAGAGGGCCTTGAAGAAGACCAGAAAAGATCAGAGCATCGTGTGTGTGTGTGTGTGTGTGTGTGTGTGTGTGTGTGTGTGTAGGTACTAGTGAACTCAGGGCCTTTTTGCTTCCTAGGGCAATTGCTCTATTACTTGAGCCATGCCCCAGTCCTCCCCTCTCCCCCTTTTGCTTGAGTTATTCTGGGGGTAGGGTTTTGCCTGGGGTTGGCTTTAGTCTGAGACCCTCCATCTCTGAACCTCCATGTCTGGCCTCTATATGAAACCTCTCTGTGTCCTCAGCACTCCCATCTGTAAGTGAACTATAGCCGTAAGGTTCCAATGAGTTTATTCATTGGAAACAAGAGGTGTGCACAGCTCGGGGGCAGAACTCTTCTCATGTAAGCAAGACCAGTGCTAGGAGTTCAGTTGAAGAATCATGGCGGTGATGGATGCGTTGCAATGTGCTAGACTGTCACGCGGTGGTGCCTGCCACAGAATGGCATACTCAGCTCCGATGGCTGGGATGGTAACTGTTCTGCATATCTCACCCCAATTAAATAAAGAGAAGACAAGAGTTGTTACACACACAGATTTCCTGAACCCTTGGGCAGAGATGATAGCAGCTCCCATCTGCCCCTGGCCTAGCTGGTGGTCAGTCCCTTAATGGTAGAGGGCGGGCTGCTTGGCTCACCCTTGTAGTCCTGGCTACTCAGTGCTTCTCTGATGGGGTGCAGGGGCTCTGGGGGATGAGGAGCCTCCTCATTTCCCTAAGTGTCTTCCCTAGGCCCAGGCACAAGGGGTGGTTCTCCCTATCAACTTCGCTCTTCCTCATCTCTAAAATGGGAAGGGCATCCTATCCCCTTGTGCCCCCCTATCCCCAGAAGCTTGAAGGGAAGGTCCGAAGGAGAGGGGAGGGAGAGGGACCTGGGTCATCTACAACGTACTGTGATCCTGCCCACGTGGCTGAGAGGCAGCTGCAAGGCTAGTCACACAGTCAGGCGTCCTGCCACGCACCAGCCAGAGCTGGGTCTGTGCTCATCTGTAGGGCAGGATGCCAGTATGTCCTTCAGGCATTTAGAACCCCACCTGGGACAAGGTCAACTCAAGCTCTGCACTTGTTTGTGTAACCAATTTAAAGGAAGTATAAGAGGATCACTTTTACAGCGTACTCGCTGGGAGCCAGGCACCAGCTGAAGTGGGATTGACAGGGGCATTTAGCAAAACCAAACACAGGCCTTGAGCACGCCAAGAGAAAACAAGGAATTTAAGTTCCACACGGCTCCTTGCAGCAGCATGACCCAACATTGTAAAGATCTGGGGCAGGGAGGCACCCGAGCCCGGAAGTGGATGAAAACTGAGAAGGCCGTGTCACCACCCCCTTTGTGCTGATTCAGAATCTAAAGCTCTGTGATTGAATCTAATTCCCAAATGATCAGAACACTATATTATATCTGGGCAAGGAGCCACCAACATCCCTAAGATGCCCAGAAACAGAGCCCCAGGAGGGCACCCAACCCACACACGATTCCATCAGAAGATCTGAGGGTTCTGGTATGCACCATTCCCCTTCTGAGGAAGGAAGAGCTCAACCGCCACACTTCCTCTCTTCTAGTTTCCCCCCATTGCCCCATCTCCATCCCGAGAGCCCCACTAGCCACCTCTGCCACCTCTGCCTCATAACAGCACGGCAGAGACCCCAGAACCCTCCTGTGTGCAGGACCCTAGTGGGTAATGATTAAGGCCAGGGAGTTTCTTGTGTGATTCAGTTCAGTCTCCTTTCCATGGTGCTCCTGGCTGCCCCATCTTTCACCTAGTCTAGATTCTGGACTACACTCCAGTCCTGCCCCTGCCCCTGAGAGGTAGTGGGGTACAAAAACTGAGTACGTATGCCCAGGCATGCGGGCCCACACAAGGTAGAACCAGAAACAGGATCAGGCCCGAGAGTCTTCCCCACTAAAGACACAGAACAAAGTGCCTTTCATCTTGTGTCTGGACACAGTACCACATATTTTGTTCCTTATCTGTGTTGCTCTGAGTACTGGTAGAAGCTTGTGTGTGGAAGGACAAATTCCAAAACAGCTTGAGAAGGAAGAAAGGCCTTATAATGGTGAGCGGGGGGCCCTCCCAGGCTGTAACCTGTGAAAGTGCAACTGTTTCTCCAGAGAGGGAGTGGTATGGGCTGGAAAGATGGGGGGCCTAGGGTCAAGAGGGAAGACAGACTTGAAATCTTTTCTGCACCCCTGGCCCCCGGCTGCATAGGGTCTGGTGGAGCACAGTCCCTCAGTCCACATCTTCCAAGGTCACAGCTGGAGTCTGTCTCTGCACTGAACACGTCCCAGAGGCAGCGGGGGCGGGGGGTGCTCTCTGCCCTCCCAACAGGTAGCATGAGGGAGGTATCACATGCCACGCCAGGAAACACAAGCACAGTCAGGGTGGTGACAGCCATGAGGAAGAAACCAGGAGCTTAGAACAGAGGTCTTCAAATGTTCTCTGTTGTTCACGAGTACACACACATACACACATGCATACATACATACACACATACATACATGCATGAATGCATGCATACACACATGCATACACACATAGATACAGATATACATACACACAGGCATACATATACATACAGACATACACATACACATGCATGCATACATACACACATATACACAGGCATACACATACATATACACATAAATGTTCACATACATACATACACATATACATACAATACACCTATGCATATATACATACACATACACACATACATACATATGTACATACACACATATGCACATACATACACATACACACATACATACATACATACATTTGGGGGGGGGGTAGTGAGAGCAAAGCCAGCACCACCCGCTTGAGCCACACCTCAGCCCTTTTGATTCTTTGTTTGCTTTTCTGATAGTGTCTTGCTCTTTTGCCCAGGCTGGCCCTAGAGTAAGACCCTCCTACCTTTACCCCCTGAGTAGCTGAGATAGCAGGCATATACTACTATGCCCAGCCCTGATCACTCTGCCAAAGAGAAAAAAAAAAGCAACTCACCCCCAGCCCACACTTTTTTTATATTATATACAGATTACTGTCATTAATAGCCTCACGACACAACCTGCACATGGGTAAGTCATCACTATTCAGACTGGCTATTGAATTTTTCTCTTTTTGTGCTGGTCCTGGGGCTTGAATTCAGGGTTAGGGTGCTGCTTCTGAGGTTGCTTCCCCCCTCCCCCCCCCACAAGTCTAGCACTCTACCACTTGAGCCACAGCTCCATTCCACTTCCAGCTTTTTTTTTTTTTTTGTAGTTAATTGGAGATAAGAGTCTCATTGACTTTCTGGCTTGGGCTAGCTTCAAACCACGATTCTCCAATCTCAGCTTCCTAGGTAGCCAGGATTACAGGCATTACAAGCATGATTACGAGCTCCTAGCTTCAAACTGTATTTTAAATAAAACATAAAACCTGACTTGGATTCTTTGCAAACTCCATTAGCCTGTCACTGTGTTGTCCCATGGCTGATCATGCTAGAAACCCAGTGTTAATTCTTCCACGTCCTTGTTCAGACATGCCGGCATGAGGGAGATTATTAGCCCAGTTTCTCAGTAGGCATTGATTAACGCGAGGCAGGGTGGCACCCTCCTGTGATCTCAGTGACTCAAGAAGTGGAGGTCAACCTGGCCAAACATTATCCATACCCCATCTCCCAAACAAAACTCAAACACAAGGGCAAAAAGCGGCAGAGCGTTTGCCTAGCGAGTTCAAGGCCCAGGAGTAGCCATTTACCCATTTTTTGAGGGTTGGTCACTGGCATTTAACAGCTTAAACAATGACCTGTAAATACAACCTGGATGAACTAGTTTGCCTTTGCCTAGGTTAATTAACCAGGTCAATGAATTGGGATGATCTGCAGACCCAAAGAGTTAAAAGGGTCCTTTGTCACCCCTTCTCTCAGTGTCTCCCCTCCTTCCTGGGGGACCTCTGCCTCCCCGGGGGGAGTTGCTGTCCACACCTGCAAGAGATGAGGGATGCTGAACACTTTCTTCTTGTTGCAGGGGGTGTTCTGCCTGCGCCCAGTGAGCATCTTGCACCTCACTCTGGAAGCCCCTGGTGTAGACGCTGGAGAGACCCCGGATCTCAGGCTGCAGAGGTTGGGAAGCCCGTGGCCGGGTCTACCCCTCACTCGCTTGTGCCAGGTCAAGGGCTGCTCAGAGGCAGGCTCCTGGAAGAAGACGAGCTTCTGGTTCTAGATGCCTTGCCCGGCTGGCCGCCCCCAGGTTCCTGGCCAGCGGCTGGCCCCTCTGTTGCTCCTCTCACTGGCCTGCTGGCTTTGCCCTGTGCCACTCTGCTTCTGCGCAGCCTCTGCTCGCTCACCTGTGAAATGGGACCAGTCAGACCCTGTGACATCTTGGGATTGAAATCACTCTTTTCTTACACCCTGGGCAGGCCTGCTTTGCGGGGGAGGGGGGGTGAGAAGGGGATGGGATGGGAGGCTTGGAGATCTGAGTGCTCCTGGGGCCTGAGACATTGGGTCTCTCTACCTGCCAATCACAGCAGTGCACGCTGGACCTTGGAGTCCTTGGAGCCAGGGCTCCCAGGGCCTTGAGGGGGTCTGGGCTGGGTTGGAGGGGGGGAGGAAGAGAGGGGGATCCATTCTTGTCTCCAGACTCAGCATCCTGCCCACCTCCTGGGACCTCTTCTGGGCTGAGTCCCCCCCCCCCCCCCGCCCGCCTCAAAGGGCATGGTCCCCCTCCAGACTTTTCACTGCTTCTCAGTCAGGCATTCAAGGCAAGATATAGCCCAGGAGTGGGGTGTGCAAGAGAGGAAGCGGAAGCAGGAAGGACCAAGGCAGTGGGGAGGCAAGCAGGGGGCCCCCCGAACAGACAGTAAACTCGATAGAGAATTTAAGTTAGTGAGAAAACCAGCCCATGGTCTGACCTCTTATAACCCTCGTATGACCCCAAGTTTGATCCCAGCACCAAAGGTCAGAGTGGAAGTGAATAAAAGGCTCCTCCCTCCTTGTCAGGTCAGGACTGTACCACTCCCCGGACACCAACCACAAGGACAGATTCATTGCAGCCCACACAGGCCAGCATGTCCCCTCCTCTGGGTGTCATCTATCCTCTGCCATGCTTCCCGCCCCGCCCCGCCCCCTTCCAGGAAGTCTTCCTGAACTGAACTCAGGCCATTGGGCCTCCAATCCATCCCAAGCCTCCCAACTCCCAGACAGTGTTCTGAAAATGTTTTTGTCTCGGCCCACTTCCTAGCTGTGTGACCTCAGCAAGACCCAAAGCATCTCTGAGCCTTTGTTTCACCTCTGTGAAGGAGAGCTCATCTCCAAATGACACCTTGCCCTTGCCCTTGGCCATCCCTTCTTCTGACCACACTCTTGGTGAAGTCTTCTTTTGGGGGGTTATGGTAGTATTGGGATTCAAACTCAGGGCCCAAGTGCTTGCTAGGTAGGTATTCCAGTGCTTAGAGCCATGCCTCAGCCATTTTGTTTTGGTGTGCTTTTCAGATAGGGTCTCATGCACTTGCCTGGGCTGGCTCAAAAAGCTAACCTTCTATCTCTGCCTCCTGCCTGGCTGGGATTATAGATGTGGAACATCATGCTAGGCTCTTCAATTAATTTTTGTGTGTGTGTGTGTGTGTGTGTGTGTGTGTGCGAGCGAGCACATGCGCGTGCAGAGAGAGGGGGTTCTGGAGCTAAAACTCAGAGCCTAGGCGCAATCCTTGATCTTTTTCGCTCAAGGCTAGTACTCTACCACTTGAGCTACAGCTCCACTTCTGGTTCTTTTTTGATGGTTAGCTGGAGATTAGAATCTTATGGACTTTCTTGCTAGGGATGGCTTTAAACAATAATCTCCCGAGCTTTTTTTTTTTTTTTTGGCCAGTCCTGGGCCTTGGACTCAGGGCCTGAGCACTGTCCCTGGCTTCTTCCCGCTCAAGGCTAGCACTCTGCCACTTGAGCCACAGCGCCGCTTCTGGCCGTTTTCTGTATATGTGGTGCTGGGGAATCGAACCTAGGGCCTCGTGTATCCGAGGCAGGCACTCTTGCCACTAGGCTATATCCCCAGCCCTCTCCCGAGCTTTTGATATCAAGGCTAATGCTCTACCACTTGAGCCACACCTCCACTTTCAGCTTTTGGGCAGTTTATTGGAGATAAACTCCTCCTCCTCCACCCCTCCTCAAGGCTAACACTTTACCACTTGAGACACAGTGCTACTTCCAGCTTTTTCTGAGTATTTTATTGGAGATAAGAGACTTGTGGATTTTCCTGCCTGGGCTGGCTTTGAACCATGATCCTCAAATCTCAGCTTCCTGAGTAGCTAGGACGACAGGCACGAGCCACCCGTGCCAGTCTAACTTTTTCTGGGCAGGCTTTGATTTCAAAGTTGTCTTGAGTCTGCTTCCCAAGTAGTTGGGATTACAGGCATGCACCTCCAGGTACACACTGCACTGGCAATGGAGGAATGGCTCAAGTAGGGGGAAGTTTCCTAGCAAACTCGAGGCTCCCCAGCCGAACCCTAGTACTACAAAAAAAACCCCCAAACACCAGACAAGTCCCAAACAAAGAAAGCACTCCTCCTACTTCCCAAGTCACTAAGTTCAGGAGAAAGGGATGAAGAGCACGCTGGCCAGGTTACCACCTGCCTCTCCTCTCGCTCCCTGTCTGCGGGGACAACGCTTCACTCACATCCCTGAGAGATCAGTCAGCGCAAGGCCCTGGGACCCAGGATAACACAGCCCCCTACGTGACGGCGTGGCCCCACTGTGCACCCAGTTCTGGGATGGCATCCGGGCCCTGTGACCGCTAGCTGCATGCTGGGGATGCCTGCTTCTTGGGAGGCCAGCTCTCTCTCACCATCGCCCTCAGATCCTTCCAGGCAATCCCTCCCAACATTGGAGGAAGTAGGGTACAGAAGTGTGGCAGGACCAAGCCCCGCCCCAGGTGCTAATGAGATGCTGGTGGTTCAGGGGCCAACCAGGCCTAGAAAAGGCCCTGGGGGAATTGTATGGCCATGTGCCCCCTTGCTGATTCCAGCCTCCCATCCTCCAACCTACCTCCCAACACTTCAGACCTTCCACCTGCCTCCATTCCTATGACTGTGACCACAACCTTTTGCCTGATCATTAGGTCTCAGCTAGACCATCTGGCCTGCCCCGGATCTTTTCAAGATATGTAAATCTTGCCCAGCACGGTGGTTTTGGGCTGTAAACTGAGCACTCAGGAGGCTGAGACAGGAGGATCTCGAGTTTGAAGCCACCCTGGGCTACACAGCAAGACACAAACTCAAAACAAAAACAACAGAGTAGGCGAAGTTTGAGCATCACATGGCTCTCTGCCTCTTTAGCCTCACTTGGTTTTGGGATCTGAGCTGGAGACACTTGTGACAATTTTAAGTCTTCCAAGGGCCATTTCCTCCTGCCACAGGACCTTTGCACAGGCTGTTCCTCCGGGTCTAGCCTGCCCCCAATCCCCACCCTGGCCTGCTCAGCCTATTCTCAGGTTTCAGAGCTCAGCTCACAAGTTCCTTCCTCAGGGAAGCCTTCTGGTCTCCTGGCCCCAGGCCAGGCACACTCTCCTCCTCCCTCCCCTCTCCCCTCAGGCACTGGTCCCAGGTTTGTGGGGCCCTGTGATTACTGTCTGTGTCTCATTCTTCCTGGAGCCTGCAAAGGTAGGGCCCAGGATCTCTTTTGCTCAGCTCTGCCTTGAATGATGGGGTTTATATTTCACATGCAGAAAGCAATCGATACAAGAACAAAGATCCTGTTGGAAAATTAAATCAAGAAATAAAAGAGTTTCCGCAAACGAATGAATGAAAGAATGAATGAGCCAGACTCCAGGAAGTGACTGGCGAGTGGACTCCAGGGTCACACACAGAGGTGGGGGTGACCTGTAACCTTTCTCCAGGGTGGGCATGGGCCAAGCTAGTCCTGGTAACGGCAAGGATGAGGTTAATGACCAGCCAACCCGCCTCAACGCACCTCCCTGTCAGTATGTCTGCCGCCTTCCCAGGCCTCTCCCTGAGCGAACAGCACAGGAAGAGCCTTCAGTGACTGCACCAGCAAAGCCTCTCTGAGCTAGTATCTGCCTGTTCTACAGTGTCTGTCTAGGGCTGGCTGAGGAAAAATAGCAGCAATCTAGTGATTGCAAGGGCAAACCCAGCTGTATCTCTACCTGGCTGTGTGACCCTGTGAAAGTCACTTAACCTCTTTGGGCCTATTTCTTCAGCTGAAAAAAACCCCAAACAAACAAACAAACAAACAAAAAGAGGACAACAAGGTCTAGCCATGAGGCTGCAGTTGAGGACTAAGGGTGCCAGAAACATACCGGGGAAAGACGGCCTCTTCCATAAATGGTGCTGGGAAAACTGGATATCCAGGTTCAGAACACTTAAACTTGAAGCTCATCTCTCACCCTGTACAAAAATCAACTCCAAAATGGATCAGAGAACTCAAAGAAACACCTAAAATCATAAATCTACTACAAGAAGACATCGGTAAAACTCTTGAAGTTATAGGCACAGGCAATTATGTTTCAAATAGGACTCCAACTGCCCAGAAAATAAGAACAACAATTGACAAATGGGACTACATCAAATTAAAGGGATTCTGCACCGCGAAAGAAACAACTACCAGAATCAAGAGACAGCCCACAGAAGGGGAGAAAACCTTCTCTGGTTATTGAACAGATAAAGGGTTAATATCCAGAATATACAAACAGCTCAAAAATTAAAGAGCATGTCGAAGGCCACTGGTTCACGCCTGCAATCTTAGCTATTCAGGAGGCTGAGGATTGTGGTTCAAAGCCATCCCAGGCAAGAAAGTCCACGAGGCTCTTATCTCCAATTAACCACCAGAAAACCAGAAGTGGCTCCGGCCCCATGACTTAAAGTGGTAGAGTGCTAGCGTAGAGTGAAAAGAACTCAGGGACAGTGGAAAGGTCCTGAGTTCAAGCCCCACAACTGACCAAAAAAAAAAAAAAAAAGAACAATTGATCCAACATGGGCAAATGAACTGAACAGCTAGCTCTTCAGGAACAGTACAAACGGCCAATAGATACATGACAAAATGTTTGATACTTTTAGCCACAGAGAAATGCAAATCAAAGCCACATTAAGATTTTGTCTCACCTCAGTGAGAATGACACCCATCAAAAACAAACAAAAACAATAACAAGGCAGGTGAGGATGCTTGGAGAAAGAAACCTCATTCACAGTCTGTCCTGTCGGTCTGGATGTAAACATGTAAACGGAATGCAACTACTATGGAAATCAGTATGGAGGCTCCTCACAAAACAAAACAGAACCTCCCTATGACTCTGCCATACCACAACTGGGAGAAGGAATCAATACACCAGAAAGATGCCTGCATACCTGTGTTTATCGCAGTGCTGTTCACGACAGCCCAATGAGGGAACTAGCATTTGTGACCAAGAACAGATAGAGAAGATATGGTTTATGCACCTACACCATGGAATATTATTACACAGCCATAAAGGAAAACGAAATCATGCAGGGGAATGGGAGAAACCAGCAAACATGAGGTAAAACAAGCCAAGTCAAGCTCAATAAAAGCCAACTATCATTCTGGTGGTTGCTTGTAAGTGGCAACTAGACCTAAATGTCATACTTATTTAAGGACATGTACACACATACACATACTTATAAATGCAATCTATGTAACTACACAGAACAACAGAACATGATCCTAACTTTGAAACTATTTAGGAAGCTGTGGGAAAGGGAAAGGAAGAAAGAAGGTGAATAATTTTCAAATATATTGCAACCATATATGAAGACAATACAAAGAGTCTGAATGAAAGTTATTGATCAATAAGGGGGGGAGGGGAAAGAGAAACAGGCTTTGGTGCAGGTGGGGCCAGAGGGAGGGGGTTTGCCTAAGAGGGGAGGTGGGGAGGATGAACATCATTAATGGAGTTTGTTTGCACAGATGTAAATAGAACAAGGAAACCTACGGAATTGTCTCAAGAGGTGGAGAGAGGGGAGAGTGATGAACTGATTGGGAAACACTATCATGCCTGGAAATGCCACGCCTGTATAAAGCAGTGCTAGTAAGGGTCTAGGAGGCTCTCTTTCGCTCCATCTGCCATGGTGGTATGGATGGCTGGTGAGCACGGTTGGCCAGTGTCTTGCCACGGCTTCCTCCTGGCACGACTTTCAGGATCGAGCAACTCCTGGCCAGACAGCTAGGGGAAACCACCCTCTTCTCCAGTGGATTCAGATGAAAACTGGCAATAACATCAGGCACCGCTCTGAGACGAGACGCTAGAGGAGGGCCACGCTGGTGGGTAAGGAGCTGCGTGAGAGGGTGCATGGGTTTGTGCCGTACCGTGATCAACAACTGACTTCAAGATGAAAATGTCACCACTGTCTGCACAGTTGGGCCTTTTAAATCAGAGCTTCCTTTTTCTTTCATTGCCCTAGGCAGGGTAGTAGCACGTCACATGGTTTCAAGACACAGGGTTGTTGAAAGTGGGATGCAATCTGCTGCTGCTGCTTTTCTTTTTTTTGGGGGGTGGGGTGGGGGTGGAGGCGCTGCTCCTGGGGCTTAAACTCAGGGCCTGGGTGCTATTCCTGAGCTTTTTAGCTCAAGGCTAGCGCTCGACCACTTGAGCCACAGCTCCTCCACTTTTGTCTGTTCTTGGAGGCTTGTGGGCTCTCCTGCCGGGGCTGGCTCTGAACCACTGTCCGCAGATCTCAGCCTCCTGAGTAGCTAAGGTTACAGGCGTGAGCCACTGGCACCAGGCTTGTGTTTCCCTTAAAAGATGATAAAATAATAGGTAGCACCCGGCCTTCCACGGAGCTCAGTTGTTTGACTTTCTCTGTCTGCAAAGAGGCTGGAAGGCTCGAGAGTCTAGGTAGGACCCGGGGGTCTAGCAGTAGCCCGAGTTCCTGGCAGGAGCTGAACTCTGATGGCTTAGGCCCTTTCCCTAGCCTGGCGACCCAGGATCTGTCCCAGGTGTTCAAGTCCCGCCCAGATGTGGCCCCACTATGACAAGCAAGTCCCCTCCACTCTGGCTCTTGGCTCCTACACATGCCGCAGGGCCTTCTGTGGTCACAGTGCCCACCGTGTCTACAGCCACCTAAACCCTCAGGCTTGTCCCTAGAGTCTTGGGTCCACTCCCCAGAGACCTCTCCACCAGGGTGACTCCTCCATCAAGCCACCCTTTAGGTCTGCTCCCAAATATTCTGGAAGTTTCTCTGGCCTGGGAGTGCCAGCCTAGCCTGGTTATTCGGCTACCTAATACTGACTAGAACCTATATTACAGACAGATCGCCACAGTCCTCAGAGAAATCAAACGTCTATTGTACGTAAGTTTCAAAACCCAGAAAGCATTCAAGGAAACACAGTTCTACCACCTACGGATTGAAGTAATGCCTGTCTGTCTGAGCGTTTTTCTGTATTTATGTGCAGACAAATATTCTTTTCTCATATTCCAACTCAAACAGGCTCACAGCAGACGCACACTCTGTTCCTACTTGCTTTTACAGCGTCTGTACAGACAGGGCCGCAAGCAAAGTGACCTGTGGAGCTCAGCCCCCAGAGCCCCTGCAGCCCCCTCAGTGTGGGCCCAGATCCACGCAGGACAGCGGTGCTGTGGGCCTGGAAGGTTCCTAAGAACACCGCCCCAGTGCAATGGGTCTGTGATTTCCTCTGCTCCACCATCCCTCAGGGCAGACGGAGGTGTGTGAGGTTAGTGACACCTTCGGTTCCCTGGCAGATCTGCCTATGGCCTTCTGATGCCAGACTGGAAGTTCTCCTAGTCCCCCGAGGCTGGCTAGCATCGACTGCACCTCCTCCCCAGGAGCCCCAGAAATGACAGTATCCAACAGGGAACAGGGGCCTGCCCCTGCAGTTCATCAGTGCTTCCATAGCCTTCATGGTGTTGATCCCTACAATGACCCTGTCCGTCAGATGGAGCGAGTGCTCACCATCCCCATTTCACAGAGGGAGAAACTAAGGTTCAGAGAGGTGGGGTGGGTGAGGTAAGTGATGGTTGCCCTCATGCTCCTGCCCCACAGAAAGCAACCCCCCATAACCTGCCCAGTGGGTACCTCCTTCTCTGGGCTCTCACCCCACCCTGCCCAGGCTGCGTTGAGCCCTCCTTCCTGCCTCCCTTCCCCCCCCCCCCCGCCCCGCCCAAGATCTGCAGCTCTAACTATAGCTTTTCTGAGCCGGAAGCCCTGGGAGGCTGCGATGGATCTGGCTTGTCTCTGCCCCCCTCCCTAGGCACAGAAACCTCCGTGGGTTGCTGGAGTGACGACGTTTGTTCTGATCAGCGAGGCTGAAAACCTTCCCACCCCCCACCCACCCCCGTGTGAGGGGCAGTGAGGGGACACGAAGAGGGATAGGACTCGCCTGAGGAGCCCGCCGGCGACAGCAGGGCCAGGTCTCCTTCCTGTGTTGTGTGCCACCGTCCCCCTTGCCGTCTGCAATCCTGGACTGTAAGCCCCTGGCTGGGGCTCATTGCCGACTCCTCTTGCACTTGCCGGGCCCTACCTGGTCCAGCCAGGTGTGCAGGAGAGGCTGGCAGGAGGGTGGCTGTCTACGGTGGCTTCGACTAGCCAGCAGGACCAACCTGAGGAAGAGCGCCAGGGAGCTGCCCCTCTGCTGAGCAGCCTGTGCCACGCCCGCCCTTGCCAACACCTGACACGCATCTCACTTCAGCCTGTGGCTGGCACCATTATGATGCCACTTTGCAGGAGGGGGGTACAGAGAGATCCTGACCCAAGGCCAGCCAGCAGGTGGGCTGGGGCTGAATCGCAGGCAGCTGACAGCCAGAAAGAACACAGTCAGAGCAAGGAGGCAACTCCGGGGGCCAGAGCCTCCCAGAGCACCCCCATCATCTGGGTGGTGGAGGAATAAGACTTTTGGGCCTGGGGACCCAGGCTGCCTTGTAGTCACCAGATCGTGTGTGTGTGTGTGTGTGTGTGTGTGTGTGTGTGTGTGTGTGTGTGTGGTGGGGGGCAGAGTCCTATCACCCATCAGTCCCCTGCCAACTCCAGATGTGGAGGCAGAGCATGGGAAGCTAGAACCAGCTCTCAGCAAGTCCACTCTGTGAGTGACACCTGTCTCTGTACCTGACCTTGCAGGATGCTAGATAAGGCCCTGACTGTAAAATGATACCAGGGTGGGTAGAGGATGGGGGAGGGATCTTAATGGAAGCTACTCATAGGTCTGTGTATGGGAGCAGAAACCGAGATCCTGGACTCTGGAGGGAGGTGGCCGGGACACAGAAGTCCCCTCCTCCCCCACCAGCCCCCAGAGCTGCAGGCCTTCCTGGCCTTGGTTTGCTGCTGTAAAGTGGAGTCAATAGGAACAGAAGCTGAAAAAAAGCATGGCCAAGTGTTTATGCTGACCATCGGGGCTGAGAGAAGAGAGGAAATCACTGGCCACTGATCTCACCTCGGTACCATTTTTTTTTTTTTTTTTTTTGTGAGTCATGGGGCTTGAACTCTGGGGCCTGGGTGCTGACCCTGAGCTCTTCAGCTCAAGGCTAGTGCACTACTACTTGAGCTTCCAGTTTTCTGGTGGTTAATTGGAAATAAGAGTCTCACGGACTTTCCTGCCTGGGTTGGCTTTGAAAGGCAATCCTCAGATCTCCGCCTCCTGAGTAGCTAGGATTACAGGCGTGAGCCACCAGCTCCTGACTACCTCTGGGCACCTTTACTTTCCTCACTGGAAAAGGAGTAACAGACACAATACCTCCTTCACAAACTTGTAGGGTTCCATGCCATGCTGGAGGGGCTTAGACAAGGTGGACCACAGCTCTGTGATGTGCCTCCTCCTCCTCCTCCCCTATTCTGTTCTAGTCTGTTCTTCTAGGCATAGTTCTACCTCAGGGATTCTCCACAGGAATGGCTCTTCCCCAGGAACTAGCCCCACTCGCTCACTCCTTGAAGCCTTTGCCCAAGTCACCTTAAAAGCTGACTTACAAGTAGAAGCTGCTGGGCTGGGATGTAGCTCAGTGGCAAAGCACTTGCCTAGCAAGTGCAACGTCCTGGGTTCAATCCCCAGAACCAAAAAGAAAAGACAAAAACAATACAGTTAAAAAAAGTAGAAGCCCCTGATCTGTCCCCCCTCCCATACCTTCAGCCCCCCTCCCTTTTTTTTTCTGCCAGTCCTGGGGCTTGAACTCAGGGTCTTGAGCACTGTCCCTGGCTTCTTTTTTGCTGAAAGCTAGCACTCTACCACTTGAGCCATAGCACCATTTCTGGCTTTTTCTGTTTATGTCGTGCTGAGGAATCGAACCCAGGGCTTTGTGCATGCTAGGCAAGCACTCTACCTCTAAGCCACATTCCCATCCCTGTTATTCATTTTTCTATCTGCCTTCTCTCCCCATCTGATTAAAGCTGCTTCGGGGCAGATCTTGGAGTTGTTTGCTATCGAATTCTACTGTCACCCCAGCTCCTAGGAAGTGCTTAGCACCAGGGAGGTTAACTGGGAGACATAGTAGAATGGCTCAGTGAAGAAATGGACAGGAGCAGGTCCAGACCAACTGTCAAGGCATGGTTGTCGTCGTCGTCGTCGTCATCATCATCATCATCATCATCATCATCATCATCATCATCATCGATTCTTCAGGGTAGCCCCATATCCGACTCCTTCACTGCTCCAAATTCATGACCACACCCTCCCGTCTGCACTCACCACTCAATTATAGCAAGGATCAGCAATTACATCCTTAATGATACCTTTTTCCACTTAGGATGTACCAAATGAAATTACTATCTTTTTATAAGTCAAAAAAATAGTTGAAGCCCAGGCGCTGGCGGCTCATGCCTGTAATCCTAACTACTCAAGAGGCTGAGATCTGAGGACTGCAGTTCAAAGTCAGCCTGGGCAGGAAAGTCTGTGAGATTTCCATATCCCATTTTCCACCACAAACCTGGAAGTGGAGCTGTGGCTCAAAGTGTTAGAGTGCTATCCTTGAGCATAAGAGCTCAGGGGTAGCGCCCAGGCCCTGGTTCAGGCCTCTTGACTGACACCCCCATCCCCTCCCAAAAAAGTCAAATATTGGCCATTTAACCTGTTTGTACAGTACTGTGCAGGCTCTCAGGAAGCACCCCAGAATACACCCACCCCCCCAATGTTTATCCAGCAGTGTGAAGTCACCTGGCCCTCCACGGGGCTACAACTCAGTGTATCCCTCCCTGTTCTGAGGGGGCTATAATAAAAATAACTGAGCCCTGTGGCATTGTCCCAGTCTTTCAGGAGATTAAATACAACAACAACAATAACAAACCAAACTGAAATAATCCCAGTTCTGAAAAGAGCAAAAGCTGAAGGAGAAAAACCCCTCAGGAATAGGCTGAACGCTTTGGTTCTCCTGAGTCCACTTCCCCTCCTGCAGAAGGCTCGGCTACAGACTTGCTGAGTCTAACTCTGGTTGCCAGCACTGAACCCACTCACCCATCACTGAGCCTGCGCCCATTCCACAGATGGGGAAAGTGAAGTTCGACAAGGGAAATGGCTGACCTAGGCTCACCCTGTGGGGCAGACAGGGAGCCTATCCTGAATCTATGACAGTTACCGTCAGTCTCATGGCCTTTCCTCTGGATTATTCCTTCTGCCAGCTGCACTCTGGTATGGTAGCTCCTTGGTGGCTACTTTGAAAATGAAATGCTTAGCAAGGGTTAGCAGAGTGGAAGCATCTTCACTGTAAAATAACTAATCCATGCTGGTGCTGGGTCTATTTATTGCCACTATCCTTTGGGTATCAAAGTCCCTGAAGGAGTTGCCTGAGAGCAAAGGGCAGGGCAATATCATGCTCATGGACTTTCATTCTGGGCTGCAAATTACCCAGTAATGTCAATGCCACAGCAAATCCCTACATCATTGCCAGTGTGATCTTGGGATTAGGGGTCCTGGGACTCAGGAGCTACTTTGCTGTATGACCTTTGGCCTGTCACATCCTTTTGGGAGCAGATATCTATAAAACAAAGGATAGACAGTTTCTAAAAATCTCTTCCAGAGGTCTGATAATCCATAATTCCATGGTACATTAAAGAAGTGTCAGTATAGCTGAGTGTGGCACACCCATGGTACCAGCTAATCCTGAGACTTAGTAGAGGATAAAAGCATAAGACTTTATCTAAATAATAATAAGAACCTACAGCAAAGAGGACAGGAGGTGTGGCTCAAGTAGATTGCCCGTGCAAGGCCCTGAGTTCAAACCCCACTATCACACACACACACTCACACACACATACACACACAATGTGCCAGTGTAAGATAACTTTTTAGAAACCAGAACATGCCATATTCCTACATCAGCCCACAGTGGCATGAACCAGACAGGTAGGAACATGGGCCCTAGGTACCACACGTGAGCAGATGACAGGGACACAGGTAGCACTTAAGCCTGTGCTTTGGGGCGGCACATATACTTTAGTCTGCTTTTATGAGGGGATAATAACACTCATTTGTGGTCCAACTCCAGGTCTTAGGCAGCTCTACTAGGCCACAGGGAAGGGTCATGCTGGCTTGGCCTCAGCCCAGGAATCCCATCACGCCACAGATTCTCATCCAGCCTCTGCTTAAACTCCTGCCCCAGGCACAAGAAAGGCACGGAGTGAGGGGTGGGTCAGGAAGGGAAAGAGGGGGAGTCTTAAAACTGATTTCCAGAAAGTACTCCTTAATCAGGACAGGTATCAGGAAGTGTGGAAAAGGCCCTAATGGGCAGGAAGGACCTGGAGACTGGCTGGCTCCACCTCTCTACTTTATGTATGATAAGAGATGGCTGGAGGGCTGGGGATATGGCCTAGTGGCTAGAGTGCCTGCCTCGTATTCATGAGGCCCTGGGTTCAATTCCCCAGCACCACATATACAGAAAATGGCCAGAAGTGGCGCTGTGGCTCAAGTGGCAGAGTGTTAGCCTTGAGCAAAAAGAAGCCAGGGACAGTGCTCAGGCCCTGAGTCCAAGCCCCAGGACTGGCAAAAAAAAAAAAAAAAAAAAAAAAAAAAAAAAAGAGAGAGATGGCTGGAGGCACCAGAAGTTCAGGGTTCTAGTCCTGACACACACAAGTGGGGTCTGCCCTAAAGGATGCTCAGTAACCCCAGCTCTGGAGCAGAAATGTCATCCCCTTTTTCCATCTTAGGTTCTGAGCAGGGACACTGGCAGATGGGGCTATTCTGCCTGGAGGGTTAAGGGACTAGATCACTGCCCCAGGGTGGGGACCAGAAGAAGGAGTAGGGTGGTTTCCAGCTGTTTCAGCCAGTGAGATCCCAATCACCAGCAGTGTGCAAAAGGGGCCAGCAAGACCTTCCAGTGGGTCTTGTTTAATCACAGAGCTTGGAGGCACAGCGCCTCCCAGATCAGGGTCTGGCCCCACCAACCCCATGCAGACATCGCCTGTGGCGCTGCTGCACATTTGAGGTCCAAGTGCAGCCATCACATCATGCCACCTGGCTGAGGCACAGAAGTGGGTTCCAGGAGAGGGCTAGGAAATGCACCAGGGCTCTACCCCAATCTCAAATGCAGGTGAGCGTCCGCCTGGGTCTGTTCCAGGCAGATCTGTGGCTGAGGGTCTGGCTACTGCCCGCGCTGGCGGCCTCCAGCGCACGCGGCAACCCCCACCCGCACGCCCAGATCGCCTTGCCTTGCGGGGCCGGGGTGGGGGGGGGGGGAGACTCGGGGAGGCTTCTCCGCCCTGTTTTCCTTAGCGGGAAGCGGAGGCCCAGCTGGTCACCCAGACAGGTGAGGGGTGGTGGTGGTGGTGTCACCCGGGCCACCAGGGGGCCCGCCTGAACCGGCCGGCCGCGCCCAGGGCGAGCCGCCTCCCGATCTCCCCGCACGCAGGAGGGGCGGCGGTGCTCCGTGTGCCCCTCGGCCGTGGAGAACCCGCAGCCACCCTGCGCCCGCTCTCCCGATGGGGAAACTGAGGCCCGGGGAGGAGGAGAGCTTTGTGCAAGGTCACACAAGGGGGCTGGAAGCCGGGTCCCCGCGGCGCCGCGGAGCCCAGCATCCCTCCTTCTGCCGGAGCGGCAGCCGGGGGTGGGGGTGGGGGTGCGCAGCGCGCTGGTCCCGCCCGACGCCCCTCGGCGCAGCCCGCGTGGGCGCGGCCTCCCTACCTTGCTGACGGCCCCGCAGGTGGCGGCGGTGGCGTCCCGCTCCCGCTCCACGCTCCGCGCCTCCCTGCCGAATCCCCGCGCCCGGCGCCGCCGCCTCCCCGCGGGGCCTGGAGGGCAGGACTGGAGCAGGGCGGGGCCCGTGTGGGCGGGGCCTGAGCAGACCACGCCCCCGTGCCCGGCTGCCCGGCCGCGCTCCCGCCAGGGGCGAGCACTGGCGGCGCTGGGAGCTGGCGCGCGCCTGTCCCGCAGAATCGAGGCGCGCGCACGAGATCCCGCAAGGGTGGGACTCGCCAGAGCGCGACTCGGGCGCTCCTCGCACGTGGCTAAGGGCAAGGGGGTGCGACCTCCCCGAGCCTCAGTTTACCCGTCTGTGAGATGGAGACGGAACTGCGTCTGCCTCCCGAGGCTGAGGACTGGATGAGAAGAACCTAGGCCCCGGGAAGCGCTGGGCGCCACCTTCCCCAGACGGCCAGGAGGGGGTGCTGCTGCAAGCCTCCCCATCCGGAGGAGCCCCGACGGTGAGGGTGAGGGGGCGGGGGTGGGGGTGAGGTAGGGAGGGGCAAGCACCTTTTGTGCTTAACCTCACATCGCTGTCACACACCCTTTTCACATGCCCACAGGTTAAGGTAACACAGCTAACAGGAATTCTACCCTTGGCAGCGCAGCCCCCATTCCGCACCCTCCTTTGAAAGAACTCTTTGCAGTGGGTCAGCTCAGAACAGTCCTCGGCACATAGTAGGCCTTCAGTATATAGAGTTGTTGAGAGAATAAACAAGCATACTGGGCAACTATGTAGACTTTATTACATTTGATCCTACCCATCCTTTTATCCAGCCATTATTCATAACCCCATTTCATAGATGAGAAAATGAGCTCCTGATGACCTCTTGATGGCAGGGTGAGGGTCTGTGCCCAAGGCTCTGAACTCAACAGTGAGTTGGCTGGGCCTCCAGTATTTCAGGAGGCAGTACTGTGTCTGCCTCAGAGGCTCAGGACTGGATCTAGAGAGACCCCCCCCAACTCAGTGAAGTGCTCCCCAGCCCTCCGGGTGGTTTATGGGTTCAATACTCCAGCTGTGGTGAGAATTCCATGCATTTTTGGTTCCAGGAGGGCAGAGGAGCCACTGCGTTCCCCACCCTGAGGCATCCCAATGTCCTGATTCACTCCAGATTCTGGTCAGGGGCTGCTGCTGTGGCTCCCCTTGCTCAAATCATCCCCTCCACCTGGTAGGCTCTTCCATAATCAGGCCTGGTCTTCCTGGGTGCCCCTCCTGCCTGGGCAGTGGAGTTACTGGCTGGCACTGTCTGAGGTAAGGCTGGTTTGACAGGGACCACTCTGGGGACTCATTGGTATATGGATTCACAAGTCAGAAGGGAAGAGCCAGAACTTCCAGAGGTGTCTGTGTGTGGGCATCCACACATGTGTGCATGGGAGGGCTCTTCTATCCCTCTTCCTCTAATTCTCTTGGTCTAGCCTGAATGGGTCTCCGGACCATCTGAATTGCACTGTTGGGGGCTGGGAGCTGGTGGCTCACACCTGTAACTTTAGGTAGTTAGGAGGCTGAGATCTGTGGATCGAGGCAAGGTCCAAAGCCAGCCTGGGCAGACAAACCAAGAGACTCTTATATCCAGCCAGAAGTGGATATGTGGCTCAAGTGGTAGAGTGCTAGCCTTAAGCATAAAAAGCTAAGCAAGAATGAGAGGCCCTGAGTTCAAGTACAAGCATTAAAAACAACAACAACAAAACCACACATACACTGGGAAACTGAATCCTGAGTGGATCCATGAGCTACCTAAGATCTAGTTTGGATATCAGGCAGCATGTCTCACTCCAAGGCTGAGCCATCTGTCAGCACCTTCTAGTGGACATTACTGCTGACTGGGTAGATCAGTCAGTGCGTCCTCCCCTCCTTCCCAGGGCACTGGTACAGCCATCTTCGTTTACTCTGCCACACATGGGTCAACAGCTTGCTCAGAGGTGTGTGTGTGTGTGTGTGTGTGTGTGTGTGTGTGTGTGTGCTACCTGTCTACGTCACTCAGTCTCCATTTACCTACTTTCTCTGGAGCTTTCCTATGCTGTGGCCCTGTGCCCACAGGGAAGAGAGCTGAGAGATGACAATGCCAGGGCGAGGGTCTGTTGGGCACTCTGTGAAAGGGTGTGTGTGGTGTTCTAGAGTTCTCCAGTCCCTTTATTGAGAGGAGGTTCTCCTGGGTGGGATTCCTCCTCTGTAGTTCAGGGCTGGACCTCAGCTTGCCGGAACAGAGCCATGGCCAGGTAGGGATGCTTTGCGCTGGTAGTTTGTCCCTGCCGGGGGTAGGGGGGGATGGGGGTGGGCTTGGGGATCAGATCCTCCAGCCTGGAAGGCAGCAGCCCCTGGGGAAGGGGCAACAGCTGTGGTGCAGGGCCAGGAACCTGATACCAGGGGTGGGCTCTAGTCACCCTCCAGGAGGTGGGCAGGCCCCATTGGAGCAGCATTAGCAGCAGGCCCAGACATCCCTGTATACCCCTCCCCCGCCTCTGCCGTACGTGGACAGATCTCTGATAAAAAGCGTATGGCTACAATTCCAGTTTGACCAACAATTCAGATTCTCTTCTGTGTGTGTGTGTGTGTGTGTGTGTGTGTGTGTGCGCGCGCACGCGCGCGCGCATGCTTGCTGGTCCTGGGGCTTGAAGTCAAGGCTGGGGCACTATCCCTGAGCTTTTTGTGCTCAAGGCTAGTATACTATCACTCAAACCACAGCTCTCCTTCTGGATTTTTGTGGATAAACTGGAGATAAAAATCTTATGGACTGTTCCTGCACAAGCTGGCTTCACACGATGATCCTCAGATCTCAGCCTCCTGATTAGCTAGGATTACAGGTGTGAGCCACCAGCACCTGGCTTGGTTGTTTTGAGACAAGGTTTGTCTGTGTGGCCCCTGTGTGGCTCCTGTGGGCCTTGGAACACGCTTCTGCCTCAGCTTCCTGAGTGCTAGGATTCTATGTTTTCCTTTGCTTGGAGCTAGCTTCACACCTACAGGAGGCCACAGGCCAGCCCAGCCCTCCTCTGCTGAGGGTGGAGAAGAGGGGAGAGAGAGGAAGGAACAGAGGAGGAGGACAGGGAGAAGGTAGAGGAAAAGCAGGATGGAGGAGGAGAAGACAGAAATGGAGTAGCCAGGCTGCTGCTGACGGAGGGGATTTGGATTTCAGGCCGGGGTCAGAGACCCCGGCCCTGGTGGCTGTCACCTTTGGGGGATGACTGCTGCCTGCAAGGAGAGCCCCTCACTGGGCCGTGCACCAGCGTCTCCTGCCTGAGCGTCTCCTCCCTCTTGCCTGCCCTGTGGGGTTGATTCCATACTCAGCATAGCCAACTAGTGGGGTACATCCAGGACCCCCAGGCTTCCCGCTAGCCCACCACCCATCACAAAAGCTGTCTTGTGGTGGAAGAGCCTCAGCAGATGCAAAGAGCTTAGCAAAAAAAAAAAAAAAAAAAAAAAGGCAGGCAAGTTCCAGGGCAGGGTGCTCTCAGAGACTGTGAATGTGGGAAGAGTACTGAGCCCAGTATGGGGGAAGCTGGGTGCCCCCTAGTTCATACCCTGGCCGGCAGGAGGTGCTGTCTGAGTTTGGGTATGGCCCAGTCTGGGACAGGAGCCTCCACAGGAGCTGTGAGGAAGGAATCAGCTCACTTGGAGCCTGGGAGCTTCTAGAAGAGCCTCCCCAGAGACCTGCCCTGCCCTCAGTTCAAGGAGAGTGACAAGGGATGCTTTAAGAATCTCACTGTAGCTGGACATGGTGGCCTATGCCTGTCATCCTACCCAGGAGGCTGAGATCTGAGGATTGTGGTCCAAAGCCAGTCTGGGAAGGAAAGTCAGTGAGAAAATCCAACCATTCAGCAGAAAGTTAGAAGCAGAGCTGTGGCTCAAAGTGGTAGAGCGCTAGCCTTGAGTAAGTTCTGCACAGGGACAAAACTCAGGCCCCGAGTTCAAGCCTCAGGACCAGCACACACAAGAAAATGCCACCCAAGTGACTTGTGCCGCTTTGTCCCTGACTTGGGGACTGGGGTGGGGCTCACTGAGCTGAGAAGGATGGAGAAGACTCCAGGAATGGTCTCCAGGGCAGGGCCATAAACTGACTGTCGCCCTTGCCAGCCAAGCCAGGGGGAGGGGGTACTGCTATACCACCGGTCACTCCAGGGAGCAGGAGAGCCCACCCTCTGACCTGTTGAGGCCCCCTGTGGGCACCTGAGGCAGTGCTGTTGCCCAGCCCCAGATCATGTGCCTCGTGGCTTCCCCAGGGAACCCCAAGCTGGCTTTGAGGATGATTCCTGGCACACAGGATGGCCTGCAGGGCCCATGGGCACTGCAGAGCAGCTCCTCCCTAGAGGCAGACACCCTGAAGAGCAGGCCCCACCAACATCGCCAGAAATGGCAGCCTAGGTCCAGAGCCAAAGGCCCCAGCAGTGGCTCAGCCTGGTACTCTATCGGGGAACAGTTGGCGGCAGAGCACGTTGAGTTCTGAGGCTGTTTTCAACAGTGATGGTGCTTTATGGAGGAAGTTTCTGTGGATATACTGAAAAACACCCCAGGGGACCCCACCCCCTCACCTGCCATGTGCTAAAGTGCTCTGTGTGCGCATGTATGCGACAGGTGTGACACTGCCACGGTAAAGGCAAACCAGTGGCCTCCTAGAATTGTCCTGATGGGGAGACCCAAGCTCAGGGCCATGCAGAATGGGGCTCCGGGCCCGACCTCCAGGGGGCCTGCTTGCCCAGGTGAGAAGGGCTTTGGGAGGTGAGGGGCCAGGTCAGGCCTCGCCCTCCCCATCTTCCTCGCTGGCACAGTTCTCGGGCACCCTTCTGCCCAATGACGCCCTCCTCTCCATGTACTCGGCCTTCAGCCGCTCTAGCTCCCGCAGCTCAGCCTCCAGCCGCTCCCGGTGGGCTGCCCGCCGCTGCTGCAGCTGCCTCATGGGGAAGGGGTTCATGTCGTTGAAGGCGATATTCATCAGCTTCCTGGCAGGAAGATGTGGTCAGCAGAGCGCAGGGCCTCTCCAGCCTGCGAGGATGGGGCCTTCCTGGGCACCCAGACACCCTGGGGTGTCCCCAGGCTCTGTCCCCTGACCTTAGCAGCTCCCCTTCCAGGGAGAAGACAGGGAGCAAGACTATATTTCTACCCAGAGATATATACTGGGGCAGAAAGGAGCTAGCAGGGAGGTTAGTTAGCTCAGTATGGAAAGGGGTCTTGGAAGGCTTACTGAAGGAGGTGACATAGGAGTTGAGTTTTGATGAATAAAAGCTAACCAAGATGAGGTGGCCAGGAGGCATTCTAGGTAGAACTGTGAGGGCTAAGGGCAAAGCCCAGGTCTGGGGTGACCTGGGAGAACAGTCTCTAATGAGCATACAGCAGCTCCCAACTCCTGTTCCGGGGTGCCTCCTGTCGGGGGGGGGGGGTGAGTGGTGGTAGGCAGAAGGGTGGGCAGGGCTCACCGGCTGTCGCAGATGGTCTTGGTGAAGAAGCGCAGGTACTGGTAGATCTCCAGGCCATCCTGCAGCCTCAGGATTGCCTCCTCATTGTATTTGAAAATGGCCAGGGCATAACGGAACACCACCTGGGGCCCAGCGGAGGAGTCCCATGAAGTGTGGGAAATGAGGGAGGCACTCCCAAAGGGAGAAACCAGGGCAGGGTGGGGGCTCTGAGAGGCCTGGAGGCATAAGGCAGGGGGCAGCCGGAGGGTGGGGGAGACTCTGAAGACCCCAAGCTGGGCAGAGTTGAAATCTAGGCATTCAGATTGGGTGTCAGCTCTGCCCTTGAACTTCATGATGGGTGAAGTGCTGGCCCACGAACCTAGTGAGGTCAGTACTGTGGATTTTTTTTTTTTTTTGTCTTTGTTGGTTGTAGGGCTTGAACTCAGGGCTGGGCGCTGTCCCTGAGCTCTTTCGCTCAAGTCTAGCACTCTACCACTTTGAGCCACAGTGCCACTTCTGGATTTCTGGTGGTTAATTGGAGAGTCTCATGGACCTTCCTGTTCGGGCTGGCTTCCAACTGTGATCCTCAGATCTCAGCCTCCTGAATAACTAGGATTATAGGCATGAGCCATTAGTGCCTGGATAGTCCCGTATCTTTACATGGGACTTTGACAGGTGATGCTGTCCAGGGTATCCAGGGAAGGGCAGGGCAGGGCTTGGCCAAGCCCCAAGCTGCAGCTCCTACCCAGGTCCTATCAGGAACCTCCAGCTTCAGGGACATCCTCAGAGGCCTCTACCTCCTCTCAAATGTGCACAGAACTTCTGCTTACAAAAGTACCCTAGCAGGGGCACCTAGCCTTCTCCATCTCATGACTAAGAGGCAGGCAAGACCAAGGGCTGACTCAGCTGGTGCCTACCTTGGTCCCTTCATACAGGAAGGCATCCCAGACCCGCAGGAGGATGTCACTGATGAGACTGTCCGCAAAGACCACCAGGAACCAGTTGAAGGTGATGAGGGAGAGGTCCACATGGTGCTGCCCCAGGTGGGCCACCAGCCGGGGCATCTTCTCTGAGAGGAGGTCCTGGAGCACCCGCTGGTCCACCTGCAAGGTGACGGGTGCCTGGTACCTGTGCCTTGGGAAGCAGCGGCCTCCCCCTCCCCCCACCCCTCCCCCTGCCTTGCCCACCCTCACATCCTGTCAGTTCACCCAGCATCCTGGAAGGACCAGGGGAGTGGTCCCTCCACCTGCTGCTCCTGACAGGCCAGCCACTGGCTGCAGCCCTGCCCTCTGGTCCCTGGCCCCTTGGCTCACCTTGATCTCCAGCCCGACTGACCCTGCTAGCAGCTGGGATATTGGTCTTGTGCACAAAGGCCCTAGGGACAGGGGAGTATTGTCCCCAGGCTTCTATCACTGATACCTGGGGATGCTCTGTTCTCATATCAGGCCTGACTGGGATGCTCAGGGGAAGGGCCTAGGGTAGTATTAGAGGAAAGTGTTAACATCCTGCCATGCTGGACGCTGGGAGTGTCCCCACAGGTGACTCTGCAGGCAGAGGCTGCCCATGTCCTCTTCTGGTCGCCTTGCCATGCCTCCACCCCAGCTGCACTGGACCCGGACGGTTTCACCCCACACTGGCAGGTTAACACACTGGATTATGGTGCCACTGAGTCTACTGGAGGCTTTGTGTATGAGCTGATATGCTGCCTGATCTAAGCCAAGACACTGGTATATTTCCCAGCCTACCTTGCAACTGGGACCAGCCCTGCAAGACAATTCTGACCATAAGAACCATGAGGGTAAGGAAATCAGCTTCTACCATGTGAGTGTGAGTGTGCATGTGCATGTACGCGTGTGTGGGGCTTGAACTCAGGGCCTAGGCACTGTTCCTGCTTTATTATTATTTTTTTTGATCAAGGATAGCACTCCACCACTTGAACCGAAGTTCTACTACTACCTTCGGTGGTTAATTGGAGATAAGGGTCTCATGGACTATCTTGCCTGGGCTGGCTTCAAACCACAACCCTCAGATCTCAGCCTCCATGGCTAGGAGTACAGGTGTGGGCCACTGGTGCCCTGCTTAGCTCCTGCCTTTTGCCCTTCCACTTCTTTAAGCCTGGACCAAGTCCACAGGGCCAAGGTGTAGGTGTGGCCCTGGTGGTGATAGGTGCAAGCATGAGGATGAAAGCCAGGCTGGGCATTGTGGAGCAGGGGATGGCAAACATGGCTGCAAGGGGTCTGATCCCAGATGCCGTCAAAGAAGAGATATGGAAACAAGCTGAAAAGAATCAGGATCGTTTCAGGCCCTCAGGCTTGCTTCCCTTCCAGTGCAGTCCTCGCTTGCCTCAGAGGCTCCTTTGCTTGCTGAGCCTCTGCTGTCCTCCCCACTGCTAGCAGGAGGGACAAGTGTGTGTGACAGACAACTGTGTGTGGCAGTAGGAAAGGAAAGGAGGATGCTGAGCAGAGAGACAGGTGGGAGACGGGCTGACTGGCAAGGACAGCGAGGCTGGACCTGACTCTTTCATGGAGCAGTCTGATTCTAAAGTGGACAAGCCTGGGATTGAGACATCACTGACATGCTGGCTGGAGCTCAGCACCCACCTCTGCCTGATTGCCAAGGGCAGCTAGGGGCAGCTGTGTGCCACTGTGGACAACACAACTGGTGTGCAAGGCCTGTCACCTTGTCCCCACCCTCCAGCCCAGTCAGACCAGTAGTGATACCCGGGCAATCTACTACAGACCCTCTGGCCAGCCCACCTGCTGTCCCTCTGATCTGCGGCCTGAAGCAGTGGGTGACAGTGGATCTACCTACCCTTCTCCGCTTAGGAAGCCGACTGTTGACGATGAGAAACGTCAGAGCTAGTCTCAAGGGGCTGGCAGGCCCTTAGCTCGTGGGACATCCATAGACTCAGAGAGCGTTATGGGCCATGGTATAGAAGAGAACATGGAGCCTGGGAAATCCTGCCGAGTGGCTGCCCCACCCGCTCCTCCTGGGATGCTGGGATGCTCACCTGGGATGCTGTGAGTGTCTTGCTGTAGTAGTCGGCAGGCAAGATGGTCTCCACGATGGCCACCAGGCACCAGAAGGCACTTTCCTCATCCTCCAGGACCAGCAGGGCGATGGCCGCCAGCCTGGAGGAGAAAGCCCACAGTGACCCTCTCTGCAGCCCTGCCAGGCAGCTGGGGGCAGAGGTGGATCCCTGAAGCCCCAGCGCAGAGTCTCCTATACTTGTACCAGCCAACCCCTTCCCTAGCCAGACTGGGGGAGGATGTCCAAGGTGACGTCTAGGGCACAGGCAATCATCTCAGAGCATGGGGCCTGGGTGTCAACCTTGGCCTTGCTGCTCCTTGGATGACACTGGGCAAGGTGCTTACCCTTCTCTGAGCCTCTACCTCCTCATAATCACCACAGGGCTACATGAAGGTGAATAGCTCACACCTCTGGTGCCTAGCCTAGGCTCTGGTGAGTACACCAACCTCTGAGACTCAGTCCTACTCCATAATAGAGGGGGGCTACATCCACTGAGAGAATCCAAGCTGTGTCCTGCCCACACCAGCGCTCAACACACATAGCTCCTTCTCTCTTGAGGCTTCCTCTAGTCTGAGATGCTAGGGGAACGCAGGTCCCCCACACAAAGACACCTGGGGAACACTTGCCCATCACGGGTAGCCATTGGAGGCATGTGATAGGCACTGTCTTGGTAAAGCCTCTGGGCCATCTGTAGCAACAAACAAGCCCCATGTGGCTCTAACCAGTGCAGTCCTGCTGGGGAAGTGGTACCTGGGGTGCCTTAGCAAGGCATACCACAGCTTCTCCATGGACTTAGCCTTTAAAGAGTCCACTTCATCTGGGCACGATGGCAGCTATGCCTGTAACTCTAACTATTCTTTTTTTTTTTTTTTTTTTTTGCCAGTCCTGGGCCTTGGACTCAGGGCCTGAGCACTGTCCCTGGCTTCTTTTTTTGCTCAAGGCTAGCACTCTGCCACTTGAGCCACAGTGCCACTTCTGGCCGTTTTCTATATATGTGGTGCTGGGGAATAGAACCCAGGGCTTCATGTATGGGAGGCAAGCACTCTAGCCACTAGGCCACATTCCCAGCCCCAACTCTTACTATTCTTAAGGCTGAGATCTAAGGATGTGGTTCAAAGCTATTTGGGGCAGAAAAGTACATGAGACTCTTACCTCTAATCAGCCAGGAAAAAGCCAGAAGTAGAGGTATGGCTCAAGTGGTAGAACACCAACCATTAGAGTTTAAGTGGCTATAAGGCACCAACACCAAAACAAATGCACCTCATTGTCGAGCTAGCTAGTCTTGGGGTTCTTCTTAGGCTGGATTCATGACCCCAACCCTCTTTAGAAGGTCATGAGTTTTAGAAACAGTGCTGACTCTCAGAAGGAAAGAAGAAATAAAGAAATCCTTTCTCTTTGCCCAGCAGTCAGGAAAGAATTTCTCCTCACTCTGCCTTAATCTGAATCTGAGCTGAATGGAAGAAAACAGTCACAGGCTTCCTGGGAAATAGGAGGCTCTGTCCTCCCACAGACAGGGAAGAGGCCCTTCAGAAGTCACTGAATTCAATGACAGAAAATGTGTATCAGCCATCGTGTTTTGTCTGTGCCCAGGACATATATAATTAATTGATCATGGCTATTCACTTTGGCTATGCCCAGGAGAGACACACTAATTGATCATGGCCACATACACTTGGGCTATGCTTAGGGAAGACACAACTAATTGATCAAGTCTACATTCACTGTCAATGCCTAGGGCAGACATAATTAATTGATCGACCAAGGCCATATTAACTTTGTCTATGTTCAGGGCAGATATAACTAGCTGATCAGCACCACATTCAATTAAACTATGCTCAGGGAAGACATAACTAATTAATGGTGGTACTCATTGCTACCAAGTCTGGAAGCTACCTTAGAAATTTCCTTGAAAGAAGCTTCTAGGAAGTTACTTCCTACTGCTTCCTCCAATCAAAACATTACCCTTTATTGCACAGATGACAAAACTGAGGCCCAGAAAGCAAAAGTGATTGGCTCAAGATCACATAGTTAGTTGACGGCAGAGTGAGAGCTGACCCAGAATTGCCAAAGTTCAGCCTGGTGCTGTCTCTACCCTACCCCATATCCCATCCCACAAGGCCTCTTCTCTGGCTTCAGACTAGGAACCTCCAGCCTGGGTTTAGATTTTGGCACACATTAGAAAGTCAGTTATAGTGGGCTAGCTAGTTATAGTAGGGTTTATAAACTGTTCAGGGCTACTGCAGGATGTCAGCCTCATGTACCTAGGGCCTGAGGAGGCCTGCTAAGGAGGGCATGTGTAGCTGTGGGAAAGGACACACCACCTTTAAAGAAACCCACTTATTTTCACAAGGAATTGGCTTTAAAACGTTTGCTCCAAATTGGTATTAGACCACCACTTGACCATCTAAACAAGCTAGATTTATTGATACAATGCATGCACTTCTAAAAATCGTCACTAGATGGCAACGCAGACAAGGCAGCTTGAGTTTAAGATCCTTCAAAAGAAAATCTGGTAAGAGCTGTCTGAAAAGCAGGGTGTAAGATATCACAAGAAATGTACATACTGCCCTATTATGTAACTGTACCCCTTTTGCACAACACTGTGTCAAAAAATTTTTTAATTAATAAAAAAAAGAACTGTCTGAGTAGCTCTTTTTAAAGTGACAGTATAAATATGTGAACAAATAATATTTGTCTGTACTTACATATAAAAATTTAAGTACATCCTAGAAGAAGATATTAAAAACCACCTCCCTGGCATCCTCTGCCTCTCTCGGTCTCACAGCTGTCCCCTGGACTGGCTGGCCCCTCCACACTGGGAAGTGTCTCTTCCATGAGGCTGATTTACAGGACCTTTAGCTCTGCTCCTTTAGCAGAGGCTCAACTCCGCAGCACTGAAGCCTGTCTGTGGTTACTCTATCCAGAGGTCACCTCTGATCAGGAAGGTCTGGGGGTGGCTCAACACCTCCTTGCTACAGTTACCACTCAGAGTGATGGTGGGCAGGAGGAAGGACAAGGTGGATTATGGGACTCTGGGCATGAGACCAGAGTCCAAGGTCAGCAGCTGGCCAGGCCACTAGGCTTGGTGAGCAGTGGGCAGGCCCTCAGCCTGCCAGGCCTTCTCTCATCTCAGATGGGCAATGGGCACCCGGGCACCCTTCATGGGGTTTCATGAGGACATGTCAGGTGTGCAAAGCACCTCAGTGAAGGCCACTTCCTGTCTGATCTCTGCACAGAATGTAAAAATCAACTCCCTTCACAGTCAGCTATTCCTAAAGAGGCTTTGTAGATTCTGTCCTTTCTGGATTGCAATTTGCTCAAATAGCCACGAGAAGTGCACAGCTTTAGGTGGGCTGTTAGTGAGTGAATAGGACCTGTAGACTCACCTGTCAGACATGTAGAGTGATATGACATTCTAATGGCTTCCAAGGAGGAGTGCTACTGTTGTATTTCAACTCTCAAGTCCCAGTAATTGTACAAATACTTGCTCAGACTCACCCAAGTTTAGGCTAGAAATAAAAACATTCAAAATATCTACCCTTGGGAATCATTCAAATTTGAATGAGGACACTGAGTGTTGATTCTGTGTTAAATAAATGTCACACACCAGTTACTCTGATTTTTTAAAAAAGAGCAGAATAGCTTATGCAGATTTTGCTGAGTACATGTATTCATTTTTTTTTTTTTGCCAGTCCTGGGGTTTGAACTCAGGGCCTGAGTACTGTCCCTAGCTTCTTTTTGCTCAAGGCTAGCACTCTGTCAACTTGAGCCACAGCAACACTTATGGCTTTTTCTATATATGTGGTGCTGGGGAATCAAACCTAGGGCTTCATGTATATGAGGCGAGCACTCTACCACTAGGCCATATTCCCAGTCCTGAGTACATGTATTTAAATGAGCTTGAACCTGGGTTGTAGCTCAGCAGCACAGCCTAGCATGCACAATGCCCTAAGTTCAATACCCAGTATAAGAAAAAGAAGAAACATAGTCAAAACTTGCTTTGGCACCGGGCACTGGTGCCACCATCTGAGGATTGTGATTTGAAGCCAGCCCGGGAAGGAAAGTCTACGAGACTCTTATCTCCCCTAAACTACCCAGAATGCTACCAGTGGAGCTGTGACTCAAATGGTAGAGGCCTAGCCTTGAGCATAAAGAAACTCAAGGACAGTACCTATTCCCTGAGTTTAAGCCCCAGGACCAGCATACACACACAACAAAACCCCTTGCTTTGGGAGATACTCCAGACTATGCAACTTCTATAGACATCGCTGGGGTGTCCACTGGGCTCCATCCTCAGCCTCCCAGCTGACTGGACCAAAGTGGATAGTTACCCAGGCTGGGCTCTTGCAGAACTTCAGACCTGGGCATGGATTAAAGGTGTGAGGGATAGGGAGGTAGGAAGGCCCATAAGCCCGGGGCCAAAGTCTCCACTCGGATGGCTGATTAGACCATAAATGTCCAAAGAATGAGTGACAAGAGACAGATGTGAGGAGTGAAGAGAGGCTGGGCCGCGGATCCCTCCTGATGGTTTTAAGAGAGTGACCCCTCCCAAGAGCAAATCAGCGCACAGGTGGAGGAGGTGCTGAGCTCCGGCTCTGTGGGGAACATGTTCTCTCACCTGCCTGGCTTCCAGGGCTCATCAGTCTAGGAGGCCCCGGAGCCGGAGTGACGCTGGATGGCCAAAGCCATGCCCTCCCCGCTGCAGCGGCTCACCTGTTCAGGCCCTGGCAGTAGCCGATGGCAGGGTTCTGCCAGGAGAAGGCCAGCAGCACCCGGCGGAGCTGGCTGGGGAAGCGGGAGGTCGGGCAGGTGAAGTGCTTGTTGTTGGGGAAGGTCCGGTTCAGGTCGAGCTCGATCTGGCGGGCGGCGGGATGCTCGCAGGCCTGGCCGCGGCCCAGCAGCTCCTGGTAGTAGCCGGGAGTACGCAGGTGCTGCACGCGGCGATGGATCAGCTGCTTCCAGACGCGCGGCCGGTGCTCTCGGGGCACGCCTGCCCGCAGCATGTGCTTGAGCTCTGCTGAGGGCGTCAGTTCGCCTATGGCAGTCCAGCGCTCCCGCGGGGGCCGCTCCTTGGCCTCGAGGGCCAGCAGGTGATGCGAGCGCACCTCCAGTGCCTGGATCTTGGCCAGCAGCTTCAGGTCTTCCACCTCATAGTCAGGCACTGTCAGAAAGCCGTAGTCATCATACTCACTGCCGGAGAAAGGTCATGGTAGTGAGCTACAGCGTGCCCGGCCTTGAGGAAGGGCATAAACAGCGGCACCGGGGCCAGCTTCCGCCCTGGCTATGCGGAAGGCTAGCCATGCACCTCTCAGCAGATCACTCCACATCCCAGCCTCTGTCTGCTCATCTGTACAGTGCGTAGAGAAAAACAACTCCTCCTCTGACTCGGAGAGATGCTCTTGTACAAGTGCTCACGGATGTGCTCTTACCCGGGGACAGCACAGGAGCCTCTGCTCCTCTGTGCAGTCTCAGACTAAGGGGCCTTCAGTACTCACACAGGGGCCCCACTTAGCACAGCCAGCAAGCTTGTGGACGGATGGGGGCAGACCAACACCGCCAGCCGGCAGAGGTGGGAGAGCCTGGAGCCCCATCCAGAGGGCCTTGCATTGAGGCAGCATGCCCTGAACGAGCTCTCTGTTCATCCTCACAATCCTGCAAAGTAGGGATCTCAGACATATCCTACAGAGGCTCAAGAAGATGCGACCAGCCAGTGGGCCACCTAGCCTCCGGGGGCTTCCAGCACAGCCGCCCCTGCTTCCTGTGTGTTTAACTAGCAGCTGCTGTGCCCAGCAAGGAGCCAGAGGCAGCCATGGCTATGCAGGGCTGGCACACAGAGGGTGGGGCCCCAGGCTCACCTGATGGGGTTCAGCCCCACGGGGTCAGCTGAGCCCTCGGTGGCCTCCCACTGCAGCGCCTCCTGGATGAGCTGCCGCAGCAGGTCTGAGAACATGTGCGTCTCTGTCCCCGCGGCCTCCTGCAGCCTCCGCAGCCCAGCCAGGTACTTGCTCTCCACCTGGCAGTTCCTGGCTTGGAGGTAGGCACACTGTAGGGGTGGGGGAAGAGGGGAGGCTGCTAAGGCTGGCAAGAGTTTTGAACACCTTCAAACCCTTCCAGCCTTCCCCCCATCCCCGGCCCTGCTCCTGGTCCTGCATAGAGGCAAGGAAGAAGGAGGGTCCCCCCAATCCAGGGGTTTACAAGAAAGGCAAGGCAAGGAGTGGCAGGGCTAGGGCTGGAGCTTGTTTTGAAAAGAAGGGAGGCTGCAGTATAACCCACAGTCCTGTCCTGGTTTAGTTACTCCAAGTGTGTGGCCTGTGGCAGGTTCCTCAGCCTCTCTGTGTCTTAAGAGTTCCCATTTCTAAGGTAAGGATCACACAGACTCTGGGGAAATGCTACTGAGGATCACCTACCTGCTGCGTGTGGGGCTCTGCCCACCGATGGGCACAGAGCCAGCTTTCTGTAGGCGCTCACTAGCAGGACACTGCCCTGGGCAATGGCCCATACACCGGGGGCGGCTGCTTGCTTCTATTTACACACAGCAGGCTTTCTAAGATGGGGGTAGTGAAAACTGACCTCATAGCACTGGTCCTGAGTGGGAGCGTCAGGACCAAGGCTACCCTCAGCAGCAGCCCTGCCAGCCTTCCTGAATCCTGTCACTCATTTCCTCCTCGGGGATACTGGTGACAGACACCAAACCCAGCTCTGTCAGCAGCCTCAGCTGTCTTCTCAGAACCCCAGGCTGCCCCAGGCCCCGCACGCAGCTTTCCACAACCCCCATCATCCCCGCATCCTCCACCCCCCCCCCCCCAGGCCCAGCTCCTGGGTTCCTTAGATCGAGCACACAATCCCATCTCGGGGCCCAGTCCCTGCAGCCTGCTCTGTGCTTGTACTACAAAGCCTTTCTTCACTCATGCGGCCTGGATGATGCTAACCTGGATGTCCCTTGACTTTCCTTCCTATTTCTAACACGCCCCCCCCCCCCCCACACAAGTATCCTGAGTCCAGAGCATCTTCATTGACCTCAACTCCCACCCGAGGGTGGGAACCAAGCTTCCTGGACTAGGCGTTCCTCCCTCATAGTTGCCAGTAAACACTGGGGATGGGGGATGCCATCAGCCCGCCCCGCCCCCCCACCCCGGGGGCTGAGGAAGCAGTGGATGGGGCTGCCCACAAGGCAGAGGCAAGAGGAGAGGGAGCATCATGCCGCTAGATGTGGGGTTGGGCAGGCGGGACATGGTGACGGCCAGCAGTGCCCGCACCTTCATCAGCAGGGCCTTCTCCTTCTCGGCCACCTTTCTCCAAATTTTGGAGACCTGGTGGATCTCAGAGTTGAGGAAGCGGTTCTGGGTCTTGTACGCTTCCATGTCATCCTGGAGGAAGGAAAGAGTGAGGTGTATCAGCAACTGCCCATGCCCCTCCCCTGCCAAATCTTCCTGGTCCCCAGCACTCAGGTATATACTCTAATGACCTGCCCAAACTTCCTTGAGACCTATCTTCCTAATCATGACAAAACTTCACCTGGGCCTCCTCTATTCCGGCTCCCAGCAGGCTGCTGTCGTGGAGCATTCAAATGTGAGAGTTTGAGTTCTGGCTCTGACCTTCTGGCTGGGAGTTCTCAGGCAGGTCCCTGACCCACCCTGGCTCTCTGCTTCTTCATCTTTATGATGGGGAATAGCAACTACCTCTACTAGGCAGCTGAGAAACTAAGTGGGGTAGCAGGTGTAACAACTAGTACAGAGACAAGCACAGGTACTCAAGTAATGTCTTGAGATCAATATATTATATCAGATATTTGCAAAACACTGGAAGCAATTTAAAAAAATCAATCATCATCTCGAAATACTACTTTATTTTGCTAAAGTACCCTCAATTATACCCTCTCCCTGGCTGTGTGTGTATGTGTGTGTCCTGGGATCAAACCCAAGGCCTGGTACATGTAAGAGGCACACTTCTTATATTTTTCTCACGATATCACCCAGACTTAAATTAGTGATCCTCTTGCCTCAGACTGCCCGGTTCTGGGAATGCAGGGGTGTAGGTATACTGCTGGTATTGGGGCTTGAACTCAGGACCTTGGGCTGTTGCTTGGCTTTTTTTTTTGCTCAAGGATGGACACTTTACCACTTGAGCCACAGCTCTACTTCCAGCTTTTTGCTGGTTAATGGGAGACAAGAGTCTCTTGGATTTGTTTGCCCTGGCTAGCTTTGAACCACAGTCCTCAGATCTCTGATCTGAGTAGCAAGGATTATGGGTGCCCGCTATTGGCAACTGGCTTCCACAATCATTTTTGGTGACCAATGACTATTTTACAGGGCGAATTTACCATAGCTCATAATCTTTGCTTTATGGTTTTGTTTTTTTTCTAGTCCTGGGCCTTGAACTCAGGGCCTGAGCACTGTCCCTGGCTTCTTTTTGCTCAAGGCTAGCACTCTGCCACTTGAGCCACAGAGCCACTTCTGGCCGTTTTCTGTATATGTGGTGCTGGGGAATGGAACCCAGAGCCTCATGTATACAAGGCAAGCACTCTTGCCACTAGGCCATATCCCCAGCCCTGCTTTATGGTTTTAAACATCTGAGCCCTGGGTGTTTTCAGTTTGTTTTTGATTATGAACACTGCTGTGTTCAAAATCAGAGAGGGTGACCCAGGAAAGCTCTTGAAGGAAGCTGAGACATGGCCGTGGCTCCTGATCTTATTCTGCTGATAAGGTTATTTTGGAAGACATCCTAACCATACCACACATTTAAAAGTCATCCCTAACAATTCCAGACTATGTCTCGCTGAACCACCCAGGCCTTTCCTTTCCTTTTCAGGAAAATGTCCTGGGCTGTGGGTACGGCTAGTGCTACTGCAGGGCTGACCTCTGATGGGACCCAGTGGCTTGGGCACGAACAGCATCACTTGTAGCCTGTGGCACTTTCCCCTTTAGAGATTAAGTTGTGTGTGGTATGCGTGGCCCTCAGGTGTCCTGGCCCTATCTGGGCTGGCCTTCACTCTGGCCAAGGTGGCCTCTCAGGTCTTTCCAGCTCAGAAGCTCCCAGTCATGCCGCCAAGAGCTGCTGCCCTCTGTCTCAGGACCAGAGATGAATGCACCAGGCTGGCTTCCTCAAGAGGCCTTGGCACTTCACTGGCATCCCGGGGGTGTCCCCTAGCAGCTCCTATGCTGAAAGACCTTGTGTCACTGTGCTTCTGGCCTGTCACTCTCCGATTCCCTCCCTGCTGGAACCCACCAGGACACCCACACTCCAGAAGGTCTCTACTGTGTCGTGGCTGATGCAGCTGGGCCCATGTGACTGGCAGGCTGCGCTGTAAAGCAACAAGATTGCCAAGATGCTGATGCTGCCCCTGTAGCCAGCAAGGGCCTGGCGGCTAGAGGCACAGCCTGGTGTGTTTGTGGGGGGGGAGGCGTGATGCCTGGATGTACCATTCCTTAACATCTTCCCAGATGTTCCCAGTGATATAAACTGAAGTTCTTCGATGAAGGAGCATCGATACTATAGATCCTACAGCTCCATAGCCAAAATTACCTTCGGCTAGTTTAGACCCTTTAACAGGGTCTCTCTCATACCTGGGTCTCTCTCAGGTTTCTCTCTCTTTCATACCTGGACTTGAACTCAGAGCCTTATTTACTTGCTCAGCCGGCACTCTATCACTTGAGCTATGCCTCAGTCTGTCATTTTGCTGCTTAATTGGAAATGGAGTCTTGCAGGCTTTCCTGCTCGATCTGGCTTTGAACCACGACCCTCCAGGTCAGCCTCCCAAGTAGCAAAGATTACAGGTGTGAGCCACTAGTGCCTGGCTTGCCTTAACTTTTAAAAAATAAAACTGACCTGATGCTGAGCAATAGACAAACTTGTCAGAATGTATCATAAAGCTTCTCCAGACCCCTATCTCCCACAGTCCTGGAGTGATGGAGTCTCTAACACCAGAAGCCTAATGAGGAAATTTCCCACTTAGCTGCAGCCCACCTGTCTGACGCCCCCACCAGGGCCACGGGTGGATGTACTGACTGATGACTTCCTCTGCTTTGTGAGCAGCGAAGTTCATGTAACTCCTTGGGCCACATCATCCAGGGTGATTGAAATCTATGTTCTAGGGCCGGTGCCACTCATGTTTGGCTCAGGGTAAGCTCTTTTCCTAGTTCCTTTAAAAGAGAGTTGTTTAGGTCAATAGGGACGATAACAGTACCAGCTCAAGAGAGGGAGCCCAATTAGTTAATGTGGGCAAAGGCGGCCCGGGCAAAGCGGATGATTACCTGCCTGCCCGTCCCCTCCCCACCAGCCTGCAGTACTTTCCCTCTGTGGCTCACATGGATGCTTCCTAAACACCTGGGAGAAGGCAAGGGAAGAAGGAAGGAAGGGAGGGAGGGAGGGAGGGAGGGAGAAAGGAAGGGAGGGAGGGATGAAGAATGGAAGGAAGTGCTGGGCCCTGGACCCCACCATGTCCCAGACCTCCCACCCTCACTGCCATTATTTTGTATAATTGAATCCTCACCATGGTACTGTGGGATTGGTGCTAAAGTATTATCAAACCTAATTTACAGAGGAGGAAACACAAGGACAATGCCACATGGCACAGCTGGTATGGAAGAGAGCCAGGATCCAAACCCAGGGGTGTTTAGCCCACAACAGCTGCTCAGTGATCACTGCCATGGGCGCCTACAGTGGCTGCATGCTTGCTTCTGCCTCCTCACCACCGGCCCGGCCCCATTCCCCAGCGAGCTGCTCGTGGTATTTCCCAGGCTTTGGAGACAATTGTCTGTAGGCGCTCCCTCCAGGTTCTAGGGAAGGCCCCCAGGTGCCCCTTGAGACAGCAACTCCCATTCAGCTCGGCCCCCTACCTTGACTGTGCTCCTTGGCTCAGAACTGTAGGGAGGAAAAAGAGAGACCTGAGAGATGAGAAAAGCCACACGACAGTCACCGGCAGAGCAAAAGAGGGAAACAGGCTGGAGAAGCGGCCCAGAAGACAGGATCCGGCCAGGGGATTCGCCGGGAAATTCTGGTGGACCAGGTCCTTGGGCTCCCGCCAGAAGCTGTGTCCCTGCCCCTTCTGTGCCTCAGCCTCCCTGCCAATAAAGGACGACAGGCCACATCTCTACATCCTTCCTGCTCTGAAATTCGAGAGGTCAACGGCCCTAGTCTTGAAATGAGCCTCACAAACAAGGGACTGCGTTTTGAAAGTTAGGCGGACCTCAATCCAAGTGCCAGCAGGAAATGGGAACTCCTGTGGCTAGACCCAAAGGGAAGAGACATTTGGTGGCTCTTCTAAACACTGCCAGGAGCTGGTGGCTCATGGATGTAATCCTAGCTACTCAGGAGGCTGAGATCTGAGGATGGTGGTTCAAAGCCAGCTGGGGCTGAAAAGTCCCCATGAGACCACCAAAAAAACTGGTTAGTGGTACTGTGGCTGGAAGTGGTACAGTGCTAGCCTTGAGCAAAAGAGCTAGGGGACAGTGCCCAGGCCCTGAGTTCAAACCCCAGGACCACAAATTTTTTTTTTTTTACAAAGTTACAAATAAGTTATTTATAACTTCTTTAAAGAACAAAGTACCAATGAACTCTAGGAAATAAAAACAAGAGGCTTTTTCTTCTTTGCTGTTTTTTTTGTCTTGTTCGTTCATCTATCTGTTTTGGGGAGTATATGGGGGGAGGGAGCAAAGAAATTGAGGGACAAAGGGTGAACAAATGCAGTAGTGGTACTCACTAGACCCTATGTGGAAAATGTAATATACAACTTGTGGGTGGGGATAGGAGGGGAAAATTGGGAGAGAGCAAGGGAAGGGGTGATGTTGTCCAAAAAGAAATGTACTCTTTATCTGACTTATGTAACTGTAACCCCTCTGTACATCATCTTTATAATAACAATAAAAACTTAAAAAATAAAACAAAGAACAAAGCCCTGGGCCTGGGGGAGGATGCACACAGCCTCCTGGAAGCTGGGCCTGATGACAAATGACATTCCTGAAGGTGTGAATGGAGGATACACTCAGTCCCCTAGAGGAGGCCCGTGACAGGCAGACAAGTGGGTCCGGGCAGACTCACCTAGGCTCTGGCCTGTGCTGGATGAGGCAGGCAAGCAGGAAGCCCTTTAGTGGACTGGCCGGGAGGAAGCGTCCCTACTGCAAGCCAGCTGCACCTGCACTTGAAGGTCTGGTGTATTCTACCGTACAAGATCTCTCATACAGAGGCTGGAGAACTTGCCCAAGGCGCGCAGCTAGCAAGGGGCAGAGCTAGGACTTCAAGCCAGGGCTGGTGCACACCACAGCCTGGGGCAGTCGCCAGTGCTCAACACAGTTCCACTGCTTCGCACATGCTTTTCTATTGCTTTTCCTTTTCCTTGTTCACATCTTCTATGTCACTTGGGCGCACTGGAGCTCCCAAGGTTATAACTAAGTATGTGAGTGGCCATCAAGGGTCAACCAAGACTTGGATCCAGACTAGCAGGTGACAGTGGGCTAAGGCTTCAGGCCTCCCGTAGGCCAGGCAGCTCCTGTCACAAGAGAAAGCTGCAGGCGTCACACCTCAAATAAAGTCCCTGGCCTGGGTCCCGTGACCTGGGAAGGCCTGGGGAGAGAGGTGTGGACAGGACAGAAGGCAAAGCAAGGCAAAGAAAGGGGTGGGACCTATAGAAGCAGAGGAGCTGAGAGGTACAGAGCAGACACACCAGCCAGCAGACACAACATCCAACCTAGTTCCGCTCTAACACTCGGGACAGGGCTCGAGCGCGTGTCTTCATTCTCTCCACCTTGCTACCCATGCCCGCACAATGGGTGTGCTGTTATGTATGAGTGACCGCCTCACAGGGCTGGTGTGAGGGGACATGACTGGGTACAGGTTGGGCACATAGGACAATGTCTGCACAGCAATCATTCTGTCAGTCCTACGAACAGAACAACAATGACTGCAGCACAGGCTGCCGGTACTGTGCAGGGCGCTGGCTGTGCAGGACAGCCCGCACTGAATAACACCAAGGGACTCTGCATGGACCAGGCTCCTGACATGGCTGTTCTTGGGCTCTCGCCTCTAATGTTCTAAGTTAGAGGCACTTTGCCCAGGATGGCAAAGGCGAGGCCATGCCATTGCAGGATGGTGACCGTACCCCAGGTAGCAAACCACTAGCCCAGCCCTGCCTGGGGTCCAGGAGAGGGTGTGGCTGGCCTGGAGGGAGGCCTACCTTCAGGTGCTCCATCCGCTCCTGCTGGCTCAGGAAGTCTGGGTCAGTAGCACTGGGGGGCCCAGGAGGCTGTGCGAAGTCCTCGGTGACCTTCTCTGAGAGCTTGCAGATGACCTGCTGCTTGGCCTGGTTCTTTTCCATGAGCAGCTGCACATGCTGCTGTAGCTCCTGCACCTGCTGTTCCCGCAGGCCGGCCTCGTGCGCCAGGTGCTCCCGCTCCTGCTCCAGGGCCTCCACGCGCCGGCCCAGCTCCTCGATCTGACGCACTTTGTGCCGCACCAGCTCCAGCCGGTCCTCGTCCTTGGCTGCCGCCAGGTAGGCACTAGACGCCCGCTTCTCCTGCTGGGCAGCCTCCAGTGCCTTGTGCAGGATCTTCACCAGCTCCTGAGGGGCGGAGGGGTGGGGAGGAACACCCATGAGTTCGGGGAAGGCCTGACAGGTACCAGAGAGGGCACACATTGTCTCATGTGATCTCAACACTCACTTCTGCCTTCTCTGTCCTGCAGAGTGCTGGCTGGGCAGACTGTGGAGCAGGTGACTATTCTGCCTACATGGGAATGTGGGCAGCTTCTGGGTCACCCCTGAAACTAGTAGACACATGTTCCTGGGGTCCAGTTCCTCTTTGAAATTCTGTCTGAAAAGTGGCAAGAATGAGGGCAGCCACTTGAGACTCCCAAGTTCATGCTGAAGGTGGCAGGCTCCTCTTCCCATTCCGTCCCCCCCCCCTGCAGCCCCCACTCCAGCAACATAGACCTGCTCACACTTAACTGGGACTCCTCAATGTTAGAGGGAGAAACTCTGTATTTGCTTTAGGACATAATACTTGGAGGCTTCTTGGTTATAGCAGCAGAACCCATACCCTGACTTAGACCTGTAATTTTCCAGGATGAACCAACTGAGGTCCAGGATAGCAGAGTACAATTTGGTCCTGAAGCATTGACATGTCAAAGCTTGAGCTTAGTTGCTAACAAAACCTGTAGGCATGTATTACTCATCAATTGTGATATTCCTTTGTACAATGACTAGCTGAGGCTGCCAAGCCCTTTCTAATCTAGCGTCCAGTACTTTCTGTCAACTTGAGAGAGAATTAGAGAGGAAATACACCAGCACTCCCTGATGCAAAGCTTCCCAGAGTTTATTCAATGCATTTGTGCATTTAACTCGGCCCATTAAATGTTGCAATGCCAGAACAAGGAAGTGCTGGAAAGTTCAGAAACAGCCCTTGATTTCCTCCTTCTCATCAGGGGCAATTGAACACAAGGAAACTCTAGGTATGCGGGATTCCTTGGGCCTTCAAGTCTCTACCTCCCCCAGGAGCGGGAATTTTTGGGGGGCCAGCATCAGAACACAGGAAGCTAGGGACCCTGCTGCCAGGCCCAAGTGGTAGAGATGGCCTTCGGGCCACGATGCTGTGCTCTGAGCCAGTCTCAGTTGGAGAAAACACATTCTTTTAGAGACTCATCAACTATACTCATTCCAAAATATTTAAATAAATAGTTCAGCTAGATAGGATAACTTGCCAAGAAGAATGCCACTTTGAGTAGAAACACTAAAAAAAAAAAAAAAATCACAGTTGCATGTCTTCAGAAACCTCAGTACTACTAGTGACCACCCCTTTTCTGCTTCTCATTTCCACACACCTATCCATGCATCCAACCTGTACCAACTGCCCACTCATGACAGGCCCTGGGCATCTGTGCTGCTGCCTGAGAGGGAACTGCCATAGTTCCCATCTCCCAGGACTGCAAAAGCTGTCAAGGGTGAACCACCTCCATGGAAGTTTCTGGTGTTCTGGGAGCCTGTGGATGGGCATGGGTTGTGACTTCTGCCTGTGGAGGAAGTAGATGGGGCGGAGGGGGGGGGGGGAGACCAGAAGGGATACAGCAGTTTATACTGAACCCTGAAAAATGGGGCCAGGGGGACCAAGTAGCAGGTGGGAGGAAAAGGTGGGTACTTTCCTACTTTCTGAGAAGGAAGTTGGAAGGCAGGCTGAGGAAGGCAGGCTGAGGAAGGCCTAGAGAAAGGAAAGAGTAGGGTGGGAGGTGTGTGGCAGGAAGGTGAAGTGGGGGTGGGTACACATCAACCCAGAATGCCTGGAATGTTCAGAATGAAGCAACCTACTTCTCAGGGCCCTGGTGAGATTAACATTCCATTAGACGGGGCTTCTGGTTTGGTGGAGATCTGGCGATGACCTGAGGTAACTGGTGAGGAGCCAGATACCACTGCTGAGTCACACTTGAGGATCAGAAGCAGGGTGGGGGGCTCTTCCCCCTGACTCTAAAGCTATCTCATTACATCGGGATATCTTCTTCCCCCACTTGGCTCTCCCAACCATCAGCCTGCACAGAAAGTGATATGCTTGAGGCTTTTTGGCATGAAAGCACTGGTATTCTCACCACTAACTGAGCTAAAGGTGGCCTAAGTGGGCGGTGATCAGCTTACCCAGGCCTCAGATCCTGCCATGGGCTATCTATGATTTGTGTGTCCAACACTTCATGCAATGAAATATAATCCGTTAGAGCTTCACCTAGGGTCCATGGAGATGGGGGGTGTCTTTGGGAGAGTGATTAGAATAAGGTGGTTGGGATGGGGGCCCCATGACTGAATCCTGATGACTTTCTAAGAGGGAGAGAGACTGGAAGAGACACAGATACACACACGTGGGCCTATGTCTTTCACCATGGGCTGCCCCGCATTGCCTTGGATCTCTGCCAGCAAGAAGGCTGTCTGCGCCACGTGTGGTGATTTATCCTTGTATTTCCTGAATCAGGAGCCAAAATAAATCTCTTCTTTATGAAGTAGCCTCCCTCTGGTATGTCCTTATAGTAACTGATTACAAACAGTCCCATCCAACCTCAAAGAGAACTTATCTAGCAAGGATGGTCTCAGGCAAGTTCCTTCACCCAACCTCTGCAGACTCATAATTAGGATGGAGAAAGGAAGCCCATTCCAGGCAGAGCTGCCTCAAAGATAAGAAAAGGATGCCAAGAACTCCTGTCAGAGATGAAGCAGTAGCAAGCCTCCCAGCCCCCTTCCATGATGGCAGGCACAGGGCCAGAGGTGTGGACTCCAGTCTGGCTAGAGTTCCAGGTCAGGGACCATTCCTTGCCCCAGCCAGTCAAGATTCCTGAAAAATAATTCTGTGTCTTTACCAAATGAACCTGAGGGAGCTAAGGGGCCCCTGAGGGCCCAGCCTTCCTGGCAGCCAACAGATGGGCACCTCTACCAGACAGGAGCTGGCCTTCTGTCAGAGCAGATGGCCTTCAGGCTGGGTGTGGCTCCATCAGCTCCCAGGGCTTATGGCACCTGGCCCATCAGCCATCTGGCACCATCTCCTGAAGCCCAGACCTCTTGTAGGGCCAGCACTGAACGTAGCCGGACAGATAAGGGCTGTACAGGTAGCAGGCTCACTGTGGTTCAGTACACCAGTAGGGAGAAACAGGACTTCCCTCATGTGTTCCAAAAGGCAGGCTCAGTGCTGGAGTCTTGAGACTAGGCCATGCAATTGTAAGGTCCACTCCCAGGAAGGTTCCAGGCAGATGCCCAGTACCTGTGTTACCTAGGTAACCGGAGCCCTCCCCAGGGTGGACCTTACATTGATCAGGGGGAGAAGGCAGCTTGGGCTGGAAAGGGAGATCAGGGCCCCAAGCCTGGCTCTTCCAGGTGTGTGAAATTGGGCAAGCTACCCACCTTCCCTGAACCTCCTTCAGGCATGGCATGGCTCAAGGACAGAGGCTCTCCAGAAAGAAAGATCAGGCCTGAACCCTGGATCAACCCTGCTGAGGGTCTGGAATAGTTCTCAGACCCAATTTCCTGTTCCGGAATGACAAGAAGTGCTAGCACTGTGCTGGGTCACACAGGTGAGGGCCACATGGCTGGCTGAGCTAGGACAACAGCTCTGTTCTCAGCTCCCTAATGCTAGGGGCATATAGACAGCAATGTCTTCCTGCTTCAGACACAGAAGAGCGCCTTGCAGTGTGGCTGCTGGGAAGGCTAGGGCTGTTTTCCCACAGATGAGTTGGACTCTAAGGGTCTCAGATGAATTGCTTCCCACCTAGAATTTCTTTTTGTTTGCTTGTATTGCCAGTATTGGGGTTTGAACTCAGAATCTTGCCCTTGCTAGGCAGGTGTTCTATACCTCAGTCCTTTTTGCTTTTGCTTATTTTTCAGGTAGAGTCTTGTGTATTGTTTTTTTTTTTTGCCTGAGGCCAGCCTTGGACTATGATTCACCTACTTATGCCTCCATGTAGTTAGGACCACAGGAGTCTACAAAAGCCTGGTTTATTTGAGAAGGGGGTTTCAGTAACTTTTTGCCTGGGATGACCTCAAACCACAATAATCCCACCTCCTGAATAGCTGGGATTATAGGAATATACCACCATGCCCAACTCTACTTTTGAGGGTTTGGGGACCACTGGACACCCAAAGATGAGCTGTCTTCTCTGTTATGCCTTCCTTTGCCTCACTTCCAAGCCGGAAGTTTCCTGTTCTCCTTGCACTCTGGTTGTGGTGTCTAGGCTGCTGGTGGTCCTGAGCTGGTAGGGTAGGAGCGAATGAAGACCCGGGCCTCTGCATCACTGCCATGGCCTGAACTCACTTCCCAGAGGCCCCAGTGGCATTCCCTGTGGGGTACTTGCTCCAGTGAGGAAGGAGTCAGCACTGGGAACAGATGAGCACAGTGCAGCGGGTGACATTTGTGGGGTGCCCTCAGCCGTATGCTCCAAATACAGATCTCTTCCCTCAGGAAGAGCTCCAGATGCATTCACACACATGAAACGGGCTGAGAGAGGAGAAGGGACCCGTTTACAGGCAGAATGCAGGCTGTGCTGTGCTTTACCATAAAGTCACCACTAGACTGCCGCACAGGAGATGGCTGGGGACCGTGCCAGTCCATGCGAACAAGAGCATTGTCTCCCAACCACCTTCCTGTAACATGCTGGAGGTTACCCACTGAAAAAACTTCACATGTGTATGTGTGTGTATGCACACACCTGTGTGTATGTTGGTCCTGGGACTTGAACACAGGGCCTGGGTACTGCCCTTGAGCTTTTCTTTTTTGCTCAAGGCTAACACTGTACCACTCCAGCCATAGCTTCACTTTTGGTGTATTTTTCTGGGGGTGGGGGAGGGTGGTTAATTGGAGATAAGAGTCTCATGGAATTTTCTGCCTGGGCTGGCTCCCAACTGTGATAATCAGATCTCACCTCCTGAGTAGCTAGGGTTACAGGCGTGAGCCATTGGAGCCTGGCAAAAGCTCCAGTATTTTGAAAAACTGAACAACTACATTGTGACCCTTTCTCTCTGAGTGGATGGGGGCTGTCCACAACTTGCCCATCCTTCTAAACCCCCAGAGTCCTGCCTGCCTTTACAGGAGGTAAGTGGTTGCTCCCCAGGTGCCAGGGGGCACACCTCAGGGAAAACCCAGGCCTCAGGTGGCCTCGGACAATTTGTCCTGTTTCAGAAAGAAAGGCAGGGGTGGGGGCTTCCTACACAGTATGGAAAGAGGGGGCAATGCGGCGAGAGGAGAGCTTCCCATAGGGCTGCTGTGTTCCTGTGACGGCACCAGTGTGTGCTGTGATCGTGTACTGGGGTGCTGGGTCTGCTGTCTGAAATGTGACTGGTTGAGTGTGGGGCCCGTGTCCTTAGCCCCCTGCCCTTTTCCAGCACCCGGGGCATGGGAGAGGCCCACAGTGAAACCTCGAATACATAAATGAACTAAGAAGGCAGAATGACTGATCTACCTCTCTGATCACCAGCTATGTCATTCAATGTAGCCCCTGGCCCACCAGAAATAAAGCCTTTGTCAGTTCCCTTGAGAGTTGTCCATGGTGATTACTATTTGGGGACTGGAAATTCTGGGAAGAAGCAAAACTTAGGTAGGCAGAGCACTGAGAGGACAAAGAGAAATCTATGAGAGGGGCAAAGACTCCGAAGTATAGGAGCACATGCCCCATCCCCAGCAGGAGTCTTCTATCTAGATCAAGGGCCAGGAAAGGAAGTGGGGCGGGGGCGGGGGGGGGGCAATGAATGTAGCCAAAGCTCAAACACAAAAGCCTAGGTCTTTCTCTTGGAGGAAGAAAAGGCTGGGCCCTCAGAGCCCACAGTGCTGCAAGGGCCCTGAGAGGTTCCCTGCCTGGGGACCTGCGCTACCTGCACAACTGTGCTACCTTGATTGCCCAGGACCCTGCATCCCAACCACCCCTCCAAACACTGCCTTTCTTCTGGGTTGGGCCAGGTGCCCATGTCTCTCTGGGATGCTTCTAAGAGACCCCTGCCTTTAGTGGATTTTTGTCACCTAGTGTGTCTGACAGACTCTCTTCTCCTCTCCTGCAGTTTTTTGGTTCTTTAAGGCCCACTGGGCAGGCTGTGCCCAGTAGGGAAGATGTGCCATGTGTAGTTATCCACAAGGTTCCAAGCTTGGGGGCCCACAGGGGCCTGAGGCAGAAGCTTCGGCTCACCTTCTGGGACTGTAACTCAGTAGTGAGCACCAGCACCTGTTGCTCCAATGCCACTACCTTCTCCTGGGCCGATCGGGTCCTTGCCAGCCCATCAGAAAAGAATGGGAAGGTGTTGCTCTGGCGCTTGGTTTTCTGTGTGATGGTGGGCACAGAGGGTTTGGATGCTGCCTTTGGAGAATCTTCTGGCTCTCTCCCTGCTCAAGAGGAGAAACAGAAACAGTATAACACCTGGTCAGCCTAAAGGGCCACTGGCCCATAACCCTGAAAGTCATTGTATGTTCCTTCACAAGGAAGAGTGGGAAAGAGGGAGGGAGGGAGGAAGGAAATGTATTTTCCTTTATTACTTTCAGCATCATTGCTAACTGGTTCACTTGGGAAGATGAAAACATTTCTGGAGGTAGATGGATAGTGGTGATGGTTTCACAATAATGTGAATAGACTTAATCCATTGAATTATACATCTAAAGATGCTAAAACTCCTCCCTCCACCAACCCAAGAGCTTGAACTCAGGGCCTTGAGCTCTTGCTCAGCATTTTTGCTGGTGCCTGGTGCTCTACTGCTTTAGCCTTGCCTTCAGTCCAGCTTTTTGCTAGTTAATTGGAGATAGAGTCTCATGGACTTTTCTGCCCAGGCTGGCTTTGATCCATGATCATCTGGATCTTAGTGTCATGAGTTGCTAGGATTACAGGTGAGACTCACCAGTTTATTTTTGTTTTCAGGTTAGCCCTGAACTCAAGATCTTCCTGTCCTCAGCCTCTAGAGTGCTGGGAATCCAGGCATGGACTATTACATCCAGCTTTAAAAGGGTCATTTTGTTTGAGTATATGTCACCACAATAATTAAAAAAAAAATCACTGCTTCTCAATGTCTGGAAGGTCAGGAGTGGTAAAGTGGAGCATTTCATCTTTGACACACTGCTGTGGATTCAATGTAATGTTCCCTGCATTCCTCTAGTGAAGAAGCCCCAGTCCTCGGTGTGGGTGTGATGGGCTAGGAGGTGGGGCCTTCAGGAAGTGACTGGGTTTCGATGAGGGCTTGACAGTGGAGCCCCAAGACAGGATGGGTGCCCTTAGAAGAAAGGGACGAGATCAGAGCCCTGACTTCCAGTCATGGGTGCGATCAGTGAGATGGCTCTCTCTGGAAGCCGAACCCTCACTAGATGCTGAATTGACAGTGGCTTGATTGAGGCCTTCCCAGCCTCTCACCAGCTGGGAGAAGAGGGTGTCACCTTTTACGTCATATAGTTTATGCATTTTGTTATAGCAGCAGAAGTTGCACACACACACACACACACACACACACACACACACAATGTATGCTGGGTGGAGAGGAGAGGAAGCACACATCCAGTCCAGAGGCCTGGCCCCTGAAAGCAGTTCCCTCTCCCCTCCCTCCCCACCCCAGGACAGCGCTCACCTGGGGCGCTGGGTTCGGAGCCTGAGGACTGCTCCTCTCTCTGAGGCCCTCCGCTCTGTGGGGACTCTTCCACTGGTGGTCCGTGGCCTGTCCCGTGGGCCTGCTTGTTGCCGCAGATGTTGTGCATGGTGTTTCTGAAAGGAGAAGCCAGGAACGGGAGGCTGTTAGCCCTGCACCCTTCCTGCTGTCTTCTGGGGGCCACACCTCACCTCCATGCCTCTCCCCCCCAGCCACTCCAGTCTCCCTGGGTCCAGGACCCCTATATGATTAATCCTCCTGGAAAGCCACCCTGACCCGCCCCACCCCCCACTTCACCTCCATGCATTCTCCTGGGCACACTATACTGCGTCTATGAGCTGAGCTAGCCCCAGCCCTGCTGCTGGATTTCGAGTTTCATGTGTGTCTTTTCCCTTCACTCGGGGATCGACAACAGTGCCTAAAATACAGATTGCACCTCATATGTGCTGAGTGGATTTGGCCAAACTAGCCCTCCAAAACCTCCCCTGACCTCTTAACTACCTGGTTAGACCAATCAAGGCCCCGGGGATGCCTTTGCACTGCACGCCTGGGCCGCCCATCGGCCAAGCTGAGCCATGTGCCATTGATCTAGGCACTAGAATTCCAGTCAATGCCTGAGTGGGTTATAGGAGGGAACTAGGTAGCACAAAAGCCGGTCCAACAGCAAGGAACACAGAGAAACCTTTAACAAGTCACATGGAAAGACCACCCCACCAAGCTCCTTGCAAGATACGAAAGCAGACTTATTTCTCACGTGGGAATCCAGAGGAAGGTGGACGGCTGGATTCAGTGGCTGCCCCTCCTCTGCCTGTATGGGAGCACAGAATGCCCCCCGCCCTTCTTCATGGGTTCCCTGTAGTTCACCTCAGAAACTATCAGCATCCAAGGTTTTTGATGAGTAATTGGATTTCCTTGCTTTTGATTAAGTATTCTCAAATTATCTATTGCTTCTGAGTCAACTCCACTAAGCCAATTAGTTGTTCTAGGAATTCGTCCCTTCTAGTCTTTTCCTTTTTCTTTTTTAAAGATGGGGTTGCCTCCATTCATAATCCTCTTGCCTTTGCCTCTCCAGCGCTGAGATTACAGGCCTGTATCACCTCATCTTATCCTAATAGTCCTTTATATGTCTGTAGAGTTTGTTAGTAATGACTCTTTTTTGAATCCAGTATAAAAAAAAAATAACGAGATCATGAGGGTCAGGCGCTGGTGGCTCACGCCTGTAATCCTAGCTGCTCAGGAGGCTGAGATCTGAGGATCATAATTCAAAGCCAGCCCAACAAGAAAGTCCGTGAAACTCTTATCTCTAATGAGCCACCTAAAAGTGGGTAAATGGAACAGTGGCTCAAAGCAGTAGAGCACTCGCCTTGAGCAGAATAGCTCTCTCAGGCACAGAGCCCAAGCTCTGAGTTTAAGCTCTACCACAGATTAAGAACAAAAAACTAGATACAATAAATTAAGAGCAGAGAAGAAATGGAAATCCAATACTCCTAATGCCTAACTCCTTGAGCTAGTATTTCCCCTCCCTAGTTCTTCCTTTCTCCTACGTCATTACTGAAGAGTAACTGTGACCTGGATGAGCACAGCCCTGTGGGCTGGGTTCTGTCATGCGATTTCACAAACCACAAGCCTCAGAAGTTGCAGGCGGCCGGCTCTGGGGCTCATCCCTGCAGCCAGAGGCTGGGTGGGGCAACCACCAGGGCTGCCTACACTTTCCCTAGCTGGGAACCACAACCTGGAACATGTCCCAGGGCTTGTGCAAGGATACAGGAACCCCAGCTTTAGGGCAGCAGAGTCCTCTAAGTCCTAGCACATTTCCCCTGGCACCAGGAGCCCCATGCTTTCTGACATGGCCAGGTGGACACTGCCCAGCTAACTCTTCTTGAAGAATATGTCTCTCTTACACAAATTCATCTGCTTTGCTCTGAGTAATCCATAGAACATTTTCTTTCTTTCTTTTCCTTCCTTCTTTCCTTCCTTCCTTCCTTCCTTCCTTCCTTCCTTCCTTCCTTCCTTCCTTCCTTCCTTCCTTCCTTCCTTCCTTTCTTTCTTTCTTTTCATTGGCACTTCGAACTCAGGGCCTCATACTCTTGCTTGGCCTTCTTGCTCATGGCTGGTGCTCTATCACTTGAGCTATACCTCCATTTCTGACTTTTTTGTCTGTTGTGGGGCTTGAACTCAGGGCCTGAGCACTGTCAGGCCTGGGCACTGTCCCTGAGCTTTTTTGCTCAAGGCCAGCACTCTACTACTTTGAACCACAATGCCACTTCCAGTTTTCTGGGGGTTAACTGGAGATAAGGTTCACAGACTTTCCTGCTGGGTTGACTTCAAACTGTGATCTTCAGATCTCAGCCTCCTGAGTAGCTAGAATTATAGGTGTGTGAGCCACTAGTGCCTGGCTGCACTTCTGACTTTTTTCTGATTAAATGGAAATAGTCTTAAGGATTTGTCTGTCCAGGTTGGCTTTGAACAGAGATCCTCCTGAATAGCTAGAATTATAGACGCCAGCCACCAACACCCAACTTCATAGGCCATTTGGCATGGAGGGTGAAAGACCAGGGCAGCAAAGTGACAGACGGACATAAGGATGTCTGCAGGGATAAGTTTCAGCAAGCCAGTTTATCTCCCTGAGCCTCAGTTTCCTCCACTCTACAACCAACACTAGTTAGGCTGTGCATGGGCCATGTTCAGAGCTAAACATGGACACATTCCGCTCACTTCAGCCTCACAACAACCCAAGTCCATAAGCACTGTTATCTGCCCTCTGGACAGAGAGGAGAGGTGAGATTCTAGGAGGATGAACAGCCCAAACCACAGAGCTGATGAGGGCAGGGCTGGATGTGAACTCCACGTCAGAGCACTTAACTATGTTGCACATAATGACGTCAGGACACAAGCAGCTGACACAGCGCTGGGGAGGCCTGCCGGGGTTTGGGGTACACAAAGGCAGCTGAGCCTCAGCATCTTGTCTGGGGCCCTAGGCAACACATGGCCTTTTCCTTACAGTGTTGCCTCACACTTTCTGTGGCCATCACAAGCAGCCAGAGAGAAGTGACTGGGGGATGCGCTGAAACTTCCTTCCGTTCTCCATCTCTGGGTGTCCTCTCTTCTATTTCTGCCGCGGCTTCCACTAGGCATGCGCCTGGCCTCATCAAGGTGGGCCACCCCTGGGTCCTGCTGGCTGGACTCATCAGGTCCCTCCCCCCAGCACACTCCCAGTGCTCCCCCTCCCATCTTAGGGTGAGTCTCTGCAGATGCTTCTTATCCCCTAGCAGGCTCAACTCTGCCTAGTGCCCTTGCACCTCTCTCCAGCCTAGATCTCTCTTTCTCCCCTAGGCTCCAGGTCTCTCCCTCTAAATGCTACCTGTAACCACAAAGGACACTCATTGGCTTTTCTCTAAAACTTGCTTTACTCCAGGGAAGGGCCCTGCTCATCCTAGTCACCCAAGTCACGGAAGCTAGCAGAGACGCCTGTGCCTGGATCGCGGTAACTGGGAACCTAGTCCAAGCTCCGTAGGCAATCTAGCCTGCCATCTGAGAGGTCCTGGGTCATCCAAGGTCCACAGAGAAAGCAAGCAGCCAAATGGGATGAGTGCTGGGCATGGACTGAATTTCTGACATCTCCAGTCTCTCACTGATAGCAACAACGGCAGCCCCGCCAGCTCTTCTTATGTGCTTGGGATGGTCTGGTGCAGTCCCAACACAGTCTGCATGAACTCAGTCCCCAACTTAGCCTTGACCAGCCACCCCTGTTACAGGGCTGTGGTTTGAACACAGGATGCTCACTAGACAGGGGTTCCACACCTGAGCCACCTCCAACCCAACCCACTCTAGCTTTGTAAGGTGAACAGTTATATTCACACAAAGCAAGTGAAGTAGAAAAAGCAAACAACTTCCCAAGGGTGGTACAGTCCATGGCGGATGGAGCCAGGATCCAAACCTATGGCCGACGGAGCCAGGATCCAAACCCATGACCGATGAAGCCAGGATCCAAACCCAGGCTGTTTGTCTCCAAACTTACCTTTTATGCCATAGTTCAAAACAAAGCCTGACAATGGCAAAATATATACAAGCCACCTCACCTTTGTGAAACCATCATTAATCTCTTCCATTCAATATGGGTTTGATTATACTTATGTAAATATAGAAAACACAAGCATATTTGTGTGATAAGATTATGAGTAATCTCATAATTGGTGGTGGGGCGATTGTGGAGAGGCTGAGTTTATGTGCTTTATTTTCAATTAATCACATTAAATATTTAGGATATGCCAGGGGTGACTGTATATTCCTGTAGTCTCAGCACTCAGGGGGCTAAGGCATGAGAATCTTGAGTTCAAGGCCAGCCCAGGCAAAAAGCATGGCATGGTGGTTCATACCTGTGGCCCCAATTACCAGAAGGCAGTCAGGAGGAGTGCAATATGAGGTCATCTGAGGCAAAAATGTAAGGCCCTATCCAAAAGTCCAGAAAAAAGGACTGGAGTCATAGCTTAAGTGGTATAGTACTTGCCTAGCAAGCACGAGGCCCGGACTTTAAGCCTCAGTTAAGAAAGGGGCTGCTGGAGGCCCACTGCCCCACACCCGGCTGACACTTACTGTATTTCCGTTCCCAGGTGCTTGAGGGAGATGTTGTGAAGGGCAGAAGGCATGGCAGGGGCTGGCTGCAGGGCAGCTGCTGCCCCTACCAGCCCTGTGGGCGTTTTCACAGGACACAGGAACTCCTCCAGCTCTGCCTCCTCACCTCGTTCTGGGGAGCCAAGGACAGATCAACCTGTGAGCACTCTACATGCAAAGACCTGGCCTGGGCTGGGCTCAGCCCACACCCACAGCAGGTAGGGTTTGGGCAGCCACCCAGGAGCAAGCGTGCCCGCAAGTTAACTGCAGCAGTGAGGGCTCTTCCAGTATCGTTGCAGCCTAGGAATGGATTGTTTTGCTGCTGTAGCCCTCCTGGAAAACCCTTAAAATTATGCACATTTGCAGATGTCTTTTTCTTTTTTTGATCTGGGACTTGAACTTGGTACCTGACATGTTTGCTCATGGGCTAGCACTCTACCACAGAGCCATGCCTCCAACCTCAGACCTGCAGATAACTAATCCTACATTGAGATTCCATCTTGAAGAAGTCTGAGATGCATAGAAACTTCATATGCTAAGGGTCCATCCTGGCCTTGTTTGTATTAGCCTTGAGTCAGGAGTAATATAAAGCTCTAAAAACTTGGGACCAGGTTGGGCAAATTCTGATGCTTTCATCTAATAGAAGAGTAGGAAGGTGGTATGTTGAGAAGCTATGATGGAAAGTTACAAACAGTGGGAAAGAACCAGGATCACTTACATGATGGAACCATCTTGACTCATCAAGAAAGTTACTTGGGGGCTGGGAATATTGCCTAGTGGTAAAGTGCTCACCTTGTGTACATGAAGCCCTGGGTTCGATTCCTCAGCACCACATATATAGAAAAAAGCCAGAAGTGGCACTGTGGCTCAAGAGGTAGAGTGCTAGCCTTGAGCAAAAAGAAGCCAGGGACAGTGCTCAGGCCCTTAGTCCACACCCCAGGACTGGCAACAAAAAACAAAACAAATAAAAAAAAATAAAGTTACTTGGCTGCAGATGCCTTTCCTGTGGAGCCCTCTTGGCGAGGGAGGAGCTGAAAACTTTAGGGCGAGGAATTCACTTGTGCATTATATCTGCAGAAACACTAAACACAATGGCAGGGGCCAGAGTAAGCTGTTCCACTTGAGGAAAGCTCGGCGATCAGTGAAACAAAGTGGACAATACACTGGCTAGTTGCCAATAGGCTGTGCCAAAAAGCTGGCTGCTTAGTACTTGGTAACACCAAAAGCCATTTGTGTGTGTGTGTGTGTGTGTGTGTGTGTGTGTGTGTGTGTGTGTGTGTGTGTGTAACTGGAGATTAGAATCTCATGATCTTTTCTGCCCAGGCTGGCTTTGAACTGCAATCCTCAAATCTCAGCCTCGTAAGTAACTAGGATTATAGACATGAGCCACAGCCTCAGATTTTATTATTTTAGCAAGTACTTCTGGATAATATCAGATTGCCTACCACCTCCACCTGTGGCTGAGATATATGCTCAGACCACACAGAGCTGCCACCACTGGATGGTTTTACTGATGAGGAAAAGGCAATAGTTCCATGGCCAAGACCAAAGCTGGAAGGTGACAGTAATGGATTCCAATGCACTAAAGGTGTGACTCACTGGGGGGCCCCTCTCTGGGAGGGGTGGCTGGGGAGAACAAGCTAGTGCAGAGAAGGGCTGTCCACCACTGAAATGAGTACTTTGCAGAAACAGAATCCACAGTCTGAGGCCTGGGTTCTTCTTTAGCCAGGAAAAAGCCCTCAGGGAGGTGACCACTTAGGCCATGGGTTTTTATGATTCTCCTACTATGCCCTTGGCTGCCTTGTCACCACAGAGATAGGAGCCTGGCCAGGAGTGCCCTGCTTCCCTGAAGGAAATGTCCAAGTGCCTCTTTGGCTCTGAGGAAGGTAGTGAGAACCTGCATGCCAGGGTTCTAAATCCATGCAAGATCTTTCCTTATGGCTGGGAACATGGCCTAGTGGTAAGAGTGCTTGTCTCATATACATGAAGCCCTGGGTTTGATTCCTCAGCACCACATATATAGAAAAGGCCAGAAGTGGCGCTGTGGCTCAAGTGGCAGAGTGCTAGCCTTGAGCAAAAAGAAGCCAGGGACAGTGCTCAGGCCCTGAGTCCAAGCCTCAGGACTGGCAAAAAAAAAAAAATTAATTAAGTAATTAATTAAAAATAAAAATAAATAAAAATCTAAGGGACAGCGCTCAGGCTCTGAGTCCAAGCCCCAGGACTGGCAAAAACAAACAAACAAACAAAGATCTTTCCTTACAAGGAGCCTCGGTTTCTTCTTCTGTAAAGTGGGAATCATTTCTAGAAGATCACTGTACAGATTAAACAAGATGATGCATACGAGCTTCCGAAGCAGCGTCAGTACCTGGTATGTATGCGCTGTTTGTGACAGTAAACATTAATAAGAGTTCTCAACAAATCACAGCTTACTTTGGCAAAGTATTATTATCATATAGGTCTGAATATTTTTCCTCCTTTGAGCTTTCTTGTGAAACAGTTGGAAACGCTGGAAAGCGAACCCTGCAGATGCCACAGAGACAGTAACTGAAGGCTTTTCACAGGACATCCCTGACTCAAAGTCATAAGCAGATCAGAAGGCCTGTCCAGGCCTGGGGTGGGGTGGGCCTGCTTCCTCAGGAAGGGCGGGGCTGCAGAGGCCGAGGAGCCTGCTCCAGGGATGGGCCCTCACCTCCTGGACTTGCTCAATTCTCCAGCCAGCCAATTCGGCTACAGCCCTGGGTTCTGGGAGATTTGGCTTGGTTTGCTGTGGGACAAGTCTCAAGACGGGCAGCCTCCTGAGTTTGCCAGAACCCTGGCCACTGCAACCACAGGGCCCGTCCCATGGCCCATAGCCCCTCCCCCACCCAGCAGGGCTGGCTTGACAGGCCTCACTGTGTGTGCCCTGCAGCAAGGCCACAGAATTAAGCACATGGATCCAATCTGCCATAGCAGAAGAGGCCCCAGGCAAGCCTTGGACAAGCTGGCTCTCCGCATTTCAGTTCAGCACACACTGGAAGGTGTGTCTAGTCTGAGGTTGACTTTTGGCAAATGGTGTCCATCAGGGTGGGGGGTTGGAGAAGTGACTTGCCACCGCTAGAGGTCATGGGGGACACAGAGACGGTCACCGGCAGATCCACCTGTGGTGGACGTGTGACGCATCCAGGGATAGAGGCCCAGGAGGCAGCTACACCAAGTCCTGCCTTTGCCTATTCAGTGGCATGGCACCTCAAGGTGCAGCATTTCAGACACTCTGTGACTCGGTACTAGGACCGGAAAGTCCACACTGTTTCAGGAGCAACCCCATTATGAAATCTACCAGTTATATTCCTCGCTGTGGCACGGTGGTAAGAGAGGACAACCTCCATCCAGACTCATCTATATTGGGATAGGCTAGGACTCATCAAGCAAGTTCACTTGTGGCCAGGCATGGTGGTATATACCTGTAACCCCAGCACTTCTGAGGCAGGAGGAGGATCAAGAGTTACAGGCCGGGCTGGGCTACAAAGTGAGACCTTATCTCAAAAACCAAGGGCTAGGGATGGAGCGCAATAGGAGAATACTTGCCTGGCACCACAAATGAATAAGTGAAGTGAACAAGCAATTAAATGAATGAAAGACTTCAGTTGTGGGCTGGGTGGGACATACAACTCTGTCCTCTGGAAACAGCAGGCAGGTGCCCAGCTCACAGCGTAAAAACATTTGTGGATGCAGCCCGCTTAGCATTGCATCGTTTCTTAGCCCCTCCTCATGGCAACTCTGCATAGGTTTCATTGCCTGAGACATCTCATAATGTTGTCATGACAGCAGCTGATGTCTTGTGGCTCTGACAACACAGAGGCGTTGTTCTGACCACGTGAAAGGTATGGACTCAGCTGAGCTTCACAACAGGAATTACTGATTGATTTGTTGCCAATCCTGCTAGTCCTAGTGCTTGAACTCATTCATGGCCTGAGTGCTGTCTCTGAGCTCTTTTTCTATTTTATTTTATTTTATTTTGCTAAAGGCTAGCACTCTACCACTTTGAGCCACAGCTTCCATTTCCAGCTTTTTTCTTTTTTCTTTTTAGTGGTTAAATGGAGAGTCTCCGGAACTTTATTGCCTGAGTTGGCTTCAAACTGCGATCCTCAGCTCTCAGCCACCAGCACAGCACCTAGCTCTTTGTTGTTATTGTTTTAATAATAGTTGTACAAAGGGGTTATAATCACCTAAGTCAAGTTATGAATACAATACTTCTTGGCCACTGTCACCCCTTCCTTTGCTCTCCCCCATCCCCCCTCCCCCCGCCCGTTCCTACCTCAAGTTGGAATCATTTATTAAATTCAATTGATGGGGAAGGTAGCAAGCTGGGAAAGTAATGGAATGTGCCTGAAATCACATGGGGTTAGGATGAATCCAGGCTGCCTGGCCTCAGAGCCCTCGCTCCTAACCTTACTAGTCTGTGGCTTTCAGCTTCCTTTGTGTGTGTGGCGGGGGAGGGCTCACTCCTGCTCATCCCCAGCAGCAGGGGAAAGGCCTGCCCATACCGCCGCCTGCTCCCACCCCCGCCCCCCAAGCCCAGGGTGCGTGACGGGAGGACATCCATCCATACCTAGCACATACCTAGCTCCAGGTGCAGGGCAGGCCCGTTCCGGGCCAGGGCGGGGTCCGGGGTGGCAGGAGGTGCTGGTGGGCTGTTGTGGAATTCCCAGCGCTTCATCTGCAGCTGCTGCAGCCAGTACAGCATCACTTGCTTGGTGGGAGCCTGTGAAGCACAAGGTTTAGTTGGCAAGGCCCTGTGCCTACCGGGTAGCATGGGTGTGCTTGTGGGGGAAAGTCACAGGAGGCTCAGGCCTTCCCTCCTTCCCAAAAAAAAACATAGTGTCACTGTGGGTGGGTACCCACCTCTGAAACGTCACACACTTCTTGGCTCTGATCTCCTATTCAAAGGTTCCTTAACCTCTTTGGGCTTCGGTTTCCTCACAAACAGCTGCTTTATAGAATGGATAGAAGGAGCTGGTGGGGGGGGGGTTGGTGGCTTATGCCTATAATCCTAGCTATTCAGGAAGCTGAGATCTGAGGACAGTGGCTCAAAGCCAGCCAGGGAAAGAAACTCTGTGAGATTCTTTTGTGTGTGTGCGTGGGGGGGGGGGGGGTCCAAGGGGCTTACACGCAGGGCCTGGGTGATATCCCTGAACTCTTTTGCTCAAGGCTAGTGCTCTACTACTTTGAGCCACAGAGTAGCTGGAGGTAAGAGTCTCAAGGGGGATTTTTCTGCCTGGGCTGGCTTTGAACCACCATCCTCAGATCTCAGCCCCTTGAGTAGCTAGGATTACAGATGTGAGCCACTGGTGCCTGGTCCATGATAATTGGAGACTCTTATCTCCAATTATCCACCAGAAAAACAGGAAGTGGAGCTGCGGCTCAAAGTGGTAGAGTGCTAGCCTTGAGTGGAAAAGCTCAGGGACAGTACCTAGGCCCTGAGTTCAAGCCCCAAGACCAAGAAAAAAAAATAGAACAGATATAAGGATGAAATGTCCAACACAGTACAATGTGCTCACTGGGCCGAGAAGCAGGGGAGATTGCTCTGCTGGGACACAAGGAAAAGGGCTTTGGAACTCTGATGGGGGTAGGCCCTGGCTCCATCTCTCTATGATGTGGTGGTGACTGTAGGATGCACTGAAACCCCATGAAGCCCCACAGATACCAGGACAAAGTGGTGGCATGTTCCAGAGGCTTCAGCACAGCAAACAAATTAGCAGTAAATGCTGGCACTGATTTCTCAGCAGTGGATGGTCCAAGTGCCCACATTCCCATCCAGTAACTTGCTGGCCCTTGGGGAGAGAGGCAAGTGAGAGTGACCAGCTATTTCTATATAGGCCTCTGGAGTGGCACAGGCATATTTGGGCAGTGCTGGTCTTAGAACCTGGTCTTCCATTTCTAGACTAGAACTTTGTTATCATTTGTGGCCAGGAGATATGTGGCTTACAGAAGGAAGGCATGAGATCATATGGGCACAGAGGATGGGAGCGGGCAGACAAGGAGCCCCACCAAACTGCCCACAATTAAGGTCCTATGAAAGCAGCAGCAGGCTCTGTGAGCACGCAGGACAAACCCCACCTCAGAGAGCCACAGATGAGGGGTGTGGGTGTGCTCATGAGAAACCCAAGCCTGTCATGCAGCTGGTAATGAGACGGAATGATGACCACCAGTCTTCTCTTCCCATCCAGGGTCCCTCAGGGACCACAGCCCTTCCCATGACCTTAGTGCTGACAAACTCTGGCCAAACCCAAACAGCTCCTTTATTATACAAGGCATAAGACACATATGCTGAGCACCTACTCTATGTGTCAGGATTGGTTCTAGACCCTGGAAACACTGTGGCAAGCCAATCCAACCAGGCAGCCAGCCAGTTACTTAGGCTATCCCTCTTATATCCCCATAGTTGACTTCCTCCACCACTGCCATCTGCCTCTCCCTAGGGCCGCAGCTCTACTTCAGCCACCATTCCCTCTGCATGGGCCCCTGACCCCGGCTTCACCTTTCCCTCACCTGTCTTTCCCCAGTAGCTAGAATGAGCTCTGTGAGCATTCCAGTCTCATTACTCTTCCTTGCTCAAGGTTCTTAAACAACTTCCAGAACTTACAGGACAAAGTTCAAGCTCCTTAGCTTAGCACAAATGCCCACCCCAGCCTCTTCAAAATGCTCTACCTTTAAAAAAAAAAACACCAAAAAACCTACAACTTTTTAGCTTTTTTTTTTTTTTTTGGCCAGTCCTGGGCCTTGGACTCAGGGCCTGAGCACTGTCCCTGGCTTCCTTTTGCTCAAGGCTAGCACTCTGCCACTTGAGCCACAGCGCCACTTCTGGCCATTTTCTGTATATGTGGTGCTGGGGAATCGAACCCAGGGCCTCATGTATATGAGGCAAGCTCTCTTGCCACTAGGCCATATCCCCAGCCCTTTAGCTTTTTTTTTTTTTGAGGCAGAATCTCAAGCTGGCTTTGAACTTGCTCTATAGCCAAAGTTGACCTCAAACTCATCACCCTCCTACTTAAGCATCCGTAGTGCCCAGATTATAGGTGTGCATCACCATGCCTGGTTTCCAGCTGATCTTCTAGGCCCTGTGCCTGTATCCCAGGCACCCATGATATTCTTGACAGTTATGACTGCATCATGTTTTTTTCTCCCCTCCCTTCCTTCCTCCTCTCTTCCTCCGACTCCTTTTTCTCCCCCTCCCCCCTTTCCTTTCTGTTGTACAAAGGATCTGAGCCTGCAGCACCCTCCTCCCTTTTGTCTTCTGGTCACCTCACAGTTCTTTCAGGTCACAGGGATGCCTTGCTGGATAGCCCCTCCCTCTCTGCTCACCTCCTTTTCCATGTAAGGCTTCTCATTGTGTTCCCACTCCACCCCAAGTCAGCCTGACTCATCACACCTTAAGGAGTATTGAGAATGGCTTGGGGGCAGGGACAGGTCAAAGCACTCTATATCCCAGGGCCTAGCTCAGAACCAGGCACATTCAAGGATGAATGGAATAGTAAAAACCACAAGTCCAACCACTGCAACTAGCACTGAACTTATAGGAGACACTGGACAATATGCCCTCTTAAATACCTTTCTTGCCATTATTTCAATTGAGTCCTCCAATGTGGTCACCAGCCAAGACTCAGGAGAACTAAGCTTGTAGGCACCAGAGCTTAGTCAGCAGGGGGTTAGGAAATGGGGAGATGGGGATGGGGAGGGAGGCGACTTTCTTGGGTGGCGACTTTCTTGCACTTTCCTCTTCCGCTCACTTCTGTCTTTCCAGTGAAGGGGCGGGGTACTTCCTCTTCACACAAGCATTCTGCCCTGGGTTCCATCACCCTGCATGTGCAAGCATGTTCATCAAGCAAACATTCACCAAGTATCCACTAGTTTAGACATGCCTGGCTGAACAATCCAGGCTGATCAGTGAAACCTATCTGTGTATCTTCCAAATCTCTGCCCATGTCAGCTTCACTTTGTTTGGGAAAAACATCAAGAAGGGAATCCTGGCCTTAAGGATGGCAATCATGGTACCTTGACCATAATCCCAAGTGAGAAAGTTATGGCTACTGTGGTTAGGCACACCCCAAAACAGTTTAGATAGTAATGAGAGATACAAAGACTCAATAGGATATAGCTAGGCACTGGCGGCTCATGCCTATAATCCTGGCTGCTCAGAAGGCTAGATGTAAAGATGGTGATTTGAAGCCAGCAGGGGCAGACAAATCTGAGGGACTCTTCTCTTCAATTAGCCAGCAAAATGACTGAAGTAGAGATGTGGTAGAGCACCAGACTTGAGTGGAAAAAGCTAAGGGATAGCACCCAGACACCAATGTCAGCACAAACCAAACCAAACCAAACCAAACCAAATGGATCCTCCACCCCCCCCCCAACCCCCCAAGATTCAGGATTCTAAGTGCAAACCACACACCTGGCTGCAGGCTATTCACTTCATCTCCCAATTACTCAGTTTCTTAAGCCATAGAATGAGATCCTGGTCCCTGCCCACGGGAACACACGGAGGGAAAGGGTGGAAAGGCCTTTGAAAAGCCCAAGCTCAGGGCACACGGAGGTCATCACTCCAGCAGTCAGTTTGCTGCGGACACGCACCTGTGTCCAGCTGCGTCCTAGGCGCTCGCCAAGGCTGGAAGGTGTGTGTGTGGGGGGGGGGGGGGGGGAGAAGGACACCCTTCCATTTACCTTCAGGGTGATAACCCGGCTGGGAGTCTTGATTTCGAAAGTCCCCTCCTCAGCGTCCGCCTTGCAGTCAAAGACCGCACTGGCGAGGTCGATGCTGTCCAAGGGGTTGGCGTCCTGCGCCGTTCGAGAATAGTACAGGTGACATTTCCCCTCGTCGTAGAAGAACCAGCGGGACTTCCAGCCCCGGATGGGCCCTTTACCGCCAAACTTACTTAAATACCCGCAAAGTTTCTTGGGGGTGGTTTCTAGGGGCCGGGCGCTGTCCTCAGTCTCCAAGTCGGGGATCCCGGCCAACCTGGGGGACTCTCTGGAGTCGGTCAGAGACGGGGTAGATTCCGGGATGTCCTCTCGAGCGCTCGCCATCGCTGCCTGCCGAAGCCCACGGAGGGACACGGGGTTCGTGGGACCATGGAGCCCAAATCCCAGGCGACTCAGCCGGCAGCTCCAAAGAGGTGGACACCTGAGGGGGGCGGGACCACCCTATGCCCGCCCCCAGCAGAGGATAGAGGGCTCCAATTGGCTGAAATGCATGCATCGCCAGAGCGGAGAACCCGGTTGGGAGATAGGCCCCGCCCCTGCCACCCTCAGGCCCCGCCCCTGTGCCCCCTCAGGTCACGCCCCCGCGCCGTCTTTCGTCTCCCTGCAGGAAACGCTTACTTCCTGTTTTAAACACCACCCTCCCGCCATCTTTACTGAGGGCAGCTCTCTGGAGCGAGGTGGGCTCGGTTTAATGGCGTGGTAGCTCTGGAGTAGTCTGACATGGGGAGAGATTGGTGAAGAGACTACTGTCCCTGGCTTTACTGTCCTGATGGCTCGTCTAATAACAGGGATGGCGCCTTCTGTGGCCTCATGGACCGCCCGCCTCTTCCCTCCGGGAGCCGCCTGGGCCACTGTCCGGAGGGCGCATCACTTAGTCATTGGCTGAGAGCGACGTCGGTCTCACAGTTCCACTTCCGGCGCTACTCCGAGAGGGCGGGGCAGAGAGGGGCGTGTCTGGAGGGCGGGGCGTTCCCAAAGCCTCAGCGGGAAGCAGTGCCTGGCCTCTGGAGAGGTCTAATAAAATGTCTAAATAAATAATAAATGAATGTCTCAATACAGTTACCGCGGGTTAGACCAGCTGACACAACTTCCTCCTTTTACCTCTTTTCAAGTTCCTCCTCTAGGGCTGTGCAGATCTGTGCTGAGGCTTCACCCTTTCTCCTGCCTTTGCCTCCTGTTTTTGTAGTTTCTCAGCCATCCCGGGAGGAATCCTGGAGCTAGGCCCGGGACATCTACTAGATGTTTTAGAAGCTCAAGCAAGTAAGTCACACCAGACAGTTATATATCAAATATTTGAAAAATAACTCCCCCAAATCCCAAATAGTCAAGTCCTGCACCCAACCAACTTCTGCTTTTAGCAACGAAGGTGGGTGGATGGGTTGGGACAAACTTTACAGATCCTAGAAGTGGGGTGCCAGGAAACCCACAATAGGAATTGTCATCTGCTGATGACAAAATTTTGAGGCCTTGCTTTTCCCCTGTTTGTAAAATGAGATCGCAATAACTCCTCAGGACCTCAGGGAATATTTGTGAAGGTGGCGAGCTACCTGTGGAAGATACTTGGTTAGGTATTCCAGATCTGAACCTGCACCAGGAAACAGATAAAATGAAAAGAAAAATAGGTTTGCAGTTTAGGAGTCACTGTTGGTCTAGATGCGTGGATTGCTCTGCATCCTCAAGGATGCACGTCTGGGTATTACATCCACGTTAGTCCGCCCCGCCCCTTCTGCTGCCTCATTAGCTGTCAGCTGGCGACATCTGGTGGCTATTGTGGGTACTGTCGTCCGGTAAGCGCATTCTTTGGGACAGATCCTTGCTAAGAGTGAAAAGAGGCACCCCAAGCCCAGAACAGATAGTAAATGCAGGTTACTGGTCCGACACACTTAAAAATCAATGAATTTCAAATATTTCTTTGGCTTATTTATTTATCAAAGACCAGAAAAGCTGATTTTTCTTTCAAAACTGTGCATTTCATAATAAGAATTTCATAATTTCAACTGTGCATATTCATAATAAGAATTTATTATATGAACTAATAAATCATTATTCTTCAAGCTATTTGGAGTTATCTTCCATGTCAAATTTTCCTTTCTTTGCTTACTATGAAATTATTTAAGTGTGTGTGTGTGTGTGTGTACTTGGGGCCTTTCACGCTTGTGTAGCTTTTTTGCTCAAGGTGGGTGCTCTACTACTTTAGCCACACCTTCACCTCTAGGTTTTTTGTTTTTGTTTTTGTTTTTTTTTGCTGGTTAATTAGAAATGGGAGTCTGATAGATTTGGATTCGAACTTCAATCTTCAGATTTCAGCCTGAGTCTTCAGATCTCAGCCTCAGTAGCTAATAATACAGGCATGGTTAACCAGTATTAAGTTCTTTTTTTAAGGAAGGAGTAATCTACACGAGTGTGGTTATATAGTTTTCTTGAAAATATGTTTCAAAAATTATATAATTTCTAACATATCTATTTTTTTTTCAGTCATGGGGCTTAAACTCAGGGCCTGGGTGCTGTCCCTGAGCTCTTTTACTCAAGGCTAGCTTTCTACCATTTGGAGCCACAACACCATTTCTGGTTTTCTGGTAGTTAATTGGAGCCTAGCCTGGCTTTGAACCATGATCCTCAGACCTCAGCCTCCTCAGTAGCTAGGATAACAGGTGTGAGCTACTGGCATCCAGCCATATATATACACATATATATGGCATTACTAATATATATGACATTACTAATTTATATATACATTACATATATATTAGTAATGTCATTTTCTGTTGATAAAGGTCCAAAAATTTATGTTTAACACATTTAATTTTCAAATATATATTTTGTCAGGACTTGAACTCAGGCCCTCATGCTTTCCACTAGAGTCATTCTCATTGGTAATTTTGGAGATGAAATTATATAGGCTTCCCCCCACCCCCAGTCTTGCTTCAAACCATAATCCTCAGATCCCAGATTCTTGAGATCTGCAGCTAGGATTACAGGCATGAGTCATCAATGCCTGGCCAAATACATGTTACTTAAGAGGACTAAATTCCTTTAAATCCACAAGTTATTGGCAAGTAGGAGTTCTCACTGGTAGTTTCTCTATGAAATACTGAGTTAGATAAACAGTGATTATTGGAAGTGGAGGGGAGGAAATAATGTTTGGGTTGTGCATACCTAGTAGAACTCAGTCCCAGAGGCTAAGATGGGCTGTCTCTGGTACTGGGAGGGTAACTGTGGTGGATCTGAACGCACCATTCGTTAAGTCCTGCTTGAGTGATGGTGAGGGGAGTCGAGTTCCACATCATAAGCCCAGCACTGAGCTACAGAATCTCAAAGGAACTTCTGACACAGGAAACAGGGCTGCTCCCATTCTCCTGCACATTTCAAATTCTGAGTGTGAAGCTGATCGTGCAAGAGAAATCTTAGCTCCAGAGAAGCATGCTTCTTAAGTGATCCTGTATTCTTTAAGTTATGTTTAAAGTTATCTTGTATTTAGAGAATGAGAAAATAGGGAGGGACAGTTTCATTTCATTTTCACAAGACAGAGTTGAAGCTAGGCGTTAGTGGCTCCTGCCTGTAATCCTAGCTACTCAGGAGGCTGAGATCTGAGGATCAAGGTTGGAAACCAGCCTGGGCAGAAAAGTCCATGAGACTCTTATCTCCAATGAACGATCAAAAAGCCAGAAGTGGAGGTAGAGTGCTAGCCTTGAGGGAGAAAGCTGAGAGACAGTTCCCAATACCAATAGGAGAAGGAGAAGCCGGGAGGGGAAGGAGGATGTAAACGCTTGTGTGTTTTATATTCTTGGATGCTGGACAAGAAGTGCAGCAGCACCATTCACTGGGAAGGGGAAGGGAAATTCCAAGGGAAATTAGGGACCAAATCTTGGCAGTGTCTGCAACGTTTCTAGTCTCTGGTGTTAAAGTGACTGGATTTAAATTAATGAGCCATCATTCACTAGTAGGGTGACCTTGGACAAGTAACTTAACCTCTCTGGTCTTGAGTTTCTTCATTTGTGCGAATGAGGGTAATTTGAGTCCCTAGCTCAAAGGGTTGATAGGCAAGTATGTAAGGGAAGACATGCCATGGACTTAGCACGGTGACGGTCACCAGAAACAGTTAGTAAATGATACAAGTGAGTTTTGGAAACAGTGTCTTACTATTGTAGCTTAGGGTGATGTCATACTTAAGATTGTCCTACCTCAGACTCCTGAGTGCCGGGATTACAGGTATATACCACTATGCCTGGCTTAGCTGCTAGTATTCTGTGTTTCTGAAATGATTGGTTCTTTGAGTTATAGGCAATCCTCTATGTTCATTTAACCCAGGTTGGCCCTAAGCCCTCTTGTTTGTATTTGCGGCTAGCAGTTCAGACATTTTTCTTTTGATTGTCCAGTTTCCTTATGAAACAAATTTTGAGCTCTCCTACACAGGAATCCCATAGGCCCTAACATTTCTTCAATGACGAACAAGGTCACCTTGAAAGCATCAAATGGCCATGTTGTCACATACCCTGGGAGCTGCCTTCTCCCTTTTTCTTGGTTTTCTGGGAGACCGTCTGAGGGCTGTGTGCCAATGGCCTTTTGGTGGCTCATGTGCCACACAGCTTTGGGGTGGCTCATCATGACAGAGGCACGGGGCAGGAAGAAGCATGGAGGTGAATGCAGTCCTGTGCCATTGTGTCTGGTGAAGGCCGAGAGCCTCAGAATAGAGCAAAGGCCTGCAGAGGGAAGGCGGGTAATAATAACACGCGCGTTCGGGGGAGGGGGGGAAGCGGGAGGGGGGAGGGGGAGGAACCTCAGAGCTCAGGCTGAATGCAGATAGAATGTAGACTGCCACTTGCCTGGTGGGCTTTGACAAGGAACCGTGGAGGCCGCATGAGGTGCAGGACACGTGACCGATAGGAAGGAATCCCTGCTCAGCAACACTCTGCTTTGCAAAAGAAGCCAGACATGCTGATTTTTGTATCAATAATGATGGCAACACAAATACTTCGTAGGCGAACATCATACTAGTGAAAGAAAACATAGCAGTTTGCTTTCAGGGGAGGCCAAGGGGTAAAATCTCAGGAGCCAGGGGGCAGCAACTCTCCTGTAACATGAGAAAAAGGTGGTGTGTGTGCATGTGTGTGAGTGTGTGTGTGTGTGTTAGCACTGACGAATTCAGGGCCTTGCACTTCCTTAGTAAGAGCTCTACCGCTTGAGCCACACCCTTGGTTCAAAAAGATGTGTTTTCAGGCCAAGATAATCTTTTTTCTTTTTTTGCCAGTCCTGGGCTTGGACTCAGGGCCTGAGCACTGCCCCTGGCTTCTTTTTGCTCAAGGCTAGCACTCTACCACTTGAGCCACAGCGCCACTTCTGGCCATTTTCTATATATGTGGTGCTGAGGAATCGAACCCAGGGCTTTTATGTATATGAGGCAAGCACTCTTGCCACTAGGCCATATTCCTAGCCCCAAGATAATCTTAAAAGGATTAAATAAAGCCATATTGACGGCTCACATCTGTAATTCTAGCTACTCAGGAGGCTGAGATCTGAGGATCGTGGTTTGAAGCTGGCCTGGACAGACAAATCCAAGAGACTCTTATCTTCAAATAACCAGCACAAAGCCAGAGTGGAGGAGTGGCTCAAGTGGTAGAGTGCCAGTCCTGAGAGATAACCCTCCCCCCCAAACAGTGTGAGTTGCTGGGCTCACGCCCCAGTACCAAGAAACAAGAGCAACAACAATGACAAAACAACAACAACAAAAGCTTAAGAAGACTTTGGTGATCAAGTGACCCACAGATGCCAGATGATCCTGTCCGGACTCCACTCTACTTCTGGGCTGTGTGACCCAGAACAGAACTCACCCATTCTGTGCCCAGAGCTTATCATGGACAAAGGCTACTACTCTGAGGTTCCTGAGAGAACTCAATGAGATGACCTAGGAAAGCACTCAGCCTCCTACCTGATGGGTACCATTGTGTACTCTATTCTAGCTCTGTGTGTGTGTGTGTGTGTGTGTGTGTGTGTGTGTGTTACTCAGGATCCATGATTCTCAATGGCTGTTAGGAAGAAGAATGTGAGAGCTGAATCAAGGCCCACTGAATCAATGAAGTTTTTGCTGCAGTTTAAGTAAGTTTCATAAAGCAAGCCTTGCTGAACTGCTTCATCTCCAGCTAAACCGCTTCTAGCCTGTGCCAACCAAGTGCTTCCCACGCTTTTGATTGGGTTCGTCATTTTGTTTGTGCTTCATTCATTCATTTGTTTGGCTTTTTTCTAAAGGCTGTTAAGCATGAGTTTGTGTCTGTCTAATTTGAACATCTGACAGTGACTTTGTTGGAATAATTTAAGTCAACATTGGGCTTTAGAAGATGTCCATCTGGCTTTTCTAGTTGGAGAAATCCTACTGTGGGTCTTTTCCATGGGAATCCCCATGGATCTTCTTTATGCAGAAACTGTAACTTCCTGTCAGCTCTGGAACTTTCTGGTGCAAGGTGTGATGGGTGACAGTAGCTGAGAACAGCCATGGCTGAGCAAATCTCAAACACCACTGAGCCCTCAGCCTTGTGCTTCTCTACCTTTACCCTAGTTCCTCATGTATTTATTTATTTTTTCTTGCTGAACTCAGGGCCTTGCCCTCACTAGGCAGGTGCTTTATCACTTGAACCACGCCCCCAGCCCATTCTACTTCTAGTCTTGAGTATAGAGTTTATTCTGTGGTCTGTTTATGGGTGGTGTTAATGGTCTTGTTTTCTCATATCTCTGCTGTTTCATGCAGGGACTCTGAGAATTGTGGCTTTATGAAACAACTTGTTTCCTGTGGGGCTCTGTGTGTGTGTGTGTGTGTGTGTGTGTGTGTGTGTGTGTGTGTGTGTGTGTGTGTGTATGTACTGGGGCTTGCATTTAGGGTCTGAGTGTTGTCTGTTAGCTTTTTCACTCAAGGCTGGTGCTCTTCCACTTGAGCCATAGCTCTGTTTCTGTCTTTTTAAAAAAATTATATTTTTATCTTTAAGTAGCTGTACAAAGGGATTGCCATCCACTTCTGGCTCCCTCCTCCCCTTCTTTTTTGGTGGTTCATAGAAGCAAGAGTCTTTTTTTTTTTTTGCCAGTCCTGGGCCTTGGACTCAGGGCCTGAGCACTGTCCCTGGCTTCTTTTTGCTCAAGGCTAGCACTCTGCCACTTGCGTCACAGTGCCACTTCTGGCCATTTTCTATATATGTGGTGCTGGGGAATTGAACCCAGGGCTTCATGTATAGGAGACAAGCACTCTACCACTAGGCCATATTCCCAGCCCAGAAGCAAGAGTCTTAGGGAGTTTTTTCACCCCTGGGCTGGCTTCTGTAATCCTCAGAGCTCAGCCTCCTGAGCAGCTAGAGCTACAGGTGTGAGCCACTACCATTTGGACGGCATGAGGCTGCCAGGTGTGGGGGACAGGCAGGAAGGGAGGCGTAGGACAAACCTTGCTGGAACACAAGGACTAGAATGGGAGCTGGAGTTGTGGAGGCTGTGATTTTTCTGTTATTGTTCAAGACCTCCCTTTAGTAACATATAATTTGAACACAACATGAGCTACCATCCCAGGTAAAAAGGGGCAATTACTGGAAGAACTGAAGATGCAAGAAGGGTCTGACCAACTGAGCAGGTGGAGGCCCATGATGCTTCTGGCCTCCGGGAATAGCTGAGCAGAGGCTCAGGCCCTGTCGGTACTTGCTCTCAGGAGCCAGGAGCCAGTTCTTGACCCTGTCTTTCCTGGTTGGCTCCATTCCCCTTTTTTTTTTTTGGCCAGTCCAGAAGCTTGAACTCAGGGCCTGAGCACTGTCCCTGGCTTCTTTTTGCTTAAGGCCAGCACTTGAGCCACAATGCCACTTTTGGCCTTTTCTATATATGTGGTGCTGAGGAATAGAACCCAGGGCTTCATGTATACTCTTGCCACTAGGCCATATTCCCAGCCCTTGGCTCCATTTCTCTCTCTCTCTCTCTCTCTCTCTCTCTCTCTCTCTCTCTCTCTCTCTCTCTCTCATAGCAGACTAAATTTTTTTCTAGGTAGAGCAATCCCAGGGTGGGACTTTTCTTTCTTTCTTTCTTTTTTGGTGATAGCCCTGGGGGTTGAACTCAGGGCCTTGCACACTTGTTTGGCTTTTTTCACTCAAGGCTGACACTCATCACTTGAGCCCCAGCTCTATTTCTAGTTTTTTTTGTTGGCTAGCTGGAGGTAAGAGACTTTCCTGCCTGGGCTGGCTGGGCTGCACAGACTTTCCTGCCTGGGCTGGCTTTGAACCTCGATCCTCTGATCTCAGCCTTCTGGGAGTCACTAGGGCCCTGCAGGAAGGATTTGGGGCCGGCTTAGGGGACATTTCCACCCTGGGATCAAGCAGGAGTCGCAGTCATGTGATCACGGGGCTGCCTGGTTACTGTCAGCGAAGGCAGGAGGGCAGCCTGTGAAGGGAAGGAACCCAGCCCAGGAGCAAGCCTCTTCTGAATTTCTGAATAGAGGAACACAGCTCTCTCCACCTCCATTTCTTTGGGAAGAGTGATTGCATTAATGACGACAGTTTTCTCCCTTTTATTCATAAAAACAAATTTGCAACAATTTATTAAAAATTGATACCATGCAGTGGTGGTGGTGAGGGGGGGTGGGGCGGGAGAAATTCCTCATTTACATCTGATCCTGGCAGTTCCAGTTTAATTTAAAGCATTTTGTGCACTACCCGATCTTGGGGAATGCCTTCGGGCCAAAGCCTCTTGGAAATGGGACGTGTTGGCTACGTAGAAAAGAACAGAACCATTAGATAGCTAGAGTCACTTATTTGGGGCGAAATTAAGAAACAAAATGGGTGAACCCTATGCAATCAGTTGACAGAATGGACGCGGTGAATTCACCTTGCAGACGGAGCACGTTTTTGGGAGTCACAAAGGATTACAGATACACGCTGACCTCCGACAGTCCAATACTTTTTTTTTTTCCTGCTATGCTGGAATAATATTTCTACAGGTATTTTTTTGTGTGTATACATTATGTACAATTAATTGTCTCTGTTTTTATCTTTGAAAAAGTAAATGTGATCCTTTAAATTAATTTTTTTTTCTTTTTGGTGAAATCAAGAAAGCAAGTCAATACTGGCAAACACACCATTGAGTGACAACATGATTTGTGGTGCTTAATCAAGAGAGGCCTTCACCTGGGCCTGTGATGGAGTCATGTTTTGTTTCTTTTGTACTTTTATTTTCCTAAAAGCTACAGTACTTCTGCAACCTCTCTTGGAAGGGAAGGAGGGCCACCCTGGGGTGAACGTGGGTGCTGAGTAATGTTGAAGGTGGTGATTCCCACTGGCCCTGGTCATCACAGCTCTGGGTGGTGACTCCTGACCTGCTGGGGGTCTGGGCGGAGATTATTGCCTGCCTGTTGAAGCTGCCATTTAGGATTTTTTTTTTCAGGGAATGAGCGAACCCCCGCTCTGTTGTGCAAGTGCCCGGGACTATGTCATTCAGGCCTTTCTCTAGCAAAGACTGAATCTGTCCAGGAATGTCAGAAAAGTCCTTGGGAGCCTCCCACTAGTCCAGGCTGTTTGAGGGAGAGGGCTGTATGTGCTGGAAGCTTCTCTGGGCCGCACCCCCAACTCCTCCGGAGGACTGAAGGTCGTGGTGACTCTCACAGGTAGGTAGGGACTGCGTCACTGTTTGGTACAAAGCTCGCATGGATGACGTGGGTTCTCATCCTCCCTCTGGGTGGCCCTGTGAGGTAGCCTGGGTGTTCTCTCCACCCTCCTCTGTTTGGAAGGGGGAATTGGAGGCTCAGAGAGACACTAGTGACTTGCCCAAAGTCATGGGGAAGGGAGTTGGGAAAGCGGGGAGGGATTGAGGATTTGAACCCAGGTCAGTTTGACTCCCTGGCCAGTGCTCTTTGGGGGTAGGAGGTTTCAACGAAAAGGAAAGGGGCTTTATGAAGGAAGAAGCGATCTGTGGCTGGATGGCCCCGGTGGGTGCAGAGGGGAGAACTCGCTGGCTCTTCTGGAAGCCCAGGGAAGCCCTCAGCCAGCGCCCCCTCCCCGGTGACACCACGGGGGGTCTCCTGCAGCAGAATGCCCACACATAGTCACTTTGGTCAGAAACAAAGTCAGTGGAGGACAAAGCAAAAGGGAAAAACAAAACAAAAAAAAAAAAAAAACAAAGCAAAACAAAAAATTCCCAGCCAGCCCTTGGGCCCTGATGGGAGAGGTTAAAGTGCACAATCTTTCTTTCTGGTGTGTGCTGGGAAGCCGTGTTCCACGATCAGCGCGGTGGTCCCTCTCGTGAACGGGAACACTGGATCTGAACACAAAGACGCGTGCGGCGGACGTGGTGGGTGCGCGGGACAGACTGTCGGTGGAGGCTGCAGAGTGTGTCTGCAGGCACGTGCCCTAAATCCCCTCGGTCCCCCGGAACGGGTGTTATTGTGTTAATGTGCGGCGTTTATCAGAGTAACAAACATCTCTTCAGTGATGGCGCCCCTGGGAGCATGCCAGGCGGGCCTGCTCAGGTACCCCAGCCCCAGGGCAGTGCCCGAGTGCCCTTCTCCAGGACTCTCTGCCAGGGAGAGGAGGGCGGGCTGGGCTGGCTGCTGGGCACCTGGTGGCCCTGTTTCCCCCGGAGGCAGATTCTCAGAGCCCGGTCCTCTTCCTGAGGCTCAGGGCCGCGGGCTTGGTGAGTCTGGCTGGCGCTCCAGGACTGTCTCCTTGTCTAGAGTTATTATCATTGTTACTATTTTTTTTTGTGGGATGTGTGTGTGTGTGTGTGTGTGTGTGTGTGTGTGTGTGTGTGCAAGTTTCAAATATCATAGCTCTTCCTTGTTTGCAGACATTACATAAGGAAGAAGTCATTGTCATTCCTCTTCTTTGTGAAAGAATAAGAACTTCACAAATAAGGCTCGCGGTCAGGCGCCAAGTCCCTGTCCTGTCCACGCCAGAGCCAGCCGAGCCGAGGCAGCCCCGGCGCCCAGCTTCTCTGCGGCCAGAGCTGACAGGATGCCTGTAGCAGACGCCTGTGCCCGGCGTGGTGCGGTCACCCGGGAGGCCCCGGCCCAGGCCTCCCACCCTTTTACAGGCCTGAGACCATGACTCGGAAGGAGGGTGGCACGTGTCTGTGGCGGGGGCTGGCGGTGGGGCTGACGCAGGGGCTGACGCAGCTGGCATCCACACCTCCGATGGATGGGAGGTAGGCGTGGTGGAGGATCGGGAGCTGGAGGGACAGCCGGCGCTGGATGCTGCAGGAAAGAGAGAGCTGAGTGAATGAGGGAGGCTGGCTGCTCCCCAAAACTTCCCCGTGCCCACTTAGGCTCAAAGAGTTGAGCCTAAGGAGCTTGATTGTCTCTGAATCCAAGATCTGTGAGTCCAATCACTATTGAGCCATCCAGCAGGAGTTTATTTATTATTGTTGTTGTTGGTAGTGGTGGTGATGGGGCTTGAACTCAGGGACCAGGTGCTGTCCCTGAGCTCTTTCGCTCAAGGCTCTACCACTCTGAGCCACAGCTCCACTTCCAGTTTTCTGGTGGTTAATTGGCAATAAGAGTCTTAGGGACTTTTCTATGGGGGCTGGCTTTGAACTGTGATCCTCAGATCTCAGCCTCTTGAATAGCTAGGATTACAGGCAGGAGCCACCAGTGCCCATCTAATTATTATTATTATTATTATTTTAACACCCGTCTTGGGGCTTGAACTCAGAGCATCATGCTCTTGCTTGGTTTCTTTTGCTCAAGGCTAATGCTCTAGAACTTGAGCCTCATCTCCACTTTTGGCTTTTTGCTACTTAGTTGGGGCTAGTCTCTTGATTTGTCTCCTTGGGCTGGCTTCAAACTCTGACCTCAGATCTCAGTCTCTTGAGGAGCTAGGATTAAAAAGCATAAGCCTCTGGCATTCAGCTAGAACATGGGATCTGATGTCGGCCACAGCCAAGTTCAAATCCTATCTCTTGCATTCAGCAACTAAGTGATTAATATTTTTGTTTTGTTTTGTTTGGCCAGTCCTGGGGCTTGGACTCAGGGCCTGAGCACTGTCCCTGGCTTCTTTTTACTAAAGGCTAGCACTCTGCCACTTGAGCCACAGCGCCGCTTTTGGCCATTTTCTATACATGTGGTGCTGAGGAATCGAACCCAGGGCTTCATGTGTAAGAGGTGAGCACTTTACCACTAGGACATATACCCAGCCCTGATTAATATTTTTGAATGTTAGTTCTCTTACCTATAAGAAGAATGGGGGGCAGGGAATGGCTGCATAGGGAATAAAATGGTGATTATAAAGTATGTGTGTGTGTGTGTGCGCACATTACAGCAGTTATTCAGGGTGCTAGGCTCTCAGGTAGTAATTCGCAAGGAGATCACAAGCACTTACTGTTCCGGGGAGTTTATGTCTTCAATGGGGTCTTTGCATGTCCGGGTGGGTTCTGCTGTGTTCCACTGTAGCTGGGGATTCTGATCGAGGTGATTTTTTAAAATGCCCTTTCCTCCATCTGCGTGTAAAACAATGGTACCACAAGTTATTAACTGAGCTTTTCAAAATCAACCATGCAACCTTCAGGATGCTGCCCAGAGACAGAGAATGAGAAAGCAATCCCCTGGTCTCGTCCCCAGGACAGAAGATGCTTCGCAGCCTCCATCCCAGGGGAGATGGCAGCAGGGTGCTCGGGGAAGGGTAGCCTTTCCCCACCTCTTCTCACCAAGAACGGGTGGGAAAATCATCTGGCGGATAATGTAGCTAGCATAGCTGAGAACATTAAATCCCTTTGTACTGGCTCATAGGATACAATGACAAGGGGAAAAAAGTCCTTGTGGGATATTTTGGTATACAATTATCAGTTTATCAGTTTACAAGAATAGTAGCTACGTGCTGGTGGCTCATGCCTGTAATCCTAGCTATTCAGGAGGCTAACACTGGATGATCCTGGACTGGAAAATCCAAGAGACTCTCCAAGTAACCACCAAAATGCCAGAGGCAGAGCTGTGGCTCAGGCAGTAGAGTGGTAGCCTTGAACAACAACAAAGAAAGCTTTGTGATAGCATTCCGGCTTTGAGTCCAAGCCCTAGGACTTGTAAAATGGAGGTGGGGTGACATCATAGGGAGTGCTATTAATATGAACTGACGGACAGGAAATGGCTTTTTTTCTTTTTTGAGGTACTAAGGATTGAATCCAAAGACTCACACATGCTAAAGGAAGTGTTGTGTCACGGAACTACATTCCCAACCCCCTTAATTTTTTTTTAAATTAAATGAACTTTATTTTTATTTTATTTTATTTTTGTGCTGGTCCTTGTGCTTGAACTCTGGGCCTGGGTACTGTCCCTGAGCTTTTGTGCTCAAGGCTGGCACTCTACCACTTGAATCAAAGATCCACTTCTGCCCCCTCCTGCCCCCATTTTTTGTAGTTAGTTAGAGATAAGCGTCTCATAGACTTTGCTGCCCAGGCTGGCTTCTAATAGTGATCATCAGATCTCAGCCTTCTGAGTAACTAGGACTACAGGCGTGAGCCACTGACACCTGGCTAATTTTATTTTATGTTTATTATCTTTAAGTAGTTGTAGAGAAGGATTTCAATTCAACATGTCAGTGTGTGAGTATAATGCATCCTGATCAGTTCTACCTCATCTTCAGCCTCCTCCCCCAACTCCCCCAACCTCACCCAGCCCCTCAAGTTACCTGGTTCATTTTTTCACATATGTACATTGAATACGATGACCGAATCCTCCCAGCCTCCCTGTCTCCATTCATCTGCCCCCTCCCCTTGGCCTCTCACCCCATTGCACAGGTTCCAGCTTCTCGCTATACATTTTGTTAAACTGTAAGCTCATTGTTCAAAAGAGTTATACCATTAAACCTCTCCTCTGCACGTACCATGCTTTTGTTACTGTGTTTGTACATACACATGCACATGGCCCTGTATATCCTTTATTCTTTTTTTTTTAAATTTTAAATAGGTTGTTGCAGTTGTCCAGGCTGAACTCCCACTTGCCTTCCCCAGCCTCCAGAGTCGCTGAGATTACAGGCATACACTACCACCCTTGGCAAAAGGGCCTATCTTTTGTCCAGAATTTCTACTACTGAGAAGGAAATAATCAAGAATGTGTGCCAAGATCTATACAAAATGTTCTACTCAGCACCACGACGAATAGCTAAGCATGGGAACAAATCCAAATTCGTTCAGTAATAATGGCATGTATTCTGGAGCCTCTCCTCAGAGGGAACTCTGTTTTTTATTTTTTGGTGCCAGTCTTGGGGCTTGAACTCAGGGCCTAGGTGCAGTCCGTGAGATTCTTTTTCACAGGATTAGTACTTTGAGCCATGGTACCACTTCTGGCTTTTTGCTGAATAGTTTATTGGAGGTAAGAGTCTCTCTCTCTCACAAACTTTCCTGTATGGGCTGGCTTTGAATGGTGATTCTCAGACCTCAGCCTCCTGAGTAGCTAGGATTATAGCCGTGAGCCACTGATGCCCATCTATTCAAAGGAATAATGTACAGCCACAAATGATGGGGTCAAAATCCTTCCCATGGGGAAGATTAAAGAAGGATGGACTCCTTCTCTCTGAGAGGGCCAGATGGATGTGGTTGGGAGAGGAGAGGTGCTAGTTTGATCTCACTGCAAAGGGTGACCTTATAGCTATGTCATTTGCCACCTTGAGAATACCCTTGATCCTTATTCATCATAGATTCTGCAGTTACACACATATCTATTTGATGACATTGATTTGTAGCCCTGTGATCAAGACTTTCCATGGTTTGTGAGCATTTGATGCTACAAACCAAGTGGAAATTTTCTTTCAAGCAGGTTGAACACAGGGTCTTGCATTTTTGTCAGACGGGTGCTCAACTACTTGAACCACCTCTCTCCCCCCATTCTCCACTCTCCTCTTTTTTGTGTGTGTCAGTTGTGGGACTTGAATTCAGGGCCTGGGTGCAGTCCCTGAGCCTCTTTGTGCTCAAGGCTAGTGCTCCATCACTTAAGCCACAGCGCCACTTCTGGTTTTTCAGTGGTTAATTGGAGTTAAGAGTCTCATGGGGACTTTCCTGCCTGGGCTGGCTTCAAACTGCGGTCCTCAGATCTCAGCCTCCCCAGTAGCTAGGATTACAGGCATGAGCCATAGGCACCCAGCTTTTTAAAATGTTTTCCCTTTTGAGACAGAGTCCTGCTAGGTAGCACCAGCAGGCCTTAAACTCACAGGTCTTCTGTCTCAGCCTTTGTGAGTGCTGGGATCACAGGCATGTGCTACCATGCCATGCCTGGCTGTCAAATGTGGAAAGTTTGAGTTGCCTGGTGCCTATATTCCCAGCGAGGTGACACTCTGCCTTTTCCTTAGCTCTTGTGCTATAAATAAGGGTTGTTTCTTTTTGAGACTTATTTAGCCTTGCACATTTTTGTTCTTTCTGTGGTTGTAGAGCTGCTCACATGTCACTCAAACCCTTGCCAGTTACCAAAACTACCAACACCTTGGACTAAACCAAGCCCACCAATCTACCCCCTGGACTCTTATCCTCTACAGCTATTCAAAAAACCTCATTTCTGTTATTTATAAATCTCCCAGATTGTAGTATTTGCTATAGTAGCATGGACTGAGAGATATAGAATAAACACCAGCTGTGCATTGCTGGGTTAGATCAGCCACGAGTGATCACTAACCCCTGCTGGTCCCAACAGAGAAGATTTAACTCACCCTCCTTCCCTCCCTTCCTCCCTCCTTCCCTCCCTCCCTCTCTGACTTTCTTGTGCCAGTCCTGGGGCTTGAATTCAGGGTCTGGGCACTGTCCCTGAGCTTTTTCTGCTCAAGTGCTAGCTCTGCCACTTGAGCTACAGCACCACTTCAGGCTTTTTCTGAGTAGTTTATTGGAGATAAGAGTCTCATGAACTTTCTGCCTGGGCTGGCTTTGAACTGCAATCCTTAGATCACTGCTTCCTGAGTAGCTAGGATTATAGGCGTAAGCCCTCAGCACCCAGCTTTAGTTTTAGTTTGCTTTCTTTCAACAAGGAGTGAGATTGAGCCCCTTTTCCGATGTGAAAGAATTAGTATTTTTTTTTTGAGAATGCTTTTGTGTTGCTGGTCTTATTCATTTGTCTATAGATACATATATTTTGTGTATAATCAACTATAATTTCTTCTTACATGGCCAAGGCATAAGCTTATTGTCTGAGTTAAAAAAAATATTTTCTTGTGGTACTGAGCTTAATGCTTGTCAGGCAGGTGATTTTAGGCCCCCAGTCTAAAAAATATTTTGAGACAGGGTCTCAAATAGGATACTTCTAGGATAGCCTAGGCTATCCTAGAAGTAACAATCCTTCTGCCTCAACCTCCAGAGTGCTGGGATTATAGGTGTGTGCCACCACACCCAGTTTGGGTTAAAACATTCCTTGGCTTAGTTTATTGCTTGATATATACACACACACACACACACACACACACACACACACACACACTAATGCTGAATGTTGCCTTTGAAAAACAGGCTTCTTTGAAGTTATATTTATTAACAGTTCCTCTTGTGCATCAATCTAAGAAATGCCATCTCCTCTCTGGGATTATTTTACAAAGGATGTTGCTGGTGTTTCCTTTCCTGGTGCCACCAGTTTCTCACCTGTGCTCTCGGTGAAGTTGCCCAGGTTGAGGATGTCGTTGAGCTCTTGGTAGTGGTTCTGCTTGATGTAGGTGGTCTTCTCAGGGGTGTCCTGCAGCTGCATGGTGACCTCCTCCAAGTCTTTATCCAGCTGCAAGGCAAGTTTCCGGCTCAGTCAGTGTGCCACCCCTCCCTGCCCTGGCCTGCTTTGCAGCTCAGCCTTCAGCACCAAGAAGAGGGCTTGCCCAGTGTGCTGGAGGAGGCAGAAGGAGCCTGCTACTGTGTGTGTGTGTGTGTGTGTGTGTGTGTGTGTGTGTGTGTGTGTATGTGTGTATGTGTGTGTGTGTGTGTGTGTGTGTGTTTGTTTGGTGGTACTGGGGCTTGAATTTAGGACCCAGGCACTGTATCTTTAGCTTTTTCATTCAAGGCTAGCTAGCACTCTTGCTCCATATCTCCACATCTGGCTTTTTGTGGGTTATATTGGAGATAAGAGTTTTGTAGACTTTCCTGTCTCTAGGCTAGCCTTGAACTCTGATCCTCAGCTCTCAGCCTCCTGAGTGGCCTGAGCCACTGGTACCTGCTCCATGTCTTTCTGAGGATGCCTTGAACCAGGCACTGCTGGACCCCCAAAGCCAGGGCTGGGTGGCTAGTATCCTCCTGATGTACTGCTTTCCCCTGATTTATGCTGCCCCAGCTCTCCCGCTGTAGAGACGGCTGGAGTGTGGGAGTGGGACAGAGGCACAGGGAGGGTGAACGGGCCTGGCTGCCGGCCACTGGCGGTGGGCTACAGGCCGTACCTCTGTGATCTTCATCCGGAGGCGGTGGTTCTCGGACTGCAGGCCCTCCAGGCGGGACGTGCTTGCCTGGTTCACGCTGGTGACTGAGGTGGATGTTTTGGAATCCTCCTTCTTCTGGTTGTGGGTGAACTGGAAGCGCCTGTTCTGTGTGGCTGCGTCTGGGTTTGTCCTCAGAGTGATGAGCTAAGGGGACAGACAGGGGTGGGCATGGAGAGCCTGGGCCATCCCCCCTCTCCCCTGCATCCCTCCCTCCCTCCCTCCTTCCCTCCCTTCCTCTGAGTGGCCAGCAGAGGGCCCCCAGGGAAGGAGGCAGGGTGGGAGCTGAGGGCCCAGGGCCTGGGCCAGCCTCTGCATCTAGCTTGGGTATGACCTCGGGCAGGCTGCTTAGATTCTTCCAGGCTAGAAGTTTCTCTCCTGCCCCTCTGCACCCCACCCATCCCACAGAGGCCACCCAGGGCCTTTGGGCCTAGCTCCTGCTGAGCCTCAGTTTCCCCTTAGGCCTTGCTCCATGTGGACAGCCCTGGAGGGGACAGTGGTAAAGACTCTGGGACAGAAGAGAGTGAAGAGTGCTGGGGGAACCCTGGATGAGTTTGGAGACAGGTGGGTCCCGGGTAAAGGCAGTTTCCTAATAGCAGCTTTGAACCCCACAGATTGATTATTGGAGTTTCCGTTGGTCAGGAGTTGGGCATGTCTTAGCTTTAGCCAAAGATGTTGTTTATGGAAGGCAAAGTCGTTGAGAACTATCTCTGGCTCACGGTGCTGTGAACTTAGTGTGGGGTGACGGGAGCACGTGACAGTCCTATGTCCTCGCTGCCTTTTCTCAACCTGTGATCATGTGACCGTCCATTGCTGTGGCCTGCGTACAACTTAAGAGTGGCCCCAAGAATTAGGTGCTGGAAGTCTGGTTCTCTGGGTGGCAGGGATGAAATGACAGGACTGTTAGGAGATGGGCCCAGCAGGGGGTCATTGGGTCATTGGGCAGCATGGGTTGGAAGAAGTTAAGGAAGATCTTGTGGGACTCAGTTCTTGGGGGGTAGCTGCTCTCTGCCTTTGTCTCCTCCCCCTGTGTGAGTGCTCTTTAAGATCCTCACCGGAGCTGAACCATGCTGCCACCCTGCTGTCCAGTTCCCAGAAACCGCCCACTAAACTAACCGTTTGATTCAATAATGTTAGCCAGCCCCCATCCCTTTCATCACGGTGACAGAAAGATGGACAAGTACAGTCCATGTCTGCACGTTTCCCAAGGGGAGAAAGCCCAGTAATGGCGCGCAGCGGGGACAGAGGCCGGGTACCTTTGGCACGAATACCAGGCAGAGGGTAATGGTGCTACAGAAGATGATGACCAGCGCCACAATGCAGAACTGCACGTTGGGCTGGTCCCGGGTGAGGAAGGAGACGGCGGCCCCGATGATGCACATGATCCCCACGTTGTACACGCTCATCCCAATGTACTTGCTGTCGTTGAGCGCGGGGATGCTGACGTTGCGCGTCTCCCATGCTAAGAAACAGCCGAACAACTGCAACCAGGAGCAGAGAGGGGAGACACTCATTACCATTCGCCACTCCAGAAGCTGCCAGGCCCCGGTGGCTCACATCTGTCATCCTCTATACTCAGGAGGCTGAGACGGGAGGATCATGGTTCAAAGCCTGCCCCCCGGGCAGGGAAACATCTGTGAGACTCTTATCTCCAATGAATCACAGAAAAAGCTTCAAGTGGCGCTGTGGCTCAAGAGGTAGAGCACTCGCCTTGAGGCCCAAAGGAGTGCAGGGACAGTGCCCAGGCCCCAAGTTCAAGCCTGCCAGGACTGCCCCTGCCTGCGCCCCCTCCCCCCCCACCCCAAAGTTGGAAGTGGAGCTGTGGCTCAAGTGGTAGCGCAATAACTTTGAGCAAAAAAGTTCACGTCCTAGGACTGGAACCCCGCCGCCCCCCCTCCCCCAAAAAGCTGCTAATGCAAAGCTGCCCAGGAGGCTGGGGGAGAGAGGCTGGGGTCCGGGCCAGCAGGGTCTTCCCCATGCTCCCGTGTGTCCCTGAGCTGCATTCCACTGAGGAGGTGCAGATGGGAAGTGCGACAACTGTCTGGCTCTCCACCCCCAGGTTATAGAGGGAAGAAACTCCATATCTTGGCCACCTGGTCTCACTCTCTAGAGAACACAAGCCCAGAGAGGAAAAAGGTCCCATTCAAGGCTACACAGCAATATGGTGGCAAAGGGAACCATGTCGCCAGTATTTTGGTCCAGTCCTGTTTTACAGGCAGACATTTCCTTCCTTCCTTCCTTCCTTCCTTCCTTCCTCCCTCCCTCCCTCCCTCCCTCCCTCCCTCCCTCCCTCCCTCCCTCCCTCCCTCCCTCCCTCCCTCCTCAGGTGTGAGCCACCAGTGCCTGACTAGAACTTCAGAGCACAGATGACTTCACTGCCTCTCTCAAGTTCTGAAGGGGGACATGGCTGGGTTCTGGGCCATGCCCCTTAAGAAGAAATGATTGCAGGGAGTTGGAAGGTCTCTTTTGAAGGAAGGGATGTTGATTTCCCTAGAAGCTGGAGTGGAACAGGAGGGGTGGAGCTGCAGCAGTGGTCTTGGGTCATGGGGCGGATGCTGGACTGAGGGTGTGTGCGGAGTGAGCCCTACCCCAGCCTTCCTGACCTCTGGAGCTGGCTTACTGGAGGGAAAGCTGCTTCCTCTTTAACTACCATTACTCTGGGTTCTTTCTCATTCGAAGCTCTGCTCCTGACCAACCCATCTCCCTGGAGCAGTGGAAGAGGTGAGATTGACCCTTTCACTGTGGCCTGTGTGGAGGGGTGGAGGGCTGAATGGGGTGAGGGAGAGTTCAGACTCTTTACAGATTCAGGGGCTCTGTTCTTGGCTTGGTCACCAGGGAGAGCTCGCCAAGGCATTTCTGTACTTCAGTAGCAGGCCTGCAGCTTGGGCATGGGACAGCTGCATGAATGGTCCAGGACCACCTCAGGACCTCTGTCTTAGGGTGCGTGTGCTGACAGCATATTGCCCTGTGGTGGGAGGGGCGGAACACAGAACCAGAGGGTCTGGAGTGACCTGTACCGGCCACTGGCCATGGGACTGGGCAGTCGTGTCACCTTTCCCAGCTGCACTGACAGGGTCTGAGACATGGGAGTCATTTTAACACTTGCCCCTGGTTTCTGTTTGGATGAACAGAGGCACGTGAGGGTCTTTTGTGGATGGAAATGTCTTGTATGGATGGGATTTTAGGTAGCCTGGGTTGTTACTCTCTCTGTCCTCTATTCTTTTCCCTAGTTGTGTTCCTTCCCTCCTTCTCTTCTTCCCTCCCCCCACCCTGCTCTTTTCTCTCTCTCTCTTTCTCTGTTTTGCTGGTACTGGGCTTGAACTCAGGGTCAGGGACTCTTCTACTTACTATTCGAGTAATCTTGGGCAGGATGCCAAGCTCCAGTGTCCTCGTCGGGGAAATGGGAGCATCACCTGTACTACCCATCTCCCTGAGCTAACGCATGGCAGGCGTGGGGCCTGGCAAAGGATCAGTGCTTAGCCTTGCGTTCTGATTATCGGGTGAGAGAGGAGGTTCCCCCATCTCTACTGCTGTGCACCTACCATGAGGAGCCCCTTGTAGGCGTAGACAATGCCCAGCCAGATGGTCATGTGGGTGTTTTCACAGTGTTCCAGCAATGGGCGGATGGAGATGTCCCGGCCTGCTGGATCCGGCTGTGCAAAGAGAAAACAGAAATGCCAGGGCTGAGCCCGCCACACCCACAGCCAGGCCCCTCCTTAGCGGAGGACCCTTTTCCATTCCAGGAGCAGACAGTGCCCAGCTCAGGAAGACTTCTGGAGCCCAGCTCTGTGTTCCCCTGGTATGGGGCTTAGGCCCAAAGGAGCACCTACACCCTCTGCTTGTTGACGTTGATGACCCCTCCCCCCCAACACCATTGTACCAGTCCAACTTGAGCCAGAGCTGCTCAGGGTAAGGATTGGGTCAGGCTTGCAGCCCTAGGATCTAGCACAAGACTTGGCCCACAGCAGGCATCTGTCATGTTTGTTGAAAGAGTGAGGGAACAAGTAATCTGCAAATCTTCAGACATCTCTGGGGCTAACTTAGGGAGCTGGACATAAGGAATATACCTACCAAGCCCTCCTAGGCAGACCTGCATTTCAGAAACAGTGGTAGCAGCCATGACATTATGTACCATGTGACCCATCCTGGGGTCACAGCTGATTGGACAAGAGGGGCCTGGCTGATTCCAGGCAGCCAATCCTGAGGCAGGTCGCAGACTCTGGAGGTGTTGTAGTATAAAGAAGTGCTCTTCCCACAGAGGGAGGATAGATAGAGAGCATCCTATCCCAGCACATCCTCAGGAATTTTCTAGGAAACTGAGAGAACTAGCCAGATGGTGGCCAGAGGAGAAAAAGACCTCGGGGAATGAAACAAACTATAACTTTATTTTTGTGCCCTTATCTTGTTTTTGTTTTTATTTTGTATTTGGGACTACACTGCAGATATCTTTACCCTCTAAGTATTTCAGCATGTATTTCTAAGAATGAGAGACACACATATCACATACACTCTCCAAATGCAGTGAACGTAACACTGATACCGTATGTTATTTAACATAGTAGCTCTTTCCAAATTTCACCAACTTGATCCGATAATACACTTTAAGGCACCTGTGGTGTTCAGGATGCCGTGTTTTGTCAGGGTTGTCCTGTGGCAGACTGGTAGTAAGGGGTGGGATAAGGGGTGTAGAAGCAGTCGGGGCTGGAAACCCTAGTCTTTTGGGCAGGTTGTCTAGGCTTGGCCTTTGGGGCAGGCACTGACTGGGCTCCTGTGAGTAATAAAGATGGTGCTCTCCTGTGCAATGGGAAGACAGGGAAGGCGAGGGGAGCCTAGATTCAGGCCATTTTGTCACCAGATCACCAATCTTCCTGCTTTCCCAGGCTTGATTTTCCCTTCAGCTGTCCCATGCCACAGAAAGCCTTCATTCGGCCATGCGGGGGTCTATGGGCACTGAGTGTACTTGGGCTGTAGTGCTGGAGGGGCCACAGGGTCCCCTTGAACCTTCTCCAAGTAGGAGACACCCCAGGGGTGGAGGGATCTCCAGAACCCAAAGGCAAGGCCAGAGACTTGCCCTCTCGGGCGTCATGCCCCCAGGAGCTGGGCTGCCTCTCCCCGTGGGTAACCGGCTCCCACCCCCCCCTACTCCTCCCTTGCCAAATGAGAGCCAGAACGGACTTGCATCCTGGGTCAGCACACCAGGCAGGTAGAGGGATGCAGTGGTCTGTCTTCAGAGTCACACAGGCGCAGCAAACCCATCCATGATTGTGCCTGTCGTTTTACAGTGAAAAGGAGTAGCTTGTGATGGATTCTTAGAGGCTGGAGGGGGGCGGGGAGAGGACTGGTTCTATCAGACACCATTGTTTGGTGTAATAACTATTAGTGGGGCCAGGTGCCAGTGGCTCCTGCCTCTAATCCTAGCTACTCAAGAAGCCAAGATGTGAGGATTACGGTTCAAAGCCAGTTTGGGCAGCAAAGTCAGTGAGACTCTTACCTCCAATTAACCACCAGGAAACTGGAAGTGGAGTTATGGCTCAAAGTGGTAGAGTGCTAGCCTCGAGCAAAAGAGCTCAGGGACAGCATCCAGGCCCTGAGTTCAAGCCTCACAACTGACCAGACAAACAAAAAAAACCAAAACTATTTGTGGGGGAGTTGTACCATTTTTCTTCCTCCTCTCCTCTCCTCTCCTCTCCTCTCCTCTCCTCTCCTCTCTTCTCCTCTCCTCTCCTCTCCTCTCTTTCCTCCCTCCCTCCTTTCCTTCCTTCCTTTCTTTTGTTCCTCCTCCTTCTCCCTCCCTCCTTTCCTTCCTTCCTTTCTCCTCCTCCTCCTCCTCCTCCTCCTCCTCCTCCTCCTCCTCCTCCTCCTCCTCCTCCTCCTCCTCCTCCTCTCTTTTTCTCCTTCTCCTGATTCTTCTTGCCGCCGTGGATCACATCCAAGGCCTTGTAATTGCTAGGCAGGTACTCCACCGGGCATCTCCACCCCCAGACCCACAAGTTCTTGAACTGAAGCTGAACCTTTCCCTGACACCCCTTGCTTCCTGTCTCTCACTTTAGCTCCTCAGGAGCTCTTGGAGTTATGTGGGGAGACCCGTGGAGAAGGGCCATCTTGTCCCAGTGTTCCTTCACAAGCCACCCTGGGCCTGAGTGGTGCTGCTGAGCCATCTGCCCGGCCCCTGTGCTGGGCCTCCTTGCTGTCAATGGATCTGTCTTCCTGTGGAGAGTCCTAGGGTCTTTATTCCATTGAGAAGCTTCCATACCATGGCAGAGACAGAGAGACAGAGCTCTTTCTCTCTCCTTCTGCTGTCCACCTTTCAGTCTGATTATGTCTTCCCTCTTCCACCTTCCTAGTCTCACCTATTCCATCTTGAATCTTGAGATCCCAGTCCCTTGCCCACCTCGACAACCTGCCTCAGTGAAGACCAAGGTCAGACAAGTTGGCGGTCCTCAGCTGCATCTCCCTCGTTTGCAGACATTGACCTAGAAATCTCCCAAATCTGGCCATTCACACAGCTAGTAGCTCCAGGACACTGGTCACAGTGGCAGGGGTCTGAAGATCCTGTCCTTCCAAGGATGGGGGACGGGGGCTCCGAACACCATCAAGTGACCCTCATATTGACTCCCAAAGCAAGCTGAGCCACTGTACCTCCTGCTGGGCCCACCCAGATCCTGCTGGGGCTGGGGTGACAGCAGCACCTACAGGTACGGCTAGGGAGCCATACCTGAGCGCGTAGATGGCGTCATTATCATTCACCAAAGCACCACTAGAGGGCACCAAAGAACCAGGCGGGGATGCAGCTTCCTACTGCGGCTCAGCGGGACTGCAAATGGCCAGAGGGTCACAGCTGCATCCCGCACATCCTGGGTAGACCCACTGGCCTTAACCGAGGCCAGATGTTCAAGCACCATGGGCAGACCCTCTCCACAGCTCCAGGACAGACAGCTGTTGGGTGCTGCCCTCCCCCAGTTGGAAGGCATTGGACTTGTGGGTATAGGACACCAATCCCTGTAGCTGCCAGGCGGGGGACTCAGGATGGGCCTGTGTCTGCATCCAAGGCCCACTTCTGGGTACCGTGGAGGTGACTGCATTCCTACTGCCTCAAGAATGCACATCTTGGGATGAGAGGCCTACTGGGACTTGCAGCTTTTTTCTCTCATTCATTCATTCAGTACATGAATACTAAGCACTACCATTTTCTGTTGTGGGCACAGGATGTTAACTAGCCAGGACGGGAGAGAGTTTTGTCCTCAGGGGGGCTCCTGTCCTGGTAGGACCAGGCTGGTTTCCATGAAAAGTGGCCTTTGTCCACCAACGTGGAGTGCAGGAATTTCACCTAGTGTTAGCAGATGTAAGGCCTCAAGGCCGTCCTCATTACGAGTGACTGTTGTGCTGGTGGCCTGCCTGAGCACTGTATTCCTCCTCCTCCTCCTCCTCCTCCTCCTCCTCCTCCTCCTCCTCCTCCTCCTCCTCCTCCTCCTCCTCCTCCCCCTTCTCTTCCTTCTTGGTGGCCCTGGGCTTGAACTCAGGGCCTGGGCACTGTCCCCGAGCCTCTTTGTGTTTAAGGACAGCACTCTACCACTTGAGCCACAGTAGCAGTTCCAGCTTTTTCTGAGTAGTTTGAGATAAGAGTCTCACAGACTTTCCTTCCCAAGCTGGCTTTGAATCACCATCCTCAGATCTCAGCCTCCTGAATATCTAGGATTACAGGCGTGAGCCATACAGGTGTGTGGCTTATCCATCCATTTCTTAAACTCGGTTTACAAATGAAGAAAGCAAGGCACAGAGAGGTTAAATAGTTTGGCCAGCATCTCTGGTGGATCAATCTCAGCTCAGATTAAACCCAGACTTATCTGAGTCCTATCCAATGCTCCTCCTCCCTCCCCTTTCCCCTCTCCTTGAAGGCCTCGCACCAGATTCCAAGGAGATGAGGGTGTGGATCTGCTCTGTTTCCTGGAGGACTGACTTCATTGTTAAGCTCTCAGTAGAGGCCTCCTGAAGCCCCGAAGTCCCCAGAGCACCGGGTAGGCTGTACTTGGGTGCGATACCCTGAAGTCAAGCTGAGGAAATGCCCTTTCCTGCCAGGCAGGGCGCAGGGCCCGGCACAGAGGGAGTGCCTGTTTGTGATGGCTGGAGGGCCAAATGCTCACACCTGGCCTCCCGGTCTGCAGTGCGCAGCGGGAGGCCTGCAGAAGCTGCTGGGAAACCCTCCCTCCTCTGTTCCCGGAGAGGAGAGCCGCTGGCCCTGGTCCTTCCAGGGAACACAGGTGGCTCGAGCACGCCTTGTGCAGAGTCAGGCTGCACACACGGGCTGGCAGGAGAGCAGATACTCAGGCCTGAATGGTCAAAAGCCTTGGTCCTGCTACAGACTTCCTTAGTGAGCGTGGGCAAGCCCTTTTCCAGACCTCAGTTTCCCACTGCAGCCCATAAGTTAACTTACAGCATAGTTCGTAAGAGCTTGGATCATTGGAGAGGATCCTGTCCTCATTCATTCATTCGTTCATCCATGCATGCATTCAGAATCAATGCAGCCTGCATTTCTTATTGGCTGCCCTGTGTCCTAAGCTGTATTTACACTGGGATGCAGCTGATAAGGCCAGAATGATGCTTGTGTCCTTGGAACAAACCTTCTAGTGGACAGATGTTTATTAAACTTCCCAGCAGTGACAAGGATTTCCAGGAAGAACTCCAAGGTCTTTCCAGAAGTACCGCCAATCTGCTAAGCAGGGAAGGTTTTCTGGAAGTGGCCATGTTGGTCTGAGACCTGAAGGAGCAAATGTCTCAGAGGGCCGGCGGGCAGGCAAGGGTGTGATACGGTCAGGACTTTGGCTTGTGTTAGGAATGAAGCGGAGTCAGTGTGGTTCTGGTATGGCAATCGAGGACCAGCAGGAGGTCTCACAGGCCAAGGGGTGCCTGGGGCAACGTAGACTTGGGTCCTGGGGAGGCCACTGGCCTTGGAGCACAGGTCCTCCCATCCACTTGCTGGCTGTGGGTGACTCTAAGCCTCTTGGAGCTGCACTTTCCTCATCTGCAACCTTCTGGGGGCTGCCCGGGAGATCCAGGGAGGTGGCCATTGTGTTTGCAGCCCGAGAACACTGGCGTGCCTGCCACTGATGTGTCAGCCATCATTATCTCCAACTGCCGAGTCACAGGGTGCTGGAGCCTGGAGGAAGCTTCCAGATCCCTCAGGGGCTGGGCTGCTTATCTCTGCTGCCGCAGCCCCACGTCTCCCAGGCAGCAAAGCCACCAGCTGTCACTTCAAGGTAAGTATTTCTTTTCGAATGTTTGATTACGAGTTTGGATGACTGTTTTCCAGAGTCATAGATTCCAAGGGATGTGTGAGACTCGTCCCTTCCCCGCAAAGGCTCTTGGGAGGGCTGCTGTGCCTTTGTGGGTACACAACGCAGCTCTTCATGGCAAGGGGGGTGTCTGTGCTCTGCAGAGCACACAAAGTCCCCCTCCCTGGTTCCTGGTCACTAAATACCATGAATATCCTCTAGTTCCTGTGACAACCAAAATCTCCCCCCACCCTTGGTCAGGGGCGTGGCCCAAGCGGTAGACAAGTGGGAGGCTCTGAGTTCAAATTCCAATAACTACTAAGAAAAACAGAAAGAAGCAAAAACAAACAACAAACAAATCCCCAAATCTCTTATTTCTGCTTCTCCTGGCGTCTGCATTCCAGAGGCAGATCTGATTCCTCAGGAGAGGGCTCCTGGCACACGGGCAAGGAGTATTCTGTCCCCTGTCCCATGCTGGAGGGAACAGCAGGCAGAGCAAAGCTTGGAGGTGGCACCGAGGGCCTTACGTCCAGGGGGGTATTGCGAGGGAGACAGATGCCAGGAGGGGCTGAGCCAGAGAGGTCCCTTCCAGGCCTTCCCTGTAGGCTGGAATCCAGAGGACGCTCAATGGTTGTGTCTGGGCCACCGCTGTGGGGGCGATGGCCGAGAAGGGACAAGTCCATCCATAACTCCCTTGTGTGCGATTGGCCCTCTCTGATGATGGTTCGGGGGCACTGGGGGGCGGGGGGCAAAGAGCTAGGGATGTCCTACCCATGTTACAGGTAAGGAAACTGAGGCTCAGAGAAGGTAGCAGACCAGCAAGTCAGAGGCCAAGTCGGCCAGATCACTCTCCCTCATTGCCGGGGGTGGGAGTCGAGGGGAGGGAGAGTGCCTCAACTTCCCTTTTTCAGGCCTTCCTCTCAGTCTTGGGGAGATGAGGGCACCTCGGTGTTCTTCCCGCCAGTCCCAGGCCTCTGGGATGAGCCTCAGGCAGAACAGTTTTCAGGTACTGCCACCGGAGGCACCCAGTGGGCCTTCAGGATGAACTTGGTGCTATTGTCTCCTGGGGCTGGTGACATCATGCATCTGTTGAGCCTGAGCCAGGTTGGGAGAGACCAGTGTCCAAGACACAATTGCCTCTGAGTGCCAACACCATGACAGTGGAGGGAGGGACGGCCGGCGGGAGGCGATGTGGGGTCAGTCCTACTCCGTCATTCAGTCCAGCTCGCCAGATCCTCCAGGCCACTCCCCAGGACAGAGGGAAGCTGGTGGCCCTTGGGGAAAGGATGGCCCACGGGAGTGTTCTCCAGAAGCCACAAGGTGTTTCACAGGTGAAGACCTCTCGGAGGAAACCCCAGATGTTTGGCGCGGTTCTGCTCCTGAGCTGGAATGGCTGCAGAAGGCCTGGGAACAAGCTGCTCATCCCACGTGCACTCATCGTGGCCCGTGTGGCCTTCACAGACACGGGAGCCTCCAGCTCTGGGTCCCAGAGTCCAGGCAGAGAACGCCTGCGGGAATTCTTCCTTCTCTCCCTCCTTCCCTCCTTCCTTTTGCACACCTCACCTCTGCTCTTCTCCAACTCAGTCCCAATTCTGAGGGCCCGTCCCTGGCCCCCTGGCGACCCCATGTATGGAATTTCACACAGCCCAGGCCACCAATGAAGGGACTCCATGGGGTGGGTCTTCACGGGTTTCCCCTGCCTCTCCTTCGAGCCCTCTTCTGTCCTGTGCCATTCTCAGCCTTCTCCACCTCTGCACCTCCAGGACTCACAACCCTCTCCCTTCCAGCTGTAGCGGTTCCCTCCTCCCCTCCATGAGCTCTAGGGCAGCCCCAGTGCCCATCCACTGGCCGGGACGCTGCTGGTATCTCCTCGGCCTTTCTCGTGCCATCCCACCCTCCCCAGTGCCCACCATCGGCCATCGGGATGCAGCTGGAGGAGTTCTGTTCCCCGTGCTCTCATCCAGGCTCCAGGCCACTGCAGGCCTTGCATGTCCTGTCCCCCCTCGCTGTCCCACTGCACCTGGATCCTCCTCTGCTCCTTAGGGACCAGCCACGTGGGGTGAACCCCACCCCTCGACAACCACCAACAGCCTCCGAGCCCTAGGCAAGATGCTCAGACCCTAGTCCCCGCACGTGTGCTCACCCAGCCTGACCTGACCTCACCCAGGCCCAGCTATCTTCTGCGCTCTGATGCAGTTGCTGCCACATTCTGGGGGGTGGTGGTGGTGGTGGTGACTGGCCTGCTCGCTCCTCAGGGCACCTTAGGGAGCCTTCCCTGGGGTCCTTTAGTCCCACAGCCAACGACGTCTGCCTGCCTCTCCTTTGGGGGTGGCCACCCCATCACAGAGGTCTGTCGTTGCTTGCACACAGCACGTTACACTCACTGCGGGCCGCCTAATTCAGCACGCCACACAACTGTCTCCTTTCATCCAATGTGTCCTCGGGACCTCGCTCTAGGATGTCCCCCAGGGGACACGGCGTGAGGCTCAGAGAGGCTGAGTGACACGGTCCAGGTTCCACAGGCATAAACTACCCCACACCCCTGCCTCTGGTTGTGAGTAACTGCCCCTGGGCCTGGGGTGATATCCGGGGTTCTGGGAGTGAGTGAAGCTCCCCGAGGATTGTGTGAAAGCTGCCTGGTCTCCATTGCTGGCTGGGCTGGGCGCCCTTCTACCCAGCCATTGACCTTGAGGGGGCTGCACTGCTCTGCTCGGCCCTGGCCTGGCGCCATCACCCTCTCCCAGGTGCTGCAGCCCACTCCACGCCAGGCCTGGCTGGTGTTCATGGCAGCTCCCTCTGTCAAGGCTCAGCCTGACTTGGTGTGAACGGAGAGGTGACAGAACTAGGGTGCGAAGAGGTTTTTCAATCAGGGTACTGTGCCAAGGGGACCTGGGGCGGAGCCACTCTGCATGCTACAGCTGTGCGCATGCCTGCTACCTTCTGGCTCTCCGGCTCCTTTGCTTTGTGTGCATCTCTCTGTATGGTCCTCAGCCTTGCTCCCACTTTGCCCAGAACACTGAGCCCAGAAGCAGGCTGGAGCCTACCCAAGGTGGCCCAGTGTGGAAGCTGTGCAGCTAGCACTTGGGCCAGGTGTCTGACTTTAAGCCCAGATCTCCCCCTTGGCTATATTTGTACCTTCTTGGAATTCTGGCTCATTCTGGAAGTCTCTACTCAGTGAAGAGAAAGGGAGGTTGCTGGCTCAGGGGCTCCCACTTTGGCCTGGTGCCGGTGGCTCATACTTGTAATCCTTGCTACTTAGGAGGCTGAGATCAAGAGTTCAGGGTTCAAAGCCAGCCCAGGCCAGGAAAGTCTGTGGGACATGGATCTCCAATTTGCCAGCAAAAAGCTGGAAGTGGCGCTGTGGCTCAAGAGGTTGAACACTAGCCTTGAGTGAAAAAGCTAAGGTACAGTGCCCAGGCCCAGAGTTCAAGCCCTAGTACTAGCACACACAGACACACATGCACATGCACGCATGCACGCACACACACACACACTCCTATTTCTTGCTGTGGGTCCCCGGGAAATGCATGGCCAGTAGCCCGGATGTTCAGATTAGGACACAACACAGGATCGTCACCCTGAGCCCCAGGTTCTCCTCTGAAAATGCTGCATGAAGTACCTGTTGAATGGTTGTTCTGAGTGTTTTAAGTCAGGAAGGCAAAAGAGGACAAAGCCAAGGCACTCCCCCACCCCCCGCACACACAGGCGAGGACAAGATAGCTATTCCATTTTCCCCATTGTCATCCAGGGAGACAAGCATTTTGGGAGCCACAAAAGAGCGGTCTGGCAAGGATGATTCCAAAACAAGAGGGTGCAACTGCTACCACCCCACCATGGGAGGCCACAGGCCTCAGAGTGTGCATGCATCCCCTTCTCATGCCATAGTAGGGTGCATTGCTGTGGCTGCTTCCTTCCTGCCTGGCTAGCACCGTGTGCTTTGCACCATGGGGTCACGGGTGATGATGCCATCCTCATTCTACTACAATGCTACCCTCGTGTGATCTCTCACACACCCCTGGGCAATGAGTATGTATGCGAGGGAAGATACTACCTGCCCCTAAGACACATGTCTTCTTCTGAGGGAGCAGGATCTGTCAAGGTCTCCTCCAGCCTTTTTTGTGTTCCTCTAGAAATGAGACTCTCATGACAGCCTAAAGAAAGCTTAGACAGGACTTAACGTGCTTCCTGGTCCCAAGCCGATCAGTATCCCAGGAACTCCACTCTCTGGTCTGGACTCTGCCACCAAGGCACCTCGCTGGGCTCCTGGACACACAGCCTTGCCCCATCCCACCTTTGCTCCCCCAGGCAGATGACAGCTCCGCTTGCCTTTCTCCAGCTACTCTGGATCCTGCCACCTTCCTAGAGTCTGGGGACCAGACTGTTGTTCCCTCTTTCTGCCAAGCACTCTATTTGCCTGGGGCAGTCCTTTGAGCTACAACCAAGACATACCATGGAGCCTGGCAGCTAGCCATGTCCACACTGAGGGTGATGCTGATGATGATTTTTTTTTTTGGTGCCAGGAATAAGCCTTGAATTCAGGACCTGGGCATTGTCTCTTAGCTTTTTCACTCAAGGCTGGTACTCTACAACTTGAGCCATAGTTCCACATCTGGCTTTTTGGTAGTTAACTGGAAATAAGAGTCTCGTGGGCTTTCTTACCCAGCTCTAAACCATGATCCTCAGATCTCAGCCTCCTGAGTAGCAAGGATGTTAGGCGTGAGGCACCAGTACCTGGCTCACATTGGTTTTCATGCCATCATGTGCCAGCCATGGCACTAAGCAATTTGTACATGTTACCTCACTCAGTCTTTGAAAGGACCCCCCAAGGAAAGCATTACAGGGGTCCCCCCATATCCACTAGTTACAGAACCTCCATGTATACAAGATCTGTGGGTGTTCAAGCATCCTACATAAAGTGTCACATGACTCACGCACATCTGCCCATAGCTGTGAAGCCATCTCGGCACCACTTACAAAGCTAATGCAATGTAAGTAGTTACTACACTGCATCATTTAGGGAATAATGAGAAGAAAGCATCTGTATGTTTCAGTAGAGATGCACGCAGCTCATCCCTCCACCTCCATATTTCCCATCCACGGTTGGCTGGAGCAGGGATTGGGGGCTAGGGAAGGCTGACCACTCTTTCCTTGGGGGAGGCTCAGGGTCACAGCACCCCAAAGTCAGAGGCCCACAGTGGAGCCTGGGTCTGTAAGATTAGAACATACAAAGGAACCCCAGGCCTGTGTTCCAGCACCCTGTGGGGGTTAAGTGCTTCCTCTGAAGATGTAGACCGCACCTGGCTTCACCATTCAGATTTTATGCCCCAGTAAAACCCCATCTAGCAACACCAATGTGCCAATTTCCAGATAACAATGCTGCCTGAAGTAAAATGGAAAGAAAGCAGTGAATGTCTGGAACCCTCTGACTTATTCCCCTTGGTTTTTAGTCTCCTAGCTTCAACTGTGAACCAGAGATGCCCCTCTCACTATTTTGTACCCATCCTGGGGTGTGAACTATGGGCCTGGGTGTTGTTCCTGGGCTCCTTTTACTCCAAGATTAAGTGCTCTATCACTTGAGCCACAGGGCCACATCCAGCTTTTTCTGTGATTAACTGAAGATAAGGGTCTCACAGACTTTCCTGCTCCAGCTGGCTTGGAACCATGACCCTCAGATCTTAGCCTCCCGAGTAGCTAGGGTTACAGGCTAGAGCCATGGGCGCTTGGCTCAGAAATGCCTTTCTGAGACCAAGCCTAGATATGCTCGCTTCCTGCTCAAGACCCGCCTCAAACAGGTCTCCCTCCCCCTTGTCAGCCCCAACCCCCAGGTCCCTCAGTGTATGCAAATATACATAGGTCACATGGGGAAGAGGGAATATGGCCAAAGAAGTTTTGGAAATTAAGCTTTTATTTTTTTGGCAGGATTGGGTTTTGAAGTCAGGGCCTTGTGCTTGCTAGGAAGACATTTTCTACAACAGCCTTTGTTCTTTTTTACACTAGTTTTGAGTTCGAGTCTTACTTTCCGCTTGTGCATGTGCCTGGATCACGATCCTCCTGTTTTTTGTATCCTACCATGGCTGGGATGACAGGTATGCACTATCATGCCCAGCTTCTTCTGTTGAAATGGAGTCTTACAGGCTTTTCTGACCTGGCTGGCCTAGAACTACCATCCTCTTGAACTCAGCCTCTCATAATGCTAGGATGATAGGCACTCACCATCGCACCCAGCTAATTGTTGAGAAGGGGGTCTCATATATAAGCTCAGGCTGGCCTCAAACCACCATCTCCCCAGTTTCAGCCGCCCAAATAGCCAGAATTATAGCCACGAACCACTAGCACTCAAGTAAAGCTTTTACTTGTACTGTTAAAATTAAAATCGCAGGGACCCACTTAAGAACTTAAACCACAGAACTTTCTAGTGTCTTTAACATGCTTAAAAAACACATTACACATTTCCATGAGGCAGACACAGTTTCCAGGATTTCTGAACACAGTGGACCTTGATAATCTCCATTGTCTTCTATTTGGGGACATGCAATGGCATGGGCTCTCTGTCCCTGACTTGTGGGAGATGTTGGTTTTAGGATAAAGTCTGATTTTTTTCAACTTCACATTTGAAGCCTTCCTGAGGAATGATCTGGTCCGATCACTCCAGCCTCCTTCCACAGAGCCTGTCTCTGTCTGCGCCTGTCCCTGACCGCATCTGGCTCCCCCTTCCTTCTCCCTTTCCCCCTTCCCCATCTTGCTCAGGGTGAGTCTGTGGTCTGGAGAGAGGACGAGGATGGAGCGTCTCTCGGTCATCTAACAATGCAGCCTCTGTCTGGGAGTATGTCAGAACCCTTGGGTTGGTAGCATGGCTGAAATGAAAAGGAAAGGGAGGCTGTGTACAATCGACAGCCACATGGTTCTGGGGCTTGGGGAAGCGCGGTTTTAGAAACAGGGACTGGGCCCACGTGCCCGCGTACGCCAATGAACAAGACAAATGGGTTCTCGTTGTACACAAAAAACACTGAGATGCGTGGGGCAGGACCAAAGGAATCAATGTAATTAATAAAGTAATTAGCATGCACTGGAGGTGTGGAGGCTGCCAAGAGGCTGATAAGAGAGGGTTATTAAGAAGGGAAATGAAAGGAAGGGAAATGAAGTTTTGCATTTTTGGAAATCATGAGCCCTTCCTCCCTCCCCCAATACTCCATGAGTAACAATTAAGTTTTGACTAACTGCAAAAATACCAGTGGGGCTGGGGCCATCATTCCCAGCTGACTCCTCCCTGGACCACTACACATATCAGTCAGTCCTCAGCCAGCAGTTGCTGAGAATGTGGGGAGGGAGGTTAGTCATAGAGGCACCCCTGTCCCTACCTGGGGGTGGGGGGTGGGGTTTATGTCAAGGTGGTCTTGGGGCCACCTAGTCTCAACTCTGCTACTTAAAAATGATGTAACCTTGTGGAAGCTGTTTGTCCTAACTTGTGACCATCTGCAAAATGGGTCTCTCCACATCCTTGCCTTCCAGAATTGAAGATTCAATGGGTTAATGTGTATACAGCTCCGGGCCAGCCACAGGCACCGTGGAACATGCCTGTAATCCCAGCGACTCGGGAGGCAGAGTCAGAAGGATTGACATCCCAGGCCAACCAGTTAAAACGTTCATGAGACCTCATCTCCATCAATATGCCAGGCAAAATAACAAACAAACAAGCTATAGGTGAAAAGAGACCTAAGGGGTGTGGCTCAAGTGGTAGAGCACTTACCTAGCAAGCATGAAGCCCCAAGTTCAACCCCCACTTCTGAAAAACAAAAGGCAGCAGGAGCACGTGCCTCCTCATACTGTTTTTCTGCTGTGGTTGGTGGCTATGGTGCTTGTAGCAAGAACATGAAGGTCAGAATAGTCACCAATCTGGTTCTGGGACTGCAGATGGACTTATGCCTCAGTTCCCCCCCCACCCCCAAGCCCCAGAAAATGAGAGGTTCATCAGTGCTATTTCAATCTCTGAGAGTCTACAGTCCTACAGTGTGCACACAGGGAACACAACTACCTAGCCCCGCCCTGGCCAAGATTCTCCTCTCCCTCCCCTCTGCTAGGCCTCCCAGCTCCAGTCCCAGTACAGCCGCCTTCAAGCCTGCAGGCTCCGGGGGCATAGATTACTGTGCCTCCCTCAGTGACACGTCCATCTACCTGTGCCCTTCCCTCTGCCTCACCCTCAGGGTGCCTCCCTGCCAGCCCAGGGCCTCTCTGTGACATCCCTTCCCCCAGCGCCCTCCTTGCCCTCTCCTTAGGAATTCACAAAGACTTGGAACATTCTGCCCCATCTGAGCTGCTTCCTCTTCTCACTCCCTCAGCTCTGCCTCTCCTTGCAATGCATGCACCGACACACAGAGGGCACACATGCACACACACGTGCATTCTGCAAGTAAGCCAACTCTGTGACACGGGCACCTGAGCCATCGCAGGTCACCTTTGGCAGGTAATAGTAAAGCATAGCCAGTCAGGCAGGTAGTGAACTCATGACATTCCCCTACGACCTCCCATTGCTCCTTGGTTGAAGGCTAAGATCACTGAAGCCTGCCTCGGCCTCCTCACAAGCTGTGACTCTCACTGGGCCCTAAACTCTTCTGCATGCCCCCAACCCCTGCCTCCCTGTTTCCCTGGTCAGACTCTTTTCCACTCCTCAGATTTTGAATATCAGCTAAAGTTGTTCTTCCTTAAAAATTGAGGTTAAGACAGGTGCCGGTGGCTCATGCCTGTAATCCTAGCTACTTAGGAGGCTGAGATCTAGGGGGAGTAGTTCAGGCCAGACCAGGCAGGAAAGTCCATGGTACTCTCATTTCCAACTAACTACCAGAATACTAGAAATAAAGCTGTGGCTCAAAGTGGTAGAGCTAACGTTATCCTTGAGCTGAAAAAATTCAGGAACAGCATCCAGGTCCTGAGTTCAAGACCAGGACTGGTGAAAATAAAATGAAATTGTCATTCGAATTCATACAACTTAAAACTCACCATTTTAACCATCTTAAGCATGCAATTTGGCAAAATGGGATAAAATTAAGGGCTTCCTGCATATATTCCAGCTGGTCTTGTCTGTGTCTTCCTACCTTCTTTCCCAAGTAGTTGGAATTATAGGGATGCACTACAATACCCAGTGTGTTTTTCTTAAAAAATATATTCACCATGTTATACAACTACTCATAATTTTCATCATCCATAAAAAAAAAACCACTGCCCACGACCAGTAACTTCCTATCTCCTGTCTCCCAGCCCCTGTCAACTACCCATCTGCCTATTGGTTTTGCCTATTCCTATCAGTGGAATCCTAGAGTATGTGGCATTTGTGACTGGCTTCTTCCACGAATTCCAGAGATACATCCATGTGGTGTGGTATTACCTTTCTTTACATAGCTGTGTCATATTTTCCCTGCATTGCCATACCACATGCAGTTTATCCATTCATCAGAGGATGGGTGTGTGGGTTGTTCCCACTGCCTGGCTCCTAAATAACACTGCTGTTTTTTGTTTTTTTAAATCTCATCCCTGCTTCTGTTTTCATTTCTTTTCAGTGTCTCCTGAGGAGAGGAGCTGCTGGGTTACAAGGTGTTTAGCTTTTGGAGAACAGGCCCAATTGTCTCTCATAGCTCCTGGTCTCCTTATGGAAACTTGTGGTTTCAAGCCAGGGGAAGGGAGTCTCCCCCTGCCCCCCGCCCCTTTTTGTTTTGCCTGTAGCTCATTTCTCAAGAGTGATGATGAGCCGCCTCCTCCAGGCTCCATACATTCTGGGCTAAGCCATTCCAGCCCTTTGCCACTCCCTATGGATGCCTTCAATGAACCTGTGTCTCCTGCCCTGGAGGAGGCCACCTTGGAAGGTGCCAGCATTCCACACATTGGGAGGAGGCCCTGAGAAAGGAAGAACAGACAGGGACTCCAGAGCACACGCCTGGATCCTCATGGGGAAGCCCCACCTGCTATCTGAGCCCTGCAGTGCTGAGGGGGCAAAACTGAGGGAGAGGGGGCAGGAGGAAAGCAGAGAGCAGCAGGGGAAGCCACTGGGAGGTGAACTCTACCCTATACTTACTCATGGCAGCTCTGCTGCTCAGGGTACCCCAGGGAGCTCAATTTCCTCACCAAGTCCGGAAACGGAGGCCAGGGAGAGGAAGCCCAAGGTGTGTTGATGAAGCATCAAGGGCATGTGCCTGGAATCCTAGCTACTCCTGAGGCTGAGATCCCAGGAAGGCAGTCGGAAGCCAATTAGGACAAACACTTTCATCTCCCATTAATCAGCAAAGCCCTGGAAGTGGCGGTGTGGCTCAGGTGGTAGAGAGCCAGCTTCGAGTGAAAGAGCTAAGCAACAGCACCCACTCTGAGTTCAAGCCCCAGTACTGGCGCGCGCACGCGTGCACACACACACACACACACACACGTCACACACAGAGTTCCTTCTGCATGCCTGGCTCAGGGGTAGTGCATGCTATCTCAATCAATGCTCACAGTAATATTTTTTTCCAGTCCTGGGGCTTGAACTCAGAGCCTGAGCACTGTCCCTGGCTTCTTTTTGCTCAAGGCTAGCACTCTACCACTTGAGCCACAGCACCACTTCTGGCTTTTTCTGTTTATGTGGTGCTGAGGAATCGAACCCAGGGCTTCATGCATGCTAGGCAAGCACTCTACCACCAAGCCACATTCCCAGCTGCTACAGTAATTCTAAGAAGGACAGTCATCCACCCAAAGTCACACAGCTGGATGGAGGTAGAATGTGGAGCAGAGCCTCCTGTCATGGAGTTTGCAGCTGTCCCAGCATTCCTTCAGAGCCCACAGGGGCTGCAGCCCCTGCTGCTGGATACATTTCATCTTCTCAGTACCTGAATGCCTGTCCAGAAGCTTCCACCTATTTTTAATAATTGACAAGAATGTGCAATCTCTCATCGGCTGCTTTGCTGTCTGCTGGAAGACACTGATAAGAAAGCCAGAGCCTGGGCAGACACAAGAAAATCCTCTAACCCAGACACAGACATCACCCAACCCCAGTGCCTTTCTTGCTTTAATTCTCTGAGCCGCCTGCATCTGACTCTCCTAGGGAAATGACTTCCTGGGTGAGATATTAAATGCCACATGTGCGTGTGTATGCACATGCGCATGGCCTCGCTCGCCCTTCAGCTCTGTCCGGCTCAGAGGAGCCGCTCTGGGAGTCACACACAGGGCCTGGTTGCCCTCCTGGAGAGACAGGACAGGGACAGGGCAGCCCCAGCCAGGTCATGGTGCTGGGTTTGGGGTGAGTCCTTCACAGGCCCTGCCTCTGTTCCTTAGTCCTGTAAGACAAGTGTCCTCAAAGGGACAGCAATTTTGGAAATTTACTGACTTCAAGTAACACTAATTCGTTCTTGCAGAGCTTGGAGATCAGGAGCCCCAAACCCATGTGTGCTGAGGGCTGTTTTCTCTGTGCCGACTGCAGGAGGAGCCCACTTCAGCACCCTTCCTCCTTTCCTCCCTCCCTTTCTTCCTTCTTTTCTTTCCCTCCCTCCCTCCCTTCCCTTCATCCCTCTTTCGCTTCCCTTCCTCCTTCCTACTTTCTTTCCCCTTCCTTCCCTCCTCCCTTTCCTTACTCCTTCCGTTTTCCTTCCTTTCTCCCTCCCCTGTCTCTCCTGCCCTCCCCTCCCCTTCCTTTCTTCCCTCCCTCCTTCCTTCTCTCCCCTCCCTCCCTCGTTTCCCCCCTCTCTTTTCTTTCTGAGATGTCTTGTGGTGTAGCCCAAGCTGGCCTCACACTTTTGCTCCTTTTCTCCAGCCTCCTGAGTGCTGGGATTCTAGGTGTGTGTAACCCCACATGGCTTCTGACTGCTGTTTCCTATAAAAACACTGGGGAAATGGCGACAGAACAACTTAGGTTCAAGGCTGGCCAAGCCAAAGTTGGTGAGAAACCCTAGCTTGGAAACTAAAAGCAAAAGAACTAAGGATGTAGCTCAAGTTGCCTAGAAGGATCAAAGCCCCAGTATAGATACATCACTGGATGTGAGGCCAGATGGCTAGTTCAGAATAATTTCCTCTTAAGATACTTAAACACTTGCAAAGACCCTTTTCAACTGATAAGGTCACACTCATGGATCCTGAGAATAAGGATACTGACATGTCTTTTTTGGATGCAATTTAACTGGTGACTAATTTCATATAAGTAAGTAGCTGATCTGGGAGTTGAAGTCAAGTTCTATTCCAGAGTAACTACTTTGGGCCGTGTGCTGTGTCTTTACTTGCTGTGTGACCATGGGTGTCCTACGCAAGCTCTCTGTCCCTAGGGTTCCTCCTCCGTAGAGGAGGGACGGTAATGGCCATGCACACATGGGGCTGGAGTGAGTATCACAGGGGTTGATCAAACACACCCCCTGGAAGAGCGAATAGCACACAGTATGTACTCGGAAGCTGCTGCCATGCTTGCTCTTGTGGTCTTTTACTGAGACGATGCAGCTCAGTGGAACTCGCCTATGAAGGCCGAGCACATCTGCTCTGAAGGCTGTGGCTCAATGTGCTCAGGTCTAAATCACTGGGTTTGACTGTCTGCTCATAAGGCTTCACTCGTACGAGACACCAACCAGATAATCACAGATGTGAGGGAAAAAATTAAATATTTATAAGTGAGCATTATGCACAATTAGACGCTAATAATTTTGAAAGCTCTGACAGCGAAGAGAAACAAAACAAAGGAAAACCCAGAATTGGTGCAAAACAGGCAGGAAGTGTAACTGGACCCATTGGCCAATTTGCAGAAGAGATAGGGAGTGCCCCCAGCCTCAAAGGCCAGTGGGGGTCCAGTGCCAGAGAAGAGCCCTCCTGGTCACTGAGGTCAGGCAGGCCTCCTCGCCAGCCTCAGCCCCTTCCTCCAGGACTGAGGGCAGGGAGCTGGGGGCTGTGCCAGGCTGGTGAAAAGTGGGGTGCTGTTAGCACTGAGGTCTGGGTTGCAGATAGGGAGTACTGTGCCCAAATGGGCCAAGCCGGAAGTTGGGGAGGAGATGGATTGGGCTCAGGGAAGAGCAGGGGTCAGGGTGGCCGGGTGCTGATAAGCAAGCAGGGGCCACAGTGACCACTTTTCTAAGCCTCCCCTGACCTGAGCTATTTGGGGACACTTTCCAGTCTCCTATCCTACATCAAGGTCAAACAGCTCAGTGTCTGTAGATCAACCTGCCTTCACCCTAGGGAGAAGATTCCCCCCTTCCCTTCTATTCCCAACTTGAGGCTTTGCCCATGTTCAGTCCTCTGATTTGAGCTCTCAGGTCTAGCGATATCACCCAGAAATGCTATTCTTCAGTACCGTGCCCAGGGCAGTGCCTGGAAGTTCTGACAGAAGTGGGGTCTGAGTTGCTATAGGGGTGGGGCCCTTCTGCATCAGCCCTACCCCCAATTTCTAGGAAGGGTCAGGGCAGTACTGGGAGAAGCAGACACAAGACAGCACTTGAAGGCTGCAGTAGAAGAGAAGCAAAGCCAGATCTAGGACACCTGATATGTCCTCCCACCCCTTCCCCCAACACCCCACAGAAGTCCAGTTACTTTTTCAAAGTATTTCAAAATTCTCCTTTTGGCCTGGAAAATGTTACTTCTACTTATTTCATTTTGGTCCTGACATCTTCACACAATGACTTCATCCCACTGTTGGCAACTGTACCACCCTGGGGTTACACAGGTCCTGCCGGGAGGCACCACCCTCCTTCTCATCTCCAGCTCAGCCCTCGGCTCAGCACCCTTGCCAGGTGCTCCAGCTCAAGTGTGAGCTGGGCCTCGGGGTGGACACACAGCTTGGGGAGCAGGCCCCCCCCCCCCCCACCTCCCTGCCCTGGCAAAGGAGCTCCCATCCCACTGAAGACTTCCAGTGAGGGAGGGACAGTCAACTTTGAGTAGACAACATTCTCCCGGAGGAAAGAAGAAAGGTGGAAGCTGACACCTTCCAGAACTACAGCGATGAAGCCAGTGCCGGCTGCTGTGATTGGCTGTGCGGAGTGAGAGAACGCAGTACTGGGAGTTCAGAACACAGCCACATATCGGTGGCCAACTGGTTTCCAAGATGAGACTATTCTCAAGCACATCCTTCTCAGCACCCAGTGCTTAAACTATTAGGAATCCACATGCAAAAGAACATCGCACACAGATGAACTCAAAGGGATCCACACCTTCACAGAAGAATAAACAAAACACAAGGGTAAACGCCCGATCTCAGATCAGACAATGGTCTCTTTAGCTATGACATCTGAACAACAGATAAATTGGGCTTCATCAAAATTAAGAATTGCCATGCGTCACTGGACACCATGGAGAAAGTGAAAAGGTAACTGACAGAAAGGAAGAGCCTGCTCACAAATCAAATCTTTCACGGAGATCTAGCATCTGGAATATACAAAGGGTTCTTACAAGTCAACAGTGAAAAGCACAACTAATTCAACTAAAATAAAAGCAAGAAGCCAAGGCTTTGCATCGTAGACATTTCTCAAAGAGGATACACACATGGGTGACAAGCACATGCAAATATGCTCCAGAACACGAGCTGTTGATCATTTGTAGTATGTCTCACCGAAGCTAGGCGATTCCACTCATAATGGCACTAATCAAAAAGGCAGACACGTCGTAAAGAATCATTAGCAAGGTGGAACCCGCATATATTGTGCATGGGGATGTACAATGGGGTAGCTGCTGTGGAAAACTGATCGGCAGTTCCTCCAAATGTGAAACCTAATAGGTACCACAGAACCCAGCACCCCCAGACCACAAGTATCCACCAAATGATGAGTGGCATGATATATCCAGAACTAGCAAATCCATAGAGCCAGGAAACAGACTGGTGGCTTTCAGGGTCTGGTGGGAAGGGAAGATGAGAGAGAATGGATAAAAGAAGCAGGATTTCCCTTGGGGTGGTGAAAAAGTTTCTGGATTAGACAGTGGGCGATAGTTGTACTATCTTATGAATACGATGAAAAAAAATCACTGAAGAGGGAAAAACTGGGAGAGAATGAGGGAAGGGTGACACTGTCCAAAAAGAAATGTATTCATTACCTGACTTAAAGAACTGTAACTCCTTTGTACATCACCTTTATAATAACAAGAAAAAATAAAAAAACAAACAAAAAATCACAGAAATGCACTTTTAAAAGTAGAATTTTATATTATGTCAATTATACTTATTTTTATTTTTTTTCTGGTTCTAGGGCTTGAACTCAGGGCCAGGGATATGTCCCCGAGCCTCTCTGCTCAAGGCTAAATGCTCTACCACTTGAGAGCCACAGCACCACTTCTGGCTATTTCTGTTTATGTGTTACTGAAGAACTGAACTCAGGGCTTCATGGCAAGCACTCTATCATGAAACCACATTCCCAGCCCTCAATTACACTTTAAACAACCACAACAAAATCCAAGCCAGGCACTGGTGGCTCACACCTGTAATCCTAGCTCTTCAGGAAGCTGCAATCTGAGGATTGTGGTTTGAAGCCAGCCTGGGCAGGAAAGTCCATGAGACTTTTATCTCTGATTAATCACAGCAAAAGCTGGGAGTGGCACTGTGGGTCAAGTGGTAGAGCGCTAGCCTTGAGCTCAGGGACAGTGCCCAGGCTTAGAGTTCAAACCCAGGACCAGCAAAACAAACAAACAAAAAACCCCGAAAGTCTCATGGTGCGAATGGCCTAGAAGGAGCAATGAATGGGACACGTGGTAATAGCCACCGCTGACACAGCTGTGGATGTCCCCGAAGCCCTGCGTGGAAATGTGGGCGCCACAGCCTGTGAGAACATGGGAAGGTGGTGGCCTAGTGAGAGAGAGGACTCTAGGTCATTGGGAGCATGCCCTCAGAGGGACTACCCGGGACCCAGCATCTTCCTTTCTCTGTCTCCTGCCTTCTGGGAGGTGAACAGTCCTCTCCTGAGTGCTTCTGCCACGGTGTACTGCACCATCACAGACAGTAAGCAAAAAGCACCAGGCCACCAGGGACTACGGCTTCCAACACCATGAGCTGGAACAAACCCTCCCTCATTGGAAGTTGATTTACCTCTGGTCTCTGTTGCAGCGGCAAAGGATAAGGACTGTTGTCCCGTCGTTCCAGTGGGGTTATCATGTGTGAAGCACAGCTTTGCCCCCAGAGAGTACCCGGGATGACAGAGGATGAGAGGCGGTGGTGGTGCAGACCCAGCAGTAGCAGACAGGCAGAAGGGCTGGGCTCGCTAGGCTGTGCTTCGGTAGTGCAGCCTGTAAGGCTAGCACAGAACTGCTCAGTGTCCTCTAGATCTCCTGACCATGGTTCTCATAAGCTCCTAGTCCTAAGGCTGGATTCACTCCATTACTTCCCAGCCATTTATGGAGCATGTACTAAGAGTCAGGGCGTAGGGATACTGTGGTAAACGAGCAGTCCTCATGGAGTTACCTCTGTTCTCCGGGAGCTCACACTCTGATTGGGTGCCACATGACCTTTGACAGCAACCAAAGTCTGGGTGGAATAAACTATTCTAGTCACCATGAGGACCAGAAATGCCTGTGTTTTCTCTTCTGGCTCATGGTAGGGTGATTTTTTTCCTATTCTGCCAAATCCAGGCATGGACACAGGACACATTTTGACCAAGGAAACGTAAGTGAGAGCAACACACATGTGTGACACTGGCGTGGAAACTTTAAAAACTAGCTTACACCTCTTTCCCTTTGCTACAAAAACTATCTGGAAAGGGAACCCAGAAGCTGTGTCCCAGAGGGAGATCATACTGGGGCATCAGGGGGAGCCATGGGTGACAGATAATTTCTTGAAATGAGCAAAGGATCCTTATTACTTTAATTCACAGCATGCTTTTTGTTACCCATTGAAACAAAGCATACCATATTCTTTTCTCTTTTGCCCTCTGGGAAACACTATCCCAAACTCATTCCTAGATCATACTTTAGGGGTTCCCTGTGACACATTATTTGCAAAAGGGCCTGTGACATGCTATTTACAAGGGGGCCATTGTTGGAATTCTCCTACAAAAAATGACAGCTTTTGTTGTTATTGTTAGACGTAGGGATTGAATTCAGGGCCTTTGGGCTGTCCCTGAGCTTTTTTGCCCAAGGCTAGTGCTCTCCCACTTTGGGCCACATCTCCACTTCTGGTTTTCTGGTAGTTAATGGAGGTAAGAGTCTCATGGACTTTCCAGTCTGAGCTGGCTTTGAACCACAGTCCTTAGCTCTCAGCTTCCTAAACAGCTAGAATTACAGGTATGAGCCACGAGTGGCTGGCTGATGAGAGATCTTTATGTTGGCACAGCCTGTGTTTCTGTTACCATGGATGTTTTGGGTTGGGAACAAAACACTCAACGTGTTGAGGCTCTCTTTCCTCAAGCACTAAGATGGCTTTCACAAGACTAGCACAGTGGTCAAAGATGCCAGGAATCTCACAGAATGTTCTAATGCTTCTGGCCCATGGCCTTTAAAAATTTCTACTACACAGTACCTCCTCAGAGAGCACCTAGGTAGATAGTGAGAGAGGACTTCCGGCTTCAAGCTGCCTTGGGGCTGTGGTTCTGTCTCTCCCTTGCATCCTGAGGGGTGTTTACCTGGCTCAGTGTCCCTCCCCAAGGAACTGGGGGACCACCAGGGATGATGAAAGAAATTCAAGCGTTCATGTGTCTAAGCTGTCTTCCAATCCAAGAGCTTTCATAAACATGGCTGTGGCTGACAGAGTCACATCTGGAGGTGCAAAGACATCTGGATCCCCAGTGCCGAAGGCAGAGCTGAGCCAGGGCTGGACTGGGCCCTGTGCCAGAGGGCGAATGCCTGTGGACACCCTTAAAATGCCTCTCTGGCACTTAGTTCCAATTAAATCTCTCCTCCAGTTCCCATGTTAATAACTTCATCTAGGATATCCGCCTTGCTTGTCCTCCTAAAGGGCCAGAGGCAGTGCACAAGCAAAGCCCAAACACAACAGGCCAGTTAAAAATAAAGACACACAGATGCGAGATCATTCTCCAGGAGCTGAGATAAGATGGCTGTTATTGCATCGGAGTGTGGGATTTGGCTCCAACTTCCTGGCAGCCAAGGTTAAAAAGATAGCAGAGTGGCTGATCCATTAAGGCTGCCAGATCGCAGGAAGGAAGTGCAGAGAAGTTCACGGGCGGGCACAGCCCATTTCCTGGCTCTCTCTTCGTGCTTCCACAGTGTGGATCTTTATCTTGGGGTGGGGGGTGCTAAGTCACCGGCTGAATCTCAGTTCTTTACAGAGCTGCCGAATCATCCTGCAACTAGCAGCCGTGGGCCCTCGACAAAGGTGAGGGCGTGAGATTAAATTCAATTGCGGCTCAGCAAAGAGATTTCTTTGAGGAGCTGGCTTAATGGGTGCAGACAGATGGGCTGAATTTGGACATACGGAGAGGGAGGGCCAGGTGGAGGGAACAATTTATTCAAGAACTATTTTCTGAGCACTTGCTCTGAGCTAGGGTTTGGCGGTGGGTGCTGAGGACACACAGATGGCCTTGGCATCTGAGGAGGTCGCAGACAGGAGGGGACAGACAGGTGCACCATGAACAGTGTTGTCCCTAGAATGAGGGGGTAAACAGGGTGAGATGGGAGTGCAGGACAGGGGCGTCCAAGGCTGCCTGTGTGATCTCCAGGCTCCTGGAGAAGATGCCTCTAAGCTTCCTTAAGTGGGAATTGTACCTACAGAGATGGCATGTTCAGAGGGGAATGAGGCAGGGAGACAGGGGACGAGAGGAAGAGAGAACGCCATGCTTTGAAGAAGTACCAATAGCGCAGGGCAGTTGGTCAGGCACAAGGAGGGGAGAAGGAGTTGTGAGAGATGAGGCTGGATTATCAAAGGTCTCCTGACCTGGGCTCAGGGGGTCAGACATCCTTCTGTAGCGGACAGAGCAGATTTCAGACCTGTTTGGAATTCCAGCCGGTATGGCTTCCCTGGGAGGACTTACCCTTGCGGATTGGAGGGTCTTTGGGCAACAGATTGGCCTGAGGTCCTCACCGACTCCCTTCTTCCTTTCCCTTCCTCCTATCTTGTCCAAAGGCCCAGCCTGGCTAACTGGGGCACCATGGACGCTCCCACTGCCCAGTGCTGGTGGCTTTAGCAGTGATAACCTGCTACTCAGAGTGTAGCTTTAGCATCAGAAACTTTGGACCCCTGGGCTGCTTGTGAGTGACTCATAGAGCAGAAAAAAATCTAGTCCCCAGCACTCTCCACCCAAGGTTGCAGTTGTGTAGTCTTGATTTCACAGTGAGGAATGGGAGGTGGGCTTAGCTAGGCTGTGTAAGGGTGTTGGCTGTTTTGTGGAGATGCCTTCTATAAGCTTAGTTTCCTCCCCTCCCCTTCCCTTCCCTCCCCTTCCCTCCCTTCCCCTCCCCTCCCCTCCCCTTCTCTCCCTCCTTCCTTTCTTCCTTTCTTTCTTTTGCCCCAGAGCAGCTGTTGAGGGAGGAAGATGATAGGAGTTAAAATTATTTAAAACTCCATGTGTTTGCCTCTTCCAGCATATGTTTCCATAGAAACAGAACAAGTAGAAGCCACTCATTCCAAAGCCAAGTGCAGTCCTGCGATTCCGAATCCTTTGCTTGCTTCTGCAGGTCTCCGAACATGGAGGGAAGTTTGAAATACCTCTGTGCACACCACACTTATAAAGTCACAGAAAGCCACACAAGTCAGAACGCAGGGAGGTCCTGATATAGCTGCTCAGAGGCCCGTGGGGACCTGCCTTCTGCCACTCTTGTGAGCGCCTGCCACACTCACGGGTCACACATTTGGTTCCTTCTCCTGTAACCCGTCTGGAAGCAGATGGGGGAGACCTCAGGGAGCAGAGGGGGCCTCAGGGTACTGTCCCTGGGGCTCCCTGGGGCTCCCCTGAGTGTACAATGTTCAGTGATCATAAGTGTTGTGACCTTGAGGGCGGTCACCATGTTCTTGGTATCCCAACCATCTCAGCCTAGGTGGAGGCATGGACGGTGGCCTGGCATAGAAGGCAGAAATAACCCTCCTCCCCACATCACAGCTCTCTGCCTGCACTGTATGTGCTGGCTTACTCTGGAGGGAAAAAAATCTCCAAGTACACCCCATACACAGGTGTGAGAATCCACACCACACATATATACAGATATTTTGTGCCGATTGTGGGGCTTGAATTCCCTGAGCGATTTTGCTCGAGGCTAGTACTCTTATCCCTTGAGCTACAGCTCCACTTGTGGCTTTTTGTGGTTAATTAGAGATAAGAGTCTCATGGACTTTTCTTGCCTGGGCTGACTTTGAACTGTGATCCTTCAGATCTCACCTGAGTAGTGAGGGGTTACAGGTGTGAGCCACTGGTGCCCAGCTTCCAAGTCATATTTTACACACTTCTGCAATATACTTGGGAGGTTTAGCCACATGTAGCGCATCTGAAACGCAGAAGGAGCCAGTCTTCTGTCATATCTTATCAGTCAGCAAACAGAGGTGGGGCTGAGGTGTACTGTAGGAGACCAGGCATGCGTCTGGGTCCTGGGACGTGGGCCAGGCCTTGCCTTGCTCCTGAGCACTGTGCCTCCAGGCGTCCCCCTCCTCCTCCTCCAAACTCTGTTCATGTGAAGAAGGCTTCCTTTTGACCTTCTGCCTGTGGATAGCTCTCTCCCTAGCCCACTACCCATGGGCAACTCTCTCCCGATTGGTCCTCCTTTTCTGGTTACCACTGCAAATGTTCCTGCTCGGGCTCCTCCCCCAGGCCCATTGCCGCTCAGTTGTTGCTAGGGCTCCAGTTAGGACTTCATTACTTCTCCTTTCCTCTGGGTTTCTGTACTCCAGGGTGATCAGTCCCCATGTGCTAACTCACTTCTTACAAATCTCTACTGGGTGGACTATTCTCCTAGGTTCCAGGTCTCTCATCCCATCTTCTGGGCCCTTGTGCTCAAGAGCTACTCATGTATCTCAATTGAAAAATAGTTATTTATTTATTTCTTTGGTGCAGGTTATGGGTCTTGTACTCAGGGTCTGGGTGCTGTCCCTGTGCTTTTGTGCTCAAGGCTAGGTAGTACTCTACCACTTTGAACCACAGCACCATGTCCAGCCTTTTGGTATTAATTAGAGATAAGACTCTCAGTCTTTCCTGATCAGGCTGGCTTTGAACTGTGATCCCCAGATCTCATCCGCCTTAAGTAGCTAGGCTTACAGGCTTGAGCCACTGATGCTGTCATGCACCTCAAGTTTGTGTTCAGAAATGACCCCTCCCCACATTCCCTCCCAAGCCTACTCCTTGTTCTTCACTCTGTCTCAGTGAGGAGGTAGGTTGTTAGATACTACCCATGCAGAAATTTGGGCATATCTTTCTGCCTCTCTCTCCCCAACCCCTTAGAGTCAATCATTCACCAAGTTTTGTCACAACTGCTTCTTAAGTATGTCTCTAAACCACTCACCTACTTTTCTCTGTCCCCCTTGCCTGAGTTACTGCAAAGATGTCTAGACATCACTGGGACTCCAGCCTCACCCCTCCATCTGTTTTCACCCTGCAGCCAGGGAAATTGTGCTCATGTCACACCTGTGACTAAGACTCTTTGTGACGTTTAAACTCAGCTTAGCATGTGAGGTCCCTATCATCTGGGCTCTTGCCACCATTCACACTTAACACCTCCTCCCAAACACCCTCAACCTTGGCCATCAAAACAAAAAGTCAGACACTGGTGACTCATGTCTGTAATTGAGGCAGAGAATGGAAAGACCATAGTTTAAGGCTCACCAAACAGAAAAGTCCATGAAACTCTTCAACTAAGAGCTGGGTACAGTGGCATATGCCTGTCCTGTAAGGTATGATAGCAAGCCTAAAATGGGTAAATAGAAGCCTAGGTGCATGCCTGGGTGGGAAGAAAAGACTTTAGCTAAAAAATAACCACTGTGAAAAAGGGCTGGAGGTGTGGCTCAATGGTAGAGTGCCTGCCTTCAGAGTGAAGATTCTCAGTTCAAACTCAAGCACTGCCAAAAAGGAAAAAACCCAGCACATCACAGAAGAAGATATGTTAGCATGCTTAATGTTGAACACTAAAAATGTTTTCTTCCTAACATCAGAAACAAAGCAAGAATGTTCCCTCTCACCACTCTGATCCACAATAAGTCAAGAAAATAAAATAAATGTATATGGGCTTGGGAAGAAAGCAATAAAAGTGTATATGTTTGCAGGTGATATTATTGCTTATGTAGAAATTCCTGAATACTAGGTTAAAATACAAAAGTCAACTGTTTTCCTATGTCCTGGAAATGCTCAACTGGAATTTGAAATTAAAAGCGGCACTATTTATATCAATAGCTAAACAAAATGCAATATAAATCTAATCTTATGTATATGTGCACAAAGAAATGCACAAAGAAAATCAAAGGAGGTCTAAATAAATAGAGAGCTATTCCATGTTCACAGATAGGCCAGCTCAAAATACTGTTAGGATGTCAATATTTCCTAACTGGAGCTATAGATTCAATTTAATGCCAACCAAAACACCAGTGAGTTACTGTGTGAATGTCAACACATTTTTATTTTAGATTTTATATGGAAGCAAAAGTTCCAGAAGGATCAACACAACACTGAAAAAAAAGAGTTGGAGAATTGAGACTACCTGACTTCCAGACTTTCTATAATGCTATAAGAATCAAAACGGTGTGGCAATGACAGAATAAAAACCATCTAGATGAGCATATCAGTGGAAATGTCCAGAGAACCCAGAAATATATACACATCCACAACAAAGATGAGAGGCAGCCCAGTGGAAAAAGGTTGGTCTGTCCAACAAATGATGCTGGAACAGCTGGGCCTCCATAGACACAAAAAAGTTTAGATACGGGCCTTAGATGCTGCACAAAAATTAATTCAGCATAGACCACAAAAAATAAATCAACAGGCGAAAATCTAGATGACTTTGGGTTTGACAATAAGATTTTAGATATACCACTGCAAGTATAATCCATAAGAGAAAAGACTGTTAAACTAGACTTCATTAAAATAAACAACAACAACCAAAGCCGTTGGTTCTGAAAAAGATCAGGTTAAGAGAGCTTGGGGCATGGCTCAAGTGGTAGAGTGCCTGGCTAGTGAGCACAACATCTGAATTCAAATTCCAGAATCGTCCCCTACCTCTTCCCAAATGCAAAGTCAAGAGAATGAGATTATGCAAAACTGCTTGCAAAACATGTATGTGATAAAGGGCTGGGAATGTGGCCTAGTGGCAAGAGTACTCACCTCGTATACATGAAGCCCTGGGTTCAATTCCTCAGTACCACATATATAGAAAACGGCCAGAAGTGGCGCTGTGGCTCAAGTGGCAGAGTGCTAGCCTTAAGCAAAAAGAAGCCAGGGACAGTGCTCAGGCCCTGAGTTTAAGGCCCAGGACTGGAAAAAACAACAACAACAACAAAAAAAAACAACAAAACTATGTATGTGATAAAGGGCTTGTATACCAAAGATGCCAAGAACGCCTTCAAGTCAACAATAAAAAAAAAAAGCAATGAATTAAAACCTGGACAAATATTTGAACAGAGACCCCAGTAAAATTATATGCAGATGATAAATACATATATGAAATGATACTCAACAACATGTCTTACTGGAGAATCGTCTCTGTATTCCTATTAAAATGGTCCAAATCCTAACTACCTCCGTATCAAGTGCCAGTATAGTGTGTGCCAGAAGAACTCTGGGTCATTATGGCTGGGAATGCAAAATGGCGAGCCACTTTGGAAGAAAGTTGGGGCAGCTTTGAACAAAACAAAAGCACTCTTACCATCTAATCCAGCACGTGTATGCCTAGGTACTTCCCTTAGGGAGTCATTAACTTGTGTTCACACTAAAACCTAGCCACACATTCTTAGAATAGCTTTACCTATCACTGCCCAAACCTGGAACCCTCAAGATGCCCTTTAATGGCTGGATGGGCAGTTAATCATCAACAAAGAGAAACAGGCTGTGGAGGCAAGGAAAGACATGGAGGAAAGTCAAATGCAAATGCACAGGACTCAGCAAAAGAAGACAGTTGGAGAGGCTAGACGCTGTGTGATTTCATCTATATGGTGTCTGGAAAAGAATCGTGGAACTGTGGCTGCCACAGTGTAGAGGCACAGAGGCTATTTAAGGTGGCAAAGCTACAATGGTGGATACGTGATGGTACAGGGGCAGTTCAAGGCCTGGGGAGCCATGACAGAGTAAATGGTAAGATGGCAGCTTCTGGTGAAGAGTGGTGGGCCGTGGTCCATCCTCTTAATGCCAGGTGTTAGTAAGAGGGTGTGCAAACATCCGGGAACTCTATGCGCTGTTGCTAATTCTTTCTGTAAACCTTAATTTGCTCCTCAAAAGTCTATTAAGTATAGTGTTAAAAGTCCAACACATATCCTATTTTTGAAGAGCAGATAAAATGTATTTGTACAAGTTGAAGAATAACTTCACTCAAGCCTTCCAGGCCCTTTGTACCTTTGCCAATGACCTCTCCCACCCAATCTGTGTACAGGTAACCAGGACCTTGAGAGTGTTTGAACAACTGCCAGCCCATCCTCCTTCCTTCCCTTCCTTCTTCAACAATGTCTCCCTATGTAGCTGAGTCTGTCCTTGAATTTACAGTTTTCCTGTCTCAGCCTCCCAAGTGCTACAATGAAAGGCACGTGCCACCCTGCCGGCCTTTTCTTTCTTTTAAAAAAATTGTTTCACTGCCTTTGTACATATTCTTGGACAAAATTTTGTTTACTTCTCCTAGGCTTTGAACTTTAAAGCAGTGGGATGGTGTCTTCGCTTGTGATTTGCTCTTTTTGTTCTAAGCACCCTGAGGCCGGGGGCTGAGGCTGCCGGGCTCCGGCGGAAGAGGCTGCAGGACACGGGGCAGCGCAGGCATGTGCTCAACTGTCTTGAGAGACACTGGGGAAGGGAGTAGACAGAGCAGGCACTTAGCTCTGATGGAGCTAGAGAATGGGACAAGCCATTTACTTGGCAGGGAAGGTTCTGGAAAGGAGCAGGATCCCTACAAAGTCTTAGAAGTACATCACAGAGCAAGGCCCACGCCTAGAATCCTAAAGTATTCAGAGAGCTCAGAGCCAAGCAGGTACTTGGGGAGGTACCAGAGGAAGGGACAGACCTCACCTCCCCACAAGCCCAGACTCTCTCTCCAGCTGGAGGTCTTAGGGGGAACAAAACACCCCAAAATAGCCTCTTGAAGGAGATCTTATGGTACCTAATCCTGGTGTGCATTGTTCAATCACTATGGGATGCCTGACAGAGGATGGGGTGTTGGGGGGAGGTTCTGAAAGAAGCCAAAATGTAGCTTGGTATCAGTTGGTTGGAAAGTGACAGTAACCTGGCAGGGTGGTGGGTTGGCAAGTCGAAGGGCTCTGTTACCATGGCAACAGAGCAAGGGGGCAACCTTAACCTAAGTGCAGCAAAAGAGGTGCCAGTCAGAAAGGGTTCATGAGAAATCTCAGCAGATACAGGAGGGAAGCCAACAGCACACCTGGGCCTCGCCTTGGACAATCTCGGTGGCCCTGGACAGGACTCTTCCCCTTCCCAGGACTCAGTTTCCCCCATATACAGAGAGGTCCTTCTAGGGTCCTCCAGGGTTCCTCCCCAACCCCTATTTGAGAACTTGACCCTGGAAGTCCAGGAATGTGCTGCCTCCTATGTACATAGGAGTATGTACATAGGAGAATGTGCATAGCTCCTATGTACATCGTCCTCCAGGGCAGCAATACGACTGCAGAATGGAAGGAGGGAAGGCAAGGCCCATGAGGGCTAGGTATCGGTCACACGAATTCGACGGCACAAAGTTAAGGCATGAAGCGAATCAAGTTCTAATGGTGGCCGCAATCTTCTCCACTCACAAAGTCTGCTGACTTGGGCTGACACTGGGCCTGCAGGCTCCGCTCGGCCATTTGCAGGAGTCCTGGGGCCTCTGGAGCACATTGGTCCTCCCTTTAGCTTGGGTTGAAGGAGGCGACCTTCCCACTTTCAGGGCCACCCTGGGGTTCAACATCAAAGCCCCTGGCTGGTCTTTACTCACCAAGCCCAGCTCAGGCCTTCCCCCCCCCCCCCCCCCCCGAGCTCTGCCTCACAGCGTGTGCTTCCCCCTTCCTTCGTTTCCCTGAGACCCCAGGCTGCTACTGACTCTAATCTGTGCCCCTGTGGGTAGGTGTGGAGATGTTTCCTTGTTCCACCCACGTTGTGGACTTGAGCAGAGGCCAAGAAAGTCTATGGAACTTCAGACAAGGGTCCAGAGGGGAAGGGAGGTTGGGCATGGGAGAGACGGGGGTTAGGGGCTTTGTCACCAACAAGGTCAGAAGCCTTGGGCAAGTGGTTTCCATTTCCCCACAGTCAAAATGGGCTAGCCAGGGACGGACTTTCTAGGACTATGTTGGCATTGTCGTCATCATCATAATCATCATCATCATCATCATCATCATCATCATCATCATCATCATTTCCACTACCAATACTATCATCAGTTGTAATTGCCATCACCCCATTCTCATCCCAGTTCAGGGGCCCACCTGGGCCAACAACAGCTCTTCCAGGTGTTGACAGCTGCCTGGATTTCTAAATCCTGGAGGCGGGTGGGGAACTCCCCTGGCACTGCCTGGGTAGAGAGTGCTTTTTTGCCAACTGGGCACCATAAGCAATCACCAGATGTTACCTCCTTCTGGACAGAACCCATCTGTCTGAGTGACCTCCCTGCATGCCCACTAGCCTGGCCAGTGCTGGTCCACCCCTCTGCAGTTCTGGCTGCTCTTGTCGGGAGCCTGTGTTCTCCCCCACAGGTCTGTGGGATGTGGAGCCATGGGCAGGGCCACCCCACGTCTCCAAAACGGCACTCTGCCTGGGAGGATTGATCCTGGCTTCATCTTGGAGTCTCATTTGCCCGAGACTCTTCTCGTCCCAAAGCATAGAGAAACCATTTCCAGCTTAGCTTGGGACCCGCACTCGAAGGTTCTACGAAATGACTTCCTTCATAATGCAGTGAGAGAAATGAGTGGGGACCCATTCGTTGTGGTGGTGCTATTTGTTGTGGCATATGGAAATGACTCCAAGGAGTACTTCTCAGAACAGCCCAGCACCACTCACCAAGTCAAGTTCAACTGTTCCAGGAGCAAGTCTACAAGCAATGAGAGGGACTCAGCCTTTCCTGATGGGCATCAGCATGCACATTAAAGGTGTGCGTGAGTGTGTGTGCATGAGTGTGTGTGTGTGTGTGTGTGTGTGTGTGTGTGTGTAGCAGCAGGCTGGTGATGTGCGGCCTGGCTTCCCCACGTCCCTGAGCATGCATTCCAGGCCATGCTCACCTCCATGCTGTACTTCTCCACCGTCCTCCGCAGGGGGTCCACGGCCTGCCAGCAGATCAGGATGCACAGGTCGATCAGCAGCATGCCCCCCACGATCACCAGCAGCTTCTGATCTTTGATGATCTGTGCAGGGAAAGGATAGAGGGGCAGATGTGAGAGAGAACTTCCCAAACCAAGGCGGAGGGGGTCAGGCCAGGCAGGGTGGCCATGAACTCCCAGCTGGAGAGGCTCCTGCAACTCCTCATCACCCACAGGAGAAACCAAGCTCAGCTCTTGTGTCTGCCCTTCAAGGCCTTTCCTGATCCATCTTGGTTCATACACCTCCTCAAACATTCATGCTCATTTGTTGAAATCTGGCCATTTCTAGTCTCTAGCTGAAGGTAATTTTCACCTTCTTTTTTTTTTTTTTTTTGCCAGTCCTGGGGCTTGGACTCAGGGGCCTGAGCACTGTCCCTGGCTTCTTTTGGTTCAAGGCTAGCACTCTACTTCTTGAGCCACGGTGCCACTTCTGGCTTTTTCTATATATGTGGTGCTGAGAATCAGACCCAGGGCTTCATGTATGCAAGGCAAGCACTCTACCACGAGGCCATATTCCCAGCCCCATTTTCACCTTTCTTGCCAAACTTCTAATAATCCTTCAAGACCCAGGTCATTTGCCACCTCCTCCCTGAAAGTCTCTCTGACTCCTCCAGTGGAACCAACTACTCCCAGAGCACTCTATCAGGAGCACCTGCTATGAGGAGTAAGAACAGCAGTGGTCATATGAGCAGTAGCTCACATTTGATGGACACTTGCTTAAGACCTGCTTTCAGATTGGCAGTGTCATGTGCATTGTCTCATTCAAGAACAGATACAACTGTTCCCATTTTTCAGAGAAAGAAAGTTCATTACACTTGTTCACTGTAATAAAGCTACTAAAGGGTGAAGCCAAGACTTTAACCAAACTCCTCCTTTTTTCCTGACTTTATACCCTCAGATATTTTCAGCACTGTCCAGGTATCATGTGATACCTCATTGGTGTCTGTATCTCCAGTAGGGAAGCCCCAGATAGGAGGACTCCCTGCTTTATTTATTTGTGTTGCCTCAGTACCTAATGGGGCCTACTATGCAGTAGGTACTTTAAAGTTCCATGAACAAGCTGTGTGCAGTGCTGCCTGCCTAGAATCCCATCACTTGGGAGGCAAGAGGCAGATAGATGGCAAGTTCAAGACCAGCTTAGGCTACACAGTGAAACCATGTCTCAAAAATGGACAGGGCTATGGCCACAAGTTAACAGGTTGCTACCACTGGGCTGTAGTTCCAGGCCTTGATTAGGTTCTCGCTACTTAGGAGGCTAAGGTCTGAGGATTGTAGTTCAAAGCCAGACAGGAAAGATAAATCTGTGAGCATCTTATCTCCAATTAGCTAGCAAAAACAAAAACAAACTAGGAGTGGAGATATGGTGCAAGTATTAAAGTGCCAACTTTGAGTGGAGAAGCTAAGTGAGACATGAAGCCCTGAGTTCAAGCCCCAGTACCAGTATTAAACAAACAAATAAATATGTAAAGGCTGGTGTTCTTCTAACCTGGAGCAAAGATTGAAAAATAGAGTTGGGGGGGAGGAGGGCAAAGATCCAAGGCCTAACCCATTATTGATCTGAGTCGTGCCCCTTTATTGAACTCAGACCTGACCAGGACCCCAGTCCTGATCCTAGATTAAGCTGGCTCAGGAGCTTATTCCCCCCAGGAAGGCACGAGGCTGACTTCACAGCCAGGGTTCTGCTCCTCAAGTCTGATGCCTGTGGATGCTAGATTCTACTTGCTGCCCCGCAGGTGGAGCACTCAGTCTTGTACTGGCCCTGCATCTTTGCGGTTACTGAAAAGTGTTGAGTTTCAATACTTTTCCAGAGAGCAAAAACAATGGGTGTGTAGAATTGAGATGAATGAATACAAGAAGAAAAACAAACTTACCTGACTTTATTCCCTTTGCAGCCTGAACCTCCACCCCACCACCACCCAAATAAAAGCTAATGGGATGAAGTCATGTTGGAAAAGACTTCAAGAAAAGTAAACTGGGAAACAGAGGCTGAAGGAAGATCGGGTGTGGCTTTTAATGATTAAGGCCATCTTAAAAACCAGGAATAGAAACTCATAAAGGTCTCCCTGTGGCCCAGTGTGAAAAGAACAGCGGAATAGACTGCTATGAAATGCCTTAAGGCTGCTTTACCTGGGGGCAGGGTACTAGCAAAGCCTTCTCTTTGAATGTTCAGGAAAGATCCAGTGAACTGCTGATGCTTTGTAAAAACATGGTTTAACCCTTGCCCTCTGTGGGACCAGGCAACTCCCTGCCAGCTTTGAAAAACTGGGGAAAAAGGAAGATATTTCTGAGGAGCCTGGGACCCAAGGTCAGGCTACCAAGAGGCCCTTGTACTTGCTGTGGCCCCTCAGGCTGTTTGAGCGGCAAGCATTTGCGTAGGCTGTGCCCCTGGAGGTCCTTGCCCAGTTCCTGCTGCCACAATCCTACCCTGGTGGCCTGAAGATGAAGCCCAGGTAGTTCTCGCTCCATGACTCCAGTATGCTCTACATGGGGACATAGCTGATCTCCAAAGATCAGATTTTCAGAGACCTCTAGGACTTCCTTCTTGTCAGTGTGGAAAGGCAAAGTTCTTTTTCCTGTAAGGTTCAGGTATGACGTGTGAGGCCGCACGGGGCAGGGAGATTTGGAAGGATTTGGAATTATGTGCACTGCATTAGTAGAACCCTGTCTTCATTTCTTGTTACCAGCCGGGCACTGGGAAAATCACTTCCTCTCTGTCATTCAGCACTTTTCATTTGTGTCATAGCCAGAAGGAGAGGAGGAAGGTGCATGCCTTGTTGTATGAGTATGGTATAAAGGAATGAACACAGATTTTTGGAATTAAAAGGGCTTATTCTAACCCTAGTTCTGGCCAAATGTGATCGTATGCAAATTGCTTATCTTTGCCAGGCTTCAATTTCCTCTGTGATAAAGGTCATTGGTCCCCAGTTGTACAGTTGGTATAAGAATAAAACAAGACATTGATGCATGGATATCGCAAAAGAACAAGGTTCATCTAGAAGATGTTTGACTCATTACTTGGGGTTTGATGAGCAGCAATTCTGTATTGTATGTAGGGCAGTGACATCTACAGGCAAAGTGTGATATTGTGCCCTAGCTCTACTAGACGTTAAGACTCATTAAGAGATAGCCAAATCCATGTGGGAAGGTTGGAGGATAAGAAAGGACACATCTGATTTCCATCTGGCACTGTTCTCAGAGCCTGGCACTCCACCAGAGTTTGTAAATGACTTAAGTCACATAGTTATCAGCCACATCTCATTTATTAAGTGCAGAAATACTGAGGCAAGTTCTCTTCTAGGTCCTGGGGCATGTGGGGGAGTGGGGCCCAGCTGGGCTCAAAGAATAAACACCCTGCCTTCATGGAACATATGTTTTAGTTGGGGAGACTCTAGTGAATAATTAAGATTTGTATATACAAAACACACCGTTGAGGAGAGCTGATTTAAAGTCATCTGAAATAAGGACGATGAGGAGGGAAAGGAAAAGCACTGTACTGGCCACATGGATCTGAGGTGCAGAACCACACAGTGGGGAGGCCACCTTTCCCTCTTCATCTCTTCTTTACTTCCTTCTTTCTCAGGTTTCCCTTTAAATCTTGCCCCGACTTCTCTCTGGGTTACGGGTGTTTGCTAGTGTCCTTACTCTGAGACAGGAGCAACTTAGTGACACGCTTTGAGCAGGAGAAGGGAACCAAAGCTTCAGCAACGACCATGCACCTGGCTCTGGAATCTGCTCTGAGTCTGACATGCACTAACTAGCTGTGTGATCTTGGATGAGCTGCTGACTCTTCTAAGACAGATCTCTCATCTACAAAGTCACATCAGGTGACCAGAGTCTGGCTTATAATCGCCACACAGAGGAAGCCAGTTATCCCTTCTAAAATGCCACTTCCCGCATTGTTTAGAGCAGGGATTAGCAAACAACAGATTTTGCTCACAGCCTGTGACAAATGTCTCCAGCCATATTAAACAGAGTAAAGGTAGCAGCTGAAGAGAAGTCTGCAAAAACTCATCTATTCACTATGTATGACTTTCTACAGAAAAAAAAAATCCTGGCTGACTCCTGGTTTAAGAAAAAAAAGACATTTAAAAAAATGGAAAACACTGTATTCATTTATGTTTTTGAGACAAGGTTTTGCTATGTAACTCAGGCTAGCCTCAAACTCAAGATCCTTTTGCCTGAGCTTCTTGAGTGCTGGGATTGTAGGTATGCACCAACACACCTGACTTAACGAGATCTTTTGACTGAGCAGATCAACCTTGTAGCTAGGTTAGCTTGGTGATCCCTTGCACAGAATGTGGTCAATGCCCTGCATGGTTAGTGCCCTGCCATGCTCTGCCATCAGTGGGACGGATGAAGCCCTCCCTCCGCATTCCCGGTGAAGGGCTGAGGGGTGTCCTCTGATGCCTTTGTGGCTCACACTGTCAGCAGCAGTACCGAGTCACATCTGCCATGAACAGGAGGCCTCATCCCTGAGGTTCTCCTTTACGTCAGCTCTTCAGCTGGGTCCTAGCGAGAGGCAGAATAAGGCCTAGAATAAATTTCTCAATGTAAGATTGACAATTACTCTTTATCCCAAATAGGAGCCTGTTACAAAATTGTGAGATCTAGGTGCATTAAGGTACCCCCTGTCAATACTTAAAAAAAAAACTAGGCTTCCCCCCCCCCCCCGCCTTTTATGTCTAAAAATATGGCTGTTGGGTGCTGGTGGCTCATACTTGTAATCCTAGATACTCAGGAAGGGTGAGATCTGAGGAATGAGGTTCGGAACCAGCCTGGGCAGGAAACTCTGTGAGACTCTTCAATTAACCAGCAAAAAGTCAGAAGTGGAGGTGTGGCTCAGATGTTAAGAGTGCCAGCCTTAGCAAAGAAGCCAAGTGAAAGTGTGAGGCCCTGAGGTCAAGCCTCAGTTCTGTCTGTCTGTCCATCTGTGTGTGTGTGTGTGTGTGTGTGTGTGTGTGTCTCTCTCTCTCTTTCTTATACACAAACACACACAAAATAGATTGTGGTCATAGGAGGTGAGGGTGTGTGTTACCCTCTCAGAGGCAGGTCTGTCACCTGCTAGCAATCCCTCAGCAGTGCTTTTCTCCCCTTCAGAAGTTTCCCTGAGAGTTGGCCTGGGGATGCAACAGAGGCCAGAGAAGGTAGGATTCCCCCTTGCCATACCTGTAGGTATGGGGTTGAGGACTGAAGCTCCAGACCAACCCTGGCGGTGGAGAGGGGGTGGTGCACCTGAGGTGTAGGAGGCGCCATTGGGCACCAGGTAGGGGCCACAGAATCACAGCTTAGGGAACAATGCCACTGCAATATGCCCCCTTCTACAGATCAGCACAGGCTTGGGAGGCTGAGACATTTGTTTTAGGTCTCACAGCAGGTCAGTGGCTGAGCAGGGCCTGTTTTGTCTGCTGCCCTACTGCCTAATGTCCACCTCACGAGGGTGCAAGGTGACATGCAGAATGCATTTTCTGGAGAAGAACTGGGTCATCTGAGTCCATGTTCCAAAGTGGGCTGGCCCATGGTGCAGGTCTTTGAATAGGACATGCCCACATCCAGGGTTTCAAAGTGCTGTGGTGGGAAGGTGATGGTTGCAACCCAGAGAGGATCTTTGGAAAGAGGTGTCACCGTGCCATGAGGTGATTTCCTGGCTGCAAGGAATGGTGTGAGAGGTGTCCCTCCTTGACCTTGGGTTAAGGAGGCCATGGAGACCAGCTGGATGGCCTGGTGGGGTCCCAGACGCTGGGGGAAGCCTGTGGTCTGCTGCCTGAGAAGCCTAGAGGGGAAGGGTTGCTGGCCAGGTGCAGAGGACAGCATGCAAGCAGGATGCTGCCACAGCAATGCCCACCCCGATCCTGGAGCTTTTGTAGGGGCAGGAGACATATCGGATGCAGTTCATGCAGTTCCCTCCACCTTTTTTTTTTTCCTTTCTTGTTTTAATGGTACTAGGGTTTGGCTTCAGAGCTTTGTGTTTGCTAGGGAGGGGCTCTGCCACTTGAGGTGTGCCTCTGGTCCTTCGTCCTTTTCTGCTTACTTACTTTTTAGATAAAGTCTGTGTTTTTGGTCAGGTTGGACTCAAGCTATCATCCTCCTATCTTTTTTTTTTTTTTTGCCAGTCCTGGGCCTTGGACTCAGGGCCTGAGCACTGTCCCTGGCTTCTTCCCGCTCAAAGCTAGCACTCTGCCACTTGAGCCACAGCACCGCTTCTGGCCGTTTTCTGTATATGTGGTGCTGGGGAATCGAACTTAGGGCCTCGTGTATCCGAGGCAGGCACTCTTGCCACTAGGCTATATCCCCAGCCCTCATCCTCCTATCTTCTATCTCATCTTCGTTCTCCAGTCTTGTGAGCATACCTATCATCCTACTGGATCCAGACTTAAGTGGTGCTTTGTACAGGAAGCCATCCCCGAATGCTGTGCATGCCAGGACCCCCCCCCCCCCCCCCCCGCCCACATGACCCCAAGCAGTCCCTGTCCCTATGTGTTGTAAAAGCCTCTTAACTGATTTCCCCAGAGGCTGGGATGCCTGGAGGAGGGACTGCATTCCTCTCAAATCCCGAGCAGATAGCTCAGCACCTGCACGCCCTGCTGAGCAGCCCACTGAAACAGGAGGGTGATTACCTTCTTCTTCATCTTCACATTTTTGAAGATGGCATGGACTCTCCACGTCTTTGCAAACATGGCCCCAAAGGCAGTCGTGTAGCCCACAGTGAGAATCCAGGTCCTGACCTAGAGGTTGCAGAAAACAGAGGTGTTAGCATTCTTCAGGGGGACATCAGTCAGATATTCAAGAACCTAGCAAGGGAGAATCTAGATCATAGGGACAGACACACCCCTTTGCATGCTGGAGTTTCATTAGCGTCCTCCCATCAGGTTTCAGTTTGGTAGGTTGACATTGGCATTCACCAATCAGGTTTCAATTTGGTAGAGCCCAGTCTGGTATCAAGCTTGCTATGTAGCCAGGATACCTGAATTCGCAATCCTCCTGCCTCAGTTTCCCAAATACTGGGATTACAGACGTGCACCACCACATCTGACAAGACTGGAGCTCTTGACAGGACTCTAAGAGCAATAAGCTATGATAGGTTCTGATCATGGTCACGTGATCATAGAGCCAACTTTAACCATGGACATATGCAGAATACAAGCATTTCACAAAGGGTGGAAAAGATGAAGTAATGTTATTGCTCTACCTTGTCATGTGGCTGACAAAGATTTCTTAAGTCAAGGACTCGTGTCTCCCCAGTGTGCTTGGCACCATGAATATTCCCTTGACTTATGTTTCTTTTTAAAAGCAATCACTGTCAGGCCACTTGTCTGTTCAATGAGGGTTAACATTATTTAGCCTCAATGATATAAATTAAGTGAGTTAAAACTCCTAATGGAAATTAAATCTGGTGTCTGGAAACTGTAGCCATAAACTGAACGCAAGTGACAGCCCTGACAGTAAAGAGCTCAGCCCACTGCCCTTGGATGGTGTCTGTGAACTTGGACTTTGGCTGGCTTCCCACTGTTTGCTCCATGATAAAGGCAGCTCACCATGCCTCCATTTCTTTTGTGTACACAAATGAGGTTTGGATGTATGTGTGAGGACACGGTGGTGTCTACCTTATAATCTAAGCGACCTGGGAAGCCGAGATAGAAAGAACCTAGTTTGACATCAGCTCCAGGTAAAAATGCAAAGCACCATCTGAAAAATAACTAAAGCAAATAGAGGCTGGGGCATAGCGTGGGTGGCAGAGCACCTGCCTAGCAAATGTTAAGGCCCGAGTTCAAATCTCATCACTGTGAATAGGAAGATGTGGCTTGTGCTGAACCCCTGCCTTCCTGTTGGGGCATCTGGAGACAGGGTTGCATATAGGACCATGTCTAGTAAGACTCTGAGCCCTGCATGTCTCAGGGGTGTTCCTGGAGGAGACAGCATTTCTCCCCGTCCTTCGTTTCTGTTCTTCCCGGGGCTCCTCTGCACCTTGGCTGTTTTGGCCCTGTTTCTCTTCACAGTAATTGATCATGGCCAAGAGTGTAACTAGATGCTCAGTCCCGAGTGCAGTGAATTGCGGGAGCTGTCTTGGACCCTTGGTGTGGCTTTCTACTGCTCTCTGGTGTGTGGGGCTGACAGCCACTGTGGCCCTGCATGCAGCCAGGAGATAGGTTTACTGAGTCAGGGCCCGGGCCAATCCCATCTGGGGACAGCTCTTGGGACAAAGGGTGAGCCATTACCAGGGTGACCAGTGAAAGCAGGGCAGTGTCTGGCTCTGCCCAGGGAGGTACTGGGCTGACCTCTGCCAGGGGGACAGCCAGCTCCCCGCATGTTTCCTCATCTGCCTTGGGCAAGGTCCACGACTGGATCTGGTGCCCATGGGTGACCCTATGGGTTCTTCCCCTGAGCTTCTGTTCCCACCCCTCTATGCCTCGGGGGGCCCTGTCACCACCCACCTTTAATTAGGCACCTCACAGCCCCCACCTTCGCCCTCCTCTTCCATTTCCCAGCCAGTCTGCTCTCTGTACACTGGGAGGCGGGCGATCAGGCTTTACCTCCTGGGGACTCTGCCCTCTGGTTTCTGGATGGATGTGGGATGGCTGAGGGGTAAGGGCACATGTTTCTCTGGTGCCCGCCACTATGACTGGGCTTCTCTGAGTTGGGAAAACACTCTCCTCCTTGCTCTTTCACAGCAGGGACAGGCGAGGGCTGCTAGGTGGCTTCCTCCTTTGCTGCCTGTGCCCTGCCTCAGGCCCGCAGCTCCTCCTCCTATTACAGGCGTTTACTGCCGCTAGTTTCTTTCCAGTAGGGAGCAGAATAGCGCAGGCAGTGCCTACCTTAGTCTTAACTATGGAAAAGGAAAGAGTAGAGCACCTCTCCAAATAGGAAGAGGAATGCATGCCTGGGACAATTCTGCTCAGCACCGCACTCTGCTGGATTTACACAGCCCTGCCTGGCCATGGGGAAGAGCCTTCCCTGGCTCTTTGGCAAATCTGCAGGAAAGCAGACACACAGTCTCCTCTTGCAGGTCTATTCTGACAGATGACAGGGGCTGTGTTGCACTCTACCTCTTTGTCACCACAGAGGCCTGAGGGCCCTGGGCCGAGAGGACAGATGGAGGAGAAGGCTCTGGTGGCTGGCTGGTCACTCAGGACAAGCTGCTCTTGGACTTTCCAAAAAGAGGGGCTTATGCTTCCTTCTGCCTGCTTGCCCCAGGCAGATAGGAAACTCTGTATCTGAGGAAATCACTGTATCTGAGGCAGGGGGAAAGAGGGCGGAGCCTGAGGTGTTCAGGGAAGTACCCTCTAGAAACACTGCAGAAATCATACCTTGTTGGGTGCCTTAGTGAGATCTAGAGCTTAGAGCCCCACTCAACTCTGGGCCGAGGCCAGAGCCAATGCACATGCCAGAGGAGAGGATTTGCAGCCCCGCCCCCCCTCCCCCCACCAAACTCCACACCTTTCCCCAAAGATGCCTTTTCTCAAAGCCTTTGCAGCTGAAGAACTTGGCTCAAAGGGCAGATCCCAGGCTCCCACCCTGCTGGTGCCAATATTCTTGTGCAGTGCACAAAACACACAACTATACTTGGTATCCTTGGCTTAGGTGAGAGGACAACATAGATCCAGAGGAAGAGGCCTTTTTTCCTCCCAAAGCCTCATCGGGGACCTGTAGACTGGAGGTTGGGGAGCTCTGTGGAACAGAAACATTTTCCATACAGGCAATGGCAGGAGGGGTCTGGGTGTGTGTGTTCAGGAGCGGCTGGTGTATGCTGCTCTATGAATGGAAGACGTGGTGTGGCAGGCAGGTGGAGAGATCAGAGGAAGGACTGGGTAGCCGCACCGTGGTGGCAGCAGTGGCTGTGAGACTTGAGGACACATGAGATGCATCTGTTCTGAGTCACAGAAAGAAGCCAGTGGGTGGGAGCTGTTTTCTACTTTCCCTGACTCGTCTGTCCCGCCACTTCTGGCCTCCTCCTCCCCTCACCTGCCTGTCACAGGGAAAGGGTCCCTGTTTGCTGTGTCTTCTCATCTACCCAGCCTCCTCCCTGGAGGCTGTGACTCTGTGGTCAGAGCCTGGCACCTAAGGGCTCCTGGAAGCTGTCACCAGATGGACAAAATGGTCAGGGACATAAAAACATCATGAAGGCCAGGCACGGAGTGTCCACATGAAAGTGGGAAAAGGATGACCAGGGCATCGCCAGGGTCTCCTTTGCTTCCTCTCTGGAAGGTGGCTGGGGTGGAAATGTCATTGTGAATGAATACCTTGTTCTGGATGGGCCTGACAGGCTCTGTTAGAGTCAGGCCTGGGCTTCTTGTGCAGCGGATCTCATTCTGCCAGGCAAGGCCCCCCCAGGAAACTCCATGGGCTTCCCCTCCCTCCTTCCAGGCAGTCTCCTTCACCATTCATAATGATTGTGGCTGGCCTTCATTGGCTTTTACTAGGTGGCCCGCACTAAGCATTTTACCTATGTGTTCTCATTTCGTCCTTACAACTCTATCACGATGTTTTATCTGACTTTACAGAAGAGTAAACCAAGGTTCAAAGATGCTGATTACTTAAAGTCACATAGCTAAGAAGCAGTGAAGCTGGGACTTGAACCCAGGAAGTCTCACAGCAAGGTCTCTCTCTCTCTCTCTCTCTCTCTCTCTCTCTCTCTCTCTCTCTCTCTCTCTCTCTCTCATGCCCAGGGATGCATTAAATTTAATTAGTGTACTGAAGCCATGGAAGTGCACTGTTTATGGCACATGAGGTAAATCTCATCTATTAATGATCTTTTTGGTTGGGATACCTGTTGACCAAATCCCTAAGAACTTGTTGGTCAATTTTTTGTTTTGTTTTGTTTTTTCCCCTCCGTTATCAGATGTAAAAGAAAAATTAAAGTTTTTTTTTCTTCTTTTTGTCCTTTGCTCCTTTTTTTCGGGGGCGGGGAGTGCCAGTCCTAGGGCTTGAACTCAGGGCCTGGTCACTGTCTCTGAGTTTTTTGCTCAATGTTAGCACTCTACCACTTGAGCCACAGTTCCTTTTCTGGCCTTTTAGCAGTTAATTGGAGATAAGAGTCTCACGGACTTTTCTGCCCAGTCTGGCTTTGAAACACGATCCTCAGACCTCGGCATCCTGAGTAGCTAGGATTATAGGTGTGAGCCACTGGTACCCAGCTTCAAAGTATTTCTTTAAAAAGAAAAGGATGAGGATGACATTATACAAAAGAGAAATGCATGCATTATCAGAATTATGAAATGGTAACCACTTTGTACAGCACCTTAATAGAAACAATAAAATCATATTTTTTAAAAAAAGGATGAAACATTGCCCACACAACAGGACAGGTGTTCAGCTCGCTTTGCCTCCTATGTGACAGGCAGGTGAGCTCCACTTGGCCACCTTGGGGGTGGGGTGGTTGGGCCGAGGCCCAGGGTAAATCACAGCGGGTGCTGCTCAAGTCCAGGAGGTCATGGGGGCAGTGGTGGAGCATTGGGATATCAGTCCTCCCTGCCTTTCTGTTCGTCCCATCTGCAGATTTCCTTCTTTTCCACTCAGGCCTGGGTTTCTACCTGCAGCTTCACAAGGAGACAAGCCCGTTCCCTCTTGTCCACCTGCCTGGCTCCCTCACCAGCTGCTGAGTTGGCTGGTCAGCTGTGTGTAGGCACTTCCCTATCCCTGGTACTGGGCACTGGCCCACACCCAGCACGGACCTCCCAGGCAGCTCCGTGTCCACAGGGGCCACGTTGCCATGGTGACTCCACCACCAGTAGTAGCATCCAGGGAGACAGCACCATGTAGCTGCAAGACTTGCTGAAACTGGCAGTAACAGCTAGAAAATTCTAGAACAGGTCAGGAGTGGGGGATGGGAGGCTAAGTGTGTAGCTGCTTCCTTCCCAGTAGGGTGTGTGTGTGTGTGTGTGTGTGCTGCACACATGCACTCCTGAGCATGTAAGTCCCACCCCTAGCCAGGTTAGAATGGCACAGTTCCCAGAGGACCCCATCTTGGAACTGCCACAGGCTTCTTTCCTATGGGGCTGTCACCGTTTATCACTGGGTTATATTTCTCTATCAAAAACTAAAAGGGAAGCAAAAGGGGCATTGGTAGGATGGCAGCGCAGAATGGCCTGGACACAGGGCATCATGTCTGAAGGGGACTTCAAGGTCTCCCTTGTCCCCTGGCCTTGAAGATTCCTTACAGTATGGAGCACGGGACAGCAGAACATGGCACAGAAAACTAGGGGAGCAAGGGAGATGCCTACCTCTCGGCTGCACCCCCACGCTGGATGTGCTCACCACATACACAAGATAGCCAGTAGGAGTCATCTCCTTTACCCATGCTGCAATCCTGCACCGGAGGATGCCTCTTCCCATTTCACAGAAGGCCAAACGGAGGCCACATTTCCAGATGTGTGCTGACCACACACACTGCAGGCCCTGCTTGCTTTCTGCCTGCTCCCTGCTCTCTTGGGATGTGGGTGGAGTTTGCTAAGGACAGCTGCTAGGCCAGAGGGAAGAGAAACTCCTGAGCCATTTGTGGAATAAAGTAGCCAAGCCCCAGGAAAGCAGTGGAGGACACCCCACCTGGAGTCTACCAGGGTTGGCATGAAGGTGCTAAATCCAGGTCCCTCTTCCTGGGTGACCCAGCTAAGGTACACACCAATGACGTGAGGAGGTGTCCCCGGTCCTGGCCTGAGCCACATTTGTGCTGACCTAGTTTCATCTGGAGGAACTCCTCTGGGGCTCTCCCTGCAGTCATGAACACGGGCTCCCCTTTGCACAGCTCCGAGATGGCCCTGACTGCCAATAAATTAATTCTCAGGGGTGGTGAGAACCAGGCCCTCGAATCTTCCCCAGCCCTCATGCTCCCAGCTAATGCTGATTTGTAAAGCGCTTTATGATTTATTCATACTGCCTCCCCAGGCCAACCTTCCCCGCACACAAATGAGCGTGGTTCTCAGAATAGAACATCAGGCTGCATTAAAAGGAAACCCTGGGATGGGGCATGTGGGGGGGGGGGGAGGGGAGAGGGACGTCTCTCTCTTTGCTCCCTAGCCCATGTTACCCAGGTGTTTAAAACTCAGGTCAAATTTGAGTCAAGCCCCTGGGCCAGCAGAGCCGAGGAGAGGTGCACAAGTCCCCCCTCCCACTTTGGGCTTTTCTCTGGGAAGGGGCCTCTCCTGATGGGCAGCTCTCCATGTCTGCCTTGGTCTCTGTGTCCGAGATTTGCACTCTGCATGCTGGAATTCCCAGGAGGCCGGTGGCCGGGACCAAGGCTGCAGAGCCCTGAGAGGACCGTGGTGGCCACAGAAGGGACTGCCCTTGAAGGACTCTGTGCACTGTGTGTAAAATAGAAGACACGGGATAGCCTGGAGTCATGGTCATTACTGTCTCTATCCAGGTGCCCTTGAACTTGAGAGGGGAGGGTCTATGCACTTGGGAGCACAGATGTAGAGAGAAGCCTCTGAGGACACAGGATTTCACTGCAGGACAGCCTTGTACTCAGGCCTCACTATTGCCCAGACCAACACAAAGTCCATGGGAGGGTTAGCATTGCCCCAGGCACTGCAGTTGTCTTGGTGAGAAATCTGGACAAAAGGGATTTCTCACCACCCTACAATACTCCCACACTTGGCCATCATTCTAGCACCAGAGGGACCTCTACCTACAAGGGTTTAGGGGTGGCCTAGCTTTTCTGGAAGCCGTGCCTGGTGCTCTGAGGCTGGGCATGAGGGATTTCACCTGATTTTGGCCTGCTTAACTCTCAGGGGTAGAACCCAGCAGGAGGTGCGGTGTTAGATTTGGAGCAGAAAACTCGGAGACAGAAGAGCAAGCTGAGGAAGCTGGGAGATCTAGAGTCTGACTGTCCTTCAGAACCCCCAAGAGAGGAGAAGGCCTGAGTAGCACCCTGGGACTCACAAGTACTTCATATGCAGTGTTCCACAGAACCTTCAGGACAAAGGAAGCCCAACTTCTCACTAGACAAATAAATACACTGAACTCACAGGTGATATGAACAATTCTTCTATGTGTGTGCGTGCGCACGTGTGTGCTGGCACTCTACAATTTGAACCACGCCTCCACTTCCATGTGCAGTCCCTCCATCCCTTCCTCCCTCCCTCCCTTCCTTCCTTCCCTCATTCCTTCCTTTGTGGGGCTGAGGTTTGAACTTAGGGTCTCTTGTGTGCTAGGAAAGCACTCTATGCTTGAGTCATACCCAATAGCCCTTTTGCAATTCTTTCTTTCTTTCTCTCTCTCTTTCTTTCCTTTTATTCTAGATAGTCTTTCTTTCTTTCTTTTTTTTTTGGGGCCAGTCCTAGGCTGTGAACTCAGGGCCTGAGCGCTGTCCCTGGCTTCGTTTTTGCTCAAGGCTAGCACTCTGCCACTTGAGCCACAGCGCCACTTCTGGCCATTTTCTGTATATGTGGTGCTGAGGAATGGAACCCAGGGCCTCATGTATACGAGGCAAGCACTCTTGCCACTAGGCCATATTCCCAGCCCCTAGATAGTCTTTCAACCTTTACCCTGGACTGGTTTTGGACCCACGTTTTCCTATCTCTGCCTCCTGAGTAGCTGGGAATACAGGCATGTACCCCCATACCCAACCCAATACCAACAATTTCTTGATGCAGTAGAGCAGTTAGTCTGACCTGGTCACTTGTAGGAGTCAGGTAGCATCATCACCCAGCAATACAATCCTCAGGGTCCCCACTTTCCATATGCTGTTCCAGAGAGCAGGAACTCATTGACTCTCTGAATGCCTCAGGCTTGATGGTTGGAACAATACAAGGTAGGAAATAAGATGCCAAGGTCCCTCTCACAATGTCCTGTGAAGGTTTTCCAGGTGGATGGGAAATCTGCTTCCTTTTGGTGACCCTGAGCCTGCCCATCCCCACCTCCTGCACATTTCTGGGTCTGTACTTGCCGGGCTAGGTTCGCCTCCCCTGGCGTGGGGATGCTAGGCTTACTGTATTACCTGTGCTCCCTTTCTCACCCTCTCCCCTGGTCACCCGACCCCCAGGCAAGGCCAGGGTGGAGTGGGGGGCTAGGGAAGACCTCAGGTGCACGTGGCCGAACGAGATCCCTTTTCCTCCCTCCTTACCCACGAAGGAAGCCAGGCATACGCGGAGTCTCGGAGACAGCTTCAAGAGCAAAATCTGATTTAATAAAGGAGTGGCTAACAGCTAATATAGTAATGGTGACAAGAAAAGGGGTGATCTACCAAGAGCTGGCGATAGGCTGGCGAGCTTATCTTAAGACCCCCTCATGAGCTAACGTCACTTGCATAGCACCACCCCATGGGCAAAGCCCGTGAAATGGGGAGCACATGTGCTAGCTGGCGAGAAGTTGGGGGGCTGGTTGCAAAGCCAGCCCGTCTGGTTCCGGACCCAGATAGGTGTGGCCTGCTTCCGTACTGCCCCAGGGCTGGAGGAAGGGCAGCGTCTCGGGCTAGCTCTCCTTTGCCCTTCCCCCTCCTCAAGGCCAAAGCTGAACCCCAACATGTACTCATGTGTCTAATGACCAAGGTCACCCAGAACCTTTCTGCCGTTTACCATTGCCACATGCAGAGGGACTTACAGTGCAAAGTGTTTCAAAGGTCTTTTCTGAGACAAAGGATCCATCGAGGCCAAAGAGAAAGATGGATGCATAGGACAACATGCCCCCAAGAATGATGAGATTGTTCATGTAGGGACTGGACATCTTGATGAGCCTGGCAAAGAGAAGAGGGGACATGCTTACAGATCCCTTCCGTGAACATTTCTGGGAGCTCCCAGATGTGCTCTGCACCCAAGGCTGGAGCCCAAGAGATTCTGCTTCCTCCAGCGTCCTGGTCCTCACCTGCCAGAGGCCATCTGTCCTACCCTAAAGGACCCCAAACACCCACAGATTTCTAATTGTTGATTCCTTTGTTCGTGTTCATTTATGTGACTTCTTGAGGGACAGCTTGCTCCAACTTTTCTCATTCACTTGATGTTTCAGTTTATGCAAAAGTGCTAAGACAGGAGAGTTGGTTTTGTTTGTTCTGTTTACTTTTTGTTTGTTTTTTGCTTTGTTTTGGCTAGGACTGGAAATACATGCCCAAACTAAAGACTTCTGCATTTGAGTTGAGCCACCTTTCTCAAGGAGGTAGTTCCCTCGCCACATTCCTTGCCTCCCTTGAAGAAGATCCACAGGCAAGTAAGTATTCAGGGCTGCTCAGGAACCCTGCTCATCAGGTATTGAGTGATCATCCTGTCTGGCTGCCTCCTGGCACTCAGGAAACTCACAATGTTCCATGCAGGTAGGAACACCTCTCTGTCACCAGCTCCTACCCCGCGAAGTAGAGAGTGGAGCCCTCATTCCAGCCCTCATTCCCTACCCCATCTTCACTAGGCTATAGTTGGGGGCATTCTTTATAACCTGAAACTCTTCATGTTGTTCTCTCACTTACTTCAGGAATCCTGCTGTGGCTCCTAGGTGCCTAACAAGCCCGACCTGAGGGAAACCATTCAGGAATCTGGGGGTTTAGCCTTAGAGGTCCCTGGTTCTCGCCCTCCCTGCCCTCCCCGCCCTCCCCCCCCCCCCCCCAGCACAATCAGCTTAGAAAGCCTTGGATTTCTGGCACCCTGTGGCTCAGTGGCTCTTTTTCAGATTGGAGTTGTAGTCAATTGTTCTTTGGACATTTTCCTGCTTTCTGTAGTTCTAGCAATCCCTCACATTTTAAACATGGCCTGTGTTCAAGTGTCAGGACAATAAGAGGCTGCAGCTTTGTGGGTGTGGATCACACACAGGCGTTCAAGTTGGGAACGCTGGGACCCAGGCCTATTCCTTCTAAGTGATTTAATCTGGCCAGTTTCCTGGCATGTGAGAAGACCAGCTGATCTTGCTGTCTGGGTGACATTGGGTCTCTGAGGTTCTTTTATAAACCATGAACGATGAAGATGCAATTCTCATTCTCTACGATGGCAGTCTGAGGAGAGGGGAGGCCGGTAGTGGGAGGAGGGCGTCCTGGAGGAGGACACTTGAAGGATAGGTAGCATTTAGGAAGGCTGAAGTGAGGGGGAATTTTGGAAGCACAGACGTGCATTTCCTGCCTCTTTGCAGAGTTTTCAATGGCAAGCCAATATACAAAAAAAAAAAAAAAAAAATTCATGTGGATCTGCCTGTTGGAAAGAGGAAGGCTAATTTTCCCTAGGAGATTGAGATGGTATGGGTGTATGAGTGAGGGGGTGGGTGGGTCGTTAAAGAATTAAAGGATCTTGGTCTTATGAGAGGGCAACCTGCTGTGCTGATGGGAATCTGGAGGTATGTGGGAGGTCAGTGCCATATTAACTGAGGGCTGACTATGTGTCTAGGCCTTGGGCCAAATGCTTTTGTAAACAAAAGTGCTTCAATTTTTAAAAAAAGCAATATATATGTTATTGTGACAAAGATAATAAAATACCAAGTGAATAGGAAGTGGGTTTGGCTTGAACAAGTACTTCAAACAAACAGTTAATCTCCCAATTCCTCCTTTGCAAACAAGGTTAAACAAGACTGGTTCTCTTGGATTGGTCTTTGTTTTTGGCCAGTCCTGGGGCTTGGACTCTGGGCCTGAGCACTGTCCCTGGCTTCTTTTTTTTTTTTTTGCTCAAGGCTAGCACTCTGCCACTTGAGCCACAGCACCACTTCTGGCCATTTTCTATATATGTGGTGCTGGGGAATTGAACCCAGGGCTTCATGTATACAAGGTAAGCACTCTTGCCACTAGGCCATATCCCCAGCCCTGGAATTGGTCTTGTTGCTGGCAGCCTGTGAAGGGACACAGCGTGGCTTCTGGGTACAATGGTGGAGCCTTGACTCCGGGTCTGCCTGGGTGGGTACAATGGGGCTGCCCCAGAAAGCGCATGCTCTGAGCTCTGGCTCAGCCTCTCCCTGCAAAGCAGGAGCTGGGTTCAGGGATTTGCCATGGAAACGGAAGAATCTGCCCATGTCTCGTCCACACCAGGGCCTGGAGAGGTGGCCTGTTCTATCTACAGCTGACCAGAATAACTCACAGTGGGGTCTCTCCTTGGGAGAGCAGAGGGAAGATGCTGAGATTAAAAAAAAAAAAGATCAAGAAGAAGCCAAACAGGCAGGCCCTGAGGCATGCAGTGGTCCTCTGGCTTGGAGCTTTGGGGTTCTTATATAACTGAGAGCCAGTGTGATTGGGAGCTGATTAATGGAGGGCCTTCCTGGGCAGCTGTTGGTTTTTTTTTTCTCCCCTCCTGGCTCGGACTCTTTTTTTTCTCTCTTCCTGCCCTCCGTAACATCCTCTCCCCCAACTCCCGACCAGCAGGTAAATTAGAGTGAGACGTGGGGGTTCGGTCCGGCCTGGCGTGCGCGTGACCTACGTGGTAATGTGGCCGCTATCCTTCCCTGGGAGCTAGCGTACATAGACCACGGAGTTGGCTTCTGAGAGCGAACTAACTTTATTGAGAGAAGGACAAGGGGAGATGGTTCCAAAGGAAGGGGGTTGGCCAGGATTCCGATAGGCCAAGAGCTGTCACCTGACCCCCAAGGGCTAAGGTCACTTGAGCGCACCGAACCGGGCAGGGTTGGTGGGCGCCCAGCTGGCTGGCAGGTTGGACAGCTGTTGGCCCAACCGGTTTCTCTGGATTCCAATCTAGAGGGGGTAGCAGGGCCGCATTCCCCAGGACTGGGGGAGGTGCATCAAGCCTCTTCCATCAAGGCGAGAAAGATGGACCCCAACATCCAGCCATGTTGCCATTCCAATAGGAGTCCTGTCACTACAGGAGATTTCCACAGGGGCTGGGTGGGGCTAAAAAGCTGTGGATTCTGCCTTCTGCAACTTTGCTCCTGGACTACCACTTATGCTAGGCATGTCCAGAGTTCTGGGAAGGACTGTGGACTTGAATAATTCCATTTTGTTTAATCTAGCCCTTTCTTAGCTTGGCTGATCAGAGAGTCCTGTGCAACCAGGAGCCCTTCATCTGTGTGTGTGTGTGTGTGTGTGTGTGTGTGTGTGTGTGTGTGTGTGCATATGTGCATGCTCAGAACACCTAAATCATCCTAGCAACTGAACGAGCCACTCAGGAAACTGCCCCTGCACAGGAGTCCTTTACAGGATGATCCCGCACGGATTCTGAGCTCCATCCGGCAGGGAGCTGGGGGATGAGTGCTTACTTCTGGTTCCGATTCTTGATGTTGAAGAAGAGAAAAGCACTGGCCATGATCATGCCGAGAATGGTGAGGACGGAGAGGACACTATAGAGAGGTAGGGAGATCTTGCGTAGCTGCTCCAGAATGATGGTCTTGTCCTTTGGCGGTTCGGATCCTATAAGATGAAAGAAAAGACATCATGGAATCCGGGCCGTGGTCATTCTCCAAGGAGAGCTTTGCCTCTGCATCTTTGACATTGCCCGACCCCTGCCACAACCCCACACAAGGTACAACTAATCTATCCACAGGATGGGCTAATTCACTGGTTGGCCAGTCTGCCCAGCAGGGAGGCTGAGCCAAGACTTCCTTCTTTCTCAAATAGAATCAATAAGGGATTCATGATGCATTTAATAGCCATTAGGAGACCAGAATTTGATTCGGTCTAATTATACCTTTGAAAACCTATCATCATTCAGCCTCGAAGGTAACAACAGCTGGGAGGGCACAAAGCTGGGTGGGGTAGGCAGGGTGTACTGGGCCCCACTGGGGGTGAGAAACTGGGTTTGGTCTCAAGGACTCAGTGCCAGCCATACATGATAAATGAGATCACTCCTCAACAGAGCAGACACATAGGTGCTTCTGGCCTCAAGGTCATTCTGTTACTAAAGCTCTTTGGTTTTCTGTTTCCATGAGACTTGCTAACCGTGGGAGGCAGAAGCTACCTCCCTTCCTGAGGTGCTGGGCGGACTGAAGCTATGGGAGTCTTTCAGGTCCTGCAGAGCAGCCTGGCTCACTCAATGAAGGGCATTGGGACCCCAGGGGTGGGGAAGGGGGAGGCTGTGGGTCTCTGAGCAAATGCCTTTCCCTCCAGGTTACAAAGTTATTCTACTTTGTTTTTCTTTTAGGTTGGCTGGCTTAGGATGCAGGCTGCTTTCTCTTAGCTGCTATTTCAGGTAGAATCGTGATACTTGAAGACTTTCCCTCCTGTAGGTGATATATGGAATTATATGGAATGTGCTGGGTGCAGGAGAATGACCAAGACTGGACGTTCCTGCGTGGGGTTATGGTGACTCTGTAGTACTGTGGTGTGGGGTCTGCTTCCGGCCCCAGGAGACAAGCCAGGGAATGGGCGGAAGTGGAAGAAAGGATGGAGAATGCCCTGTGTTTAAAAAACCTCTGCTTGCAAGTTCCTATTTATTTGGAAATGTTCATTGGCTAAAAAGTTTGGGCTGTCTAAGAAGTATAGGGAAACGATTGGGATAGTAAAGAGAACCTTGAGCCATTTAACGGAGAGCAACTCTTACAATAAGAGGTTTCAAGGACAGATACAAATAGGTGGGAATATTTCTTGCTTCCAGATGTAAACACTCAACATCTAGAAACTTCCTCACTTTCCAACTGCCTATCACCTCTGCCTGAGGCTGGATCAGGGGTCTCTGGCTCCTAAATGCACAAGCAGTTCTGGAGGTTGGGGGTCAAGGCCGGGGAGACTGAGCAATGGGGCTGAGGTTTGGGACAAAGGTAATATGAGTTTGGGGCTCATTGTTTAGAAAAAACTAGAAAATCAACCCCATCTTCTTCTTCTTCCATCAATATTAAGATGTCATGATAATGGCTGATGAGATGTGTTAGCTACTGCAGCCCAATTGTCTTCCTCACTTTCCCCAGTTCAACCACTCCTGGCCCACCCACTCATCACCACCAAACATCACCTTCTGCCTGTTGGGCCCAGGGCTGGGCATCAATAATGCAAACACCCAGGCCCTGCCCTCAGGGAATGTCCCCTCTAGCCAGAGAAAGAGGGAATAGCAATATACAATCATAGGATGCTACAAATGCAGCTTTTCCTATGCAGATATAGGCCTACATAGAGATTGCTCGCTTGTCTCCCCAACAAGCTCACAGAGGCTGAAGTTCTCTAGGAGTTAAGTGACTTTTAGCGCCAGTACAGGGCACGTTGTTGGCAGGGCTTTGATCAGAGCTACCTAACTCAAGCCTGCACTCTAATCTCAACCCAAGTGCCTCCTTCTGACCACATGCTCAGGTGATATGCCAATACCAGGCACCCACCTTGCATGGGGCAGCGTGAGACTCTACCCTCCATCCCCCTACCAGCCAAGAGAGCATCCAGAAAGTGATGAGCCGGAGGCAAGCCTTGGAGGATGAGTAGAGAGGGAGACCATCACCAGGAAGGTGAGGAAAGGGTACTGTGGCAGAGGGCATAGCACAGTCAGGGCGCAATGGTGTCATCTAGCTATGGAGGAATCATAAGCAGCAGGGGGTTTGTGAGGGACACAGAGAGGTGGGAGAGGCCCTCTGTGGATGTCTTGAATCCATGGTATGGAGCAAGGTGCCGATCTGTGAGCAATGGGGACCATAGGAAACTGTAGTTTTCCTTTAAACAAAGGTGGTTTGCAGCCAGGTAACCAGTGGCTCACACCTGTAATCCTAGCTACTCAGGATTACGGTTTGAAGCCAGCCTGGGCAGGAAAGTATGTGAGACTCTTATTTCTAGTTAACCAGCAAAAAAAAAAAAAAAATGCTGTAAGTGGAGCTGTGGTTCTCAAGTGATAGAGTGCTAGCCTTGAGCAAAAAAACAAACAAAGAAACAAAAACTCAGGGGACAGTGCCCAGGCCACAAGCTCAAGCCCCAGGACCAGCACATTAAAAAGCAAAAACAAAATTAAAAACAAAAAGGTGGTTTGCATCTTTTTTATTTTGTGTTTGACTCTTTCCTTTAATTTTTTCTTTTTAAAAATTAATTAATTAATTATTATTTTTTTTTTTTTGCCAGTCCTGGTGCTTGGACTCAGGGCCTGAGCACTGTCACTGGCTTCTTTTTGTTCTAAGGCTAGCACTCTACTTCCTGAGCCACAGCGCCACTTCCAGCTTTTTCTGTTTATGTGGTGCTGAGGAACCGAACCCAGGGCTTTGTGCATGGTAGGCAAGCACTCTACCACTAAGCCACATTCCCAGCCCTCTTTTTCTTTTCTTTTTGTCCTCCTTCTTCCTTTCCTTTCTCTCTTCCCACCTCTTTCTTTAGTGTATCAGTGCATTGTGCATACTAGGTAAGTGCTCTTCCACTGAGCTATACCCTGAGCCTCTCTTCTTTAATTTTGAAACCCCCAATCTTTATTCAGTAACTTCCTCATCTTCCTATCTTTTGAGTATCAGAGCAGACAGGCCTATCTTGGGGATCAGGACTCTGGTGGTTGGAATAGGCTGTGTTTCTTACAGGCTGTGAATTCTGAGCCAACTTCCTTCTGTACAAAGGAGGTAACAGGGCTTGCCCACCTACTTGCCAGGGTTCTCTCTTCTGTGAGGTAATGGGCAGGGTATATTTGGTGATGGTCCCTCACGTGGGGCGTGGAGGCTGCACTCACAAATCATGTTCTCAAAGCGGAACCTCACAGATCCACTGGGTTTGTAAGGTTATGATAAAGCCTAACAAAGGAACCATAGATCTCCTTAAGGAACAGTAGGCACGGAAAGCCAGCTTCCCATCTTCTGCTGACCTTGTGGAATTCAGGTAACTGAACCTGGGTTTCCGGATGTGGCAGCTTAATTCATTGTCATCCAGACACTAGGATGTCCATGCATGCATGCTTGCATCCATCCAACCATCCATCCCTACACCCACCCCCATCCATCTACTCATCCATTTACAAATCCATCCATCCATCCACCCATCCATTCATTCAGTTGATCAATCGTGAATTTTTTTTTTCATCAAATAGCACAAACCCTCTAACATGTGCCGGATCCTTAGCTAATGCCAGGAATTTCATCACATTAAATCCATAAAGGGGCTTGAGGTCCCATCATGGAGTAATTTCCATATAAAGTGACTATGGCCATGGAAGAGGCAGAGACAAAAGACTGTGGAAGCCAACTCTGCTGAGAGTCAATCAAGCTGCATAGAGGAAGTATTGTTGGACGTATCCTAGAAGCTGAGGAGGAATTTTGTAGCAGAACAGAGGTTTCCCTGGAAGAGCGGCAGGTGGAGAGGACATTCTGCCAATCCAATCAAACTTTTTTTTTCCCAGGGGAGGAGACAGAGCTAACTTCAGTTGGGCCATACTTTACGAGAAGTCCCCCTGTCCATGCTAGTTTCAACAATGTCTGTGAGCAGTGGCCTGTGCCGGGAGCCAGGCCCACGTGAGTAACATGCGAGTATACATGCAGGGATGTGCCCTCCACCCCATGATCCCCTGGCCTCTGACATTATCTGACAGTGTTCAGGCTTGGGAGTGACTGGGAGTGACCCTCCTCAGAGAAGCCTGCCTGCCTTACCTTGGAACCTGATGGTGTCATTGATGATCTCCAGTGTGTCGGCCACAGCGTTGTACTCGCCCACCTTCACCTCCCTGCTGTCTGTGGAGAGCAAGATGGTGGACCATTAGATGGGAGTATGGGTTTAGAGTTTGGGAGTCCCTGCCTGTTTTCTTGCAGGCTCTCCTCCTCTGTTACTCCCTCTAGTTAAGATCACAAAGCCTTTAACCAAATCTGGCTGAAAGCCCCTCATATACTATCTACTCAGCTGGGGGTCCATCCTGGCCTGTGTACCCCAAGATGGAGAGCCCATGCCTCCAACTAGACTCTCCTGTTCCCACATTCTTTCTGGTCAATGAGCTAAACTGTCTCCTGTGACAGCCCCCTCAGCTCTGCCCTCTGGACTGCGTGGATCCTTTCTGTTCCTTCGGCCCCAGGACAATGCCACAGTCTCAAGCTACAGACAGAGAATCCCTGCATTGGCAGCCCCAATGGCTTCTTCCAGCACTTCCATTCTGTTTGCACCCCCCCCCTCCCCAGGCCCCTCCTTGGGCCACATCTATAAGGCCACAGTGGTTCTGATGAGTGTGGACCCAAGGACTGGCCAGTGTGCGTTAGCATGATGTGGTGAGGAGCCAGTGGAGGAACCATGCGCTCCTCGTTTGGACACCAGCATCGGAATGCATCTTTCTGAGGCCACATGGCTCTGTGTGCCCTTGGAGCTCAGTGTCTCACTGTCTTTGGTTCCTTGCACACATGTTCAGTGTGTTTTCTTTTCTGTTTCCCTCCCTCCCTCCCTCCCTCCCTCCCTCCCTCCCTCCCTCCCTCCCTCCCTCCCTGCCTCCCTCCCTCCCTTCTCTTTTCCTTCCTTCTTTCCTTCCTTCCTTCCTTCCTTCCTTCCTTCCTTCCTTCCTTCCTTCCTTCCTTCCTTCCTTCCTTCCTTCCTTCCTTTTTGTCATGGGCCTTGAACTCAGGGCTTGGGCACTGTTCCTGAGCTTTTGTGTTCAAGGCTAGCTCTCTACCACTTGAGCCACAGTTCTATTTTTGGCTTTTGGGTGATTAATTAGAGATAAGTCTCGGGTACTTTCCTGCCCCAGTTGGCTCCCAGGCTGGCTTTGAACTGCAATCTTCAGATCTCAGCCTCCTGAGAAGCTTGGATTACAAGCGTGAGCCACCAGTGCCTGGAAGGATGAGGCTGCAGAGCCTCTAAGATAGTGGGGCTGGTGGAAGGTGGGCAGGACACTAGGGACATTACCCTTGGGCAAGATGAATGTTGCCCTGGCATGAATGAGACACTTGACAGAGCTGAACAGACATCAGCACCAAACCACTTAAAATTTTTTTTTTTAAATGAAGCAATTTACATTGGGTATTCTGTTTAGCAACAACAGACTTAATACAGGGAGTCCAATCTGGGCTCTTTATTCCCTTGTTCAGTGGCACCCCACTCCCCCCACCCCAAGGTCTGATGTAGATATCTCAGTTCCATCTCACCGATGGAGCAGAATTGGTGTGGCTTTACCCAGCCCCCACCCCACTCCCAGCACCAGGGACAGAGTCTAGCTCCAAACCCTGAGCATTTCTCACAACCTGTGCTCTTCCCGACAGGGAGTGTCAGGATGGGGTCCCTGTGAGGTGACAGTTCTGTGCCAATCTGCCCATTGTGCGGGCCACCACCTGTGTCTCTTGAATATAACAGCTACAGAGGTTGAGGGGTCCTATGGTTCCCTCACAGGATGCAATGGGTCCCCGAGTTGCAGACCCCAACCAGCAAAGATGCCTAGAGTTCATGAAAGAATTCCAAGGAGCCCAAGGAGATGGCAGGCAGCCTGGCTCTGGCCTCGAGGCAGACTCTTCCCCATGGAAACACAGGTGAACAGCTGGGCCTTGATAAGCACTCAGCAAATGGAGCAGGAGTCCCCTAGGTCACATTGCTGCTGCCTTCCTTCCACCATGAGGAGACCAAGGCTGTACAAAGTCACTTCTTCTGTTCCCAAAGACCTCCTGCCATTGGGCGGAGGGGGCACCACACTGTGCAGGCAGCTGTCACCTGCCTGGGTCACCTGACTCCTAAATGTCACATTAGCACACTCTTGCCAGGGGCTCCAGCATCCTTGCCTTGGGCTTTTGAAGTCCTTAGCTCCACCAATGCCTTAGTCAGCCCCTGCAGCTCGGAGGAGGTGGTCCTGATTTATTTATTTGGCGTGGGGAGGCAGCACATAAAATATGCAGGCTGATGGGAATAGACCATGAGGAGTCAGGAAGTTTCCTAGCTGCCTCCCCACTGTGCCCCCTGCTACATGGCCCTCCTTCTGACTCACGCGCCCTGCTGCGGCTACCATCCCATAGCACCGAAATAATCATCACCATCATTTCTCCCTGGAGGCAGAACCTGGAAGCTTCCACATTTAATGCTTATGGTAAAGTGTGAACAGGCCTCATTTCTCTAGTCTGCTGAGAAGGGAAGGTCCTCCAACAGGAAGTGGCACTGTGGTGTGGTGTGCACTCACTACACACGTGTGTGTGCACGCGCGCGCACACACACACACAGTCACTGCTCAGAACCACATGCTAGGGGACAAGCAAATGGGGCCCTAAATGTGGGTCCCCTGGTCCTGAAGACTGTGAACTTTTACCACTGATGCAGAGCAGGCTGCTTGTCATCTAGCCACATTTATTGAATGCTTACTATATGCTAGCCCAGGCCAAGATATTGCATCATAAAGAATCTCTCAAATGCAGCCCCATAGGTGGGGGTGTGTGGGGGAAGTTAAAATGATTACCACACTGGTAATCACTTTGGGCAGTTCTGGGTTTGAACTCAAGGCCTTATGCATGTTTGGCTTGATTGTATGGCTGGTATTCTATTGCTTGAGCCATATCTCCAGCCTTATTTATGTGTGTGTGTGGCATGCGCACGTGTGTGCGCACACGCATGTACCAGACTTGGGCTTGAACTCAGAGTCTTGGTGCTGTCCCTGAGCTTCTTTGCTCAAGACTCTACCACGTGGGCCAAAGCTCTACTTCCAGCTGTTTGGGTGATTAATTGGAGATAAGAGTCTCACAAACTTTTCTGTCTGAACTGGCTTCAAACCGTGATCCTCAGATCTCAGCCTCATGAGTAGCTAGGATTATAGGTGTGAGCCACCAGTGCCCAGCTCACTCTTACTTTTTTGCTGGTTAATTTAAGATGAAGCCTTACAGACTTTTCTGTCCAGGCTGGTCTTGAGCTGAGATCCTCTGTATTTTAGCCTCCTGAGTAATGAGAAGTACAGACATGAGCCACAGGCCCCCAGCCCTGCCATATTCTTGACAGAGATGACCATGTACATAATGGATGCTGAAGAGAAGCTATACAAAGCTGCCTACTTAATTGTTTCATTCACTCATTTGACAAAAATTCTTGAGTACTTGTTTTGTGTTAGGATCTGTGCTGGGGGCTAGAGAGACAAAGATTTAAAAGTAAACTGTGTTCAGCATGGTCGTATACACTTGTAATTCCAGCACCTGGGAAGTTGAGGCAGGAGGAATGTCTAAGTCCCTCTAAGTCCCCAGGCCACTTTGATCTTGTTTCAAGACAGGGTCTTATTAAGTTGCACAGGCTGGCTTTGAACTTGTGATCCTCCTGTCTCAGCTTGAGAATCTGGGATGACAGGCATACACAACTCTCAGCTCCCCTTCTATTCTTACATTTGTCCATCTGGGTGGTCATGGAGACAGGCTCCCAGTGCTTTCAGCTTTCAACCCTTGAGCTGAATCATGTCAACACCAGCTGCTTCTCCAGATCTAGACCCAAGCTGGCAGATCAGAGTTCACAGACCAGGGTCTCCGTGTGCAGTCTGGAAAGAGGATGCAGGTAGGAGACTCTCAGGGGGAGAGGCTGCAGCACTGAGCCTGTCACTGGCTGACTCCTTGTCCCCAGGCCCTGTTGCAGGGCCCTGGCTCACTGTGGGTCCCTTTCTCTGTGCCTCACTTTCTCCAGCTACAGGTTGCATGGAGGGGCTGCAGTGGTTCTCAGCCTTGATGGGGGCCTTTAAGTCACCTGGAAACTTCTAGAAAACATAAGATGTCTGGGTCCCAGCAGACCCTCTCTATTAGAAAACAGGGTAATAAGAGGTCCTGGGGGCATTATTTTCTAAGAATAATCTTGGCTCCTTCTCAAAGTGAAAAAATAGGTGGTGCTCTCTTTAAAAGGCATATTCTTTATTTCTGGTTTTCTGTCTTCCTTGGGCTTCCTAGAAGGGATGCCCTAGGTCATGAGGGCTGGGTGGTGTCTAGACTAGGGACAGCCTCTTGGTTCCAAAGAGTCTGCTTTCACCTGTGGTTTCCATTGCTGCTGACCCACAACCCTGCTGAGAAACCTGATGCTCGGGGGAACACATCTCCACTCCTAATTAGGCCTTTCAGCAAGACAGGCTTTCCAGACCTGAGGCTGGGTGGAAGAAGGTGCAACGGAAAAGGACATTTGAAACCAGCCCCGCGAGAGCCTCCAACTAAGATCAAACTAGCTATGGAAGTTTTCTCCTGGCTTCTGGTAAATTATCTTCCTGCTTTATCAGTGTTGGCGTTTGGCCAGAGAGATTAGGAGCCCCCTGGGGGATAGGGACTGTATCTTATTCAACTTGCCTTTTCCCAGAGGACTCAGCGAAGCCCCCTGCAGATGCTCAGGAAATGTGCCCCGAAGAGAAGCATGCCCGCTATCCTGAAGCCAGAGCGGTAATTAATGATTGCCAATGGGGAGGAGCCTCTGGTTTGCTAGGTATGTTCCGAATGACAATTTTGTCACCAGAGCCATGTAAGACGCCATCCTTCACAATCAGGTGCCAGAGACACAGGACTCCAGCCTGCATCCTTTACATCTCTCTGAGTGGTATGAACTCCCAGCCCCCATCACTCTGAGATTCTCACAAACAGGCTTAATGAAGGCAGGCGGTGTGGTGCAGCAGATGCTGCAGGCATTCTCTGAGAACTACAGAACAAGACTCTAATCATGGCTCTGCTCTTCTTCCTTCCCTCACAGATGCAGAACTCTGGTTAGACTTTAGCAGTAACTGCTTGTTTCTCTTAAGGAAGGAGGAAGAGGATGAGAGGAGGAGGAGGAGGAGGAGCCAATTCTCTGGCATTCACCCTCAATTACACATGGCTCCAGGAACAGTGGTGGTGGCTAAGGGAGAAGTAGGGGACCTAGAGGTGGCCTGCCTTACCTACTGCCCTGGGTAGCACCCCAGAATAGCAGGGGCCAGAGAAAAAGGGAAGAATATTCATTAGGTGTTTGGGTGATGAACCTAAGACTCCCTTGGTGGGGGAAATCTGGGAGGCAGGAAAGGGAAAGAAGGGAGTCTGTACACTGGGTATGACTGATCAGGTAGGTGTCTTTATGGGTAGCTGGGGCTCAAGGCTACTTGGGCTCTTGTGGGCCTCTGGGAGCAGAGAATGATGAGGGTGGTGGGATGTTAACTCTGGGCTTCCCAGGAATAATTCCCTGGACATCTGGTCCGCTCCTCCCACAGGTGGGATGTGCAGAGGCTCCTAGAGAGACACTGCTTGACTTGTTTTGGGATCCTTGAGCACCCAGAGAACAACGGGGGTGTGTGTGTGTCAATAGTGGCACCCACCACACCTCCCTCTGGGATGGCCCTGCTGAGGGGCAGGTAGGCTTCTTAACTCCCCAGCCCCAAGGGTGGGGCAGTTCTGTTTACCTGGCACTCCAAAGTCTCCATTAAAGCAAAAACATTTTTTTGCAGCCTGGACCAATGGCCAGTGTGAGTGTGCTTTAACAGCACATTGCTAGGTGTGCTGCCTCGAGGTTACCAGTAACCACGGGGAAAATGGAAAGATCCCCATATTTCCATGAGCTAGGCATCCTTAGTTTTGGGTCCATACTTAAACTAACAGATTTGGCAAGCATGAACAGCAGCCAGCTTGCTTATCCCTAACACAGCCTGGGGAAGGCAAAGTTGGCAGGTGCCGTACCACCCGCCAGAAGGGAGAAGGAAGGCTTAGGAAGCAAGGTGACTCTCCCCAGGATTTCACTGCTACGTGAGCAGGAGCCATAACCAACACTGAGTTCTCTTGATTCCCAATCAATTCACTCAATGTTACTGCCAGGAGCTGAGCCTGGTGCCGACCAATCCCACAGCCTGAGAATCAAGGAGTAGAGAAGGACCATGGCTTTCTGGTTCACATGTGGGCTTCTCCCTACAGCTGCCTCCGATTCCCAACCCTTTTTGTGTTTTATTTTTACAAAGGAGTGAGTACAGCTTCTTACAAAATACTTGCTCCACTGTGGAGAAGCATTGGGAAGGCCCTGGGACTTCATACAAATGAGGAGCCAGCGAGTATCTCAGGAGGTCTGCAGGGGGAGAGGGCAGGGCCAGGCTCCTAGCCCGAGTGCTTGGGTGTGAGCTGAGGGTCAGCTCTGGACAGGGAGCCTTGCTGCCCTCTGGGGTCAGCGTGGCCAGGGGACCCACTGCTCCTGGGTTCCCTCTGAGAAAGAGAGGGAAGCAGAAGCCAAGGAGACAGAAGCAGACGAGACAGAGGGGGTATGAAGGGCTGGACAAAAAAACATCAAAACAAAACAAAACACATGTTTCTTCATGTGGAGGCCTTAACCTTAGGGCTATCAACCTTCTGGAAGGTTCTAGAAGACAGAATCAGGACTGGCCCCTTTATAAGGAGGGAAGGCATGAATGCCTGGTCTCAGAGATCAGAGCCTGGCTCAATCTTGGCCTTAGTTTCCCCTCTGACATGAAAGGATATCTGGGAGCAGTTCCAGCTTGGCTAGCCCAGGCTAGCCCAAGTGACCCAGTGCTTTCTATCACGATGGACCAAGCACCTCAGAAACCCTCTGAACTTCAAGTATCAGCTGCTATGCTGGCATATACACATTCCCTGAATTCTAGTGGCTTCTTTTAGTCTCCAAAGAACACCCAATGCAGTAAAGTAAGTCAGGTCCAGAGACACAAAGGAGCCAGGTTTGCCTTTATATGTAAAAGCTAGATTTAGCTTACAAACTCATAAGCAAATGTGTTGAGGTGGTATGCAAGTGCATACAAATGTGTTAACTGAAATACAGCAGATTCAAATAGTATAGTTCCTTAGAAAGCCCAAATCAAAGTTAAGGAAAATAAACATCAGGAAGTAGGTACTCAAGATGAGTTGGGATGGGCCCAAGGAGAAAGAGGTGGACAAACGAAGAAGAGAAGTGGGGGAAAATGCAGAATAGGAATCTAACGCATATTCTGCAAAATTAAGAAGAGTGAGAAACGGGGTGGATGGGGAGGGATAGGGGGAATTTTTTTTTCAAAATTTTATTATCAAACTGATGTACAGAGAGGTTACAGTTTCATACGTTAGTCACTGGATATATTTCTTGTACTGTTTGTTACCTTGTCCCTCATACCCCCCTCCCTCCTCCCGGGATAGGGGGAATTTTGAAAGGGGTGACATTGATCAAGATACATTCACAAATTGCTTTGCTAAATAGCAACTCTTTTGTACAAAAATGTATAGATTTAAAAAAAAAAGAACATCTGATGCTTCTATCAGGCACCAGGACCAGCGTCCATTCTATGAAGAGGTAACAGTAGCATCTGAAGGCACTGCGATGGCAGTCAATAAGAGCTGGACACAGATTTGAGGGAGATAAGGGGAGCATGTGTAGGTGTGGGGGTGTCCATGTGGATATAGTGGAGGCCAGGCCCAGCCTTGCCTCTGACCAGCCATTGATCCCTGGGAAACACTCCCCTTCCCTGCATCTCAGCTTCCCCATTTTTGCCATGAAGTAATGAGATGACTCATCTTTAAGGCCTTACACTATCTGACATCCTGCATTAGCAATAAATGTGTGTTGCGTGTGTGTGCGTGTGTATATATATTTGGGGTGGGGGTGCTATCAACCCCAGATATAAACAAAAAGGTCCCAGATGTCAGTGCACCAAGAAAAGCTAGCCTTGTTTCAGAACTGTCTCATAACTTTGACAAAGTGCTTGTTATAATCGCAACTTACTGGGCAAAAACGCAAGGCGCGTATCTATGGGTGGTATCTGGCTTTGTTCTTTCCACATTCTAAGAAGGGAGGTAGGATGAAGTCAATCACGGCTCGGAGAGGGCAAGCCACTTGCCTGATGTGCTACAGAAAACTCCAGTGTGGGGAGCACTGACTCTCTATTTCTTTGCACTGCTTGCTATACATAGCCAGAGACTCCTAAATCCACAGCCACAGGAACTGGAGTCTACATACCCAACACATGGGAAAAAGGCAATAAACCTGGCATGCACTGGTAGCTAAGATAGGCCAATCCATATTTTATAAAATAGTCTCCTAGAATGATATAATTTGAGAACTGAAAATGTGACAAGAGAATTTAGTTACAATCATTCAAAAAAAAAAAAAAGTAAGTATCTTTGCCAGGATGCTTACTTTGTTCAACCCATGAAGAAATAAGACTTAACAAATGGGAAAATAATTACATTTGCCTAAAATGACATCTTTTGTGCATGCCAAGAAAACTGACATGCGTTTCAATTACCTGCCAAGGGAAGACAAATGGGTGAACCTACAAGAACGGCATTCTAGGTGACAATGCTGGAAAACACTTCCCCCATTCATCCGGAGCCTGGTGGGATTTGTCTCAATGAATACGAATAAGTTGCTTTCATTCCTTGCTTTCCCAAGATGACGCTGGGGTCTGCTTACAGTGAGCCAGCACATACAGCACAGCCCTCCTGTCTGGAATTTGGACCACGTGACTGATGACTGAACTCTGATATATCCCTGACCTAATGCAACACACTAAATCTATGCAAGGATCAGCACAAAACCATCCACTGTGCAGGCAGCTTTGCAATGATCAGAGAAAGAACACAGGCTAGACTGGGAGGGAAAGGGTCCTCAGGGTTACTGTGAGAAGTTTCAGGTATGGCCACAGTATGACCATGGCGTCTTAGAAAGCCCTGATCTAGTAGAAATGTACACTGAAGTATTTATAGATTGAAATGAGCTAATGTCTATGTGAGCTTCTATAAAATAGGACAGCGAGAAGTCAGGGGATGGGGTAAGCAGACTTAACACAAGCTCAGGAGAACCAGGATAATGGCTTGCGCTAGGCGAAGGTGTCACAGCTATGCTGATCTCTCTAAGTCAGTGTCTGTGGAAAACTTCCATAATCAACCCAACAACAAAGCCAGGCTTCTTAACATATTGCAGCTGTCTTGCTGCCCTCCCTCTTGCCCTGAATCTCTCAGTCCTGTGGGCAGGTGGAGTGGCCTGACCACATGCTCTCATATGTTCCCGAGAAGCATTTCCTATGGACTCTTGCTTGTGCCTTCTGGAATCTCAGGTCACACTTGGATTTCTTGTCGATGTCTTTTATCACAGCAAACACCACATCCTTGACTACAAATGCCATCAACAAGAAAGAATAAATATGGAGAAGCCTACCTTGAAATTGAGTAAATTTAATGGTCCCCATTCTCTCCCCATTCCGGAACACAACTTGACCCTAAACACAAAGCAAAACAAACAGACAAGAAGAAAAGAGAAATGCCACGTTAGCCCAAACACCATGGAGCTCACTGGAATCATTACCTCTAAAATGTCATCATTTAATACTAGAGAAAAATAGACTCTCATTACATGGCTGATGCAAAAAATCAAACTAATTATTATTTAAAAAAATTAGTTGTGACTTCATCTGGTGTGTGAGGTGACACAGAAATCAATAATGGAACAATCACACGGGAATTAAAGCCATGATAAGATCATCATTATTCTTGTGACTGTTTATCAAACACCCATGTGTCCTCTGTTATCAAGGGGACAGGCCTTAGGGAAGAGCGAGGCAGAGTCAGGCACTGGAGGCTGGCCCTGTGACCCCTAGAAGAGTATGGGGCTTTGCTGAGGCCACGTGGCTTAAGACCCAGAAGGGCGTTGGAGGTTAGCATTGCTGATTGTGGACTGAGAGTGCTTTGTAAGATTACTTTTCCTGAATGGTGACATCAGCCCCAATTATAGCAGGGCTATGGTGTAGCACAAAATTAAGTTTCTAGAGTTAGCAAGACCTGACTACTGTCATAGGCAGCTGAGTATCCTTTATTAGATGGTGCCATCTCGTGCATCTAAGTCTTGCTGGCTAAATACACCAAGAACTTAGAGGGAAGGTCATCTCTTTTTGCCTATTTGTGGTTCACTGAGAATTCTACCACCACGCAAGGCAATGATTAGCTTAGGCAGAAAGGGAACGATAGCCACCTTACACATCAAGAAACAGGCTGAGCAAGGCAATGCACTCCTACAAGGTCATGGTGAGGCTGGGATTTAAATCCCAGCTTTATTCTAAATGCCCATGCTATTTCACTCCAGCAGGTTGTGGCTGACTCGCAGAAAAATTCCTCCTAATCTTCCCCGGGGTTGTAAAATTAGCAAAAGAAATTGTTTGAAAGGCCTCTTGATTTTCTCTTAGAGCCACATACTCACACCACCAGGACAGAGCCTCCACAGCACTCCCACCACATCGATCCCACTCTGAGTCATTCTTGGGAGAAAAGCTCAAGAGAACATTGCCAGAGGTGAGGAACATCTGGCCCTTGGGCAGTCTAAGGCCTGCCTGAGAAATCATTTGGTGCATGATGGGACAGAAATATATGCTCCTCCTGGATGCTGGATGCCCGAGGCATCTGCCTGTATTGAGAAAGAGAGAGCGAGAGAGAGAGCGAGAGCGAGAGAGAGCGAGCGAGCGAGCGAGAGAGAGAGAGAATGCGTGGGGCTAGAACTCAGGGCCCCCAAGGCCTGTATGTTGTCCCTTAGCTTTTTCCTCAAAGTTGCTGCTCTACCACTTGAGCCACAATTCCACCTCCAACGTTCTGGTGATTAATTGGTTAAAAGAGATTCTCATGTCCTCTCCTGCCTGCACTGGCTTCAAATCATGATCCTCAGATCTCAACTCCCTAAGTAGCTAGGATTATAGGTGGGAGCCCCTGGCACAAGGCTTTGTATTGATCATTTTGTATGGCCCTTGAATGATGTTATACATATCCAAATGGCTCCTGGAAAAAAAAAACCCAGAAGATTTCTTATCTCTGTGTGAATCCCCAAAGTGTATGAGGCCCTGAGGCTCTCAGAGCAAGGAGACCCAAACCTGCACTCCGAAGGAGAAACACCTCCCAAGGCCATTCTGACACCTTTTCAAGTCCTGAAGACAGCTGTGAGTAGCACCCTCTGAAGCTGACACCCAAGAATTCTATATTCAGTGCTGGTAAGTATTTCCCCAGCCTGCAAAGACACCTCAAGGGAAGGTGTGATTTGATTTCTAGAAATGATTGGAAATCGCAGAACACCTTTAAGAAGCTCACTTGGATGCAAATGGACCACTTAGCCAGGAGCCAGGAGTGGAAAGAATACAAGCATCCACAAAGAGGACCTTTTTTTTTTTTTTTACACCGAATTCACTAATGTCTTGCCACACTTGGAAGAATTCTTAAGACTACTAGGTTTACAATGTGAAAAATTGTGCAGAGTCTTTGTGAGTGAAATAGCAAGTGTATGGAAGGGTGTCCAAACCTAGATGGAACAACAGGAGACTGAGGAGAAGGGGTAGGGTAAGGAGCAATCTAGGTTTTCTTTTGTGTGTGTGTGTGTGTGTGTGTGTGTGTGTGTGTGTGATCTTGAACTCAAGTGCTGTCCCTGAGCTATTGTGCTCAAGGCTTGAGCTCCTACCACTTGAGTCATAGTGTCACTTCTAGTTTTCTAGTGACTAATTGAAGATAAAAGTCGCACAGCCTTTCCTGCCCAGGCTGGCTTTGAAACACAGTCTTCAGGTCTCAGCGTCCTGAGTTGCTAGGATTGCAGGCTTGAGCCACCAGTGCCCAGCTACTAAAACCAGTTTTATTTTACTGACAACACCAACTTTTTGCCAACAAGTCTCAGGTCCCCTTCATCTCTCAGGCAAGGCAGTAGAAGGGAGGCCAGAGTTGGAGTTCCATAGATCTGGATTTCGTCTCCTCTCACTGAGTTCCTGATCATCTCTGAATTACGGGCCTAACATGGCATAGCTGAGATAACAGGTGCGCAGTAAATGGCTGCAATCATTTTTATTTAAACACTTGTAATAGCGAGGAGCAAAAATGAAAAGAGATAAGGCACCAGGAAGCTCACTAGCTTCTGGGAAGAGCTGGCAAAGGGATAAACCAGAGTATCTTCCATGGATCAAGTCCCCAGCATCCCTACCAACTGTGGGTCCTTCTTGCCCTAGGAGGAAGGGGTGTCTGTGACTCTGGCGACTGGTGTCAATGGGAAGACAGTGGGTAACTGGCTCTACTGGGGTTCTGTAACCAGAGGGCCTCAAAGCCCAGTGAAGCCACCTTGTTACCTGATAGTCCATTGGGTCTGACAGATGAAGCCCCCTCTGCTACTCTGGTTACTGCTAACTGGACAGGGGACCACAGACCCAGCCAAGGCAACCTTGATGGGATTGGCATGACATGGCCATGTGCCCATGAAGAAGGTACTTAGCATGCATTAGTTACAGAAGGGCAACTGCATTGTGATACATCCAGGCATGCTTGCAGGCAATGTACCCTGTCAGCCTCCTCCCCTCTGTTTGTCTCCCTTATTCTCCCCATCCCACGAACAGAGTTTTCAGTGAAGTGTCCAGTCAGGTGCTGGTGCCTTGTGGAGGCTGAGCTCCAAAGAAGCAGCTTTACAGCCAGCCTGGGCAAAAATACTGTGAGGCTCTTAATAAAAATTATTATCTTGAGGTAATTATACAAGAGAGTTATATTCAATGCATCAGCTTGTGGATACAGTGCTTCTTGAACCACATTACCCATTGCATCCGTGAGACTTTTATCTCCAATTAACTACCAAAAAGCCAGAAGTGGAGCTGTGGCTCAAATAGTACAGTGCCAGCCCAAAGTCAAAAGGCTAAGGGACAGGGCCCAGGCCTTGAATTCAAGCCCCAGCACCAGTGTCAAACATAAAGAAGAAAAGAGTGTGTCTGTCTAGTAGCTGCCCTCCCTATTAGAAGACAACACACACAAGACAGCACCACAATACAAATATGTATCTACTCTGTGTCAGGTCCTTTTTCACTTCTGAGACAAAGTCTCACTATACTGATTAAGCTGATGCCAAACTCAGGCTCCAGGGATCCTGTGCTCTCTGCCTCCTGATTAGCTGAGATGCCAGGTGTGTGCCACCACGCCCAGCCCAGGTACTCTTGTACCTGGTACAAGACCTGGTACTGATTCCTGCTCTAGGAGAGGTTTGCATTTGATTGAGAAGGGAGAACAAAGCCATGCCATCCGTCTGTGAATAAAGAACTTCCATCAGCGTGGAAGGCTGTGAGGACAATGAAAGAGAGAAGAAGGCTGATTTAATTGTGTTGTCAGTTAAGACTTCACTCAGAAAGAAACATGAGAGCTGAGGCCTGAGGGTGGTAGGCAGGAGAGGGTCCAGCCTAAGGAAAGAGCCAGGCTTCAGTAGGAAAGGGTTTATAGTGTTGAACAGGAAGAGCGACCCCATGGTGCTGTGGTGACAGCACGCAATGAGGGAGCCCGGCAATGCAGGGTAGGCAGTAGGCAGGGCCAGCTGATATTGTATCTGGAGATCTTGACGGGGGTCTGGAGATGTTTTCAATGTCATGACCAGACATGGGGTGGCGCCAGGTCAAACAAAGCAGTCCCAAGATCTAGCTGAAGAGTTGAGAAGCTTTCTCTGGTAGTAGTGATGGCCAGGGCTGTCCTGCCTGGGAACAGATCTGGCATAGCCAAGAGGCTGGGAGCCACAGTCCTGGGGCTTCTGTGAGCTTTGCACGCCGTAGTGCGGCTGAGCTGGCCAAGGTCAGAGGTCACCACTGAGGTTAGAGGTCACTGCCCACTTCAGCCTGGTGGTCCAAACACCACGGAAGGGTTTCTTCCTGCACATGACTGGAGTGCAGTCTGCCTGTGAACCATGGGTTTGCTTTGGGAGATGTGCTCACCTGAGGGATTTCATGTTGGCTGTGGGAAGGGACAGAGAGACCTGCTCCGACAGCTCACAGCGGGGCATTTAGGCCCTCAACACCTGACACACAAGGCCTTGTCAGGCCCAGAGGACGGAAGTGGATCCATCCCTGGTGCTGGCAGGATGGGTGCTCCCTGCCTCCCTGGGCCCTCCTCTCAGGACAGCCTTGGGCACAGGAGGGCTAACAGGGCCTTTTGAAGCATGGCAGTTAGACTGTGGGTCAGGATGTCTATCACAGACAGAGTGCATCCTGCAGGCTTGAAGGAGAAGCTTGTCCTGAGTCCCAGAGAGACAGCAGGATGTCAAGGAGACAGAGCAAATAATTGGGCACAGCTACCCTGGTGTTCTGCAAAGGTGAGAAATAGTCTTTGTGCCTATGTGTCCTCCTGGGCTAGAGGAGAGGCCGTGTTTTTGCCTTCTATTTAAAAGGTTCTCTTGCACTGAAAGTTCTTTTGATAAGCTGTAGCCTTTGCTGTGGGAGCTGAGAGCGGGAGTGGGCGGGGAAGTGTGTGCCCACTGCCACCTCTGCGGCAATGGCGGACGAGCGATAATCAGCGAGCGCAAAGGGCCAAGCAGTGGCCACCCACACAGCAAGAGACGCCCAAAGCAGAGGCTGGGTGCTGTGAAGAAGGTAGGGATCCCGGGAATGGTGAGGGTGAGCTAGGGGAAGTGGGCTCCAACTCCCTTTCTTTCCTTCAGTTCTAATCCCAGAGCCAGGCTCCTTGGGAATAAGTGCCCCAGCAACAGAGGAATAATGAAGTGCACTGTGGTGCAGATGCATGGTGGAGTATGAAAGCCCAGGCGTCTAGTCAATGAGTGAGGTTGAGTCCTCTGATCTGCCAGGCTGGTGCGAGGCATGTGCTAGATTAAAGACTGGGCAAAGCTAGATGGCAGGGAGTTTGCAGTCTGGCAGAGGAGAGACATTAAATAATAACTATAAACTGGATGCTGGTGGCTCATGCCTGTAATCCTAGCAACTCAGGAGACTGAGATCTGAGGATCACAGTCCAAAGCTAGCAGAAAAGTCTGTGAGACTCTGATCTCCAATAAATCACCAAAAAAGCTGGAAGTCGATCTGTGGCTCAAGTGCTAGAGTGCTAGCCTTGAGCACAAAAGCTCAGAAACAGTGCCCTGGCCCAGAATTCAAGTCTTAGGACCAGTAAAAAAAACAAGAAAAAAAAAAACCCCAACAAGAACAACTACAGAAATAAACATCAAATCACAAACTGGGAAGAGGGGCATCCTAAGTGTGCGTAAAGGTCCTGGGCAGGAAAGAGGTTGGGAAGTCAGAGCATGTAAAGCAATGCCAGGGGGTCTGGAGTGATAACTGAGGAGGTGAGCAGGAATGTAATGCCAAACCTTCCAGGTCTTATCAAGGACATTGGGCTTAATTTTGAACACAGGGGGAGCCACGGAAGGGATTTTAGTTAAGGAATGGCTTGAGCTAAGGTACACAGATTTGACCATGGTATTCTATAAGTTATATAAGCTTGTGCCAGATGCTGGCTAGCTGTTCCCTGGTTCCACTTTTCCTTCTGGCACACAGCGAGATCCCAGCTTCTCTGTGAGATGAGGCTACGTGATAGTTACAGCCAATGGCGAGTGGGCAGGAGTGACACAGTACTCTAGGCCAGGTACTGGCAACCTATCACAAGGTCAGCATCCTTACCTTCCCACCTGTCAGCCAGATCCACTGGCTGCTGTTTCAGAGCAAGGACGGAGGAGCCTAGAGCGCAAACGTCACCGGCAAGCCCAGGAGCCAGCCAGAGCCATCCACTCTGATAAATTGTCCACTAAAATTCTGAGGTTGTTTTGTTATAGTAGCTAGCGTTATCTAATAATGAACGAGAAAAGCACACATAAGGCTAAAACTTATGCATACAGTATGTCCAAGAGTATGTAAAGATGACTTCTAAGTTAGTCCTGGGGTGTATGATCATAACTTCATTTGGATTTTATTTATTTATCTTTGGTGCGGGTCCTGGGGCTTGAACTCAGGACCTGAGAGCGGTCCCTTAGCTTTTCTGTTCAAGGTTAGTATGCTAGCTACAACGTGAACCACAGCTCCACTTCTGGCTGTTTTAGTAGTTAACTGAAGATGAGACTCACAGACTTTCCTGCCCAGGCTGGCTTTAAACCATGATCTTCAGGTATCAGCCTCCTGAGTAGGTAGGATGACAGGCATGATTCACCAGCACCCAGCTGCATTGGACTTTTCAGTGAATACTTTCTAATAATGTATAATGAGAAGGCTATTCTAATTATTCTAATAACAAGAAGACTTTGTTAAGGGCATTGTTGTTGGAAGTGATATTGTAAGGAGACATCTTTTTTTTTCCCTCAAGGCAAGAAAAATAGCAACATCATCATCAACAAAATAATGCACCCTCCTGAAATCAATTAATTTTTACGGACAGCTTAGAGTTCATCTGAACAGGAGTCAGCACAAATGTAAGCACATTTTCTCTCTCCTCAGGAGGAGGAAGCACGGGAAGAAGTAGCTGGAAGAAAGGCTCACATGCAAAATATCCTGGGCCACTTCCGAGGAACAGGCTCCTGGGCCAAGTCCCTTAACAGAGATGTGACCACCTAATGGAGTGACCCACCTAACAAAGATGGTCATCGTCACTCAATTTTGTGTGTGTGTGTGTGTGTGTGTGTGTGTGTGTGTGTGTGTGTGTGTATGTGTCCCACACTGAGGCTTGTACTCAGGGCTTCAAGCTCTCATTTGGCTTTTTTGCTTAAGACTGGTGCTCTACCACTCGAGACAAGCTTCTACTTCTAGATTTTGGGGTAGTTAACTGGAGAATGGAGTCTCATGGACTTTCCTGCCTGGCCTGGCTTTGAAATATGATTCTCAGACCTCACTATCCTGAGGAACGAGAACTCCGGGTGTGAGCCTCCAGCACCCTGCTTCACTTGACTTTGAGTTCTGCTCAAGTGTGGTTGCATTATCAAAGACTCCCCTGGCCCTCAGAATTCTCCTGCATTAATAAAGTCTCAGCTCCTGTAGGATGGAGCTTACATCTCCACCTTCATTTTACGGATGACAAGACTGAGGGCAGAATTTGCCTCTGGTCACATGGTGACAGCAGACCTGCCTCACCCCAAATATGTCCAGCTCAAGCTCTCATTCCAAACGACAACCTGACCTCCCCTTTGTAAGCCCCAGACAGTGCTCAGAATATGAGCTCTTTGTAAAGTGCTGGCCCCAGCTTTCTGATTAGCTTAGAACGAATCTACCCACACCGAATCTGCATAGTCAGCAGAGGGCCCCTGGCTGGACCCACTAGTGGTAGTACGGTGGCCCAGTTTCAGGTAAGTAGGAGATGAGGAACGCTTTGAAGATGTGATGCTGAACATCATCAGAGGCCTCCTCCCAGGGCTCTACCTCCACTCCCTCTTGCCTGGTCACTTTCTGATGCAAGCTTGCCTCTACAACTAGCAGTACTTAATTTTTGCTTGACTGTTTGTTCTATTTTTGTTAAGTAGATTAGTCTCCACTAGGAAAACCAACTTGCTGACCAGTGGACCTGGAAGTCTGACACATGCAATTTGCAATCTGTTGGAATCTTTGCCTTCCCCTCCCCCACCAAGGGTGGGCTGTGGACTGGCTTGGAAGGAGGGGTGGGGATCAAACTAGGCAGCTGGCACACCAGCTGTCCTTCTGAGGCGAGGGGCTCAGCTGCAGGAGGAAGGGGCCAGCAGAGAGAGCGAGGTACCCACACAGACTATGGGGAAGAGGAGATTCTCAGGATGTAGTGGCTCACAAGACAGGTGACCCAGAAAGGGCGCTGCCCTTCCCAGGGGCTTCAGTGACTTCCATTATAGTCTCTCTAGGGTGCAAGGTCTGTTTGTATTATCTGGAATAGTTGTAACTCTTTTGAACATCTAACTTAACAAAATGAATACCAGGAAGCTGAAATATGTATTGTCCAGAGGGATGGAGTGTGTGTGTGTGTGTGTGTGTGTGTGTGTGTGTGTGTGTGTGTGTGAGACAGGGATGGGGAGGGAGGGGCCAAGGGGAACAAACAAATGGAGAAAGGCTGGCACACACTATGCAAGGTATATATATGGAAATGGAGCCAGGTAACTTGAGGGGATGGGTGGGGTCAGCAAAGATGGGGGAGAATGCTGGAAGGGGGGTGACATTGATGGAGACACATTGTGTTTGTAACTAACATGTTGGATTGAACCCCCTTTGCACAACTACTTGAAGATAACAAATCAACAAACAAAAAAAATGAAAAGAGGGGTGAGTCTTGGTGTGGAAAAGACTAGGCTTAGTGTCTTGGCACAGGAAATCATCTTGGTAGACCTGGCAGGCAGGAGCCGGTGTAGACTGGCAAGGCCAGCCACCTGCCAGAGACTACAGGCTGGAGTTTTGAGACGGGAGGGACCCCAGGGGGCTCGGAAGCGAAGAGAGACCACCATGACTTGAAGATGCCCTAAACTAGAAGCAGCTAAGTTCCAAGTTGAAGTGTTCAATTCCATTCAGTCTTTGTTGAGACCCCCCTCCCCTGAAGTCTCTGTGATTGTGGCATGTTTTCTTCTGGTGTGGGTGTAGGGCTGCATTTCTGCCATGGACTGACTGGTGCGGCCCAGGGTAGAGGAAAATGGAAGTGGTTGTGCAACTGTCCAGGTTCTGAATGACGTCAGCCAGAACCTGGGGTCTGGAAGCTCCCACCCTACCAACCCCACTTAGCCCAGAATCTGAAGAAGATTCTTGTTTTAGTGGTACTGAAGTTTGAACTGAGTGCTTGCTAGGCAAGCAGAAAGCACTCTATCTCTAGAGCCACGTCTCCTAATCCTTTTGCTTTTACGTATTTTTTTCCCCCCAATATGGTTTTATGATTCTGCCTGGACTTCACTCAGACCACAGTCCTCCTCCTTACAGCCTCCTGTGCAGCAAGGAGCCTGGCCCTGAAGAATCTCAAGTTAGTTGTGAGCCGCCTGAAATGAAGGGAGGGAGTTTCTTGACAACCTTTCCAGGCTCCCACTGCTGGCGTATGGCAGGAGAGTCTTCCATCTCAGGAACTCTACAGCTTGCAAGTCTGGGATAGAGCCGGTGGGCATGGAGATGCAGGGGAGACAAGGACAAAAAGGGCTTTTGAGCACCTAGGGATGCCCCTGCCCTTGATATCCCCACTTCCTGGCCCACCTGAATGTGTTTGGAGAGTCCCCATGCCCACGCCAGCCCTGTGATCATCCGCAGCCCAGATGGAGCCCCTCCTCGCCATCACTGGGGCCTCATCTGACTCAGTCCCTGCACCCTGGCTGTTGTAAATCTGTTTGCCAGGCAAGAGCAAAGGCCTGTGCAGGGCTTAGGAGAGGAACGTGCTGGAATTCCACAGTGTGTGCCAGGATTGATTGTTCATTGGCTGAACACCTGCTGCACCAGGCCTAGGCCAGGATAAACAACTCTAAAAGCTCAGCCCGGCTCTGGGAAGCCCTGCTCTGGTGCAAGGACAGGCTTATGGTTAGATACCCACAGTCTAGTGGCAGAGGGCCCTGATTGGTGGAGAGGCTTGGCTGGGTGTTGGGGAGAGCATCTATACTAGCCAGGCTTCTGGGAAAGAAGGTGTCTCTCCAAGGAGATCAAAAGGGCTAGGAGGAGCTGACCAGTCCAGGGAAAGGCAGGAGTGGTGGGCTTTTACCAGGCAGACAAAGCAGCTGAGGCAGAGGCCTGCAGGAGAGAAGGCAGGCATCTTGGAAAGCAGAAATAGTTCTAGGTGGCTGGGTTCGCTGAAGAGAGAAAGCGAGAGCCTCCTTTCCAAAGCATAACCCTTGAGACCAAAGATGAACTTGATCACATCCGTATTGCACAACAAAAAGGACATGCAAGGCAAAGACAACAGAGTCAGCAGCATGGGAGGTGAGGTTTGTTTTTTTTTAAGATCTGAAACCAACACGGTCTCCAGAGGAGACACACAACTCCTGAAATCAACCATTCCAAGATGGCAGTCTCCCAGGAAAGCAAGCGACTTAGAACAGGGAGACCCAAGAATCTCTCGATATTGTCAGATAATAGAGCAAAGTAATGGAAGGTGATGTCACCTCCTATCTATGAGATGGCACAATGACAGATACAGATGATTGCAGGTGCTGGAGGAGGGGAGAGGCCGGGGGCCTCCTCACGAGATGTGGCGAGATGTCACAGGAGCAGCCATCCTGGGCAGCAGCTGGCACTGCTAATTAGGCATCGGCAAGTCCTGTGACCCAGAATTCCCCTCCCGCTTACAGCCCTAAGAAATTCACAGAAGGGGACATTTGGCAGGTTTCCTGCAGCTCTCTCTCTCTCTCTCTCTCTCTCTCTCTCTCTCTCTCTCTCTCTCTCTCTGTGTATGTGTGTAAAAAGAGAGGAGAAAGCACCCAGGTAGTAGACTAGATGTAATAGAAGAATGGATCTTACAAACACCTTACTTCATTAAACAAGAAAGAAAATTTTATATATATATATATATATATATATATATATATATATATATATGAGAATACATTTACACAATCTGAAAACAGTCAGATGTGGTGGTAGGCTGAGGCTGAAGGACCACAAGTTCTAGGTCGGCCTTGGCTACACAGCTGAGACCATGTTCTAAGAATGCAGGGCAGTACTGCTAACTACTCAGGAGGCTGAGATCTGAAGACTGCAGCTCAAGATCCAGGCAAGAAAGTCCGTGACACTCATATATCCATTTAATCACCAAAGAGCTAGAAGAAGGGCAGTGGCTCAAGTGGTGGAACACCAACCTTGAGTGTAAAAGCTAAAGGACAGTGCCTAGGCCCTGAGTTCATGTCCCAGTATAGATACACATTAAACACCCCCAAAAATGCAAAGCCAAATGAAGAGGCAACTGCAATAATAATGCACTTTTTGCAAGACCACAGATAAATGAAAAGATACAGGTAGATCCATCAGAATGCCTAGCAAGGGGAATGGGAGCAGGAAATGGGGAGGAAAAGGGATGAGTGAATGAAACACAGCTTGGCTTTCCCTGGATCAGTGGTGCTGGTGATTAGGACTAACCTGTTCTCTGCACCTGGAGGACGAGGGGAGACAATACAAAGAGAATCTAGACTTTTCCTGAAGGCCAGGGGCTCCAGTGGTGGTCAAGGGGCTTTGTGCTTGGCTCACCTGCGGGAATCTCTGGCACAGTCATTTGTGACACATTCATTCATCACACCATCGGGGCCCATCTCCTCTGGGCCAGGCACTTGGCTGAGCTCTAGGGGGTCTATGGTGCTCTGTAGGGATGGGCATATCTGGCTCTGGCTCAACTGCAGGGCCAAGTATTGTTAAGGGAGGCTGCAGTCCTCAGCCACTCTAGTCGAGGCTAGGAAGGCTTGTGGGAGAAAGGCGGCACGGTATGGAGGAAGAAAGGGAACTAGTTAAAAGAACTTGGGTGTGTGTGTTATGTTCAAAACAGAATCTCAAATCCTCCTTTTGTACCAAGCTCCATAAAGAATGGTTTGATGAATGGATGAGCAAATGGAGAGGAAACGCACAGGGCGGTGGGGTGCTCAGGGGCTGGTGTAGGATGGGGTCGAGAGGAGGTGACATGCTTGGAATCCCAGGCTCTGTGGCATGGAGAGCCTTCTGCTGGCCACAGGGGCCCATGGGCAAGGTCTGAGTGAGAGCATCCCTCCACAGGACATGCTCAGGCAGATACCACCTTACCTCACCCAGCCTTGTCCCCGAAGGGGATGTACCACATGTCCAGAATGGGGGCCCAGAGTGCGGGCTAGGGCACTGAAATGACAACCAGGAGACCCGGGAGGGGTCCTGGCCGTGTATCCTGCTTCATCCATTTTTAAAATATAAAAGCTGTGTGTGACTTTGTACAGTGCTTGCTCTCTCTTTGTGTACAGGGTCCGTCTGAAGTTCTCTCCATTGTCCCACTTCAGAGTCACCAGAGCCAGAGAGACTTGAACTCTCCTCCCCACAAGCCACACCTCGGCCACATGCCCTTCCTCCTCCAGCTAGACTGCGGCTCAGAGCTCGGCCCCACCGAGGTCTACCCACTGGCCAATCGGCAGGACGTTGCAACCATCACCACACTGCCTCCATTACAGTTGCTACTACTCCTGCATTGCCTCCATTACAGTTGCTACCACTCCCAGGGTTGGGCCAGGAAGCCGAGCCTGGGTTGTAACCTCACCTCCATGGGCATGGGGGTGGGTGGGGCACCGGACCAGTTTCCTTTTTGGGGGAGGCAGGAGACTTTGAGGACTGCAGGATGCCCCAGGCTTGGGAGACCTTAATTCTCAAAACAGCTGCCCAATGGCTAAGGTCATTAACTATGGCTTACTGAAGCAGCTTGTCAGAAGCCAGTTGATGGAATTACTAGATTTGAGGATGAATAGGGATTTTTTTTTTTTGCCGGGGGGGGGGGGGTACATTGTAGAAAGCACTGCAGAATGGTGTATGCCACAAGGATCAGATTCCTGTAGGGGATTGATGGTGGCTAGGTGGATTAAACCATCACCACACATAGCTTACTAAGGACGCTGCATGCTTCAGTGAGAATCTAGGTCATGGAGTTATCACATACCCATCAGCCTGTAAGTATACAAACACACATCAGCCTATAAGCACACACACACACACACACACACACGTACATATGGATGTACACATTCATACGCATGTACAGAACCCCTGCATCCTTCACACATTGACACCCTCAGTGTACTGATGTCACATTTTACTGATGATCAGTTACAACAGTAATGAACTACACCTATCCTAGGACCCAAGACTTTTCCAAGGGGGCCTGTACCTCGTATTAGCCAAACTCCTACATAATTTTCTACATATTCAAGGTAAGTTACACAATATATTAAACTGGACCATAACCAGCAGGGATCCAACTTAGATCTGAGGCACTGTGAAAGAAGATCAGAACAGCAGGTCTTCTGGGTTCGGATATGGAGGCCCATTTAAGGTGGACTGGGACAGACTGGGCAGGGTATTGACACTGAGAGCCAGCATGTGCCAGCACTGTGACAGGAAATGGCATGGATCATTCTCATGACCATCTCAGGAAATTAGTGACAGTGCACCCATTGTACAGATAAGAAAACTAAGACCCAGGGCAAATGTGCAAAGTCGGATTAGAAAGCAGTTAACATTTTTCTGTCTGGACTTCCCTCCCTCCCTCCCTCCCTCCCTCCCTCCCTCCCTCCCTCCCTCCCTCCCTCCCTCCTTCCCTCCCTCCCTCTCTCCCTTCCTCCCTCCCTCCCTCCCTTCTTTCCATCTGTGCTTTTTCTTCCTTCTTCCTTTCCTTCCTCTTTCCTTTCTTCCATCCCTCCTTCCTTCCTTCTTTGTCCCTTTTAAACTGAGGCCTGAGGTAACCTATATTCACTACAGAACATGTAGAAATAAAAGATGAAAGAACTCCATCCAGAGACAAGTGCTGATAACATTTGTAGAGTACACCCATCTAGCTTTCATATACTTAAATTTTTTTAAAAAATCAAATGAGGTTTACCATACAAACCTCTTTATAACCAACCCAGTTTTTTCACTGATCAAACTATCTTATAAGGAATCTTCTATGCCCCTTGTTACTCTACACCATTCATTTTTAATGGATGCAAATAACTCTATTGTCTGTATGTATCATCGAAGCTAGCCAGGCCAGCCCACTGAATATTTAGGCTACTGACAGCTGTTCCTTTGCCCTACCCTGTTTTGAGCTCTGATTGGCTGCCATTCCTCCTATCATGCTTGCTTCCTGAGGAAAACCTTCTGCCAACAAATTTTGGCCAGAGGTAGTAAGTTTGAGCCTTATTTCTAGAACACATTTAACTCCTTTGACTACCAAATCTTTGAGTTTTCAAAAGCCTATCTGTTCTTTGGGGTCCAGCCCAATTGGCTAGTCCTGGATGTCTATGCCAATTGCCTGGGAGGGCCTTCCATGTTTAAAGAAGTGGCCAATAGAAAGATCATGCAAGGGAACTGGGAATGTGGTTTAGTAGTAAAGTGCTTGCCTAGCATGCATGAAGTCCTGGGTTCCGTTCCTCAGTACCATGTACACAGAAAGAGCTGGAAGTGGTGCTCTGGCTCAAGTGATAGAGTGCTAGCCTTGAGCCAAAAGAAGCCAGTGATAGTGCTCAGGACCCAGGACTGGCAAATAAATAAATAAATAGAAAGAAAGATCACTTAAGTCCTCCTCTCTTCTTCCTCATGTCACTCTATCTAATCCAACAGTCACATTCAAACAGAAGAAGAGGGGCTGGGTACTGGTAGCTCATGCCATAATCCTAGCTACTCAGGAGGCTAAGATCCGAGAATTGCGTTTGGAAGCCAGCCCAGGCAGGAAAGTCTGCGAGACTCTAATCTCCAATAAATTACTCAGAAAAAGCTGGAAGTAACACTGGGGCTCAAGTGGCAGAGTGCTAGCCTTGAGCACAAAAAAGGTCAGAGACAACACCCAGCCCTGAGTTCAAGCCCCAGGACTGGTGCGCGTGGCACACACACAAACATACACACATGCACACAATCATTTTACACTATTTTTGAGACAGTCTTGCTATGTAGCTCAGGCTGGCCTTCAACTTGAGATCCCTCTGACTCAGCCTCCAGACAATCTGGAATTACAGGTATATGCACCTGGCTCAGATATTTTAGTCTTTTTATTTTGTCCTAAGTCTGAAGCTCAGTGTACATTTTGTACTTTTGGCTTGGCCATATTTCAAATGCCCCTGAATAGGGCTGCCGGTAAAGACACACCATGTGGGAGCAGACTGTGCAGTGCAGGGCAGGGCAGCCCTGCTGTCCCCGTGTTCTCAGTGTGCTCGCAGAGCCAGGCATGAATGTAGCAATCACCATGAGAAGTGTTCACCGTAAAGACTTGCTTTCTCCTGTTGGCTAAGCCAAAATGAATAAGTAGCAGAGGATGAAGATGAGGTTTGGCTTGCTTTCCTCCACCACGGCCTTCAGTTTATTATGTGCCTTTCTTATTCATTTACCTTCTGAGCCTGTAGGGAAGGGCCTCGGTCATCCGTTTCCATTCTCAGCCGAGAACACACAGATTAGGGACCTGGGGAACAGTGTGTAAACCTAGGCCTGAGGATTCCAAGTCCAATGTCACTCCTGCCGCACCGAGATGCCTTTCCCAGCAAGCTAAAAGGAGGCACCCAGATGAAATAACGTCACTTCAGTTTTGCCCAGCATTTTGTTGAAATGCGTTTGGAATCTTTTCTGCAACCAGAACATCTCTCAAAGGAAGAAAACTAGTTCATCACAGTAATCAAGTCTGTCACACAGGATGTGTGATGATGTTTGAAAATATAATCCTATGAACATCAGAACTGACAACTCTGAAACATCTCTAGGCTAAATCTGCTAATCACAGTCTTTAGCATTCAGGTTGGCACTTTGCATGGGCTGCTGCCATCCATTTCTCAGTAGAGATGCCCTAACAAGGAACTTCCTCAAAGAGGACCTGGGCAGAGGACAAGTTTTAATGAGGCCCAGTTCCTGAAAGGATGAGGTGTGAGTGAAGAAGAAAGGCATGAGATGAAACATGTAGTTCTGAGTCAGATGACAAGATGGGGCCTCGCATCAGGAAATGCAGCAAGAACTAGAGGTCAGGCTTTGTACAGAAAAGGAGTCATGACACTGGGTCAAACCCTCTGAGATTAGAATAAAGAAGACACCTGAGATCACCTCTTGTAGCCTGGCTGTTCGCTCACCTACTCTCTCAGTCTCCCACTCATCCGCCCACCAACTCAATCACCCATTCATCTATGTCGACCCACCCATCTATCAATCCATCCACCCACCAACATATCTACCTACCCACACAAATGTTCATCCAACCATCCATCTACCCACATACCCTCCTAGCCACTCAGCCACCCAACTAGTTACTCATATACCCATCTTGCCTCACCTACTTTACCTGCCCATTCAACCATTCATCTGTATCAGCCACTTACCCACAGGCTGATACATCCATCTGTCCATCCATCTATCCATTCGCATACCTATCTAAATAGCTAATTGGTCACCCAACTACGTACTCACACAACTATGTACTGCCCCTCCACTGGTTTATTCATCCATCCATTCATTTATTGATATCCCTTCCTCGTCCCTCCCTCCCTTCTTCCCTTTACCAAGTCTTTTCTGTCTGTCTACCATGTGGAATACCCTGAAGACATGGAAAAGTAGGGGCAGAGCAGTGACAAAATACCTCTGGTGCACCTGTTCATTGACTCTCAGTGGAGCCTCCCCGCTGGGGCCCTGGTAATAGAAGCTTCTGTTGGGAAGCGAACCATGAACTTGAAGTCCAAGTCCTTTCAAGAGAGGGATGGTGGCAAGGATTTCCACAGTCCCAAAGCCAGGTCTCGTGTCCACAGCAGGCAGTGTCATGCACCGCAGCCTGGCTCCTGTCTGTCTAACCGACACCCACCTCCTGGTCCAGCACCAATTTTTCATGACTAAAAAAACAGACATGAGGCAAAAGGGAATTAAACAAAGGCGAGGAACATACCAGAGAAGCCTCGAGCAGGTAAAAGCAGGGTCATGTTTGCTCCTTAGCTAACTATACAGCTGGCCGAGGAAATCAATGTCTGCTGTTGATGGTCCTCACCCTCCCTCTCCTCCCCGCTCTCTCCTGATACAAGCCTAAACCTTTCACTGGCATAGCCACAGTGGCTTTGAAGCTCAAGTAAGGAGAAAGCACAAAGGAGGTGGCCTTTCCCCACCCCCACCTCCCAGGCCTGCACGCATTCTTGCACCACCTGTGCATGTCTCTTAGTGCATAAGCTGCCTGTGAAAACATGGAAAAGGGAACCTTATCTCGCTACCTGAAAGGCACGCTCTGTGTTTACAGCACACATTGAAAAGCACAGGGTTATTAAAATACAGAATTTGGCTCTTACAACAAGACCAATGGTCCCTGTAGTGCCTGCTGGATGCAAAAAAAGTTAAATGTACTGTGAATGTGAATGTGAGTGTTAAGTAATGGGTAATGATGTTGAGCTTCTATGTAAAACTCCTTTTGAAAAACAAGGTTGAAAGCCACTGGGATACACCGATAAGTAGCCTTATAAATAAGGAATACAAATGAGCATAAATCACAGTTAGACGTGTGTGTGTGTGTGTGTGTGTGTGTGTGTGTGTGTGTGTGTGGGGGGTGCCTCATGTGAGCATATTTATGTGCATTTGAATGTGAATTATTGAAAAATCCAACTGAAAGCAAAGCATGATGGTTCATGCCTAGAATTCCAGCAACTAATGAGGAGACTGAGGCAGGAGGACTGCAAGTATAGGCTAGCTGGGCTACGTACTGAGACCTCCCACAAAATAAAATGAAACAACCTGACTGAAATAGTGACATGGGGAATCCATTAACTCCAGAATCTGGAAAATTCACGTGAGGTGTCAAGTGGTCTAAAAGGACAGCGAAGCTGGTTTGCAAATCTATCCTTCCTGGAGATTTGCATCAATTTACATACCAGGTCTCAGGCACGCAGCATGGTAAATCCCTTTAATCCTCCCCACCTTCTAAGTTGGGCCTTATAGTTATCTATGAGGAGTTCTAGGGGGCAGGGGGCGGGGTCTGCCCATCAGCCTGATCACTTGCTGAAAATTTTCCCCTTCAGGGAAAATTGTCAATAAATACAACTCTTCCTGGGCCTAGGCATGGCCTGGCTGGCTGAGGAGGGAACACTGGAGCCCAGCCTCTGCGCCCCTGAACCCAAATCAGCTGTAGCATCAATTGTCACAGTCCAGAGGGGGTACAGGGGACTATGGGGGTGGTGGCGGTGGTGGTGATGCAGCCTTTCCACCTGCCCAATCCTGCCACCCCCTATTCCCTTACAGCTACAATTCCCTGAGTGCGCTCTTGGCCAGCCTGCGTGCTGTGTACATCCCAGTGTGTTCACCAATTTCCTGGGAGTTCAATCTAAGCGTATTCACAGGATCTGTCTTTTATTTGATGTTCTTTTTGTTTGTGTGTTTTTGCAGCCTAGGAAACAGAGGCGGTGAGGGAGGCCGTTAGGATCAAGTTCTCGCTCAAGCTTACCCAGCTGCCAAGGATAGCGTGCCGTGGACCTGGGAGGCCTGTGCCCAGGGTTCATGCCTTCAACAGCTCCCCAGGAAGACAAGGTGGGTCACAGGACACCCTCCCCTTTTCCACTGACCCCCCAGATCCCAGCTCTGTGCAGGCAGGCTTTGGGAAGCTTAAATCCTTCTCCCCACACCCCCCCCTGCCAACACAAGGTGGTGGGGTGATGCTGGGGTTCACAAATCCAGGAGAAAATGGATCTTGGAAAAGGTGCCTTCACCTGCCCCCACTTCCCCAAAGGACTGGCCATCAGCCAGGCAGGTCTGGGGAGCCTCCCGGGAAGTATTTAAGTCATCTCCACGAGAGCACACAGACTGAGCTGGCAACCATCAGGGTTCAGAGCCGTACATCTTGTCGGCTGGAATTTGTGTCAGCTGTCTTTTCTTGATTGCAGGAAACTTCCTTCATGCTTAGCAAGCTGGTGGCTAACACACCTTACATGTGCCAAGGGGAAGGGGTGGGGGGGAAGGAAGCATTCTGACCTGACTCAAACGAAAATTCATGAGCTGCATTAAGGAGGGCTTCTGGGTTTTATTTTTTCCATGCAGGATCTTATATAAGTATTACCTTCACCAGTGATGTATTACTAGTGCGTAAGTCTTTATACCTTCGTCCTTTTTTATTTTATTTTTTGCGTGCCTGTAACAGAGCTTGAACTCATGGCCTTGAGTTCTCTCTTGGCTTTTTTCACTCGTGGCTAGTGCTCTACCACTTCAGTCATGCCTTCTGCCCAGCATGTTAATTGGGAGAGTGTCTCACAGGTCTTTTTGTGCCTAAGTTGGCTTTGAATCATGATCCTCCAGATCTCAGCCTCCCGATTAAGTAGGATTACAAGCATGAGACATCAGTACCCAGCCTATATTCACCTTTTTCAAATATTTTAATGCTACCAAATTTTTGCTGGGCTACTACTTACTTAGAGGTAGATTTCAAATATTGTCATTTCCCTCTAAAATTAGTTACCAAACTGCTTATGGTAGCAAAATTACAAGTACAAGCTAGGCACTGGTGGCTCATGCCTCCTAGCTATTCAGGAGACTGAGATCTGAGGATTGCAGTTTGAAGCCAGCCTGTGCAGGAAAGTCCATGAGACTCTTATCTCCAATTAACAGCAAGCAAGTTGGAAGTGGAACTGTGGCTCAAGTGTTAGAGCGCTAGCCTTGAGCAAAGAATACCCAGGCCCTGAGTTCAAGCCCCAGGACCAGCATGAATGCATGTGCATATATATGCGTGCTGTGCATGCATATGCACACACACACACACACACACACACACACACACACACACACACACACACAGCCAAAAAACTGCTTGTGGTCAGATCCCAGCTTTTCCAACTTAAAAGCTCTGTGGTCTTGGGTAAATCAGTTAAACTCTCTCCATTTTCTTATTTTCAAAGTATCTATAGTCTCTCCTTTGTGGGTATGTGTATTAGTTTTTAGAGCTGTAACAAAGCACCACCAACTAAGAGCTTTAAATAACATAGTTGTTGTTCTGGAGGCCAGAAACCCCAACTCAAGGTGTGGCCCGGCTGATTCCTTCTGAGGACTGGGAGGGAGGACCACTCTATGCCTCTGACTTTTGATGGCTTGTTCCCATGACTGGTGCTCCCTAGTTGATAGAAGCATCACCCATCTCTCTGCCTTTATCTACACATGGCCCTCTTCCACTCTCCAAATGTTCCCTCTTCATGAGGATAGCATCTTAACCCAGTCTAGTATGACTTCAACTTAATCAATTACATCCTCAATGACTCAGTTTCCAAATACAGTCACATTCTAACATCCAGTAAGTTAGGATTTCAAAACAGAAAAATTGGGGACACATCTCAGCCTATAAATGGGGTTGCTATAAGGATTAAATGAGATGGCACAGTTTAGATCTTAGCATGGTGCCCAACATATAGTCAGCACCCTAGCTGTCAGCCCTTCCTGTCATCATGCCATCGGTTATTCCAATGATCGCCACTCTGACCACCTTGTCCCCAGCACCTCTGGCCACATCCTCTTTGTTTAACTCAAGGGCCCAGTACTGTTGTACCCAGTGCTTCTCATAGGTGACTCACTCCTCCAAATTCTGTGTGTGTGTGTATGTGTGTGTGTGTGTGTGTGTGTGTGTGTGTGTGTGTGTGTGTCCTAGTGCTTGAACTCAGGGCCTGGACACTGTCTCTGAGCTTTTGTGCTTAAGGCTAGCACTGTACCACTTGAGACATCGCTCCACTCCCATCTTTTTGGTGTTTAATCGGAGAGTAGAGTCTCACAGACTTCCCTGCCTGTTCTGGCTTTGAACAGAAATACTCAGATCTCAGCTTCCTGTGTAGCTAGGATTACAAACATGAGGCTCTGGTGCCCAGCACCGCCCCCCCAAAAAAATCTAGTTTTTTTCCTCTTCACTAGGGGAAGTCAAATTTGCAATCTGGGGAGGGTTAGGCATCAACTCAAGCAAATTGCTAACACACATTAATTTGCTCTCTGACAGCAGAGGAGGAGGTTTTTCCACGCTGTGTATTGTCTACAGTCATTTGTGATCCTGTTGGAGTGAACTTGGAAGAGTAGGCCCAGCAACGCTCAGGAGCACAAGCTTCTGAGACGCCTGCATTTAGAAGGAGAAGGGCTGGGCTGTAGTTCCAAACCGAGCTTACCAGTAATGCACCAGGGACCTCAACGAAGCAGCTTTCCCTCTCTGTGCCACAATTACCCAATTCATTCAGTCAACAAACCACTTCACAGGCTAAGAGGCAGGGTCTATCAAACCCACCAGGGGCACAGGGATAGTTACAGTGGCACTGTCCAGTGGGAATGGAACAGAGAGACACAAAAAAATTCCAGAGCAGAGCAGGGACCACAATTCCTTGCGCCACTGACCTGGGGTAGCCATCCTGTCCCTGTGCACTTCACCAGATAGTTCTGATTGTGCACTTGGGAAGCTGACCCTTACCCCTCCTGACTGGCCCTCGTCTACTTTATAGGAGGAGCTGGGAGTGCTGGGGAGACTCATTGAAAGGTTTGCATCGTTTAGGAGCGTTGGCTTGAGCCAGCCAGAAGAGAAGCCTTAGATAAACTCTCCTTCCTTCCTGAGGTTCCCAGGCAACCATTCATCTGGCTGAGTCTTTAGTATTGGGGATTCATACTTGCCAGGCAAAGGCTCTAGCACTTCAGCTACATCCCTAACTCTTTGGTTTTTATTTTGTTTCTGAGGCAAGAGTTTTGCTAACTTTGCCCAAGCTGGGCTTGAGCTCAAGACTGTTCTGCCTCCGCTTCCCTAGGGCTTGGAGGACAGACATACACTACCATGTCAGCCTGGCTTGTTTTCTTTATGTATGACAGAGCCATTAGTTATTTCAACCATTCATTCATTAAACCAATATTCATCAGGCACCTACTCTGTCCTAGATGCTTGGTTCTCAGGCTTGAGGATGGGATAGATGACAAAAGAGACAGTCAAAAAAACAAAAAAAATGTGCTTTGTCAGATACAGTGACTATTTTGGAGAGGAATGAGGCGGTGGGGCAGTGAGCCACTGAGGGGCAGGAGTTGCGATTTTAAGCAGTGCGTCAGGAAGGACCTTAATGAAAGGGTGACAGGAGGGCAGAGAGAAGATGTGGGGAGAGAAGGAGGAGTGCTCTGTGAGGTGGATCTGAGCATCATGCCTGTAAGGTTCCTGGGGTGCTTCCTGGGGTTTGGTAAGAGCTGGATCACTGGCAGCTGTGGCTAGCTTCCTATGAGCAATTGTGCGGAGGAAGGAAGGTGGTAGGGACTATGAACCCTTTCTGAAAACAGGGTAGTCCTACCTGGAGTTTGATTAATACCTTGGTGTTGTTTTACTGCCAACAATTACTGCTCAGAAACTTCCTGCTAGCTGGAAGTCCCACAGGGCCGGCCCATTGGCAACTTTCCTTTCCCCTCAGGCCTGGGGTTTGAGCCCCAGAGAAAGGGTGATGGGAGGGATGAGAGACTGGAGGAGGGAAAGGATGGGCTCATCTGCTGCCCCAGAGCAGAGGCAGTAGCCTCATTTCTGCAACATACACATACACACACACACACACACACACACACACACACACACACGTGCATACACGGGAGATTGTATAACTCGGGTGCATTACTAACACCTCATGTCACAGTGAGAATTTGGGAATCACTGTTAGCGGATCTGAGAACTCCAAGTGCAACAGGAATGTTGTCAGTTCTGATTAGTTATTGGCTTGAAAATGGCTCGTTAGCATACAGCGCCCGGAAGGCACTGGCGTGGAAGAGTGTGATTGGATTTCTCAATCATGTGTGGATTCTGTCTCACCAAGGTGAATGGAGGTTAGCAGCAGTCCCCCAGGTGTGAAGTGCTTGGAGGTAGAGAAATGAGGTGTTGGTTCACTGGAGGGGAAATGGGGGTGTGTGTCTCTCCTGAGCTGGTTACAATAGGCAGGGGGACAGGTGACATGCCAACAGAGCCTGGGCCCTGCTTATGTAGAGTACAGAGGACCAATTGTAAATGCAACACATAATACAATAATTAGGGGATAGTACATATTTCCTCTTGAGTATATTTCTTTCTTTTTTTTTTTTTTTGCCAGTCCTGGGCCTTGGACTCAGGGCCTGAGCACTGTCCCTCGCTTCTTTCTTGCCCAAGGCTAGCACTCTACCACTTGAGCCACAGTGTCACTTCTGGCCATTTTCTGTATATGTGGTGCTGGGGAATTGAACCCAGGGCTTCATGTATATGAGGCAAGCACTCTTGCCCCTAGGCCATATTCCCAGCCCCACATATTTCCTCTTGAATACACTTCCCTCTCCCATAGAAACACCTGAGTGTGTTAGGGCACATCCCCTGCTCCATGCAGAACATATTCAAGTGATTCATTTGCTAAGGACCTGTTGTCAGGAGAGAGGGAAAAGGAGGCCCTCACCCAGAAGTGGTTTCAGATGAATCTGGCTTCCGCCTGCTCCTTAGGGACCCCTCCACTGGGTCTCCCCACATCAGTCATTCTTGCCTCTGATGGGGTGATGGGGTGGGTGTCCCTCCCAGATACTGGAATGGAGCTCCCAGGAGTTTTAGGTCACCCAAGGCCATGTTTAGGGAAAGCTGAAGGTATGAGCCATTAGCAGCACTTCTACAGCATCTGGGGGGATGGGCAAATCCTGCCAGCTGCCTAAAAGGGGATCCAGGAGATCTGGGTGGGACACCCCACAGCACCTAGGGCAAGTAGCATGGTGCTGAGTGGTGGAGTCTGGAGGCTAGCGGCTGAGTGGTATTGAGTTAGCAGATCTGTGAACAGATTCCTACCACCATTCACATAATTCAGGCCCTCAGAGTGAGGGACAGCAGGGTGAGGGCTCAACATGGTACTTGCTGATTGGCAGACTTCACATAGCTCTGCTTTGATATGGACAACTCCAGCCTTAATGCAAATTAAGACACTGGTTTATTATTGTGAGGATTAAATGAGATCAGATGTGTAAAAATAGACAGGCACCTAGTAAGCAGCTGCACAGCAACTGTTCACTACAACTCGGTTCTGACAGCTGCCTGATTGGACCCACACAAATCCTTTGCAAAGGCACCATCCTAACATCAGTCCTAATATAATAATCGTGGTGATGATGGTGCAGATACTGAGCGCTACACACTATTGCTATTTTGAAGTAGGATGCATTTCCTTTCGCTCTGCTGATGAGAAAACTGAGGTACAGAACAACAAATAAGTCCACTGAAGTCACAGAAATCTCAGGGCTCATTCTGCCTGACTTTTCAAATTGGCAATCCTTGCTGTAGCCTACCATGATGGCCGCACTTGGAAATGGTGTGTTTTGTGCACCTCTGAGGTGGGCTGGTTAGCCAGGGAATGAAGGAAGAGAGATCACATTGTCTTGTTGGTTCCTACATTACACTTGTGTATGGGGCAATTCTAATGGGGCTTGGGGAATCTGGGGTGTAGTGGGGACAAGTGGAGGTGTAGAGGATGTTCTGGAAGGGTTTGCTGTTGGTCTTTGGTAATCACCAAGGAAAACTCTTGGAGAGGGACCTCAGAATGGGCAGTGCTGATGGGCTTTGGGGAACCAGGCAGAGGTCTCCTGGAGAAATCCTGTTTTTGAGGACTCCAAATACAACAGGCCTATGCAGAACTTTAGACAAGTTCTCGAGTGACCATCTTGAGCAGACAGAGCAGAAATGGGCAGATGAAATGGCGTGTGCAGGGAATGGAGCCACGGCTGATGGGACCATAAGTTCCCAAAGATGACAAGTCCCAGAGTGGCTGAGTTTTCTCCACTTCTGATGGAGTTCTGTTTCCTGACTCGCTCAAATTCATCTTTTAAAAACAAATTGCTGGGCTAATGGAGGATGGTCGAACACAAGACACGACAAGGGTGTGGCTGTGGGGAAGTTTGAGGTTTAGCTTCTTCTGCCTTGGAAAAGGCATCTTTACTAAAAGGCCTACTGTGGGTACCACCCTGGCATCTTAGTCTGATTCACCCTGAGCATTTGTCCGCCTTGTGACTAAGGGTAACACCTTTGTTTTAGGAGCTTGGAGCTGGGGAAGAATGAAATCACTCCACCTGGATAAAGTGTATCATAGGCTTTGGTTTCCATCTGAGTGCTTAGCAGAATGTCTCCAGGGAACGTTTTGAAAGGTTGTGCTCTCCAGTTCTCAGAGTGTGTTAGGCCCTGCGATACACCGAGGGGTTGAGAGCCAGAAGTCTGCAGCCTCACTCCAGCACAGGGTACAGACTGCAGTGTGGCACCTACCAACCATTCATACATTACGTTTGTTTGCTGAGATCCAGGAAAGTGAAGGACAGCCTCTTGGATGCTTTTCTCCTAAATAAATGACTATCTAGCCCTCCTTCCCCCCCCCCCCCCACCCTCTGAAAGAGCTTGAATATTGCCCATTGATTCTCCATCCTTCTACTTGTCCATTATCCCTGGTGGAAGGTTCATGTGTGTATGCATTTGTGTGCGCGTGTGTGTGTTGTCAAAAATAATTCTCCAAGTGGAGAATTATAACCTGAGGATTGTGCAGATGGCTCTCTGGAAGTCCAGTGAACGAGAAGTTTGGGGGTGATGTCAGCACATCTGAATTTTCAGAAACCTTCCTGGAATTTCTCAGTATCCAGACACTCAGGAACCATGTCCCTGAGTGAGCTGAGCCCAAGTCCCAGCCCCTCATCACTTTCACCCAATGGGTCCAGGTAGTGTGCAGAGCCTTTGGGACCTCAGTAGCCACTTTTTGGTTGAATCTCCAGGCCACAGGTTGGTGGGGGTTGGGGTGGGGCGAGGGTCTTGGTGCAGAAGCTTCCTGGGATTTCCAGGGCTAAATGGGACCCTAGGGCTGAACATGCCCGCCAAGCACTCAGGAAGCTGAGTGGATGGGCCACCTAGGCCGTCGCACCAGGGCATCTCCCAAGAACTTAAAGCCGAGGCGGACCTCCAACCTGGGATGCGTGGAAGAAATTTCCTCATCAACTCGCCAACCAGGAAGCAGGCCTAGCTCCCAGCAGAGAGCACTGAATCAATTGGAATTGAGTCACGGATGTAATTAATTTAATGTGTTTAAACGATTTTCCGTATAGTAAATGGGCTGAATGAGGGTGACCCAGGATACAGTGTCTGCCTGATAGGAGAAAAATGGATACCGCTAATGAAAGCCCTTCAGAAAAACAAAAAAAAGGAAAACTGTTTCCATTTATTTCTCCTCCCCTTTCTCTTATTGATGGCTGGACTTGGCCTTCTGTGGTTTCCTTGGACCATGGGGGAGCTTTTTTTTTTTCTTTTATCAGATGTCATGTGTGTGTGTGAGAGAGAGAGAGAGAGAGAGAGAGAGGAAGAAGGAGGAAGAGGAAGAAGAGGAGGAAGAGGAGGAGGAGGAGGAGAGAAGGAGGAGGAGGAGGAGAAGGAGGAGGAGGAGGAGAAGGAAGAAGAGGAGGAGGAGGAGGAAGAGGAGGAGAAAGAGGAAGAAGAAAAACAAGACTCGTTACTTCAAACCTTCCTCAATGAAAGGCAGGCCTGCCTGAAGAGAAGAGGATGCTGCAGAGCTGGGAGAGGCATGCCTAGTCTGGCTCCTAACACTAGGGTTCTGCCAAAGTGTCTCATCTAGGACTTCAAGTCACCTCCCTTGTCTGGACCACAGGAGGGCTTTGAAGCTGGGGATCTTCAAGCCTGGTTTGGGGTCTGATGTTTGTTCCCTGATTCACATGTCACAGACAGGAGCAGGTGTCAAGGAATTTCCCATTCAAAGCAAGTCATCTTCCCAGCCCTGCAGAGCATTTTACATAGTCCTAGCTAATTGCTTACCATGTAGGAAGTATTTGCCTTGGTTGGAAGGGAATGTTTACAAATGGCTATGGACGGTCTCCCGGGAAGCAGCACCAGGTAAGTAGGCAAAACGCTGCATTCGGGACTTAGAGAGGTGCAAAGACTTCCTGGATTCTTTATTCATTCACTGTTCGTCCATTCAGCTTTGGATTCCAAATAAGATGCAAAGCACAAAATAAGTGCGCTGTGTTCGGAACAGCCCAGCTCCATCACTACTCTTCCCTGAGGCTCAGCCTGGGGGAGTGTGCAGGGAGGGAGGGAAGGAAGGACGGGGGCCATGGTGACCTGTGCTGTGTTCAGCCCTCCTGGGGCACAGCGGGGCAGTAGTGGAGAGGGGCAGAGCAGCAAGGGCTGCAGAGCAAGGGGCAGAACAGCAAGGGCTCTGGGCTCCTCTGCTAATGGAGAGGTTCCTCTTTAACCTGGCTGATATACTAGACCCCCTGTGGGATTTTATAACAAGGGGTTCTGAGGATAAAAGCCTTAAAAAAAATAGCCTGACGAAAGCTGTAAAAAGTTTCCACCCTGAATCTAGGCTGTGCTATAAAGATGCGCTGGGCCAAAAACTACACAAAGCTTTTGCTTCTGAGAGGTGGGAAGGAAGTCCTGGGGTGTTCAGATCCCTCTAACCAGGGATTTGGGGAAAATTTACCGTGTGTATGTGTGTGTGTGTGTGTCCGCACACGCACGCACGCATACACTCACGCACTCGTATGCTGGTACTGGAGCTTAGGATTCAGGCCCTCACACTCTCATTTGGCTTTTACTCTCAGGCTTGTGCTCTACCACTTGGGCCATAGCTCTACTTCCAACCTTTCGCTTGTTAATGGGAGATAAGAGACTCACAAATTTTCCTGTCTGGGCTGGCCTTGAACCAGGATCTTCAGATCTCAGCCTCCTGAGTAGCTAGGATTATAGAACTGAGCCAACAATGCCCGTGTAAGGGAGACTTCCTTCCTTCCTTTCTTCCTTCCTTCCTTCCTTCCTTCCTTCCTTCCTTCCTTCCTTCCTTCCTTCCTTCTTTCCTTCCTTTCTTCCTTCGTTCCTTCCTTCCTTCCTTCCTTCCTTCCTTCCTTCCTTCCTTCCTTCCTTCCTTCCTTCCTTCCTTCTTTCCTTCCTTCCTTCCTCAAATCTCAAGGCCTTCCTGTCATCTACAGTGATGGTTTTCAAATTCTATTGTGCGTTACAATCACCCAAAAGATCTGTGAAGGACCCACCCCAGAGACTGAGAGAATGTGAGCCAGAGACTTGAATTTTTAACAAGCTCTCAAGTGCTGCCTACTGTACTTCTAGAACAGTTGGCCTGTAAGATCAAGGCCAGCATCCTGAGCCCGTCCTCCAGAATGGCCCCAACTTAGTATACCAGCCCCATCATCCACATGCCCAATGCACTGGCTCAGGAAATTGTCTTCTTTCCTGCCCCATGTACACCATGCCCCATCTGGCTACAAAGCTAGACCTTCCCTCCACACATTGCTCCTTCCCATTGCTCAAGGTACAGCTCACATGCCCCCTCTTCCAAGAAGCCTTCCCAGACTTAATCAGAGGTAACAGAAAGCCCTTCTGGCTGGGTTTTAAGTCCCCTGCTAGATGGTTTAAATGTTTCCATGTCAGTCTTGTCCAGATCTCACTCTGATATTGGGGCCCTGGGTCCCAAGATAGGGAGCCCTTCTTATCTGGGCATCTATACCACTCTGTATAGCCTCAGCACTTGCTCAGTCTCAGTCCACCAGACCAGCAGCCTCTGTATAAGCATCCGGGTATTTTCAAAACACACCCATTAGCTCCCCTTATCGAAACAGTCTGCGGCTCCACTCTCTAAGCAGCTCTGAGTTAGAACAGATGGCAGCACTTTCTCCCATCCAACCCATGAAGACAGATTTCCTCTATGTGCTGCAAAACCCCACTGGGACACATAAGTGAGGAACACTCCCATCCCTGGCTAGAAGTTACAGGAAGAGGTGCAGCAGTGACTCCAGACTCAGGTTCCCATCCCAGCTCTGCCTCTGATAAGCCACGGTACTCAGTGCTCAAGCTCCAGCCTCTTCCTCCTTAAGGGAGATAACATAACATCTTCTTTCCATGGGTAGTAAAAAGGGTGAGGACCCATTATGAACAGTGGCAATAGCTTGCATTTCCTGGGTGCTCAGCATTGGGCATACATTATTGATCTACATAAAGTGCTTCATGTGGTACATAGCAAATGCTAAGTACTCAAGAACCATTAGCTATGCTAGTGTTCCTAACTTCCGGGCAAGACATAGGTTTGTTTGTTTATTTCCCTTCTTGTGCAGGTCTTGGGGGCTTAAACTCGGGGCCTAGGTACTGCCCTTTAGTTTTCTGCTCAAGGCTAGCACTGCACTACTTGGGAGACAGCTCCATTTCTGGCGTTTTGGCAGCGAATTGGAGATTAGAGTCTCACAGACTTTCTTGCCCAAGCAGGCTTTGAACTGTGATCCTCAGATCTCCCAAGCAGCTAGGATTACAAGTGTGAGCCACTGGCACCTGGCTAAGACCTGTATCATTACCTCTACTTCCTGACGAGAAAATTGAGGCTCAGAGCTAAAATATGAGCCACTTGAACTGTGCAATGGCTGATGTTTGTAGCTCCCTTGGGACGCAGCCTTATCCTTATTTTAATGTGAATGAAAATTGTGTAGTTCAAACAAGGTAACTTGGGATTGAAGGCTTAGGATTTGAGCCTGACCTTGCACCCCAGGGGAAAGTGCACCTGTGGGGGTACAGACTTCTCCCCACACCCTTTCTTACCTGTGATTTCCGGAGGAGGGTTTTTCCCTCTTATCACAGGCCCTGCGATCCCAAGACACCCCCTCTCCAAATTCCAATGATCTCTGAGAACAGGTTGCCCACCTGGTGGGTAACACCCCCACCCCTCCCCTCTTCTTGCCCTGCACAGCACCAAAAGGCATGGAGGAGAACAGAACTTAAGGGGTGGACTGACCGTGACCCCGAAGAAGTTGGTCTCGTTCATGGCATTGAGGATGATCTGGCCCAGCTTTTGGTCTGTGTAGTTGAAGTCCTGGATGCGCTGGTGGCGGCTGCCGGCATGCAGGGCCTCCATAGCCCTCTGCAGTGTCTTGGCGATGACCCAGATGCCGTCGTAGGCATACCCATGGAACTTGCTGGGCCCCACACCAGAGCGCTTGTTGTTGTATTCCCTCTCATACTGCTGTGGAGTCTGCAAAGGCAAGTGAGGGGGAAGGCACCAAGTTACATCAGGGGCATCCGGCACATGGGCTCTTCAGTGCCGGCTGTGTGATCACATGGTACGTGGCCCTGGATCTTCTCCCGCCTCTCCCTTCTCTCTTTTCCTCCCTCCCTCCCTCCCTCCCTCCCTCCCTCCCTCCCTTCCTTCCTTCCTCCCTTCCTCCCTCCTTCTCTCCCTCCCTCTTTCTCTCTCTTTGTCTTGCTTGCTAGCTTGCTTTGTATTGGTCCTTGGCTTTAACTAAGGGCCTAGATACTGTCCTTGAGCTTTCTTTACTCAAAGCTAGTGCTCTACCACTTGAACCACAGTCCACTTCCAGCTTTTTGGTGATTAATTAGAGATAAGAATGTCACAGACTTTCCTGTCTGGGCTGGCTTTGAACAAAGATCCTCAGATCTTGGCCTCCTGAGTGGTTAGCTGACTGGTATGAGCCACTGGTGCTGAACCCCTTTCTCTCAGTGGCGGGTGTTGAGGCTGTTTCCATTTTACAGGTGAAAAGACTCATTCAGAGGTTCACTGGCCCTACAGGGCACAGAGCTGGTGAATGAGCCATCTGCTGGGGACATTACTCAACAAAGGCAGTAGTGCGCCCTGTCCAGACCTCTCCCCAGTATTTGCAGGAACAAAGGCTACAGCACTCATGGAGGCTCACATACCTTATGTCTAGTGAAGCTATACCCAGGTCAACAAGTGTTCAATACCATATCACTACAGCGTACAAAGGATCGGAAAGACCCGTTTGAATTCAGAAGAGTTTCAAGCCAGATGTTGTCAACTGGGAGGCTGGGCCTCTCCAATTCCCATTATCTCCAGGATCAATGGACCGTAGACCACCCAGAGGCAGGAACTGCCCTCAAGAACTGCAGTTGACCCAGGCAAGAGATCCACCCCAGCGTGCAGGGAGAGAAGTCAGGGACTGGTCTAGAGGCTCCAGGCACACCGTCTCCCAGGCCTGGGGGATTCTGAGGCTTGTGGGGCCAAGGCCAAATCCTCTTAGAACATGAACTCTAGAGTTTGTTCTAGTTGCCCAAATGTACGGGCCTTCTGCACCTCTTCCTCTTCTCTTCCAGAGCATAAGTGGGCCTGGGAATAGCTCAGTATTTTAAAAAGAAGAATTTTTTTTTTCTTTTACTGAGCTGAATGTCAAAAGATTTTGATTGTGACCACAAAGTACTGACACTGCCTTTTTGCTGCTACTTGGGGAACCACAACTCTTTGCCCTCTGGGCCTTTTCTCAAATGACCTTGACCTCCTTGACCAGCAAGGTCATCAGAGACCACAGCTTCATCTCTGGAAAAGCCCTTCTTGGAGGCAAATCGCACAGAGAAATCACTGCTTCCATCCTTGTCTGTGTATACCGGGAAGGACCCTTAGAGATGGTCACCCAGGCCCCCCATGTATATACAGCCTGAGCACAGAGAGGTCCAGAGACTTGCACAAAGCCGCACAGCTTATGTGTGCATGCATGGTCAGATAAGCCCCCATCCCACTTTGTCTGCATCTTCCCTCTTTGACCCTGAGGTCATCTTTGCACTTGGGAAGCTGGCATGAGTTGTTTTTGAGATCTAGTGGTCAGAAAAGGGAGTAGATGTGTCATCAAAAACAAGGGCTTTGAGCCTGGCACCAGTGGCTCACACCTGTAATCCTAGCTACTCAGGAGGCTGAGATCTGTGGATTGTGGTTTGAAGCCAGCCTGGGCAAAAAAGTTCCCATGAGACTCTTTTTTTTTTTTTGCCAGTCCTGGGGCTTGGACTCTGGGCCTGCGCACTGTCCCTGGCTTCTTTTTGCTCAAGGCTAGCACTCTGCCACTTGAGCCACAGCGCCACTTCTGGCCCTTTTCTGTATATGTGGTGCTGGGGAATCGAACCCAGGGCCTCATGTATATGAGGCAGGCACTCTTGCCACTAGGCCATATCCCCAGGCCCCCCCCCCCCGCCCCACCCTGAGACTTTGAAAACCAGAAGTGGGGCTGTGGCTCAAAGTGGTAGAGTGCTTTCCTTGAGTGAAAGAGCTTAGGTGACAGTGCTCAGGCCCTGAGTCCAAGCCCCACAACTGTAAAAAAAAAAGCAAGCAAGCAAGCAAGGGAGGGCTGGAGCCTATCATGACAAGAAGCAAGCTCTCTTGTGAGGTCATCCACACAGGTGGAGCACCTGCCTGTCCAGACATGAGCAGGTCCCCACTCCAGGGTCTCCTACTTGCTAGGCAGGCATGCAACCATGTGAGCCACAACCCCTAGCTCTTTTGTGCTTCCTTTATTTTTTTAGATACGGTCTTTTTTTGCGGGGGGAAGAGGGGCCTGGACCAGCCTGGATTTCAATCCTCCTATCTATGACTCCCACATGGCGGGGATCACAGGCCAGTTCCCCTGCACACCTGGTTTATTTGTTGAGATGGGAATTTAACAGTTTGCCTGGGCTGGCCTCAAACCATAATCCTCCTGATCACCACCTCCTGTTTCTGGGATTACCCGTGTGAGTCACTGCACCTGGCATTGTTCTTTCTTGTCTCCAGGTCCTGCTGGGAGGCTCAAGCTTTCTCCCAGCTCACCCTTTCCCTTGGAAGTGCAGCACCTCCAGCCATAACTGCTGTGTCTCTCCCTGAAAATACACAGCAGTGTGTCCCTGGGGTTCCTCCAGATGCCAGCCTGCTTCTCTGCCAGCGCAGCCTGTCTACCGGAGCCACTCAGTTAGTCACACGCCACTGACCACCATAAAGTCTCAGTGGCTGTCCAGGCAGGCTTTCAAGTGTTGTCATCATGTGTGGCCATTTCTAGTTCTCCTGGGAGCATGCAGAGGTCCACAATGAGGTGTGATCTCTTCCTTAAACCCCTGGGTCCTTCAATTCCATCAAGATCCCTTACACCCCAGGGCTTTTGCTCTGGCTGTTTGCTGTGTCCAGCAACATCCTCAGTTCTGTGCCTCTTTAAACTGAGCCCTAGCTCTCTTTCTTCTGTCTTAACTTACGGTTATCTGTCCATCCACCTCTCCCTCACAGCCCACTAGTGTTAGGCTCCATATGTGTTCTAAACGCTGAGCTGTCTCGTCTCCAGACCAGAAAGTCCCTGCTCAGCTCCTTTCTACCCCTCTATTTCCCCTCCCTAAAACTCAGGAATATGCCTGTTCACATACTACGGAGCCAAAAAATTTCACTCCACATAGAAATAAAGGGTACAATTCCACCGGGAACGCAAGTACCCCTGCCCTGTGTCCTTGGCAATAGAATTTTCATTTTAAACATCATTGTCAGTTTGCTAAGGAAGAAAGAAAGAAAGAAAGAAAGGAAGGAAGGAAGGAAGGAAGGAAGGAAGGAAGGAAGGAAGGAAGGAAGGAAGGAAGATTTTCTTTTATTTTCAATTTGCCTACCTCTAATTGTTGGATTGAGAGTGAGCTAATTTCAAATACTGACCAGCAATTCTTTATTTATTGGGTAGTTTCCTCTTCTCACCACATTGCTATGGTGATAGTTATGTCTTTGAAAGATCTGTTCTGATGCGTCTTATTATTTTCCATCTTTCACTGCTTGGCTATGTTTTCTTTGATTTCAAAGGTGGTTTCTGGTTGTGAATTCAGCGGTTGCTATTTCTTAAGTATTTAAATGTTACTTTGGAGCACATCTCTCTGATGCATTGCTTTAAGTATAAAATGAGGCCCTTTGATTTCTTCTGTCCTACTGGTTGTTCCTAGGAGGATTCTCTGAGGTAAATGAAGGCATCCAAGGGTGATGGTGTATGTGTTAGTCAGAATCCCATCACTATAACAAGATGCCTGAGGCAATCAACTTACAAAAAAGAAAGATTGTTTGGGAGCTCACAGTTTTGAGGTTCAGTCCAGAATTAGTTGGTACCATTGTGTTGGCCGTGGTGAAGCAGCCCAACATGGCAGGGACCGCCTGGTGGAGAAAACCTACTCACATTATGGGCTAAGGAGCAAACAGAAAGAAGCAGTGTGTGTGGGGGTGTGTCCCTCACAATCCTCTTTTCTTTTTTGAGGCAAATTATCACTATGGAGTCCAGACTGGCCTAGAAATCATGATCTTACTATCTCACTATCTTGTGTGCTGGTATTGTAGGCATATCCCACCAAGCCTGGTTTTCAGATGATATTTCTAGACAGTTCTCCAACCAGAATGTGGTTCTGGGTCATAATCAAAGCTTCTATTTAAAGTAGGAGATCTGGAACTGTGGTGAACACTTCTAGGTATGGTCTCACCAGGAAGGATTTGAGTTTGTATTGGTCATGGGGCTTGAACTCAGGACATGGGTGCTGTCTCTGAGCTCTTTTGCTCAAGGTTAGTGCTCTACTACTTTGAGCCATAGCACCACTTCCAGTTTCCAGGTGGTTAATTGGAGATAAGAGTCTCACAGACATTTCTTGCCCAACTGGCTTTGAGTCGCAATCCTCAGATTTCAGCCTCTTGAGTAGGAAGGATTACAGACATGAGCCACTAGCACCTGGCTGAGACTTTTAGAACCTCCTAGAAAGTGTGTGTGTATGTGTGTGTGTGTATGTGTGTGTGTGTGATGTGTGTATGCATGAGTATGTGTGTTATATGTTCAGGTGCATGTGCATGTGTGTGTATGTATGTATGTCTGTATGTCTGTATGTATGTATGTGGGAAGGAAGAGGACCAAGACCATGTAGTTTATTTGCATTGGCCTCTGGGCCAATTGAAGCCCCTCTGTCTACTTTTCATATCACCATTCACAAATATACATCTTTTCTGTCTGTTAAAGCTGCTCTTTCCCAGCGACAGGAGTTGAAATAGGGCTGGGAACACCCAAGTATGGTTACTGGCCACATTCTGTGGGTGGGACACAGGTAGGACTAAGCTGAAAAATTACCTCTTTCCTGAGGGCTTTGCTACCATGTTTTATTTCAAGCCATTCACCACTGTTTCTAACACCTGTTTTCTGTGGGCCAAACCTGAAGACCAAAAAGAAGAGCCCTCTCCATAATAGGTGAAGAAAGAATAGTTGTCCCTAAAGCAGGGCAGGTGGCATTTTCTATTAGTAATGCTGCCACTGACTGCAGATCAATGTTCATCCTCTGAGGTCAAGCTTATTGTTAGGTGCTAGAAGGTTCTGAGAAGACAATGGTCTAGGTGGATTGTCCTCTTACTAACCATTGTGCTCTTGCATAGTTTTGAACAGTAACTGTTGGAACTTGGAATGTATTTTCCTACAGAAACTAGAGTATCAATAGTGGTTAGGTTCCCCAGCTAGCTTCTACAAGCTTGCTAACGCCCAGTGTGACTTAAAGTCATGGGTCTGCCATTCCAACAGAACCAAGCTAGAGCCACGGAGAAGCACAGGAGGGAGGACAAGGAAGATGTGCCCTCTCCCCTCATCTCCAGCACCCCACTCCCCTCAGAGACAAAACCAGCAGGGTCTTGTCTGGCACCCCTATGGGAGGTCTGATTCCAGAGCCTGTTTGGGAGAACTGCTGGGTCCTTGCAGAAGAAACTTCCAGGTGTTTGTGGTACCCCTCCTCTTCTGGCTGAGCACTCCACCTCCACACGCCTGCTGCCCCTGTGACCCTTGTTCCTTGGTGCAGACATTTATGGCCCTGTAATTCACGTTCAGCCTGTTATATCATCCTGTGGAGCTGCACACCACATGGCTTCTCCCTTCAAAGAGTTGAGGAGAGGGACACATTCATCCTTCCCAAGTGACAGTTTCTCCCTATTAAGCTAAATCATCTCAGCTCACACTTCTACTAGAACACTGATGAAATGGCGTATACCAAGCCAAAGCTTCCACCAAGGACATGTAAGAAAGCAGAATATAATAGAAAAGACATCAGAAAGCAACCAGGGCCGCCAGGACAGAAGGGCCCAGCAAAATGGGTCTGAGATGGATATAACATTCTTTCTGAGTGCTTGCTGGTTTGTGAGCCGGAGGTTTGTTGCGGACACAGAAAGTACTGGGCCAGTGCTTTTAGCGGTCCCTCGCTGGGAAGCCCATGGCCACAGTGCAGGGTCACTAAGACAGCAAGACATGCAGGGCTAAGGATCCAGAGGACAGGGAGCCACAAGAGAGGAAGTCTAGCATCCTAAGAGAGGCTCCTATGCTAGGGATTGATAACTAAACTGAACAAAGCAAGGGGCTGAGAAACCAAGCAAAGTGAAAAGGAACCAAATAGATCGGTTAGAACTTCAGAACTAGGAAAATAAAAATTGGATTCTAGAGGCAGTAAACACCCCAGGGTTTCTGGGAAAAACATTGAAGAACCAAACACTAGGAATCAGAGCAAATCAGAATAGACTGTGCCTTTTAAATAACCGAACCAAGCCCGCACTTAGGAATGTTCTCTGGAGAAAGGTAACACCACACAATGTTTTAATAAAAGAGAGAAGAAAGGACTAAGAAAAGAAAAAACAAAACAGAAAGAAAGCCAGAGGTGATCTACAAGTCTTGAAGTCTTTGACAGGATGAACTTTGAAAACAGCAAGGTACTCATGTTAAAGGAACGAGACACAAAGCTCCAGAAGCTCCAGAGAACAGAAAGCTACAAAATGAATAAAGGAAAACAATGTGGAAATTCTAAAGATGGAAAAAATACAACTACTAAAAAAAAAAAAAAGGAATTCACAATAGATGGGTGAGGCAGCGTTTTAGACCCAGCACAAAGGAGATTACAGAACAGGTGTTACTTAGTCATAAATATTCAGACTGATGGAAGCCCAAGGAAGAAAAGTGTTAGAAAGTAGGAAATGAGCACCAGAGACACACAGGTGCACATTGGAAATGTACCACACAGGGGTCAATTTCATCTGGGAAGGGGAGGAATGGGACACTATTCTAGAATTTCCTCCAGTGCACGTCAATTCACAGCTTCATAAGATTCTAAAAGGCGGGGCAAACTCCAACCAAAACAAACACAAAGAAGATCTCACTTGATCACAGTCCATAAAACTATTGATGACCAAAACAGTTTTAAAAAACTTGGAAAGGCACAATAAATCTGACAGCTGACTTCCTAGGAACAATGGAAGCCCAAGGACAATGGGGTGGTATCGTACAGTCATGAAAGAAGCTAATGGACAAGCTAGAGCTGCTCCCTAGCTAATGAGGGAGGAAATGGAGGGGAGGAGGTAGGGGGAGGGGAGATTGTAGTCAAGAACTCCTGGTACATAACACAAAATTAAGAAAAGGGAAGGAGTGGGTCAAAAGAGGATGAGCATGGTGAAGGGGGTGACACTGATCAAGACGCATTGTTTTCATAAACGGCTTCGCTATATGGCACCTCCTTTGTACAACTACTTAAAGATAATAAAAATTTAAAAAAATAAAGGAGAAATGAAGTAAATTTCAACCAACCAGAAACCAGGAGAACTTGTATCCAGTAGACTCACAGTGGAAAGAAGAATGAAGAGGAGTACTTCAGGCAGAAAGATAGTGATACCCAATAGAGCAGAAACACAGGAAGGAAGAGGAAGTCATAGAAGGGGTTAGTTACTCTGAGAGACCAGGGCTAAGATACCCCAGAAAATCTTAAGGGAGAAGAACAGAGATTAAGGATTTATACTAGCAGATATTGGTTTTATAAAACTGCTATGATCAAGGCGATGTGGTATTGGCTAAAAGACAAAGAGAAAGGAAAGGTAATTGAAAGCCCAGAGATTATCCACACTATAGACAGTCATTTGATCTATGACAAAGGTGACACTGTAGTTGGGAACAATGATCCTTTCAAAAAAGGGTACTGAATCAATTGTCCATAAGAAAATAAACCTTATTTTGGAGCATACGTATAGATTCTATATTTCAGTGTGAATGGTATAAAAACATTTACAAAAGACAAGATAGGAAAATTTCCCCATGATCTTTGATGAGCAAAATTTCCACCTGGGTACTGGTGGCTCATGTATGTAATAATCCTAACTACTCACGAGAGCAAGACTAGAAGGACCACAATTCAAAGACAGCCTGGTAGAAAAATCTGTGAGGATATATCTCCAAAATATGCATTAAAATGCCTGGTTAGAGGAATCACTCAAACAATAAAGAATCAGTCAAGAAAGCAAGCTGGGTAAGCAAAGAGTTGGTACCATCAAAAAAAGTGTTTGTACAGAACAAAAACATACTAATCATAAAGCAGACTAATGTATTGGGTTATGTGGGCTGAGGATATATCTAAGTGGTAGAGCACTTGCCTAGCATGCACAGGGCCATGGGTTCAATCTCCAGTAAAATAAATATAAATAAATGATAAAATCCTCAGTAAAATATAAATAAATAACATTTTAAATAAGTTGGGCTATATTATAATTAAGAATCTCTCTTTATGCAAATATATCATGAGCCAGGTGCTGGTGGCTCACACCTGTAATCTTAGCTACTCAAGAGGCTGAGATCTGAGGATTGTGCTTCAAAGCCAGCAGGACTGTCCATTAGACTATTTCTAATTAAGCACCAAAAAGGTGTGGCTCAAGTGGTAGAGTGCTTGAGTAAAAGAAGCTTAGTGACTGTGCCCAGGCCTCGAGTTCAAACCCCAGGACTAACACAGATGCACACGCATGCATGTATGCATGAGCGCGCGCGCGCACACACACACACACACACACACACAAAAAAAAAAAAACAACTACAAAATATATTCAGAATTTCAGAGGAGAAAGATGGCGCCGAGACAATAGGGAGGCACCCCGACTCGCACCAACTGAATAGCGAGCTGGGAACTCCAACACCCAACACTCCACCAAGAACCCAGCAAAACCAGCATCCAGAAGCAGTGGAGAAACGCAGGAAAACAAAAAGGAGCAAAAAAGAAGAACCGAAAACCTACACGGAGCCGGAGATTAATCGGGGCACCCTCCCCCCACCAGCCGGCCCTGGCCCAAACAGGGTCAGGCTGGGAAAGGGAAACCCGGCGATCGGCAGACAGGTTGCCAGGAGCGCAGAATCCATATAGCGGGAGACCCCACGGACACAAAGCAGGGTGCGGACCAAGACACACCCAGCAGCGACGAGAAGTTCGGGTCCACACCGGATTCGGACAAGGGAACCCAGCGCGGCAGAAAGAGGGAACGGGGGAGCCACCACGACACTTCGCCAACCCCTGAAGGGCCAACGGCGGTGCGGGACACGCACACAAAGCAGCAAAAGTGAGTCCCCCATAATCCCTTCCCCCAACGGGAGACCCAAGCCCGACAAAGACGATATATCTCCCTCCCTCCCCCTCCCCACTCCCGTGGGAACAAAGATTCCCCAAATCAGGCGGGAAGCTCCCAGCAGGCACTGGGAAGCCAGTCTAGCAGGGGAAGGGCGGAACAGCCCCAAGCCCCCAAAGGTTCCTGAACTGGCAGAACCGGCCCCGTCCCCTTCCCAACAGGGGCCAGGGACGGCCGGCAGGGCAAGCCCCACCCGAGGCGCCTAGACCTTGCGGACTCTTACAACTAAAATCACAGGCGCTGGTGGGCAATACCAGCCCAGCAGGGTCACCTGAGCCTGATCACGTCCCCCCTCTCGAAGCGGAGGCGAGGTCTGAGGGTGCCAAGCCACACCCGGACAGTCGATCCCACTGGGCCCCACACATACTGCTTCCCCCGCCCAACGGACTCGCGGGAGGGCGCAAGCACAACCCAACAACCCAGGGCTCGCTCTGGGAGGCAGACCCCACTTAAGTGCCTGTTGTAGGGGACTCACAGTGCACAGGAGGGCGGGGCCCCGGCGAAAGCGCCCGCTCTGATAGGCGTGCCCTGCACTGGTGGGCGGGGCCACAGCGACAGCACCTGCTGACGCAGACACGCCTACACAGAAGGGAGGGAAGAACTACACAGACTTCCAGATGCGCAAATCACAAAGAAACATAACTCAGTTCATCAAAGGACAAGCCAACTCGCCAGCTCCAAAAAGCAGCACGACTGGAGAGGAGATGGAGAATAAAAAAGCAAATGAGGACATGTTAACAGGAATGATCGAAACCGTCAGAAATGAAATCAGAAAACAATTCCAGGAGTTTAGAGCGGAAATCTGGAAGGACACCCAGGAAGCCAAGAAAGAAATGGAAGCAAAACTGGATACAATGCAAGCCTCGTTTAAAGAAATGGAAGCAAAAATGGATATAATGCAAGCCGCCTTTAAAGAAAATCTCCACACCCTGAGAATTGAAATGCATGAAAAAATAGATTTAAAATACAACTCTTTAAAGGAAGAAATTTCCACGATCAGAGCTGATATGACAACCATGAATAGCTCTCTGACATCCATAAACTCCGCAATTGAAACCATAACACAAAGAGTGGACCATATGGAATCCAGAATCTCTCGCCTGGACGATGAAGCAGCTGACAACAACCAGAAAATGACCACACTCCAAGAAAAGGTGAAGCTTCAGGGAAGATTACTCCAGGAACTAATGGACAAAGACAAGAGATATAATCTGCGTATAATTGGAATAGAAGAAGGAGCCGAATATCAGAGCAGAGGGCTTAATCATGTTCTCAATAAAGTTATTGCAGAAAACTTCCCCAATCTCACAGGGGACCCCATCCAGGTAACCGAAGCCTATAGGACACCTGGCAGGCCAGACCCCAGGAAAACCACCCCAAGGCACATAATATTCAAGACTACAGACCTCAAGATTAAAGAGCAAATTCTGAATTCAGCCAAAGCGAAGAAGGAAACTTTTTTCAATGGGAAGAGGATTCGAATAACATCCGACTTATCCACACAAACTTACCAAGCTCGAAGTGAGTGGAAGAACACCATCCAAGTACTTCAGAATAACAATTTACAACCTCGGATCAAATATCCAGCGAAACTGGAGTTCACATTCGAAGGGAGAACCAGATCTTTCCACACCAAAGAGGAGCTAAAGGAGTATGTGAATAAAAAACCAGCCCTACAGCGAATATTAAGAGGGGAAGCCCACCCAACAGAGATCGTAAAAGACACACAGACAGATTCAGAAAGAAACTTCAATAGCCAAAGTCCAGCAGAAACACAAGCTCACTAAAGACAAGAAGAAAAAAAAAAAACAACAGGAAAAAACAGCCCAACAAGAAAATGGAAGGAGAAAAAACACCCTTATCCTTGATCTCTTTAAATATAAATGGCTTAAACTCCCCGATCAAGAGGAGCAGACTGGCAGAATGGATCCGCAAGCAAAAAGTTGACATCTGTTGTCTACAAGAGACCCACCTTACAGCAAGGGACAAAAACAGGCTTCGAATGAAAGGATGGAGCAAGATCTACCAAGCAAATGCACCCACCAAAACGGCAGGTGTAGCCATCCTGATCTCAGACAAGCTGGATTTCTCTTTAAAGTCCACTCAAAAAGACAAAGAAGGACACTACATATTGATACAAGGAAAAATCCAGAATCAAGACATCACGGTGATAAATGTATACTCACCGAACAAAAGAGGCCCGACATATGTCAAGCAAATTCTCACAGAATTACAGAGCAAGATAGATGCAAACACAATCATAGTGGGTGACTTTAATACTCCTCTCTCTCCAAGAGACAGATCCAACACCCAGAGGATTAGTAAGGGAGCTGAGGACCTAAATAACACCATTGCCCAAATGGATCTAACAGACCTATATAGAACCTTCCACCCTACAGAGACCCAATACACCTTCTTTTCAGCAGCCCATGGATCATATTCCAAAATAGACCACGTCATAGCCCACACAAAGAACCTCAGCAAATACAAAAGAATTGACATCATCCCATGTATTATATCTGATCACAGTGGATTAAAGGTAACCCTCAACAACAAAGGATACCACAGAGCCTATACACACTCTTGGAGGCTAAACCCCACGCTGCTATCCAACACTTGGGCCACAGATCAAATTAAAGATGAAATCAACGAATTCATAAGCCACAATGACAAAGAAAACACATCACAAAGAAACCTATGGGACACAGCTAAGGCAGTACTGAGGGGCAAGATCATTGCACTCAGTACCCACATTAAAAGAATGGAAGCAGAGCAGGTGAATACCCTCACGATGAAACTAAAACAACTGGAGAAACAAGAAATGACAGAATCTAAAACGACTAGGAGGGGAGAGATTACAAAGATTAAAGAAGAGATAAATCTGATTGAAAATAGAAAGACCATTCAACAAATAAATAAGACTAAAAGCTGGTTCTTTGAGAAAATAAACAAAATTGACAGACCCCTTGCAAGACTCACAAAAAAAAGAAGAGAAGAGACTCATATACGTAAAATCAGGGACTCCACAGGAAAAATTACAACAAATACACACGATATTCAAACAATCATAAGGAGCTATTTCCAAAACCTCTACTCAACAAAAAACAATAATTTTACAGAAATGGATCAATTCTTAGAGAAGTACAAACTACCCAAACTGAACCAAGAAGAAATAAATCAACTAAATAAACCAATAACTTACGGTGAGATACAGGAGGTAATCAAGAACCTCCCTACTAAGAAAAGCCCAGGCCCAGATGGATTCACCAATGAATTCTACAAAACCTTTAGTGAGGAGCTAATTCCAATACTCCTCAAACTCTTCCGCGAAATAGAAACGGAGGGAAAAATCCCGAACTCATTCTACGAAGCTAATATCATACTCATCCCCAAACCAGGCAAAGATCCAACAAAAAAAGAGAACTACAGACCAATATCACTAATGAACACAGATGCAAAGCTCCTCAATAAAATATTAGCTAACAGGATCCAGAAAGTGATCAAGAATATCATACATCATGACCAAGTAGGCTTCATCCCTCAGTCACAAGGATGGTTCAACATCCGTAAATCAATCAATGTAATTCACCACATAAACAGAACTAAAATCAAGAATCACATTGTTATCTCAGTCGATGCCCAAAAAGCCTTTGACAAAATACAACATCCATACCTATTAAAAGCTTTGGAGAGAACAGGAATAGATGGAACATTCCTCAAAACAATAAAAGCCATATACAACAGACCAACTGCTAATATCATATTAAATGGAGAGAAACTTAAATCATTCCCCCTAAACACAGGAACAAGACAAGGATGCCCACTCTCCCCACTTCTGTTCAACATAGTACTGGAATCCCTAGCCATAGCAATAAGGCAAGAGGAGGACATCAAAGGGATCCACATCGGCAAGGAAGAAATCAAGTTATCCCTATTCGCAGACGACATGATCTTATATCTCAAGGACCCAAAAAACTCAGTACCCAAACTCCTACATCTAATAAACCAATTTGGCAAAGTAGCAGGATACAAAATCAATCCACAAAAGTCAGCAGCTTTTCTGTACACCAGCAATAGACAAACAGAAAAGGAAATTATGGAAACGATTCCATTTACAGTAGCCAAAAAAAGAATAAAGTACCTAGGGATCAACTTAACCAAGGACGTGACGGACCTATTCAATGAAAACTACAAAAATCTAATAAGGGAAATCAAAGAAGACACAAGGAGATGGAAAGACCTCCCATGCTCATGGGTAGGCAGAATCAATATAGTGAAAATGGCCATACTGCCCAAATTGTTATACAAATTCAATGCAATACCTATCAAAATCCCAGCCACATTCTTCACTGAAATAGAGAAACCAATCCATAAGTTCATATGGAACAGCAAAAAACCTAGAATAGCCAAAGCAATTCTAGGCAAAAAACATAGTGCAGGAGGTATCACCATACCAGACTTCAAGCTCTACTACAAGGCCATCATAACAAAAACAGCATGGTATTGGTATAAAAACAGATCGGAAGACCAGTGGATTAGAATTGAAGACCCAGAAATAAAACCGCACTCTTACAGCCAACTGATATTCGACAAAGGAGCTAAAGACATACAATGGAATAAACATAGCCTCTTCAACTACTGGTGCTGGGAGAACTGGGCAGCCATATGCAGAAAACTCAAAGTAGACCCAAGCCTATCACCATGCACCAAGATCAACTCAAAATGGATCAAGGACCTCAACATCAGACCTGAATCCTTGAAACTACTGAAGGACAGAGTAGGAAAGACACTAGAACTTATAGGCACAGGAAGGAACTTCCTGAATAGAGTCCCAGGCGCACAACAAATAGGGGAAAGACTCAACAAATGGGACTACTACAAATTAAAAAGTTTCTGCACAGCTAAGGTCATAGCCACCAAAATAGAAAGACAGCCAACGATATGGGAAAGGATATTTACCAGCACAGCAACAGACAAAGGCCTGATATCTGTCATCTACAGAGAACTCAAAAAACTAAGCCCCTCCAAGCCCAATAAACCTATTAGGAAATGGGCAAAAGAGCTAAAGAGAGACTTCACAAGAGAAGATATAAAAATGGCAAAGAAACACATGAGGAAATGCTCAACATCCCTGCTAGTAAAGGAAATGCAAATAAAAACAACCCTGAGATACCACCTCACCCCAGTTAGAATGGCCTATACTCTGAACTCAGGAAACAACAAATGCTGGAGGGGCTGTGGGGAAAGAGGAACCCTTCTCCATTGTTGGTGGGAGTGCAAATTAGTACAGCCACTTTGGAGAACAGTATGGAGGTTTCTCAAAAAGCTCAATATAGACCTACCCTATGACCCAGCCATACCACTCCTAGGCATCTATCCTAAACAGCAAAACCCAAGATATCAAAAGGACATTTGTACTTCCATGTTTATCGCAGCACAATTCACAATAGCCAAAATTTGGAAACAACCCAGATGCCCCTCCACAGATGAATGGATCCAAAAAATATGGTACTTATACACAATGGAATACTACATAGCGATTAGGAATGGTGAAATATTGTTATTTGCAGGGAAATGGTCAGAACTCGAACAAATAATGTTGAGTGAGACAAGCCTAGAACACAGAAAACAAAGGGGCATGATCTCCCTGATATATGACTGTTAACAAAGGGAGATGGAGAGACAGTAGAGACCAAGTCTGTGAACACTGTATATGTGCTTGATACATTGTATACTGCATATGGGTCTACCTGACCTAGACAAGGGATGGGAAAACAGGTTGTAAGATATCACAAGAAATGTACACAATGCCCTACTATGTAACTGCACCCTCTTTGCACAGCACCTTGTAAAAAAAAAAAAATTTATGTTCAATTGATAATAAAAAAAAAATAAAAATTAAAAAAAAAAAAAAAAAAAAAAAAAACAGAATTTCAGGTGTAGTTCAAGTAGTGCCTGAGTTCGTGCCCCAGTACTGTGTATGTATGTTTCTGTGTGTGTATATATATAAATATAATGAACAGATAAGCCACAGAATGGCAGAAGAGAAAATAATTCATATCTAGAATATTTAAAAAGTTCTGCCTTCCTTCAAGTCCATTCTTAAGTGAACAAAGAATTGCAAATCCATGGGAAACAAGTAGACAATCCAATAGGCGAAAGGCTTAAATAGGGAGTTCCAAAATAGGGTATCAAAATGACTAATAAAGATGTGAGAAATGCCCAACTACATCAGCTATCAGGAAAAGGCAAGTTAAAACAAAAATGAGATAACACCACACACCCCCTAGATTGACTAAAATTAAAACCTGACAGCATCCAATGCTGGGAGCATGTTTAGTGCCTGGAAGCCCCGCTCCTGTCAGAGGGGGTGTAACATGGTGTAACCACTTTAGAACACTGCCAGGCTGTGTCTACTAAATCTCAGCATATGCTCACCCTATGACTCAGAAATTCCACCCTCGAGGATGACCCCCAAGAGCAATGGGAACATGTATTCATCACAACACATCACATGCCCAGAAATAAACCAAGCAAAACATGGGTGAGAAATCTACCCAGAAAATTACAAAACCTTTCTATGAGAAATCGAAAACTTCCATAAATGCAGAAGTAGGCAAACATTTTGCATTGGATGACTATATTACCAAATGGCCAGTTTTCTTCAATCGGTACAGATTTGATTTTTTTTAATTCCCACAAAAAACAGGACAATGGTGGTAATGACCTGATTTAAAATGTACATGGAAATGCAAAAGGCCAAGAATAGCCAAGCCAACCTCCAAGAATTACTACAGAGGAGGACCTACTAATAGTACAAAGTTAGAGAACTGAAAGTGTTTGGATGAAAGGCAAAGAGATGTAAGAGAAAATGAGGTTTAGAAAGGGAACAGGTACACAGAGTCATTTGATTGGTAATGAGGCGATGTCAGAGCACACCATGGGGAAAGTTGGGCATTTCCAAAAATGATGCTGGGTCAAACACATAACTAGATGAGAAAGAAGAGAAGAGAAGGAACCATGATCCTTACCTCATTTTACACATAAGCATATACTGTCAGGCTGATTGTTGATTGAAATGTGGAAGACCAAACACCAAAGCTTCCACAAGACAAAAGCAGAAATCATTGCCTTGGGGGTAGGTCACATGAAAGAGTTTCTGTCTATTAAAACAACCCATTTATAGGACTTTATTTATTTATATTTAAATTAGCTCCTCAAAACTCCTAAACCATTTCAAATGGACTTTTAGCTATAAAAGTCCTATGTAAAAATCTTACCTTGATTGATCACCTAACTTCACAGAAGGCCAGGACTACAAAGTGACTGTGTGTCAACAGTCCAAAGGTTCGCATAGTTCACCTGTGCTTTTGCCCCATCATGCTCTGGGATAAGATTTTTGTGGCAAACAGAAGCAGATTCTGCCCAGGCAGAAGTTGGAAGCCATGAAGGTTGGATTGAAATAATTGTCCTGGAAGACTTTAAAGACTTCACTAAAGTTGAAGACGCTGCAAGAGGCAGCAGGACAGATCAGAGTCCTGCCTACAAGACAAAGACTTCAAGGCTTGTATAAACACCAACCTTAATCCCACAGCAATATAGCCCGAATGGATCTAGTGATCACCCTTGGGGTCACTCCATGGTACACTGGGCATGTGGTCCAAGTTTTACAGTGGACTAGTAGCAAAGAATGACCATGAAAACTTTTCCTATCAACAACTCTCACTAAAAAAAACACTTTGCTGTATACCTGTATCTATATCTATGTAACTCTATCTATGGATAGATTACATCTCTATGATTATCTATATAGCTTATATAGATACTATCTACATATAGATTGTATAATATGGATTATTTATCCATCATCTTGATTACTGAACTCTGTAGCATCTTTAAGTTCTGCCCTTTGTGTCCACTCTGGCTGTGTATGTTCCAGCTGTAGAGGCTGGGGCTGCTTGGTGGGTAGGAGGGATACTTCTCAAGGTCATCAGCTCAGCTAAGCATGAACAGAGGGGCCAGTGGGTCCTACATGGCTGAGGGTGGGGGGCTCTGAAGGACAGGTGGGGAAATGATGAGAGGGTCCTTAGCTTGCAGGGGAGCAGAGGGTGGGTAGAAAGAGACACTAGCTGAGCTCTGGGGTGGACCTACATTTTCTGGTTCCCAGAGGCTGCAGGCCTCCCTGGATGGTATCTGTCACCTTGTCACCATGGGGTCATGTGGGCAATGCCACCCTTTACTTCCAAAGCTGCAGGGGCAAGGTGGGTCTCTTTGACTTTTTGAGTCATCTAGCTCGCCCCTCACTGTAGGGTGAGTGAGCAGTCCCAAAGTGTCCCAGGTACGGGCACTGTGGGGAGCAGCTGCCTTCCTGAAGATTCAGGTAAAGCAGCAGAGAAACAGAAGATGGAGAGGCTGTTGTAAATATCAAGATATATCCTCAGGAAGCAATGGAAGATGACCTTCCTCAGACGCATCCCCAAGGCCTGAGCAACCTTGGGCAGCTCCCTCCACTGGGGGGTGGAGGTGGGGTGACATCCATGCTCCACTCTACATTTGATGCCCTTCTCAGTCCTTGCACACCCAGGCCCCACCTCTTTTAGTCTTTGATCCTCTCAGACCTGGCCCATCTCAGGCTCCGCCCCCTCCATCCCGTCTATCCAGGCCACGCCCCTCGCGGGCCATGCCTCCCAGGCCAGGCCCAGCTCCCCTTTCAGACCTTTGACCTTCCCCAGGTCTCCATTTACCTCTTATTAAGCTACCTTTAGGGTTTTTTTCCCTTCGTTTTTGCATTTTCCTCCAATTTCGTACTAATTTCTCATACTTTTTTTAAAAAAGATTTAAAGATATCTGTGCATTCAAGTATCTTAATAAATTGCAAATTTTGACACCCTTCAAAATAACATTTACCAAAATAAAATGACTTGTTCCTGCTCATTATTCAACATCTCAAAAAGTTTTTCTTTTCCACAGAGGCATTGATTTTTGGTACGAAAACATTTCCCTCGGCATTTTCTAACCAGGTGCCAACATGATCTAAGGACTTGTTTACAAAATCCATCCTAATGATTTGCTACCTTTTGACAAATCTATAAATCATTGGTGTAGAAGTTGGCTCTGATTGAGATTAAATAATGAATAAAATTATATATGTATGCACACACACATACATATATATATACACTTTATTATGATGCTCTTTTTTCTTCCTTTAAATGGAACGGGATCTGTGAGCGCACTGGTTTGGGTGGAAAATGTCACTCTTAGAACCCAGAAAAGAACCGTGTGCGGGCATCCTGGGCACTGGGCAGACAGGGCGAGTGTGTTCTCATCAGGGCCACCCACCCCACCCCCGCCCCCATGGGGGTCCTCCCCACCCTGATCCTGATGGGATACGTTGGATGTACTGCCACAGGCACCCTATTACCCAGTCTTTGAACAGTCCTGCAAGTCCCAGGGGCCGTGGGTAGAAGACAGAGGTGCCCCCATCTGTTTCGTCCCCAGCCATGCCAGCACCCTGCACAATCTGCTGTCAGCCCCACTAGCCCAGGGAAGCAGCAGGCTGGGGGGCTCAAAGTCATGCTGGAGGGCCCAGCCCAGCCCAGGATAGCATCAATGCAAGGAGACGTGAATGAGACCATGTTTGAGGCCATGGGGGCGCAGAACACAAACCTGGCCCAGCCTCAACAGCCCTTCAGTTATTGTTGCCAAAGGCAAGCCCATGCTGGTGGCTCATGCCTGTAAGCCTGGCCACTCAGGAGGCTGAGATCTGAGGATCATGGTTCCAAGATAGTTCAGGCAGGAAAGTCTGTTAACCACCAAAATGCTAGAAACAGAGCTGTGGCTTAAGTGGTAGATCATCAGCCTTGAGTGAAAATGCCAAGTGAGAGGGCAAAGCCCTGATTTCAAGCACCAGAACCAAAACAACAAAGCCAGCTAGGACCCCACATCTCAGCCAACTACAGTGCTGTACACCCATGATGCTTCCATACTCAGTAGATTCTCACTGCTCCTCTGGATGCATAGAGAGCCATCTCTCCCTTTTGCAAGTGTCAAGGCTCAGAGTGGTCAAGTCATTTACTCCATGTCACATGGAGTTGGGCACCGCTTATAGCTTTAAGGTGCGGTCCTAGGTGCGCCTCTACTCCTGGACTGGGGCCGCATGGCTGCTAGCCTGTTCTCCCGCCTCAGACCTCTTGCATGCCAAGATGGCAGCGGGTGGAACCCAGGGGGCAGTCCTGTAGGATGTGACGACTGCCCATAGAGGAAGTCCTGTGATGTCACTGTGATGGACAGCTATAATCAGCCTATCGCCTTGCCTAGTTAGCCACTCCAAATCCCTCCCCTTCCTGCCGTCATTACTGCTATATAAACTCCCGCCCAGACTTAAAATCCTTGGATTTTCCGCCTGACAGATCCCCGATGCGCCTGGTATCCTGAGTCCTTATTTAAACATAAGGGGGGCTGGGTGGGCGTTATTCGCGACTTGCACACATCCGCGGCTTCTCACACTAGGGCACACCCCAACATTTACCCGCAGGACAGGAGAAATCGCGCGCGGGCCGAGGGCCCTACAACATAGCAGTGTCCAGAAACCTAATCCACATCCCTTTGGCTGACACAATCAACCAGGATGAATTGGGGAGCTGGGGCTTGGGGCTAGGAAGGACGGATGGGGGCACTGACCTTCCCCGAGATGGTCTTGATCTGCTTGGAGCTGAGGGGCTCGAAGTCCACGCCGATGTAGCCCTCCATGGCGGTCAGCAGGTTCTTGCGCAGGCAGCGGGACGAGTTGGCCTCTACATGCACCTGCTCCCACCAGGCGGGCTCGTACCAGCCCGGAATGATCCACTGGTACTTGCTGCCATACATGCTCTCCTCGAAGGCCTGTGAGACAGGGGCCCAGAGGGCAGTGGTGAGATGTGGGCCTCTGGAGAGGCCTGGATGGAATCGGGCTTCCTCCTTCCTGGACTTCGTTCCCTTTCCCAATCACCTACTCTGCCTCTGCCTCATCACCCCTGCAAGGATTGGAGGCAGTTTACAGACAACTTGCATAGCAAAGTAATAACCACTGAGTGAAAAGGGAAACAGCAAGGCCTGGGAGCATAAAAATATACGATGTCTTTTGGAGACAAGGAGAACTGTCCGTAGACAAACAGATAAGAGCTCCAATACCACTCATAACAAATCTACATAGTTCATGGTGAGCTTCCTGGTGGTGTGAGAGAGAAGGGCAAAAAGGTGATTTACACTGCTCTCACCATTAGTAAAGAGAAAACATAGTAGATATTATGGGAAAGAAAGTTTTTTTTTGTTTTTGTTCGGTCTTTAGTCCTAAAATGTGCCTCCTATGGTGGATACTGTTTAAGTGGCCAGCATAGTACCTTTCAAATGGCCATGACTATTTATTGTAAGTGCGCAGTTTCTATAGGACTCCACTTGGTAAACTGAGGAGTCTCTCAAGTTTTGCATGTGCTCATCTGGTCATGCCATGTGTAAGTTCAGATCTTTCCCAAAGGCCCCTCTGTGTGTATGTCCTCCCAGCATCTTCTTTGATTGTCATTCCCCCCACCATGGGAGGTGGCCAGGCCGGGCTTAGCCTCATTCTGCAATGAAGAAACTGAAAACCAGAGAGGCCACACAGCCAAGGCCAAAGCTGGCTTCATCTGCTTCCCACTTTAGCAAAGACAGTCCCAAGATGTTCTAATGTATAACTATGTGGCTTTAGTTCTTACTATAGTTATTTCATATCAAGAACAGCCAGGGGATTTCTTGACACAAAATAACCATAGTAAGAATGAGGGAAAAACAGGGAGAGAGCAAGAAAAGGGGTAAACATTATCCAAAAGGAAATGTACTCTTTGCCTGACTTATATAACTATAACCCCTGATTGTTGCTTTTTAAAATATTTTCAAATAAAAATTTAAAAAATATGAAAACATTTAAGAAGAAAACCCAGCTTGGATAGCTGAGAAGTACCTAGGACAACAGTTTGTAAGAATGTCACGGTCCATCAAAACCGGGTGCAGAACGAAGTGCCGCAGTTGGCTCCCATTGTGAGTGGGTGTGGGGCTGGAGGTGGGGGGGGGTCAGGAGGCGGGGTGGGGGGCAGAGAGCTGTGCAGGGAGCAGCTAGCTGCCTGGGGTAGGCAGAGGGGGGTACTGTGCCCTGCGGGTGCTGGGTCTCTAGGGGTGCTGGGTACCCCTGCAGGCTGCAGGGAGACCGGAAGTGGGTCTGAGGCTCTGCACAGCACACAGCAGTTACTGTGGAGTCTGATAGGTGAATGACACAGCTCTCACCCTGTGTCCTGTGGGGCAACTCTCCATGTGGGCCCCCATTCTGCCTCTAAGCAGAGGCTGTGGCACACACGGGTCTCTAACTACCTCCAGGCAGCAAGATCACTTCGCACTCCTCTGAGGCTGTAGCGCCTTCCCTCCCCCCCCTCCCGATCTAGACATCGTCTTCCCCATTGTTTGACCTCATATCCTCGTTATAATGTTGCCCCAATATAGATGGCCGTGGTATACACAGCGAACTCCGTTTTTCAGTCCCATAACAACGAAAACAGGCAGCCTCATGGGCTTCTAGCGAGTGAGATTTGGTCCACAGAAACTAAAGGAAAAGATAATGCCAGCTCCTGACTGCTTTCTTAATTTTAATTTAATTTACTCATTTAAAATTTTTTTTTTATTTTATTGATTGGTGCTGGGCGTGGGGCTTGAACTCAGGACCTGGGTGCTGTCCCTGAGCTTCTTTCTGCTCAAGGCTAGTGCGCTACCACTTGGGACACAGCAACACTTCTGGCTCTTTTGGTGGATTATTGGCAGTAAGAGACTCATGGACTTTCCTGCCCTAGGCTGGCTTTCAACTGTGATCCTCAGATCTCAGCCTCTTGAATAGCTAGGGCGTGAGCCTCCTGTGCCTAGCTAATTTTTCTTTTCTTTTTCTTTTCAGGGTAGTACAGGCTGTCCTTGAGAACGTGTGACCCTCCTTCCTTAGCCACCTGAGAGCTGGGACTGCAGGTAGGTATCACCACACCAGGCAGAGCTGAGTTTTTGTACATGAGGGAATCTCACAAATGCCAGGTTACTTGGTCAACAGTTGAACCTGTGGGACACCCGGCCCCCCTTCTTTTACTGAGCAAGGGAACCCCCCCCCCCCCCACCGACACGCACATACACAGAGCTGCAACCGTGTGCTTGGCTCTTCCAGTAAGCCTGCGGGTTCAGTACTATAGTCTCCACATTCCTGATGAGGAATTCTAGGCTGAGGGGCCACGGGATCTGCCAACCACAGCTGGAAGGCGACAGCAGCAAAACTCAAGGCCCATGCTGAAGTTTCCTTTCTTCTTAGCCAAACTAACTTAAAAAAAAAAAAAAGGGCACCGGCGGACAAGAAGGCAAGTTAAATAAGAGTCTGGAGCCCAGGCCAGAGTACCCCAGGGATGATGTCTGGACACAGAGCAGGTGTCCGTGACTCTGAGGTCAGGGACCTGGAGGTGAGGAGGCTGAGCAGAAGCCTGGCTTGCCACATTCCCTGGGGGCCAATCCTCGACTGGGAACTTTACAGAAGCACAGCTTTGCCCACGGAATGACTAGGTGAGGTCCCCACTTGCAGCAGCTCAGCCTCATGCCTCATCTGCACAAGCCGCCCCTTGGTGGGTGCTTTATCCAAGGGAGAATGCAGGTAAGGAATGATTGCTTCTGTGTTAGAGATGAGGTGTCTAGGGACCAGAGATGTCAAGCTGCTGGCCTAGGGACACACAGCTGCCAGTGCTTAGGCTCAAATTGAGCTCTCAAGGCTGGGGATTTCCAGCAGAGCAGCTAGGCTGTAGGAGACACAGAGACAAGCCAGCCGTGCTGCTCCACAGCTCAAGTGCACATTTTGCCTGGGGTTATAAATAAGCCTGCACTGGCTGGCTGGTGTCCATGCTCCCACTGGGTGGCCGCTCAGATCTGGGGAGCCCAGTGCTGCACAGCAAAGCTGGGCTACGGTACTGGGCTGGCAAAGCCACCGCAGGTGGTCTGTGCCACCACTTGGCAGGGGCAGGAATGCTCAGAGGGCTGGGCTCTGATGGACCCTCCATGGCCACCCGCTCCTCCACCCAGGGCGGAGAACCTTCAGCAGAGACCTCCAGGTGGCCTCAAGCACTGGTCCCATCCAGGAGGTCCCACGTGGGGCCTGGACTCCCAGCTTCAAACTCTAAGCAAACTTGGAGGTTTCAGGGGCGAAGGCTCTAGGGGAAAGGTCACATTCACCCCAGGGCACCAGTGTTGCCAGGGAGAAGCAGGGAGGGGTGGGGGTGATGGCCCAGGGTTGTGGGGACACAGGCTCCACTGGCTTAGGGACACAGGCCCAGGGGCATGGGCCTGACCAGTCTCAGGGATACAAGCAGCCAGGCCTAGGGACACAGGAGGCTCCGGGTTCTCTGTTCCCTGACTCTGCCATCCAACATATTTCAGAACTTCCATAGTCCCTACAAACCTGACATTTACAACCTCATTCCACTTCCTGACCCCAAGGTGCAAGAGAAAAAGAGATCTGCGGCCGATGAATCTCTCTAGATGTCACCTTAGTCTAGGAGGGGAGAGTGGAGGGTGGACAATGACATGGGTACCCAGGCTCTCATTCTGTGGCTTTACTCCTGGCCTGGGGAGCAGCAGGGAGCTGGGGCATCAAAGTGGAAACAGAGTTAACCAAGTCAGAATCCCTTAGGGAGAAACATTCCTTGTTTCAGGTCAGGAGTCAGGTGAACAGGACTCAAGGCCTGGCTCTTCCATGAGCGGCTGATAGGGGTGAGGCTAAAGTAAGCTTCTTCACCCCAACTAGGCCTTTATTTCCCCATGTAGAAAATGGGAGGATCACAGCTTCCTTACTCCTATTATTATTACTGGAAAAGCCAAAGGAGGAAAGGTGCTTTTGTGGTGAGCGTGGTGGTGCACTCCAGTTATCCCAGTGCTTGGAGAGGTAAAGTGGGGGAGGATAGAGAGCTCAGGCCAGCTCGAGCTATACAACCAGACCTTGTCTCAGAAACCTAAACAGAAGAGACCTTCCTCACTGTGGCTCATCAAGTTTACTTTGCAGCCAGCTTTACAGGATTCCGGATGAGAGGATGAAGAGTTTGTACTTGTCCTAGGCTTCTGACCTGCGAGCAGGCAGGGCCTGGGTTTCCCTCCCTCCAGCAGTGCCAGCAATGAGTTCTGACTGAGCAGCTTGGGGGAAGGGGAGCAGCTAAGGGACTGGTTTAGAGGCCCAGCCCTGCCCTGGTGGCTCTCTGGTAGACAGAGCTCTGAGCTTGGAGCTTCTGCTCCCTGATTGGGATCTGGAGAAGGGCAGTGACCTTGCAGGAGAGGCCTGGTGACCCCAAGACACCAGCTACATGACTGACCACATTACTTACACAGCAGAACACCTTGGCTGCCATGTGCTGGTCGAACTGGCCCAGGATGATCCGCACGTCGTTCCCCTGGGGACAGAAGGACACGGAGGTGAAGGGAAGTGGTGACAGGAACCCGGAGGGCTGGACACAGAACAGGCTAGCAGGGGCTTCCAGGGGGAGGGGGGCAGCATCACCAGGTCAAGCCGCTCGGCCTTGCTAGTGGCTCCTCCATTGCCCTCCCTAGTCTTCTGAGGGCCTCCCCTGCCTGCCTCCGCATAGCGTGGACCCATTCTCCAACCTTCTTCCTCACCTTACCCATGGGGAAACTGAGGCTGGAGGAGAGGCCCTTCTGAGGTCTTCTGTGGAGCTGGTGGCAGAGACAAGACCCTAGACAGCCAAACTCCCCTATCCCACTGTGTTCTAGAATTTTTTACTGCCTTGACAGCAGACCTCTCAGGACCTCCCTGAGCAGTCTGTCAGGTATGCGGAAATTTCAGCACCATCAACAGGCCCAGGTGGCCTCAGTGGCTCCTTTTCCTGTCTCAGCCTCAGTTTTCTCATCTAAAAGACGTCTGAGATAATCTGGGAGACTTGCCTGAGATAATCCCCTGGAAGCACACGACACAGTGCCTGGCAGGTGGCAGAATGCTTCCAAGTGCCAGCTACCTTACAGTTAGCCAAGTGTTTTGCCATTCTCCCCACTCCACAGGCCGATCTTGACTTTTAAGGAAAACTTACATCTACAAACTCTAGAAGCAGATTGCTTCTGTGAGCTCACTGTGGTTCATAGGCGCATGCTGTGCAAATGACCCCCAGAACTCAGTCAGCCATTCAACAAACATGTGCCAAGTGTCTGCCTGAGCTTGCCTCTGGGGTCCAGGTGTTGGGCTCTTGGTCATGTTCAGGGATGGGAACACAGCCTGAACCCAACCAGGCTGGACAGCACCAGGCTTGGAGGATGTACTGAACATCTAGGAGGCCAGTGGGGTCCTGGCCAGCACTGTCTCCCCGACGATGGCCTCCTGGGAGGCCCAGCCTGATGCGAGCTGTGGCCTCTCTGTTGGTCCTCGTCATCTCCACAGGCCTGTGGTCCTCTGACGCATGGAGCAGAGAAGCCAGCTCTTATGGATCAGTTTTTAGCATCGTTCAAAATTGGAAAGTGCTGACTAGGGGGGCCATTTTCCTCATCGTGTGCTTTAGCAAAATAAAGAGGGCCTGCCTGCTAAAATCATCCTTCGTGTGCAAGCAAGAATGGAAAGTAGAGAGGGAGGGCGGCAAAAGAAAGCGAAAGCATGCTTGCTCTGAAGGAACTTGAAAGGATCTTTTGCAGAGCAGTTGACGGAAGACAAGCTTTTGTCACCACCACGTCTGCAGTGCTATAAAAAGTCCAAGCCGCTTCCGTTCATGGACAGACGCCCAGGCACACTCCAGGGCTGCTCTCCTAGGGCTGCAACTGTAGCCTACTGCTTCCAACTAACAGCATCTATCCATCCAATCATCCATCCATCTAATCATCCATCCATCCATCCATCCAATCATCCATCCATCCATCCATCCATCCATCCAATCATCCATCCATCCATCCATCCATCCATCCATCCATCCACCCACCCATCCAATCAACCATCCATCCAATCCATCCATCTACCCACCCATCCAATCAACATCCATCCAATCAACCATCCATCCATCCAATCAACCATCCATCCATCCATCCATCCATCCATCCATCCATCCATCCATCCAATATTGATGGAGCATCTGCTCTGTGTTACTAATAGGAATAATGTATTGTGTTGTGGGTTCTAAGTTCATCTCTGGCTGTGTGCCCTTGGTCTTATGTCCCACTGGAGCCCCCATTTATGTGTATGTGTATGGTTGGAGGGAGGACTTGAACTCAGGGCCTTGGCACTGTCTCTGAGCATTTGTGCTCAAGGCTACTGCTCTACCACTTGGACCATACTCTTACAGCTTTTGCTTGTTCGCTGGTGGTAAGAGCCTCACAGACTTTCCTGCCTGGGCTGGCTTTGAACCAGCCTCCTGAGTAGGAAGGATTACAGGAGTGAGCCACAGGTGCCTGGCTAGGCCACCATTCTTCATCTCTGGCATGGGGCAGATACCTCCTGTCTTTTTGGGTAGTGCAGGACTTGTGCTACCAACAGCCAGTTGCTGGATTCAGGCTGCCTCCCCCCTCCCCCCCCCGCCCCACTGGAGCGCTCCCTCAATGAGTTCATCTTCTGCCTCTCTCTAACTGCCTGCTCTGCTCTCACCTGCTTGCTCTGCTGCTTTCCCTGGTCAGCTCTATCACCACCCACCACTGCCCTGTGTATGCCGTGAACACTCCGGTGCAGATTTGTCTCCTGCCATCCACGGGACAACTCGTGTTTCCTGCCAGCACCGTGTCCCTAGCAGGAGCCACCATCTCTCCCTCTTCATTTCTGGCAATGGTTCTTGCTCTAAAATTGTTGACATGGGAGCCATCTTGCACTCATTCTCCCTCTTCTCTCCTGTCCAAGCTCTAACAGGAACCTGCTATTTTTTTCTGCTCCTGATTCAGCTGGTCTCTATAGCTTGCAACCTTGTTCTAGTTACCTCCCTCCTTCCATGGGGGAACAGAGGATCTGCATGATCCATCCTATCCCACCCACCCCATCCCTGGCTTCCACAGACTGGACAGAGGGGTCACATCAAGACCCAGATCTGAATTCCTCTGAATATTCTAGATTCTTTACCCACTGACTTTGGCTTACTTCTCTGGGACATCTTACCACCTCTCCATGGTAGTAGGAGTCAGGAGACTGAGATCTGAGGATTGCAATTCAAACCCAGCCCAGCCAAGAAGGTCCATGAGACTCTTTATCTCCAATGAACTGCCAGAAAAAAGCTGAAAGTAGAGTTGTGGTTCAAGTGATAGAACACCAGAATGGAACACCAAAGCTAAGGAACAGTGCCCTGAGTTCAAGCCCCAGGAAGGAAGGAAAAAAGGAAGGAAGGAGGGATGGAGGGAGAGAGAAAGGGAGAGAAAGAGAAGAGGAGGAAGAAAGGGAGGGAGGAAGGGATGAGGAAGGGAGGAAGGAAGGGAGGGAGGGGAGGGATGGAGGCAGGAAGGAAAGAAGGAGGGAGGGAAAGAGAAAGGAAGGAAGAAAATAATAAACTATTGTTCTTCTAAACACACCAACTTCACTCCTGCTTTGCTCCTGCCTTGTTTGGTCCCCTCCTTTCTGGAAACTATCCATTCAGAATTCCCTTCCACCTCCCACTTCTGTCCCCCAACTCAGCTCTAAACCCAGTACCTCAAGCTACTGTTATGGCCCACTAAGCTTGACAGCATTTCCCCCTGTGGGCTTGCTATCCCTGTGTGGCCGACCCTGCTCCATAGCACAAATGCACTTACCCACCTGTCTCCTCGCCAAATCCCCTCTGATCTCACCCAGTGCAGGGCCCACGTGCTTGGTGATAAGCACCCACTGAGTGCCCCTTGCTGTGGAAGGCTGCAGCAGCATCGGACACCGCAGCTGGCTCTCAGCAGCCAGCAGGTGCCCTTGCTGCACTGATGGGTCACCTGCTAGTCCTAGGACCAGTGCCAATCCCCATGCCCATTTCTCAAATGGACCAAGGGACCCACATCTTCATGGATAACCACCTGACCACCTGCTGACAGATAAATAACCAGCTTTGCCACCCATGGACCATTAGTGTCTCTGTTGCCATGACGACTCTGCGGAAAGACCACCTGGTTCTGTGCTCCCAGGCTGTTAGGTTTGGATGGGGCCCAAGAGATCACGGATTTAGTTAGTCCTTTCCCCGAGAGACTAGAAGTTCCCCAAGATTGTTACTGCACCCACCGTCCGACTCTCAGGGCACCCAGGCTAAAGGTCCTGCCTGCTCCCAGAAGGCAAGAGGGAGGGGCCCAGCCCCATGAAGCTCCTAGTGAGGGATAGCCTGGAGCCCAGGGAAGGGCAGTGGATAAAGGGTGATGGGGTGGGAATTGAGATCAGATAAAGAGTTTGGGGATGCTTCCCAGATGGATTCTGCTTATCCTGGGATCTGTGGAAATAAAGAGGATGTGAGGATGTGCAAAGCATGGGCCTTCCTTCCTTCCTTCCTTCCTTCCTTCCTTCCTTCCTTCCTTCCTTCCTTCCTTCCTTCCTTTCTTCCTTCCTTCCTTTTGTGCTGGTCCTGGGCTTGATTGAACTCAGGGCCTAGGCACTTCCCCTGAGCACTTTTTCCCCTCAAGGCTAATGCTCTACCATTTGCACTATAGCTCCATTTCCAGCTTCTTTGGTAGTTAATTGGAGATAAAGAGTCCCGGGGACTTTCCTTGAGTGGGCTGGTTTCAAATCTAGATCCTCAGTTCTCAGCCTCCTGGGTAGCTAAGACTACAGTCACGAGCTACTGACGTGAGCTTAGCATGGGTATTTCTACCCTGCAGTGGCAGCTTTGGGAAGGTTCAGGGGTACAGAAAAGGATGGGGGAAGCACTGAGTCTTCACACACATGTGGGTGCTCCACTGAAGTCCCTGGATCCCATGGGTCAGCACTGCTGAGCCTGTGCCTTTTCCTAGTCCAGACAGTGCAATGAGAGATTTGGACTTGGCAGTGGTCCTGACTCCACCATCGGCCCCCTCCCAGGGATGGAGCTCACTCCTCACTCAACACATGTGGGGCAGTATGGTCCCAAGGTACAGGCAGGGAGAGAATGTCTAGAAGGTCCCCAGAGAGGACAGTGACAGAATGAAAGGTGCCTAGGGCAGTGTGTAGAGCACCTGATTCCTCGTGGACCAGGCTGTCTCTGTGCAGGGCCTCCTGCAGTGAGAGTAGATGATCGAAGTGGACAAGTGACGACTCAATTGCCTACTGGAGCCAGACAAGTGACAATGACTGGGCTCAGGGATGTAATCAGAATGGAAACCTATGTTCACACCCTCAGGACCCTTGCCAGAGGAAAGGGGTGAACTGGCAAGAGAACATCCGCGGACAGGTGGGGAGTCAGAGTGGGCTTTGATCCACCCCAGTCTGCCAAGGGTGGCAGGCAGAAGACTCATGGGGTCTTGGGTTCTTGGGGGGGGAGGAGCCCTTGGTTGCCCTAGACCTCCATAGGGGTCTGTTCTTTCTCAGCACCCTTCATTCATTTTTTTAGAAACCCTTTTAAACAACAACAACAACAACAACAACACACACACACACACACACACACACACACACACTTTAACCCTAGCTACTTAGGAGACTGAGATCTGTAGATCATGGTTTGAAGCCAACCCAGGCAGAAAAGTCAGTGAGACTCTTATCTCTAGTTAATCACAAAAGAAGCCAGAAGTGGAACTGTAGCTTAAGTGATAGAGTGGTAGACTCGAGCAAAAGTGACAGTACCCAGGCCCTGAATTCAAGCCCCAGGACCAGCACGAAAGAAAGAAGGAAAGGAAGGAAGGAAAGAAGGAAAGAAGGAAAGAAGGAAGGAAGGAAGAAAGGAAGGAAGGAAGGAAAATCCCTACCTTAACAGTTAAAATCAAGGCAGAAACCTTGTGCCCTTTCTGAATTTTTATTTGGCAGTATTGGCATTTAAACTCAGAGCCTCCGGATTGCTAGGTAGTCACCTACCACTGAAGACACACCCCCAGTCCCTTTTGCATTTGTTTTTTATTTAGACAGGGTCTCAAGTTTTTGCGTAGGCAAGTATGGACCATGGTCCTCCCACCTCTGCCTCTTATGTAGCTGGGATGACAGGCATGAGTCACCACGTCTGGATCCTGGGTGCTGTTTCAGGGGTACATGATCTCCACACTGGAAGACACCCTTATTATGCCCACTTTGAGCAAAGGGAAGCCCAAAGAACTCAACATGTTTCTAGGTGCAGAGGGCCCGGGACCCTAGCCCTAGGGATGGCCCACAGCAGATATGAGGCTGCCAACAGCTTGCTCCATCGCTCCAAACTCCCTGCCCTCCCACCTCCCCCAGACAGCAGCCAACAACTGACTCGTGAATGGAAGACTCTAGCACCATTGCCAAAAGATGGGATCAGCTCCGTGGGTGTCTGTCTGTGCCAGTCTCCAAGCAAGACAGAACTGTGCCGGCTTTCTGGGCCAGCTTCCCTCCTGCCTTACTCTGCTTCCTGTCTTCTCTGAGGGCACTTCCTCCCCGCCCCTTACCCCAGAATCATACCTTACTTCCACAAGGGGCCCAGGCTCTGCTCCTGGGGACTCCAGAATCACACACAGAGATCAACACAGCCCCCAGCCTCAGGGGTTCACCACTCAACAACCCACTGCCTGCCAGGCTAACAAAGTGAACCTCACTGGGCCTGAACAGCCAGAGCAGAGCAACCCACATGTCCATCCGCAGTGTGGGGAGGAAAGCCAAGCTGCACCTGTGGCTCTGAGACACTCCCGCACCAGTGTGCCTTTGAAAGGCCAGAGGGGCAGGAGGTGAAGAGATCAGAACCCAGCACACCTGGCCAGCCATCTCGGCCCCCTGTGACCTGTGCACCTGTCCCAGCTCACCCTCAGTCACATCTGGGTTGGTCCAGGGCCACACAGCCTTAACTCGTCTTGCTCCCCTGGTTTGACTAAAACCACACAAAACCGTGCTCTGCTGGTTGAACAGGAAGAGGTGCTGCCAGCTATGCAGCCACTGGAGTTGGCGTGGTGTGGTCTGCCTGGCACAGAGGCCCCAGCTGTGGCACCTGAAGCCAGGCGTCGATCTGCCTGTGGAGCTATGGGTAAGCTTAGAGGGTTGGCTTCTACCCAGAATAAATATCCTCTTTTGTTTCATACCAATTAGTCTCTCTTAGACGCTCCTCCACACACACCAGACATGTCCCCAAAGGCATGGAAGCAGGAAATGTGCTCAGCCCTAGAAGGGGTATGAGGAGGGACTGACTGGCTCACAGCACCCAGCAGCAGAGGCTGCCACTTTCCTAAAGTTTCTTATTGTATTCTGAAAATTCATGTATATTTAGCATTCCAATAATATATCTGTGTTGAGATAAAAATAATACTTTTCGTCTCCATGTCTCTGAGCAAAAGCATCCTGCTGGGACAGAGTGCTGTATTTTCTGTGGCTTTGAGACTGCTTGACGCGGTATGGACCTGTTTCTGGAGATCAGCATGACTGTGGCTGATGAGGTGTGTGAGGTGCAATTCCTCCTGTCTGCTCGGGGAAGGGAGGACAAGTTCCCTCCACCCTCACCCCCTTTCCCAGGAGCAGCACAATGCTCACCAGGACTTTCCAAGGACAAAGGCAAGGACAGTGTACCTCAAAGCCCTCTCTGGGGTCCCCTGTGGTGGGCACAACGGGGTTCTTGCACACGTCCACTTCCTAATCCCAGGACTGTGGGTGTAATGACTCATGGTGAGGGGTTTGCCTTATAGGTGGAACGAAGGTAGCTGATCTTACAATGGGGTAGTTTTCTTGGGAAAATGTAGACACAATATAATGTGTGTGTGTGACTTGAACTCAGGCCCTGAGCACTCTCCCTGAGTATTTTTGCTCAAGGCTAGAGCTCTAGCACTTAATGCACAGCTCCACTTCCAGCCTTTTTTGGTCATTAATTGGAGATAAGAGTTTCCTAGACTTTCCTGCCAAGACTGGCTTTGAAAGGCGATCGTCAGATTTCAGCGTCCTGAGTAGCTAGGATTACAGGCGTGAGCCACTGCTGCCGCACTTGACCGACGGTGGCTTTGAGGTGAGACGAAGGGAATGGATTCTCTTCCCCTCCCTGCTGACATCTTGATTTTAGCACGGGGTCCACTTGGTCCCCAAAGCCCTGAGAGAGGAACGATCCCCTCCTCCACCTCAGGGTTGAGTCAGCTCCTTATCCTGGAGTTCAGGGAGGGAGCTGCCTGCCCCTCCCTGCCTGTGCTGTAAAAGGGCTGCCATCCAGGCCACTCAGCAGCGTGGCCTCGGGCAAGTCATGAAACTTCCTGAGCTTCCGTTTCTCACTTGTAAAAATGGGACCTACCTTTAGTAAACATTTTCTATAAAGGGCCCAGTAGTAAATAGCCTAGGTTTCACTGGCTGCACAGTCTCTGTTGCAATCATTCAATTCTACTGCAGTGGCACAAAAGCAGCCGAAAGCAGTGTGACAAACGAATGCATCCCAATAAAACTTTATTTATAAAGCTATATGGTGAGCCAGATTTGGCTGACCACTCTTGGGGAGTTACTGCGAGGGTGAAATGAATCATTTTACAGGTACAAAGGAAGTGGTAAGAGCTGTCAGCCACTGGTGCTACAGTCGAAGCATGGGGAGAGGGTAAGGGACAGGCTGTGACAAGACAGGAGAGAGAAAACTGGCACTCGAGAGAGGAGACTTCCACATCCTCAGCCTTGGGCAGGCGGCGAAGCTTCTCCATCCTCCGGAAACTTCAAGGGCAATATGGAAGCTCACACCAACTGCTCCAAGCCTCCTAGCTTTGTTCCAATTCCACAAGTAGGGGTTTTGTAAGGCCCTTTGTTAATATCAACATTTTCATTAAAAACGTGGCTTGGTGGTAAATGCTTGTCATTGTGAGCACTTGGGAGACTGAGATAGGGAGACTGAGAGTTTGAGGCCAGCCAGGTCCCCGTAGTAAGACACTCAGATCGGGGGGCACATACTGCTGCTGACCTGAAGACTTAGAAGTGGTTACAGTGGTAAATTTAATTCGATTTGTTTTGCTATAACAAGGGGCAACATATGGTAGTCTGTATGCTTTCTAAGCAACACATACATCTACATAACCACACACGCATAACACACATGCACACATGTGCACACTTGCTCATATATACATAACATATGCATGTCTATGCATACACACAAATATACACACATACACATCACATGCATGCACATACCTATGCATGGGTACACGCAACACATATGTACACGCATACACAATACATACCTACAAACATATTTAACACACGCGTGTAGGCTCATGCACATGTCCGAACATGCAACCTGCATGCACACATGTACACAACACACCCATATACACACAAACACACACAGACATGCATAAACACACACATACACACAAGAGAGGAGTGTAATCAAGTTGGGGTAGCGACTGTGGCAGACTGGGAAGAGTGGATGCAGGCTTTTGGGGTATCTCACAAAGCTCTCTGACTTGAGTGATGTCCTCCTATGATTCAGCAAAGCATTCATTAGACTGGGTTGATTTTTAATCTCTTTTTTATTTCAAAATAATAAAAGAATTCCACCAAGGTATTTGGCCTTCTTCACACCTGGAATGAACTGGGGGCCATTCCCACTCACCTTTCTATTCCAGAAGTCCCAAGCCTATCCATGGTTAAAATAACGCACCCCCAAACTGTGAGCTAGTTCAAAGGGGTGGGGCCACTTCAGGAAGGAGGGGATGCTACTGGAGGGATCGGAGAGGGCACACTGCAAGCCCAGAGCTCTGTCCTCCACAGGCCAGCCTTGCCTTGCTCTGCCTGGCAGTGAACACTGGAGCCCCTGCTCAGAGCAGGTTTAGGGGCTCTGTCGCACTCAGATCTTTCCTTCCTTCCTTTCCTTGCTTCCTTTTCTCTTTCCCCTCCCTCCACATCTCTTTCTTTCTCTCTCTTTCCTTTCCTTTTTTCTTTTCTCTCCTTCCTTCATCTCTCTCTCCCTCCCTCCTTCCCTTTCTTTTGTCTTTCTTCCTTCCCTTTCCTTTCCTTCTCTTTCTTCCTTCCCTTCCTTTTCCTTTCTTTTATCTCCCTTCCTTCCTCCCTCCCTCCCTCCCTCCTTTCCTTCTGTCTTCCATTTTGTCTCTTTCTTCCTTCCCTTTCCTTCTTTCTTTCTTCCTTCCCTTCCCTTTCTTTTATCTCTCCTTCCTTCCTTCCTCTTTCTTTCTCTCCCTCCCTCTCTCCCTCCTTTCCTCCCTCCCTCCCTCTCTCCCTTACTTCATTCTTTCCTTTCTCTTTTTCTTTCTCTCTCTCTTCCTTTCTTTGTTTTTTTTTTTTTTCCATGACAGTACTGGGGCTAGAACTCAGGGACAAGGGCTCTTCCTGAGATTTTTGCTCAAGGCTAGTACACTTAAACCTTAGATCCACTTCCAGCTTTTTGGTGGTTAATGGACAATAAAGAGATGAGAGTCTCAGGAGCCTTCCTACCCAGAAAGGCTTTGAACCACAGTCCATAGATTTCACTCTCTTGAGTAGCTAGGGTTACAGGTGTGAGCCATTGGCGCCTGGCTATTTCCTGATAAAACTTTGCTGCCCATCTGCCAAATCAGCCTTATTAATTTCCTTATGTAGTTCTTCTATGCTCTTACTGATCTTTGCCTGGATGATCTGCCCTAGAGGGAGAAGCTATCTCCAAAAACCACAGTTTCTGCCAGTTCCTCTCTGTATTTCCAACAGGCTGTTTTTATATCTTTCAGGGAGGTGTAATTTGGAGAAGAGTCCATGAGCCTGTCATTCTTACAGCACTGTGTTCCCTCATTAAAAGAAAACAGTTCTCCTTAATCCTGCTGAAGGCCTGGGCCCCCAGCTCTTTGGCCTCCTGTGAATGTCAGGATTCCTGCCACAGGACCGTCTGTTCTTAGCTCTGTAGGGCACTTTTGAGTGATGGTCCTCGGCCTTTTTCCTGCTTTAGTTTGTTTTTTTGGATAGGGTCTCACATGTTTTGCTCAGGGCTGCTTTCCAATCTTCTAGCTCCACCTCATGCATAGCTGGGATTACAAATGGGAGCAACCACACCCAAGGCTGGGCAGTTGGTACTGCTTGGTGGTATTTTGTTCCTAGCTTCAGACTCAGCTTCGTGTGCACTGGTCCCCTTCTTCACTACCATACTGCTATCTTGTTTCTCACTGGATTGATCTCTTTGCCCATTTCCTCCAAAACTGGGGAGAGCATCTCAAATTTGTCCTCTGCGTTATTGATTTTTATTTTCCTGAACATCGGCTCTGCCCTCTGCTGCCTCCAGTGTACACTCCGGTACTGTTCCCCAATGTTTAATTTCTTCCTCATCCTCCAGCACAACCATGATAAAACACAGCTTCGTTTCTCTTCTGAGCTTTGCAGAACACACTGCCTTCTCTCTGTTCCCGAGCACTCGGTACATCTGTGTCTCTACTGGTGTTGTCTGTCCAGACTCGGGATGTCATTCACACACATTCAGCAAGCAGACTGTGGAACACATGAAGCGAGGTTTCAGCCATTAGGTTTGGAAACAGAATCGACAGACATTGACAGAAACTTTTGCTTCCTGGATGCTGAAACAACTGGAGGAAATGAATAATCCTCCCAGGGTGGAAGCAGGGTGAATTGTGCTCCCCACAAATAAACACTGAAGTCCCAAACCCCAGGTCCTAAGAGTGGGATGCTATGTGAGAGGAAGGTCCTTGCTAATGTAATGAATTAGCAGGAGGCTGCACTGCAATGGGGCTGGCTCCACGAGGAGGAGGAGGATGGTGAGGCAGAGAGGATGGTGAGGAGAGGAGGACTTGCCACATAGGTGGAGGTGGGGTGCTGCCCCTGCCAGCTGCAGGCTGATGAAGAGGAAGGAAAGGGATGGCAGAGCCCCTGAGCCCTTGTCCTGCCCATACTTGGAGTTCTAAAACAGAAGGAGACTCGATTTCTCTTGTTTTGTTTGTAGCACTTGGTCATGGGGGTCTCTGGGAGTAAATGCAGATGTCTATCCACAAGATGGGGAATCACAGTGGAAGGGACAGGTGGAAACTGGAGGAGCAAAGCTTTTAATGGCAGATAGAGCTCCAGGGGAGGCCTTTGGAAGGAGGGCACAAGGGAGCAAAGGCTCCCAGAAGAGACAGGAAGGGGCCACCCAGGTATCTGGGGACCAAGCTTCCATGTGCTTGGCTAACAGAGCCCAGCCTGCCTCTTTCCCCAGCCCTGCCCGTGGGGCTCTGCAGTGTCGGAACCTTTGCTTAGGGTGATGGGCAGGGGCGGTGTGGGGGACAGCTGGGTGGAGGCACCCCAGGGGCCTGGGTAGGAACTCCAGCTTGTTTCTTCCCCTAAGTGCCTTGGGGGTAGTTTCCCCCACTGCTTTGCTCCTTGGGTCCCCCTCTGTAAAATGGGTATCATATTTCCTTCCAGAGGACTTTGAGGACCCAGTGAACCAGGGGAGGTTAAAGGCATGCCACAGCTGGGTTCCTTGGTCCATGATTGAAAGGCTGGATATCTGGGGTCACTGTTTGCATAATGGTTCACCTCAATCCTCTTCCCCTTGTAGTTGGCTGGATGATGAGCAGGGTGTCTGGGATGCCCTAATTTCCTGCAGACTAGCAGCTAGTACCTCTACTCCACATGCCGAGGCCCTGGAAGCCTCTAGAACTGACCTCTGAGACCCAAGCTATCTCAGAGTCCCTGCCTTGGGGGAGACATCTGCATGTGTCAGGAGAATGTCCAGGCATGACAGCTCCTCCCTCCATCCCCAGCTTCTCACAGCCCAGCCGGACACTGCGGCACTGCAGGACGAGAGCCTGGGCAGACCCGGCTCTAACCGCCTGGCAGCCAGCTGGGCCCGTCAGCCCCAGGGGTTCCCGGGATGGATATGTGACCCACAGGCTCTGTCTACAGGTCAACACAGGGGTGACAACAACAGGTGTATGCGCTTCCCTCCCTTGTCTCATCTCTGGGCTTCAGACTCCCCATATGATCTGGCAGATCTGGAAGCACCAGCTGGAGTCTGCCCCTTCATCGGGCCCACGTCATAAGGGGGCACATCAGTAGCTGGTATCTGGGGTCTCTATGCCAACAACTTCACGGGGGGGGCACAAGGGAGTGGAGGAGAAAGAAGGAACCCCAAGGTGGGCACTGGTGGCTTATACCTGTGACTCAAGTGGCAGAGCACTAACCTTTAGCACAAAAGCTCAGGAACATCATCCAGGCCCTGAGTTCAAGCCCTAGGCCTGGCATGTGCATGTACACACACACACACACACACACACACACACACACACACACACACACACACACACACACAAATAAGGAACTCCACAGCTCTGGCCAAACCCTACAAAAACCTCAAGCTGTTCCCACTGCCCTCAGATAAAGACCAAACTTCTTCACTCAGCAGTCAAGGCTCCTAGGAACTGGCTTCAAGTTCTGTTTCCAGCCTTGTCACTGTCTCTGGCACCTGTGCCCGGACATCGCAGGCTCTGTGGAATCCCTATGGCTCCTAGGCTGAAGGTAGGCTCCTCCCTGCCTTAGCCCTCAGTCCTGCTTCCCCACAGGCTTCCGCAGACTAGGGTCCTGCCAGCATCCTACATGGCCTTGAACCAATGGCCTCTTCCTCTGAGCCTGGTCTGCACCCTTCCCCAAGTGGGGCGAGTCACGTCCTGTCTGTGTTCTCAGGTCCTTTGTTTCCCTTGAGAGGTGCCTCCCTTCCTATGGACAAGATCCAGCCTCACTGTGCTTGGAGCCTGGAGAGGGGCTGGCACACAGAAGGAGCTGGGGAGAGTTTGTAGATAGAATGGACGATGACAGAGGTTCTACACAACTAGGGGGTCCCTTGGGTGACTGCCACTCAGTGGGGGTCAGGAGTGTGGGCTTCTAGTCCCAATAACAGAGCTCTCTGGACTGTGGCTGTGAGAATTCTTGGCTCTAAGCCCTCTAAAATACACAGGAGTCAGATGCTGGTGTTCATGCCTGTAATCCTAGCTACTCAGGAGGACTGAGTTCTGAGAGCCATGGTTTGAAGCTAGCCTAAGCAAGGAAGTCTGTGAGACTCTTATCTCTAGTTAAGCTGCAAATGGGACAGTGGCTCAAGTGGTAAAGTACTAGCTTTGAGCAAAACAAGCTTAGGGAACAATGCCTAGGCCCTGAGTTCCAGCTCTAGTAACAACACACACACACACACACACACACACACACACACACACACACACACGAAGTTACAACAGATCAGGCACTGCTGCAGCTCTGAGGGGCATGTGCTTGGTGATCAGCCTCTTGGCTAGTGCCAGACAGCAAGCCATGGGTACCCAAGGAAGCTGGGTGCCTTCCCCAAATCTGCAATGCCAGAGTTGGAATGAACTTGAGGCCTGGAGGGACTATGAGGCTCTTTCCCAGCAGGGGCTGGGTTGGTGGGGGTTGGAGGGGGGCCCGGAGGCCGCAGCAGTCTGTCTCTGGGGCAGATGCCAGCTGCACCTACCTTCAGCTTTCTGACACTGGTGCAGGGATCATTGGAGAAGCTCTCAGTGTCTGAAATCTCGATATCCTCCCCGTACAGAACCCCAGTCAGGTCGTTCCTCACCTGGGAACAAAGAAAAAAGCACAGGGTGGGTGTGCTGGTGGCCAGAGGGGAGCAGTGCGCGTCACTCTGGGGAGGTGACTCCTGTGGGTGGATCCGTTTCCCCCACTGACATTGTGACAGGGATGGCCCTGTGTGCGTGGGAGTTGCATACCCCAGGGTCATCAGCCAGCCAGCGCGTGATGAAGCCCACGTGGAAGGACATCTGGGAAGAGAAGGGGCCGTGGCATCCTCCTCTCAAGGTGGTAGGTGTTCCTCAAGTGCTGAGTTACAACATGGGCCAGGGACCCTCCCTTGAGGGTCAGAGGAGGCAGCCCAGGTCCTGGTCGGTCACTGGCTGGCTGTGTGACCTTCCCCTCTATCCCCCTCGTCTTTCTGTTTAAGGGAAAGTGGTCCTTAAAGGCTCTCCTGTCCACCCCCTTTGGGATGGCAATTGTCAAAATCCAGAAACATCAAGTGTTCATTAGAATGGGGAGGAATTGTAAGGAATCCTTGTGAAGTGACGCTGAGAGTGTATAAGGGTTCAGCCGCAGAAAAGCAAAATGGTGGCTCCTCAAAAACTTAAAAATAGACTGTTACCTAGCACAGCAATCCCACTCCTGTGATTACACATTAGAAGAATAGAAAGTGGGGGCCTGAATGATATTGAGCACCCATGTTCACCATGGTGTCACTCACCAGCGGCCAAAACGTGGAAGCCACCTAGATGCCTGTTGAAAAGTCAACAAACTGCAGTAGACACACAGTGGCATATTACTCAGCCCTCATAAAGAATGAGCTTCTGTTCCATGCTACAACATGGGTGCATGTAGGAAAGTCAAATACTTCAGTCTGCTGGTTATCTGAAGCTCCGGGAGCAGCTGGATCCACAGAGACAGAAAAGGAAATGATGATCACCAAGGGAGGGGACACAAGGTGGGGAGCTGTGTTGGCTAGATAGATATAGCTTCCATTTGCAATGATGAAAAGGCTCTGGATAGCTGAGCGCTGCTGGTGGCTCACACCTGTAATCTTAAATACTCATGAGGCTGAGATCTGAGGGGCACAATTCAAAGCCAGCCTAGACAGAAAAAATCCCTAAGACTTTTATCTCCAATTAACCACCAAAAAGCCAGAAATAGAGCTGTGGCTCAAGTGGTAGAGCACCAGCCTTTAGTGAAAAAGCCAAGAGACAACACTCTGGCCCTGAGACAAAGCCCAATATCAACACAAAACAAAACAAAATAAAAAACATATAAACAAACAAAACCACAAAAGTTTTTGGAGATAGATGAGTGACAGTTACCTAAAGATGAGAATGCACTTAGCATGGCAGATCTACATACTTACAAATAGACAGTGGGGATATTTACGTTATGTATATTTCACTACAATTAAAACAAAAGCAATTCTCATGTCAACAATCAGCAGATCCTTCTAAGGCTTCTCTCAAAGTGTTATGAATAATCTGGTCTTAAATGTGTCTAGAAAGCCACCCACCACAGAAAGGGAAGAAAGGAGACATGGATGGAAATTCTCTATGTCACTTCTTTTGTTTTTTGTGGGATTGACAGTTCTGGAGATCCAACTCAGGAGCTTTCCCTGAGCTTTGGTGCTCAAGGCTAGCTAGCACTCTACCACCTGAGCCACAGCTCCATTTCTGGCTTTCTGGTGGTTAATTGGAGATAAGAGTCTCTGGGACTTTCCTGTATAGGCTGGCTTTGAACCATGATCCTCAGATCTCAGCCTCCTGAGTAGCTAGGATTAGAAGTGTGAGCCACCAACAGCACCTAGCTCATATCTCCTTTCTTTAAGGAAATAAAAAAAAAGGGGGGGGGGGAGGAAGCAAACAGAGGAAATAGGAACATTTGTTAATGCTGGCCGGCGGGTTCTCGGGTGTTTACTTGCTTCTGCGCTTTTTCTGAATGCTTGCAATCCTTTGTGATAAATGTTTTGGTAAAAGAAAGGAAGGGCCGCAGTCAGGGCGAGCCCTGTCCATCTGCAGAGCCTTAGCTGTTCGGATGCAAGCTTGGGAGCCGGAGGATTGGAAAGTGTTGTGTTGGCCACTCACGCTTATTTCTGCTACCTCCACTCTGTTGGCTGCAGTGGGGTCCTGTCATCCGCTCCTGTGCTCTGGGACCGGACGTGGGAGGGAAAATGGCAGCCGCGATTCAACACGCAGCATGTTCACAGGAGCTCCAGCAACATGGGGCATGCGCACAGGGGCCCCAGCCAGAGGGGCAATATGGGGCATGCGCAGAGATGCCCCAGCGGGAACTTGGAGCATGCGCACAGGTGTCCCAGGTGAAGCGCGGTGCTGCTCAGTGCCTAGCCACCAGGCAAGCCCTGCTCTGGCTCTCCACCTGTGTCACGGCCCACATTTATAGAAAAGAAGTCAGCTTCTCTTGAGCCATGGTCATTCACTGTGAAGAGTGGGACGATGTAGATGATTCATGGCCCAGGATAACCACGGGCAAGTGGGACAGCTTTGTAAACTGTGAAGTTAAGCACAATGCTAGAATGATGGTTTCCTAGCATAAGGCAGGAATCAAGGCTGTGGGTAGCTTGGGTTATCTAGGTTGTATGCGTAGTAGCAGAGTATCTTTTATAGGTGGTTAGGGCTCCGCCAAACAAGCTGAGCACCAGTAACCAGTAGCTCATGCCAAGGATCCTACCAAGATGGGAGGCTGAGAATATGAGTATCATAGTTTGAGGCTACCAGAGCAGAAAAGTTCCCCAAGTCCCATCTTAATAGACATTGGGAATGATGGCATGCACTTGCCATCTCAGCTATGTGGGAAGCACAAATAGGAGGATCATAGTCCGGGCCCAGACAAAAAATACGGAGGCTGGGGATGAGGAAGCCAGAAAGTATAAGAGTCACAAAAGGGGAGACCAGGTTGCCTGGGGCTCCAGAGCAGCCCGGGAGCCAAAGATCCAAAGGCAGAGATGTGAATATTCAGGCACAGATATCAAGCTCTAGGGAAGCCCATACTTTTGCAAGAAGGCGAGAGTCAGGTAGCTCTAGGGACAGCCAGGAGGAGTGGGGCCAGCCTTGCTCCTGCAGCACAGAGAGAAACCTGCCAGGTCAGATCAGCATCTGAGCACAGAGACCTGTGCTGGCACAACCCCTCCTGCCCAGCTGGTTGTGGGCAGCGGGCTGCAGGTGAGGAGGGCACCAGGGACCTGCCACTCCAATGTGGCTGTCACATGGGCCCTGTAGCTGTGGCTGACAGGGTGCACGACCTCCATTCATACACTGGCACTGGACATAGGGAAGGTCTTCATCCCCAGCCAAGAGCCAGGGAGAGGGAGGAGGAGGGGAGCATGTGAAGAGATGGGAAGAGAAAGGAATCAGAGGTGGGAGGGAAAGAGTGCCCTCCATAATAAATGAACCCACACCAACCCCTTTCAGCCTAATGTGGGTCCCCTGTCCCACCACCAGGGCCTTGGATGGATGGCCACAGTCTTGGGTTTATTGGGTAATGGCATACCTGCCCACCTCACTGTGGTGTAGGGTGGTCTCTGCTTTGAGGTCCTATATCTGCTTGTCCTGCCAAGCTCCTGTCCCCTGCCACTCTCTGCTGCCCAGGACAAGGCCAGTGACATCCCTTCCTGTTCTCACAGATTCCCCACCTCTGCCCTGAGCACCTGTGCCCTCCAGCAAGAAAGACCTTTCAGAACTCAGTTCCTCAGCTAAAAATCCACCTCCTGTCTAATCACTGCAGATTGCCATCTAGCGACCTGACCTCTCCTGAGTGAGAGCTGCTCATTCCTGCCCGACTCTTCCCTCCCTCCCTTCCCCCTCCCTCCTTCACTCACTCATGGTACTGACATCTCTTCTGCTCAGTCACTGAGTGAGGTAGTTCTGGGTCTCTCATGTTGTGTAAAACTATTTTTTTTCATCATTCTGGATTTCTGACTAGTGAGACTAAGAGACATTAATCTGATGATTAGTGAATGTGTTAAGTATCCATTGAGAGGCTCTCAAACTCAAGGGCATGCTTCTGGCAAAGGCTGTAACAGAGTGAGACCCAGGATAGGAGGTATAGCAAGAGAAAGGATTCTAGCCCAAGGAACAACTCATGCAAAGGACCTGTGATAGAGGAAGCTAGTAGAAATGCTAGGAAAATGCCACTGCTAGGATTGAAGCAGAGTCTCAAAAAAGGGTGTGTGTCGGGCGGGTGGGGGGAGATTGGGATGAAATGAGAAAGTAGTGGTGAGGGGGACACCATGCAGGCCTTTGAGTTTGTTTGAGAGATTCTGGTCTTGAGCCTTGGCACCATAGAAAGCCATTATGAGATGCGACGTACGGGGTGACCTGACTAGAGTTGTATTCTTGAATGATAGCGCTTGGGCTGCTGGAGGACTGATTGGGGTCAGGGGCACAGGGGAAGAGGAAGGCCTGCAGGAGGGACACAGAGCAATCATCAGGTGAGAAAGATTCCGGAAGCTGGATAAGGACAGCACCACAGAGGTAGCTGGAAGGGACCAAACTGGAGATGCGTTTGGGATAGCTCATAACCTGGCTTGCACATTGCTCTAGAACTTCACCACTGAGAGCAATAAGCACCTCTTTTTCCCAGGGGACTCCTGGGGGCCTCCTTGTCCATGGCCTCTGGGACAGGGCACAAGTGGCAGTGAATTTGGATTTCCCAGGGGATTCTGAGGAGGAGCTCCAAGTTTCTGAGCTCTGACTGTAGGGGTAAAAGCACCAGAGAGCTCACACTCCTGGCAGGAAGCCCAGCCTACCTAGAACCCCCCGCCCCTGCAGTCAGGGGTCCCTACCCCCTTCAGATCCAGGGCCAGGGACCCCTCCCCAGCCTTCGTATGCCACACTCCCAGCTACATCTTGTCTTGAATCCCAGCCCTCACTTTCCGGGTCTCGTAGCACCACAACTGTATCAGAGGGAGGGTGGAGACAAAGAGAAGGAGAGAAGGACATGAGGGGAGGCATAAGAGATGCAAAAGAAAAAAAACAACAATATTATAGTGAAAAGTCACCATGTGCAAAGCTCAATGCTTGCCAGACAGGTATAATAGCCCCCATCCCCACTCTAGCCAGGGAAACCACATGTCCCAAGCAGGGCAGGTTCCAACCAGCAAGCAAATGGGATGGCCAGTGACAGGAGGCTGTGGGGACTATGTGGGACCCCAAGACACTTGTCATCCATGGCTATCAGTTCTCAGGACTCCTCCCCTACAACAAGGGGAGAGTCTTCCAGAGAGGCAGGGAGGCAGGCGCAGCTGGGGAGAAGCGGGAATGTGCCACATGCACTTTACAACTCTCTGAAAGGAGCTGGAGCACAGCGGATTCCCAGCTCTCCTCTGGGAGCCCAGGTAACCTACTTTGTCATTCAAACACGCCCGCTATATATAGCCCAGGATTGTGCTCAAATGTCACTCCTCTTACCTAACTAAAGCAGATAATTATAGATCCACTTCTATTCATTCATGAAATGTGTCTTCACTTGATTAAACAGTTCATTCAAGTAACATCCATTAAATAGGAACATGTTAAAAATGGGGTTCCTTAGAAGCCCACATTAGGAGGATGTAGTTAAGATGCTAATTAGGACAAACAGGCATTTGAAACACTCAAATTCAGGTCACTTTTTAACTGGGGCTCCAGATCCCCAGGAACTGCCATTATTTTAAGCTAATTAAAAAATTAAAAAAAAAATTAAGCCTGGAGAATTGAAGATCAAGGCGGGAAAATGATGGCCAACTTCAAACATGGGCGAGTTGGCATGGGCTGAGAGGATACCGGGTTCTGGGTGGGGATCTATGGTAGAGAGAGCCAACAGGTGGATGGCTCAGGAAAGGCAAAAAAGATAAAGAAGAAGGAGAAAGAGGAAGGAGGAGAAAGAGGAAGAGAAGGGGGAGGGGAAGAGGCAAAGGAGAAGGAGGAAGGAGAGGAGGAGGAATGAGAAGAGAAAGAGGGGGAGGGAGAGGAAGATGATAAAGAGGAGGTAAAGAAGGAGGGAGCTGAGAGAAAAAGAGGAGGAAGAGAAAGAGAGGAAAGGGGAGGAGCAGGAGGGTGAAGAAGAACAAGAGGACAGGGAGGAGAGGAAGAGAAGAGAAGGAAGAGTGAAAGGGAAGAGAAGGAAGAGAGAGATGAGAAGAAGAGGAAGAGGAGAGGAGGGAGGAAGAGGAGGAGGAAGAGAGAAGGAAAGGAGGAGAAAAGGAGGGGAAAATAACAGAAAGGAAGATGAGGAGAAAGAAGAGAAGAAGAGGGAGAAGAGGAGAAGAAAGAGGAGGACGGGGGGAAGTAAAGGAGAAGGAAGAGGAAATGTAGAGGAGAAAGAAAAAGGAGAAGGAGAGGAAAAAGGAAGAGGAAAAGAAGAAGGAGAGGAGAAAGAGGTGTAAAGGAGAGAAGAAGAAAAAGGAGGAAGAGGAAATGGAGAGGAAGGGGAGGAGAGAAGGGCAAAGAAGAAAACATTTGGCTGTGGTAGATAAGGAGCTCCTTAGCAGAGAGGAGAACAGCAAAAGCTGGCTGGGGTGCTGGAGGACCATCCTCTATCTACCACCCCGCCCCCCCAAATGCACAGGACCCCAGGTTGGCACCTGCTGGTCCTGCCCTCTGCCCTGACAGAGAGATGTTCCAGCTGTCCTGGGAAGCTCTGAGGGTTTCCACGCACAATCTTCTCCTTGAGCTGCATTTCTTCCTTCCTAACCGAAATGAACATTCACCGAGGAAGGTGTGCCTTTGGAAAATGAAGCCACTCCATTTTTTTTCAGATGTCAACAAACGAGTTATCTCCTATGGAGATGGAACTGGAGTGGAACCTAGGTGAAGACAAGTTCACTTTCAGGGCCATGAGTAAATGAATGCCTGTGAGCGCAGTCCTAGGTCAGGAATGCAGGCTGTGGGCAATGCTGGGGGGGGGGGGGCGGGGGGGCAGAGACACCAGCTCCTGACTGTGTGCCTCCATCATGTTCATAGTGCATGGATGGATGGTGACCCCCTAAGAGATATATCCAAGCCTTCCCCACCTTATGAGGAATAAGCTTTTTGCAGATATAATTAGCTTAAGGACCCAGAGATGAGAGACTCCTAGAACAATCCATATTAAGTTAGCCTAAGAGAGGAAGGCCAAAAGAGATTTGTGGGACACGGCAGAGAGAAGGGCACAGGAAGATGTGACTCCCAGGGGCTGGAAGAAGCAAGGGAAGATGTTCCTCCCAGCCTGCAGAAAGAACATGGTCCCACTGGTCTGATGATTCAGGACCCTTGGCTTCCAGGACTGGCACAGAAGAAGTTTCTGTTGCGGTCAGTGTCGAGGACTTGTTAGGGCGCCCACAGGAAGCCAACACATTGGAGGTCTCCTGAGACCTGACTGTTCATGGATCCCAGGAGAAGCCTGGGCCTTCTGGGTGGATCCAGACCCTCCTCCCACCTGAGACTTCCTGAAAGGAACCTGTTTTTCCTCTACTTGATGGTGCTGCTGATTTGTCTTAAGGAAATACGGCTTTTCTCTGTTCTCCTGGAACACAGAGGGAGGGCTCCCAGCTGCTATGTCTGTAGATGGGACTGGGAAGGGGGTTGGTCTCTAACAGGAGGCCTCTGTAGAGGGCTCAGATGTGAGCCCTGGCACTGACCTTGACACGGGTGTGTGTGTGTGTGTGTGTGTGTGTGTGTGTGAATTCACCTCCCCCACCCAAGGTTATGTCCCTTCTCCAGGGAGCCTCCACCCCACAACTGGCCTACCTTGCTTGCCTTGCTTTGGGGGTATCTGTGAAAAGCCCTGCCAGTCCCCTACCTCTCCTCAGCTCACCACAGGTTCTCTTGCAAGTTCAGGGTACATTAACTCCTGCCTGTTCCCTCATCCACCTTCTGGGGGGTGTAAGGACTTACTCCTTCTCCATGTGAGTGCTTGAGTCTCCTTCTTGGGAGCCCACCTAAAGCAGGCTCACCTCCACCCTTCATCTGTGTATTAACCCTGCCCAAACTCAGGCTTTGCTCCACAGTCCTGAGATGATAGTGTCTCTGCCGACAGGCCAGGGGCAATGGCCAGACCCTAGCTGTGACACATGCCAGGTCACTCCTTTTGGCTCAAAGACTCTAATTTACTAAAATAATTTCTGAGCCTCACTGCAAGTCTGAAGAAAGGAGAGCAATATGTGCCAAGTACACTAATTCAAGGAGTAGAATGTCTCTTGCTGGTTATTTTCCATTTGCCCTTACCTCGCCCACCCATTCCAGCCTGCCTGGCCCTGCACTGCCTCTGAATTCCACTTTTATGGGTGATATCTGAATTCCACTTTTATGGGTGACATCTTTGAACAGCTTCTTCTTTTGTCTTCCACTTGGGGCTCAGCCAGTGGGAGGCCCCAGCAGGAGTCAGGGAGCCAATGGGAGCCCAGCAGGAATCCAAAGACCAATGGGAGGCTCCTGCAGGATTCAGAGTCAGTTGGAACCCAGTAGGGGCTCAAAGGCCAATGGGAGGCCCCATCAGGAGTCAGAGAGCCAGCGGGAGGCCAATAGGGGTCTAAGGACTAATGGGAAGTTCCTACAGAAGCTAAGAGTTAAAGTATTTTTACCTGGCTCCTTCCTGACTTGGTTCCAGACCATCTGCTTACTCTGCTTGCCCTCCAGGGCATAGGAGTGGTCTTGACTTCCACCACTGCTGACCACTAGGGGTGCATTCGCCCTGGATTCTTCCCTTGACCGGCTCCAAATATTTCCTTTAAAGTTAACAACTTTGCTCTGATCTTGCACATATTTCCTCTTTCTTGCTAGGCCTAACTGATACAGCCTGTAGATGTTTTCCAGGTAGAAATGATCACACAATAAGCAATTCTATATCCAGATGCTTTGCCTAACACCTCATCATCTGCCACCAACCAACCTCACTTACATGAATCACCCAGGTTCCTGACCGCTGTTCTCCTGCCTAAGTCCTACCCACCGTATCAGCTCCAAGGCAAACAGCCTCTCCTCCGGGAAGTCTCCCTGGATTCTCTACAGTGCTGCCCTGGGCCCTCTGAACACCAGCTCCTTCCTCCGAGGCCACATTTCCTTGGCACTGTTGGGGTAGAGGTGTGCATCGTGTGTGTGCGTGTGTGTGTGTGTGTGTGTGTGTGTGTGTGTGTGTGATGTGTTCCTTGGGTCATCCACAGCCCTGAGAATCCACTGTACAAGGTCTCATCTTCTGAGACCCAGCATCTTCACTATTCCTGGACAGAGAGGAGCTGGACCCTTGTAGCAGCTCCAAGGTCAGGAAAGACAGTCTGTCCTTCCCCTGGCCTGGAGCCCAGGAGCTGCCCATCCTGCGGACGTGCTGACTGAGTGTCCTGGGCTGGGACCCACCGCGTCCTGGATGGACACCACAGCATAGTGCTGAGCAGGCTGCCAGCCCAGGAGCAGGGCTTGGAGTGTGCTGAGCTAAGCAATTTTGCCAGCGATTTTCCTAGGAGCAGTACCCAGAGACTCCGGGAGCGGTATCTACTCTGCAGAGTCTGAGTGGAATTTTCCAAAGGCACAGAAATCTTCAAGCTCCAGCATTAGAGCTATCATCATGGTTGGTCAACTTTCCCCTAGCTTGCAACACAAGAGGGTCTACTGACTGTCAGAGGCCCTGGAAGACTAACACCATGGCCTGGTCAGGCAACCCAGGCTGAATGGGTGAATGAGCTCTAAAATTCCCATCTACCCTCCCAAGGTGAGGGTCCCTTGATGCCCAGCACCCTCCAGGGGCAGGCTTGAGGGGCATCTACTTCATGGGACTACAGGCATTAGAGAAGAAGAAAGTTTTTTAGGAAGAGATGCCAGAATATTCTGGGGAAAAAAAGCCAGAGAGAGAAAGTGGAAGAAGTGGTGCTATGGCCAAGCAGTAGAGTGCTAGCCTTGAGCAAAAGAGCTCAGGGACAGTGCCCAGGCCCCGGGTTCAAACCCCATGACCAATGAAACAAAACAAACAAACTATGTGTGCAGAAAAAGTTGAAGGAGCTGCAAAGTGGGGGATCCCTGATTGGGGGCCCCCATTTACCTCCAGACATCAGCTCACATGTCTTGGCTGTAATTATGATTAGTTTATGGGACAGTTAGAGGAGATTCAGAGAGGTCAAGGCAACTGCCCAATGTCACACAGCTAGGATATAGTGAACCTAGGAGTTAACTTCAGGGCTATTTCTTTCTATAGTCCATGCTGTAAACCAAAGCTCAGTAAACTTTCTGGAAAGGGCTAGAGGGAAAATATGGTTGGCTTTGCTGGCCTTTCAGGTTCTATCCCAACTACTCGACTCAATGGTTACATGGCAAGAGCAGCCACAGACAATGTGCAAATGAAGGGGTGGTGGTTGTGTGCCAATAAAACTTTATTTATAAAAAAAGGTCAGGGGGGCTGGATTAGGCTTCTGGTCCATGGTCTAGGCTCAGGACAAACAGCCTGTTTTTCAGCTGTCCCATCCAGAGAAGCTGTGGGTGAGAAGTCACAGTGAGTACAGACTGTAGCTGGCTGTCACAGAGGGAGGGAGGGGACTCGCCAGCCATTTACCAAGTGGCAGTGGTCATCATGGGAGAGAGCATCATCAAGGAGAACTGGAGGAAAGAAGACATGGAGGCCGGGAAGAAGACATAGGATGGCATTGCCAAGGATACTAAGCCGAAAGGCCAGGCATCTTGCAAGAAGACTGGCTTTGGACTCTGCAGGAAGAGTGTTATTCCCCACTCTGGAGCACCCACAGGGGTCCACAAGTTGGGGGTAGGAGAAGAAGCAGAAGACAGAGCTCAGTGACTCCTCATGGAGGGCAGGGAAGGGGCTGCTCACAGACTGGATATGGAAATGGCACGGTGTGCTGTCTGCTTGGTGTGGGCAGCCGAGCAGAGATGGAGACAAATACACGTGCACACATGCACATGCACGCACACACACACATACGCTGCACTACCCCACGCCCCACACACATCCTACACGCCCCACACACACCCTGCCTGCTGTCCACTGCTACTGACTCACACAGGAGGACCTGGGAGCACCAGAAGGAATCTGAACTGATCCTCCTTGTGAAACACATGGCTTTCGACAAGGATAGACGGGGACCAGGAGGCAGGGGACCAGCTTCTGCTGTGGCTACTTGAAGGTCATAACCTTAGTGGGGTGGAAAGGATGTGGGGAAACGCCATCAATATCGCTGAAGGCCAGGATGTGGCTCCGGAGGCCAGAGGATGAGTCCCTGGCAAGAGGCAGCGCCCACGGTATCACCTTTGACAGGGGACCATCTGATCGAGAAGATACTCAACTGAAATCTGAGAGGAAGAGGAAATGTACCCCGGAAAAATTTCAAGTCACACACAATAAGGACAGATGAGCAATTTAAAAAGAGGGCCACTGAGCCAGGAGTCAAGTGGCTCACACTTACAATCCTTACAGCTCACACCTTACAATTCAAGAGACTAAGATCTGAGGATCACAGTTCAAAGCCAGCCTAGACAGTAAAAGTCTTTGAGACTTATTTCTAATTAACCACCAAAGAGCTAGAAGTAGAGCTGTGGCTTAAGTGGTAGGCACTAGCCTTGAGTGGATAAAACTCAGGGACAGCCTAAGCCCTGAGTTCAAGCTCCAGTACCAACACCAAAATTTAAAAAAACATAAAGAGGGCCACAGAACAGGAAATGCTTGGGGATTCTCATGTTATCTGTATAGCAAAGTACAAAGTAAGAAACAATGTTAACTATGAAACTTTTTGGGGGAAGATGGTAATGCTGAGCACAGATGTCCAACTCCCACCTAAGCTACCTCCTTCTGAAAGTGACAGAAAGGACCAAGGGAGAGTATAAATAGGGGGAATCTGCTTCAGCACTGGAAAAGAGGAAAGAGCACCATTGATATCCCAGCAACTTTGAGGAATTGCTGCTAGGTTCCATGCCAAAGGAGCCAGATTGAAGGCTGACTCACAGCTCCCCTTCCTGAGAAAGTGTCTTGGGAGAGGGTGGCGTGATGGCAGGGTGGGGGTGGCGCTGGCTGCACCATCTCTGATGGACAGGCCTGTGCTGCTGGTGGGGAGGCTGGGCCACACAAAGGAAGGCGTGATGCAGCCTTCAGACCCCAGGATAAGCAAAGCCTTTCCAAGTCCAGTTTCCCATTGTGGGTCTGCAGATTGCAGGCAGGAGGTGTTGGGGGTGGGGGATACCCCACATCTGGAGCAGCTGTTCCCCCATTCCAAGAAGAAACCACCAAGAGAAGAAATTCTGCAGCACAGATGGCTCCCCAGCCCCCGGGCTATGTGCGCCTGGGCAGATGATAGGAAATTTCATTGTTAGACTTCTAGATGAATATGCAAGGTGAAGCCCAGTCATGTTTAGATAAAGCATCAAGGGCCCAAGGAACAGTTACTCATGCGATAAATGATTCCACAGGCACGTGGAACCGTGTAAGAGAAACAGACAAGGATTATGAGCAGAGAGAGGGTCATCCCTCTCTAGAGGGATGTAAAAGTAAATTGTAATAATTGTAGTATCTGTTTTTTGTTTTTCTTTTTGTCTTTCCGGTCTGGGGCTTGAACCCTGGGCCTGGGTGCTGTCCCTGAGCCTCTTGGTGCTCAAGGGTAGCACTTTACCACTTGAGCCACAGAGCCACTTCCAACTCTATCTGGTAGTTTATTGGAGATAAGAGTCTCATGGACTTTGATGCCTGTGCTGGCTTCAAACCATGATCCTTAGAACTCAGCCTCCCGAGTAGGTAGGATTACAGGTGTGAACCACTAGTACCTGGCATAGTATCTGTTTTATACTTCAAGGAGGTTTTGAAAAATCTGGTCCCTATGTAAGAAATGGGATATGCAATCAGACTGGAATTCACAGGGACTTGGTGGGGTTAAGGTGATAGGAAATGAATTATATTGCCAAATGTGAGAATTGCAAGAAGTATTAGAGGTAGTGAAGAGCAGAACTTAATTGTACAACACTGGTGGAGGTTGTAGAGAATGAGCTTGAAATGCTCCTATGATGCAGAGAATGAAGACTGAGATAAAATGGCCAGAGAGAAAAATAAATGTACTCAAGCATTGTTGATATTTCAACAAAAAAAAAAAGGAAAAGGGAAGAAAAGATGAACTATCTCAGAACAAAAAAGAAATAATTAAAGATATAATAGAAGAAAATCTTTTTGGCTTGAAGAAAGGCCATGTCCTTCCAATGAGAACGGCAGCCATACTTGAGACAAAACATATACGTACTAGATACCTGCTATTTTTCTTTGTCAACTTGGAGGACGTCTGCTGCCAGTAACTAGTATAGGGTGTGTGTAGGAGGGGTGGGGAGACTCATCCACAAATATATGAAATCAGATTGCATCAAGCTTCCTGACAACATCGATATAATGTCTAGAGAGGCTGGAGGAAGCATTTCGTGATCATGGAAATCTATACTTAGATAATTTTGTCACCCATAGGAGAAGCAATGGAGAGAAATGGTGATTTATATAAGGACGTGGTAGATATGAAAGTCACATAACCTTCCTGGAAAAAAAATCTTACAGATGTACTCACGCTGGAAAGCACACATCATCAATAGAAACTGTCGTCAGGTAAATATGGAACCCCCAAATCATAGCCATTGTAGTATCGTTTCAAAATAACAGCAACATTTACAGCAACTGACAAAGAATATCCATGATGTAAATAAAAACTCTAATTGTAACATTGTAAAACTAGAGGTGCTGGGGGGATGGGACTTAGTACAATGTCAATTTCTACAGCTTACCCTCATGCCTGGTACCCAAATACTATGCTGGTACTTAGGGAAGTAGACGCCTGATATTTTAATAAGTCGTTAATATTCTAAACTTATAGAATTTTTTTATTATAATGGAATGAGATATTCTAGAAATATAGGATTTGGATAAATCTATGATCAAAGACAAATGTATCTGCTTAAATACATTTAAGAGTAATCAAGAGTAAAAAAACAAGTATGCGATCCAAGAAATTAGAAAAAAAGATAATGATGTAAAGAAGTATATTAATAAAGAAAAATGTAAACACAAATAAATTGGAAAGTAGGTAAATAGAAGCAGAACCCATTAAAGTCCAAGATCTAGCCTGGCACTAGTGGCTCACTCCTGTAATCCTAAAAATTATGGAAGTTCAGATCTGAGGATTGTGGTTCAAAGCCAGCAGAGGCAGAAAAGTTCAGGAGACTCTTTTCTCCTATTAACCACCGAAAAGCCCGAAGTGGTACTGTGGCTCAAGTGGCAGTGAAAAAGCTGAGGGACAGCACCCAGACCCTAAATTCAAGCCCTAGTACTGACACACACACACACACACACACACACACACACACACACACACACACAGTCCAAGATCTGGACATTTGGTTAACAAAAGATAAGATAATGAGATGTTTGACTGAAGACTTGTGTTGTTTTCAAAGCTTATCTACCTACATGAAGAAAAAGGGAGACAATTAGACTTCTCACAAGCTTTCGTCTGGAAGAATGAACAGATAGCTCTTTACATAGCAAGATGGAAGAACAGAAGGAAGGTTCTAGGAGAAACCTTCGCTGACCTCAAGGACCATGATTATTTGTGAAGAAGTGAACAGAGGCTCTGGCTGCACCTGAAGGACCATGGAAAGTGTGTCTGGGGTCCAAGATCACTGAAGACCAGACTCAAGATGACCATCAAGTGGTAAAAGGAAGCAAGGGCCTTGAAGGCAAGCTCTTTAGCTTGGTGTTATAAAGGCTATGGCATCACATACATGTACCCGTATCTGAAATGAGCCGGAACACCATTCCTAGTTTTTTTGCTGGTTAACTGGAGATAAGAATCTGGTGGGCTTTCCTGCCTGGGCTGGCTTCTAACCTCCATCTTTAGATCTCAGCCTCCTGAGTAGCTAGGGTTACAGGTGTGAGTCCCCAGTGCCTGGCTCAAACAATTCTTAAAACCCAGGCAGATGAGAGTCAACTAAGGGGGTGAATTATATTGTAAGTATAGTTGGGTAGCACAGGGAAACCCACTGAAAACTTTTGATTGTTTGGGATTAGGGAAAGTGGGGAAAAAGAAATAATAGATTGTGTGGTAGGGGGTGATTATCAGGAGGGGTTGGGCTGGTAGAGAGGACAAAGGAGGTTGAACTCAAAATAGATGCTTGGAAACTATAAAAGTGAAACAAGAAAACCTATTGGGTTGCTTTTTTTTTTTTTTTGCAAGGAGGTAAGAGGAGGGCAGGGAGCATGATAAAGGGAGTGAGATGGATTGGAACAGAATGTTAGCATATGGAGATATAACAATGAAATCTCCCTCTGTATAACTGATAAATAAACTAAAAAAAATCCTCTGATAACAAAAAGACAAACAAGGCATTGAAGAGAGTTGGATAAGTGATTTGAACAGGCATGTCTCCAAATGAGATCTACAAATAGTCACTAAGCTCAAGAAAAGATACGGGCCTCTTTATTCATCAGGGAGAAGCGCGTCAAAACCAAACAAGACAGCACTTCCCACCCACTAGGGTGGCTGGATGCATACATTTTTAATGAAAAATAGGAAGTAATTGGCAAAGAATGTGGAAGAATTGAAACTCTCATCCATTCTTGCTGAGAACACAAAACCAGTATTACCACTGATGTTAAACCAGGAAATGCTATGGAAGTTTTCCTAAATGTTAAAGATGGAGTTGCCTTATGACCCAGCATCCCATTTCTTACAAAGATACAAATTCAAGAGCACTGAAAATGTATGTCCACACAAAATGAGGTAGACACAAATGTTCATAGCAGCACTATTCATAATAGCCCAAAGTAGAAACAATTAAAATGTCCATTGACTGGTAAATGGATTAAAAGATGTGTTATAATCATATAATGAAACATTGCTTGGCCATAAAAAGTGACAGGTGTCTCTTTATAACATCATGCTAAGTGAAGTAGGCTAGACATTAAAGGCACACATCTGATGGTGTCATTTATGTGGACAGTCTATTACCAGGAGATCATAGAGCTGGGCTAGGGAAGTGGAATGAGCAAATGGTAATGAACATGGAATGTCTTTGGGGGGTTGATGAAAATATTCCAAAATTAGACAGTGGTAATGGCTGTAAATAATTATATATATGAAATATCACTTAATCCTACAACTTCAGGTGGTTAAAAAGGAGGGATTGCTTGTTATTAGATTTTTTTTGGTCAATAAAAGTAAACTAAAATGCTGGGCACTGGTGTCTCACGCCTGCAATCCTAGCTACTCAGGAGGCTGAGATCTGAGGATCGTGGTTCAAAGCCAGCCCAGGCAGGAAAGTCTGTGAAACTCTGATCTCCAATAAATCACCAGAAAAGCTGGAAGTGGATCTGTGACTCAAAGTGGTAGAGTGCTAGCCTTGAGCGAAAAAGCTCAGGCACAGTGCCTGGGTTCAAGCCCCAAGATCACCAACACCACCACCAACAAAAAGCAAACCAAAGTCAAGATGTATTTTATTCATAAACTGACACATTGAGTTAAAACCTTTTGTAAAACCACTTATGGATAACAAAGATAAATAACTAAAGAATATATAAGCAATCCAAAGCAGTGTCCAGTAGTTTCTCGGTTGGTTCAAAGCATAAGCCAAAATCTTCACAAATGTCTTATAAGGTCCATAAATCCCTTTCCCAACCAGTCCCTCCCCATTCCCCTTACCTAGGCTGTTCCAGCTATAAAGACCTCTACACTATTCCATTGCCACAGAGCACCTTTGCCTGTTACTGTGTCTGGAACTTCCTTTTCTCAGACATCCCACTGATTTGCCCCTCGTTGCCTGCTCAGATGTCAGCTTGGGTTCACTCTCCCTGGCTGTCTTCCCTGCTGCTCACTCTACTTACCATCTGGCACAGCACACATGGATCTGCTCTTGGCTTCATTAGCTGTCTCCCTGCAGGAGAGGGCAAGCTCCCTGATGGCAAGACTTTCATTCTTTCACTGCTGTGTTCACAGCGCTTAACATATGACCAATACATACAAGGCACTTGGCAAATAAGGGTTCGATGTGTGAGTGCATTATAAGATAAATTTTAAAAACCCTCATGATTATAATTTCTCACTAACGCCTAATTTAAAAACTATGGAGCTAACAATATAGATACTTCACAGACACTTATTTTGCTGAATATGTATCTCAAACACACAGGTTGAGTAAATAAAAACAGACTTTCCTTTCACATGATGAGTCATATCTGATGGATGTCAAGCCTTGCTTTTCAGTACCCTCATTACAATCAAGAACAAGACAAGAATACTCAATATTATTACTATCTTAAAGTATATAGAGGTTGACTCTGGTAGCTCAAGCCTGTAACCCTAGCTACTCAGGAGGCTGAGACTTGTGGTTCAAATCCAGTCTAGGCAGGAAAGTCCACGTGACTCTTATTTCTAATAAACCACCAAAAAGCTGAAAGTGGAGCTGTGGCTCAAATGGTGGAGAGCTAGCCTTGAACATAAAAAGCTTAAGGATAGTGCTCAGATCCTGGGTTCAAACCTCAGAACTAGATATGAATTGTGTGTGTGTGTGTGTGTGTGTGTGTGTGTGTGTAGAAAAACTAGTGAATAAAACAACAATAATTACACACAGATGTACACACTCACATACATAGTCACTTGGTCATTGTTGTAAGCCCTAAGTGTGTTATGTGTATTTACACTCCCCGTAGACCTAAATAATTATGGTTATGCCCCTATTATTAAGAACAGAGGAATATTAAATGACTTTCCCCAGGTCACCCAGCTCTGCCAAGTAGCTAAGCTGGAATTAGAACCCAAGCAGTCCTACCCTAATGACAAAGTGATGGGGATAAATATGTCATGCCAGAAAGCAGAAAGCAGATTTCTTCTCGAGTTAAATGTTATTGTTAGCTTGCTAGAAAACTCCAGGGAGTTCCAAGAGGACTGACTGCCAGAATTAATGAGGTCAATGTGGTCATCGTTGTAAGAGGGGCACACACAGATCAAGAGTTTTTCTGCATTCCAGCAATTAAGACTTTAACAACATCACAGAGAACAGATCCCACTCCCCCAAGCAGCCATGAACACAGAGACCCCAAGAATAAATGTGAATGAGTAATGGAGAGGATGTATGTGAAGAGAGAACAAGGCCTTAATGAGGATCCAGATCAGGGTGAGAAAAGGTCCCATGCTCATGCACGCGCCGATCTGGGCTTATAAAGATGTAAAAGTTTCCCTGAAGTTAATGATAGACTTGCTTAGATTACAACAAAAACACCACGAGCCATTTTGGAGCCTCACAACAATTTAATTGGTGACAACAAAGATGACTGAGATAAAAAGGAAGGACCATAAATTAGATTACAGTGTAAAGATATCTACTTTAATTACTGGTTGAGATCTGAGGATCATGGTTCAAAGCCAGCTAAGCAGGAAAGTTCATGAGACCCTTATCTCTAATAACCAGCCAGAATTGGAACTGTGGCTCAAGTGGTAGAGTACCATCTTTGATAGAAAAACCAAGGGTCAGTGCCAGACCCTGAATTCACAATCAAGTACTGATACAACAAACAAACAACAACAACAAAGAAATAAAACAGTGGAATGTCAACTACAGAACAGACCCATGAATGGATGAAAGTTTATAACTCAGAAGTGACCAAGTGAGGAGAAAGGCTTGATATTTCAGTGCATATATGGAAATTCCAGGTAAGCTGAAAAATGGAAGTACTGAAAGAAAACAAAATTCTTGTGATGAGAAGGAATTGCTAAGTTAAAGGTCAAAAATATGGTCTTGAGAAATTTGACTCTATAAAATTCTAAGATTTTCAACAAATCAAATAACATCAAGCCAGGTAGCAGTGGCTCACACCTGTAATCCTAGCTATTCAGGAGGCTGAGGTCTGAGGATTGTGGTTCAATGCCAGCCGGGGCAGGAAAATCCATGAGATTCTTATCTCTCATTAACCACCAGAAAACTGGAAGTGGCACCATGGCTCAAAGTGGTAGAGTACTAGCCTTGAGCAAAAAAGCTCAGGGACAATGCTCAGACCCTGAGTTCAGGCCCTATGCCTGACAAAAACAAACAAAAAACCACCACATCAAAAACTAAAATTGAATGTCATGAGAAACATGAGCAAAACATCTGCCACAGATGTAATAATGGGCTTAGAGCTTTATCACTAGCACTTAGAAGAAGATTCCATGAGGAAAAAGTGCCAGCCACATCAACTGATAATTTACAAAAGGAAAAACAGAAGCAAGAAAGAATGTTGATTTAAAAAAAAGAAAGAAAGAAATTCGGTCTCAATAGTAATCAAAGAAATGCAAATTAAAACAGCCATTGCCAAAGATCAGAAAAGAGTAACACAATGTTGGCAAGGAATCCTTCCATCATTGCTAGGAAACTCGGAACTCGGAGGATCTTTTGGGAGCACAATTTGGCAATGTGCACAAAAGGTTCAAAAAAATGTGTAGAGCTATTTCTAGGAGCTTATCTTTGGAAAATGGTCAGAGATGTTCAAACAAAAAAAAGTATGCATCCATGGTATTATTACTTACCATTAGAATAAGCTGGCACCTGTTCTATAAGCTGGCCTGTTCTATAATAGGGCACAGAGTCAATGATAGCCTATGCAGAGAAGAGAATTTATTTTCTGAACAGATTGGATGAAAAAGGTAGCAGAACACATAGCCACTTCTTGTCCCATCCTAAGTTCCTTGAAACTGGAAAGAAACATTTCTATGAGTCAGAGTCTCACTATGTAGGAAGCTCAGGCTAGTCTCAAACTCTTAATCCATTTACCTCTGCTGTCAAAGGAAGGGTGACAGCACGCCTGGCTACAAACAAAGAACCTCTTAAGAAAAGAAGTTGGAACAACTTTAGCTATAATCATGAAGGCTATTTGCAGAATTAGTGGATTAGAATAGATTCTAGAACAAATAGACTGGAAGACAGTGAGGCCAGCAGTGTCTCTGAGAGGGTTGTGATGGAGGAGCCCATACAGGGTCCCCAGTGCCAGAACCAAGCCATGCTGAGTTGTCACCCTGACTTATGGTGGTGGAGAGAATTTGTGGGCCTGGGAAAACATTTTCCCTGCATTGTTGAATTAAAGAAGTGATGTCTATATAAGAGCATGCATTTCATTTATGCTTATTTGTTCATTTATGCATGTTGAAAAAATCTTTAGGGTTGGAGGTATGGAAGTAGTAGAATAACTGCTTAGAAAGCACAAGGCCCAGGGTTCAAACCCCAGTATTGCAAATAATAACAACCCAAATCCACCAACCAACCATACAAACAAAGGAATTCCACTGTCATGCTGTAAGCCTAGGTGGTACAGTGGTTGTGTTCATGTGTTGGAGGATGGGTACGCTGTGGCTATGGTAGGAGGTGATTGAGCCTTTAAGACTGAGAGCCTGGTGTTAAGTAGTTGCATCACCAAAGGTGCTGCTTTCAGAAAGAAGTTATATCATTCTAAAGAGAGAAAGGACTTGCCACATGACCCCTAGTTGTTGCATACACTCCCATCATCATGACACCATCCACAATGAGGACTTCACTAGAATAAAGTCTATGCTGGTGTCCATGAGTCTGCAGAGTTCATAAACCTTTTTATAATACCCAGCCACAGGTATTTTAATATAGCAATGGAAAATGTATTCATACATTAAGTGAGGGCTGGTTTTTAACTTTCCCCTTCATGCCTCTGTATGTCTTGCCTTAAGCACATACCAATATTACAGTTAGAAAATAGCAACTAATATTTTTAAATGAAAGAACAAAAACAAATTTCAAATGGGGGAACTTGACATTTTTATGTAAGAAAGTAACCACAATCTCATACTTTTTTTTCCCTTTTAAACTATTGTAGGAACTTCCTGGTTGTTTTCTCAGTCTCTGATTTGCTTATCCCAATCTGCCCTTAAGACTGTAATCTTCTCACCTTCTTACCTCCTTTTTTTGGTCAATCATGTGGCTTTTACTCAGACCTGGGCACCTTCCCTGAGCTTTTTTGCTCAAGCTAGAGCTCTACCACTTTGAGCCACAGTGCCACTTCTGGTTTTCTGGTGATTCATTGGAGATAAGAGTCTTACAGCCTTTCCTGTCCAGGCTTGCTTTGAACTGTGATTCTCGGATCTCACCTTCCTTAATGGCTAGATTACAGGCATGAGCCACCAGCACCTGGCTTCATCTCCTTTCAACCACTTTGGGGAACAGAATGGGGGTTCCTCAAAAAGCTCAGCATAGACATACCCTATGACCCAGCCATACCACTCCTAGGCATCTATCCTGAACAACAGGTGTCAGGATATCAAAAAGACATCTGCACATCCATGTTTATCGCTGCACAATTCACAATAGCCAAAATATGGAAACAACCCAGATGCCCCTCTACAGATGAATGGATCCAAAAAAATGTGGTAACTATACACAATGGAATACTACATAGCGATTAGAAATGATAAAATATTGGTATTCGCAGGGAAATGGTCAGAACTTGAACAAATAATGTTGAGCGAGACAAGCCTAGAACACAGAGAACAAAAGGGCATGGTCTCCTTGATATATGACTGTTAGGGTGGGGCGGGGACAGTAAAGACCAGGTCTGCGAAACAAAAAACTTCTTTTCAAATGGTATTTCCACAGGTTTGGGTCAGCGACCTTACATTATATATCTAAAACCAAACAACTACTAAACATAAAAAGGTCTAGAATAGACCTATTAGTGGATCACAATAGCTCAACAGCTATGTACATATGATCATATAAAATGAGGATAAGCAAAAACAACTCCAAGAGAAGGACACAGGAGGATTCTATTGCTGACGTTACATTTAAAGTTCTAGGTGAATCTCCTTTGGCGTACACTATGTGGTTACTGTATATGATTTTGGTACACTGGGTATTGTATATATGACTACCTGATCTAGGGAAGGGAAAGAAAAACGAGGGTGTAAGATATCACAAGAAATGTACTCACTGCCTTATTATGTAACTGTACCCCTTTTGTACAACACTTTGTCAACAAAATTTAATTAATAAAAAAAATTCTCCCCTTGAGCCAGGCACTGGTGGCTCACAAGGACAGTGTCCAGGCCCTGAATTCAAGTCTAAGGATTGATGGAGCATGTGTGTACACTCTCTCTCTCTCTCTCTCTCTCTCTCTCTCTCTCTCTCTGTCTCTCTCTCTCTCTCTCTCCCCTGAGTTCCCCCTATTGGCAGGAAGGTCCCACCTAGAGCCCTGAAGGGCCTCGACCGTCTGGCTCTGTCACAATCCACTCCCTCCCCATTTCCCCCTGTGTGTCCCCCTGTGTGGAGTGGACTATCTGTGATTCCTGAAGACTCTCCACACCTCTCCTCTGTGCTTCTTTGCTCACATGGCTCAGATGCTCCTGGCAGATGGGCCTTGGGGGAGAATGCACAGCCAGAATGAACCAGAATAGCTCAGAACCCACACTCTCCAAGAAGTACTGCCCTGCCAGCCAAGAGGCCCAGCAGGAACAATGCATCCTGGGGAGAGGGGTAGGAGCAGGTGTGGAGGGGTGTACGGTGCACTGATGGTTGGTAAGCCAAGAAAAAGAAGAAAAATTCCATGTAGAATCCCACAGCAAAAACTTCCAGGGTTGTGAGGAAGCCCTTGAGAGATGTTGGCTGGTTCACAGTGCCACCTCCATGATTCTGGGGTGAGGTGGGGCTTGAAGAATCCTTGGGGTCCTGGCTCCCACAAGGGTGGGCACCTGCCACCTCAGATCCTGAATGAGTCCTGTATGCACCACAGATGGCACTATGCTGAGTGGCTTCAGGGACACCCCCCCACCCCCCAATAGATACCCTAGCGACAATGGCATTTTCCTACTGCCAAGAAAGGTCTGCTGGAGCAGCTGCTTCACAGGGCATGCTGGGAACCTGGCCAGGGCCATGGGTGGTGCAGAAAAGTGTCCATGGGAGGGTCTGGGGGTCACCAATGATGGCCCCTTTCTCATGTGTTCCAGCCTGGCTCCAAGGGCAGTCACCCTGAGCTAACAGTGCAACCCTCACAGCCACCTGAGGTCAGGCCACGTGAGGTAGACCAGGATACCTAGCTTCGAGGCGGTGGGCCCCCACTCAGTGTTCCAGCCACACAGCCGGCCCTGTACAGAGAACCCTGTGTATGCACTGCCGCCAAGGCCAAAGCAATAGGCACTGGAGACCCTGCTGGGCATTGCTTCTCCCCGGGAGGGGTCTTAGCACTTTAGAGGGACAGGTAGAACCCGCTGGCCAGCTGCACTTCCCTGAGATATGCTGACTCACTAGAAGTGCTGCAAGAATCCCAGGTCTGCTCCTGGCAAAGGAGGAAGAAGGCCTGGTCCACACTTCTGCATATGTTCAGGGCCCCTGAGACTTTCATTCATCCCTGTGGTCCCAAACTTGAAAGGTCCCTGCATCTGGCGGCCCCTTCATCATTTGTACATGCATGCTCCCCTTCCCTCCATGTAACGGATGACTTTATGCTTGCTTCTAACCTGTCTCCTTTTGGATGGAGTCAGTCCCTAAGCAACAGCTGGATGGAGTCAGTCCCTACGCAACAGCTGGATGGAATCACTCCTTAAGCAATAGCGTCCAGGAGGTGGTAACCCTTTCCATTTCTCTAGTACATGCAACATTAAGACAGTGCTATTCAGACAGGGCAAAAATCATGCCAATATTCAAATGTCTCCCCACTGAATCCCAAAGAGGCTGCCACCCACAGTCACTTTGGTGTGGAAGGATGGGCACCGCCATTCCAGCTGGCTTCCCAGCAGGCCTAGCCCTCCCCCCCCCCCCCCCGAGACAGAAACGAGGGCATGGTGGAAAGGGTGTGTGCACGGGCCACAGCTAGGTCACCTACAACAACCTGCAAATCCTCCAGAGAAAAGTTGGGGCAAGGGGCGGGCACTAAGCTGCCTTCAGTCCCCTTGTATCTCCTTTACAGAAAGAAGAATGGCAAAGCTCTCCTAGCCTGCAGTGGAGAGCTGGATTGCTGGGGAGACGAGTGGGGGCCAGCCTGCCTGATCTACTTGGTTGGCCCTGTTCTAAGATCAAGTGGGCTCAGGCCTGTGGTCTTACCCAAAGGCCACCCGCTCCCTTCCATACCCTAGTGTACATGCATCCTATTTGACTGCTGGGCCACGGCGAGTACCTGCCTGCCTGCCTGCCTGCCTGCCTGCCTTGGTGGAGCCAGGTGACACTGCTGCTCCAGGGATCACACTTTGGGAACCACTGATTATTCATCTTCATTCTGAAGTGCTCACTATACCGGAGGGAACTCCAGGAAGGCATGCGGGATATGAACTACACCAGCACCAATGCCACCCAGAGGCAGCCATGTGGTGATGGCTCAGAACTTTCCACTGAGGGTGCTGCTAGGAGAATCCTCTACCAGCAAACATCACATCAAGAAAGGACATCAGCTCTGGGCTGGGGTCTGTGGAAATCCGGCTTGCTGGATTTGCTGGCCCCTCTCTGCCTCCCACTGAGTCTCAGTGACCCAGGCAGGAGGGCAGTCAGGACACAGGCCGGCAAGGCTGGGGATTTCTGCACCCCACTTCCTCATCTCACCATCCTAGCTACGGTCAGACTCCAGGCACCACAGAAAAAAAACACATGCATTTACCTTGAAGACTGTCTGATCTACTGCTTAGAGATCCCTCACTGAACTCCTTACCCATCAACTGCACACAGACCAGGCAGTTTGCAGGGAGAGGAGACACAGAACCCAGCAGTGGCAATGGGGGACAGAAGAAGAAGCTTAACTACCACATCACTCAGAGCGAGGCCAAGGGGAGAAGCACAAGGGGGGAGTGAGCAGAGAGATGGTTTGGCAGACCCCATCCTGCTGGAGATGGAGAGAGTGGAGTAGCCAGGTGAGGAGGATGCTCTGGGGAGGAGCATGTGGGTGTGGCTCCACTAAAGAGTTGGGGTTGGGGTAGGGTGAAGGGACTGACTGGAGATAACACAGGCCCTGTGGAGGAGTATGAAGGGTCTTGAACCATGCCAACAAGTGGATCCCTGTCAAGATCGGCAGGAAAGGGCTGCTGATTCACATCAGAGAGGCCCTTGGGGAGCATAGGTGCATCACGTGGTCTCCTTGCCCTCCACTACAGGGGTGTTTCTCTCAAGTTGCTCTCTGGAAGAGCAAGTAATGGCTTTGAAGCTCTCCAGAGACCCCCACGGCTTGGACAGATGGCAGCTCAGCAAGTGAGGGGAGGGCTCCAAAGGGCAGGGTGGGGCCTGGAGGGCCTGAAAGGGCAGAGCTTTGAAGAAGCAGCTCCACAGATGGCCACCTTTTGGTCTGGGGCAGATCAAGGGCTGTGGTGGGTCCCACCACTAAGGCAGAGGCCTCTGGTAGGGAAAGGTCAGCCCTGGAAGTCCTGAGCACCAGCGAACAGGTAGGGGGCTTGGAGCCTCTTTGGAGGGAGGGAAAAGATGGGAGTGAGTCTGTCAGCCCCAGAAACCCAGATATACAGGGGTCCCAAAGGGGACTAGCCATGGCCGAGGGACTAGATTCTACATGATGCTAAAATAATGCTACCCCTTGCATTATGCTGAATTAGTGATTTAAGTTACCTATCACACCCAACCTCACAGCCCCCCTAAAGCAGACACTATGATTATCCCCATACACCCTGAGGCAAGGTGGAAAAGCACCTCTACATCCCTCTTCTGTCAGGGAAGTGCAAGTTAAATGACAATGAGACATCTTTCCACACCTTTGAGAATGGCCACACCCAGAACACAGACATCACCAAATGTTGAGGGGGAGGGGAAGCAACAGGAATGCTCCTCTTCTGCTGGTAGGAAGGAAATAAAGGATACAGCCAGTGTTGGGAGGTAATTCGGCAGTATCTTCCAAAACTAAACATACTCTTACCCATGTGATCGAAGCTCCTGGGTAATGGCCCAAAGGAGTTGAAAACCTATGTGGATGTTTATTTATGGTCATTACTTGTAATTGCCCAAAGTTGGAAGCAACCAGGATGTAGGTAAGCAGATAGTGGTGGTATATCTAGATCATGGGTTATTATTCCGCACGTGAAAAGGAATGAGCTCTCAAGCCAAAATAGACATGGAAGAGTTAAGTACACTTTCACAAAAATAAAAACAAGAAGCTGTTCAGAAAAGGTTACCTTCTATATGATTCCCAACCAGGGTGATGAAAATACCCTGTGTAGCATTATGATGGTGGATAAATGTCACCATGTATTTGTCCAAACTCAGAAGGAACCCTCATGTGGACTATGGACTTTGATTAGGATATATCGATATATCGATGAAGAAGCTGGGCATGTAAGGACAAGATACACAGAAAATCTGTGCCTTCTCACAACTTTTCTGTGAACTTAACACTGTTCTAAGACAATCATGTCTTTAAAAAACAAACAAACAAAAGCCAGAACATCTCAAGCCAGGCACCACGGGTTCATGCTTGTAATCCTAGCTACTCAGGAGGCTGAGATCTAAGGACCACAGTTCAAACAAACCAATAAACAAAAAGCTCAGAGATCACACTCAGGCCCTGACTTCAAGCCTCAGGACCACCACAGAAAAATAAAAGGCAAGAGAAAATAAAAAAAAAAGTCTCTGAGGATCCAATGAGACATCACTGTGAGAAGTTTCCATTTGCTGAGCCCCGGGGCCATGTCCATCTATACCTGGTCCTTCACGGCACAGCCCACCTCATGTGTGCCACACAGGAGGACACAGCTCTATGTTTTGAGCCAATGGCTATGCATTCCCAGAGTCCATCCCATGAATTGCCGGAGTATTTGATGGCCACTTACTAAGCCCCTAGGTTATGCAGGTTGTTCTTGAGTGTTTGGCCATCTACATATCTCACTGTCCCAATGTAGTAGGGTGGGTAAACACACTCTTTTACATAAGGAGCAAACCATAGCTCTAGCAGGTAAAGAGAACACCTGGCATCACAGCACAGAGTCTAGAAAAGCTGCTTAGAGATCAGCCTGTCTGGTGCCAGGTCCTTCCATCATCTCCCATCCAGAGAGAGCATGGCTGAATGAGCTCCATCTCTCTCTCCTGCCAGGGATGCTGTGTTATGCTGATGGAAGTGCTAGGTCTAATAAATCAGTGGTCAGCAAGGTGAAACCAATAGCCTGAGGTCACACTGCTATCCAAGGCCAGGCCTAGAGATCAGTTCATCTGCTCCAGTGCAAAGTGGCCTCTTGGCCACCATACATGAGGCCTTGAATCTCAGAGATGGGGGACTGCTATCCCCTCCACAGCCCCAGTGTCTCAGTGACAAGCTCTCCTGTCTGCCCCTGCAACTTCAGGATTACTTTCACTCAATACTCCTTCCAGTGCACCAGGCCGGAACAGAAGTGCTTGGCACTGCTGATCGACCAGGTTCCTAAAAGGAATCGAGTTTCCTCTGCACTCACATGAAGCTGTTAGCCCTTGGCAAGTGTCCAGGGCCAGTGCTCCAGCCATGCTGCCAGACGCTGGTGAGAGATGCCAAAGCCCCTGGGCACAGAGAGGAGTCGGCTGGGCTGAGGGATTTAAATCGACAGGGGTCCTTGCCAGCAACACTACCAAAGCCACATCCTGTCCTCTGGGAAAGAGCTTCCTGCTGAGACTCTAGCAGAGATCCCTGACCCAGACTCCCAAAGACAGAGACATGGCCCTGAGCTGCCACTGCCTTTCCCAGGGAGGAGTGTGCAACAAACAGAATACGGGCCAAGAGTCTGGAGGTTCAGGCACTCAGCCTCAGCCAGGCCTCTGACCAGCGTGCACCCCAAGGTGAGAAGCCACCCACCCTCTGCAAGCTTCAGGGTCCCTGTCCACAAGATGGGCATCATCACCTCTCCTCACAGGGTGCTGGCTGTGAAGGTGTTTGGGACTGTACAATACACACATATCCAAGGTCAAGGCTGCTAATTCATCCTCTATAGACCAAGAGTGGTGAGAATTCTGAACCTGGGAGGCTACAATCAGGCAGTGTCTATGTAACCCATAAACTTGAGGGAGGGGGTTGGAAGGGGGTTGGGACTGAACTCCTCAGTTCTGACATGTCTGGGAATAATCTTTCATGAGTTTGGAGGTGCTTAGAAATTCTGACCTTTGTTCTCTTTTCTAGGTCCCATTCCCTCCACTCCCATCTGCATCATACGGAGGTTTAAGTAGTCCCTAGGGTCCTTTAAGCCCTGCTAATCAAAGATGCCATTAGAAAGAAACAGGTGTTCCCAATTGCTACAGGGCCTGGTGTCAATAGAACCAGGATCCCAGACCTGCACATCCCTTACTATCATCCACCTGTTCCCTGCTCATTCAGAACATCTGTCAGTATCCTACCAAGGAGTCTGCCAGACCAAGCCTCTGTTGTTTGGAGTTAGATGTTTCTCCCCAGGCCAAATTCTGACTGGGTTGAGAAGCAGCGAGGTAGGAGTCATGAAGTTGTGTAAGAACATGTGAAAAAAGAAATTTCCCAGAGCTGTTGATGGGGCCAGAAAGCAAACAGCCTTGTTGGAGGGCAGCTCCTCCTAAGTTTGTAATGGTCTAGTGATCTAAAGGATCCTCTTCTAGAAACCTATTGCCTAGTGCACCCCTACACATGCAAGGATTGGCCCTAATGTCATAGCTGGGACCATCCCCAGCACTGATTCCACAACACATTTGACTGAATAAACACACCTTGTTAGAAAGTGAGGCCAGGCAAGGCCCCTCAAATCTCATGAAAGAAAATAAGATGTGTGTATACATATATATATCATATATCACATATAGTATACTATACGTATATAAAGTATATAGTATGCATATACTATATACATTATGCAGTATGAGCTCTTTTGTTGTTGTTGTTCAAGACCAGGACTCAAAATGTAGATTTGATGCTTTTGTTCATTGGCTGGGTCTGGTATTCTATCACCTGAGCCATGCCTCCAACCCTTGAACTACTTTTTTATTTTTGTGCTGGTTCTGAGACTTGAACTCAGGGCCTTGTGTTCTCACTTTGCTATATTGCTCAAGGCTAGCATTCTACCATGTAAGCCACAAAACAACTTTCAGCTTTTGGGTGGTTAACTGGAGATAAGAGTGTCATATACTTCTCTTCCCAAGCTGGCTTTGAATCCAGATTCTCAGATCTCAGCCTTCTGAGTAGTTAGAATTACAGATGTAAAACACTGGCATTTGGGTGATTTGGGTTTAAATAAAAATAGATGTATAGATTCTAATATAGAAATATATGTTCTAGGGCAGATGAATTGCACAGTGTAAAGGAGACAATTAAGGAAACTAAGTGGGTTTCGGGGAATCGGGAAGGAAAAGCACTTTTCCATGTCTGTAGCCATGTATATTCTGGATTTTGTTTTGGCCAAACAGCACAAAACATGTGTATTTTTAATCCATTATTAAAACCAAACCAAAACAAATCCAAAGTCTTCTCTTTCCCTGGGAGAAAACCATGGACAGCACCTCTGCTTTTAGGTAAACATGGCCTCATCAGTATTAGGGCCGGGAAGGAAACTGAGGGTGACAGGGTGCACTTCCTATCCCTTTCTCACATGTACATCCCTACCATGGCTTTATGTGGCTGTCAGTGGGTAAATACCATCACATCCCGCTCCTCCCTGCCTGGCCTGGGCCCTCACCTCTGAGAAGCGCTGAACATCCTGGGTGAGCGTGCCCACGCGCCTCCAGTGGAAGTGTTTGAGCAGCTTCAGGATGGCAGGGTTCACCGCATTGTCCGATGGCACGGTCCGGAAGAAGTAGGGATATTTTTTCTTATCCGCTAGGACAGGCGTGGTAGCCGCAAAGGAGAGCTGAGGACACACAAGAGAGACAGACAAGATCATTACTGTGAGTCGGCGTGGCTGTCTCACCTGGGACACAGACACACAGGGTGGGATTTTTGCCATCGCTCTTCAGAAAGTAAGAGTTATGCATCTCAGTGAAAGAGAAGATTAAAAATGTGAAATAAGGAGAAAGGAGGGAGAAAACGAACCAGGGATCGCCCCCTCCCTAAAGGCACACCGTTAATTCAGTCTTCCCTTCACTTCATCCCACAAGCATTTAATTATCTTGTCAAAACTCCTCATAAACATCTTATTTTTATTGGGTTTTGTTTTTCTGTTTCTTTTATCATAAACATTTTAATAGCTACATCAGAGTCAAGGATATGGAACATACCACAATTTACTGAGTCAGCCTTAATTTGGGGGCATTTAGATTGCTTCTAGCTTGTTGTGGGTTTGTTACATTTATTGTCACTGTTCTAGAGCTTTTCTTCTGACATCTCTGCCTCTCTGTGGACAGTCTGTGATGTAATTTCCCCAATAAAGACAAGATATGAGCGATATGAGCCTTTGAAGAGTATACTTATTTCCAAAGAAGGATTTCAAAAAATCAATTTGCATATTTACTAGTCAGAGATAATGAGACCAATTTCACCACAGTCCTGTCAAACATTTTTCTACCTAATTCTGTGATGACTTACTACTAAAACACCAGAGTCAGATTACATTCGTGGTTACACACAACATTGGGTTTTTCTCAGGGAGTTTGTACTATTTTAAGAAGAGCCTTTTCACATTTTTAGTTTTGAGTGGTATTCTTGTGCTTTTCCATTGGAATTTAGTGAAGATTTGCAAAATGCATAGCATTTAACTCAGGTTATTATAGTTGCTGTAAATACTCAATTTGCTTTTACACGTGTGTATGTGTGCGTGTGTTTTAATTTACACTCTAGTCAAATCTGTCCACCTTCTCCGCTATCAGTTCTTTTCTTTTAAGTGCCAGTAAGTTGTTAAATTGGATTTTTAATAATCTGCCTGGCTTAAATGCCACTCCTTCTCTTGCATCTCTGATCTGTGTTCCTTCTCCCTCGGCTCATCTGTAGAAGTTAGTTATCAACCCTTTTGATCTTCAGAGGCCAGTAAAGAAATGGCATCTTGCCTCAGCTCTGATTTGCATTTTTCTCTCTGTGAGGCTGAGTCTCCCCTTCCTGGGTTTAAGCAATTTGTAGTTCCTTTTAGGAAATGGTTCTCACCCTTGGTCTCCTTTCTCATTTGACTCTTTGTCTTCCTCTGCTGTTTGTAGCAAAGTGATCTTTCTTCATTAGGGAAGTTCAAGTGTGTGCTTTGTCTTTGGATGTTGTTTATTGTGTCTTCTGTCACATCAGTGGGTTTTACATGGTGGATGAATTTATCAGTTATCTTTTTCATTTACATCTTAGGTTTTGTGTCCTATTTAGAAAGGCCTTTCCACTCTGAGATTATGAAAGAACTCCTCCATAGTTTCTGTTCTGCCTCCTCTTCCTTCCCTCCCTTTCTTTCCTTCCTTCTTTTGTTTCAGGGAGGACCTAGTTGAGGTGAAAGCATTAGGCTGCCACCCCTGCTTATTCTCAGCAGCAGTTCTAGATCTGATACAACCAAGTCTCAATTCAGTATCCAGGGAACAATATCCTGGAGCCTTGGGCTCCTACCACCTGAGAAATACTCCCTCCCCTGAGCCCCAGGTTCAGGGAAGGTGGCTGTGAAGACTTGTTCTTTTTCTGGACTAGATTGAAGGACAGTCATTCTCTAGATCCCTACATTTCTTTCAAACAGTCAGCAGCCCCCATAGATAGACTCTGTGGATTGACCACACAACAGCCCACCAGCCATGACCTGGTGCTAAAAATCATCTCAAGAGAAACTCATTTCTAAGATCCCAAGAGACAGGGTATACCCCAAGACTTGTAAGGGTCAGGGAAGAATGAAAAGATTTTAGGTAGAGGCCAGGTTTAATGGCACCAAAATATAATCTCAGAGACAAGAGAAGCAGAGATAGGAGGATCTTGGTCTAAGGCTGCCTCTGGGAAAAGCACGAGACACAACCTGAAAAAAAAAGGATTGGGGAATGGCTCGAGGGATAGTGTGCTCATACAAGCCCCTGAGTTCAAATCCAGTACCTCCAAATCATCATCATCATCATCATCATCATCATCATCATCATCATCACCACCAACAACAACAACAATAACAACAAAAGATTCTGGTAGGATAAGGACCAACAGAAAGAGTATGTAGTAAATAGAACTCCAGCAGGATGCATGGAAGAAGCTTCATTTTTCGAGGTGACCAGCAATGGTGAGTCTACTGAAGGGTTAAATTAAAGTGACTCTGTTTTGAGTGTTAGTCAGTTTGTTGTTTACATTAAAATATAAATGACCCTGAACATGCATAAAACCCAGGAACTGGCTTGTTTGTGCTAAAGCTGTTGAGCTGCAAATTCCTTAACAACCCTAAAGTCAGACTCCCCACCTTGCTTGTAGATTCCTAGAACAAAGCTATCTTAAAGTCAGGCTCCACTCTGCTGTGCCTGGCCTTGGAAAAGACTGTCAATCATCCCATTTGGCAGGACAGCTTGTAAAAACCCAGACAGCCAGGAAACTCCCTTGATAACCTTTGACTGTCCTAGAACCCCCTAGCCCCAAGCCAATCAGCCTTCTGTCCGTACCCTAATTCTGCCAAAACACCTGGTTGCTGTAAATTTCGTAGTTTTTGCCTTTATAAGCCCTGTAAAAAATCCAGCTCAGGGCTTCCTCCCTATCTCCGCTGCATCGGTGTAAGGGACAAGGCCCGAGTTGCAGCTCGCCTGAATAAAGCCTTGCTTTTGCATTTCGGAACGTCTGGCTCTCGGTGGTCTTCTTGGTGGGTTTCTCTCGACTTGGGCATTACACCTACTATGATAAAAAGTGAGATCTTGTGACTTGAGGCATACAAATGGGGGCCAGACCAGAGCTTGGGAAGAACAGACAGCTTTCAAGGGGTCTGTGTACCCCCTCTCCCACCTCCAAATCTGTAGGAAACAGTATGCATGGATATATACAGATAGATACTTTTTTTGACCAGTACCAAGATTTGAACTCAGACCCTCATTGTCACTCTACCACTTGAACCAGCTTGGCTATTTGCTGGTTAGAGATCAAATCCCATAGACTTTGTTTTTGTTCTTTTGCCTGGGAAGGCTTTGAACCAGATCATCCTGGTTTCAGCCTCCTTAGTACCTAGGATTACAAGGGTTAGCCACTGGTTCCTGGCTCATGCATATTTTTTTTTTCTTTTTCTAAACAAAGAACCTACCAGACTCACAAAGAGCACCCTCCAATCCAAACATTGTATCATTCCAGATACCTGCTTACAGGTGATATGTAGATTTAACAGAGCGCGCAAGGAGCAGCAGCTCCCTACAGCCCTCTACTCCCCAACTTCAGTGACCCTAAATCTTCTCTCAGGATGAAGATGCTGGCGTAAGCTTCCTCGGCTCACCAGTTTTAGAAGGAGCTATTAGAGAAGTCTGGAGACACTATGTCAGGATCCAGGATAGTCTCTGTGCTTTCGTATCCCTCCAAATGCTTAGCCAATACATTTTGGAAATATTGGTTTTCTGATGTGATTTCTTAATCACACTCTGGTTGGTACTTCAGTGTTATTGTCCCTTTACTTCCAGGTCTACAATTAATTGTTGCTTGAACAACCTCATATGTTTGCCCTGTAGGTAATTACAGTGGTTACCGTTCAGTGGATAAATGGCCCATCGTGTTTACAATGGGCTTAGAGTACAATATATGCTCTGGGTCTAAATCATGTTGGGCGCAAAATATTAACCGGAGCTGGCATTTTCTGCATCATTTGCGATAATGCACACTTTGATTCGATTGCTATGCATTACTGTTTCTCTGGCCTTAGCCTTTTAAAACTCCCTGCCATGGGCAGACTGTAGGCGTCTCATAGTCTTACTGAACTTCAGCACTGGGTGGCCAGGGGAAGGGAAGATCACCTAACTTTGGGTGTACAATGAAATCATTTGGGGGGAGATTTCTCAAAATCTGAAGACTTGGTCCTACTCCAAACCAACTAGGTAAGAATCTCTGGGCATACAGCCCAAGGAGCAGTATTATTTAAATGCTTTCTAGGTAAGGATGCCCAGAGAGGGTCAGGAAGGCTCATGTAGCTTAACACTCCTGGTATTGGCTAAGCAGGTAGCAGCCCAGAAATGAGCAATACTTGGATATCCACCGTAGCCAGGAAGAAGTACAGAAGCAGTACTCAAACTCAGATTGGAGGACTCCAAACATCAGTGTTTGCTTCTGGCTTGATGGATGCTCTTCTGCTCCTGTGTGCTCCCTAGGCCCTCCTTGCACCAGTATCCCGCAAACAGGGCTGTTAGTGTTAGCGCTCTGGCTTGAAGATCCACATTTCTGGGCTGTGTGCCTTATTCCACATAACAAAATTTGTTTCTGAACAGACTGTAAATGAGGTTTGCCATTAATCGCTAACCAAGGTCTTATTTCAGAGAGAATTTTACATTTTAATTTACAGTTTTGTTAAATCTAGTTTTATGGTATTTTTTTTTTTTTGAGAATTTGGCCTGTATGGTGCTGGGGGTGGAGAGCAGATTAATTGAAATTTACTTTATGTGGCTTTTTATACAATCAACTTTTGTAAAAGTTCCATGGTGGCTAGCAAATGATGTAATCTCTAGCTATAAAACCACAGAATTACAGAATTCTTTAATAGACCACATGTACATAGTCGATAGAATTGAACTAGTTATGTTATAGCCATATGTGCCGCGTTTTTATTTACTCCATCTGTCAAAGGCTGAGATGAGAGTTCAGTAAATTTCTCTCCATTGTCTCTGACCAATCCTTTTCTGTTTCCATGGACCTTCTTTGGATGTTTTGATTTTATATCGGTTGGAGCAGGAACCTTGCCTACTACAAAGAGCAGGTATTTAACAGACATCATTGAGTAAACTGAGGACTGGAATATTTACCAAGGTAAATAGTTATTGCCTTTTCAAAGACTATCTCTTGCTTGACATTACTATTACGATCCTTGCCTTATTATTATTATTATTATTTTTTGCTTGAATTTGCCTGGGATAACGTTGATCTTCATGCAATTAGAGTTGTTTAGAAACATACACTTCTTGAAAATAACACATGGGTAGATTTTAAGAAGCACATGCTGAGTGATGTGACAAGTAGCAGGCCTCACATTTATCACTTTGTGGGTGGCCTCGCTTTCTTTATGCTCCTTTTCAGTCTAAAGAGGCACCTGTTGGTATTCTGAAGAAGGGAAGGGACTGAAGATGTGCTGGCATTTCTGGTCACCTTGCCATGAGGTGGAACAGTTGGGTGTACAATTCTTGGGCTGCTACTACGAAGTAATGGAGAGAAAAATCTGAGGCAAGGGTGAGCTGCTGTTCATTTGGAGTTACCTGGCTTGTTCTTGTTGCCCAGATGCCTGAAGGACTCTTTTTCCCCTTTATTCTTGAATTTAAACACAATTGCCAGGAGAGATGTGGTGTGGCACTCTTGATTTGACAGAGAGTCCTTCAGTCTATTACTTTCAAACCTTCTGACTCAGACTGACCATCACTATACAGCATAAATTTACTTTATTAATTATATTTTAAACATGACACCTAACAGTATACTTGTTTACATTTATGTAGTAGATGTTAGTGCATTTGTTGTGTATACTATACTACATACTACATACATTTGTTATGCATACCATGATACTTTCTATATTACACATAGCTATTATTCCTATTTACACAGATCTTAGTGAGTTTATTATATCTACTATACTCATGATCATACTTACTACATATAGCATATTACTGATAACATTCACTAATTCTATTCTTACCTCTCCTCTGAAACCCCTGACTCCCTGTTGTCTGTTCTTTCTCCAGATCCCTAGCTGCCATATTTCCTTCCTTGACTTCCTCTCTGGTCCCTTGTCTTCCTCATTCTAGAACATCTTAGAACTCCCACTATTTCTGGTAAAAGGTGAGAACATCCACAGCCTGGCAGTAGGGCATGAGGGACCTTGTTTCTTCACACCCCAGACCATTTTGGCACTGCCTGGTTCTGTTAGTCTTCCAGACCTAAGTGACACCATCTCTGCTGGCCTCTGCGGCTCCTCAGTGGTGGTGGTGGTGGCTGAGCAGCCAAGAAGACTCGCAGCCACCCAGGGTCTTTGTTCTGAGTCACCTGACTTGCTGCACTACAGCTTCAGCTCTGAGCTTTATTGACTTTAACGTATTTTTTATTATGTTATTGACATTTCTAGTTTAATTTTTTATGATTCTATCTCTTCTGCCCTACTCTCTTGTCTCAAGCTTTCTGTTTCATGGAAACGGTATTGTTTTACGTAAGGTTTAGGATGCCAAACATCTTTCTAAAGTTATCTTCTTCGCCTCAGCATAAATCATCATTGTCAGAGGTAGACTCTTCCCCACATTCTGTGTGTGTACATGCACGTGTGTACACATGCATGTGCACATACACATGTGCTGGTACCAAAGCTTGAATTCAAGGCCTTGAATCAATCATGGCTCACTACCACTCCAGCCATGCCTCCAATCCGGCTTTCTGCTGGTTCAATAGAGGTAAGAAGACACCTTGGAAAGGAGGGATGTATAGTAACAAAAACTTGGACCCCAGAGACCTTGGGCTTGCACCTGAGTTCGACCCTTAGCTATCTGCATAATTTTGGGCAAGTCACTCAACATCCTCTCACTTGTAAAACTGAGATTGCAAGTGCTGGCTTCCCTGTGTGGTGGGATGATGTCCAGTCATGAGAGAAGTTCGTAGACCATCTAGCTCTGCAGGACAAAGGCCCACAGAACTCGGGGTTGAGCTTGTCCTGGGAGTTAGTGGAGGCTCAATTTGAGGTGAGTCCATCAACACTGGGGAGCCAGTGTGGTCTCTCAGGGAGGGAGGTTTCCCTAATCCTGTCATCCTGCTTACCTACTCAGATTCCTTGCCTCATGTGCCTGAAAGCAAAGGTTGGTTGGTTAGATGGATGGATAGATGGGTGGGTAGATGGCTGGATAGGTGAGTGGGTAGGTGGACAGATGGGTGGGTGGGTGGATGGATGGATGAATTAACCCCTTTATACCACCATGCATGCAATGGCCCATCAAACAGGAACCATCCAAGGAGAGTTTTCCTGAACTCAGGTCTGACTTGGGGATTGATAGATTATCTGAGACAGTAGCTATGTATGTCATCAGAAAGGAGACATAACTGTAAGGCAGATGTGGAACTGTTTTTTGTTTGTTTGTTGTTTGTTTTGGTGCCAATATGGAGGCTTGAGCTCAGAGCCTTGCATTCTCGGTTTTTTCATTCAAGTCTAGCACTCTACCACTTGAGCCACACCTCCACTTCCCGGAACTGATCTTTTGATATCATACAAGGGTCCCTTTCTTCATCCTAATTCAGAGCTCTGAGCCCCAGGAGAGGACAAGTGATGACTCTGGGCCTTGCTCCTTCTTCTGGGATCTGGTAGAACAGGGAGGAGACACTAACTGGTTCCAAGGTTTGTCTCTAATATACATACAGTGTGCTTTGGTGGGCCTAGCTGGTTCTAGAACAGTCTTGGGGAGGGGAATACACATGTAAGCAGCAGAAAGAGCTGGGGAAGAGAGCTATCAGAATCTGGCCTCTGTTAGGAATCTCTAGCCTGCCGTGAATGTTTCCGAGAGCTTAGGGTCAGCCTTCTGAACTGAGTGGTGTTAGCAGGATGCCCCCCAAGATGCAGGAAGAAGTGGGGAGCTCTAACATCTTCAAGATCACTTTGGGGACCCTGGCGACCTGTGCTTTGCCCTCTCTCTATCAAGAAGAGAGCAGGGCAAACCATTTCCTCTTTTCTGTTTTTCTCATCTTGAAATGATGGGTTGGACCAGCGATTTCAAAGGTTCCTTACAATCACAGAGGTTGCTTCTCTTCCCAACAATGGAAGAGTATGATTAAGGAGTTTGTTCGTTTGAGTGGGTGGCTGTACTCAGATCTGATCTGCTCAGACACCTGCTGTGTGCCACCCTTCTCTTTGCAGATAAACACCCAGATGAGAAATGTAAATATGTCTCCCACTTTCTCCCATCTTTATTAAATTCCAAGCCACTGACAGATTCTTGTTGAAATGCAATTTGTTCTTTACCTGGTTTGAGGAGCTTGAAATCATTTATTTATTTATTTTTCTGCAGAAAGGAACGATTTATCAGGGCAATGGTCAACACAGGGGTGGTCATGGTTGCTAAGCGCTGGGAAGGGAAGTTGGGCCCTGGGAGAGGAGGAGAAATGACCAAGGCCTGCTCCTTTTGCTTTGCTAGGTTTAGTCTTTTTCTATGGCTTTGCTGAGTGTGCCTGTAATTAAATGAGGGAGGTATTTGTCATCCGAGGTCCCTTTCAGCCAAACTGAATAGAATGCAACTTTCTCAGGAAGCTTCTGACAAAACAGTGGGTGACCAAAGCCAGGATGTATACAAAGGCCGTGGGCAGTGCCTGTTGGGAATTCAGGGAGAGCTCTGCCAGGTTACTGCTGCCCCCAAGCCCTGGTGAAAAGTGTTTGGATACAAAGTGGCTCAACATAGATGCCCGTGAGAGGCAGCTACAAAGTGCTCTGAGTTATAGAAGTAAGACGAGTAGCTGGATCTCCGGGGTCCTCGCTCCCACAGGAAGGTCTTGGGGACATTGTGTATAGCTTGCCCAAAGCTCTGAAATGTATTTTGTCAGAGACCAAATGGGGAGCAGTCATTCCTCCTGGGTGCTCAGGAGTCTGAGTGTTTCATCATTCAGAGGTGCTCGGCGATTCAGCTTTGCCACGCAGGTTGGTGGCTGTGTTCTTTCTGGGTAATGGCATCAATAGGCAAAGCAGGTAGAAATGTCTTTCTCTTTTGTTTCCTCTTGGAGAAATGGAGGCTTAGGAAGCTGCTGTGATTGAACCATTCCCCAAATGCATTTACTTCTATATCGCTATCATAGAGAGAGAGGAGCTTTAGTACCCATATTTCATAGGTGGGGAAATTGACAAAGACAGCCCTTGGGACTTTGGTCCTTAGCCTATACCAAGCAACTTTGGGGGGAGGCATTGTTGGGAGTGAGGGGTATGGGGGGGGGGGATGGTTATAGAAGGGCAAACAGAGATCTGCTTCAAACAAAAAGAGTAAGAGCTGACATGGCTGCCAGCACTTCCTACTGCCTGAGATGAATCAGTTCAATGATACCAACCAGGATTACATGTGAGCTAGTGCTGATGGCTCAGGCCTGTAAACCTAGGTACCTGGGAAGCTGAGATATGAGGATCCTGGTTCGAAGCCAACCTGAGCAGACAAATCCAAGAGAGTCTTATCTCCGATGAGTCAGCCTGAGCTGTGGCTAAAGTAATAAAGTGTTGGCCTTGTGTGAAAAAGCTAAGTGACAGCCTAAGGCCTTGAGTTCAAGCCCCAGTACAGGCACCAAAAGAAAACAAAAAATGTTTTTAAGAGAAAATACCTCAAAAATGTGTAAAAAACAAACCCTTTTACTATCAAATAGAAAGTTCATAAGCAAGATATGAAATCTATATGTCCATTTTAAAGAAGAACAATAGCCGGGCACCAGTGACTCACACCTGTAGTCCTAGCTACTCAGGAAGCTGAGATCTGAGGATCTCAGTTCAAAGCCAGCCCAGGAAGGAAAGTCTGTGAGACTCTTATCTCCAATTAAGCACCAGAAAACTGGAAGTGGCGCTGTGGCTCAAAGTGGTAGAGCACTAGCCTTGAGCTGAAGAGCTCAGGAACAGCACCAAGGCCCAGAGTTCAATGAACCATGGAGCAGGAGGAGGAGGGGGGAAAGAGAAGGAGGAGGGGGAGGGAGGAGGGGGGGGGGAGGGGGAGGGGGAGGGGGAGGGGGAGGGGGAGGGGGAGGGGGAGAAGAAGGAGAAGGAGAAGAAGAAGCAGCAGCAGCACCAATATCCCACTGCCTATCGCCCAATCTCTTTTACCCCTCCCATTGTTTAAAGTGAGATTGAGAAACAAATATGAGTTCTTCAAATCCATGCTTTCACTGGAACATGGGAGGAAAGCAAGAGAGAGCAAAGGCGCCTGAGAGCCATGAAAGCTCTGTGGCTGAGGAAGAGAATTCTGGATTTCGATTTGGGCACCTGTCTGGGACCTTGAGCCCACATGTGGAAATCGCATCCACTGGAGGACAGGTGTGGAGGGCCCCAGGCCATTCTTGCAGTGGAAGAGGACATTGTCTAGCCAATACTAGCGATGCATCTTTTCCGATCTCTTCAGGCCAACTCCTATGCATCTGTGGAGGCCCTCTTACACATGCCCCCTCCACTGTCACTAGCAACTGTGAGGAACTTACTGCCGCTTTGGGTCTGTCAGTCTCACCCTCTGTGGAGCAGGATAGTGTGCCCCATTTCACTGCTGTCGTGAGGAACAGGATAGAAGAGGTACCCGGTTAACATGGCCAGTGGAGGACTATAGCTTCTAAACTTGCAAATTTCTAGGAGGATCAGATGGCACTCCTGACAGACATGTACGCCTATTTTTTAAATTTGTTGTTTTTGTTTGTTTTACCTTTCCTTCTAAACCCATTTCCCTCTTAGATTGCTCAGTTGGGCCTGACAAGGATCAGGAACCCATTTCACAGATGCACAGCTCCCAGGTAGAGAAGGGTTTGCTGGGTGCTGATGGCCACCAGGCACAGACAATAATTCTTACACAGGCTTCCTGAATCCTACTCTAGTGATTTTTTTTTTGCATAATGGCTTGTTAATTACAAAAATAATAATGAGTATATTGCCTGTCTAATTGTGTACAATTAGGATGTATGTTTTTAATTTTCTCTTAAACTTCTGGTAAAACGTTCCCTTTCTCGCAGCTGTGCAGGTGACAAATGCAGGAAATTAACGAATTACATCAGGAGCCTCTCTGGCTCCCTGGGCTCCCCTGCTCCTGGCTTTCAGCTGCCGGTCTTTAGGGGTAAAAAGCCTTGTCGCGTGATCGCAGCTGTGAAGCCAACTGCCTTTTAATTACCACACTGCAGAAATCATGCCTCCTCATGTCAATTTGGCACCTCTAATTAGTCAATAGGTGGGAATGGCATCCATTGGGGGAAAGGTGTGTGGCGTGGGGGAGGGGCGGCTCCGTTCTTGCAGTGGGGGTGGGCTGGGTGCTGATCCTGCTGGGAATACACCTAGTCCCCTCTCTGCAGGTGAGCTCCTAGGCATCCCTGAAGGCCCGCTCTCAAGCACCTCCTCCAGAGAGCCCTCCTTGCTCTCCCCATCAACTCCCCCTGGAGTTGCGCTTTCCTCTGGTGAGACTATCAGAAGTGGTTTGGTGGTCAGGCCTATTTCACTGATTGGCCTGCAGTTTAGGAGGAAGTGGGGATGAAGGAGGAAGGGAAGGGAGACAGCAAGAACACACAGGCCCATCTTGCTTTCCCCCCTCCCCGCCCCCGGACACTCGCACCCAAAAACGAGTGGGGGAGCAAGCAGAGTGCTGCTATCTTTGGCTAAGGTAGATGGATGGGGCCCCCTCTCTTTCCTTAAAATGCAGAATCTAGAACAGCTGATTTGTACCGAAGAATTGCTCCAAGGACCCCAAGGAGGCCCAGCAGCCATTTGCCTGCCACACACAGACCAAGAGCCCACCAGCCACCACACTGGCCCAAGCCTCCCAGCCTGCGACATGGTAGACTGCAGCCTGCCCTAACTCACTCTCCAGGGCTGTGCAAAGTCATGCGAGGACTTGCGTGGAAAAGTGTCTGACAGGGAGCGCATCGCTATGCTACAGTGAAGCACATGAGGTTCGTATCTGGTTGTCCTGTCCCCCATGTTTCCTACCTCTCCTTCTCTTGCCTTGCTTCCCCACTCCAGCCTTCTGCTTCCAGAAGCAAAGCAGGAATCCTCTCATTCCTTTAGGAAGAAGCCTTGTGAACAGCAGCCCCCCTACTCTGCCCAGTCTAGGCCGAGAGGGGCCCCCCATTCCGTCCTCACATCTGACATCACTCACCATACTGTAACTGTACCCCCATACAACAGGCCACACAACAAACACCCAGGCTGCCACACGATACACATTCAGCTCCTTGCCAACAAAATGGAAAACAGGAGGAACAAACTTAGTATGTGGGCCTCCGAGGGAAAGCAGGATCCATGGGTAGTGGGTTTGCAGAGGTTGGTGTGGCTCAATATGAAGATGTGGCAAGGGATGTAACAAGGGATTCAAGAAAGAATGTGAACGTTGCAAAAGGACTGAGTTTCCCATCGCTGAAGATATTCAAGAACATCTTCAGGGACCATCTGTCGGCCCCCCCATACCTGCAGACAGCAAAACTGTTAGAGCTGGTGGGTGAGCTCAGATATGGGGATACCCCAGTGGTCCAGGTGAACCCCAGATTAATCATTTTATATCCTGATCCATATGTGCTCCCTTTCGTAAGCTTTACACTGTCTTCTCAGTAGATGACACTGATGTTCCATTCATGGCATTTAAATAAAATAATGAATCAAGTGAAAGGAAAACACTAGGTGAAGTAGTAATGTGAGTGATAAATGGATCTGTGAAATCAAATGGTGACATGCAGATGTGAAGTCTGGGGATGAGGGTGGTGTGCCAGGCCGGTGGAGGGCCTCTACCCTACCTACTTCTCCATCACCTTCACTAAATTAAGTCTCAGCAAGAAACCATGCAGAGAGTAAGCTGAACTTTGGACAATGGGGAAGGGGCACCATCAGAAGTACTAAAAAGAGAGAGTAGAGCTCTCAAAAGAAATCATTTGGAGCTGGGAGCATGTGGCTCATACTTGTAAACCTAGCTATGCAGCATGCTGATATCTGAGGATGGCAGTTCAAAGCCAACCTGGGCAGGAAAGTCCATGATGCTCTTATCTTCAATTAACCAGCAAAAAGCCAGAAGTAGAGCTGTGGCTCAAGTAGTAGAGTTGCAGCCTGAGCAAAAAAGCTTAGAGACAGCACCCAGGCCCTGAGTTCAAGCCCCAGGAGTGGCACAAAAAATACTGAAAGCGAAGCTATGGCTCAAATGGTAGAGTGCCAGTCTTGATTGAAAAAACTATGGGACGGTGTCCAGGTCCTGAGTTCAAGCCTCAGTACCAGCACTAAAAAGTTGTTTGTTCATTTTTTTCAAAAAGACAAAAAAGTGCTTGGGGAGAGGGAGGAGAGAAGAGGAAAGGAAGGAGAGGAAATAGAAGTTACTATGGGAAGAAGAGGGGAGGGGAGAAAGGAAAGGGTAAAGGAGAAGAGGGGAAGAGATTTAAAGTAGCCTTGGGAGGTTTAGCAATATGTGAGACATCTTTACACTAAAAAGTCCCCCTCAACCTCAGTTCTTGAATCGTATCTGGTAGCCCTAAGGAACTACCCCAGCCAGGTCTGGTAACTAGGCTTAAGCTTATGTAATATCACCAGTGGGCTATCAGGGGACCCAGCTGCCTAGTGAAGTGGGTTAAGGAAGTGAAAAGGGCATGTGCAGTGATTGACTAGTTATGTCTGCAGGAGGAGGAGGAAACAAAGACATAGGCAGCATTCATTGACGTGCCATTCTGGGTTGGTCCAACTGTTCATTTGCACTCAGGATCAGACACCAGGAACTGACCTGGGTTCACCCACCGCTATCCCAAGTTCATGGCTGGACTGAATCAATTTGTGTCTCCCATGCTGCCTGCTCAGAATCAAAACAGAATGCTACCCCCACCAAGATTATGTAATTGCCGAGAAGTCTTAGTGTTTGCACCTGACTACCCACGGCACATACAGTCAGGCAAACCTCCTGATCAGTCATCATCATAACTGCCTCCCCAAACCCTGAAACAGCTCAGAAGATGTGAAACCAAACCGTTTGTACTAGAGATCCTGGTGAAGGAGATGCAGCGGTGACGTTCAGGTCCCGGGAGATGGAAGCCGTAGTGCTGTATCTGGGGCAAGAGGTTCCCAGGAGTATAGCTTTACTTAACACTCAGAAACTGAAGACAAGTTATCATGCTGCATGATGAGTCAAATGTTTCCTCCAGTGCTTCTTGAGTTGGATGGAATCAAACTGAATTTGAAAATTCTTCCCCCCACCCCCCTAATCTTTCTGTCCCTTTCTTTCCTGAATGTTTGCTTATTTAAAAAAAAAAATGAGACTGCACCAGGTGGCTTTTATTTCAGCTCTGAAATTTAATGATTTTATAATTCCATGTTTAATTTACAAAGCGAAGAGGAATTCTTTCTTTGGGAGCAAAAATGCAAGTTGGTGGAGCAGGGACAATGACGGCAGAAGGGTTTCAAAGCGGCTCTCCCACAAAGAGATTTTTTTTTCCCGTTCTAATTGTTTTACATTCCCATTTAGATATTAGCCTTTTACTTTCTGCTCTTCTTAATCAAGTGTATTCATTAGCTAGCCCATTCATTCAACAAAGGTTTATTTTCTAGACAAATTATAGATGCATTTTCCCCTTTGAGCCAGAAATCCCACTTCTAGGAATTACAGCAACAGAAAAATGACATATGGCCAAGGTAATTCTGAGAGACTGAAAGCAGCCCAATGTCCATCAATGGGGGCCTGACTATGCAAATGCTGGTTTGCCCATTCAAAGAAATGCTAAATAGCCATCAAAAAGATGCAGTGAAATGTCTCTCTACAGTGGTGAGTCCATGAGCTCAGGACAAGAAAATGAAAAAAAGCACAGTGTGGAACTGTGTGCAGCACATGCTCCCTTGGTGTACGAGGGAAGAAACACACACACACACACACACACACACACACACACACACACACACACACACACCAAGAAAAATTGGAATGACAGGCCACTGATGGCTCATGCTTGTAATCTTAGCTACTCAGGAAGCTGAGATCTGAGGATCACGTCCAAAGCCAGTCCAGACAGGAAAGTCTGTGAGACTTTTATCTTCAATTAGCCACCAGAAAATGAGAAGTGAAGCTGTGACTCAAAGCTTGATAGACCACTAGCCTTGAGTAAAAGAGCTCAGGGACAGAGCCTAGGATAGCACCCACACCTGAGAAAAACAAAACAAAACTGAAAAGATAAGCTTAAAAGTGATTTTTCAAAAAACAGTCAATTATAGAACATAATGGAGGGAACCCGGAGGAGAGCTAAGAATTCTCTGCTATACATTTGCTGTGTAATTTTGCCTACACCATTGTACAGAAGTTGTAGATTATTTTAAAAAATGCTTCAGCAAGACAAGCGGATCCTAAAAACTGGAAACAAAACCAAATGAAGGATATATTGAGTGGCGCCCATAGAATCACTAGCCACAGGGGCTTTTGGATACAGGTTCACTGTCCAGCCGGGGAGAAGCTCCCTTTCAGAAGCTCCCCTTCAGAGCCCCACCCAAGCACCCACACATTCATGGCTTTCACTGTGAGCATAAGGAAAGCAAAATGGTTGAAAGGCCGCTGTAGTGAACTCCACTTCCCTTTCATGGTAGATTGTGTGTGTGGATACAGAGCCTTGCAAGCACATACTTGCATACACAAGCACATGTGTGCAGTGTTTTATTTTGGTGTCTCAGAAGCGTTTCCAGACATTCTGACGCAGTACTCCTAAGTGGCTCAGCGTGCACCTCCTAAGAGCAACCTTCCCCCTCACCACCACAATGCCATCTTCACACTCACACGAACAAGCCGTGATAGGGAATCATTGAAGGCAGATTTCTTCAATTTCCTCAAAATGTGCTTTTCGTTTTAAAAAAAAAGAGCAGGCCTCACTCACAGCTTGTACTTGGTTGTCTACTTTATTGCATCCTCTTTCATCTTAGCAGTTCCCTGTCTTCTTACTCTGTCCAGTGACATGACCAGAAAAACATGAGCCAGGCATCTTACAGAAAGCCCTGCAGCTGTCTGACTAGCTTCTCCTGGCTAGTTTAGACACTTTTTGTTTAAAATATTCAAAAGTTCGATTTCTAGCCTCAGCCCCACTTAATAAACCTGAGAAACACTGAACTCCAGTAGTAACAAGTATACCATCACCCACATGCTGGTTTCTTAAGAAGAATCGAGGGTCCTTAGAGAATCAGCTAACCCAGGACAGGCAAGTATCAAGTGACTGAATTGGTGGGAAAGGAAGAGAGAAAGGGCCAAGAAAAGGGAACAAAAGGGTGGCAAAAAAAAAAAAAAAGGAAAGCTGCTCCATAGAGAAGTATGTGCTTACTTAAGGAAGGAAGAACAGGAATGTGGATTGCATTTTCAGGCCTAGTGTGGGACTGGGGCAGGCAAGGTTCATCAGTAGAACCCAGAACTCCTGGGGCAAAGAGTGAGGGCAGCCAGATGTTTACCTGGATATTTACCTCAGGGTCTCAACTCATTGATTATGTTCCAGTTTCTGCAAGCTGGCAGATACTATTTTAACAAATTATCATCAGTAACAGTTCAAACTAATACAGAGGGCCTCCTGAATGACTGTACCAGGAAGTACACAATATAAAAAAATGTTGCAGTCTTGTCAAGATATAGTTCCAGGCTGGCTTGGAACCCATGATCTTTCTGCCTCTACCTCCCAAGTATTGGGATTATAGGTGTGCACCACAATATTTAGTTGTTTTTTTTAAAATTAATGTAGCATTCTCACCCAAACTGTGTAACTTGAATCTAATGATAAAGGAACAGTCTAATAAATGCAGATGGTAAGACAGTCTATAAAACAACTGGTGTAGGCTTTCAACATTTTTTAAATTAATGTTTGAGAGGTAAAAAATTAAAAAAGAATACGACTGGGAGGATTACTCTAGATATTGATATGCTAACGAACAGAGCAAATGCTCCCTGCTTTGATCCTTGGTCCCCTCCTCACCTACAAATAAATGTCAAGAAGGACAATTTGAGACAACTGGAAACAATTATAAACAGATCCTATATTAAGTAATATTATTGTACCACTGCTAAACATTTTAGATGTGATAATTATGTTATTGTTATATAAGAGGATGTAATTGTTCTTAATAGATTCATGCTATTGTGTTAGGATTATGTCTGCCAACTGTTGCCAAGAGCTTAATCAGAAATAAGTGTGTGTATGTGTGTGTGTGTGTGTGTGTGAGAGAGAGAGAGAGAGAGAGAGAGAAAGAGAGACAGAGCAAGACAGATATATAACAAATACAGGCAACTGAAAACAACAGGTGAGTCTATACAAACAATATATGATGCTCACTGTACTTTCATTTAATGTTCCTGTTGGTTTGGAATTTTCTAAAATAAAAATGTTGGGGGAAGGTTAGAAACAGAAAGCAGAAAATTCATTGTCTGAGGTGAAAATAATGTCTACAACCGATCTTTTTAAGAGCTCATGAATTCATCCAAGGGCTGGTGGCTCATAGCTGGAATCCTAGCTACTCAGGAGGCTGAGATCTGAGGAGGACTGGAAGCCAGCCAGGCAGGAAAAGTCTGTGAGATTGTTATTTCCAATTAACCACCAAAACACCAGAAGCAGAGTTGTGGCTCATATAGTAGAGTGCTAGCCTCGAGCAAAAAAAGCTCAGGGACAATGCTGAGGCTCTGAGTTCAAGCCCCAGGACCAGCACACGTATACATACACACACGCGCGCACACACACACACACACACACACACACACACACGCATCCACAAATTCACAATGCTTTTTACATAAAAGAGAGATGTGAGACAGACAGCATTTAAAGACAAAAACTAAAGCAAAAGTGCTTAGGGCTCATTCTCACAGGTTCCAGACCAAGTGCAGGGCTGTAGGGCTCCAGTGGCACAAGCAAGATGGATCTTGAACGTGGAATAGAACCTAGGAATGTGTCTATTGGGGACATGTTATGGCAAGTATACCCTAAGATTTGGTGCTTACGCTGCACATTGGGGAGGATCCTTTTGTGTTAGCTCTGACAGAAAATGAGGTCAGAGAAGTTTTGCTGTGACAAAGCTCTGGGGACTCAGGACTCCAGTTTCAGAAGACATGGGAGATGGACAGAGAGTGGCTTCTAGCCAAGCCAACATGCTGTCATCCTAGACAGAGTCAGAGCAAGGGGATAGCCTGTGTGGGAACTTGGGGGAAAGCTTCTGTTGGCATATAGTCTACATCGTTACCTAAACTAGATTGTTTTTCTCAAGCGGAGCCCTTTCCACAGTTTAAGGTTTAGTCTGTACATCATGTTAATAATAAATAAATTCACTGTCTTTGTAAACTGATTCAAAGCAAACGCCTTCAGTGTAATTCACAAAGTGATGTGGGCTATGCTGTAATGAAAAAAAAAATCAACTCATTCATTATAAAACCACGCAGTATAGAAAACTAAGTAGAACATGCTTGGAAGTCTTCGCCTGGTTATTGATTTCCATCAGCAACCGGTCCACCTATTTTCTGAGCTGAAAGGAATCATCTATTTTTTATCCAGAACAAGTTGCTGGATGAGTAATAAGTTTGTGGTGTGTGGGGAGCACACACGACTTCCCAGTAGAGCACTGCCCATATGAAGACGCATACACTAGCTCTGGTCATCTGCGAGCAGGCTGGATGCTCCCTGCCCACACAGGCTGTGGAGGGCCACCGAGACAGCAGGTCCAGAGCTTCCATTTCACCCTGTTTGCTCAGCAGGATGCAGAGCGGGTCTCTGCTCTCTTTGAATCTTACTTTCCTCATTCTGGAACCAGCCCAGCCAGGACAATACTGTTTTTCCTCCCCCATTCCTTCCATAAAGGTTGAATGAGATTGTGCAACAGGCAGCATAGCCTCGTGACTGTGAGCAGGTGCTTGGACTACTCAGGACTGCCAGTCCTTCAGGAAAACACACTTCTTACTGCCTCAATTTCCTCATCTGTGAAGTAAAATTATACCGCCACGCCTTTAGGAGGATAGGCCTCTTGATGCCTCCGTTTCTACATCTGTGGAATGGGAGTAACAGAGTCTACGGGTGTGTGAGGAGGAAGGGAATTAATTTCCCCAGCAGTAGGAACCATACCTTCTTGCCAGTATGAAGGCCAGTGGAATTGAGGCTGGCCAGATGACAAATTTGGTTTGGATTAATCAGTTGGTACCCTTTCACAATTTCTGAGCATCTACTTGGTGACAAGTCATAGGTGAGGCCCTTGGGGTGTGTGTGTGTGTGTGTGTGTGTGTGTGTGAGTCCCCAGGACTCAGGATGGTGGGAATGTCCTTACACTGAAGCTATTTGCAGGTGGGCAACTGATGTATCATTACAGACTGGGACTTCCAGACTGGGACATCTTAAAGGAAGGAAGAAAGGAAAAGGCAAGGATGCTGAGTACTTCCTCCAACTGGGAGGATGGGGAGATGAGTAGAGCTTCCTAGGGAAGAAGTGGCATTTCAGTAACATCAGGCGACATACAGGACTACGCCAGGTAGGGAGGAGGCAATGGCACAGTATGCCCATAGGCTCCAGGTCTACTCAGGAGTGGTCTGGACCACAGCCCTCCTGTCTGTAACTTCAGACATAACTGCTATTTACAGGTGTGTCATCACATCTGGCCTGAGAATCTGAATTCTAAATAGCAAACTGGATGGACTCCTCCCCCCACACCGTTTGCAGTTCCTACCATCAGGTACTTTTGAGGATCACTGCTTAGACAAGCTCCCTCATAAGGAACACATTCCTGCTCAGCCTCCCACCTGGAGCCAGGGCCCAGCTGAGGGCATCCGGCCCACTAACACAGTGGTTTTGTCACACTGCCATGCTGCAGACATCCCTGGCTCTTCATGCCTAGCTCAGGGTTCCAACTGGAAGGAGAGCGAGAGATGGGAGGATGGCCTATTTGCCCTACATTTCTACTAAAACATCCCAAACCCTACTCCCTGGAAAATCTCCAGTTTCAGGTAAACAGCAATGGTTGGTTGGTCATCCTAAGCCTGGTGAACTTTGGTATTTTACCAAGTTATCAGTGATCATGATATCCATCAACACAGGTGATGAGGAAAGTGTACTATACGCATCTTCCTCAAGAAACACAGGACTAAAGCTGCTAGAGTAATTATGAGCATGTGCTCTGGTGCCTAGCTCTGTGCTCCACATTTATCATTTTTGCTCCTACAGCAATATCGGGCTGGCATTATCTATTTCACGCACTTGTGGCTCTGGAGGGAATTAGCTCTCTCATCCTCCCCCAGTCTCTTCCTTCCAACACCATGCCTGCCGCAGTGGTGAGGGTGACCAGAAGCCCCCCGCCCCCATACCGTAAGCAGTTGGAGTGATTTATTTATTTAGAATGAATTATTTACACCCCACATACTTCCAGAAAGGGGTTGAGGTGTCTGGCAGTGAAAGATGCATAGAGAATGAAGCCGTTGGAGTTACACACTGAGAACTGATACTACTTTAGATACCATAGTCTTGAATTTAAAATGGGGGTCAGAACCTTGCATTGAATCTCTCACCAGATCGACAGGAAAGATACGGGCTGGGTCCGGCAGCAGAAATAGATTGGGAGCCACCACCCACTCGATAGCATCATGCCCTTCTGTAACCTTCCTCTGCTACTATGAAAACTCAGTCAGAAGAGAGTGCCTGCATCTCTAACGGCTGCTGGGAGCTGAGTGCGTCTCCCCTGCAGGTTCTCTGCTTTGATGGCCTTGTTCTGAATCACCTTCGTGGTCTGCGATGCTTCAATTTATCCACACAACTTTGGAAACTTATAACTCTTGGAAGAGTTTACTGACCAGGGCCTGGCTGGCGCCTCAGATTGCAAACGCATTAGTATGATATCTGAAGGGGCTCACGTGGCAAAGGGCTCCCAGGCACCCCACTTTCCCCATGCTATCTGACATGCTCAGTGACCCCGAAGGAAGACAGACGTAGTTCTCCCCATTGCACTGGTGAGAACTGTGAGACTCAGAGGGGCCTTTAATGTGCCTTTGTCCTTGAAAGGCCCCAGAGGAACAGACAACTACTCTCTAAAGTCAGTGTCAGGTGGTGGACTGAAGTGGTCTGGGAGAGGCTGAAAAACTGTACAGCAGATTCTAACTTGCTGACTGAGGAGATAAATGAAAGACCTGTTAGCATGAGTCAGTGTATGATGGATGGATGGATGGATGAATTGATGGATGGGAAAGAGGCCCCTTCATTCCCAAACATCAGTAGGTGGTATGAGATATCACAGTCTCACAGGGACAATGATGACAACCTGGAGTAGATAGTTGGACAAAGAGATGCAGGATTTTTTTCCACCAAAGGAATCAAATATGAAGGCAGTTCCAACATTCCAGCCTTGTGTTTCCAGCTGAAAGGAGAGGCTGGGTCTAGCATGTCTGGGGACTGTTTGGAGAAGGCAAGAAACAGCCTCATGGAATGCTGGGTGGCTGGAGCTGACTGATGGGGAGGGGCAAGCACCAGCCAGTGCTGCCTTGTTTCACCTTTGATCCTTCTTCCACCAGCTCCTCCTCTATGCCTTGTGCAAGGGATTTTCCTGCTGTCCTTCCACCCACCATGGCCCACAGCAACACTCCCTGTTTCCATGACTACCATAGATGGGTCTTGCCTCAGCCTTTGTCAGGAAAACTCCCTTGAGGATTCCCCCTTCCTCTTGTCAATTGTACCCCAAACCTATTCTACAGCTCATGCAGGACATTCTGACTTCTGGTTCTGGAAACCAGGCCTTACTGCACCTGGCAGCCCATGTCCAAAGTTCCCAGATCCTGGGTTCCTCCTCATACCTTCTGTTTAGCCCTTAACATCACTTAGGGTAAGCCCTTAGTATCACTCAGTCTTCTCTCTTTTTGTTTCTAATGAATGCATAACATGGAGGCATCTCATAGATTATTAATGTGCTAAATGGCCCCTCTGGAGATGAGCGCCAAGAAATGGCTCCAACCTGCCCTGGTTTGTTGGCCTTTATTCTCTTTCTTAGACAGCAACAGCTAAGCCTCCAACTGCATAATCACACTGCTGCTTCTAAATTCTTTTCAGGCCAGTCTGCAGATGCCAACTGCACACTGTACGGTAAGAGTGTGACAACCATGGGAGCAGGATGTGGCAGGATGCTGGCCTGGTGGGCTTTGGCTCCTGGGAGGGAAGAGGTACATGCGTAGACGTGGAATATCGTTCTCTAGAGCCTCCAACCTTCCCCTGGACATCTTAGTTTCACATTCTTTAGCGCCTATGGAAACAAGTCTTTTAGTTCATACAAAGAGCAGGAGCAACTTTGAAGTTTAGATCGCCATCAGAGGTCTGTTCCTAGCAGATGAATCTTAGCCATCAGAACAGCAAATGCTGTGGATAAAATGCTTGTCTCTGGGAGCTGGTGGCTCATGCCTGTAATCCTAGCTACTCAGGGGGCTGAGACCTGAGGACTTCATTTTGAAGCCAGCCAGGCAGGATAGTACGTGAGATTCTCATCTTCAGTTAATCAGCAAAAAGTCAGATGTGGAGCTGTGGCTCAAGTGGTAGAGTGCTAGCCTTGAGCAAGAAAGCTCAGGGGCAGCTCTTGATATTCCTGTTTTACAGTAGAGTAAAGAATAATAAAGAGAAAGGGAGAGAGACAGAGAAAGAGAGACAGACAGACAGAGACAGAGACAGAGACAGAGACAGAGGGAGGGAGGGAAGAAAGGAGACTGGGAAAGAGGGAAGCTGAGAGAAAGACAAGACAATGATATCTATTGCAAAGACCTGGGCAGGCCAAAGAATAGAGTTCTACTGTGATGATGAAACTTGGGTGAGGTCCTAGCCCCCTTCCCCATCCTCTGTTTCCCACTCTGGGTTCTAACAATCCCTTCCCGCTCTACCATCCTAGGTGCCAACCTCAAATCCTACAAGCCACAGCTAAGTAAGAAGCAGTATTTGATTTCTCAGGCAATGCACAGCTTAATAAAATAATCACACAAGCAAATCAAGTCAGATCACAAAATTCCTGTTGCGATGAAGCAAAATGGCATCCACTGGCAGTTCAGAGAGATGCTGGAAAACTTGGCAAATAGCAACAGACCTGATTTAGGGGGTTTTCACTGATTGGGTTTTTAAAATGTCAAAAGCAAGGGAGATTTAGAGTTCTCCAAAATCAAGTCCCAAATATTAGGACTCCATATCCAACATGTGTATAAACCTGCCTTCTCCCTTCAGAATGCCCCTTTGTCCCCAACCCCCTGCAGGACCTTCCCCAGGGGAAGCCTGGGGATTCCTTCCCAGGAAAACCCTGGGGGCTATGCCAAGGCAAGCAAGAGGCTCGCCAGCTTCAAGGGAGGACTTGGAATGCGCAAGGAGAAACCCATCTCAGTTTAACAGTCTATCATGGCCTCCTTTTAAAGGCCAGACTCTAATAAATGCATTCGTGAAGAAGAAACCCTTTACCCCATTGGGATCTGATAATTTTCATCAACCTGTGAGCTGAGGTGGCTCTCTTCCCAATTCCTAAGAAGCCACGTCTCTTAGGGTGTCTAAGAGACCAGGGTGCCTGGTCTCTGAGGTGTCAAATCCTCTCTTACCAGCAGATGTGCTACCTTGAATAGGCTCTGTCTCCCTCTTTCCCATCCTGCTTTCTACTGACTAATGTGTAACTTGGTGGGATGGGTGGGGGTTGGGAAAATTGGGGGAGAACTAATAGAAGGGGTGACATTGATCAAGATTGAATTGAAGCCCCTTGCACAGTTACTTTAAGATAAAAAATAAGCTGGGTGCCAGTGGCTCATGTCTGTAATCCTACTAAGGAGGCTGAGATTTGATTTTTAGTGGTGGTGGTGGTGGCAGTGGTGTTTCTACTTTGGGTTTGTTGTTATTGTTTTTGGGTTTGTTGTTTGTTGTCATTTAGGAGGAGCAAAAGTGGAAGCACAGAAAAGGGGGAAAATGCAGTCACAGTATCCAGTATACAATATGTAGAAGATGAACTATGCAACTGTGGGCAGGGGACAGAAGGGGAAGTGGGAGGTAAGCACAGGGAGGAACATTGTCCAAAAAGGAAATATACTCATTACCTGACTACTGAAATGTAGCCTCTCTCTGTGTACAATACCCTAATAATAACAATAAAATTATATTAAAAATGAAAGAATAAAAAAATAAGGACTAGGCAGGCAGGGGCCTGCAGGACGGCCCCTACGGTGGAAGGTGGGACCACACACAAGCTACACAAGCTACCTTGGGCCCTTTGATGTCAGGATGCAGAGTGGCCTGCAAACAACTGCACATGATGAAAGCACAATAGATCCAGGGTTGGGAAAGGTCAGCAAAGCCTGAGCCAAAGGCCACCTGGGGTCTCCCTTGAGAAGGGCAGCAGTTCCACGGCCCTTGGGATCCCTCAGGTCAAGCCGGTTTAGATGCTCTACCCTGGGTCTGTGAGGATAAGCCTGAGGCCTGGAAGACAGACACCTGGCTCTTGAGCAGGGGACATCCAGGGTCAAACAGTACTCAGGCCAGGGGTGCGGGATTGAATGATATGGAGCTCTGAGCTCTGCCAGCTCCAGGCCAGAGTGGGGCAGACAGAGGTCAGTGCAAGGAGGGGCGTGCAGGAGGATGGTCCCCAAAGGAGGGGCACCTGAGCCAGGCCATGAAGGCTGCCCCTGGCCTCCAGAGGCCCAGGTAACAGTTTATACTAAGGCATGAGCAGGAAGTGGTCTGGGAAAGGGGCCAAGTGACAGAGCCCCTCTTGCTGTGCCTTGGATGTGGGCTTTGCCCTGGTGACCCCGGGCTTTGTGTCTAGCAGTGTGCTCTGCCATCTCTTCCACATCCTCTTTTTCCCATGTTCCATTTCCTGGAAGGGGAAAGGATTCAGAGAAAACCCACCCTGAGTCTCCACAAGCCCAGTGCATGGAAGTCCTCTGAGTCACTGGCACTGAAATGGCTCTGGGAGGAGAGTGGTCCTATGTTAGTAAGGGATTTGATGAACCTCCTACCCAGATCTTCTCAGAATGAAGCCCCAGAACCTGAGTATAGCCCCAGCCCTGCTCCCCCATAAACTACTCTGCTCACATAGTTTGAAAGCTATCTCCCTGGTCTTAACTGTCCTGTGTGTTTATCTCCCCTGACAGCAGTTCTTGCTGAGATGACAATACTCAGGGAAACACCAGCAAAAGAGACATCACAGCCTCATAGCCAGGCAGGCCATGTGGGACACTGCCAGGCACAAGGCTTGTCTGCTCCCCTCTAACTTCTGCCATGGCTTCAGCTTCTCCCGCCCAGAACACCACCAACATCTCCCAAAATCTCCCATGCGTAACTGGGCAGGGCATTGGTGGCTCATGCCTGTAATCCTAGCTATTCGGGAGGCTGAGATCTGAGGACCCAGGTTCTAAGCCAGCCCACACAGACAGATCCAAGAGACTCTTATGTCCAATTAACCAGCACAATGTCAGCAATTGAGATGTGAGAGCTAAATGTGAGTGAAAAAGCCACGTGGAAGTGTGAGGCCTTGAGTACAAGCCCCAACTCAAGTCATACCCCCCCTCCCACACACAGAGAAGGAAGGAAGAAAAGAAGGAAGGAAGGAAGGAAGGAAGAAAGGGAGGGAAAAAGGTAGGGAGGGAGGGAGGGAGGGAAGAAGGGAGGGAGGGAGGGAGGAAGGAAGGAAAGGAAAAGAAAAGCCATGCAATTTTGGAGAACTATACCCTCCTCTTCAATCCCATATGCTCTCTTCTCCAGTGCTCAGGCCCTTGACCCTTCTTGTTCATGCCTATGGGAGGCCTAGATCTGAGCCATATACCCTCTATGTGGTCTGCCCTGGCCAGAGCAACTTAGACCACCCTTGTCTGTGCCTGAGACTCAGGACTCTGTGAAGGTGCTTAAATCTTTTTTTTTGGCCAGTCCTGGGCCTTGGACTCAGGGCCTGAGCACTGTCCCTGGCTTCTTCCCGCTCAAGGCTAGCACTCTGCCTCTTGAGCCACAGCGCCGCTTCTGGCCGTTTTCTGTATATGTGGTGCTGGGGAATCGAACCTCGGGCCTCGTGTATCCGAGGCAGGCACTCTTGCCACTAGGCTATATCCCCAGCCCCACGAAGGTGCTTAAATCTTGATGCAGGAGTGGAGGCTCCCAGTGGCTAAGTGACTCACGTCATGATGCAAACAGTGTTAGCCTCCCTACACAGACACTATGAGCCAGGACATTAAGCAAAAGACAGACATTAAATTTAACCATTTCTTTTTCAGCACCAGGGTGGGTTTCCATCCCTAGGGTATGCAAAATCCTATTTTTGTGGCACAGGAAACAGAAACACTGATGATGCATTTCAGGCCCTCTCTGTCTAGCAAGAGCCCTCTGCTTGCCCCAGAGGGCAGCTGGAGCCCCTTTTCAATTGTACAAATGATACAGATTCTCCCGCCTGTGAAACTGTTTCCAAGCCAAGTTTTGAGTAAGTGAAGAGACTCATCAAATCACTTGAGTGGCCACTGCCCTGCTGCCCTGTGTCTCTGCAGCACATTTCGAAGGAGATTGGGGCGGGGGGCACCATAGAATTTGACTCCTAACAAATAGGGCTTTGCTCCCTGAAGCTGGGAATGCTGGAAGGCAGAAGTCCAGCTCCCCAGCTCCCTCTCTTCCTACTCCCCCCTTGCCCAGTTCTACAAGGCTCAGATAGGCTGCTCTCCTGGGCTCAGGTTGCCAATTCCATTTCCTGGATCCTCAGGGAATCCCAAGCTGCACAGCCCTGTGCAGCTCCCGGGCTTCTCGACCCTCACACCTCCAGCTGGAGTCCTTGGTCTGCCCCTGTGTCTGGCAACAGCACTAGGGTGGCAGGGGACTGCGAATGAGTTGTCACCCAAAGAGCCCATAAAAAATGTACAGCGGTTCTACAGAAGTAGTGGAGCATCTACAAGTCTGCACATGGCATAGAAGCAGAGGACGCATGTTCTCCACGTTACTCCATCCCCAGCTCAAGTCCATCCTGCGAGAGGATCTCTGGCTTGTCATCTGCCCTCAGCTCAGGATTCGGTGGGTGCACACTGCAATCCAGGAAGGGAGGCTCGTGCCCACACCAGGTAAGTGACTCGTCCAAAGGCTCACGGCCCTCAAGCCTCGAAGTCGGGCTCCTGAACCACACAGCACCACACTGGCTCATAGGTGCATAGGAGGGTTTACACCATGGCACATGGAGCTGCTTTTCGGGGTTCCCCTCCTATTGCATCCACCCACACCCCACGTGGCCTCCTTCCACCAAGGAATGCATCGCCACTCTCAAGCCCACCCGCTTTTCCACCTTCCACTTCTGCATGTCCAGTTTGCTCTGTCGGCAGCACCCTCCCCCTCATCTCCAGTTGTGCAACTCCCTCCCCGCCCTCAGCAGTCACCCCACATCACCTGCCCTAAGAAGCCGTCCGTGGCCCCATGGCCAAGTGGGTGATCTCTCTGCCTCCCACCTCTGTCATGGCTTGTGTCTACTTCCCCTCCTGGCTGTATGCTTGGGCTCTGCCCTCAGTAACCCATGCAGGCAGGCCCAATCTCAGAGAAGGCCTTCCGTTGGCACAAATTCTCTCACCCACCCCCACTTGTTGCCCCCAGATTCTAGTCTTACCACCCTGCTTTTTGTTCCCTGGCAATGCCAGGTCCTTGCCCATCACAAGCTGCCTGCCTACAGCTGCTGATCCATCTACCCAGCCTCTATAAGAGGCCTTTCTTGACCACCCTAACATAGTCCAGAGTTCCTAACACTGCTTTATCTTTTTTTTAATAGCTTGTGTTTTTATTGTTATTATAAAGGTGATGTACAGAGGGGTTAGTTAACGTAAGTCAGGTAAAGGGTACATTTCTTTGTGGACAATGTCGCCCTTTCCCTCGCTCTCTACTGGTTTTTCCTTCCCATCCCCACCCACAAGTTGTATGGTTCATTTTCAACATAGTGTCTAGTGAGTACCACTGCTGCATTTGTTCACCCTTTGTCCCTCCATTTCTGTGCCCCCCCTTATCCTCCCAAAGACAGATACCACAGCTTTATCTTAAGGGCCAGACTAGATGAGTTTAAGTCATGGTCCTTCTGTGTGTTAGCTGTGAGTCTTTGGACAAGTTACTTAGCCTGTCTGTGACTAAGTTTACTTGCCTATAAAATAGGAATGATCACTGGATCTTAGAGCAGTTATAAGGATTGAGTTAATGCCCATAAGTGCTCAAAACAATGTCTAGTACATAGTAGGACCTATACAATATCATCATCATCACCATCATCATCATCATCATCATCATCATCAGCTATTGCTTGTCTTCTCCTTGAATATAAGTCTGAAATTACAGGAACTACATCATCCTGTTCAGCACCATATCCCTAGTACCTACCAAACAGGCAGTTGTTTAGTTGGCTGACTGGCTGGAAACATGAATGGATGGATAGATACAAGACTGATGAAGAGACAATGGGTGGGGAGATTGGTGGATAGTGGATAGATGGGTGATGGTGGAAAGATGAATGGAAGAAGAGAGGAGAGATGAAGGAAAGAAGTGGGAAAAGGAGAGACGAATGAAACATGGACTGAGTGGATAGATAGGTAGAAGGATGCTTAAGGAAGTAAATATGCAAATGAGGATGAACCCTTACCCCCGGTGGTCATACCTTTTTGTATTATTCTCTCATTCCAAATATCAGCTAATGCTGGTAAATTTCACCTGCACTGGACTGTAGCGTACATTAGCATGGGAATTATTAGTGGGTAAATCTTGGCATGAAGAATGAGTAACTGAAGCCCCTCCAAGCCCAATAAACCTATTAGGAAATGGGCAAAGGAGCTAAAGAGAGACTTCACAAGAGAAGATATAAAAATGGCAAAGAAACACATGAGGAAATACTCAACATCCCTGGTAGTAAAGGAAATGCAAATAAAAACAACCCTGAGATACCACCTCACCCCAGTTAGAATGGCCTATACTCTGAACTCAGGCAACAACAAATGCTGGAGGGGGTGCAGGGAAAGAGGAACCCTTCTCCATTGTTGGTGGGAGTGCAAATTAGTACAACCACTTTGGAGAACAGTATGGAGGTTTCTCAAAAAGCTCAATATAGACCTACCCTATGACCCAGCCATACCACTCCTGGCATCTATCCTAAACAGCAAACCCCAAGATATCAAAAAGACATTTGTACTTCCATGTTTATCGTGGCACAATTCACAATAGCCAAAATATGGAAACAACCCAGATGCCCCTCCACAGACGAATGGATCCAAAAAATATGGTACTTATACACAATGGAATACTACATAGCGATTAGGAATGGTGAAATATTGTTATTCGCAGGGAAAGGGTCAGAACTCGAACAAATAATGTTGAGTGAGACAAGCCTAGAACACAGAAAACAAAGGGGCATGATCTCCCTGATATATGACTGTTAACAAAGGGAGATGGAGAGACAGTAGAGACCAAGTCTGTGAAACCAAAAACTGCTTGTCAAATGGTATTCCCCACAGGATTGGGGCAGCGACCCAACAGTATGTAACTAAAACCAAACAATTACTCAACATATAAAGGTCAAAACTTGACCTCTCAGGGGAATACAATAGCTCAAAAGCTAGGTATGTACGTTCGTATAAGACTACTATCGACATATGGTCTAATATCGACATTACATTTAAAGCCCTAGGGCAAACTTTCTTGGGCATGGCCACGTGGCTACTGTATATGTTCTTGATACATTGTATATTGTATATATGTCTACCTGACCTAGAGAAGAGATAGAAAAACAGGACGTAAGATATCACAAGAAATGTACACACTGCCCTACTATGTAACTGTACCTTTTTTGCACAACACCTTGTCAAAAAATTTGTGTTCGGGCTGGGGATATAGCCTAGTGGCAAGAGTGCCTGCCTCGGATACACGAGGCCCTAGGTTCGATTCCCCAGCACCACATATACAGAAAAACGGCCAGAAGCGCGCGGCGCTGTGACTCAAGTGGCAGAGTGCTAGCCTTGAGCGGGAAGAAGCCAGGGACAGTGCTCAGGCCCTGAGTCCAAGGCCCAGGACTGGCCAAAAAAAAAAAAAAATTGTGTTCAATTAATAAACAAATAATTTTTTTTTTAAAACGTGACAACCAAAAAAAAAAAAAAAGAATGAGTAAGTGGCCAGGAGTCCAGCGAAGGATTAACTGGGGAAATGGCAGTCTTGGTGGAGCGCAACTTTTCAGTGACAGAGGAATGGAGGCAGAGGGTACACAGAGGGGTATCTGGTTAAGGGCAGAACAGGCAGGGCACTGAGGTGCTAAGACCAGGGTTATGTGGGGGCGGGCACTGTCTGGAGGACTTTGACGTGGAGTGGATGGCAGAAGGAGTCATTGTGCGGGCAGGCTGCCCAGAGTTAATGGTCCTGCGAGTCTGGGTACAGAGTCAGTGGTGAGCACTGTGGGTTCAAACACATGGTGGGACATCGAGAATGCCCTTGAAGGGCTGGGAATGTGGCTTAGTGGTAGAGTTCTTGCCTAGCATGCATGAAACCCTGGGTTTGATTCCTCAGCACCATATATACAGAAAAGGCTGGACGTAGTGCTGTGGCTCAAGTGGTAGAGTGCTAGCTTTGAGCAAAAAGAACCAGGGACAGTGCTCAGATCCTGAGTTCAAGCCCCAGGACTGGCAAAATAAATAAATAAATAGATTTTTAAAAAAAATAATGCCCTTGAAAAAGCCTACTGTGTGTGCTACAGTTGGGTGAGAGGGTGAGACTGGGAGAAGGGACAGGGGCATGAGAAACCACATGGCACAGGGAAGTACTCCAACATATCGCAGCCCACAAAGACGTCCCCTCCTCCCTCACCCCTGCCACAGAAGGCGGCTCGGCCCTTACCTGCACCAGATTCCAGCCTTGGAGGGACTCAGCAATGATGGATGTGACAGACGGACAGACGCCTCCAAAGACCATCAAATGGTTGGGCCCGTATTTTATTGCATCGTAGAAGGCTTTCAACCCTTTTGCATTGTCACACTGAGAAGGAAGCAACACAGAGAAAGAGAGGCTCACATTAGAAATGGTTTCCCAGGGCAAGAGCCTAACAGTGGGGTCACAGAAGCGAACTCTCCTTCAGGGAAACCCTTGGCCTCTTGGGGTCTCTCTAACCAGGCCCCAGCCACACTGGGAGCAGTCATGAATTTTCTTGGCACCCTGTTTCTCAGACTTAGTCCCCTTAAGCATCCTCCCAACCCAGGACCCCTTCAATCCCCTCAGCCATCTGAACAAACAACGAGGATAAGACACCCCTACCTCCCAACACACACACACACACACACACACACACACACACACACACACACACAGTCTCACTGTAGGGCCTTCTCTTGTATTTTAAATGACGATGAAGTCACATTTGTAGGACATATGTTAAAAAAAAACAAACCAAATAGACATGTTGGCAAGGATGTGGGGAAACTGGAGCCCTTGTGTGCTGTTAGTGAAAATATACAATGGTTTAGCTAAAGAAAACAATAAACATAAAATTGCCATACGATCCCACAAATCCTCTTCTGGATGAATTCCAGAGAGAACTAGAGCAGGAACCTAAAGAGATATTTGGCCCATGTTCTCAGAAGAATGGTTCACAAGAGCCATGTCCTCATGTCCGTCCACAGACAAAGAGATAAACAAGTCATGGCATGCACACACAATAGAATATTACTCAACCATACAAAGAAAGGATGTTTTGATACAGGCTAAAACATGGGTGAGACTTGAAGACATTATGCTAACTGAAGTAAGCCACATAGAAGGATAAATATTGTATGATTAGGTTCCTTTGCAGTTCTTACAGTAGAATACTCAATTTTATAGGTACAGAAAAGAGAATGGTAGCTTCCAGGGGCTGGGGAAGGGGTGATAAGGATTAGTGCTCAAGACTTTCCATTTGGGAGGCTGGAGGGTGGTGATGTTACATAACAATGTGAACATCCTTACTACCACCCAATCGTACACTTAAAGATCTTCAAGGTGGTAAATAGGATGTGGTTGCAGTTCATCACAATAGTAGAAAGGAGAAGACAGTGAGGAATCTAAAGGGTTGAAATCACTTAGTAATTGTTGCCAACCACAGCTATGTGCTCAGCCCGGGATGGTTGCTGGGGGAACATAAAGACTGGACCAGATGTTGCCCAGGAGCTCCTAAATCAGACAGTAAGCCAGACCATGGGACCAGGCATGGTGGCAGATACCTGTAAGTCACAGTCACTATGGAGGCAGAGGATCATGGTCTGAGGCTGGCCTAGGCAAAAGAGGTTAGGAGTGTGGTTCATGAGGTATAGGTGTCATCCCCTGCAAGTTCAAACCCCACAGGACCACAAAAGAAATAAAAACAGATTGTAGCGGTCCAACATAGAATGAGAACCAAGTCTTTGTGGTTGGGAAGTCAGGTGCAAAGGCCCAGAGGCCAAAGATTTGCCTCATTCCAAACACATGGCCCCCTCTCTCTGGCTCTCTTACTTCCATTGAGCCCAGTAAAGTCTACCAGCCTCCCCCAGCCATCCAAGAGTCCTCTGTAAAGCATAAACTTGTTCTTCTCACTGTCTGGCTTTTTATGTACTTTCAAATTCCTATCAAAATGTAATGCTTGAAAGGTTAAAAACATAATTCTCACAAAAATCGATAGTGTGCACATGTTAACATTTATTTAACTCATTAATAAGGGAATCTGCAAGAAGACAAAGTAGATTTCAAAGAGGATTTGAGAAATAGGGATTTTTTTTAAAGACATGAACAAGAAAAGGGAGAGATAAGGAAGTTAAATTAAATACCGAACTAGTTGAAGTCCTACAGGGCAATAAAATTCTAACCTTCGGGGACAGAAAAGGAAATCATTGAGAATAAGCACACCTTACTGTCTTAGGAAACTGTAAATATCTGGGCCTTTAACACTGGGCAAAGTTCCACTCCCCAGTGAAATGACTCCCGGGCAGAAACTGCTTGAAGTATGAGGCTACATGGTCAAAGAATCACAGCATTGTGTCATTTATATGATTGGGTGATTTTCTTAGCATCCATCATAGATCATAGTCTGGCCTTGCCCACCAGCCCCTACGCCCCTCTGGCCTGACTTCTCTCCCCTCTTCTGTGTGCTCCATCACCCTCCTATATGTTCACAGAAATCAAAGATTTCCCTCCTGCCCCTGGGCCTTTGCACCTGCTGGGTCCTTAGTCAGGAATGCTATTCCTGGTTCTCAATGCAGCTCACTCCTTCTCACCATGCCAGTCATTCTGGCCTCCCACACACGAAACACAGACACACACATCCTGTCGCACATCACTGTATAATTTTTTGTTTGTGTGGATAATGACTGAGTTCTTTCACAAGAATATGAGCCCCAGAAGACCTCTCTTTCTCTCTCTCTCTCTCTCTCTCTCTCTCTCTCTCTCTCTCTCTCTCTCTCTCTCTCTCCTTCTTTCTTTCTTTCTTCCAGTGCTCTTTTTCCAGAACTGAGCCGAGGGGTCAGCCAGTACCTGGTATGTAGTTATTGGATACTGAGGAACAACTGAAGTTCGCCTTTATCTTTCTTCCTTTTCTTTCTACTGCTACACTTCTCTCCTTATTTGTGGCTTTCTTTCCCTTCAGTCCTCCTTTTTCTTTCTGCTCCTTCCCACTGCCCCTTCATGACCCAGTATAGGACAGAGTGAGTTGGTATTTGTTAGGATTCAAATGTCTCCTGAATGCTCCCAGGATAGAAGACTCAATGTGCCACAGGTCCTGGCCTCAGAGAGCTCCTTGGTTTTGGAGGCCATGAAACAGGGCACTTTAGTCCCCTCACATGGTAGACAGAGCTCAGGGAGGGATCTAGATCCAGGCTGTGGGTACCACAAGAGGCCAGGTCGGGCTTGGGGAGAGGAGACCTCTTAGAAGGGGGTTGTGAACGGAGGGCCATCAGGAAAGGGAGCTGAACACAGACAGCCAACCCCTGCCTCTGGCTAAACTGGACAAGTTGTTCTCAATGTCAAGATGAAATATTAGATTGTATCCTGCAGGTAACTGGCAAAAATTCAGCTCTTAGAATTTTAACTTAGCTGGGTGTCAGCAGCACCCTGCTGTAATCCTAGCTGCTCAGGAGGATCTGAGGATTTCAGTTCGAAGCCAGCCTATGCAGGAAAATTGTCCATGGTACTCTTGTGTCACATTAACCAAGAGATAGAGCGCTAGCCTTGAGCAAAACAGCTCAGAATCAGTACCCAGGCCCTGACTTCAAACCCAAGTTAACTTTTTGGGTCAACAAAGAAAGGGAAAAAATAAGAAAGAAAGAGAGGGAAGGAAGGAGGAAGAGAGGGAACAAGGGAGGGAAGGGAGAGAGTTCTTTCTCCCTCCATCAAACATGAGCAGACCGGTTCATGTTGTAATACTTCTCCCGTGATTTTCTGAATCATTTTTAGTCTTTCACATTTCTGCAATGACTTTTGGCTTGTTATTTAATCCAATGACAATCATAACACAGTACTAGAAGACTTATAATCAAACTTGTATTAGATTAAGAACTTAATACATGCGTGCTCAGCAAACAGCTCCCAAATATCTAGTCTTGTCCAAGGTTCTGTATTAGTAACGCTACCTTGGCTTCTTACAAACATTGCTCTTGGCCATGTCCATTCAAAATTCTATGTCAATACAAAATTCTGAGGATATTCGATGACCCGTGTTGGTGCCGAAGAATCTTTGAGTGTTCCAAAATATTGATCAGACCCAGTTTTCACCAGATTAGGAGTGGCAAGAAGAGTTGGGACTCTACCTTTCCTTTGGGCTACACCTGTGAATGCTATGTTTTGTGACAAAAGGAACTTTGCAGGTGTCATGATGGGTACCAATTAGCTGGTTTAATATTACTATCTGTGTGGATCCATGATAGCCACCTAAGTTCTAAAAAGTGGAGATTTAGTTTGGAACCGTGCATGAGTTTCATATGGTTTGAAAGCTGAAGAGGGCCACATGCCAAGAACACCCCTACACCCCTATACTCCTAAAATTCCAACACTCTAAGTTCTGTCAATCACCTGAAGAAGCATGGAAACCTCCAGATAAGAGCACAGCCCAGACAATAATCTTGATTTTGGCCTTGGGCAGCCCTCAAAGGAAGACACATAGAACAACATATACTTAGACTTCTGGAACAAATGATAACAGATGATAAATATTAAATAAATACAAAAGTAAATAAGGCTTAATGATCACTACATTTGTGAGGATCTGTTATAGCATCAGTAGAAAGTTAGTATACTCAGGTAGAATGAGAAAAGCAAGCTTGTGAGATTTTCTTTGAAGTTAAATTAATTCCATGGGGGGGGGGGTAGTAAAAAAGTAGGCTTAATTTACAGGTAAAGTCTCCTTCATAGTTTATATGGTATGAAAGTGTTTATCTGCTATAAAAGGATAGGTAATTTTAATGTGCTGATGAGGCAAAATAAAAGTTCGATCCCCAAATGCCAGAGCTTGCTAACGTGGCCTCTGCTCTCATTGTCAGATACAGAGATACAGGACTAGAGATAAGACTAGGAGAAGGACTTCTGGATTCTAGGTTTGCAGTTTTCTCATAATCTACTGCCCTCAACAGACAAAGGGGGTTAAAGCTAACACATTCTAGAAGAGACCATTTTCTCCAGAATAATGTTGCAAGCCCAGATCGCTTCTGGATTTGCCCTCAGGCTGTGGCCATTGCGCACTAATATTGCCTGCCTCTGTAGAAGGCAGACTTCCACAGCAAATGAACTCCAAGCCATAGGGACAAGTATCCTAGCTCCACACATTTCTTCCTCAGCCTTATTTCAATCCTGTTTTTTCTTCCCTGACATGACTAATGCCCCCAACAGATAACTTTCTGGCTGAATCTTTGGGACTGGATCTGCTTAGAGGTTTCAAACTCATTCCAACAGAATAATGTTTAAATGTTTAAAGTCCAGGAGGGAGAGGAGCCCAGAGGTCTTCGCTGGAGTCTTTTTGTTTCTGGCCTCTGGAAGGGCAGGTGACCGACTCCTGGGTAGAGTGACAGAGTACGCACTGAAAGGTAGCCAGCTGCATGTCAGTTTGCCTGGTGATCAATTCACCAAATGTGAGGGATTTTTCTCCAGGCATCAGGTTTCTGAGGGAGGATGTGCAAACGCTTCACTGGACACATCTCCCAGCATCTGTCCTCCCAGTTCAGGTGAAAGTCACTTTCACATGCATTTCATAGAAAACTCCTAAATGCTGCATTCAGAGACAGCCCCTTAAGCGCTGTTCATCATTGTCCCTTCTCATGGACCCGCCCTTGCTCAAGCTGCCTTTCTCTGATACCTATTTAAGGTGTCTGTCTGATAGCTTTCAGTGAGCCGTTTGCTGGGCAGAACAATCATATCGCAAAGTTATTTATGGCAAGCTGTCTTTCAGCCTTTTGGTTTTTGATGAATCGCTCTCAGAGCCCCTAGAAGGGGACTCTGAGTCCAGGAAAGAGGTGGACTTTATCATGGTCTCCTAACTCAGCTCCACAAAGTTCCCACAGAGAACTCTGTTCACTCACCCAGAAAGCTTATCTAGTGGTTGGCATGGCTGGCCATCACCTGCCCAGGGCACAGGAACTAAGACCACCACCGATCTTATTTTATGTACTAGCTTCAAGGGTAATGGCAGTCTTGCCACTTGGAGACTGGCTGCGGCACCTAGCAGGTTGTCGGTCACTGTGGCCTTCCTACCCTCCTCTCTTCCCCCATCTTGCAGGATTCTTCATCACTGACTTTGATGTCACATCTGTGTCATCATCATTCATGGTTGCTACCTCCAAACTCCAGCCCCTATTCCACAGTCAATGTCTCACCTCTGCCTTAGAAGGGCTTGACACCGAGAAATCTTCCTGGCACCTGTAGACTCTTAAGAGTCTTTGGACTAGATCCAAAGGCTACAAAAAGTAATTTCTTAATGGAAAAAATAGAGCCTAGAATGAAACTCATTTTCATCTAAATCTCATTTTTAAAGACTTAAAACCTCCTTTTTAAAAAAAATTAAAGTTTTCTAAGAAAATGTGGCCGAGCGTTAAAAAGTAAAAATGCCAAGAAAATGTCAGTGCTAATAACAACCCATTTGCAACTGAGAATTACAGCACACAGAATTTCAGAGCAGAAGGGGTCCTTAAAAGCAAATGGGTCCAGCCGGTCCCATTACACCGCCTCCACAGAGCCCACTGATGAGGAGCAGGGTCCCTCCAGGGGCAGGGCACCCAGCTCTCTTACAAAGTTCTTTGTTGGCCTGGAAACCACCATTTCCTTTGGATTCCTTGTGCCAAGTTTTCCCACCAGGTCAGGGGCCAGCAAATATTTTCCATAAACTGCCAGATGCCAAGTATTTGAAGCTTTGTGTACCTAAGCAAGACTCAATTCTAGCCAGGCACAGGTGGCTCATGCCACCTGTCTGTTATCTCCAATAACTGTTATCTCCAATAACTACCAAAAAATAAACAGAACTGTGACTCAAGTAGGAGAGTGCCAGCCTTGAACAACAAAAGCTAAGGGACAGTACTCAGGTCCTGAGTTCAAGCCCTGGAACTGGCACATATATACATACATACAAATATACACACATACAATGTACATATACACACATACATGTACACACAGAGAAAAGAAAAAAATAATGAAAAAAAACCACCTGTAAGCCCAATTGAAGCTGAAGTCCTCATGCACGTCAGCACACACCCCTCCTTTACCCAGGGGGAGCCCTGAGTCTGAACTTTTCCTTGATCTGTCCTTCTTTTTCTTTGTGCTTTTTGTGTGTGCATACCTCCTAATGCTGACATATTCAGCCTTGCTTTAGAAGTGGAATCCGCTGCATGATCCCGCAGAAACTTGCCCTTCCAGCTCTGTGTTATGATTGTGAGTGTTTGGTTGCTGGTCACAGCTGTGGTTCACTCGTTGTCACAGCTGTGTGCAGGCCGCTGGACAGCAACAGCACTGTTTTCACTCTTTCCTGCTGATGGACACCCCGGTGGTCCTTTGCTAATTGTATGCAAGATAGCTGGGTATTTCCAAACCTATCTCCTGGAAAACAGAGCAGTCTCTCTAGGACCTTCAGATTAGTTGGGATTAAAAGCATAAGCCACGCCACCGCCCCAGGATGCAATTTTTAAATTAGGACCTTTCCACGTCCAGAAGCTTTCCTCAATCACTGAATGCACCTCAGCTGTCATTGAGTGTGCTCAATGGAGCGATTCATTTACCCTGCCGGCAATGTCTGAGAGACCTCTGCCTCACCCCCTTTGCCAGCTTTCATGTGTGCCAGTCTTGTGGGGGTACCCAGTACCTTGTTTCAAGTTGTATGCTCCTGACTACAAGCGGTTAAACCATCGTTTCCTGCATTTAGAGTTTGTTTATGCTTCCTCTTTTGGATGGATGACTTGGCCCATTTTTTCACCTGGGTTGTCTGTATTTTCCTTATTGATCGGTTCAGAAGACTTGCAGGCCCTGTGCTGACCTGAATGAAACAGTGGCCTCCGGCCTTTTTGATTATTGGAAGGCACCGACCTCACGCAGGGCGTGCTGTTGGTAAAAGCTATGAACTTAGCACACCACAAAACACCTGTGAGCCAGCCTTGGTGGCAGGGAGGAAAGAAAGTACTTGACAAAATCCAGCCAACCAAACGAGGAATGAAAATGTACATCTCAGGAATGAAGGGTTTGTGACAAAAAGGAGTGAAGGTGGGAGCTCCTCAGGAAAGCTGATCCGGCCATGCAAACTGCACAAGGCAGAGGCAGGAAAAGGAACTGGAAGCTAGCTCATTTCCTCCTCTGCACTAGAAGGGCTCTAATCGATACCATCTAAAATTGAAAGCTGGGCACCGGTGACTCATGCTTGTAATCCTAGTTACTCAGGAGGCTGAGATCTGAGGATGGAAGTTCAAAGCCAGCCAGGGCAGCAAAGTCCGTGAGACTATCTCCAATAAACTATTCAGAAAAAGCCGGAAGTGGCGCAGTGGCTCAATGGTAGATGACTAGTCTTGAGCAAAAGAAGTTCAGGGGTAGCAAGCCCCCAGCCAGGATGGGAAAAATAAAAATATACAAATAAAAATGAAAACTGGAGCTTAAAGGTCAAGATCTTAACTTTGATGCTTCTCATAATCTTCTTTTACCCTTAGAAAGATCCTTAGAGAGATACTGTAGAGACAAATATTTTCTAGAGTGAAAGCAAAATTGCTTAATGCGGACTAATCCCTGGTTTTACTTTACCTTATTTTCTTCTTTTATGTGCAAATTAACTTCAATATAGGCTTAAAGTGGATGTAATGATAATCCTACATTAAAAAAACTATTTCTGGCTATCTCTACTTAATAATAGATAAAAAGATGTTAAAAATGACCATCCTCTAAACAGGACTGAGGTGCTAAAGATGATGGTATTCAGAGTGATTTGTCTTGCTAACTCTCTTCTTGGTATTTTTGTCTTACTTGGGTTTTTTTTTAATGTCTATATTGTGTTAAGAGACAGAAAGTGTTTTGGCTTTTGTTTGGGGAGTACTGAGATTTGAACTCAAGTTCTTCTACTTGGACCACACCCTAAATCCTTTTTGCTTCTTCATTAATTTTCAGATAAGTCTTTTACTCTTGTCCAGAATGGCAATCCACCCACCTCTGTCTCCTCAATAGGTGCAATCACAGGTGCCTATCACCACCCAGCTGGTCTCAAAGTATGATCCTCCTATTTCTACCTCCAGAATAGCTGAGATTATAGGCATGTACCCCCCAACCAAGCCCCACAAAATCATCTTTAAATTAGGACCTTTCCACACCCAGGTTCTTTCTCTATCTCTTACATCTCCTTTTCCTGTTCTGTAGCTGACTTTCTGAACTCAAAAACAGGACTTTGCATTTCTTATCCCTCAGTGATGTTAAAAATTAGCCCAGCACCATGGCAACTAAATTAAACACACTCTATATTCTTGTGCCATTGCATTTAATTCATTAAAACATTTTCTGGTTGTCTACTAAGCACTAGGAGCTGCCTGGGAAACTGAATCTGTGTGATGTAGGAACATGCCTTGAATAGGACAGGTACCAAGAGATGTTTTACTATTGTGTAAAATCTAGAAATAAGAATAGCAGCAATAATAAGAACATGGTGAGCCTTTATATTGCATTTATGTGTGTCAGGCTATTCTAATTGCTTTATATATATTGGCTCACTTGAAATCTCACCACAGGCCTGTGAACCGTGTCCTTTCATGATCCACATTTTAATAGAGGAAGAAGCTGAAGGTCAGAATGGCAAGTCAGTTGCTTAAAGTTGTACCCAGGGAGTAGACACAGGATCGGGAGTCAATTCCAGACAGGTAGGTCCCAGAGTCCATGCATGATACTGTACTGTGTTCTTCCTGGGTACAGAGGAACTCTGAATGTCTAGCTCCCTGGATATTAGTTGTGACCACCAGGTTCTGGGCAATGTAAGGTGAAGAAGGTGATGTTAACCAGGCCCAGGTTAGCTATGAGTGAAGAACAATCCAAGCACCTAAGAGAAAAAGAGTCCCATGGGGGAGTACCAAGGAACCAAGAGAAAAGGCATTAGAGGGGATGGACGTCTCACTAGCTGGTAACTCCAGGGAAGAGATTTGGCACATGCCTCAACTTTTGAAGTGATGTCCCTCTCTTCCAGGTAACCTCAACCACAGAGTGAGAGCATGGTGACAGCATAGGGGCTCTGTTTCTGGCCAGTGCACGAGTAAACCACGGGCAGTCTCTTAACCCCGGTGGCCTGGCTGCCAGGAGCTCTCCTGCCTGTCCTCCTTCCTTCCCATTTCCCCTTCCCCATGTCAGGCTGGTCCATTGGTCTGGAGGCCCACCCTGTCCATGGTCTCTCTCCCTACCTTCTTCTGTGGGGAACGCTTTCCTCCTGGGCCTCTCCATCTCCGCTTCTGCATCTGCTTCCTACAAGACACCTCCCACTGCAGTTGGCCACACAGAGGCAGGATGCAACCTGAACATACCAGATCTCCTGGAATACAGGGGCCCGGGATATGCAGTCAGATTGCAACCACTAACCAATACCATTAACTGCCTGTGGTAAGCTCTTTGAAACACCAGGAATCATCACACCCGGGGAAGTCATCAGAGGAAGGTGAAAAGAATTTAAAGACAGACAAAGGAAGGATTACAGAACAGAGTAGGAAGTCAGGAAGTATGTCTTACATTTTAAAACACTGGCCTTAGGGAAGGAGGAATATTGTCCAAAAATAAATGTGCTCATCACCTGACTTAAGGAATTGTAACCAATTCGTACATCACCTTTATAATAACAAAAGATTGATTGACACTTGGGGGAAAAAAAAACCCCACCACATTGGCCTTCATTACTAGGAACACTGATGTCCAATCAGAGTTTAAGGGACACAATCGAATCCAGGTAAGGTGTGCAGGGCTGGACTGCCTCTTTCCTTTCCATCTCCCCGTGCCGAGTGAAGGGCCCAGCCTCCTCCAGCGGGTGTCAACACATGCTGCTTCAACTGAATGACTGCTGCCTGCAAATATCTCTCCAGCTAGTGGGCACAGGCTGGAAGAAAAGTAGTCATCTCCATAGTTCTGTCCCAAAGAGCTTATTAGCTCCAGCCAGCTTGAATTTTTCACACCCCTTCCCCGGGGTGATGGACGGACCATCTGTTTCTAAAAGTCTCCCGAGAGCCAGGCTGTCCATCGTGAACACAGAAAAACTGGCATTTCTGTATTTTCCCTGAAGCTGTCACTCTGAATTCTTGGCCGGCTTGCAGACTGAGTTATTTGGGAATGATGGATCTGCGGCACACGTCTTACCTCTGCACTGCTCAAGCCAATTACCTGATTTACAAAATGTTTTTAAAAGACTGGTAGATACAAACTGCGTCTCCTAATTAGCTGTCGATAAGTCTCCCACATATGCAGGTGTGACATTTTTTAAAAGTCAGGGTCACAAACGCAGAGCATGCGCTGGCTGTCTATCAGGAGGGGGGTGCTCTTTCCTGAAAGTTTGTGTAAATATCACATGCTGTCAGCCCTCCCCCAGGGGAGGATGGAGACCCGGTCACCTGCTGAAAAGGAACCAGACTTCTACTGACTCATGCTGAGTGCCACCCAACCAACTCCTCTGCAGAGGAAAAGCGGATAGGTTCCACATCAGCTGGGGGCCTAAGCAAGAGATAGGCTAGGGGATGCAGAGGACATGGCCCCTGCCCCCCAAGGCCTCATCTGAAGGTGATATGAGACACAGAAATAACTCAGTAAAATGTGGTTAAGTGGTCTCAAGGAGGTTTGGATCAGGAATTCTAGAGTATTCATTCATTCTTTCATCACCCACTGGAGAATGATGGAGTCAGACCCTGGCACAGGTATAAGAGACAAAGAAAACATTATGAACAGTCCTGGTCATTCATGGGGGGGGCAAGATTCAAATATAAACCTGAACACAAGGCATGGTAAAAGTGGACATTGTGGCAGAGACTTCAGTCATGCTGGAAGGAACACTCATATCACACCCAGGTATTCTGACAACACTTCCTGGAGGAGGTGGCGTCTGGGCTGAGCCTGGAAGGATGCGGAGGAGACAGTGTGGTGGGAAGACACAGCGCAGGTTTGAGCTCCCAGCATAGGCAAAGGCTCCATGAAGGGCATAGAGGAGTGGTGGTTTCTCCTTGGGGCAGGTGTGCAGAAGGCAGAAGGCGGATGACAGAAGGGATGGATGGGGTCAGACAGGTTTGTGCCAGCCAAGTTTCTCTTTAACATTACAGCAAGATGTTAACCAAGGGAGCATAGCTCTCTTTGCTCAGGTACTTCAGCAGTAGGGGGAAGGTGGCTGGAGGAGAGGGAGACCCCCAGGGAGCAGGTGTGGTGGTCCAGGTGTGATGGCAGGCAGCTTTATGAGAATCCAGCCTAGCACTCTGAAAGGATGCACATCCACATCCTTCAATCAGTAAGGGACACTGGTGAGGGTACGGCCAGCTCATGATGTTCAAGGGGACCATTCAAAGGGGTCAGAGTTAGTGACCTCCTTGGTGGGGGCTCAAGGATGCAGAAGACAAAGGAGGAAAGAGACCAAAGATGGAATGCACACAGCTCCATCAGGCTCCCTCTCTGACCTTCCTCAGGAAGGCTGACTTAGCAGATATGTCAGTCGGGAAAGGCTGGGTGGTGGTATGGCCACAAATACCGCCCCTCCCCCACAAGCCCTAATCTCAGTGGGTTGCCTTTGTAAGCAGAAAAACTAGACACATCATACCCAGGCTGCTAGATACCAAAGGAGAAGGGAAACATACTGAGAGGCTCACCCAGCTCTTGAATGGAACACAATCATAGACATAGTCCGTGACACAAGTGATTCCACCTAAGAAGCAGGGACACATAGTTCAAGTTATGGTGTGGCTCACAGAGGGGAGAAGTAGGTGTTAGGGAACCTGCTAATGATGGCCGCAGCCAATCTCTCAAATTCCTTCCAGCCCTAACAGTCTGTATACACATCCAGCTAACACTTATTTAGCACTAACCTATGGGCCAGGCTCTGTGCGAATTTTTCCCATGCCTTATCTTCTCTAGTACTCATAATGTATCTTATTCAGTATTTGCAAGGACTCTATGATGTAGTTATTAGCCCTTGTTTAGCAGAGTAGGAAATACAAGTCCAGAGGACTTGAATGACAAGCTCAAGATCATACAACTAATAAGTCATCAAACCTGTTCTCAAACCTGATCATCACACTCTAAATCATGTGCTATTAGGAGTAGCTGTCTCCGTAGGGGTGCTATGGGGTAAAACGTTGCGGAGAATAGCTAGGAAGTGTCTCAATGGTGAGAAGCCTACAGGAGGATTTTATAGAGTGTCTTGTTTTCCGAATTGGCCAGGAAAGGAAGAGAGACAGGGAAAGGGAAGGTAGGTCTTGGATAGAGCAAGTGATGCTCTCTCTGCCTTGGGACACATACCGGGTAAAGGGAGAAGGCCATGAGAGTCTGGGAAGGGAGGCAGGCAGTCTTTGAAAGGTTCTGAGCACCAGCTCAGAGGTTCCTCTTGTTCAGGAGGTCCTGGGACTTGGCTTCACCAATTTAATCATTTTGAAGTGCACACTTCAGTAGCATTAAGTGCACTTGCAATGTTGTGTAACCAGCTATTTCTAGAAGTTTTTCATCATCACGGACAGAAAAGTGTGCACCTGGTAGACTCTGGAGGTGTTCTCCATGTGCTTCACCCTGATGGGAACATCACCAGAGCTGATGGTGGAGAAGAGGACCTTGGCGGCCACCTGAAGGGCAGGATGGGGAGAGGGACAGCGAGAAGGTGGCTGTGAAATGAGGAAGTGGTCCAGGCCGGGGGTGCTGGGTACTGAGAGGACCAGGGGCTGAAAGGATGGCCTTGGCAGGGAGCAGACCAACTCAGCCTCCTCCAGGGGCTTCAGGGGCACCTAGGCTGAAGAAGAGATGCCAGAAGGGATGTTAGGCCTGTGGAAACCACCAAGCCTAGCGTGGGTACAAGGCCACCCATTCTGCCACCCCCACCCCCGCCCCAGAAGCCACGTTGCCAAACTCAACCAGCCTTTCCTGGGGCTCAGGAGAGAGCTATCCCCAAGGCCTACCCAGAGGCCTGAGATTCAAGCTCCAATGCCTGCTGCCACCTGCTTGGAGATGAAGGGTGATGGCAGTGCCCACGATCATTTCTCCCATCAGCACAGCCACACTCACTCCTCCGCGGCCCTCCCCCTCCCCCACAGAGCATTTCAGCTGGAGTTAATTATGTGCCTTGCTTGTCCTCCAGCTGGGGACAGACGACGGCCACTCCCCAGCCTGATTGATGAGACAGCTGTCATACATCTCAGTGACCAGAAGACTCTTCTCAAGGGAACTTCCAATCCCTGGCCTGTCACAAATCTTTTCTCATTCTGCAACAGGCTGCTGTGCACACACACACGTGTACACACACACACACACACACACACACACACACACACACACACACACACGCTGCCGCCACCTTCAACAGCCCTTCCAAGAGGCCAGTGCCCAGCAATGAACACCTCTGCCTACTTTCCAGCTCCCTCTCCATGCTCCTCAATCCCAAGGCAAAAAGATGCTTATTAACGCATGTAGAGATGTAGGAGTCCCCTCAACATCCTGTTCCCAGATTCAGCTCCTCAAGTCTCCGGTCCTAACACATGGTCCCAGGCTAGATGGCCAGGGCTGTCTGTGCAGGACACCTGACCAGGTGGCCAGCAACACTTGTAGAGTGGCAGCCCCTGGAAGGCAGGGGAGGTGCAGGCCCCAGAGGGCAGCATTCCAAGCCTGGTGGAAGAACACAGAGAAGGAATGCCAGAAGGCGTGAAGGCTTGAGTATGGTTTGGTTGTTTAATTATGGCCTCCTAGGGGTCATGGTTAAAAGCTTAGTCCTTGGGTACTGGCTGGGGCTTAGAACCTTTGAGAGGTAGTAGTTATTGTGAGACTTCTTGGTCATTATCCCAACAGACAGGACTGTAGTGAAAACCTGCTCTGGCCCCACCTCCCTGTTTCTGCTTTGGGTTGGATGTGACTATTTCTCTCTCTCTCTCTCTCTCACACACACACACACACACACACACACACACACACACACACACACACACACTGTCTTTAAGTGCTGCCATCTGATGCTCTCACCAGAGACCCTACCAATACACCTCCCCACTCCTGGCTGTTCTTGGGTTTGAGCCCTCCAGAATGATGAGCAAAATATGCTTCTCTCTACCTCATAAATAGCCTGGATGAGGTGTTTTGTTACAAGGTTGGTAAGCTGACCAATGCAGAAGGCCTAACTATCAGTATGCAAGGGGCATGTGCAGTGGGTGCCCAAGCTCTTAGCTGTGAGTGTTGTGTTTCCTCATCTTGATAAATTAGGCAGTTACTGTGGGTCCCTTTCTAGCCAAGCTCTGCCAGGCACTGGGCAAACGGGAGGAAAGAAGGAAGAGAGGAGGAAAGCTAGGTGCCAGTAAGCAATCATAGCACAGGATGGTATCATAGTTCATTCAGGCATGAACACAAAACACCATGGACCAGACTGCTTACAGATGATGGAAATTTATTTCTCATAGCTCCAAGGCGGGGAAATCCAAAATCAAGTACCATCAATCGTGTGTCTAGTGAGGCTCCACATTAGAGTTCGAAAATGGCACCTTTTCCCTGGGTCCTCACATGGTGGAAGGAGAGAACAAGCCTTTTCCTTAAAGGCACTAATCCCATTCATGAGGGCCCCACCCCCTAACCCTGCCCCCACCCTACATAGACTCCAAGGCGTAGTTAGGACTTCAACACAGACTTTTGGAAGGACATAAACATGGAGAGCATCACTGATAGGGTGGCACTCCATGAAAGGAGCCAAGAGTGCGGGGCCAGGAGAAAGCTGAGCACAGCAGCAGGAACTGGGGAAGGCTGTCTGAAGAAGAAAGCACTGTGTTTATGTGGAGTTGAGGGACATGGGGAGAAGCCAGCCAGATGGAGAGGGGGGAGTAGGGTCCCCTCTCCACCCCAACCTGCTGTGAGAAGGGCATTCACTCTGTGAGAACCTACTGAGCATTTCCTTTCTGTCAAGACCCAGGTGGAGTGCCAGGAACCCAGCAGGGAACAAAATCCCTGCCCTGGGAAGATTACTACCCCAGCAGGAGAAAGGGAAGATAAATAGTAGGGAGGTAGAGTTAGTCAATGGTAGATAAAGGAGGTGCCTGGTCAGGGGAAAGGAAAATGAGGGGCAGTGAAGAGGGGTCATGGAAGAATGAACTCGGTCCTCTCAATTCCCTTTCAGCATGGGACTGACACGGGGGAGAAAGGGGCTGCTTGGTGGACAGCTGGAGGGCCTGCCCAGCCCCACCCCACGTGTACCTCATACAGCTGTGAGGATTGAATGAGTTCGTGCATTGAAAGCATAGGGAAGAACTGGCACTCTCCGGTGGTGGGGCAGGCTCTTCTCAGTTCTGCCTCAGGACCCCTGCATCTGTAAACACTAGGAGTTTAGAATGTGTCCCACAGGAAGGAAGGGAGTTATTGCGCAGTCCAGGACTGGGGATTCCTTCTCAGGCTTCCCATTTAAACAACAATGGGGACCCCAGGACAGCACTCGCTTCGCCTGGACCCCTCTGGAGGAAATGGGAAGGGCTCATCCCCACAGCTCTCCCACTCTTTGAAATCCTCGAAGAGCCTGGTCTTGCTCCAGCCTGCCATGGAAAGAGTGGGTGTTATGGTCGCGATGGGACCATCTGGGGACCCACCCCTTGCTTTTTTCCTTGCTTTTTTTCTTGCCACACCGTTGACATGACAACCAGGCTTCCCGACCCTGCTACCATCCTTGTGCATGTTCTGTGAGATGCCGCAGCCTCATCCACCACTGTCTCTCGTGGAAGATCTGTTGTCACCGACTCAGTCAAGATCTGCTCCTTGCAGATGAAGCAAGCAGCAGAATGGGGTCCCCCACCCACCCCACTTGACATCTCTGCTTGAGATATGTATGGGAACTGGCAGCTCTATTCCCCAAAGCCTTAAAGTTGGGTGCAGCAAACCAAAGCGAGGCAAGTCTCCATCTCACAGCTTGCCATGAAACCCCACAAGGGTCTCCTAGAATCACCAGGAACCACAACCTAGGAAGAATCAAGCCAGAAGTGATCATGGGTCATAACAAGTACTGCACGGAGCTGCTGGGGGAGGCAAGGGATGTAGCTTGTCTGAGCTTACACAGACCCTCACCCTTGTCTGTTCAGCATTCAGAAGAGCCCAACGCATTCCTGTGCATGCTGAACTAAAGGAGATGTTCAAAGTTGTGCTTGATTCAGTCACACGACAACAGAACATGCAGGTCCTAGTTTTTAAGTGGAGAAACTTCTTGGCAGTCATTAATACCACACCAGCACACATTGACTGAATGCCACTAGGGTAGCAATGAAACCCCAATCAATAATGATTAAAAAAATATATCCAGGCATGGTAACTAATGTTTATAATACTAGCTACTAGGAAGGCAGAAATCAGAGATCACAGTTCAAAGGCCAGCCATCTTTGGTCCATATCAATCCATGCTTCAGCATGATGGTATACGTCTGTTGTCCCAAGCTATGAAAGAAGCACAGTGGCTAGACATGGTAGTTTACACCTGGCATCCAAACAATGCTAAGAAGCACAAACAGGAAAATCACAGTCCCTGTTGGTCCAAGAATAGAATGATGATCTTATCTCTAAAAATAACCAATGTGAAAGGGGACAAGCAGAGTGGCTCAAATGGTAGAATTCCTGTCTAAGCAAGTACAAGGTTCTGAGTTCAAACCCCAGTATTGCCCAATGATCATCATCATCATAATAGCTCATGAATTCTTAGGTTTTGCTGGGTGTCATAAACATCATCTCACGTGCCAACATGACCACAGCACCCATACTCCTCAGATTTGGAAACAGAAGTTCTAGCATTTGCATAACAGCTCAAGAACTTCAGATGGAGAAGGTGGGCCTTAGTAACTATGTTGAACCTGAGAGGTGGAGGTGTCAAGGGTAAAGGCAAGCAAGCATTTCTGCTGCCCAAGAATCTCCTGATCCTGGAGTGACAGCACAGATGAGGAAGCTTCTAGCAGCACACTCAGAAAATGGACCCCATAACAGGGAAGGCAAACCGGGAGCGCTAGACAGACATATCACACACTGATATGTTCTGTTCCCAGAGCTGGGCACTGGGCAAGGCCACCTTGCAATAACATCAGCCACCTAAGGGCTTGTTAGAAGGGACTCAGAAGGCCGAAGAGGTTTATTGGAGAAGGAAGCTTTTGAATAGGAAAAGGGAGGGTTGCTCCATTGACCCCATGTCAGAAAATGCATCACCTACAGGTACAAACATGCAGTACTTCATCCTAGCTATCCCCTCTCCTGACTGCATCCCTCATTCTCCAGAAACAGCAGGAACAAAACCACACAGGGAGACAGATAGCTAATGCCCTGAATCAAATCAGGAAACAAAGGAATTTCACAGGAGGCCTGGGCTTGGGTGCAGTCAGCTGAAATGAATACATTAAAATGTGGCATTGTTGTCTCTGTGTATGTTAGTTTTAATTACTGTTTACTGAAAAACTAAGACTTCACATAGAAAGGAAGAAAATACGCCCTTGAACTCGTGCACAATCAGCGTATCTGTAGCAGATCTAACTGAGGCAGATGGGCCATGACTTCCAAGCTCTCAGGCAGGGCCTCCCTCTGGGAGCAGATCAGTGCCTGGATGGATTTCTACATGCTGGCTCATGCACAGATTTAGAAGCGCACCCAGCAACCAAGAATGAGGCAAACCTGGCCATGGCATAGGCTACCTGGGCTAGGCAGAATCATCTCGTTCTCACATTCTCTACTATGTTCTATGTGGGTCTTCTTCTGTCCCTCATCCCAGAGTCTGTGTTTGACACAGCTGGCTCCCCTGCCAGAGTGGGGTGGGGTCCTGGAACAGCACTGACCTCAGGCTCTATGTCACCTCCCCAAACTGAACATGACCCATGCTGGCATCCCAAGTTGCTGCATCAGTGGGGAGTGACATGGAGGGCCTTATTCCTGGATGGTGTCTTTGGTACCTTGAAGGTAAGAATTCCAACTAGGAATTTCAAACTCCCTCTCCTAGGAGATCCTTCCCTTCCTCAGGGACCCCCACTGGGCCTCTGCCATCATCTATCCAGAAGAGCACCTTTCTGATGATGTAGATGCATGTGCTTTTGGAACCTGTTGGAATAGAAGGTCCTGGAGCCAAGCAGAGGAATGGACAGTAGGAGGAGAGGGCAGCCATGGATGACTCTGCCATGGAAGCCCAGCCTTACTCCATTGACCGGGGTCCTCTTGGCCCAGTGACTTCTGGGACATGCAAAGTTCTGCCCTGAAAGGCAGCCAGTTGGCTCAGCCATCTGACAACATAAAGAACAGGGCAAGACAATACTTCTCAGGAGACAAGTGTAATCAGAATTCCAGCACAGCTGAGGCACCTCCTTCACCTGATTGGCGGGGGTGGGGGGTGAGTTATAAATCACCTCAAACACAATGTGCACAGTGCTCACAGAGGCTCAAAGGCAAACCTAGCACACAAACCAGGCTTTGGGACCACCCCAGCTGGCACCAAGAGGAGGTTTCCAAGGAAGAAGAGGGATAGAGGTCAGGGTTGGGAGATGAGGCAGGACTAGTGGGGAGAGTGGAAGCAAGCAGGAGGCTGAGGACCCTCTAGCCCCATCTGACAGAAGCATAGGTAGGAGAAATGAACAGAGAAGCAGAAAGTACCAGGACAGAAATGCCAGGAACTGAGAAAGGAGTGATACATGGTTGGCCATGGCTAAAGCTGGCAATGTCCCTGTGGCCATTCATCCCACCGCTCTACTGCTGTATAACTTTGAAGTCAGGGAAAGCAAAAGTTCAAGAATGAGTTATAAAGGGACTGGGCACAGTACTTCATGCCGTAATCCCAGTTACTTAGGAAGCAGAGATCAGGAAGATCTCAGCTCAAGGCCAGTCCAAGCAAAGAGTTAGCAAGACCCCCTTCTCCACCAGTAACATTTGCAATCCCAGCTATGTTGGAGGTATAAATAGGCTGATTGCAGTCCAGGCCATCCAAGACCAAAACTATCAGATGCTACCTGATAAAACATAAAGCCCAAAGGGTTGAGATCAAGGCTCAAGTGAAAGAGTCCTTCTCAAAAGGTGAAAGGCCCTGAATTTAAACTCTACTAATGCAGAGAGAGAGAGAGACAGAGACAGAGACAGAGACAGAGACAGAGAGACAGAGAGACAGAGACAAAGACAAGAGACAGAGACAGAGACAGAGAGAGGAGAAGAAAAGAAGGAGTCAGGCAGCCTCTGAAATCTCCCCTTTGGACTATTCCAGGCACATCTTCAGGAAATGTCCAAAGTACAGCTAGAAAGATAGAAAGAGGGCATGGAGGATAAATGTGGGCAGCGCTCTCACTTCTCATCTCAGCTGGGCAATAGTACTCTTCCCAGTCAGTGTTTCCGGGTGAACTCTCCCCTCCTGCCAAATCATCCACACCTACAAGCCATCGTCCCTAGGCCTTAGCCTCCATTCATCCTTGCTACTTCCGGCCTTGAATCTCTACTTGGGGCCCATAGGTCCAAAGCTGGATCACCATCTTCCCCTGACTCCCAGCCATTGCCACTGGGGATAGAAGATTGAAGGCCCTGCATCCAGATTGGGAAACAGAGCAGGCTGCTTTCTGGGCATAAGCCTTTCTTGTAGTCATGTTCCATCAGACAGCCCAAGTAAAAGTTCCAGCAAACACCAGCTCTCAATATCACTACTGTCCCTGTTTGAACTAGTACTGGTAGTAAACAAGCCCTGCTGCAGGTCCCCAAGCCAGAGAATTGGGAGCTGGCAAAGCAGTCAGGCACTTGCACCCAGCCAGTCTCCAGTCCTGTAGGTTCCATTTGCTGAACACTCATGGAACCCGGCTACCTTCCCACCCTGCCCAGACCTTCTGCTTGTGCCTGGCTTCAACACCTCTCCCTTGATACCTCTTCTTCCAGAGCTGCCTCTCCCTTCTGCCACCTTCCTTCTGTTCACAGTGATCTATTGCTCTGGGGTGAAATAGCTGCTCAAGACCTTCCTCTCCCTTCCCCCCAGCACCTTCCAGGGGGCACCTTGGGTGCTACTTTCTGCTCCAAATCCCACCAGATCCCAGTGAGCACAGCTGGCTACCCACCTCACCCACCCTTTATACTCTTAAGCGATGCCCTGATGCTGGCCGGTAACAAAATACACAATTTCAACAACAACAAATCGAAATATCAGTGTAGTTGTCAATTTTTTCTCAAGTGAAGGCATTATAATGTTTTTTAGTTAAAAAATAAAACAACTAGCATTCTGATTATACTAGCAGTTCCTACTGTCAGCCTTTTGTTTTTGAATCATTGTGGTCTCTGTCCAGTGTGTATGTGTGTATGTGTGTACACACACATACGTGCACACACATGCATGCAGGCACATACATGCCAATACTGGAGCTTGAACTCAGAGCCTTGACTCTATCCCTTAGCTTTTTCATTCAAGGCTGGTGCCCTGCCACTTGAGACACACCTCCACTTCTGACTTTGGGGCAGTTAATTGGAGTTAAGTCTCATGGGCTGTCCTGCCTGGGCTGGCTTCAAAACATGATCCTCATATTTCAGCCTCTTGAGTAGCTAGGATGACAGGCGTGAGCTACCCCTGCCCAGCTATGATAATGTTTGGTACCATTATTAAATTTCTGGTCATGTCTCCTTTTACTGGAAAGTACCTGCTTAAGTTTACATTTTAATTGGATTATTTACTCTTTTCTTGTTGGTTAGAAGTTATTTCAATATTATCCATCTGAGTTCTTTGCCAGATATCTATGTATTGCTAATATTCTTACATTCAGTGGCTTACCTAGTCATTTTTTAGATATGTCATAGTGAACAAAGTTCTTTTTATTTTTCGAATTTTTTTCTTCTTTATTGTTATAGTGAAGTACAGAGGGGTTCAGTTTCATATGTAAGGCAAGTACATAACTTATCCAACTTGTTACCTCCTCCCTCATTTTCCCCCCAGCTCCCCCTTCTTCAGTTCCCTCTCCCCATGAGTTGTACGGTTGGTTTACACCATGGTTTTGTGAGTATCGCTATTGCAATGGTTTGTCTTTTTATCCTTTGTTTCTCATTTTTAGTATTCCCTTTCCCTTCTCTAATTCCAATATATGTCTATACATTATCCGGGGTACTAAGATCAGTTATAGCAGGAGTAAAACCACAGGAAGGAAATCTGAGAGAAATCTGAGAAGGCACACTTTCATGGTATGTTGAAATTAACTACAGCAATGAAATACCACTTATTTCCATAACATGGAGTTCATTTTACTTAGCATTGTCTTATGTGTTTATATTGGCATAGCTATTGAGATGTTGTGCTCTTCTGCTATGTCTATCCTAGATATGTACTAATGATTCCCTATGAGGGAAATCAAAGGATTTATGTTTCTTTGTGTCTGGGTCACTTCACTTAGTATGGTTTTTTCCCAAGTCCTTCCATTTCCTTATGAATGGGGCAGTATCATTCTTTCTGATAGAGGCATAGAATTTCCATTGTATATATGTACCACATTTTCTTGATCCACTCATCAGCTGAGGGCCATCTAGGTTGGTTCCATATTTTAGCAATGACAAATTGTGCTGTGATGAACAGCTACCTAATCTTTGACAAAGGAGCTAAAAAGATAGGATGGAAGAAAGACAGCCTCCTCAACAAATGGTGCTGGCAAAACTAGGTCAACACCTGTAACAAACTAAAACTAGATCCCTATATATCATCCTGCACCAAAATCAATTCCAAATGGATCAAAGACCTGGAAGTAAAATCAGATATCATGAAAACCCTACAAGGAGAAATAGGAGAAACACTTGGACTCCTTGGCACAGGACAAGACTTCCTTAACAAAGGCCCAGAAACACAACAAATAAAAAAAAAAAAGGTTGGATAAATAGAACTGCATCAAACTGCAGAGCTCCTGCAGGGCAAAGGCCTTAGCTTGCAAAATAAACAGAAAGCCCACAGATTGGGAGAAGATCTTTACCAGCCATACAATGGCCAAAGGCCTCATATCTAAAATATACGCAGACCTCAGAAAGTTAAATTCCTCCAAAACAAATCTTCAGAGAACCAACAGATCCCTCAACAAATGGGCTAAAGACCTAAAAAGGGACTTTTCTGAAGAGGAAATGAGAATGGCCAAGAGACACATGAAAAAGTGCTCTACATCACTGGCCATAAAAGAAATCCAAATCAAAGAAACACTAAGATTCCACCTCACCCCAGTAAGAATGGCCATTACCAGGAAAAAACTAATAATAATAACAAATGCTGCAGGGTATGTGGCCAGAAGGGAACCCTACCCCATTGTTGGTGGGAATGCAAACTTGTTCAACCACTCTGGAAAGCAGTATGGAGGTTCCTCAGAAGGCAAACATAGAGCTCCCCTACAACCCAGCATCCCCACTTTTGGGCATCTACCCAAAAGATTGCAAGGAAGACCACACAAAAGCCACAAGCACAACTATGTTCATCGTAGCACAATTTGTCATTGCTAACATATGAAACCAAGCCAAAGTTCTTAAGTTTAGCAAATGTCATATCAGTCTTTTAAAATAAGCCAACACTGTCTTCACATCACTGATCACCATGACTTAATGTTTAAGAGGACATGAGGGGAAAGGAGGAGGAAAGAGAGAACAGGGAGAAGGGGAAAACATCCTTACAAATGCCTATGTTTGCTCTGTGAGGATTCATCCTTGTTCCTTTTGTTGTCGTGGTCTGTCAAAGCTCCCTCAGGGTTGAGGTCTGACAGTTGTGACCAGTCCCTAGGTTGTCTGTGTCTCCAGGAAAGCTGGGAACAGCCTCCAAGTAGGCCCTGCCAGCAAAGCGGGTCCCAAGCACACAACCCAGGATGCTATAAGTTCCCATTTGGCAGTCTGGGTAGGTAATCTCAACTTACGTTCAACACAAACCACACAGCCACCGGGAAAAGCCCTGGCTGAGCTCCTGAATGGGTTTTAGAAAGATTTCACTTGAATTTCCAATATTACTCAGCTAACATACTTCCAACAAAAATAATAATAACAGTCATCATCATAAAAACAAGCCTGCCAGGCACTAGGGAGCAACTCACTCTTGTTAATGGGTTGAATGGGGGAGAGAAAATGATGGGGAGTGGGGTGGAGGGAAAGGGATCCCATGCTGTGGCAGTGATACTCTGTTACTACTTTTAGCAAACTACTCAGCACCTGGCACCCTCCACAAAGTGGGGACCACCGCCTGCAGCGGAGTCCGGGATTCTGCCATCAGAAGTAGACATGGCCTGGGGGTGGCTGGGAGGTCCTGGGCAGGTCACCTCTTCTTCTCTGAGCCACAGGAGAGTTACCTGTAAAGCTCAATGATGTGTAAGGAAGGATAGTTGGGACAGGAGGACACAGGCTCTGATAACCCAAGGGCTGACTCAACAATTCCTAAGGTCCGCTGCTAGTGCACCTGCTAACATGGTTAATGCCGAGGAAGCTTGGACTAGTGGAGAAATGCCTGTCCAGAGCCCGCTTTCTGGGCCCTGTCTCTTATAGACTGTCCACTGCATCTACCCAAGCACTCCCAGTTCCCAGGAGAGAGACACACACACAAGATCCCCGAGGGTCTAACCAATTTTCCCAGCACCTTCCTCAACATCTAGCTGTAAGCGAAATTGCAGGGAATGTCTTACCCAAGGAAATCTGGTCTGGAATTTTCCCCACTATGTTTCTTCAATGGCCAACATTCATTCATGCTTCAGAGAGATAGAATTTAATATTTATAATTACTTTGTAGGGAGCAGTTCACTCCTGGAAATTTTGCAACTGATTCTTCCATCCAGTTTCCCCTTTGTTTATATTATTCTCTTGAGACTCTCATTGAGGATTTCAGCTAGATCTCTACTCTCTTTTCCTATTCTAGATATGTTTGCTGAGGTGGGTTTTTTGTTGTGTGTGTTGTTTTTTTTGTCCTCCCTCAAGGGCAAGGATCTCATCTCTGCATTTTGCATGCTACCCCTGGGCTTGGCACATCGGTTAGCTGGAGTTAATGTACTGGAAACTAACACAAGAAGAAGAAATTATTTTCCCTAAGCATGCTGGCTCTACTGCAATTCTGAAATCCCAGCCGGTTCAGCAGAAGAAACTGGCCCAAAGCTGATTAATTTTGCAAAACAGACCTTCCAGGGTAGCGTGCAAGATCTTCAGAAAGAATATTCTAGGTTTTACTTCCTACTGAGAGCTTCAGGGACCATAATTAGAGCAATGTGGAGCAACAGGCTCAGATCCAACCCACCAAACCCACAAAACCTCCCTCCCTCCCTGCACAAAAATAATGTCCCATTCCATTTGAAAATGCCACGGAGAATTCCGATGGATGCACTCCCATTGTGCTCTGTGCATTTTTAAACCAGCTTTATTGAGATATAATTCAAGAAATATACAATGCACTGTTTAAAGAGTACAAACTAAAACTGAAAGTGTCCAGAATAGGCAAATATACAGAGACTATTAATGTATTCCATGCATTTTTAAAGGAATTTCAGCTAGGTTTTAATAACTGGAATTTCCAGATCCAGAGACCTACCAAAAAACCTAAGGTGGTCCTTCTCAAAGGCATGGAACACCTCATCAAAACTACCTTGGGTGTGATAAAAATGCCACTTTTCAAGTTCTATGCAGACCTGCAAAATCAGAATCTCTTTGGCAGCTCCAATTTTAATAAGCTTCCCTGATGACCACAGTATGCAGTAATATTGAAGATGAAGGCTCAGTGCCTTGACAAAGGGCTTTGTATAGACCTTCTCTGTCTCTGCTTCACCCCTCCCAACCACCATCGACTCAGGCTACTTCTGGGGCCATAGACTGCGGGCCCTCCAAAGCCTTGGGGTCTTGCTCTGGGCTCCAATATTCCTCTCAACCCCCAGCTCCTTATGCAAGAAGCCATGCTTGCTTTCTTGCTTCATGCTGCCACCCCCAGTGTGCAGAGGCTGAGCCCTAGCACCTGGTGACATAGTCATGTGCTAGGACCACTTGCCGGAAGAATATCTCTTAGACATGCAGTGTGCTGTTTTGCTTCCTTTGAACTTAGGGCCTCATGCTTGCTAAGCGATGCTCTCCACACTTGAGTCACTCAGTCTTGGCTTTTTCACTCAAGGCTGGTCCTGTACCACTTGAGCCACATCTCCACTTCCAGCTTTTTTGGTAAATAATTGGAGGTAAGAGTCTCATAGACTTTCCTGCCTGGGGTTATTTCAAGCCTCAATTCTTAGATCTCGGCCTTCTGAGTAGCTAGGATTGTAGATGTGAGCCACCAGTGCCCAGCTTGTGTTGATTTTCTTTTAAAATAGGGTCTTGCTTTAAGCCTGAGTCAGCCCAGTCTGCAGTTCCTCTATTTGTGCTTTTGTGTTAGGATGTCTGTACCACTGTGTCCAGCTACTGGTCAAAATGAAGTCTCTTGAACTTTTTCCCTCCCTCCCTCCCTCCCTCCCTCCTTCCCTCCCTTCCTTCTTTCCTTCCTTCCTTCCTTCCTTCCTTCCTTCCTTCCTTCCTTCCTTCCTTCCTTCCTTCCTTCTTTCCTTCTTTCCCTTCCTTCCCTTCCTTCCTTCCTTCCTTCTTTCCCTTCCTTCCCTTCCCTTCCCTTCCTTCCTTCCTTCCTTCCTTCCTTCCTTCCTTCCTTCCTTCCTTCCTTCCTTCTTTCCTTCCTTCCTTCCTTCCTTCCTTCCTTCCTTCCTTCCTTCCTTCCTTCCTTCCTTCCTTCTCTTTTCCTTCTCTTTGCTTTTTTTTTTTCCTTTTTTTGGCCTGGACCAACCTAGAACCATGGTCCTCTGATCCCTGCCTACCAAGTAGCTATGATTATAGGCTTGAGCCACCACAACACAGCTGACTAGATATGAATTTATTGAATACTACCTGGATGCTTGTACTAACAGAAATGCCTGTCAAGAAAATATCCCGCTCTGGGCCCTGTCTCCTACAGAGCGCCTCAGTTCATTTGTCAAGCAGTCTCTGTTTTAGAGAGATAAACAAGATCCCCACAGGCTGTAGACCATTTCCAGCTAGTATAACCACAGCCACAGCAATCATAATGCTGGTGATGAGTGCTTTCCACGAAGCTCTTTCCAGTTTACAAAACCCTGTCATGCATTTTCCCTTTGACCCTCACTGCCATGCACAACATTCAGAACGAACACTCATATTTACTTAGGAATGGGAATCTGAGGCTCAGAGAGGTTAAGTCACTTTCTGGAGGACCTACAGCTACTTGTCTATGAGGGTCATGTTACAGTCTAGACCTCCTGACTCCCAATGCAGAGATCATTCTTTCCCTGACCTAATAGATGATTACCAAGCACCCACCATGTGCCATCACCAAGGCTGGAATGGTCCCTGCACTCCTGGTCTCCCAGCTTCATTACCCTGAGAAAAGCAGACGCCATTGTCAAGGAAACAAGAGCTGTGTATGGAAAGGTGACAAGGATGAACAGAACACAGCAGACAGATGAGTCATGGCCAGGGTGGCAGTGCCCCTCCCTTGCTTCCCGTGGAGGCCCAGTGGAGGTGCACAGTGAATGGGACAACTACCATCCTAAGGCAGGCATCTAAGTGCATGTACCCCACCAGAGAGGGTGAGGTGAGGAAGTCCTGGTGCCAGCTGCCTCCCCTAGGGCTGTACTGCAGACCTGAAGCTGGCTGGGTACCATGGAGCTTCAGCCCTGTGTGCCTCCAGTCACCCACCCTCACCTGCCTCACAGGACTACTGGCATGGCCATTCACATGTGCAGGCAGAACTCCCAAGCCCAACCTGAGGGTCTGCAATCCCATGATTCCTCAAGGGGCCCGCCACCTGCTTTTCACGATTGATCTCTGGGTGTAAGACTGATACTAACATTTGGGGGCCATGACATTGAGTGTCCCTCACATGCTTGGCCACTTTCAGACCTTCCTGTAACGCTATGCTTCAAGCCGTGTGACATGTGCTAGAGCCATGAGAGCTGGGTACAGCACTCAAATTTCTGGCACCTCATTTTTTTTCACTGTGGTTGTGAGGGGGCAGAGGACACCAACCTTCCCTTCTAACCTAGATCTACTGAAGTGGCACACACACACAAACTACAGAGGCACACACACACAAACTACAGAATAGATCTCACATTACAGAAGCACAAACACAAGGTGGAACCTACTACCATTTCTTTTCATTACCATATTGCTTAAAAAAAAAAAACACCAACAACAACCAGCAAAAACAACTGCATCAGCAGAGATCTGTGCAACCGCAATAACAAAATCATTTCTTATGAAACCACTATTCTATGCCTTCCAGCCTGGCATCCTCGGTACCCTGAAATCCAGCCTCCTCTCCTTCCATCCCTGCTGTGCCCACTTCAGGAACTGACACATGGTCGGTCATCTTGCAACTGGCATTTCCCACATGAAACCTATCCTTTCCACCTCTGTCCCTGTACCCTCCCTCCCCTCCTAGTGTCCTGCACACCGGGGACCTTGCTTTTCCACCCACACAAGCCAAAGCTAACCTATGTTTCAGGTCTCCCCACACAGTTATCTCTTCCTTCATGCAATGGGTAACTCACAGGGATGAGCGGAGTACTAAGTTCTAATGAGGGGATAGGTGAGGACAGAGTTCAAGGTGGGATCTTGCAGCAAGCAGAGACTCAAGGGAGATGAAGCTGAGGAAGAGCAGCCAGCAGCCTCCTGGCTCAGTCTCTTTAGGAGGGAGAGTGCTTGGGGAAATGCTGGACTCTAGGCTCCTCAGGAATCTGTAGCCAGGCCCATATGTCCTCAGCCACTTGGATGGTTACTCAACTACTCAGTACATCTGTGTGAGCACTGAGGCCCAAAGCCAGCACTCCAGGACATAGGCTGGACAGCAAAACCAGCAGTTATAAGGACAAATGGCCTTATTTTTCCCATGCTACAAGGTTAGGGGATATGCAATCAGAATCAGCTATGAGACTTGGGTGGCACTTGGCAATGAAAGGGAGTCCCTGGAAATCAGCAGCTGCAGCTGACCCTCACCAAAACCACTATGCCTACTCTCATGCTCAGCTCAGTGAAGACCCCCATCCTTCCCTCTCACCAGTGATGCCTGTTGGTTAGAAGCCAGACTATCTGTGTTCAACTCCAGCTCCATGGCTCCCTGGGGCAGGACCAGGGGTTCCTTTGTCTCTGAGCCTTACTTTTCTTGCTTGTAAAGAGGTGGTGACAAGGAGGCCCTGAGGTGTCCGTGAATCCACTCACAAGAAGCAGTCAGGACCAAGGGCCTGGCCCACAGTCAGCATCTGCTGACAGCTCATGCTGTCACTGTCCTTAAGTACTACAGGGACTCAATTGTGCCCCATCTCCTCAATAGAAATATACACTGTCCACAGAACAAACAAGACCTTATATGGCAAAAATGGGATTTGGCTGAGAAACCTTCAGAGAGGCCTACCCTGGAATATGCAGATGGAGTGAGGGCAGAGAAAGAGAGTAAACAGTCAGACTGTCTGACAGACAGAGGTATAAGGAAACAGTGTGACCTCAGGCATGAGTTAAGGAAGATCCACAGCCCTGGAAGCTGGAAGAGGCAAGAAGGATGGATCCAGTAGAGCTTCCAATGGGAGCCTGGCCCTGCCGACTCTTTAGACCTCCAGCCTCCAGGAATGGGAGGAGAAATCCTGGGCTGTTTTCAGCCACCTGGTTTGTGGCTGTTGTTTTAGCCTTGTAGGAAATGAACAGAAGAGGAGCCTCCTGGATATCACATCCTCTCTCTTCCATCCCTTTCTGTGCCTCTCCTCCTCTCTTGCATCTGCATCTTGGCTGTCCATCACTATCTACTCCCATGCTCCCACTGAAGTGACAGGATGGAGACTGAGGTCAAGATCAAAGGTCCCCCATGGCCTTGTCTGGTATGAGCCTGCTACCTCCTTGGCCTACCTTGTCTTGTGCTCACCCAAGTGCCCCAAGCTCTAGCCACACAATCCTAGTACAAACCAGAGAAGCTGCAGGAAGGCAGACATTTACTGAAGAGGAGCCACAGCATTTTCAAAATGCATTATGGGATAAAGAAGGGAGGGGAAGCCAGGGCTCAAGGTGGCCAGACATAGGATATCACCTGTGGGAGAGTCCCAGGTGGGATTCAATTACTAGAAGCCCTGTCACCCTCACCCTGTGAGCTGCAGCTTTTCTTCTCACTAGTACAATTACCTACAACCTAACTGCTGTCACAACCTCATCAGCTTCTTGGATAATGTGACGAGCACTGTTTCATGAAGAAAGTAAACAAAAGAATCCCAGCCAAAATGGCATCTCAAAGTCTATTCACATTTTGAGGTCTCCTCCTCTCCCTCATACCAAATGCTAGGCAATGAGAGCTGAAATACAAAAATAGAAAATTTAAAGACATAACATTACTGAAACAAAATAAGATGAAATTCTCAAAGGAAAAATGATCTCAGAAATGTGGTAAATGGAGAACAGCTTGTGGTTTTTCTGGGCTCTGTGAGCAAAGCAGACAGTGGTACCTGCTGGTGAGAACTCATTGTTATCCCAGAGACTTGTAACACCCCAAATACAGGCAGGGGCCACAGCCACATGCCATGCAAAGGGGTGGGGGGACCAGAACCATGCCCCACATTTGAAGACAGTAGCTGGGCAGAGGATGTAGAATAGCCATCTCTTCTCAGAAGAAGGGCTGGAATGAAATTCTACCAATTGCTGCCTGGACCTGTGCCACCCCCCTCATCCCCCCCAGCAGCATGCTCAGGTTGGCAAGACAAGGTGGGAAAGCAAAGTGACTGACTGAATGCAATGGTCCTAGTTGTTCCTTCTTCCTGCACCCATGGCCTTTGTAATGACTTTATGTTTCCTCCCTTGAAAGGTGGGGTCTACTTTTCCACCTCCTGACTTCCGGCCTTGTGACTTGATGTGGCCAAATAGATGAGATGGAAGTGGGAGGAAACTTGTTTCAGGAATGGGCCTCAGGAGCTACTAGCAAAATGTAATTTGTAAGTAATTACTAGGTGGACAGCAGACTTCTCACTTGAAACAAGAGTTACTTAGAAACAATTGTTTGCCTAGAATTCTATACCCTGCTAAACTATTGCTGGAGTAAAAAGAAAACAGAAGTAAGCCAGGTGCCAGAGGTTCATGCCTGTAATCCTAGCTAATCAAGAGACAGGTCTATTTGAGACCAGCCTGGACAGAAAAGTTTGTAAGACTTCATTTCTAAAAAGGAAAAAAAGCAGGACCAGATGCATGGCTCAAATGGTGGAGTGCCAGCCAAAAAAGAAATTGTAACAATTTAAGATAACCACATATTGAGAGCTGATAGCTCTATATAGATGGTATATAGTTTAGGAGTAACCTCAGTATGAAAAAAGTGAATGCTGAAAATTAGTGGAGTGTAAAAAAAATAATGGTGATTAAAGACATTGGAAAAAAAATTCTAATTTAATTAGCTGCTAATGATATAACAGAAATAACAACAAATAAAATTGGGGAGCCCAAATTCTAGGATACAATAAGAACTGCTGCCTGTAATCCTAGCTATTCAGGAGGCAGAAATATGAAGATTGCAGTTCAAAGCCATCCTGGGCAGGAAAGTCCATGAGATAGTTATCTCTGATTAACCTCCAAGAAACTGGAAGTGGCAAAGTGGTAGAGCACTAGTTTTGAGCAAAAGAGCTCAGGGACAGTACCCAGGCCCTAAGTTCAAGCCCTACAACTGACCAAAAAGAAAAAAGAACTACAGTACAGGCATAGTGAGTGATCAGATATTGCTAGTATTCTCATCAGATTCAGTAGAGGGAGTGATACTGAATACCGTTCAATATTAATAGAAAAAAATATATTTATATATATATATATGTACTTTAGAAAGTCTCTGAATATGTTAAGTAAGGGTATATCCACATCAACAGAGGAAAAGAGGGATGGCAGAAAGAGTTACCTGAATTAAGGTGGCAGAAGTATGCCAGTGGTCACAATAAATATAAACCAATTAAAGCCACCTATGAAAAGACAAGCTAAAATGAGTATGACAAAATGAGCTACAGAATGTTATATATGGTATAATGTTTGTGAAAAACTTAAAAAATATTGTTTATGGACACGAGCATCTGTAGCAAAGTATAAAAACAGAGACATGAAAACAAACAAGTGACTTCCAGAGAGCTGATGTTCCTCTGTGGGGGTAGATTGAGGCAGGCCAAGCAAGGAATGTCAGGCACCAGAGACAGAAACCAGGAATTTGGAAATAACCTGACTTGAAGTACAAGCACCTTTCCTTTTCCTTAAGCGTCACAGTTCCCTAAGCAGTAAGATGATGCCCCACACCACACACACTCCATCTTCATCTTTGCTTCAGATGATTATTATGGCTTAGGGATCAACCATGCATACCTTCTAGAAAACTTCCTGATTGAAAGGTGGTCATTAAAAGTCACAAAAGGCAAATATCTATGTCGCAATGACCTGGAATTAACTATCTCAGGCATCATGTTTCCGGGCCTAGCTTATAATGTCAGAACACTAAAGCAGCAGGTTGAGATATATGAATGAGATATACACGGTGTCTAGAACAAAATGGACCATTTATCCTATGGTGTGCTTAACAGGAATTCTATGTCCCACTTTACCCAGAGTTTAAACCCCTGCTAAACCAGCCCATTTGTGCCTTTCCTATACATCCATGAATTGCCTATAAGGTATGACTACTTTTAGATTTTTTCTGAAGAAATTGTTTGTCTCTTACTTTTTGTTTCTGTCTGAAATTCTTATTTTGCATTCTTTGACAAGAACCTAAAGTGCTGAACTGTGAACTTCCTTCGGTTCTGGGCAGATCTCCTCAAGACCCTCAACAACCATTGGTGACTAGAGGCTGAAGAATAGGGAAGACTGATAAGGGGGCTTTCTTTCTTCTTCTTCTTCTTCTTTTTTTCTGCATAATTAGCCCTTTTAAAAATACAATCTGGAGGGAAATATTTGCATTTCTCAAATCTAAGTTGTAGATATAAGCTGTATTACAGCAAGAGTGTGCTGCCTAAAATAAACCTGTGGTATGTTTTAAGGTTGGAAGGAAAGAGGGAAAGAGTATGGAAGTCAAGAAAGAAAGTAGTGAGGGAAAGAAAGAGGGATGGAAGGAGAGAGGGAAGGAAGGAGGGAGGAAAAGAGAAAAGGCAGGATGGAAGAAGGGAGGGAAGGAAAGAAGAAGGGAGGGAAGAAGGAAGAGAAAGAGGAAGAACGTGAGTGAGATAAAAATGAAAGAAAGACAGGAAGATGACAAGAAGGCAGGAAGACATACATGAAGATCAGTTCTACAAAACTGGACCTGAAATTGAGAGAGAAAACTCAATGTATCCAGGGACTGGCTCTTTTTAATCCAGGTCTTGGCAGGGCGGTTGCACAGAAATAGACTTTCAGGGTAAATAAACCTCTATGTTTCTCTCTCTCTCAGCCTGGAACAGCATTGCCCTGCAGCATTTTCCATCACATCCCTTCTCCTTCTTCCTGGCTCTGCTGATGCACCCCCTCTGATCTGTACATCAGGATGAATTGTTTCCCCACCCCACACACACACACTCATACCCTAGGCCAGCCCTGGGCTGGCAGATCCCATCTGCCTGTCCTGTCAATGACTCCTGAGGTAGGAATGCTGTCTGCCTCCCCTTGGTTTCCAGGCCCCAGCAAGGCAAGGGTCCCTGATGCACCAGTACTGTCCAGACAGAGAAACTGGACACCCTGTTCCCACCTCAGAAGTGCTGAGCAGCCCTCCTGAAACAGAGGTTCTGAGGGATGAGGACAGACACAGCCCATCTCAACACAGTGGTGTGTCAGGTCCCTGGCCCCATGGTCCCTGTGACACCAACTATTCCACAGAAGGGAAATTGAGTTCATTCAAACATATAGCTTCAAGTACACCCACTCACAGGTAGGTTTTGATACTCATTTTTTTTTAAGTGTAGTATACATTTGGACATGCCTGCCAGTTGTAGGTGTCTCCTTATTGTTCCCGATTCTTTATTTTCCCACAAGAACATTTTTCACATTGCTAGGGTAACATTTTGAGAAAAAAACCCCAACAATATAGTAATGTATAAAACGGGAAATGAATATTGCTGGATCCTGTCCCCTCCTCCCCCAATCTGCCCTCCAGGAGTAACTTTTGTGGACGCCCAGTCCTGGTCTCCTCAGAATACTTGGTATATGGGGGTGCTGCACCCTGGAAAAACATGCTGGCCTCCTTCACGGAACTTAATTTAACCCTTGAAACCACTCTGTGAAGGAAAGAGGATCATTGTTCCCCGAAGAAGAGCTGTGGCCAGGAATGTGACTGTGGAGTCTGGCTGCCTGGCCTGGAATCCAGTCTAATCAATCTTGACTGTGTGAGCTGGCTCAGGCTTGCACCTTAGCATCTTAGCGCTTATAAAGAGGGTCTCTTTCGGAAAAGATGACTCAAGAATTAAACCAATGAAAAGAATTGAGAATAGTGCTCCACGGAATCCAAAACATTACTACTTTCTATTTTACAAATAAGAAAACTGAGGCTCAGAAGAGTTACATGATGGTTAATCAAGTCACAGTTATGGAAATAGAGACATGGACTCACAAGGAACACAAGAAGCTTCCTAAATGGTTGCTATGGTTTGGATACAGAGTGTTCCTAAAGGCCCATGTGTTCAAGGCTTGGTCTCCAGCTTGCGGCACTATTGGAAGGTTGTGGAACAGGTGGGAAGAAGGGCCTAGTGTGAGGAAGTTAGGTAATAGAGAACAGGGTTGCTTTTGAAGCAGATGTTGGAACTCTGGCCGTGTGTGTGTGTGTGTATGTGTGTGTGTGTGTTGTTTGAACTTAGGGCCTTATGCTTAATAGACAGGTGCTCTACAACTTGAGTGACATCTCCAGTCCCCTGACTCCTTTTCTTTTCACTTCTTGGTCACCATAAAGTGAACTTGTCTTCTCTGCCACACTCCCACCATGATATACTCTGCCACTCACAAGCATTTGGGCCAAGAACCATCCACTAAAACCCTAACCCAAAATAAAGTTGATTCTCTCAGGTATTTTGCTACAGTCATGGAAAATTGACAAACACAGGCTATGGGATGCTAATTCCGCCTTCAATTCTATTTTCCTTCCAAATGCTTTTTTAAATCCCAATATCTACATGTGACT